>NC_135307.1:142401802-143745135 GCF_048772815.1 Callospermophilus lateralis
AATATAATATTAATATTAAAAGCATATATATATATATATATATATATATATATATATCCCATATCAGACATGGTCAAAGCCCCCCCCCATGTGCCATCATCTGTAACCTCTTCTCCTTTAATTGTGTAATCCATTGAAAAGTTAAAAAAAAAAAAAAGAGTAACATACACCTGATTTTTAAAATCAATATATTAGGCAAAAGATGCTTAACTTTTGTTTAAATGTCCCGCCAAAGCTACCAAACTGTAAATCTGGTGTTTTTACTTTGAACTGCCTTTCTATGATTTTGCAAGCCACAATAGTTTTACTAAGTTGTTTCAGCTTCTATTTCAACAATAGTGATTCCAAGAAGCTCATTCAAAACTCTGTTGCACTGCCTTCTGCTAGACTCCCAGAATGTACAGGAGTGACAGCCTTTATCTAGTGTTTGAGTATATGAACCTTTAATCCATCAAGGAACTTCTAATACCACCAGAATATATGTGCACCTAAATGTATACACCTCATGCACATGACTATCATATTACAACCCATTAAAGTGCCACCAGGTTTGAAGCCAGCAGAATATATTTTTCTAATCTCATCTAGATTTTATGGCTGTAATTTGGCTACTGACAAGATTCTAAATTAGCTTTTACTTTGATGAAAGTACACTATATGTTGGGTTTTTGTTTTGTTTGTTTTTAAAATTCCTTCACACAATAATTGGTTACATACATATTAGTCATATATTTAAAGTGAACTGGGTACTCAGTTAAATAGGGGAAATATTTCACTACATTCTATCTTCTTATTCCCTAAAGTTCAGTTTTCATGGAGTGTACTGTGTTGATGGATGAGACTGTTGCCTCTTTTGAGTGGGAACCCGGTTGACTTAGAAGGGTGGAGGTAGGGGAGGAGCAGTGAAGTATTAGAGCTCTAAAATTATTGCAACTAGAGTGTATTTATCCTTCCTTCTTTCCTATTTTCCATCGCTCCTTATTTTTCTCCCTTCTTTCTTCCCTTACTCCCTTGCTTGCTTCCTTTTTCTACAACGCCTTTTGGTTGCTTAGTGTAGTTAACCTTCACTCTGGCCAAGACCAGAAAGGGTTAATGGAGACCGGGCTCCTGACACCACTCCAGGTCAGCGGTGATTGCGAGCTTCCAAAGCAGAAATCAGAGGATTACTGAGGAAGGAATTCGAGGCACTGAGCACCTCACACCTGAACACAACAATCCATTGAATGAATATATATATATATATATATATATATATATATATATATATATATATATATATATATATATATATATATATCTCCTTTCTGGAAAACAGTTAATTGGATCTGCAGCTCTATTTCCTGTTGCACTGAAGAGCTAAGCAGGGCAATCTGAACTGAATCCTTCAAGCTGCCAAGAAAATAAAGCAATGGGGTGGGTGATGAACGTTTCTCAATACATTTACACGTGCATACATACAGGTAGCTATCGGTTTCTTCAGGGAAAATGTATTTTTGGGAAAACATTAGGAGCGAGAAAAGAAGAAACGAAAATTATTCTCCTCTTTCCCCGCCTTCCGCTGGAGAAATTAGTGCTTTCTTGATTATTTGCAGCTGTTTCTCGAACCTCAAGATTTGTTCACAGTAGCCCGAAAGACTAGCGCTTCAAAAACCGAAAAGCCATTTTCGCGCCAGGACTCTGCTGCTTCAGTTTGGGAGGAAAGGGTTTTCTCTCCCTTCCAGGAAATCTGGCCCCCACCACCAAAGCTGACTGCGAGTTCTGTAAGCCTTTACATCTCCACCACTTTGGCTAGTTGCACTCAGCCTTGGGGCCCAAGACGGCTTCCCATCCCTTGGGGTGTGGCCTTGAACCCGCAAAAGCTAGTTTCCTGCCCGGGAGAGAAGGAGCCATCCTGGGGCTTCATTGATGTGTGTCATCTGCCTCCTGATTTCTTTCCGGGCCTCAGACTTCGTCCATCCCACCTGCCCACGGCCAATGAACCTGAAATCCACTCGTCCTGCAGTCCCCAACCGGTTTCACCATCCGGCGGGTATTCTCCGTGTGGGTGGGTGGAAAAGCAGTTATTGGGGACAGAGCCACTGAATTCTCTTTAGAAATTCCAAAGGAGATGAGAGGCAGAGATTTACCAAAAAGAAAGTTCGGAAAGTCTCGGGTCAAGCTGGGAGGAACCCCAAAAATGCCAGGGGGAGAAAGCAACTCTTTGGGGCTACACCTTTGCAACCCCAGGCTGCCTGGAGACAGCGCGTGTGGCGAAATGTGCCCGCGTCCCTGCGTCACGCCCGCCTAGGCTTCCACCTGGCTACCGCCACTGGAGGCGTGGAGTCCAAGGCTCCCAAGCACTCGGCCCTGCGGCGGCCCAGCAGCCCTCCCACGGTGCCTGCCCTGCGAAGCCGGGTGGCTGCGGGTTCCTGCCGCTTGCTGCGCCCTCGCATCTCCCGTCGATGAGAGGACCGAGGCCTGCGCCCAGGAGCTCCCTGGCGGTGGTCGGGCCGCCCCCCTTGAGACTTACAACCCCCCTTCCAGCCCCGCCAAATCCCTGAAAGCCTCGTCCCCCTTCGTCACCCCGGGGGCTTCTAATCACTCCGTATCGATTTCCCTAACTCTTTTCATCCCGTTGAAGACACATCTTAAAACACTCCAGCCCGGAGTGTGCTCTGGGCTTTATCCACACTAATAAAATGATTTACCCTTCTCTCCGCGCTCTCCTCACAGAGGAAAATCGTTCGAGCCCCGGCTATTTGTGTGTGATCAGTAAATATTTAGTGCGGTGACATCCTCAGCTAGGCTTTGGATCGATTCCGGGCCCACCGGGAGGTGTGCACGGTCCGGGCGGGGCAGCGCCAAGCCCGCGGATGGGGCTCCTCCCGCCCCTGCTACCGGCCGCTGATTTACTGCCTGTGCAACCCACACGGTGTGGGGGGGGGGGGGGAACGCGCCTGGAAAATTGGCTTTTCAACCTTTTTACTTTTGACATTCAGCCACTTCCCCAGACTCTAATTCTCGCCCCCTCCCCTCTCTTCCCGCTATCAAGGGCGCTGAGCGCCCTGCGAACCTTTCCTAAAGCAGTGCGCCGCGTTCGCGCCCTTGCGGCTTGGGGACCACCTATCACAGCCCTGCCCCACGAAGCAGAGAGGCCCCAGCCTCTGCTACCGGGGTCGGCTTCTTCGCGGAAAGACGCTCTCGGCCCGCCCACCCCTCAGAGAGCCGAGAGCAAGTGGAGAAACCCACAGCAACATTTGCTGAACAGGAGCCCCTTTTTTCGCTACCCTTTCGCGGGACCTTTCCCCAACTCCATCGTCTGGTCCTCGACGCCCCTCGGGCCGCGTGGCGTCGGGGGGAAACTTTATTTTCCTGGTCCGAAATACTTCACTTTCCTTAGAATGAAAGAAACCCTCAGCTTGGAGGTATTGAGAGGGGACCTCCTTCCCGATCCTGGCTGCCAAAGGTTTGCTGCACGGCTATGGCAGTGTCAATGTTTCCTTGGCCCTAATCATTATTCCCGAGCCACACCCTGGACCTGGGACACCAGGAAATGGGCCAGACCTGGAGTGGGGTACCGCAAGGTCTCACCGTGTCCAAGGAGACCCACCACCTCTACTCTCGGAGTGCTGCTACCTAACCAAAGTAGTATGTGAAGAAGACAAACCCCTGGTGCTCCACAGTTCTTGGAGTGGAAGCACTGATGCCCACCTGTTAGCCGGCCTGCCCCCCTCACCTGGAACCTAGACCTTTGCAATTCCCCTGGGGCCCAAAAGGAAGGGGCTCGACCTTGCTGTGTCCACACACCCCTCCCAAGCACTAGCGCCCTCGTCTTTGTCCTACACATGGTTTTCTAAACCGCCTTATCTGTAGACTATATCTTCATACTAATGCATACTTAATTGGTCGGTCTTGACTGTCCATATAAAACAATTTAATTAGGGTGCTTTCCTGCTTTGGAGAGCAAAGAAAAAAATCTGCCCAATGCTTATTGTATTTAGCACCAATACAGGCAGAAAATGTAGCACAAGTTTTTGGTTGAAAGAGCACCTCTGTGTCCATTGAAGGGCGTTGATCCGAAAAGACAGAAAGGACAAGTAAAATCGATTTGAAGCGACCCTCTCTGTCCCTTTCACACCATTCAGAAACTCCATTCCTTCTAAGACAAAGACCAGTGCCTTGGGAATTCTCAGGGGAAAAGAAGACTCCAGTCCCACAAGCCTAGGGCTCTATTTAAAAATTCTTCAATATTCCACTTTAAACCTGGACTCGGTGCTGTGCTCCCTGCATGCTAGTTTCACAGACACCCCCTCTGAAGAGCTAGTCAGGCTAACAATCTTGATTCCCCAACTGGCTTGGCCTTCTGACCAGCCCTGCCAGCCTTTTAGGGTGAGTGCAGGCTTCACCTTTGACCCCCCCCACCAAGACTAGAGTGGCCACCAGTGCTACAACTCTGGCCAAAGTTAAAGCAAAATGACAACAAAAAATATTACTCCTAAACCCAGGGAAACCAGTTCTGCTTCAGCAGCCTGACCTACCTTACCCAATAGCCACCTCTATACCCATTTTTTTTCCCTCCTTCTTCATTTGCAGTGACCTGACCTAACCACCTCTGAAGGAGAGAACTTTAAGTTGTCAGGGATGCACCTCTAGGTTTCGGTGAGTTGCCTGGTCTAATTGTTCTTCCATTAGGAAACCGGAATGCCAGATTATCCCACAGGCACCCAGGCTGGGGAAGGCAGTCATCGATCAGACCTGGCAAAAAAAAAAAAAAAAAGGAGGGGGGAGAGGGGGGAGAAGAAAGAAGAGTGCAGAAGAGGGAAGAGGCCCGACTGTGATCACCTTCACCTGCCCTGGGCCGGGCCTCAGGTTCGAAGATCCTGCGACCTTCAACTAGGGTTGAAGGGGGCAGGAGGAAAGGGAGGGGGCACCCCTGAGTTACACAAGTGGCCTCCTTCTAGTGAGAGAACGAGTTCACCACCTCCCCAGAGGAACCTCACCATCCATCCACTCAGTATAACTGATGAGACAAACCGCAAGGAAAAAACTTCTGTAGCCCATATTTATGGTATTAATGAATAGTTTTAAAAAGATTTACACTTCTTATGATCAATATTCTGAGTTATTTCCCTCAAAGTATATAATTACAGTGTCTTCAGAGTTTTCATCATTGTTTGAGGTGGCAAAACCATTTGTAATTTTCATTAGCCAGTAAACATGTAATTAACATTCAGCACTGTGTTTAACTTAATTCCTGTTTAAGACAAGGACAAGAAGCAGCCCAAGAGCGTTAGTTCCATTTGTCAAGTCTGACATACATCTTACCATAACAGTTTCCTAAAATAAAAGATCCGTGTTTCCCCATTATTCTTCTCTTAAAACAAAACAAAACAAAAAAATCCATTAGTTAAAACTGTATTAAATAGCAAGAGGCAGCATAGTTTATTCTAAATTTTTGCTAGTTATTGTATTCCTGCTTCCTTTATTCATCTTGGGGAGTGATGAAGGGAGGGGTGAATTAAGAATTCATTATATGAAGGCATGAAATGGGGAACCCCTCCCCCCAAAAAGAAATCATTTCCTCTTCAGGAAAGTTCTAGAATGGGCACCAGAAAGGGGAGGGAGGCACTGATCCACAGGGGAGAGGGAAAAATCACTTGGGGGGACTTGACTTAGAAGTAGAAAATGAGGATTCCAGCAGATTCCTAGGAAAATATTGCCCTCCTGTTTCAAGTTCTATCTTTGATCCAGGGTGAGAGGAGCCTGTCTGCCAGTCTCCGAGGCTGCTGCTTTTTTCCCCTCCTCTCCCACCTCTATTTTTTTCCCAACTTGCTTTAGGATTAGCCTCCATCCCTCTCGACCCCAAACAGTGGAATTTGGCTGTGCCTCCGGTCGTCTTGCTTTGCAATATCGCCTAGAGTTGTTGGCGGTTTTCTGTTAAGACTGAGCCGTTTGCTCCAGCCTCTGACTAAACTCATTAAGTTGGGAGATTTTTTTCAATTGGACGGGTGTTTTTAAAGTCTCGTCTTTCCAGCCCCAAACAAGGTGTAACAACGCACTCTTCCTTCTAAGGAATGAGATGAGAGACAAGGATCACTCCAGACATCTCCTACCTACGGTTTGGGGTTTTTTTTCTTAAAGGCGAGGCTTGCATTCCTCAGCAGTTATGTACAAAGCTCCCTGAAACCTTGTCTCTCTAAAGTTAGTGTGCAGGGTTTTCCAAGGCTGAGAGCGCCTAATACATGGGGAAGCACTTCCTTGAGGTGGAAGATCTCTCCCTTCACCTTTCCTCTTTTTCCCTGCAGGCTAGTGCCTACTTTTTATCAGTTTGCACAATCGCTTAGATAAACACCGAGGAGGAGATTCTCTTTAATTATCAAAGACACATCTTTTCAGGGGGCCAACAAAGCGTTTATTTCACCCGCCAAACTAAAGGAGAGTTATTCCAGTTTAGAAGGAAGATGCAAGCGGTTTGGGACCTTGAACAAGGCAAATATGGTTTTGGTATGTTTACTTACAGTATTTTTTTTCCTCTTTCTCTCCTTTCTCACTTTTCTCCTTGTGCTGTGTGGGGTTGGGGATGACTTGGGGCTTTTCAGAAAATCGGTTTGCTAATGTGTGTGAAATGCCTAGGACTGTGGTTTAAGGGGTTTGGGGAAGGGGGAACAGAGTCAATTCAGTGCATTGCCATATTTTATTACATGTGTGTGGTAGAAGTGATGGAAGGAGGAGAGGGGGAAAATACAATTGCAAAGCTGCCAAAATATGATTAAGCCAAAGCATAAAGACTGCGGTGCCTTCCATCTCCTTGTCCTGTCTTCTCAAACTCATTTCCTTCTATAGAGCAAACTGAAAACCAGTCCTATGAGCCTGGTTTTCCAAGCAGCAGACGACTCGGTTTCCTATCAAAGGAGCTGCTAGGCTCGCACTAAGTATCAGAATTTACTGTTCGATTTGCTTCTGCGCTTCATTTTGCAACCTTGTGCTACTGACAGCCAGACAGGCAGGGAAGGAGGGAGGAAAACCCTGCCGGTCGCCCTCGGCCGCGGTTCGGGAAGGCGAGCGCTCGGTTAAGCTAGGAGGAGAATTGCAAGGAGAAGGGTACTCACCATCGGGCGGGGTGGTGGAGCTGGCGTGCGGATTTCAGGCAAACGTTTACCTTTTTGCTGTCTATTGCAACCGCGCTGGGCTGACTTAAGAAGCAATTCTGTGCTCTGTCCAAAACGTTCAGAGAATGGTTCCTCATTTTTAAAAAGGCAGCGAGAGAGACGACAGAGACAGAGAAAGAAAAAAAGAGAGAGAGAGGAGGGGGTGAGGGGGACGCACATAAACCCAGTTCAAAAAAAAAAAAAAAAATCATCACCTCTTCACCAGTGACTCGGGAAATGCAGAGGCGGCGAGATCCGAGTACAGCCCAACCAAGCCAGAGCCAATTAATTTTAAATCCTGAAGAATTATTCAGATTAAAATGTACAGAAGTTTCATTCTCCTATGCCTACGTGAGCCCAAAGTCGTTTCCCTTTAAGAGCTCCTTTTCTTTTAAAGTTGAATTTTAGGCAGAGAGGACTCTTACACTAGGGGGCAGACAGATACTGTACTTGCTCCAATCTTAAGCAATTTTTTCCCTCCCAGCATATGCTCTGATTTAGCACTGTAAATTTTTCAGAGGACCCAACTCTGACAGCCCCTGGTGATTTTCAAAGTACCACAAGCCAGTGGTTAAAAATTGCATTGACTTGGAAGTTCAGAGGGACACAATGGAAGCCCCTTTCCCTATTCATGGAGCTCCAGTGTGGTGGAAGAGAAAAACACACACGGACTAGATTGGGGGAAAGGAGGAATTCAATGAATCCTGGTGGACGGAACTGGTTTCTACTGAGTTCAGAGTTAAACTCCGAATGTGCTGGGGTCTGTATTCATATTGTGATTTAATCTGTAAAGAATTACAGACCATTCGGTCACTTTCTGCAAGAAAATCATATGCCTGGATGTTTGGGTTCCCCCCCCCCATATTAAGACAAATGTTTTTTCCAACTTTCACCAGCCAAATTAAAGCTTGCCATTCCTCTCATTAAAATAAATTTACATTTGCAATAAAATACTAGGCTGGGTTTTAAAAAGATAATAACAATATATTGATATTTATCTTTTAATCTGAGAACTTTATGATCTCAGAGTTAAGGCAAATAAGCATCTCTGAAGAAGACATTTTATAATTTCCACATTCTTTTTCTTCTTAGCCGGCTATCTCTTCTTCCATGCAATAAAATTAACTACAATTCATATGATTATCCCTGCTTCTAACCAGCATTGCCATAACTAAAGGAGTCCTAAAATACAGAGTGAAACTCCTTTGATTTCATGGTAGCCCTGTGTTTGTACGTGTAACAGGCTCCAATCCTTTAGGAGAGATAGTTGGGAAATTCTTCATTTTGAATACAAGGCCATCAGAGTCTTCAAATCCCATCCCCCCCCCAAAAAAAAATCTCCAAATGAAGATTTTTCTTCCTCAAAATCATCATCTTATATGTGTATAAAAGGTGATCTTCCTATGGAAGTGTCCACACTCAAGAGACAAGATTAAAATTTCCCTATAATCAATTATTCTCATCTTCTATTAAATTGAGATGGGAATACACATTAGATTTCATATCTCAACCCCAACCCCACTATATGACTGAGCTTGTCCCTAAACTTCTGATATTATAGCATTAGGCAATTCCTCAAATCATAGAGTTGAAAGGGGAAAAAAAAAAATCCCCAAACCTTTCCCTTTGAAATGATTTCTTTTCCATATTTCTTATGCTCTTTAGGAGAAAGTTATATTGTGTCTCTAATCAGCCTGAAATTTTCAGCCTAGTTTCACTCTGTGGCAGTCTTATTACATACCATGTTTATGATAGTTCAGTGTCCATTATAAATTGGTATTTCTTAAATAGTTAATTAATGTCAGCACCTGAAACCTTAGTGAAATATGTTATTTCATCGAAGAAAGACAAGGCTAAGAGGTTTTCAAGCTTGTAGTTTAAAAGGAATTTTTGATTCTCTGAAAACCAGCTCCTTTCTGTTCACATCTGCACTTAATCCTTACCTCGATTTTTGCCAATATATGTAAAATACACTGAAACAAAGTGTAATCTAAACATGTCAATTACATGTATGGTTTATTTTTTAAATATTTTCAGAATTTTTTGAGCTATCAAGGATGCTTTTCCGAAGTCATCAATTTACTCTTTATGGCATTCATTATTCCCTGGAGTTTAGCATCTTTTGTGCAAAATATTGTAATTGTTCATAAACCTGTTTGGCTTACAAGTTTACAGTTTTTCTTTGTGCAAAGTGTCTGATGGAAACATAATTTTCTTGTATAAATGTGGATTAATCACAATTCACTGACTGGTCATAATAAAACAGCAAGATTACTGTAATAGAGTATGTGGTCTGAGGTAGTGATTCTACATGTTTGATGTTTAAAACCAAACACCCTGGAATTCAAAAACACAACACTGTCAATGATTGTAGCACATTGAGTAGGAAGGCATAGGCTATGAAGTTGTTCTTTTTTGTAGTGATTCTCTTGAAGTAGAATATGGCTTGTATGTGGTTCTTGTGAGTTGTACTGCTATTTCCAATTTGGGGAAGAATTTCTGGGTGTGTTTTAATGACTATAAGAATGCTTAAAAGGAACTTGAAGAACAATGATGTTCTCGTACTCAACTGTTCTATAACCTAGAAGCATAGTCGCGGAAGTCTTTGTCTGTATACATTGACAAATGTGTATCTGATACATGTGCGCTTACATGTGTGTAGAGAGGGTGTGCACAGGGAAGGTTGAGCGGATGCCTCCGCCTGTCCATCAGCGGGCAGAATGGTCTTTTCCCTCTTACCACGACTGGGTGTGTGGCAGGATGTTGGCTTGTGAGCTAGCTAAAATCAACGAGAGAAAAATAAAGTTGAGTGAAATTTATTTTAATTGCGTCATGACAATAAGATGAACTCTACTTCTGTTTCTTAGCATGGGAGATGTTTTATTTGAGCAATTAAAATGTCAGGCCATAAACCTGTGAAATGTTAACTCTACAAGGAGGAGACGGACATTGAATGCCCCCCCCCAAAAAAATAAACAAACAAAAATGAGCTAACAACCGAGCAAATTATCAGAGTTGATTAAGAGAAGGGGTTACCATCACCCGGATTTGACCAAATATTTCGTTTGGAAAATGACTGCAAGCTCAATTTGTGGCACCTTCCCATCTCCCCTCCCTGCCCCTCTACAATGAAACCAGGGAACTTTTCCCTTTTCTTTGGCATCGTGGGCACCAAGATGCGCGGAGAGTTCCGGGCCGTGCGCAAGCGGCGGATTTTGTGGCATTGCCAAGTTGAGCGAGGCAAGTCCTCTATTCCATCCAAAGCTTCTCGCGGAGCCTTTAAGAGGCGTTGTGTGTGCGCGCCGCGCTTCTCTCCCCGCCCGGGTGGAAACCTGGGGTTCGAGGTGCGGAGAGAGCGGGGGCCGCGCTCCCTGGGCCGGCGCGGGCCCATCCCCCGCTCGGCGGCAGGGGCGGCGCGGCCACCCGGTCCCCGCCCCCCTTCATCCCCCGCGCTCCGCGAGCAGCGATCCGGACACCGCTCGCGCTAGGACCGGGCTGCGCCCACGGCCGCCATGGCGGGGCCGCTGCGCTCCGGCCAATGACGGCGAGGGGGCGGCGCGCGCGCGCCTGGCCAGGCCAACCCCGGCTGCTGCCTTATAAGGCGCGCCGTCGCCATGGCAACGTGCGCTAAGTTGCAGCAGTCGTGTCAAAGTTCACTATATAGAGAGCTCAGTGAGCTGATCGCGGAGAAGCCACTTCTGCCAGCCCCGGCGCCTATAAATCGCATTCCCTCCCGCGCCCCCCTTTTTAGCATATTTGATCACTTTGATTCTCTGTTCTTTTCTCTCCGCGGTGTGTGTGTGCGTGCGCGCGTGTGTGTTTTCTTCTCCTCCTCCTCCTCTCCCCGAGTTGCCTCCTTTCTCCGGTTGCCGTACTGCCTTTTTTTCCCCTCTTTCATTCTTTCTCTCGGTCTTTTTCTCCCCCCTCTGCGCACGAAGGATGTGCTTCTAGGTGGTGATCTGCCCTCCTTTCTCTCTTTTATCATTTCTCCCCCGCCGCCGGCGAGTTGACTCTTTCCCTATGTGTGTGAGGCGGCGGCGGCAGCAGCAGCAGCAGCGGCTCCGGCGGCGGCAGCAGCGGCAGCAGCGACTTCACCGGCGGCGGCGGCGCTAGACGCGGCGGCTCCGGGCCCGACCCGGCGGCTTCGGCGGCGGCTCCGGCGGCGGCGGCGGCCCGGGCGGCCCGCAGGGAGCAGAGAGCGGCCTCCACCAAGCAACTGAGAGCAGCGGCCACCGGAGCAAGCGAGGCGCGCGCCGGGCGCCCGGGGCAGGCGGCGGCGGCGGCCCAGCGCCAGAACGACGCCGCGCAGCGCCCGACGCGGACCACTTTCATGCTGATTCCCCCGGACCCGGGCAGTGCTCTGGCCACTCAGCGGGCCGCCGGCCTCCGCCCCGGCCTGCCTGGCTCCCTGGGCGCGCCCGCGCCCGGCGCCTCCGCTCTCCTAGTCCTCCAGATTTCGATGGCTTTCCTGAATGGCTGACTGTGGGCTGCCCTGGACTTGGCCCCCGGACAGTCGCCTCTCCTCCTCCTCCTCCTTCTCTTCCTCCTCCTCCTCCTCCTTCTCCTCCTCCTCCTCCTCCTCCTTCTCCTCCTCCTCCTCCTCCTCCTCCTCCAACTCCTCGGCTGCACACCAGATCTGAGAGCGAGTGAGTGAACGAGAGAGGGAGGGAGAGAGTGAGAGCGAGCGAGATCTTTGGAGAGATTTTTTTTTTTTTTTTTGCCTTCTACTTCTGTCTTGAAGCCAGACAATCGACTTGCAGCTCTCCCTCCCCTCCCTCTCTCTCCACGTTCTGCTCCCACTCGCTCTCTCCTGTACCCTTCCCCTCCCCTCCCGACGGAAACCCCCCGAAACCAACAAAGCTGAGCCGAGGGAAACAAACAAAACAAACACACCGGGCCAGACAAGCAATCGACAAAACTTTGCAAAAGCAAAAACAAAAAAGGAAAAACTAACCAACCTCAATCAACTAGCCCTGAGCCACCCGGGGCGCCCTCCCGCGCCCTCTCGCACCCTCGCACACACAAAAGGCGGCGCGCCCGAGCCCGAGACCCGGGAGCCGCCGCCACCCCGCCGCCGCCCGCAGCCAGGGGAGCAGGAAGTCCGGACTCGGCCCCCATAGATATGGCAATGGTAGTCAGCACGTGGCGCGACCCCCAGGACGAGGTGCCCGGCTCCCAGGGCAGCCAGGCCTCGCAGGCGCCGCCCGTGCCCGGCCCGCCGCCTGGCGCCCCGCACACGCCACAGACGCCTGGCCAAGGGGGCCCGGCCAGCACACCGGCTCAGACAGCGGCTGGCGGCCAGGGCGGCCCTGGCGGCCCGGGCGGCGACAAACAGCAACAGCAGCAGCACATTGAGTGCGTGGTGTGCGGGGACAAGTCGAGCGGCAAGCACTACGGCCAGTTCACGTGCGAGGGCTGCAAGAGCTTCTTCAAGCGCAGCGTGCGGAGGAACCTGAGCTACACGTGCCGCGCCAACCGGAACTGTCCCATCGACCAGCACCACCGCAACCAGTGCCAGTACTGCCGCCTCAAAAAGTGCCTCAAAGTGGGCATGAGACGGGAAGGTATCGGCCTCTCATTTCTTCCCCTTTCACTCGGGGTCCCGGGGCCCTGGGTGCGTTTGACTAGCCTGCTCTGGGTAAGGACACAGAAGCCCCAAGCTCTTCTCTTCATATTGCAGTCGAAAGGGGGTTTATAACTAGAAGCGAGTTCTGCACTGGAACCCATACCCCTAAATCCGCATGCTTTGGCAGACTGATTTCCTTCTTTCTCTTCGCGCTGTTTTCATTTCCTTTGCATTGATTGCGAGTTCATTCGAGTTCACCCTTCTACAAGGGATGGGTTGTTGTTTGTTGTTTTAAAAGCCTGGTCTCTCCCTCTTTTCCTCTTTCTGTGTCCCCTTGTTTTTCCTGCATGTTCAACATATGTCCCTCCTCCCCACTCCTCTCCCTAGCCCCCACCCTCTCTAAAAAAAATCTGAGATTGTACTTTTGTACAGGAGGTTCAAATTACAAATGGCAATTTTATGCACTTCGCCGTATTAACGCTGCTGCCTGGGCAGAGCTCATGTGACCCTCCGTGGATTAACGTTCTGCTAAAAAAAAAAAAATAGCTGTTTTCCTTTTTCCTTTCACTTTTGAAATGAGGAGAGCTCTATAGGGAGTAGGAAAGGGTGGTCGAGGGACCTTAGGCGGCTGCTTTCGATCTGCGCGAGTTGGGTCTTTGTGATATAAAATTCGCCAAGCGCCGCGAGCAGTGCTCTACCAATGGCGCGCTCCGTGCGGGGCGCGGGCTCCGGGTTGGGGCGAGCCAACGCCGGGGTTTCTTTGTGTTTCTGCGAGAGCGACTCTCCCGGTCCGGAGTCGGATAACAGCCGGAGCCCGAGCCTCGCCGCCTTTCCCAGGCCCTCACGGGCCCTGCCCGGGCTCCGCCGGCGCCCGCAGCCAGCTCCCTGCCTCTCTCCGGCTTCCTCTTGCCGTAGTCGGCCTCTCTCCCAGACCTCTCCCTCCGTCTCTTTCTCCGTGTACACTGATTAGGCAAACGCCAGACCTCGACAATCTGCTCTTCTGTTACCGGGCTTCCCCGCCGGGCTGGGGCTGGGGCTGGGGCTGGGGCTGGGGCTGCAAGGTTTGTGGAGAGTGGATCCGGGGTGGCCACAGGCCGTCTGGGGGTAAAAACCCTTGTGTCTTTTGCAAAAGCGTCTCACCCTCCCCCTAGACTCGCCCCTCCCGCTCCCTCTCCTCCAATCAATAAGAAATATCAGCTGTTTAGCAGTAAAGAAGAAAGATGCCCCCGGAATGCTACATCCCGCCCACAGCGCCAGGGACCCCAGGCAAAGTGGCCAATTCTGGGTACTAGGCAGATCCGCCTGAGCGGGCCTGGGATGCAAGTGTGCAACTCTGACCTTTAGGGCTTCCCTGGGTGATGATTTGAGAGGAGTATTGCCAGGGCCCAACGACTCCCAGGATTGTGGCAGGCCTGCCTGGTTCTGTCATTGCTAGGGATCTGAGGCACTTGGGGGTCGGGCTGGGGCAGATCCTGCCGGGTTACCCAGGCTGATAAATAACTGAGGAGTATCTCCTTTCCTCCCCGCAGCGGTGCAGAGGGGCAGGATGCCGCCCACCCAGCCGACCCACGGGCAGTTCGCACTGACCAACGGGGACCCCCTCAACTGCCACTCGTACCTGTCCGGATATATTTCTCTGCTGCTGCGCGCTGAGCCCTATCCCACGTCGCGCTTCGGCAGCCAGTGCATGCAGCCTAACAACATCATGGGCATCGAGAACATTTGCGAACTGGCCGCGAGGATGCTCTTCAGCGCCGTCGAGTGGGCCCGGAACATCCCCTTCTTCCCTGACCTGCAGATCACGGACCAGGTGGCCCTGCTTCGCCTCACCTGGAGCGAGCTGTTCGTGTTGAATGCAGCGCAGTGCTCCATGCCCCTCCACGTAGCCCCGCTTCTGGCCGCTGCTGGCCTGCACGCTTCACCCATGTCTGCTGACCGGGTGGTCGCCTTTATGGACCACATACGGATCTTCCAAGAGCAAGTGGAGAAGCTCAAGGCACTGCATGTCGATTCTGCCGAGTACAGCTGCCTCAAGGCCATAGTCCTGTTCACCTCAGGTAGGAAGAAGCCCTGTCCTCTCATGCCCAGAAAGTCCTAGTGCAGAATTAGGGCCTAGAGAACTTGGGAGTTACCAGGGCAAGCCCACCCTCCCCCCTCAAAAGGTCAAACTGTGGAATGTAACTCAAAGTGGGAACTTTGTATAGCTTTTGAGCACCACCAGACCTGGCCTGGCTAGAGAAGAAGGGTTGCACACAGGATGCTGAAGATACAGTGTCCCCAAATGGGCTACAGGGTAGCCTCTCAGGCCTATTCCCCTCCTATAGTGACCAGACTAGAATGCACTCCCTCCGTTTCCTCCCTGAGCTAAGGCCTTCTGGGCTAGTGGACCCTCAGGGAATCTCCTCAAAGTCCCTGGCTTTCTCTAGCACCCTAGTTGGGCCTCTAGGAGATGCCCCTGGGCACTGGATCAGAGATGGCATCATCCTGTAGGAGAAAGTTTGCCCCTGCAGGGGAGAAGTTTGCCTGCTAACTCAGTAGGAGTTTGAGCTTCAGGCAAATTCAACCTGAGGGCAGCAATTTTCAAAAATCATTTTCATTAAAATAATGCAGACTGCCAGGAGAAAAGAAGAGCTGTCATTAGGGGAAAGAAGAGAAAAGGGACCATCACAACTCCAGAATGTCTGCAGGGGGTTGAAGTATCTGGCCTCTTGTTTCCCAGGCGGAGGCAAACACTTAAGGCAATTTCAAACAATCCCAAGTATATGCCAACTTAAGCTGGATATGAATGTTACTGCTGATATAAAACCATCATTGACTGCATTATGAAATATAATTAGTTTGCATGTAGTTTAACCTGTGTGAGTAATAGATCTGATATTAATTAACTCTTGAGGCCAAATGATTTTTGAAAGTGCCTGACTTTCCATTTCTGGCCACACCTGAGCCTTTTGGCTGCCTCCAGGCTGAGTTCAGCATAGCCCAGGTGGGTGGAAATTACCCCCTCCCTTCACATTCTTGTACTAAGTTGTCAGCTGATCCCTTTGTCATGGCTGAGAGGGGAAAAGGGTTCCCAACTAAGAATAACAACATTTGGACATTTGCAAGCCTTGGAACCTCATCACCAACTACAGTTTTTTAAGTTTGTAATTTGAGAACTAGAAAAGATGTACAGTTTGTGTGGCAAAAAGAGAGAGAAAAATCCTTATTGTTTCAAAGTCTGGGAGAACCAAGTCATTAGCAGAATCTATTGCAAGTTCTCCAGCTTCAACCCTCTTTTATACATTACTGCCTTTCACATAAAGTCTCCCCCTGACAGCCACCCCAAATCCTGCCTTTGGAAGTCCTTAGGTAATCAATTAGAGGGCAGCATCTGGGCAGGGAACTGCTGAATTCAGAAGCTAGGATCTGGTTTATTTTTTCTCAGAAGCCTGTCAGATTAAGAACATTTACCTAATGCAAATGTCCAAGCAGGATAGTCCCCTGACCCAGGGCCACCTTCACCCCCTTTCTACAACCTGACACCCATCCCATAGTCTCAGAAGGTGGGAATAGTTATTAATTTCTTGGTATCATTGTTAGTTCTTTGCCTTACCCTTGGTCTTTCAAGAGAAGAAATGCCTGATACTGTCGTAACAGTTTAATTTATTACTATTTGCAAAATGTGGAGGCCTGTGTGGAGAATGCAAATTGCCTCACAAAGAGATAAAGGTTCCTGTTATCTGATTCAGAGGGAGACACACAGTACTGATGTGGTGCGGAGAGAAGGAGTCCTAGACAAACAGCTTTTAATTTCTGACCACAGACACCTAGGAATTCTGTGGACATGCAGAGTAGTAGACACATTTGAGGAGGTTGCATGTGTTATGGTTCTAGTGGTAGAGATGGTGGCTGCTGTTTTCCAATATCTATTTTAATGATTCACAATATGCATGTGTTAACCTCAGTCTTGTCTGGGGAGCCCCAAAAGGTCAGGTCACAACCTGAACTGCCTTCACCAAGAAGCCTCTCATTTCAAAGGCACTTATTGTATTTTCACGTATCAGAAAAAGAAAAGTGTTTTCCTGAAGATAACAGGGAGGGGGTGCTTCTTGGAGGGACCTGGATTTTTAAAAAAAATAAAATAAAGGGGGGTGGGGGAAAAGGGAGAGAGAAGAAAAGGGGGAAAAGAAACAGCTCAAATGAACAGAGAGATCACAGTTTGCATGGCTGCCCTTCAATAGACTAAACTGACAAGATCAGTTTTAAAGGGCCACTTAAATCAGTTTCAAAGACTGGAGAAAAATGAGTCGCCCTCTTTGGGGAGAATCTGAGGCTGGGTTGTGGACGCCATTACTTGAGGCTGGGCCAGGTTGTTGCCCCACTACCACTACTATATAATTATAAGCCAAACTATTATTTACAGAGGAAGAGGGGGAGGAGCGCTGGTAGTTTGGGTTTTGTCTGTTTTTCTGTCTGTGAATTGACTGGGTCCCGATATACCCAATGCATTTTGCTTGGGCCTTCCAATAACCCAGCCTGAGGTCTTAGTCAGTGAAAGACATATAGTACACTAAGGTATGTTTTATTTTAAAGCAAACACTCTAAGACCATCTCATGCTTTCTCCTCACTCCCTTCACACATGCACACATATATACTCACCTACTCCCCAAATTTTCAGAGTATAGACATTTGCTCCAACTCCTATAGGGGCAGCTTGACATAGCACTGTACACACATCTCATGTGACCCATTTCAAACCTCTTAATCTGATGACTGAATTCCTCTTCTTCTTCTTCTTCTTCTTTTTTTTTTTTTTAAAAAACTTTCTTCCAGATGCCTGTGGTCTCTCTGATGTAGCCCATGTGGAAAGTTTGCAGGAAAAGTCCCAGTGTGCTTTGGAAGAATATGTTAGGAGCCAGTACCCCAACCAGCCAACGCGATTTGGAAAGCTTTTGCTTCGCCTCCCTTCCCTCCGCACGGTCTCCTCCTCAGTCATAGAGCAATTGTTTTTCGTCCGTTTGGTAGGTAAAACCCCCATCGAAACCCTCATCCGGGATATGTTACTGTCCGGCAGCAGTTTTAACTGGCCGTATATGGCAATTCAATAAATAAATAAATCAAAATAAGAAGGGGGAGTGAAACAGTGAAAGAAAAGGCAAAAGACTGGTTTGTTTGCTTAATTTCCTTCTGTTAAGAAAGGATATAAAAGGATGTTACAAGTTTGCTAAAAGAAGAGAGGGGAAGAATTTAATGGACTGTGAATTTCAAAAAAAAAAAAGACTGTCAAATGAACTTTTACAGAATGCATTAAAAAAAAAAACTCCTGTGTTGGTCAGAACAACTTGCTACTTATCATTTTTGTATAAAAAGGAAATTAGTCTTTTTCTTTTTTGGTAAAATTTTGAAAAAATATTGCTAAAAGTGCATTTAAGGAGATTGGGAGAAAATTAGCAGAATGGAGAAAGTCTTTTTTTTTTTTTTCCAAATTATTAATTGTCCTGTGTCTATGTACCTCTAGCTGTTCTTTTTTGTACTTTTCTGGTTCCAAACCAGTTTATTCTGTGGTTCTATAATAAGTTTTGATATAATCTTGGCTTCTTAAAAACTGTGTATCATTAAAATATATGTTCTGCAAGAATTAAAACTGAGTCCATGAAAATATCATAGGAAGACATAAAACTTTAAAGGCAACTTAAAGATTGAAACGCACTTACAAGTGGTGACCAAAAATTTTAGATGAAGTTGAGCACTCTAATTAGAGAACTGGAGGAACCACATACAACATTTAACTTCCCCTACCTTCCCCCTCCCCCCCCCAAAAAGACACCAAGACAAACCTAGGTTTTTAAAAATATTTTAAGAAAGAGAATGAACTGTGGAATTTATTGGCAGCCAAGGAATGTGTCCAAGACACATGCTGAGGTTTTGAATAAAAAGTGAACTTTTGTAATTTGAATTGGGTCCCCCGCTTAGTTCTTGAATTGTTATGAAAATCCTATATCTGTTTGTATATTTGCAAGCCCTTTGTATTATAATTGTTGATATTTTCCCTTTTTAAAAAATACCATTGAAATCAGCATGACAAAATAACACTGTTGGCACTTATAGGTAACGTGATTGATTCAGTATCTTAGAGTTTACAGTTTGTGTTTTAAAAAAACTGAAGGTTTTTTTTTAAGTGCAACATTTCTGTATACTGTAAAAGTTATAATAACTGAACTGTTTGGTCGAGTCTTTGTGTGTTATATTCCAAGGAAAATTGAAAGTATTCAGAAATTAAAATATTATTTGATATCTGAAACCTGTTTGGCTGTCCCCACTCACTGTCTTTCCATCGAGCAGAGCCCCTGTGAGCTTTTGCTGAACGGGCTGGGGTCTCCATTTGTTTACTCCCCTCAGTTAGTTTACTCAAAGGTGGACTAGTGTATTTGCCTGTTTAATTTGGGTGTGGGGGGGAGCTAAAGTTAATGGTTTATCTATGGTTTAGGAAGTGCCACACTGATATAGTAAGCCACCTCCATTCACCTAATCCTCCTTTTAATTAAAAATGGATTTTCCAGGAAAAAAAAAAGGCCCTTATATTTGTCACACTTAAGTGCCTGCTTAGGGAAGGTATTGTGAAAAGTATTAGAAATCTTGAGATCAGTATCTATTTTATGATCAGAAAAAATACTCTTTTGTACATTTCTGACAGTTACGCAAAAGATCGTTCAAGCAAGCTAATCACAGCATTGTAAATAGAGGGCAGTTGTTTGCAATGGGTTTTTGCTTAAGTAAGTGTGATTTTTTAAATATTCTGTGGTTCTCATCTAGCGTGGTTGTTGAGAGGATTTCAAAATCAGTGGTATAGTTTATAGTGCTGAAGCTTCTGTTTTTAATGTATATATGATAACTTGCAATTGGGCTGCCTCTCCCCTCCCCCTTTACCTTCAGTCTGTGAGAGCATGACCAGAGGTCAAGGAAATCTTTTCCAGTGGGTTATGTACATAAAAACACATCGACATTTGGACATTTCAGATTGTGTAGATACAATCTGTACTGCTCTTGGAATCCTTTGTCTTTAGAAGCCAAATTAAGAAAAGGAAGAGAAAGAAAGAAGGAAGAAAACTTTACAGGATGTGCTGATTTGGAAGTAGTAACTATTTGTTTCAGCCCCCGCCCCCTTCTCTTTTCCTGGTTTGGAAAAAGCTTAGTGTTGGGAGTTTGCAATTTGTTCTTATTTAGACTTTCCAAATTGCCCTTCTTCAATATATTTTACCATGCTGTGGTTTAATCTTAAAATTGGGGGTGGGGGCTGGTGAAGGAGGTTAAAGAAAAGAGATCATTTTGTAAAGTCTATTAAACTTTGATACTCAGTTCTAGTCAATACATGCAGACCAGAAAAATCTGTCTGATTTGTGCATTTGAGCAGAGTTCTCCATCAGACCCTCATCTCCTTTCTATATGTATGTGTGTGTGTGTGTGTGTGCGTGTGTGTGTATATATATATATATATATATATACACACACATATATATATACATATATATGTATGTATTCTTATTGCACAGTATCTCTGACCTTTAGATGGAGGTTATGTTGGTTGTTTATTTTCTCCTCTTGCAAGTGCTATCCATGTGAGTGTGTGAAGTTTTTCTAATAAGTAAAACACAGGCCCTTTTCCTTGTTTGTTTTGTGTTAGTTTATTGTAAACAGTCATTTGTTGTAAATTATTATTGGTATTAAATTATAATTTATGATTTTCAAAGCAAAAGACAGTCCCTGTTTTATTATGCTTTAAGCATGTGTTCTAGACGTTGAAAAATCTCTTTTAAGTTTCAGCAGTAAGCTTGGGGTCTTTAAGGTAGAAAAACAGGACTCAAAAATTTTCAACCGGTTAAAACAAAACCCCTTGTATACGTTTAGAGTGGCCGGAGGAGGATCTGTTTAGAGTCTTGAGTTCGGTTTAAGTTTATTGCATTTAAAGAAAGTTTTTCTTTTCACGCTGAGTTAGAACAAAAGATCTTTGCTGCGACTGAATTGGACAAAAGACGAGGGCTGGGACCCAGCGAATGCGTTCTGTGTGAAATTGACGAGATCTTTAAAAAAGCTGCTAAACATGGCGACTCTTTCCCTTTAAGTGTCTCTTTTTCCTTGCTGTTTTTTTTTTTTTTTTTTCTTCCTCCATCTGATCTGAGCTCGCTTTATTTCTTTTCCCAACCCCGCTCCCCCTCCTCCACTTGGCGCTCGGGGGTGTGAGAGAACCCAGTTAGACGCGAAATGCAACAATAGTCCAAGGAGAGAGAGAGGGGCGATCGCTCCTTCTTGCCACTTTCAAACAAACCTGGGGAAAAACTGAGCAAGGGGGGCATTCTAGCCTGTTCGCTCGGCTCGCGGTTGTCCTGCCTTGGTCTTTCAGGATTCGCGTTCTGTGGGTCGCCAGAGGCTGGGGCTGAAAGTTAGCAGGCGACGTCCGGGGCTGGTTCCGCAGAGACGGCTGGGTTAGCATCCGGCCGGCTGCAGGGCTGGGGGCCCCCGGAGTTGGCAGCAGCTGCGGGAAAGTGCCGGCCCCCCAGCCCCCGCCCCCACTTAACGTGCGGCAGAATTTCGCCAGCGCCCGGGGAAAGTCCGGGGTGCCGGGCGCGCGGAGCTGCACTCCTGGGATGTGCATTAAGCGGCGACAGGCAGGGGGCGGGGGCGGGGGGCGGTCAGGGAGAGCTCGAGCGTGTGAAACTCTGCCTTGAAGCTCGCTTTTGACTTGGTCCTATGAGCTGAGCCAACATGGCGTCTCCCATTGCACCGCGAGCGCCGGGCTGCCAGGCACGGCAGGGCCGGGTAATAGAAAACACATTGGTTACTAAAAAGAAAAGAAAAAAAGGGGGGGTAGGGGGGCGGTAAAGACCATTCCTTCTGCAGGCAGAAAATCTTCCTTTAAACTCTTGCTGGCAAGTGAGTGAGGTCCTCGATTATTCTGTAATTAAAGCAACAGAATTCCTAGGGAAAATATTGGTAAAGCAGAACCCTCCCTCTCTTTTTTTTTTGCCTCTTCCACTCTTTATATTCGGGAGGGTTGATTTCATGTCTCCTCTTTCTCCAGGAACCAAACTAGAAAAATAAAATCTGTATCTACAAATGATCTTAAATATTTGAATGGTATAGGGGGAGGGGGAGAAGCCAGTATTTACAGATCTCCGTCCGTTCTCGCGCTCATTAATGCAAGGGCTGCGCCCGGGTTTGCGCGGGCCGGAGCCCAGCTAGGGGGCGGGGGTGGGCTGCGAACCCGCCGGACGTGGGCAGAACTTGCTGCTTGCATGTCAAAGTTATAGGAAAGGTGGGTTTCCAGGCAGAGGTTTAACCAGAGAGTGACAGCGAACAGAAGTCGGGGACTGATTCCGAGGGGGGGGGGTGGTCTCAGGCCCTGGACATGGGTGAGCCCGCGTGGACTGAGCCTTTGGCAGGGGAGCGTCTGTACTGGAGAATCCTCTTTGTCAAATAGGTCTGTAAACGGTCAAGGGCGGCAGTGGGACAGACCTGACCTTCCAGAGACCAGTCTTCAGAGGTAGTAGATTGAGGCTGAGCCCCGCTCTCGACCAAAGAGGGAATTGCCCCTTACTACCAATTCCAGCCCTACCCGGGCCTGAAAGGACCCAATCTCTCAGCCGCCTGGGAGGGGAGCAAGGTACTCTCTGAATTCCAGGCCTCGTCAAGATTTATTGAAGTTGGGTTTAAAAAACGTGCTTCAGATGATTTTTTCCCATTTTCTCAGATTTCAAAGGCTCCCTGCAGTGCGGCTGCCTAATTAATGGTGAAATTCAACTAAATCTAATTATGCAGTAATTTTAAAGCAGTTAGTGCTGGGCGTTGGTTTGTAATAGGACCCCAGTTTTTTAAAGTTTGCTTACTGCGTTGATTTAGGGGAAAGCTATCTTTTGTATGGTAAAGCAAGATGGGGAAATAGTTTTTCTGCATGAACTGGAGGATTGAGAACCCGTTCATTACCCCACCTCCTATTCTATCTCCTTTGCCTCCTCTCTCTTTTTTCTGTCCCCTGCTCACATTAGAAACTGGGCGAGGTGCTCACCCAACAAGGAGACCTGATCAAAGAGGAAAGGGAGAATCCTTCATATGGTGACACAAAGGGCTTGGTAATATGTCCTCCTGGATACATCTGTAAATGCCCCCCCCCCCAAAACGAGGAAGATACTCTCATCTCTAATAGAGAAGCGATTTCCTCTCCTTAACATCCATTGTCATTAAGGTGTAAAGCTGATTCTCGGAGTTATAAATCTTATCGTCCTTCTGATAACACACTTGTAATAAGTTAGCGTCCCATTCCAAGTGAATTGTAAAACTGCCTCATTTCATATGGCATCTGTGTCATTAAAACTTTTTTTTTTCTCCCCTTGGCGTCTTGCAGGTCTGGCCTTTAGGCTAGCGCTGAGGTTCCTGCCTGTTGGGCCTGTAGGGTAGGGCCGATGGGAAGAAAGGTGTGAGAGATGAGCTGTAGGCAGCTCATCTTTGGCCTCTGGATTTTAGACTGGGGCCAGAGACCCCCAGGCAGATAGGGCCTAGGGGGGCGGTATCCCCCTTCTTCAGTTCCCCCCAGTGGCCCCCTTGAAATGACGTTCCTTGAAAGAAACATGCTTGTGATTAGCTAAGCAAACACATCTGCTTTCGGAGTTGGGCCTTCGTTAATTAGCTGAACAAAGGGCCGTTTTGCTTTTTACCTTTTGCTGGGGGAGAGTGTGTTATTTCAGGAGTGTCGCGGGCCCTCCTCTTTTCAATTGCAGCCACGACGTTAATTTTATTGGGATTACTGATGGGAAATGAGGTGGCGCAGGCTTCCGAGAGGAAAAGCTTGATCATTACCCCCTTTGGAACTATATTTTTCCACCCAACCTCCTGCTCACGAGGAGGGGGTGGGGGCGAACTGCGCAGCAAGTTCGGAGCAATTGGAATCAGGCTCGCGGTACGCTGATCTCGGGTGACAGAGCGTGTGTTGAAGCTGAACTCTATAATTTGCGCTTCTGTTCCTTTATTAGGCCTGGACAACGAACTAATGAGCTTTGGCCCAGTACAATGTCACTTGTATTTATTTTCTTATGGCAACTTTGAGATAGCGGAAGTGTTCCTTACCAAGAGCCAGGGAGGGCCCGGAGTCCAGCCGGCTACTGTGGGAGCCTGGGTGGGTGGCTGCATCCCAGGGGAGATAGGGCTAGTATAGAGCCCGCACAGAGCTGGCAAAGCCAGGGGATTGAGGCTCTCAGGGAGGCCCAGTCAGCCCTCAGGCCCAGCTTCCAAAGCATGAGGTCGAGGGGCATGGGACAAGTCCAGAAAAAGTTCCCAGGCCAGATAGTCGCAAAGATGGCCTGGTTCTGTCCTTGCGCCAGGCAGAGAACGGATCTTCTAGCAGAGTTTGCCAGGCCAATGACCCTTCAGAGTTAGCGAGAGTTCCCTGCCCCATGGCCTGAGTGTTTGCCTAATGCTGCAGGAGGTCTGGCCTAGCTCCGTGGCTAGCGGGGGTACAGTGAGGTAGAGAGAATGCTTTAAATGGGACCGCGAAGGAAGTGCGGGGTCTCCCATCATCTTCCTAGTTTGCTCCAAAAAGTCGCAGTTGGAAAGACCTGATGTAAAGAGGAGTGGGGGTTGGGGACAGAAAGGGTCAGCGGAGGCTGTGCAGTCTGCCTTTTGCTTTGGCAGAAAGAATACAAGCGCCCCCCCCCCCCCCGCCGGATTTGAGGGAGGCAAAGGAAGGGAAACCCTGGAACTGAGAGGGGAATGGGTACTTTTCTCCACAGCCAGAGACTTCCCAGCTCTCGCCTTGCTCCCCACCAGGCAGCCCTTGCTAATAACGCCCAGGCTCTGTGCCCCAGCCCGCCCCATCTCTCCTCCTTTCATCCCTCAGCCTTACCACCTCCTCCCCATCTCTTCCTTCCTTCCTGCAAATGGGTGTTAACGTGGGTCTTTATGTTCTGTCTATAACTAGGATGTAATCACGCGCCCCATGCCTCTCTCTAAAAGCATTTAATAAATGTCTATTAAAGCGCTACAAATGTAAGATGAATTTAGTGGCGCGGCTGCCTCCCTGAATCTGAACGGTAATGATGGATTTATCAACGGGGATTCGCCTTCAGCACAGCGAGGGAGGTTTACTCAGCAAATATGTCGGCGAGCACCCACCCAAATACAATCATTTGACCTCTTGCAGGCGCTAGCCTCCGCGTCCTTTCCCGACACTGGGCCGTCGGCCGGCCAGGAGGACCAAAGGGGAGGTCTCGTTTATCTCTTGGCCTCTCGCCCAACCTTTGCCTCCTCTCGGCCAGTGATTTTCATCTCTCCAAGGGTGTGAGGGACCCAACCTTTGGTTTGGAGTTGGGGAGTGGGTGGTTAAGTGTAGACTGCCTTGGCTTTACCAGGAGACATAACTGGGTGCGCTCATGCCCTTCTTGTTTTTGAAGAGTTATTGATTGTTACCGAGTCTTCAAGAGGGCGCTTGAGTCATGGCTTTAACCAAATCTTAAGGCCTGAATTCCTCAATAGGCTGTAGCCAGCCTTCAGCACTCTTCTAAGGAAGACACCTCTAGGACAGAGGTGTCTTGTCTCCTGCCTTCAGAGAGGCTGGGTGTGCCCAGAGCTGGTGCCTTTCATGCCAGACCTTCTTGGGCTCCCTGCACTTCACCACTCCAAAGCAGAGGCGGCTTTTATCAGAGATTGGGGAGCAACCTCCAAGATGGGAGCATACCTTTCAAATCTTTTCCACTCAGCCGAGTTGGCTTCTCCCCCAACTACCCCTACCGAGCCCACCCGGTCATTTTAAAGTTCTTCTGGCTGTGGGTTTTTCAGAATTTAGTTTTAGACTGTGATCGTTAACTCGCACAGCCCATTGACCACCATCGCTTTCTTTTTGTCTTTTTATCTTTCTCTTCTTTCGAGGGGGAGTAAAGTGCTGGCCTGTTCCATCAAGCCCAGTTCGCATTTGCTTTGGCCTCTGATTTCTCTTTCTTCTTTGGAAATTTCATTGAGATGTCTCTGTACTTCGCTTGTCAGTTATCTTTGTTCCTCTTAAATAAAGGGCTTTTAAATGGACTTATTGCTCCCAGCGTGGGTTCCTCTCTCTAAATGTTAGAAAATTGTGCCATCTACCCGCTATGTTGAGTACTGTCACACTCAGAGACCTCGGGGACCTCCGGGCCGGCTTCAATGCTGCAATGTCAGGGGCCGCGGGCAGAAGGAGGAGGGGGCAGCTCACGTGGATTTTTACAGATCTCCGCCTGCAGCCGGCCCGCGTGGCCACGACAGGGCACGGCCCGCGACGCGCGCAGCCGCCAGCTTGATGGCAGGCGCGAACTTGGCTGTAGTGGTTGATCCCGGACCAAATCACAGGCGTATCGGGGACTCTCTTTCCTTCTCCAAGATGCCTTTGGCAGAGGGGACGCCGCGGCTAGTTTTGGAAGCATACGGCCGCTGGTGGTCAGGGATAACGGAGGAGAGAGAGAGAGAGAGAGAGAGAGTGTGTGTGTGTGTGTGTGTGTGTGTGAGAGAGAGAGAGAGAGAGAGAGAGAGAGAGAGAGAGAGAATAAATGTGTGTGGTGTGTGTGCTTTACGGGGAGGGGGCGGGGGGCGGGGGGCGGCGGCTATCTGCAGCGGCCCAGGACCATTTCGCTGCGCTTCTTAGTAGTGCTCTCTCTGAGTCTCCAGCCCCCTGTCATTCCCTAGGGGAAGCTGGGTTGAGGCTGGCCGAGAGTGACCGCTGCAGAGTTGCTTCTCCGGCTCTTGGCCGGAGAGAGCTTGGCTAGGCAATTCGGCTGCAATTTGCAGATCCATTCTCTCTGGTGGAGGTATCTGGTGTCATTTTGAAGGACAGAATTTCTTTCCTTAAGGGAAATGTGGTTTAGATGGACTGCATTTGAACAAGTCAGGTGTCTGATGTGGGGTCTTCTCACCACGACCCCTCCTTTGCAATACACCTACCCGAAACCACAGGTTCTTTTGAATGAGTTAAAATGGATTAACAGTTTAGATTTTATTATGTGGCTACCCCTCTCAGATGCTTTTTTTTGGTTGTTGTTGTTTAACCCATTAGGAGTATTAGCTAAGATTTCCAAGTGTCAGTTGAGTATTTATGCTTGTGGGGGGAAAATCTTCGATACAGTTTATGACTTTTATTACATGCTTCACACTGTTCGAGAAATGGAGTTTTAAGCAACATACAATTAAATCTATATTGCTCTTTGGAGAAGGGCCAAGGAACTCAGCAATCAATTAGTTTAGATGTTTTGATACTTGTTGCTAAAATCAAAGAATAAAACTACAACCCACAGGTGTAACTGTTTTCCCCATTTTTTTCTTAAGGTTATGTAGCTGCCACATAACTAATGGAATTTGTTCCTCCTCCCAATTTTACCTCCCTGATCGTTTGCTACAAATCTGTTTCTAAATATCAGACTTTTCTTTCCCCTTTCTTTTTCACTGCAGTTTCTCATCTGCTTTTATATACCTGACTTAGAATTTTAAAATAAATTAATTAAAAACTATTAAATTCATTTACCACTCTCTTCCCCCTCCCCATGCCTGACATCATGAAGAGAAACCATATTGTTTAATAACCACAATAATAGTGGTTTCCAGAAAAAGACAAAATTATATTCTTTATAACTACAACAGAAAGGGAATTCTTCCCTTCCCCCACACTCCTGTTTGTAAATAAGCAGTTTAGAGAATAATCTCCTGGATTGAACAAAAATTGCTTCTTCCATCATAGGAAATTGAAAATTCCACTCTTCCCACTTCCCTGAACCTCTCTGGGTCAGTCCCCTTGGCTGACCTGTCTGCATGCCTTTGGCCCAGGTCCAGGACCTTGGTGAGCATATCAAGACCTGAGTACCTCCCGGGGAAGACTGGGGGGGGCGGGTACTGCCCACCTGTGTGGCTGAGGAGGCAGGGCTGATAGCAAGTTCCAAAGAGGGGCAGCTAATTTATTCTTATTTTCCCTCACCATCTTCTGCCTACAGCTCCCGAGGCTCCTGAAAGGAGGGGGGAGGGGTCTGGATCTGCTCATTCAAACACCCCACCCCCATTTTCTTCTCCGTCAGCCAGGCTCGGTCAGCCTCATCACTAATTAAAAAGCCCTGTGGCTTTGGGACTAAGCAGGTCGGTGGTTGAACTGTCATCTCCACTAGGATGAGAAGTGTGGAACAACCCTTCTTCCAAAAAGGATCCTAACCAAGTGAAGTGATTGGTTGGAGTGCCATTAATTTTCTTCCCAAAGCTTTCCTGTACCTCCCAGAGAGAGAGGGCTCCTAGAGAGGAAGGGGCCTTTGCCTCACCCAGTGTGGTGGCCAGAGTCAGTCATAGCCTCCCCACATGGACACCCACAGTTGTGCCTACCCATATGCTGCTGCCCTAATTGTGCGGAAGGTCTGGGAAACATTTTCTCTGTGCTAATTTTATATTTCCCCTTTCCCTCTTCCAACATTAAACATAATTTTGTGCTGTCATTGTCACTAAGATTGCGGTTTGCTGATGTCTCTACTTGGAAACACGACCCCTTAGCCTTTTACCCAGAGTGCTCTCCTGCTTCGCAGATTCCCTTTCTCCATCCCGGACTTCAAGGTTTCCAGTCAAAATGCTGACACAGAGAGATAGGTCCCTACCAGAACCCTACAATCACCCAAACCCCCTTTCCCTATGACAGAAATGGCAAATATGTTTTTGATGTGTGTTTGGTTGTTGGCTTGTTTGTTTATTAAAGTTGTATGTCTGAGTGTACACATACAGGGAACCACTTTAAAGAATTTCCCTTTGAATGTATTTTTTTTTTTTTTTTTTTTTTTGCTTGTTGTTTTTGTGTCTTCTTCTGGTCTCTGCCCCACCCTACCCCACATACCCACTGAAATAGTCCTCTGGCCCAGTGGCCATGTTCCTGAAGATAAAATCCATTTATACATTGTGTGGCCTCACTAAATCCCAGTTTTCCAAGCCCTTGGTGACAGATTGGAGGAGGAGAGATGAAGATATTTCTTATTTCCCAGGCCCTGCACTTCCCTTCCATTAATGTGCCAGTTGGAGTCTGTCTCTGGGTGAGAACAAATGTCCCCACATTTACAGGTTCTCTCTTCATACCTGTTGTGGCTCTGGTTGCTTTTTGTTTTTCTTTTCTTTGGAAGAAGCTGCTGCCTATGTACCACAACCGTGGCATGGAGCTTGTTTGCATCAAGGCTAGTGGGTTTCAAGGCGATTATCTCATTTCTCTGGTGCAGAGAGAAGCTGCTGGCAGCCCCTGGGTCAGACATTCAGTGGAGAGCCCATGTCACAGACCCAACCCGAAGGTTAATTTTCCCTCATTAGCATCTCCATAGTCTGCTCCTTGCACTGGATCTCTGGTCCTGGCTGTTGTTTTCTCCCAACACTCCTCGCCCCTCTTTCGCTGTCCCAGGCATATTTTCCCCCCCAACTCCCCACACACTCCCATCCCTTCCATTCTGTCAGGTATCTATTGGACCCATAGGCTCTCATCACTGCAAACTATTTCATCAATTTCTTACCAATTTGCCTATTTTTATTTAGAGGCCCTTGCCCCTGTCCATTTTTCTTTCTCTCCTTCCATGTGCCTCATTTACAAATGTATTCTGCTTTATCTGAATTAGTTCACTTCTCCCTTTTTGCTCGCTCCCTCTTCTCACTGTTCTTTCAAAGGCTGCCGTAAAAGCCAAAGATACAAAATGAAAAAGTCCAAGGGATGGGGGACAGACAATCTCAGCCACCTAGAAAGACACTGGACGTTTGTAATGACAGAAGAAATGATAAAGAAAGAATTTCATTTGTGGCTTAAGTGAGCAAGTGTGTTTGTGTGTCTATATCTGCACATTTTAAGGATTTCTTTGAAACTGCTTTTGTGCTGACTCCACAGAGGCATTTACCGAAGCTAGTCACGGTGTAGGAACTTTGAGTTAACCTCTTATATCAAACGAATCTTTTCATTTAGAGACCAATAAATCTCAATCTCTAGCTACCTTTTGTCGACCCAGTCTGGGCTCAGTGAGACAAAACTGGGGCTTATAATAATGACCAGATAAAGTTTACCAAAGTTAGGTTTTTCCCCTCCATCTTATTTTTTTTTTAAACAACCTGAAAAATTTTCTCATCTGACAAATAAAAGTTCTGTGAAATAGTAGTCCTTCCTCAGCGAGCAGAATATTGGAAGTTTCTTTGGATTTTCACAGCAAGCCAATGAATTAAATGACTTTCCAAACTCAGATGCTGAAATGATTTATAGTTTTTCAACAAGTCATTATTTTGGTATGCAGTTTAGGTGAGGCTGAAACAATCTAATAATCAATGTAAGACGGGTGTGTGTGGTGAAGGGATTGTCTATAACCAAGGGAGTTGACACCAGAAACATGAAAGCCAGTCTGGTCTCCAGGGATGGAATTTGGGAAAGAGCCTGCACACGTCTGCTGCGGGACTCTAAAGAAATACATTGTTAACAACAACAAAACAGACAATGCCCTGAGCTCTGCCTGGATTCAGAGCTGAGCTACTCTTGAGATATTTTAGCAGCACTGTTCATTTTGATGGGGTTTCTGGGCCATTTGAAATTCAACCTTTAGCCAGCTTGCTCATGGCGTATGGTTACAGAATTCATTTTCTGATTTACTACCCCTCCTCCTGCATTTTCTTTATTTCCTGGTGGCCTCCCATGAGGTTAATCTTTTTTTCCCCTTTCTTTTATATTTTCCAGTTTTGTTCTCCCTACAAACGACTCAGTGTTTTTCCTGTTTCTACTGATCACTCATTTGCTTCCTTTCTCTTTTTCCTTCCTTAAGAGACAGAGGAAAATGAAAAGAATAGAAGGGGGATTTCCAAATGGTTCCTCTCTAAGCGTTATTAATTAATGTTACAAGGCAGACAATTCTTAACTAATAACAAAGTTGTAAATTACCACTGACTTTCAGATATTCCTCATTTGTCAGCTCTGATTAATTTGATTAATATTCCAGTCTTTGTAATAATTTCAGCTGCACTTACAATCAGCTCTACTCCAGATACCAAGAGCAGACTCTCACCCCTGCATGGAATTCTGTTCCCAGGTTTTCCTCTTTAAGTGAAGTTTTGCTTTCTATTCTGAGGTGCATGGCTTTGACAGGGAAGCTGGGAGACTGTCACAGGCTGTTCACAGTTTCAGGGTTACAGTGGACTGGCACAGCTTCCTGTGTTTAGTGATTTATATGTAATTTTGAAAACTTCATTGAGCGGCCTAAGTCCTTTCAGTAAAGAACAAACATTTGTTAGAATCTTATCAACATTTTTAAAAGTCCATATTCAAAGCTGAAGGAATAAGACTTTAAGGGATCCCCAAGTCCAGGAAACTCATCAGACTCAAGCCCTGTTTCTCCTTATCCTCTAAGGAGGTGGTGGTGGTGGGGGGGGAAGCTGACCTGCTCTCTGCTCAGACCCATCCTAAGTCAGTACTACTTGGGAGGAAAAAACAAAAACAAAAACAACGGTGTGTCTGTGGGGGGCAGGGCCAAAAGGGGCTAGAGAGAGATATCAGAAAGACCCCATCTTTTGGGAAGGGGAGTATTTCTACTGCATTTCACCATCATATCCAGAATGCAATTTTTGAAGCTATCAATACCCGCTGCCTCCAATACCCCTAGAGTTTTAATCTTAATTATATTATTAAGTGAAGTACTGTGCTGTCAGACGTTGAACATGATTTATGACGTCTGCCTATTAAAGGATCGATTGTGAATATCCCTACTATCATCTATCAATATTCTCAACTCGGGGGTATTTCTCCCACCACTGTTGTTATTTGTGATATGTAAATCTCAGGTTGCAGGAAAAAACTATTTTTTCTTTGCAGAACTGGCTTTCCAGGTGCAGCAGCAATGAGTTTAGGAAACTAGGAGCCTCAGCGAGTTTCTACTGCATCTCACACCCCAGAGAGAGTTTAAAGTTTTTTTTTTTTTTTTTTTTTTTTTTTTTTTAATGTTAAAACCAGTGAGTTCTCCCTGAGGTCTAGCAGAGGAAGGAAAGACAGAGACTTTTTCAGGGAAAGGAGGAACGTCTGCAGGTCGATATCAGGGGCCAGCGTTTCCTAGCTGCCAGGTGATTTGCAATGAGATGAGAAAGAATAAACCCAGAAACAATGTGCCCCTTTACAGGAGGATGATGGCTGGGTTCTGGGGGCCCGAGTGTGTATTTCTTGATCAGATACCCGGTCGTGTCTATGCCCAATTTCCGCGTCCAATTTCGGCGATCAATAAAAATTCTCTGCTTTGAGCCATCCCTACATCTACGCTTCCACCTGCCGGTGCCTCCTCTGCATAGGTGGAGGCGGGTGCGAAAGGCGCAGCGGGTAGGCCTGGAGGAACCCCAGCGCGGAGGCCTTTTGTCTCCAGAGAGCAGCAACTGTTTTTGCCACTCTCGCCGGGCACAGCACCCGGTTACCATCGAGTCTCAGGCTCCTGATTTAGGGGAGTGGGAAAGACAGGCAGAGAATAGAGCAAAACTCCCATTCTGTTGGCCTGGGAACGGAGGCTACAATACCCAGCAGGATGGAGCTTCGAGTGCGGCGAGAGGGGACCTGAGCTGCGCGTTGCCGGTGCCCTAGATTCGCACCAGGCGGCGAACGCCTGAGGTTCCGAACCTCCATGGCTAGTGAGGCGCCAGAGTCAGTCAAGCGCCCCCTGGCACCCGAGGGAGGCCAACCTCGTTTGAAACCGTGTAGCGGCGACCTGGGCGGGAGTAGGCGTAGGACGGCCAGCCCAGGACCTGCCTGTGGACCTAACCTCCGGGAGTAGAGCGGGAGGCTCCCCACCTGCCCAAGTCTGACCTCCGCGGCCCTCACAGCCCAATCCATTTTCCTCTCAGGATTCCAGCGCGAAGAAGAACGAACACGAATAGAACTCTTTGGCTTTCCTTTCCCAGACCAGAAGCTTGGGGCCACGCAGGACAGACCAGCTGTGGAGACACACCGAGGTCAGGTGGGGAGGTCCCTTCTGCAAGGCTGATGGATGATTACAGCACCCTGCCGCCCCAGGTCCTGGAGTGCACTGAGGAGCAGAAACTTTGACCTCCAGCCATGCAATTCCACTTACCTGGCTGCTTGCCTGCCTTGGTCGGGTCACACAAGCTTTGAAAACTACCCTTGACTAGGATGGTTTATCCTTAGGTTTGGATACTCTGAGGAATATGAACACAGTGACTAGCATGTAGTAAGCACTCAATAAACATTAACTGTCATTTTTTACAATTATTAGGTACATCTTTTCCCTCTAAGAGCACCCTCCCAACCCCAGAATCATCTATCTCAGACCAAACACTGCCTAACTATGATCATGAAACAGCCCTCAAACTAGTACCAGGGGCCCATCAGCTGCCTCTGCCCGCTCGGAGCGCTGCCCTCCTCCACCCCCAGCACTGTGGAGTGGTCCATCCTTGACATGCTGGGAAAAACCCCAGCCCCTACAGTTCCTCCCTAAAGGTGTTTGTCCAGACCTGGGTCACCGGAGCAGAAGACACAGAGGTCTTTTATGTGCCCTGTACAAGTCAGCATCAGATGAGGGGAATTTTAATTAAATAAGAAGCCCCTGGGAAGAGGGATGATGGTTCATCAATTTTGTTGTTTTTGTTGTTTTTTAAGGGAGGAATCCTTCAGTGAGATATATTTATGGTTGGGAAAGATGGGGATACTCAAGAGCAGGCTGAGGCAAGAGAAGCAATAGAGACTAAAGCATGGAATGACCCATTTTCCTTCCAGGAACATTTCTTTAGGTAAGCCTTTAATCAGCCTCTGGTGCGGGTTGGGGGGGAGTTGAGGGAGATAACAAATTCATCAACAATATAACCGGATGTTTGGGGACATAATAAATAAATAAATCTAACTCTACTTTCTGATTATTTTATTACCAACAATACTAGTCGTGATGTTATTATTTTGCAAACGATATTTCAGCCCATGGAGCAGCTACAGGAGCCATTCCCAGGACGACGGTCACCTGCTGTCATCCTACTCTCCATTTCCCTCTCTACAACTCTCCTGCAACCTGACCGATGTTCTTGGGCCTGAGCCCGTTTAAAAACGACAAATGTCTAGTTAATACAGACTATCCATTCGCTCTTTATTTCTAACCATTTTTGGGTGCGAAGGACCCTGACGCAGGTCTAACAGCACAGCGTGCCTTGTACGGTAATCACCAAAACGATGGCCTAATTTGCAGTTAGAAGATCTGGAGGGAGGGAGTCAGGAAGAAACCGGTGGCCTTAGGAGCTAGATTTAAGCGTTGGAAGGATCGGAAATTAGGGGACTGGAAGAAGGATGTGATTCATATTATTCTCCCCCTCCCACACAGGATCATGTGTCTCCTCACTGGGCCTTTGGGGACGCGGCCCTTAGCTCTCCGCAGCCTGTGTCCCTGTGTTTTGCTTCTTGGATCCACACCATTGAGCGCCTGGGGCGCCCTTCTCAATGCGCTCAGACCCCGAGCCCTCCGCCTGGCTTCTCCCAGGCCCCGGGAGGAGGCGCTGGTGCCCGGGTCGGGTCGGCCTCTGGTCCCTCCCAGGCGGCGCCTGGTGCTCGCATTCACAATGCCCCGCTTTGGGAGGAGGACGGACACACACACACACACACACACACACACACACGTTAGGAGGGGAGTTTGATCTTGTCTCATTGGCGTCTCGGACCTGAAAGGAAAATCGTTTGGGTAAACAGCCAGGCTTCCAGGCTTAACGCCCGGCTCCCGCCCCCGCCCCTCTCCCCCTCCCCCTCCCCCTCCCCCAGTCCCCTTCAACCCCACCCGCCACCCGCACTTGGTTCTGCGGCCGGGCCGGGAGCGAGCTCCGCGCGGCCGGGAGGGAGCCAAGGGTTCCCCAGGTTCAAAGGGCCGCAGCCCCGAGGGAATGCCCTCTTCGTTGTGTCCCGGGGTACTGAAGCGGACTGCAGGGCGGTGGGACCGGCCTAGGTCACGGTAGGAACCGCGAAACCTCACTCTTCCCTGAGTAGCTGGTCCCTGGGGAGGGTACGGGGGAGTTCTGAGCCCGGAGGGACATTTTCGCCCAAATCGGGCAGAGGCCGAGCCTGGCGACTGGCTTGCTTCGGGGGCTCCACCGCGGCCCCTACGGGTCCCCCTGGGTCTCCAGCAGGTAGCCATAGGCATTGGTACATTTGTGTGCACTACTACCGGCGCTAGCTTTGAGCTTCTGCTTACCCTTTGGGGATTACCAGTCCCCCACCTGCCTCCAAAAGGCCTTAGCTCCTAGTAAAGTCTTTAACCTAATATTAAGCGTTTTCTAAAGTTTGCTTCTTTCTAAAAGAGAGTTCTTCACTTAAAAAATTGATTGTAAACATAATTACTAATTATTAACATGCAAAAACCATTTTTAGTATTTAAAAGGATAATGGTTTCTCCCTAGCTCACTCTTAAGCACGGCGAGAACCTTGAAATCTGGAAATATCTTGATATAGAATATTAGACCCAATTATGTGGTGATTTCCCTGTTCTCTAAAGCAATTCTCTCTCCTCCCTTCCTCTGTCTCTTATTCTTTCTTTTTCCTTCTCCCGGTCTCAGTCTCACTCTAATCCAGGAGTCATTAGCAACACCCTCTGGCTACATGTTTTGCATCAGTGAAACATTGTGACATAGTTGTAATACAAACTCTGCCGTCTTGCACTGCATCTTGTGGTAGGAAGTGTAATAGCAATAAAAAATCATTTTTCATCTCCAGGCATTATTCAGTGTGTGTGTTGGGGGGGGGGGGGTAACAGAAGAACTGATGTGAGGAAAAAATAAAAAGGAAGGGGTAAAGGAAGAAGGAGAGTGGGGGAGGGGAGAGTTAAACATCTTTCAATTTAGAACCCTTCTTCTCCAAACTGTGAGCATGTAGATTCAAGCATATCATTTTCTATGATCTCCTCTCCAATGCTTTTATCCCTTCTCTTCACTGCCATCCCTCAGAGGGCCTCAGGACCATTCTCTGGAATTGTCTCTAAGCCCCTGGGTCTCTCAATAGCTATGTCCCCCCGCCCCCCAGGTTAGCACCCTGTCCCAGAAAGCCCCAAAACTTCAAGGGCTCTGGCCACCCCTTTCTCAGTGGGCTGGCATGAGGGATGTGCCTTCAAGTTCTACTAGAAAATTGGGGCCTCTCTTGTGTGGTCTCTCAGGAATCTTTCCTAGCTTGATGGAAAAGGGACTAGCCAGCCAGAAAGCTAACCTGGCTATTTTCCTGGTTGCAGCACTGTAATTTCTGAGTGGGAACTCTGAGAGCCCTCTAATCTGCAATGAGGAGCGCTGGCTGGTTATAGGGAGAAAGGACACTCACTCCATGCCCTGCCTGGCCCTTGGGGGCATATCCTGCCAACACAGGGATATAAAGTCTCAAGAAATTGTCCCCACCTTAAGTTTGCTCAGGCAGAAAAATAAAGGGACTTATGCAACAGTACGTACACAGTACTTCCATACCAGAGTCCCCAGGGCAGTTAGCATTTCATATGTAGAATCCATTAAACACCTTTTAAAAAGATAAGTTGTAATCAAAATTATAACAGATAAAGTTCTGTACCTTTCCAAAACAAACAAACAAAACCCCTATCAGTTCTCACTGGATTCTAAGAGAGATGTTCTGCTTTCAAAACTGTTTGGTATATGAAGTGTATTTTTATTATATTACTCCTGTCTCTGGGATAGTGCACTTTTGAAAGTAAATTGAAACAAAGACTCATGAAACTATTTAAGTGAATTAAATTTTCTGTGTTTTGTAGTCCCGTGGAAGTACTTAAGAGTGGGGCAAACATCTTTAGTTACCAAGGGGGAAAATAGAGCCAAATGTCCAGTTTCATCTTGAAGAGAAACGCTGTGTAATTTGTAATTCTTGCCATTGCTACTTTCACTGGCTGGTAGGCGGATATGTCAAGGACTGCATTTTATGGTTATTTTGTTAGTAAAGTCAAAAGTTGAGAAAAATAAGATATCAATGGGCTGGCGACTGGTATGGCAAAGCCTCTCTAATGCCCGACTGACCGGAATGAATGAATGGATTTCCGTGGAAATCATAATTGGTAGGGGATGACTTCATAGGCACTTGTCCCATGGGAGATATTTGCATCAGCCACCACTAACTGACCCGATACATGGCAACTCAAACTGGTGGCCTCCTAGAGAACACTTCTCGCTTATTTTATCCTTTCTAGGAAAGCAGCCTCACAGTTTGGGTGACTACCTTGAGTTTGATGAAAGTATACTTGTATATTTCTTCTTCTTCGGTTATTTTTCTTTCATTCCAATGTAGCCAGTGTATATGTATCGCTCACAGACAATGGTTTTTAAGCAGTGGGTAGAAAGCCTGTGGGTTTCGACTTCACGTAGGGTTTTTATTGCGGGAAAAAGTCCTAGTGACGTTCAAGTTTGGCTGCGGGAGAGGAGGAAGGGTTGACCGCGTAATTCCAGTTTCCGAAGCGAGGTGGCGCTCCAGGGTACTGCAGCGCTCCCGGTTTTCCTCCACGGTGCGATTCTGCCGCTTTCCCGCAATACGGCGGCCGCCACCGAGCAACTTGAACGCAGGGTTTCTAAAGCCTCGTCGTAGAGACCAGGAGTGCTCAGACCCGTTTAGGCGGAGAGGCCCTCAGGGCAAGAGAAGACCCGATGCTACTACCCAGAAAGGCTGATGGCGGCGGGGAACAAGGCAGGGCAGAGAAGCGGTATCTTCTGGGAGCCGCTGCTCTGGGGAAATTGCAAAGTTCGGTCACCCGTTGGTACCCAACCCCCGCCGACAGCACCGTTGCGGCTGCGGCTGAGGGCCCTCAGGGCCCGAATCAGCCTCCGCCTTTCCCTGGGAGGTCGACCTGAAACACGGAGAGTGTCGCGCATCACCCAACCACTCTGACTCAGGGAACTTCACATTTTTTTTTTCCTTTTTGTTTTTAATGGAAAATAAATAAAGGAAACAAAATCTGATGCGCACGGTCTTTGTCTCCCAAAATACGAAGCTCTCCTGATTTTCCCCTTTCCCTTCCCTTTCTTTTTTTCTATTTCTTTTTTCTTCTTCTTTTTCCTTTCCTTTTCGTAATTTTCCTTTCCTTTTCTTTCGTTCTTTTTCTGTTTTCCCTTTCATTTATGGAAGCCGGTTGTGTGTGTGTGTGTGTGTGTGTGTGTTTAAGAGAGAGAGAGAGAGAGAGAGAGAGAGAGAGAGAGAGAGAGAGAATTCCCAGTCTTAGAAAGCCAGCATTGAGTAAATGACAGCAAAATTGAGGAAGAAACTATTTTGATTTATTGAATGGATTTCACTCCATAGGATTTCGTTTCTACATTACTTCTGCCCTTCCTGGTGTCTGCCTCACAGCCCCTAATCAAAGATGACCTGGAGGAAAAGTCTCTCACTTTGCACTACTAATCTGTGGTTGTGGGGACCCTTTAAACCCATTTTTGAAACAACGATAGAAATAATAATAGTAATGATAATAGTAGTTGTAATGAACAGTATTTCCATCTTGCCTGAATTTCCTCATGGTTTTGCAGCAAGGTTTGTCAGAACAGCAGCAATGCAAGTGGCTGGGTTGCTACTTTAGGATCCTCTTTTCAGCAGTGGTTCCATAAGAATCCCTGGATCCCTGAGCTGTCCCTCTTCCAATGGGCTTGGGTATCAAGCTTGGGCCCTCCTAGCTGTAGGGAAGTTTTTCTTGATCTGTGCAGGTCTTGGGTCTCAGACTTGTAGACAGCTTCAGGCCTTTTAGCCAGTATTTCTGGCCACCTAACCTTCCCAGAAGTTTTGTAGCCTAACTGGAGGAATTTACAGCACAATATAGGAGTCTACAGAAACTCAGAGGGTCAGGTCATTAGGAATATTAATGTGTGATTAAGAATTATAAACATGATCTAAAAGTCTCTTTCTATTCATTTCTTCGAGTATTTATTTGAACTAAGTGATGAAAAGTGACAGTTATGAAATAGACAGCTTTTAAAAGTAATGAAGGCAGATGAGGCTTTAACCTGTCGATTGCTATAAATCAACTTTGAAAAAGATGAATGAAAAATGTTATTTTGGCACCTAACTGCCAACATTTGCTGTACTGACTGCTGGCCTTTGAATTGGCCTGTCAATGTCATAGGGGTAGTTTGAGTCTCTAGAGCATGACCCTCTGGTGACTGGGAGGCCTGGGACTCTGTTACCAAAAGGGAGACATTTTCTGTTTAGATGTCAGCCACTGGTTGGGGCCACTGCAGTGTGTAGGTTGAGAATTCAGAAGAGTGGTCACCCAGGAGACTGGATGTGCGCTTAGCCCAGCTCTACAGTCCTTGCTGAAGGGTCAGTTCCAGCATGATTCCCCGAATTATCTTACTAACTCCCTGGACTTGGTGGCAGCAGTGTTGCTAGGAATGGGGGTGGGGAGAAGACCAAATTTCTCCAGGCTCTGGGAGGGGGTATGAGATTTTAGGTGACATTGTATGGCTTCCATCTTCCAGGGGAAAACTGTGAAAAGGGGAGATGGAAGCTGCAGAGAAATTGGGCAGGTGTCTTCAGGTCTTGGGGAAAAGGAGGGCAAGGGTCTGGAGTCTGCATTTGTCCCAGTCAGAGGACCAAAAAATTACTTTTAAGAAAGGCGATCTGATATGATATTTTATAGTAAAATTTACACATGTTCTTGGAGATCTCAGCTCTCCTTAACTGTCATTTCAGTCATAAAGTTTGTGGTGAGGAAGGTACGCTTTCCAATGACTTCTATCTTTCTCACCCAAGCATTCTACCCCCAAACATGTCATTCAGGATCTGCTTGTCCTAACACTTCCTCCCGATGATCACCCATGCCCCTCCCTTGCATCTTGGAGAAATGCTGGCCACCAGCATTCTCTCCAAGAGGCACGAGCCTGCTTGAGAGCCAGCAACAGGTTTTGCTGAGTGGCTTCTGCAGAGTTCTCTCCTCCTTCCCTCTCCATTCTCATTTCTGGGGTTAACTGGGGGGAAAGGCGCACTTCTCTTCCCCTCTCCCTTGGCGATCCATAGCAGTCCTTGGGTAAATGCCAGGTGGCTGCAGAGATGGGCCACACTCCCCTAGCTTTCAAATTCTCGGCTGAAAGCTCTGACTCAGAGGACCCTTTGGGGATGAGACCCAGGGGAAAGTACCAGTGAGAAAAGTGGAGAGGACCACGCCCTTTCTGGAGACGCTAGCCATCTTCTTGGCGTGCTGAGCTTTTGACTCCTTTCAGCTCACCCTATCCGGTGATGCCTCCCGGCAGGCTGGGGGCCTAATAACAGACCTCTGGCAGCCCACCACTTCTGGTCAGAGTTCCCTTCTTTGGGGACCCGGAAGCGGGAAGGGCGGAGCCCAACCCTGGGTATTTGAGGCTCCAGCCCTGTCTGAGCCCGGCCCGCCTCAGGGTCAACAGGAGCTACAACCTGTGGGTTGCTGTCGACAACAGGCTACCGCTTGGCCACTGACCCCTACCCGCCTCACAGCAGCTGGGATACCCCGCACCCTAGGCTGGAGCACAGAGGATCCGGGGAGCCTTCTGAATCGGGCAGTGTGGTGGCGTGCTGGCAGGAAACCGGCGACTTCCATTTTCCTGCCGGGAGGAGGGAAACTCTTCGGAGGTGGCCGGCTGAAACTCCTCCTCCACTCCGCCCCGAGGCAGCTCGATCTCGGTTAGCGGCGCGTCTCCGCCCGCCCGAGCGTTTTCATAAATCAGGCCGCTGGCAGGCTGCTAATTAGCTTGGGCCGAAAAGAATGAGAACTCCAGAGCGCTCGGTGGGGTGGGGGTGGGGGCTCAGTAGGTGGGAGATCAGAATTTCCCTAGGACCATCCGGAGGCTCCTTGGGGCACTTCAGCAACGACCGCCCCAGCCACAGCACATCACCTCCTCCCAGCCCTGGCCTTCTAGCAGAGTCGTCTAGATCACACGCCTCCCGCGCTGCGCGTATCCCCACGTTCGACCTGGCCCGCCCACCCACGCGGAGGCCAGCTCTCCCACTAGTTGAGCAAGCCCAGCATTAATTAACTCCCCCTCTACCCCTCGCAATATCAGAAGACTTTCAAAACTCATCCCCAAGTGTTTTCCTCCTTAAGCCTAAAGTCTGCGCTTGAAAATAACCGCTAGAAAAAGGGTAGCTGGGTCTGGAAGAAGGGTCCGCCACCGCAGGGCTTTGGGACAACAGAAATTCCCCAATGATAGTGTGGGGTGTGATGTGGGATGCTATAACCCTATCCCTCCTCCCCCAATGAAAAAGCAAGGCGATCAATAAACATTAGAAATAACATTAAAGTTGGATTATTGATTTCCATAAAAATTGCTAGCAAAGAATACTGCGCGAGAGAGAACAACTTCTGTTTATTTTCGCTTTTCCTCCCCCACCCTTCTTTTAGCCCTCTGGGCTCTGTACCCCTCCCAGCCCTTCCCACCCTCGGTCGGGAAGAGACTCTGAGATGACATCACCGCGGAGACCCGCGGCCTCCCCGCCCCTGGCCCCAGGACCCCAGAGCCAAGATTGACAGGTGTCGCTCGCAAGGACAATGCCTTCCAGGTGTCACGTCACAGTCCCATCCTTACTAACTCGCCCTTTTTGCCCCCTTCCGTTCCAACTCTCCTACCCACCCCCTTTTCTCCTCTGGGAGAAGCTCTCTCACTCCCACCCCCACCCCTTGTAGCTTCTCGCATCTGGGCACTGGGCCTCAGGTCTAGAGATACTGGCAGGGGGCTGGCACCAAGGGGCAGGGGTGGCTGGGACTCCGCCTACTGCCTGCCGCGAAGCCGCTCGGCGATGCCAAAGGCTCCGGTGAGGGTCCAGGCGGCGACAGCCCGGGAGTGGGCAAACAGTGAACATGCGTGCATTTTAAAAGAACTAGCGCTCTCTGGGCTTCCTTGTCTTTGCTCTTTATTCCCCCCACCCCACCCATCACAAACACATAATATAACAGACGCGAAGATAATCCTGCCATCTGGCAAATCCCAAATTTGGCGACCAAGCTCGGAAAGCAACAGCGACGTCTCATCCCGAGAGTAGGTGGCCGGTCCTGCCCTATTCCCCGGAGCTAGGGCAAAGGCGATGGATTCTGCCTGCACCGCCCCCACCTCTGCCAGATCCCTCTCTGACCCCGCAGATTGTGGGTGTTTTCTCTTGTTCTGGGTAGCTACTCAGGGGTCCAGAATGGGGAAGCTGCAATTGTGGGGTTTCCACCGTTTTTTCCGCCAGTATTGCCTCAATGAACTAAAACCCAAATTCGGCTTCATTATGTACAACCGAGTGTAATTTATAGCTGGGCGGCCTGTCTGCGGCAATTTAGATCATTTGGTGATAAGGATCACACTTATTAGATTTCTTCAAAGCTGATGGGGTTTTCTATCTTTTTTTTTTTTTTTTTTTTTTTTTTAAGGAGGGTATTTGTGCTAAATTGCCCGGTGCTGGTGTGATAACTGTCAAAAGTTTGACATCAAAGGAGCTAATATTATTCAGTTACCAGAGGAGCTGTCTGTCTAAATAAGAATATCTTAATTACTGCATCACAAAGGTAGAAAAGGGGTCGAATCTGAAAAGGGGAGAGGTATTCAGCCAGCTCCTTTTGATGCACTATCTATATTAGACCGATGAACGCGCTTAATCAGGCCTAGTCCGATTTCCTTTCCTCTCCCTGTCGGTCCTCTGAACTTTATAACTATATGTAAACACGTTGTCAGTGGGGACATAATCTTCTCGGGTTCTTATTAGAAGAAATTTCCATCCTCTCCCGTTCTAGATTAGGCGGTGGAGTCCGCTCCATCAATGAAGGGACTAAGGTTTCGTGGACAATAATGTGGCAATTGTTGATGGTTTGTGACCCATAAAATGTGGAGGTGACTGTTCTGGCTTTGGTATGTAATTATGCAAAACACTTTCCATAAAGACTTGCCATTCGATCTAATGGCAGTCCCTGCGGTCTATTTCAAAAAGGGAGGGTCTATGTACGCAGAGAGAAAAGTAACATTTGTTTTAACACAGGTTTTATGGTGGTGGGGGGGTAAATACAAACACATCCCAACGCCACCCAAAGTATTTTTCCAGTCAAATTAAAATAATTACGAGGGGGTTTAATAAGTTAATCATAGCAACACGGCCCTACCAAACACTGTGGGGGTGGGGTTCAGGCTTCAGCCTAACACCTCCCGACCTGGGACTGTGCCTGAGAGTAACAATTCACCTCTGGGGTTTTCAGGAGTGGAGTAGGATGTCTCTGCCTCAACTCAGTCCACCTGGGTGTCCCACTAGGCTCTAAATTACCTGCCAGGAGCTGAGTTTGGGAAAGGGTTTGGGCAAAGTCTTTAATGTCTTGAATGAATTACTTGGTAGAGGGAATTTTTAACGAAGCGGCCTTCTCCCAAGAAATGCCCCCATTCCCCTTCCCTCTAATGTCCTCAAGCTCCCAGGGACTGATTTGGATTGAAAGGCTAAACCCGACGCCTACGCTCCTACAAGCCAGCGGTGGGAGGAGCACACTCCAAGCAGCTAAAGCTACAGCAACACCTTCGCAAGCCACCTGAGATTTGGTTTTGTTTTTAACAAATAATAAAAGAAATTAAAAATGCCTGGAGGAAAAATGTGGAATGACATGTGAGGTCGTCACTGGTCCGCACTCAGAGCTGGCTGCTAGCTAAAAAGCGAGTCTATTTTCTGGCACCCCACTGGTCCCCACCATGCCTGGAGACTTGCCCTCCCCAGACTGAGCTGCTATGTGTTGGGCTATGAGTCCTCACTGACCGCAGCACAGTGACGTTGCTGTGTGAGCCCCGCAGACGATGGCAACAGGGGATTTTTCAAGGGGGAAATGATGATTAAAAGAGAGAATCATCTAAATATCAAAGTGACACAGGGGAGACCTGGAAAAAATATTTAAGCTAATGAAAAGCAAATAAAGAAGCAGGCACTTAGACTGGGAAATTAAATATTATGTTTAAGATGGTGCTTTTGTGCGGGCTTGAAGATTTCCGATTCATGTACACATAATAAACACTCGGGTTTGTCATCCGGAGGTGCAAATCTGAAAGATATTCCAACAAATGAAGTGCTGGCAGAGAGAGGAATAAAGAGATCGGTGCCTGTCAGGGGTCAGGCAGCCTGAGATTGCTTCTAGAGATCTTTTGAAAATTTCACACGATTGAAGGCTTAGGGGCTTCACTGCGCTCGCATTTCAAACTCAGATCAGTGGGATCACAATCAAAAATAGAGGTCTGGAAAATTTTGATGCAAAGATGGCCATAGGCTGCAGGGCTTCTCTCACTAGTGTTTCTCCCTCCCTCCACCCCAGACAGATACCCCGACATGGCTGTGATCCTTTGGATGACAGAGTTGTCAGAAAAGAAAGAGAAAATTGCATCTTGTCTCATAACTTCCTTTCAGTCCAAAGGAATTTAGGATCTTATTTCCAATAAAAGGGGGGAGAAGACAATTCATTTCTAGCAAGCATAGGAAGCTTGAAGAGTTTTGGATTTTATAGTTAATAAACTATTCCTAGACAGTTAGGTTTGGCTCTCCTCTTCATTTATCCAGATTAAGATTTTTTTTATATTCAGTTTATAGTCTGGTATTACATTGAAAATTTGTCCCAGACAATTTCTTGCCACGTGAATTGTATGAATATTTGGCTGTATAAAAATGATTGTGTGACCATGTGTATGTTGTGCGCATGACATCTTTAGCCCCTAAACCTGACTCATTCCATGGGAGTAAATGCTCACTTATATATTTGTTCCCCTTGTTCAACAAGTCAGCACTTTCTGGTTCAAACAAAAGACAAAATAATAATAATAATAATAATAATAATAATAATAATAATAAAATAAAAATTAAATTTCTGATTGAGCCATGGGGGAGAATTAAGGAGCTGAGGAAAGGGTTACTATGAGAATAGATCAAACTAAGGAACTCTGAAGTGGGGCCAGACTTAGGAGTGTGAAGAAGCTGGCTTGACAACCAGGGGGATAAAACAGAGCCAGTCTTGGGAACAACCAGAGTAATGGCAAATATGCTAAATCCGGTCTCATCTAAAATTAATTGCATTTGGTTCAGCAAACTTTAGGAAGAGCAGGAGAAAAGGACTAATTTAACATTACTCTTCCAGTTTTATTTTTTTACTATCTTAAACAAAGGAATAAGATATTTTGGGGAATGATTTGAATTATTTAGTTTCATTGGCTCTATAGCCAAGATGAGCAGAAGTTGAATTCCTGAGAACTACCCTTGAGAGCATATACTTAGAGATCTCAAAGAGGGAACCCCAGAGGAGGAAGAGAAGACTTATACAAAAATTTTCCCCCTTTTAATTGACTTAACTCCTTATTAATGTATATTACTTCACAGGTGGGCAGAAATCAAGAAGTATAAGAATTGCTCAGACTGGTTTTATAAGTTCAAAGTTTTGGTGGCTCTGTCTTCATGGGCAGACTCTGGGACCACCGCCAGGATAGGGGTGAAAAGGCAAACCATAGGTGCCTGGCAGGCTGGACAGCCCCCAGATGCAGCTTCTATGCAGAGGAAAACTGGGCCCCTGGGTGGAGGAAAGTGGAGTGTGAGTGCCCCACAAGTCCCACATCCAGAACCTTCCTAGGCACTCAAGTTGCCAATTCTAGCCAGGGAACTTCTCACCCTGGAAGTTTTGGAGAAAGGGTTTAGATGTTTTCAGGGCTGTAGCTTCCCCTAGATCCGGCTTCTCAAAAAAAAAAAAAAAAAAAAAAAAAAAATTCTCCATATCCACAGTTAAAGGCATTCAGAGCAATCCGAAGTGTAACTTTAAAACACTTGAGCAGAGAAGCAAATGAAGGGGAGACTTTGGAGAAGGGCCACCTACAGGGCTCTCAATCGTGCTCTTTCTTAGTAGTCTAAGAAGGGTCGAGGCCTCCAACTGGGCTTTAAAAGAGAGGTTTTGTGCAGTGAAATATGATGGGGCCGGTCCTGGTGTCCAGGAAGAGAAAAATCATAGGCGCGAAAAAGTAAGAGAGTGGGGAAAATGTGCCGATCTTTGGCCGAATGCGGTCTGTGTCTGTCGCCTCTGAGCGGGAGAAGCGACCTAACCCCAGCGGGGAGACTAAGCAGCCAGCTTGGTTTGCGCCGAGATCCAGGTTAGGCGCACGTTAGGGCTGGCCGAGTGTACCAGATCCAGGCCAGAGAGATTCAAACCTCCTCCGTTGACATGAGGAAGGTCTAAGGGTATGGATGCAGAGCTGAATGTAGAGCGGGCAGAAGCCTCCATTAAAATAAACACACAACTCAATGAAGCAGTCTTGAGGGGTTGCCCACTTTGCCCATAAAAGAGGAGTTTTCTCCCGCCAAAGAGGTGAGACCTATGCAACTTGTACACTTCCAGGGACTGTGCAGGATGTCCGCTCGGCGAATTTTTAACAAGGAACTCCAGGGGCGGGGGAAAGGGCAGCAACCCTACATCTCATGCTGCAGGAGACCTCCGGTGATAGTTACAGGTTTTCCGTTCCTAACCGTGGTCAGCCTTAGGAGGACACAAGAGCAACATTACTCTCGCCATCCCATTCTCGCCTGTCCAAGCGGCGGAATGGGGGGCGGTGAGTCAGGATTCAGCGAAGGATTGCAAACAGGAGGTCAGAGTCTTAGAGCTTGAGATGAAACGGCGCCTCTAAATTTCTAGATTTTAAAGCAAACAAAGCTGAAAAGAACCCAAACGCCTCTGGTCGGCCAAGGGCTGGAGCTCCCTCCGTGCGTTTGAGGCGGAGCACGCCCTTAACAAAGCACCGCGCTCCCTTCCTATCAGGGGCCAAACGCCAACCTGGCCCCCTCACCCTTTTGCTTGGTGACGGGGAATCAGGAAACCCGGAGTCCACTCCTGTGGTATCTGCTCCTCACCTTGCTACAAGCTGACTACGGGGGCGGGGCGCATCGCCCTAGCCGGGAATATATTGAGCTCAGGTGGGGACCTAGCGGGCTGAAGGCTTGGCACCAGGGGCCAGGCCCCATCCAACCGCTGCCCTCTCCAGGAGTCAAACACCAAAACCATTCAGGGGCCTAGTTGAATGCTGGATGAGAAAGAAACCTCCCAAAGCATCTTCCAGCTCCATTACTCCTAGAGGAAAAAAAAAAAAAAAAAATTGAACGTTTCCAGCGTTTGAAAACCTCCTGCCACTGTTGGAATGGGTTTGTCCTGCAGAAAGGCGAAAACATGTTAGGACACCCGCGTGACCGTCTTGGCCTTTTCTAAAATTATGTTTTAAAAAATATCATGAAACTAAAAACTCCAGGCGAGGCAATGCCTTTCTTCGCCTTTTGCTATGACATCCACTAAATAAAATCCTCTTTCAAGCCATCATCATTCTAACTTCAAAGGAACGAATATTAATTTTACCTTTATTTAAATGATTGCCAAAGCGTGAGCGAATCTCACCTTCTTCAGCCCTCCCTGTGGATTTTAAGCTATCAAGTAAGCAGCTCCCCTCCTCCCATACTTTGTTTTGTTTTATATTGATGTTAATTCCGTGGAAGCTAATTTAAAGTTGAGCATGAAATGTATGAGCCCTTACTCAAGTGTCAAATGTGTCAGGTATCTCCAATGACCTCGGAGTGGAAGAATGTCAGGAGCACCTGATCTTTTCCTTGGATGCCTGCAGACCAGGCCACGTGGGATCTAGTGGGCACCATCTCCTGCTACGAGGCTTCATAATCAGAAATGGGGAGTTGGACACACGTACAGCCAGATGACCACCTCGCACAACTTTGCCTCTGTTTCTTGGAGGCAAGAAATGGAACGCGAGAAACTTCGGGCGATCTTTTTGACGCCACGTCCAATTTTTAGGATCTCTTGCCAATTTCTCAGTGTGTTTCTGTCTAGATAGACTAAGCTCTTTGGAGTTAATTAACCCGTGGTCCAGCTACAATTAATACAGAGAGAGAGAGAAAAAAAAAAAAAACCAGAAAAAGGGAATCAGAAGAAGGGAGGAAAATGAAAGTAATTCAAGTCTAGCCGGATTCCTTTACATCGGTCGGTCACAGTTAGTTACCGACTTTCCAGCTGCGAAGACGTTGCGCGCCATTTACTGTAATTGAATTGCTGTTATAACACCTTTCAGGGGGACAGCAATGCGTTTCAAAAAAAGTTGTTCTCGAAGCAGCTTTCCACTGCTTGTGCTCCTCCTGGAGTCGCCCGCCACCCGCCAGGCGCAGCTACCCCAAGGGGGGATGGGGATACTGCTCGGTAGGCCCCAGGTGGAGCCCCAGAAACCTGGTCCCAGGTGAATTCATGCTGGGAAGTGAATGTCCCTGGTTTTGCTGATACTTTGGGGATGCTGAGAACCCCATGAGCCAGAACACCAAGTGAATGAACCTGAAAGAAGGACGGGGGCAGGGCCTGGACTTGCAGGGATGGGGTAAATCAACGTTTTGATAGGAAGTAAATCCATCTCCACCAATGCCTTTTGCCTTCGCTTTCCATTTGATTGGTTTCTAGAGCTGCCCCTGCCGTGGTACAGCACCACCTTGTCCTCCTCCTTTGGCCAACCTTGGCAACCCTTAGGAAATTTATTCACCTCAGGAAATGAGAAAATTTCCTGTCCTAGGACTAGGAGCCAGAGGTTTGGGCATGGTACTGAGTTGACCCTTCACGTGCACTCACCCTGCCCACATCACTCCGATCCACCTCCCCAGCCTGAGGTTTCCATGTTGCCTGCGGAGGAAGAACATCAGAGCCAATAGGATCTACCACCTCAGTTTCCCAGTCACAACTTCTGGTCTCTGTCAAGGGCCTCTCAAACGCTTGCTCAACTTTTTGCACCCTTTCTCCAGTGTCTCTTTTCCCCCAGCAGAGCCCACAGCTTGATACCTTTTCTTTGCCATTTCTTACTCCTTGTAGTTCTCACGAAGCTTCCACGGAGTTTTCTAGGGATAGAGGGATAGAGACTCAGATGACCTTCAGGACAGCCTCAGTTTCCCAGCTGTCAGCACTGTTTTGGCACAGTCACCAGAAGTTCAGCACATTAAAAGAAGTGTCTGGGTGGCAGAAGGAAGGGATTTTCTCTCCACCTCACTGCCCGGAACAGGATTCTTTTAGCTAATTTAAAGAGGCTCCAAGGGAAAGGTAACTAGTTGAGGCTACAGTATCTGAACCCAGTGGATACATCCTGACTGGGACATCCTCAGTTTTTCCCTCAGATTAAGGGAGATAATTTGAAACAGAGTCGGATTAGAGGGGCGGCAGAAATAAAGGTGGTTGGAAAGCAGAACCCAGGATGTTTGGTACTGATACCAAAGGGCAGAACAGGGGAGTAGCAAGTAGTTTTGCAGAAAAGGAACCAGTGTGAGGTTTAGTCTTTTGCTGTCAGGTCTGGAAACTTTATAACTGTCATTTGGGATTTACCAAACGCGTGTACGTGAGTTTATCCTTGTGGGAACAGATAAAAAGAAAAAAGAATAGGAACTTAGGCAGGGGGGAGGTTCTGGCACCACTGCAGTCCAACTCTTTTCCTGGGAGAACTTTGGCTTGCTTGGGTGCTTACTAAGTATAAGGTCTTTAGAAAGCAAGAAGCCCATTTTCTTGGAGGCATAGAAGCGAATGTGTTCTCTTTGGTTCTGAGAGTTGGGGCGCATGCTGCACCCTTCATTCTTAAGTGCTCGGGGAAATGGAGTGGGGAAGGATTCCCTCCTAATCCCCAAGAAGTCTCCCGTGGCAGATGACTAGTTTGAGGTGGAGTTGGAGAGGAGGCAACAACTGCAGTACTAGGAAAATCCGGTCAGCTTGACAAAAGGCGGTGGTGGGGGTAGATTGCTTCAAGGTTCTACTGAGGACAGAAGAAAAGCAGGTCCTGCATCTGCACCCAGTTTTCTCTGCAGGGAACCCTAGAATATTTGATTTGCACCTCTTTATCCCCAGACGGGATAGGCCCTAGGTTGCCTCTCCTGGTATCTTGGCAGTGCCAGGAGGCACCTGAGGTAGAAAAGAATTCAGAACTTGAGAGGGAGTCCAGTGCAAAAACCTCATTCTCCGCATCCCAGGTCAACAGCAGGACTGCGGCGGGTCCTACCAATCTGAGACAACTCCCACCTAGCACCCCAAACCACAGCCAAGGCTGGAATTGGGCTTCCCAGCCCTGCTCTTGCCTCACTGCGTTGCTCTATTTTTGCCCACCCACCCCAAACGAAATCTATGCCCTTGCATATGTAACTTTTTAATTTCTAGATTTGGCTCTGCAGCGATTTTTGCGGTGTATTAATCTTCACAAACAAAGTTGATTTCCAATGTACAAACATTATTTTGGAGAAAAATAGAAATAAGGGAAACAGACATGAGCCAAGAGACCTGCCGGAAGCTACCTGCATTTTCTCTTTACAGTCTTACAACACCCGACATCAGTTACTACTCTTGTCTCCTTTTTGCTGAGGGGTACACAGGCTCAAGGAGGCAAAGAGACCTCCCAAGCCTAACCAGTTAGAAACAATCCAGGCCTGGGAGAAACCACGCTGGTTCTCTTGGCAGCCAGCTTCTGTCCCAGACTAGACTCAGGAGAGAAATTGGTTAGCTTTTCAATCCCTTGGGAGCTGTCCTAGCCTGCAGGGAGCCAGCCAGGGGATTCCTGGCTGTCTCTAGCGTCTTGACTGCTCGGCTCCCGAGGCAGCGGGAAGGAGGGCAAGGAATCCCCTTCCATGCCAAAGTCTGCAGGTTTCAGAGAGGGGTCAGTGTGACCCTGGTCTTTCCATATTTTAGAGATGAACCAGGTGTGCTTCTTGAGCTCTGTATCTTTGCTAAAGAAATGCAGGATTACTATTTCTTTTTGAGAACCTATTAAGAGAGCACTTGTATTTATAAGAGGAGAAGAAATAAAAATAAAGAAAAGCACTTACAATATGGGGCAACTCTGGTGTGTATTATTCCTGGGAGATGGATGCAGATTAGGGTACAGTAAACAACTCAATTTGCAACATCAAAACAAATGGTCACATTTCAAGCTTCTAGTTATGGAGAGAGACACTAATGTAAACACATACAGGAAAATTTCTCTTGTTCTAACTAATCCCAATATCTGCATGGGGCCCCAGAAAAAAATGTTTTCAGGTTGGATCACAAAGCTATTCATTTATGTTATCAGAGGTGCTTGTCTGCAAGTATTAATAGAGGGACAAATGGCAAAGAGGGCATCTTCCCACTTTTCCCTTTTAATCTACTTTCACTCTCTTTTCACAGTAGTTTCAGGAGGAATTAAAGACATTTAAACTGACTTTTTTTTTTTTAAGCTAGAAAAGCAGATAATACCTTAAAGGCAGCTGCAACAGAGTATGCAGAATAAATAAGTAACAATGGCAGAAACCATTAATTATTTCATCAAATTGGTGTGAAGAGTGTTTCACCTACATATTTTTTTCTTTCTTTCTTTTTTTTCCAACTTTTTCATGGTTTCTTAAGCTATGCATGTCCATGTTCAGTGAACTTAAAAAATATATATCATCCTTCAATAGATATAAATCAAATAACAACATAGCCTATGGGATTGTGTAGACCCAGGAAAAGCAATATAAAGTAAGTGAAGTATAGGAGAATAATTTCATCTTTATCTCAGTTTCTAAGATTAAGACCTATATCATAATTTATTATCTGATATTTGAACAACCACTTAGCTATGTGATCCAGGCATGTTCCTACTTCATTTAATTGTCATTTTAACTTCACTCTTGGAATAGCACATGACAATTAATTGCATTATTCCCATTTTGTTCATGTGGGCACAGAGGCCTGAAGTATAATGTAGCTGGTCAGTGGTGGAGGTAAGTTTTGAACCAAGGTCATCTGACCACACAAATCATAAAATCAGCATCACAAAATGTGCCATTTTGGTAAGGTATATTGGAAGACTATATTTAAAAACATTTCTTGTTGTAAAATATATTCTTTTTCATGGAAATAGGTGACTTGAAGGTGAGAAATTAAAGATAGTTGTACTCCCACTCCCAGCCCAATTATAACATTACCCATTTTTATAACTTTGTCTTCAAAATCACCACTTTCTTAAGAGTCCATATGTTTTTCTCATCTTGGCTATAATGCCACAAGCCACAGTGTAGGTCTTCACAAATATTTAGAAGAGTGCCTGGGTTTGTTTTCTGTTTTTACTACCTGCTCAGAGTCATTTTCTGCTCTTTGAGAGAGGTCTTTGCCTATCCTTCACAGGAAGGGTGCTACTGCACACACAGATCATGCTGGGAAAGATTCCTTGATCAGTAGGACCTATGTGGATGTCCATATGCTAAGGAGTCAATCTCTTTTCTCTGAGAAGCCAGCTCAGGCTGGTTTTACCAGGCCCATTGATTCAAACCAAGATTTTACATCTTGGTTCACCACATTGGACACCTTTCTCTGCTCATGCTCTTTACTGACCAGTGGGGTCACTGCAAGCAAACAGAAAGTACATGTTCAACTAAACACAGGGGAGAATCTAAAGTAAACTGTTGATTCAGGATTAAATTTTGTGGCTGGATACATGGTAATGTTATCTTTCCATGAAGCTGAGCATCTAATATTTCTAAGGCCATTGTGAAAGAAAAATCAGTGCACCTAGTTATTATTTTATTAACTCAAAACAACAAAATGAGAAATAGTGTTGAAATCTTTAACTTGTAGGGAGGAGTCACCTATGTGTACTACACATTTGGCTGAATATGGTCAGCCTAGGCCAACCTGTCCTACAGGAATATTAAAAGTCAAGGTCAACTGTGCCTACCTGATTATACTTTAGGCCTATTCTAAATTTAGACTTTCCCCTCCTGGTAAATGAGTCATGGGATATTTGGAAGAGTGGGAATGTGATTGGAGCTGTTGGTCTAAGTGTGTAGCAAGGAGAATGCAGACATCCTGTAGGAGAGTAAGAGCAATTACTTTCTTGCTTCCCATGGAAACTTATCATTTGTGTATTTATTCACATGTACTTATTGAGTAGATAGGAGTGTCCAGCATAGGACAAGGCACTTGTGAATATGAATGTTGGAGTCTCTGCCCTTGAAAGATTTTTAGGTTAGTGACGGAGAGGTAGGAAAACATGACAATACAATACACTCTGATACCAAGAGCTTTGGAAACTTGATAGAGTAAACGGTCCTTTCTGGCAATGAAATACTGTCTGAGAAAGACTTCATAGTAGGGGTGATTCTGCCCTGGGACTCAGAAGTTGTGGGATAGAGGCAGAAAAGATCAGGAATGGGGGTGAGGAGGGAGAGGGAGAGAGAGAGAGAGATAAGAGAATTTGACTGGTGCAAAGCACAGAGCAAAGGTAGAGGAGGTCCCTTTTTCCTCTGGGAGGTCATTGTTCCTTAAATTGCTGGAGTTTGTATAAAGAAGCTGTAGAGTCCCACATTGTTCTTAATTAGAGTTTGTCTTTTCCTTTCTTTCATTTTCAGGGGTTGGAGGGTGGGGCGAAGAGTGGATTTGCAATGATTTCCAAGATGAGGTTGGTTTTATGGTTTTTTTTTTTTTTTAAGTTATATTTATACTTCCTTCTATAGTGAATAAATTCAGCTCATGATGTCCTGGACATTTACCTGAAGGTTGGAGGCAGAGAGACACACACATTAAAGAAGACAAGACTGTGGAACTATCAGGAGAGATTAGTACATGGAGAATGGTGGCCAAAAAGAACTCGAGCCAAAATGAATTGCTAACTATGCACGTATGCCAAAAGTATCTGTACCTTTGGCTTCCTCTTCAGGGCTTATGCCTCTACCAGAACAGATGAAGCACACTGTTTTGGTTAGTTCTCTATGGGTCTCTCTCTCCCTCAGGGCTGGAAGATCCTTGGAGGCTGGGACTCTGACTGATTCACTTATGTTCCCAGCCCCTGGCCCTGTGCCAGGCTCATAATTAAAGCTCAGAGCATTTTGAATGAATGAATGAATGATGCAAGTTTAAGAATACAAGTTTTATGTGTATTAAGAAAATACTATGGTGAAACCCATTAATTTGTATAATTAGTACATTTTAATAGTTATTATAAGACATATAGATTTTTAATTTGTGTTAATGACATTGGAACACCTAAATATCATTTCATGTTTATCATTTGAGGTTTTTAATTATAATCAAGTAGTCATTTTCAAATGGTTATTATTTATGGTGGGACCTACCTACCAACTAAGGAGCCCAAATACAAGTTATTAAACCATGGATTCAAGCCCAGACCTTGGATAGTCACTTCTAAGAAATTCAAAAGTGCCAAGTATGAAAAATACTATCCAACGGGCTTCAAGTTAATGCTGCTTAGTTTTTGTTTTTGTTTTTTTCCCTAATCACTGCTTAGCTTGTCTCCTCAGCATGACTCAACCATACTCTTTATATTGGCCTTTCAACCATTCGGAGCCATGGTAAAATTTCACAGGGTTAGAACTTAACTTTGTGCATTCATTTTTTTTTTTTTTTGTACCAGGGTTTGAACTCAGGGGTGCTTAATCACTGAGCCACATTCCCAGTCCTTTTTATATTTTATTTTGAGACAGGGTCTCAACCAAGTTGCTTAGGGCCTCCCTTAATTGCTGAAGCTGGCATTGAACTTGTTATCTTCCTGCCTTAGCCGCCCCCTGAGCTGCTAGGATTATAGGTATGCACCCCCATGCCTAGCAATCTAGCATTATATATATATATATATATATATATATATATATATATATATATATATATATATAGTATATTAGTCATTTTATGTAAAGCCTGAGCATTTGCCAAGATACTTTCTTAGTCGGGCTAAGGAGTGCATGAAGATGATAATATCTTCTTTGGCCCATGGCTTCCATATAACTGTTGGATGTCTTTGTGAGATGTCAATACCCTGGACTCTTAAAACCTAGGGTCTTACAATCACTCTCCCAGGGAGAGGGTAAGATCCGTTCAGGAGGAGGGGTTCACCTCAGATGTTGTGATGCCCTTGTTATAACACTGCTTTGTGTTAACATTTTCCAACATAGGCACCAATTAGATCTTGGAAACAAGCATGAAGAAAAGCGTTAAATGAAATCAAAACATGATCAGCTCCCTCTGAATTATACCTTATGTTTTAGCTACTCTACTGGCTCCCTGGCTTGGAGAAATTTCAAATTCCCACTGGCTTAGTAGCAAGACATCTTCTCATTCTTTTCTAAATATATTCTTCCTGTAAAAAAATATTCCTCATACCACCTTATCTCTCTTGTGAATTCTCTTTTAAGAATTCATATTGTGAAGGACTTTAAAGGTGAAATAGAATACATTTTTTGAGCATGTTTACTGGTGTTCACAGCTCTAGGGAGCATTCAGAATTTTCAGTAAAGAAGTTTATAGCTTTTGTTTGCTTTGAGTTGAAAAGGCCATGTTAGCCTTGATAATCATCTTGGAAACACCAGCCTGTGTCTTGGAATCCAGGCAGTTGAATTACTGGTCAAATATCCAGTCATCAGCACATGACTCAAAGACAGGAACATTTTTCGAAGACTGTAAGCCTCCATTGATAAGGACATAATCAAATTCTTTTATCAATACTATAATGTGATTCCAGAGAGACCATTACAAGAGATTCACATGATATTGGGTGACATAAATTAAAAAGATAGAAAATCTAGAGTTAAGTCAATTGCCAAGTCTTTGGCATTCTGCTGACCCTGTGCAGACTATAAAAATGTAGACCAACTTTAGTGATTTTGAGGTAAACTTGCTATAGTTTGTATCTTGAATGTCTCCCAAATGCCCAGGTATTACAGAACTAAATGAAATAAAAACATGATCAGCTCCCTCTGAAATTATACCTTACATTTTAGCTACTCTTGGGTTGGCCCCCGGGGGTGGCTCTACTGGGAGGTAGTGGAAAATTTAAGAGGTAGGGCTTAGTTTTTAGGTAATTCAGGGTGTCCCCTCAAAGGAAGCATCAACCCTCAGGTCCCTTCTGTTTCTCTTTTATTTTCCTACCATGAGGTTTGGCTCTACCATACACTCCTGCCATGATGTGCTGCTTCAATCCAGGCCCAAAGTAACAGGGCCAACTGATGATGAGCTCCAAAATTTTTAGCCAAAATAAAACTTTTCTTGTTACAAATTGAATATCTCAGGCATTTGTTATAGTGACAAAAAGTTGATGAATACAGAAGCCAATATAGTTCCCTCTACCACCTCAGGGAATTATGTTCATACACAAATGGCTAAACCTAGAAATATAAATAGTTATCATAACAAATGTATCAGATTAGTATTTTCAGCACAAACGTTCTTAAGAAATAATAAGGAAGGAAGATCTATGACTTCATTATGAAATAATTACAAATAATATGCTTCAATCCATGATTACATTTACTGGATGCAAAAACCAACTGGAAAGAAGATGAAAAAAATCATTAATAATTGAATAGAAACTATAAATAACTAGATATAAATATCAGACTTTCTATCTAAATAATGGAACACAGTTTCTACTTTGTAACCATAGGTTTGGCCTTGTTCATATAGATCCTGTCTGTTTTACATCCAGAGAAAAAACAATGAAGGAGCTGGTTCTAATTCTGTCTCTTGCTGAGAAAGCTAAAGCTGAAAACAAATAGTTAATATTTACCTGTCAAGAAAGCAAGCATTTCAGGGCAGTGAGCTGTTATCTTGGCATAAACCTGAAATTGGAAAAAAAAAAATATACAGAAGTAAAGTGAATTATAGAAATAAGATTTTCCTGTATTTACCTAGTTTGGGAAAGAGGGACAAAAAAAAAAAAAAAAAAAGATGAAGTCTATCCCTGAGTTAGAGTCTTTAGAGAAAGATTTTGTATGGAAGGACAATTATCTAAAAACTAACATTATTAATGTACAAATTCAAAAGATGAACATTGTTTTCTTTTAAAATCCAGGATGCTTGGAAATTTCCTCATGTATATAGTAGGACTGCTTGAGCAGTCTTTACTGGTGCAAGATGGCCTTTAATAATCTTCCATGGTAGTCAATGAAAAAATTCTTCCTATGTTGCCAATTTAGTGAGCATAAATTACTGGAAACCTTATATGGAATAAATTATGTTCTTAAGCCTTCTCAGATGTGCAGCCAATAGAGATTTTAAGGCAGAAAACGAAATGCAAAATTTAGCTTGAAGGGGCATTGGTGTGCATTTGGAACCCTCTCTGGAGTTGTTCCCTCTCCACCCCTATGAGGGGATTACAGGGCTGCATTCCAACCTGAGGCTGTCTTAGCCACATGCAGCTCTTCAGAAACCTGCATGTGGTTTTCTTCTTAGATTCAAATAAAGCAACAAGGAATATTGCGATGTTGATGTGGCAGTGAGCCTGAGGGGGGTGGGAAATGAAGAACTCTGCATAAGTCACAGACAGGACAAAGAGGAAAAGTGTCACTGACCCCAAATGTGCTATTACCTGACTTGCATGTCTTTGTTGAGAACCCTGCACTGCCATCCCTTTTTGTAAAACCATTGTAAGTGCAATTCATGGGCACTCATAAATGCAAGGTAAGTTTAATTGATTTGTGGCTTTCCACATTGCTGCTGATGAAGTGGTACTTGGGCTGTTGAAAGGTGAGGGGAACTTGATTTCAATGCAGAGATGAGATGCTGCATTCTCTAAACTGACAGATGGAAATTCTGCTTCAGAATTCATTATATGATATGAAGGACAATGGTGAAAATTTGAATCTGTGAAACAGTTCAACAGGTCAAAAATACAGTCAGACCATTAAAAGTTAAATAAATTGGAACATTATGATTCATTGGGAAACACATTTATGTGTCAGTTTCTAAGTTCCCTTAAAGTTCTGTGTCATCTCAAGTTTCCTTCACCTTCTTTGAGATACAAGGTACCCAGCCTGACTAGATTTTTTTGCCTATGCAATACCTTGATATGTGACCGAAAATATTTGTTATTATCTAAAGATACCAAATATCTTCATGGAAAATTAATGCTTTCTTAGTGTCTTATGAAGAGGCTGAGAAAGGGAGAGGATTGTCACTGATTCAAGTCCTTGTCTCTCTCTTCCTATTCCCAGCAAATGACCATTTGTATATTGTCTATTAACAGAAAATTAAGTTATAGAGTAACAGGTGTCAATAGTAATAAGTCAGAATATCAAAATGTATATGAAGTAAAATTTAACCACTTTTCTTTCTAATCATCCTCCTTCATATTTTTTTTAAACAATATTCATGAATTCTCTAATATTCCTCTCTTCAAGAAGTGAAGTCAAATTCTTGGAGGTGACACCATTATACTTTGAAGTAAAAGGACACATGTGATACTTGTGTCCTCTGACTTTGGAACATACTTTTGGGCTTCTCTCACTTGGATCACAAACTCTGGGAAGTTTGCAAGAAGGTCCATGTGGCCAGGACCTGAAGTCTCTGCAAGGCCAGTGAGGAGCTGAGGGAGGCCTGCTGACTGTATCAGTGAGCTGGGTGCCAGGCCCCTCAGCCTAAAGATGACTTTAGCTCCACCCAACATCTTTCTACAACCTCATGAAAGACCATAAATGAAGCCATCTAGAAAAGTCATTTTCACATATCTGACCTTCAGAAACTGAGACATAATAAGTGTTTCTTGTTTTAATGAGCCATTTTTTGGATATTTTGTTATACAGCAATAGATTGCTAGTACAACTCTTTGAAGGAACTAATATTGTGTTCAGTATTGACTACAGAAGGCACTCAATAACTATTTGTTGAACCCATGAATTAAGATGCACAAATGGAAAGTTTGATTTATATCCTTCTATACCTTTCTCTATTCATGTAGTCTCTTTTAAAGCAGTGTCACAGAAGAGTTTTATGGTACAGATCTCTTTAATTATTAAAAGTTCAGTCATTCAATAAACACTTATTGCTGTTGCTATTTGTCAGTGAACCACTCATTCTTTTCAACTATGAAATATTTGAGCCCAATTGAGCATCTGCCAAGCTTTTACAAATTATCTATTGAATCTCACTGCAAAACTCTCTGTCCATAAAGGAGAAAACCCAGATACTGGGCTAGATATGTGCAGCTGACCAAGAAAGATAAAGTATAAATAAGAAGACAGAAGTCACTGCTGTTATTGACATACTGAAGAGCATCAAAGGTGAGCACAAGATCTATCATTGACCTAAGGTGTATGACTAACTCAAGGTACTCAACAGTCACAGGAACAATTTGGGAGAAGTGTAGCTCACTCACTCGCTCTGTGATGTGCAGTATGGCTGAAGTTGGATTTGGGTCAGGCATGGTGTTGCATACCTGTAATTCCAGTGACTTTGGAGGCTGAGGCAGGAGGATCACAAGTTTGAAGCCAGTCTCAGCAACTTAGGACCTAAGCAACTTAGTGAGACCCTGTCTCAAAATAAAAATAAAAAAATAAAAAAAGGCCAGGGATATAGCTCAGTGGTAGAGTGCCCTTGGGTCCAATGTCCAATACCCACTTCCCAAAAAAAGCATTAGAAATTTGCCAAGCATATGAATTTATTTTTATGTGGTCCCATTAATATTTTATATAGAAGTCAAGGACTTATGTGGATGTCAATAAAATGTAAGTAAGACTTTGATATAGTACACAAAATGTTATTCCAATTTGGTTTTCTCCTTGACTATGAATAACTATTATTCCAATTCTCATCCATTTGATATTTTCCTTGAACGGGTTTTCTGGTCCAAAAATGCAACTATATAAAATTAACCTTATACTCCTCAGTTATGAGAATAAAGATATGATGAAATATTATGTTATTTATTAAATTAATTAAAACATGCTTATTATGTAAGCCATCTGGGCCACATCTTCAAATGAACACAACCAATAAATTAAATGCAATATCTGATTCTATTAAATTGACATTTATGTTTGTACATGTTTATTTAGCCCATGTGTCTTTCTAGTTTGATATCTATTTTTCTGGTAAGATAAATTACTCCCTTATATTTATTTTTTAAGGTCTTGATTGGAGGAATTAAAACTCCTGTTCAAAGAGATCTTATAGAATGTCCTCTCTTGGGAGTAGGGAAACTCCATAGGGCCTCTCCTTAGCCCATCTTTCCCTATATGATATAAAGAAAATTTTTGTAGCAGATCTATAGGTTTTATAGCATCTTTTTGCTCTAAATCTATTTTTAAGTATAAAAAACATATATATAGCAATTGTAGTATGTGAAAGTTGAGAATAATTATAGAAATTACCTGTATTAACTGGGCATGATGATGAACACCTGTAATTTCAGCAGCTCAAGAGGCTGAGGCAGGAGGATCACAAGTTCAAAGAGAGCCTTAGCAACTTAGCAAGGAACTAAACAATGAGACACTGTCTCAAAAGAAAAAAAGAAAAAGGACTGAAAATGTGGCTCTGTGGTTAAGTACCTCTGGCTTTAATCCTTGGTACTCACAAATCTCCCCCCAAATTAACTGTATCAATTAGAATAGCCAGGTTATGTTGCTATGAAAAAATAGCACTAATATATTTGAGGCTTACCACAACAATGGCTCATTTCTCAGTCCCACTACATACCAACTGTGGATTATTGGAGCATTCTGTTTTACATACCCACTCAAGGCCCCAAGAAGAAAGAGACTCTATTATAAATAATAATATGGACTATCTCATATTAGCAGTGTCCTCTGTGGCTCCAACAATGCAAGAGAACACTGGAGAATCTCCACTGGGCAAAGAAATATCCAGAAGTAACACAAATCTTTTCTGTTTATATCTGTATGACTGGAATTAGTTACCTATTCAAGAATAAATATGAGTGATCTGAGATAGTCTTGTGTGTGCCTAGAAGAGGGCAGCCAGGTATAGGTGAGCACCAGTGATGACCACCACATTATATAGTTTAATCCCTTCATTTTGTGGATAAGAAAACTGAAGGCTAGAGGAAGTTGGTATCCTAGGTCACAAAGTAAGCTAGTGGCAGAGTCAGGTCTAGAACCAGCTCTTTTGATACCAGTATTATTTCTATTGTTGCTCTTTCCTATATGGGAGTTGAAAACATGTAGAATAAGACATTAAGCATAAATTGGGAATTATGACCTTATTGTGATTTTCAGGTTGTGTGATTTCCTCTGATATAGTGAAGAGGGAAGTTTTCTCTCTTAATCAAATATGAATTTTTGACACTTACTATTACTACTATTACTTCTACTACTACTACTACTGCTACTAGTAGTAGTAGTAGTAGTCATTGTAGTAATAACAATATTTTGCATATACCTAGAACCTTGAACTTCTCAAGGCTTTTTCAAATATATTTCTCATTTGCTCCATGCATAATTTAGGCAAAATAAGCAGATTTGCTTTCACTGATAACTGTATGGACACACAGGGTTATGCAGTACCCATATTCAAAAAGTCAGTTAAGGATGACATGGGATTATAATTCAAACTTGATTTTCAACCCTAATGTTAGAGCAAAACCAATTATTTTTTCCTTTTTCTTTCCTGGGATTACAGATTTCCTATGGGAAAGGAATAATTTGGTGGTTTTCTTCAAGCTTCAACAGATTTCAGTGGTAGGATAAGGAGCATAATTTGAGTCCTAATTTAGAATGCTCTTAATTTTTTTTTTAATTGGGGACTGAACACAATGGCATTTTACTACTGAGCCACATACATCCCCAGTTCTTTTTTTTTTTTTTTTTAGTTTTGAGACAGGGTCTTGCTAAGTTGCTGAGGGTCTTGCTACATTGTTGAGGCTGGGTTAGAACTTGCAATCCTCCTGAATTGGTGGGATTACAGATGTGAGTCACTGTATTCAGATTTTTCTAGATTGTTATGCTGATAAAACTATAATACATGTTGATATTTGGAAGGTATTCCATTGAGGCTTAACTTTTATCTTTCTGTGTTGGGATATCTTTTGAAACAATACAAAAAATTCTGTCCTATTGATGTTCTCCTGGTAAGGGGTATTAATAATTTTTTACCAACAATGTGGTATTAGAATAGTGCTTGTCAGATTATAGTCACTCCATGTATATTTGCTGTTACTAATACTTAACATTTCTTGGATAATAAACGGAGAAGGAAAATGAAAAGGAGTAAATTTGACTTCTTCGATTTTCTTTCTACTTCCTATTCCCCAAAGGCTGCAGGGGTCCTGACGGATTACATATGTGATCCATAGAAACTTTGCACAACTAAATCTCTTTGGGTTAGTAAGCTTGACTTCAGTTTAAACTTGACAGAAGCTCACAAGGGACTGGTATAACAAAAAAGAGGATGTGCTAACTAACTAACATAATGGAAAGAATCAGGGGAAGAGAGAGAGGTGTGCAAAAGAAACCACTAGGAAACTATTGTTTTATTTAGTGACTCTCCTTTCCTTTGACTTTATTCTCAAATAAATTCTCTTCAAAGTGGCAGCAAAGATACCAAAAGTCATATCTTACTTGTTTAGTTTTTTTTTTCCCTATAATTGCACCAAACAGGCCAGGATGGATGTCCACAGGTCTTCTTTGGGTGACATGTCCAAACCTGAAAAAACCACTGTCATTTTGATTGGCCAGGCTTAAGTCACCTGCAAACTACTGCAGACAGTGAGTATAATTAGTCCCATTTAAACCTTAAAGACTGAGAATGGAAAAAGAGGATGGTGTCCTAAAGGAAAATTAAGGCATTATTCCAAAGGGGAATGAATGTTTGGCAGAGAAAAATTTTATGCATGTTTTCTAGTATTTGACTCTATGCTCAGGAACAAAACAAATTCAGGAGAAAAAAAAGAAAGTACTTTAGTCAATGATGTTATTTTTCACTGAAACCAAGGAGGCCACAGCGCTAAGGTTAGGTGGAAAATTTGATGATTCTAATTTGTTCAAGTTATATTCTGTTTAATATTACATTTTCCATAGACGTGTACATGTAATAGAAGTTGATAATACCTTTTGCATTTTCATTCTTAATGGAAAAATATTTTAGGAGGGGGTATATAGGCTGTTAAACAAAATTTTATAATCATGTAAGTGATCAGTCCTCTCTAAATAAGTAAATATGGAGATTCTGGCCTACTCTTCAGAGAAAACCACTTTTTTTGCGGGGGGTACTGGGAATTGAACTCAGGGACACTTAACCACTGAGTCACATTCTCACCCTTTTTTTATTTGTTTGTTTTATTTTGAGACAGGGTCTTGTTAAGTTGCTGAGGCTGGCTTTGTACTCGTAATCCTTCTGTCTCAGCCTCTAGAGTTGCTGGGATTATAGGCATGCATCACTGCAACCCGAGAGAAAACCACTTTTTAATTCCCAGGAGATCCCTATTACTCAAAATTTTCTACTCTGTAAGCAGCGATGGTATAAATACAAGTGTGTTCAGAATGAAGACTTTCTCTTCATGTCTTATTTTTCTGTAGGTGCCAATTATTGTTTCCTCAAGGTTGGAATGCATGGTTATGGGTCACTTTCTCCTTCAAGCCACACCCATTTGTTTGTTTATGTGGGCAAAGCACCATTTACATCTATCTATGTTATTTGGGTTGGATAGAACTAATTTTCAACTGTCACACATAAAATACTCCCTAAATAACAACTAAATTCAAGCAATTTCACAACTATACTGTTTTTAAATAAACTTTATCAGCTGATAATTGTGTAGTACTTTCCTGTTTCCTAACTTTCCTAAGGCAGGAAGGGCATATAATAATATTATTATTCTCATATCATAGATGATGAAATAGATAACTGGAGAGATGGGGTGACCTGCGCAAGCTGATGTGAGCAGTAATTAATGCCACGCTTCAGATCTAGACCTCAGGTTTCTCTCACTACATCTCATTATCTGAGTTTGGGCGAGGGCAGCAGTGTTAGCTAGAAGCTAACAGGAAAAACTCTGGAATTGAATGACCAAAGGCTTGAAGCCTAGCTCTGCTGATTGTTAGTTGTGTGACCCTGGGCAAATTTCTTAATCACTTAGCCTCAAGTATTACTCTTCTGTCTTGTTAAATAATTCCACACCTCTTAGGGTTCTTGTAATGATTTAATGAAACAATGCCTGGACACTCCTTAGCAGGGGCTCTGAATCTTGCTCTTGCTTAAATATGCCAGTTATTGTTATTGTTGTCATCAGATATCTCAAAACGCAGATTCTACCTGCATTTCCAAAGAGAAACAAAGAACTGAATCATTCGTACGCATTATAACATGTTTCTGCTTCTACTAACTACATCTTTCAGGTAAAATGGGAGGGCAAATTGCTTCAATATTCTGTTTAACTCACTATACTAATACTGGCTTTCCAATTGCTTTGTAGCCACCCCTCTGCCCCGATTCTGACCATCCACCACCAAACCAAGTATATGTGCCATATTTACTGACATGATTGTAAGTTTAAGACAATTTTGCTATTCTGAGATATGTGTAAACTGTAATTGGATTTAACAATTAAATTTAGACTTATGTAAAAAAAAATAACTCATCTGAATCTTCCATTATAGGCTAAATAAACCCAAGGAAATTATGTTTCCATTTTTTCCCCCAACTTTCCCCAATTTATACTGCATTCTAGATTTCCCAGTATTAATTTCATGAAAGATCACCCAGTTACTTCCCCACAACTCCAACACAAGTTCTTCTGGAACACTGGCTTTGAATACAATGGGGAATATCAGTTTCATCTGGGCAAACTCTGATTAGAAGGTGGTTTTGTAGAGTAGTGGAAAATGAAAACCAAAGGCCTTGAGCAGGAACAGCCTTTTCTAGAGAATTTTTTTTTTTTAAACTATTCAGAACTCACTCATTGAAAAGTGAGTCTATCAGAAATGGAGTTCTTTGAAAGAACAAGACCAAATTCTTGCCATGCAGAGCTTGAAGTCTAATGGTGTATACAGGCAAATAAACAATGAAAAATGGTGGTGAAAGTATAGTGGGGCTACATACAAGGAGCACGGAACTCAGACTTTGATAGTTCTTCTCAGAGATGGCGACATGTAAGCCAAGGACCAACCCGTCGGTGTGAGTTCAGACAAGTTAGGGTTTGGTGGGGAGAAGGGAGGAGGCAATCATTTGAGTCTAAGGAAGAAGAAATGGAAGATCTGCAGCAGGGAGCATGCTTAGCTGACTTTGTGGAGTGCAGAGTTCAGGGAGAAATCCCATCAGAGAGGGATACAACAAAGGGTAGGGGCCAGAATAAGGAGCACATGCCTGTAACAATCCTACCCTCAAATCTGTGAAAGCAGAAGTGACTTCCAGTCTCTCTCTCTTCCCAGGGAGAGGTGCACTCAGAAACATCCAGGCTTCCTGGAGACTGAAGGAGGGGGAAAAAAAGCAATGACTGAGCACTAACGATATTACGGCACAGTGTTGTCATTGTTTTTAAAGTAACTTTATGTTGATTTAAACTTAAAGCATCATATCTAGGCATTAAAATAATAGATTTTAAAAGTCCAAATTTAAATTGTGATGACTTTATCAAAGGACTTTATTACTGACATTCAACGAGATAACCTCAAAATTAACACTGTCTTACTGATATTTGCAATACACTGGCAACTTGCTTTACAAGAAGTGATATGAGTTCCCCAGGGAAACCTGGCTGATGAGAGACAGAGCTAGGACTGGCTCCAGAGGTTGCATGTCCACGGCAGTTTGTAGCAGGTATGAGCTGATTGTGCAAAGCCTTGCAGAGCTTTCGACACAGTACCCTGTCAACTCTAGAAGACCCCCTGACGTCAGATTTAAGGCATCAACTTATGTACTTATTTTTTGGGGGGACGGTCAGGGAAATGTTTAAATAAAACATACTTATAAAAACAAAGTTTGTTGTTAAGCTCCAAAGTTACAATGACTATTATAAATTATGGTGATTTGCCATGAAGGAGCTTTTAAACATCTTATATTTTTACTTTCTCTTAGCATGGATAATGAAATTAGTTTATTGTCTCTTAAAGTTAGCAATATTTCTTATTTCTCCAGAGGTGATGACAATGCATTTTCTTTAAATTTTTATGAAGGTATATATATATTTTTTAATTTGAAGACAAGGTTTTATCAAGACTTACTTGGGATTTTATTTTGTTTTATAATTTTTTTAAAGTAAAACTTTTCTTTTTAATAAATCATGTGACACTCTTTTGTCCCTAAATAAAAACGCAGGCTCTAACCATGTCTGACATGCTGTTTTGTTTTGTTTTGTTTTGTTTGGTCTCTCTTTCAGAAGCTCATAAATTAGAGTGCCAAAGATGCAATATTGCTTTTGATGTATCTGAAGTAGCATAAAGTGAAGTCTTGGAAACTACATCACATTTTCAAGAAAGAAAGAAAAGTTAAAGAGGTGGGGGATGATGATAGCTTAAAAAATAATTTAAACTGTGACAACTGTATCAAAGGACTTCGTTACTGACATTCAACATGACAACCTCAAACTTAACACTGCTTTATTAATGTTTGCAATGCTCTCACAAATTTTCAACTATACTCTACTCTCCTTTAGAAAAAAAGCTGCCATGCATGTTATCTGTTTTCAAATTTGTCAGACATACTCCAAGAATACTGATTAGAGAATTAGATTAAAAATGAAAAGCATTGTGTTGTATTCATATTGAAAGGGAAATTTTATTCCTATAAAAGTATTTAAGGTGTATCATACATTTGTTCCTGGATTGACATTTTGTGTTGTTTAATTTTTTGTTCCTATCAAACAAAATTTTTTATATTGGATCAAGTCATTTTATCTCTATAGCCTATTTTCACTGTCCTTGCTGGACCTATGAGCATGGGCAAACACTTTTTAATTATCCCGATCAAGTGTGGGGGACATCCTTTTGCTGACCCCACTTGTAATCAATTGTGATCTCCTAGAAGCAGGCGAATTGATTGCCTCTCTCCTCCCCAACTAGTCAGAAGAGTGGGTCATACATTATCCTGCCCCTTGGAAAAATCCAACTCAGTGATTGATTTTATGACTGCTTGTGGCAGCAAATTCCTCAGCATGAATTCTAGCAGGTGAAGAAGTATTTCCTATAACTTGCTCTAAATTTCCTTAGAATTAACTTCTCTGAGTGGTCCAGCCTCTTATAGGACAATGGAATAAGGATCTATCAGTTTTACTGCCTAGTACCTATCTTTAATGCCTAAGTAAATCTCTCTTATTTTCCAGACTTGAGTTAGTAATTTTAACTTTTGAAATATCCCGTCATGAACAAATCTAAATGGGACTCACTTCTTTCCCTACTCTGGAACTCAGCCATCCCTGCACTAAATTTTCTTAAGGTGAGAAAGTGAAAGATGAAAACAGTAATCTAAATGACCATATATTCTCCCCATAACACTATATTGTATTCAGCTTTCTCTTATTTTTTTTATCCTTTTGATTTCTCTGTGCAAAAAAAGGGAAATTCACTGAATACTATAAAAATTTCCTTTGAAAGATTTTTATTTTTATTTATTTTTTAGTTTTCGGCAGACACAACATCTTTGTATGTGGTGCTGAGGATCCAACCCGGGCCGCACGCATGCCAGGCGAGCACACTACTGCTTGAGCCACATCCCCAACCCTTGAAAGATTTTTAATCTAGTTCTTCTTCATATTCAGTGCAATATCACCCTCTTACAGTATTATACACCTTAAAATTTTATTTGTGTGTGTGTGCCTGTGTGTGTGTGTGTGTGTGTGTGTGTGTGTTTTGCTGGGGATCAATCCCAGGACTTAATACATGCCTGATGGTCAGGCTATCACTGAACTACATTTCCAACCCCTGCTTAGGAGAGTTTTATTCAATGACAAAAAGCCCTAAAGGAGCTTGGGCATGTCTTTGTTCTGATTTCTACATTCTGTGGGGGAGGGGAATAAAGCTCTCTTTTAAAAAATTAAGCATATTCATTTTATTAAATCAACCATTAGTTATTAATCAAACAAAAATAAAAATAGAATATGTAGCTATCCAAAGACCACATTTTCTTTAGATTTTCCCCAAATGTGTCTCTTTTTGCTTTACTCCGCAATACTCTCATTTTTACTGTCTTCCTTTCATTGGTTTTACAATGTCAGTATCAAGATGAACTTGTTTGATGGTTTACAAACACCTCTTATAAGATTCAAAACAAATAAAAATCGAATTTTAATAAAACACATTTGTTTATTGAGATAAGTATGAGAGAGACCTAGTATTTCATGCTTGTTGAGTAAGTTGGGCTTTGAAATATAATTGAATTTGTGGAGTGAGGGTGAAGAATCACACACACACACACACAACATACACATACACACACATACCAAACAACAAATAAGCAAACCAAAATTTTTTAAAAAAGGAAAGGAAAGAAAAAGCAGATCAAATTGAAAGTATATACTGAGGCAAGGGTGGTTTTAATATTATTTTAATTTTGGAGTTTCTGTAAAGAGAAGAAAAATGGTGAAGGAAGAAAGGAGAGGAAGAGTGTGGCCATGAGCAGGGGTGTGACAACGAGGCCATGACTCTGCAGTGATCTCTTTTTCTGCCCTTACTTCCTTCTTCCTTCCCTTCCTTTTCATTTCACTTTCTACCTTCTTCTCTCCTTTCCTCTCTACCTTCTCTTCTGCTTTCATCAAAGATCACTAAACACCTACTGTATGTATGTTTCGTGCTAGGCACCAGATGCAGTGACAAAGGCAAACCTCGCCTTAAACTCAGAGTAGGGTCAGGCAGATGAAAAGCAATTGCACTAGGAGTCATCCTAGAGGAGCATGGGAGCCCAGAGTGGGAGGACTCATCCTGTTTTAGAAGGAGAGATGCTATTGAAACTAACACATAAAGGATGCTTGTAAGTGAGCCAGGGGAATTAGGAGAAGAAAAGTCATTCCCAAAGCCCAAGGAGCTCATAGTGGAGGAGCTGAAAGAAGCCCAGTAGTGCTGGAGACAATCATCTAGGGAGAAATTCCTCTTGCATGGTCATCATGGCTTGGAGTATTTATATCCATTTTTTTTCTTTAAAAACAAAACTAATGAGAATACTTAGCACTTTGGATAGGATGGTGGTGTAGCTCAGTGGTACAGTACTTGTCTAGCATGTGCAAGGCTCTGGGTTCTATCCCTAAAACTGCAAGAAAAAAGAAAAACAAGACCAAAAAAAAAGCTGTTTGGCACAAAAAATGAATTATTTTTTATTAAATCTAACAATTAGGTAGAGTTGGCATTGTTATCTTTTGAAGTAGCTTTAGAACATTAAAGAAGAGGATGCTAGAATTTCAAGAATATATGAAATATGTACATCCTGTCTTCTCTTTCCTAGTCAGGGACCTAAATTCATGACATAGGCAATCCAGGGAGGCTAGCTGGGTGCCAGGGAGGGTACTGTGTTTGTGAACTGGCAAAAAGATGCTCATCCCATAGGTGCAGAGAGATTTCTCTTTAAGGGTCCTGTTCTCAGCATTTGAGTATTAATTTAGAGATACCACTCAAAATACTTTTTTGGGTATTTAATTCCTTCAGAACTAGTTCTCAAAACAGACTTTCTTTTTTTTCATCGTCAAATCCAAGAAAGTTATAAAAATTAAAAAAATTTTGAATTTCCCACTCAGGGGTACAGTCACTGTTAACAAGGAGAAGAAATTAAAGGTGGGGGTAATAGTCTCTCTGTCTCTATCCTATTGGTGTAGAAAGATAATTGCATGGCTCATATTGTACTTGGAAATAAAAGCCTCGATACTCCCACTTATTCTCCACTAGATCTTCAAGGTTGAAAGCAGACCACAGGACATTTGGCTTTAAGAAAAAAAGACAGAAAATTCTCTGGAAAAGCACTCTGCAGAACTGGGCATATCTCTGCCTGACTGTCCAAAGAAAGCAGTCTGGGACCTCACCCATCTCTCAAATCTCTCTAAATCTTGCTGAATCCATTCTACTTCCCAATTTAGTACATTTATCTATTCATAGGTTTATATATTTTAATTGAGCTGCTACTGTTTTGTTCTTTTGTTTTGCCTATCAAAAGCAAAGGGTTAGGTGAGACACATTGAAGATATGGATTCTCTTTTGCAAATGTAAGAATATATTTTGAAGCTTGGTTGGGGAAGTTAATGTAGTCCCAGACTACCACAAATTTTTTTACTTTACTACTTTTAATTTGTTTTGTGGTGGTGTGCATCAAGTCCAGGACCTCACATATGCTAGGTAAGTATTCTATCTTTGGATTACATCCCTAACTCTGTAACACTTTTTTATTAACAAAAAAAAGAAAGAAAGAAAGAAAGAAAGAAAGAAAGAAAGAAAGAAAGAAAGAAAGAAAGAAGGAAGAAAGGAAGGAAGGAAGAAAGGAAGGAAGGAAGAAAAAGATTAAAGCAGATGTATGTTATCACATAGTCTTGTCTCAATCATGTCCATGTGGTGGCTCACAAATATTTTGAATGCAGGGGAACAAACAATACACATGTCTCATCCTTGGGTCAGACATGTAGCTTACACATTTGGAGCAGTCTTTTATTGAAGGTGTATATAGGACAATAGTGCTTCCACTTTGACATATTTTACACCTAGCTTTCAGATAATATTTTTTAAAAAATTAAACCAAAATTATTTTTATTAAAACTATTATATATGTTTTGAAAAAGACAGGGTTCAAATAATATGTGTGTTAATTCAGATTAAAAAGGCCAATTTTTATTTTGAGCTATATTTAATTTGAAGGGCACTTTCTGTGGTAGCAATTTTAACTAGACATCTGTGTTTGTGGAATCTTCCTGTGCAGGGAAGGTGCTTGTCAGGCATGGGTAACACCCTGATCCTCTCTATTCTTACACACTCCCCAGAACTCACCACTGAGTCTCCTGCAGAGAAGTTCCTCAGAACTGAATTAAATGGCTGACCCAGCACAGCTTGTGTCATCAGAGGATGCTGAAATATCCACCTCTAGTGTCTATGCCTGAACCCTGCTATTAACCCTTTCCAATTTCAGATAGAAAAATATTCCATTAAGGGAGTAGTCAACTCAGAATAGTAATGATGACAAGAATAATGCAATAAAGACCTAGACTGAGTAGCCACTGTGTACAAGAGACTGTGCTAAGCACTATTACTTTATATAAACTTTCAAAGGGATATGTTTTTATCATTATTTCTATTTTACACTTAGGAAGAGTTATAGAGTTAAGAGGCAGACCCAGGACTCTAAATTGAATGTCTGGTTTTGGATTCTGTGCTTTTAATCATTACATTCACCAGGCTGGATACTATAGCACAAAAAGTTCTAAAAAAGCAGAAAGACTTCCTTAGGCCCTAAAGCATGCAAAGCAAATTTTGTGGGGAAGTTATTTGGATTAACTCTTGGTCTCCTTTGTTCTTCCTTTCATTTTTTCCCACAACTCTTCACTAGGCTGTATCAAAAACTGTTGTGGATATTGTGAAGAACATATGTAAGAAAGACTTTGGCCACTTCTGATTTTCTACCCTCTACCTAGTCTCCTTCCTTCAGTACTGATGGATTGAACAATCCTAAAACTTGGCTTTGGCCATCTGTTTGGGGGACTCCAGCAGAACCTCATATCTTCTGGTTCAAAATTTAAACCCACCTTGTCCATAATTCCTAGCAGGATTATGATCTCTGCTGCAATATTTTAAATAATCATTATTATTATTCAAACCCAAGGGCACTTTATGACTGAGATACATCCCAAGTTCTTTTTACATTTTATTTTGAGATAGAGTCTCATTAGGTTGCTCAAACTTGAAATCCTCTGGGGTAAGTCCTGAATTATTGTACTCAGCTTTTTTTTTTTTTTTTTTGAATTTTGAAATATTTTTGTGGTGCTAGGAATCAAACCAGAATCTTGAACATGCTAGGCAAACATTCTACCACTGATCTACATCCCCAGCTTGCATATTTTTAGATTTCCAGTTATTCAGAAATATTTTGATCTAAATATGCCTTTGGTGTCATGCTTTATTAATGTGGGTACAACTCATATTAGTGAGTGACTGCCTTGCAGCCATTTGCCCTGAATAAGTTATCAGGTTTCATTGTTTACTCTTAGTTTGAAAAAAATTCCATATGCTCTGACCTCATGACACTTAAACCCTGCTCATGCAGCTAAAACAGAAAACTCGTTATCTGATATCACAAAGGCAAATCAGCTGTTAGAAATACTCAAGTGTTTCCATCCCCACTGATATGTTGATGTTGTGGGGTGCCATAGTTTATTAATTAGGAATGCACAGGAGAGAATTTTGTTGTTGTTTATTCATTTCCAAATAAACCCAATACAAAGAAGTTTAGCTACAGTGCATTTATTTTTCATTGTCAGCATATATTATTATGTTATCATGCAAGAACTACCCAAGGAAATTTCACAAATATTACCACATGGATTGCTTAATATGGCCCTCCTCCCACCTGCCTGTGGAGTTGTTTGAGAAAAGGAAAAAACATGAGCATTCGTCAGGCCCTTGGGGTGAAAAGTCTGCTCACATGTGAGGATGCCAGTTAGCCTGGGTGCTTGCAGAACAGGCTTTGGCAGGCAGCCAGAGAGAGAGTATTTCATAATTCAGGACTTACCCCAGAGGATTCTGAGCCAACAAGACACTAATAAGAACTCAGGTTTGAATGCAGAGGGAGGAATTTTATTTCATGGACCAAGACCTTGGAGAAGGAAGCATTTCCACTTTGTAAGGTTTCTTTCCTTTTGTTTTACTTTTATTTTAGCTGATAGGATTTTTTTTCTTAATAGATTTCACAGTGTATAAAATTCTCATTGTCTTTGGTACTTCTGAATGCACTGTAATACCAATTCATCCCTAAAGAATGTAATAGGTATTTTGGGGGAAAATATGATAGTTTGTGCAATAAGATATAAAAATGGTACAACTTACTTGTACCAAGAGTTCTGTCAAGATGTGTGTGGGATATCTCAGTTAATTCTTGGAATTCTAGTGTCTGGGTATTACCAAACTTAATTGTAGTTGAGGAAACTGAATCATGGAGAGGTTGAGTAATTTGCCAGAGGTCACAGAGCAAGTAAATTGCAAGGCTAGGAAAGAACCCCTGAGGCCTGATTAGATCTATCCTCTTAAGTGACTTGGTGGTACTTTCTACATTTTGCTCTTGCCTTGCTGTTCACCAGAAGCCATTGGTCGGCCTGTGTCTCCATCTTTGTTAAGTAACTATTATGCTAATATGTTCATTAAAACCACAAAAAGGGGTTGGAAGACAGTTTGGAAGTTAAAAAACAAAAACAAAAAACGAAAAAAAAAAAAAAAAAAAAACTACTAAACATACTCTGGTAGACCAGCAATCATGGTCTCTGGTTGAATGAGGTGAAAACTTATGTCCACAAAAAAAAAAAAAAAACCTATATGTGGATGTTTTCAGCAGTTTTATTCATAACTGTCCAAACTTGGAAGCAACCAAGATGTTCTTCATGGGTTAGTGAGTAAACAGACTGTGATACTTTGAGACAATGGAATATTAGTCACAAATAAAAATAATTTTAAGCACGTATTGCTAAGTGAAAGAAGCTAGTCTAAAAAGGTTTTCTATCCCAGTTATGACATTCTCAAACTATGAGAATGGTAAAAAGATAGTGTTTTCCATTGTTTTGAAGAATAGAAGGATAAATAAATGAGCACAGTATAGAGGATGTTTAGCAAGGTAGAAGTACACCCTATGATGATAGTGTAGTAGGAAATAAATGTCATCATACTTTTGTCAAAGTCTTTTCATTTCTCTTTTTTGGGGTACCAGGGATTGAACTCAGGGGCACTCAACCACTGAGCCATATCTCCAGGCTTGTTTTGTATTTTATTTAGAGTCAGAGTCTCACTGAGTTGCCTAGAACCTTGCTTTTGCTGTGGCTGGCTTTGAACACATGATCCTCCTATTTCATCCACCCGAGCCACTGGGATTATAGGAGTGTGTCACTGGGCCCAGCACCTTTGTCAAAATCTTTTTTTTTTTTAATATTTATTTTTTAGCTTTAGGTGGACACAATATCTTTATTTTATTTTTATGTGGTGCTGAGGATCGAACCCAGTGCCTCACGCATGCCAGGCAAACGTGCTACTACTTGAGCCAAATCCCCAGCCTGACTTTGTCAAAATCTTAAGGTGAACTATATACTTTAAATAATAATAATGTATCAATATTGGCCCATCAATTGTAATAAGTATATTACACCAGTGCAAAAGTTCATTGGAGGGAAAACTAGTAGGGGAATACATGTGAACTCTCTGTAATTAACTCTCAAACATTCTATCAACCTAAAACTGCTCAGAAAATATTAATTAAGTTTTAAATTATTACTTATTTATTACTGCACTGAGGATTGAACTCAATATAATTTGCACATGCCAAGTATATGTTCTATCACTGAGCTGTATCCCCAATCCTAACTAATTTTCCAAAAAGGGTAAACTTGGGTAGGAAGGGCTCCTAGGAGGTAAGATGAAAAGAATGTTTTTTTATTTCTTTCTCCATTATACATGTTTCTACTACTTATTAGAAACAAATTAATTAAAAAAACATTTGAATATCTTTATTACATATTCAAAATTAATTAAAAATTTAGAAGCCATCAGGGTGGAGTTGTAGCTCAGTAGTGGAGCATGTGCTTAGCAGCTGTGAAACACTGGGTTACATCCCCAGCACCAAAACAAAGCAAGAAGCCACAAAAGAAATAATGGTCAACTTTGGGTTTGATCCTGAAGCTGTGATCTCATGTTTGACCCATATTTAATGATGAAATCTTGGTCTCCCTTGTCCCTAATGCATAATAGCACCATACTCAAAAATGACATTGTTGGTTAGGAAGAGGTGGGACATATTCAAAGAGTTTTTTTTTTTTTTTTTTTTTTTGAGAAAAAGAGAGAGAGAATTTTTAAAATATTTATTTTTTAGTTTTCAGTGGACACATCTTTATTTTTATGTGGTGCTGAGGATCGAACCCAGAGCCCAGCACATGCCAGGAGAGCGCGCTACCGCTTGAGCCACATCCCCAGCCCCAGAGTTGGGTTTCTTACAAGTCTCCCTGCTGCCTGCTCTTGCCCTTCTCAGCATCATGTACTTTAATTTGCTCCTCAGGGACTCTGCAGAGAGTTCATTCTGGTGGTCCAGTTTATATTCTGATATCATCAAGGTGAGACAGTGTTGTGAGAAGGGGAAAAAAGAAGATAAGGACCCATAAAAGAACAAAGAAGGGAGAGAGGAAAGAATAAGGGAAGAAAGGAAGAGGAGAAGGGAAGGGAAGAGAGAGCAGATGTAATTTTGATGGGCCAGTTAGGAGGCCTGTTTGGCTTCCTATTAAAGGTTTGGTCTTGGGAAGGGATTCTCAAAAAAAGAAAGAAGAAGAAGTTCAGATTTTCTAGCAAAGAATGGGACTGGATTTCTCTCTGATTCTTCTCTACTTCAAGCCTTGGAAGGAACACTAAGCCAAAAAGGGCCTAGCCCATATCTGTCACCACTTCCTGCATCCTCACCACCAGGGCTGGTAGACACCATTAATCATACCAGGCATCCATCTGTGTGCCTGTCATTTGGGCTGCTCCCTAAGGCCAGAAAAGCAGATGACAGGCAAATGCCAAGCACTTGGCTGTGTGGTTCTTCAATGGTGACTGGGTAGAGGAGTTGCTTCCTTTTGCTTAGATTTTAATTTTCACATAATCCAATTTACTCTTACAGAATGAGATAGTTAGGTTTAGAAAGAATGGAGCAAACCCAGTTCCTTTTGGCTTTGTAGCTGAACTGAAGACATTAGAGATTTTAAATATCACTGGGCAGTGTTGATTCAGTTGAAACACATAGGCACCAAATTTGAAGCAATAGGGAGCTATCTGACCAACTTGTTTTTCTATTTAATCAGTTAATGAAGGTTTGATTTTTAAAATACAGAATCAAAGAATCAGGTCTGGGTTGTGACTCAGTGATGGAGTTCTTGCCTAGCATGGATGAGGCTCTGGGTTCAATTCTCAGGACCACATACAAATGAATAAAATAAAGGTCCACCAACAACTAAAACAAAAATATTAAAAAGAAAAGAAAAGAATCAGCCAGAATCTTAGTGTGTTACCCAATTTCTTTTTTTTCCCTTTCCCAATATGGAGTTTATATATTAGTTAGCTTTCTGCTGCTATAAAGAATATCTGAGATAATCATCTTAAAAAGAGGAAAGATTTATTTTGCTTTGGCTCATGGTTTCAGACATTTCAGTCCATGGTCACTTTGCCCTGTTACTTAGGGGCTTTGAAGAGGCAGCACATCATGGGGAGAGTGTGGTGGAAAAGATCTATACACCTCATGATAGCTAGGAAGGAGGGTGTGGGGAGGCAGGAAGAGGGTTGGGATCCTAATATAGTCTTCAAGAACATGTCCCCAATGATATAATTCCCTTCCATTAGGCTCCACTTCTTAAAGTTTCCACCACCTTTCAAGAGCACCACAGGCTGGTAAGCAAGTCTTGAGCACACAGATCTTTGAAGGACACTTATCCAAATTATAGAAGATTATAAACATAAATTCTGATATACAAGTTAATTTACCACCCAACCATTATTTTCAACCTGAAAATTTTATTTGGTATATATGTATAACCCCTAAAGACCCTGGTAAAATTGAATTATTGGCTCAATGTAAAGTTCCCAAGGAACCTTGACTGTTGGGCCCCTCTCAGGTAGAGTAAGCTTTCATAGATGTGCATGACTCTTTGTGCAGGTGGGAGACTTCTAGCTTCAGGAATCCTTCATTTAAATGGTGCCACAGCTTACCGTTAAATGCAGACTCCAGAAAGTTTTGATCCTGTTTCTAGAAGAAAAATAACAATGTCAGGAGTAACAATATACTCCAACTCCCTACTTCCAATACAATATACTTCCAATATCTCTTTCAGATTCCATGACAGATCTTTGGAACAGTGTAATGCAAATGCTGATTATGTATTTTATTCAAGGGTAGTAGTGAACTTGGGCTGCCCACCCCCACCCACTTTTGTTAAGGTTTCTCACTAATATTCAGTGGTATGAATTCAGATCAGGCAAGGAATGAGTTGTGATCCTAGTACTAAGGAAGCAAACTGGGCATCATTTTTCAACTTTGGCTTTATTCATGCCATCTTCTATCAACTAAGTTTTTAGATCCAAACATGATGAACTACACCAAGTTGGATGCTTGAAGAATAAATTTTCTTCCCAAAGTGAATATTTCACTCCTTTCCAAAAATTCACTTGTCATTTACTGAAGGCTTCCTTGGTTCAGCTACTATGCCAAATGCTTTATACACTTTACCTAACTTCAACATTTTCTACAACCCTTTGTGTATTTTTTTTTTTTTTGTCTCACAGAGGAAAATGAAGACAGTAATCCTTACAGATGTTAGACCATCATCATCACTGTCAGCAGCAGCAGCAGCAGCAATAATGATTCTTAACTCTGAGAAGCTACCCAGTTCCTGAAACATGAAAAGTATGCTATTTCAAGAATCCTCAAACAAGTCTTTAAAGTAAGGACATTTAATATTCCCATCCCACAGATAAAGAAACTGAGGCCTAGAGTTAAATTATCTCTCCAGGGTCTAAATACATCATGCAAAGGTGGAGCAGTTAGTCTGACTCTAAAGCCTCTGATCTTCATTGTTACAATTTCTAGTAATGTAGTGGAATAAAAGTAAACTAAAATGTGTCAGGTGTGCACATATTGTTTTATTAAGATGAGATGATGCTGGATGCAGTGGTCAGTGGTGCTCACCTGTAATCCCAGCAGCTTAGGAGGCTGAGACAGGAGGATCCTGAGTTCAAAGCCAGCCTTGGAAATGGCAAGGTGCTAAGCAACTCAGTAAGACCCTGTAAGAACAGGGCTGGGTATGTGGCTCAGTTCAGTAGTCCAGTGACCCTGAGTTCAGTCTTCTGTAATCTCCCACCACAAGAAAAAAAAAAAAAAAAGAAAGAAAAGTAAAACAAAAAGATGAGATGAGAAAGACAAAGAAAGGACAAAACTTTCCTGTGACTGGAAGCTTAAAAATTTAACACTTAACATACTTTATCCTTTTTCACTATTTAAAAAATTCTTTATTTTAATTGGTGCATTATAGTTAACCATTAATGTGACATTCATTGTGATATGTTCAGAGATGCATATAACTTAAAAATTCTTAATAACTGCAGACATCCAGATAAATTTGTCCAAAATTAAGTGTAAATTGTTCCAGTGTTCATAACAGTCACTGCCTCAGTTTCATTATTATTACTATTATTATTGTCGTTTCCAAAACTTAAAACAACTTTAATCCTTATGAAAGCAAAGGTTAGACAATAAAAATTATATCAGATCCTTTTATAACAATTGTTTTTTTTCTTAAGCATATGCACATAAGTTGCTTAATACTAACATTGAGGCAGTAAAATTCAGCACGAATAATTGTATTGTAAAGATCATATATAAAAGTGAAAGGAGAGATAAAAATTTTTATGTATCGGATGGTGACTCTTAGGTGTTATGTATTAAAAATGTGACATTAGCCACAGAGAACAAGAGGTATACTTCCTACTTTGAATTAGATACTCCCAGGTGTGATTCTTGTAGTTACCACTTCTTCACATTCACTATTTAAGCTTGTTCAATTCACTAGAGGGTTTGACAATTAGGACCCATTTTTTGAGAAAGTAAAGATGTATGGAAATACTGCTATTTTAACAAAATGTAAAAACTTTTGACTTAATTTATTTTATTTGTTGAGATTGCTATGAACATCCTAAGAAAGATTAAGTGACTTTCATGGACTTTTATTTGTACACTTACAACACAAGGTGGTTAAATACAAGATGAGCTCCAGGAGAGGCGGAGTTGCATATGGCACCATTTGGAACCAAAGGGCTCCATCCCCTTTATGCTTCATGGACCTGTATCAATCTTTCTGCCTCCAGCATCTCCATTTCTCCTCCCTCCTCACTGCCAGCCCTCACACTTATGCACACTCATCATGGGAGGGAGGCAAGTTTACTCTCCATAAACAATTTGCTGGTTGGCTACTCTGAGTCTGCCAACCAGGTTGCCAATTCTGATGTAGACACCTGTCCATTTGGAACAGGAATGAAAACAGCCACTCAATTCCTAGAAATCATCAAACACCCTGTCAGTGAACAACAGGTCTCTGTTAACTGCAATCTGGGCAAGACGTGAATGGGTCACATAGACAATTACCACTCCTCCAAGCCATTCAGCTTCCTTAAAATTGATGAAAGTTTCTGATCTTTTCACCACAATGTAGTTTGATGAAGGTCACCATTTAATGATGGCGATAATAAGCTGCTAAAGCTTTATTTTTTTGTTATGAAATTAGAGTTCCAAAACAATGCTATGAAGAAAGTGCTAATAAGAGTATAAGGTCAACCCATATTTTCAGGTGGTTTCCTGAATGACATCTTCATTGTTGGAATAACAATGAAAATTTATTTCCAAGCACATCACTGACAGATTCTGGAAAATATGCACAATTTCACACAGAAGCAAGTGCACCCCATCTAGTGTGTGTGAGTGTGTGTGTGTTTGTGTGTATTGGAAGATTCTTTGACACTTTATCTTGTTTCTTGTTCTTTGTCTTTTCATATACTACCCTAGTCTTTGTGACATGAATTTTGGGTGAAAAACATTTTAGGTCAGTGTTGCCTACTACTTCCAGATGAAATGTTACTATTGAAGTGAACTTTCTGAGAAGCCTGGGTCCTGTGTTTAGGAGCTCCTGCCTGGCGGAGGCTGGGGACTAATGTGGGTTTAATGTTGTTACGAGCCAGGCAGCTGAGCTGAGTAACAATACGAGTCTGTTGGACATGTCTTCTGGGTTGTCACGTTCAATTTGCACATGACCTCCTGGCCAAAAAATGGGAAAGAAGTGGTAGAATGTGGGACTGAAAGCTCATATTATTGCTTTGACAGCTTCACTCATCTAGAAGTAATGCAAAATGCAATTTATATTTATACACTCTGACCTCCTGCGCAGAGAGGGAAAGTATCTAATGATGGGCCGAGGTAGTGGAGGAAGAAACAGATCTCAATACAGCTGGAATTTGTCTACATTTTTGCTTTTCAACCATTCAATTACAGTCAAAATATAAATGAAACATGGACAGTGCACTGGTGAGGTAGTGACACAATTATTTTATAGTGACTGGGTTCTGGCTTTGAATCTTGGCAAAGGTGGCTGCAACACGCCTTATTTCACTGGAGACAGATAATCTGCCTGCTCCCACTGGACAAAGGCCCTCTGCTTGTAGGTGCGTCATTATGCCCATCAGAGAAGAAAAAAGACACCAGTGAGTCAGTGACACTCCGGATATGCATTTGGAAATTCTTGAGAGAGGCTGACATGTTAATCCTATTAACCAAGATAAATCAAGTCAGGCCTGGTGGTAACTGGGGCATTATTCACTTTTGAGTGGAAATAGGCAGTGGGCATAATGCACCATTTTCTTTTGTGCACCAGGAAATTTACTGGCTTTTACATGTCTCCAAATAGCTTCATTTTGAATAGAATCTGTGAGCCAACTGGGGAGAATAAGACTATCATCAGCAGCATCCTCAAATATGTCCTGACTATTTCTGACCAGTGTTTTAAATGAACAAGGTTTCTATGAAAGTAGGACTCACAGGGGACAAAGACTCTGGCTTTTTCCAGAGATTAAAGGGAACAGAAATAATCACCTTTATAAAATCAGCAGCACCGGAAGAACTGGTGGCAAACACCACTTGTGTTCACATCAACAACCTTGCTTGAGACCCACAGATCAACCTTGAAAAATAAAGCAAAAAGAGAAATAGGGTAACAATGAACAATGCAATAAAGGATTCCTAGACCAATTGCTCAAACACAAGTTTATTTGTCTACATTTCTTCTAATTTCCTCCTTGTTTTTTTCTTTGGGGGATAAAAAGTCTCTGCTTTGTAAGTCTTCCTAGATATTAAGCATCTCCCTATTGCATCCCACTAGAGTCTTTTGATGCAGAAGACACAAATGCCTTAAAAAAAAAAAAAAAACCTGAACACAGCATCCTTCTTTGTAGAGGAATATCAAATAAGCAAGCCCTACTCTCAAATTGCCTCTTTCTACTTTCCCTTTCTTATCACAGTTTATGACAGTGTTTTCCCTCCACGCAGAAGGAAATCATCTGCAGAGTTCATCTGGGCAATTTCTCCAGGTTTCCTTTAGAGAATAGAATGTGGCTTAGGTTTTGAAAGTATTAAGTTTTCACTAGTTTCCCCACTGCAGAAAGAAATTAGCAGAGTGTGTGAATTGAGAGAAACAAGCAAGGGAGGATGAAGGCTCAGGAGGAAGGAATCAGAAACTCTGTCCACAGACCGTATGTATCTCTCTTGGGTCTACTCCTGAGAAGGCAGGATGGCCCGGCTAGGAAGCCAGGAATGGATAGGCTGTTTCTGTTTCCATAGCTGAATGAGAACAAAATCATATCCCCCTTTAACATTTTGGAAACCAGGAAGAAGAGTTCTGGAATTAGATTTGGAGACCTAGGGGTCAGGGAGCAGACTCCCTGACAGGTACTCCACAAGGACAAAACAGGATGCCCAGAAGGCAGGGTCAGTACTTCTCCTTTTCCTGCTACCTGCCCTCCCTTATCAGTCTTCCTAATTCCCCTCCTCCATCAGGTGACATCACAACCATGACTCTTCCTTTCTGTCATAAACTGTTGAAAACACGTTAAAAAAAAAAAAAAAAAACCCGGGAGATTCGCTGGCACCCATCAACAAACTTAGGGCATTCTAAAGTGACTTCTGGGGGTGGGGGATGGTCAGGTAAGAAGAAAGTGGGGGTGTGGGAGGGTCCTCCTTCAAAATACATAGAATTAGCGAGAGAGGAAGATGTGAAGTCAGAAGTCAAGCTTAGGAGGGCACCTGGGCCAGAAGGCTTGCGGGACACCCCAACTCCTAGCTCTTTTCTGGGGACAACCAACCCAACAATTTCTCCCTTCCCACCCAGGTGAGAGGAAAGCACCATTCGCATTAGCAGTTCACGTGTTGGATAGAAAATAGCAAATAAATCTTCCTGTTGTGATTCCAGGCTTATGGAAAGAATTACAGGATGGGTTTGACTAATTAAGGAAATAGTTTGAAACGGCTTAATAACTAACCCTGTGAAAGGCTCCCGGGTGTTGACCGAAGTGACCCTTTCTGTTCTTGGTCAAGGCCTTCCCCTTCTCACCCCAACCGCGCCCGCCCCCCCCCCCCCCGCCCGCCGCCATGGCCCCAAAATTGCGAATTTGCGAATGAATGGGCTTCTCTCCTGTTGAGGACCGTGCCTTAGTTGCAGGTGTTGGTAGCTTCAGAGGCCCAGAACTTTCTCCCACAGCCGCGGCCCTGCGGGCTGCGATCCCCGCGGGGCTGAGCCCGAAATCGGCGGCGGCGGCGGCTCAGCTGCGGGTGTTTTGGGGGGTGGTGAGCTCCCCGCACCTGCGACCTCGGAGCCTGCGGAGGGAGGCGACCCGCGCGGGGGCACGATCTCCCCAGTCGGCCCCGCAGGAGTTAAACCCGAGGCAGACAAAAGGGAGGCCGCCGCAGCTCCTTTTCTCGGCTGTCAGTTGAAAATAGAACCGCTGCCCTCTGGACTTTAACTCCCGACAGAAAGGGCATTTTATTACAGGTTATGACAAGTTGCAGAGAGACACGGAGAACTCAATAAGAAGGAGCTGCGAGTGGAATCAAAAATGCTCGAGATGTTTGGAAGACAGAACGAAGATGGCTTCAAATGATAGGTGTTAGCAGGACTCGAGATACAATCTGCGGACTGGGGCCGGGAGGGAGCCGCGCGGCATTTCTGCGCGCGCGCAGGCCGGGAGGGAGCCCGCCACCGGGGTGGGGAGCTGTGGGCACCATCCGAGGGCGGCAGAGGACCCTTCTGCCTCTTCCGAAAGTCAGAAGCCACTATTGCAACCGATCATCCCAGAAAATTCTGGCCCATGCATCCGCTCAAATTTGCTACCATTTTTTCTAGGTTATAAGTCTGCAGGACACCTACACTTGTACTTCCCAGGCTCTGTTTCTTTGAGGTCCTCTGTAAGAACAAGAGCGCACATACTGTAATCAACTCCTGCCTAATACAGATTTCCACTAGACTGAAGAGTTTTGCTTCCCCACCCCCGCCCCACCCCGCGCCCTGAGGTTCCTCCTGTCACCTACTTAAAACAGAAGAAAAATACAATTACTCCAGAGACATTTTTTAGTAAGGTTCTTCTTTTGCACGATCTGCTAAGTTTGCACGACAGTCTTAGTTGTGGCACCGACCAACTGATTTTAGGTGGGGAATATGTCCTCCTTCTCCTCTGGCAGTTTTTCAAATGCTTTTCATCACCTATCACCAGTGGAGAACAACTTTATGTACCTGAATGCCCAGACCTGCAGAGCCTTGTCCTGCCCTTAACAGACTGGAGTGGCCAATCCTGTACAGAACACAAAATCAGCATCCCAACTATAAGGGGAACTTGCTTGATTTGGGTTGACCAGAGGATGCCAGCTTAGTTGAATAGGGCAGTCATCCGGAGAAATGCTGGTGGAAAGGATGTGGGAGCAACTTTTTATTGTAAAAGGTGGTATATGTTTATCCCAATTCCATTCCTATAATCCAAAACATGAGAAGACATCTGCCCAAGCAGGCCTCCCTACTTTGTTTTCTTGAAGGTTTTTTAGCTTAATACAAGCCCCAAACTGGAAACTTTTCTGCCAGTAATACTTAAGGCACTTTGAAAATGCTGAAAAACAAACTCCAGATTCTTCCCCCACCTGCCTTAAAAAAATGCAAATAAAATGTGAGCAGTCTTGTTGTCTATAATTGTTTTCTCATTTACTGAGGGAGGGCTTGGGTTCTCACAGGTATTTGAATAGTTGCACAAGCTCTGTGTAGTGGTCTAACTGAATTAAATGCAACAACTTAAAAAAAATTAAAATATTGGTTTCAGATAGGCTATTTCTTGGAGTGAGAATCTTGGACACACTATTTGCCCTCCTCTCCACTGCATAACCAACTGGTGCCCCCTACTTTGTTTTCTCAAACTGACCTAATTTTTAATTGTAATTTTCTCAGAACTATTTATTCTCCTCCTGTCAGTGTGCTTGATCTTTATAAACCTTAATCATTTGTTCGCCCTCAGTTACATCTCCTCACAACAATTTAAATCAGACACATAAACAGAACTCCATCTCATATTTGTGACAGAAGTTGAAGAAAGTTCATATTACAACAACTTAGCCTGAAAAACATATCCTGTGTACTGATTGTATGCAGAGCAACTGCTTCAAAAACTGAAAATTAAAAAACCTTAAAACTAAGTGAGTGGAAAAGATCCTCAGAAAAGAGAAAAAAATTTCTATAACATTGAAGTCACAAAATGAATGGAAGGGGAGATTTTTTTTTCTGTCGTGATATGCTGCTAGTGATAATTGTGCCTGGAAGATAAAACTGTTTCCCAAAAGATCAATCTATTTGTATGTCTGTTTTTTTTTGCTTTAAATATTTCAGAATTAAACAAATGCAAAATAGTTGTTCCTCAAATGACTCTCCTCCTGCCATTAATTAGGAAAAAAAGTTTGCTAAACTGTAGATTAATTTTCATTAAGTAAGTAGTACATGGAAAAATTAACCTTCATGATAGAATACCTTCCTTTAATATTTTATTCTTGGAAAGATTTGGAGAGAGAAATTGTAAACGAAATTACTCCCTGAGCTTAGTCCGTATAAACTGGGAGCCTTAAAAATCTGAGGGGTGACACAAGTAATAGAAAAATGCTGACCAGTTTAAGGATAATGTTAATTTCTATATTTGGGCAAAGTCTTCACAGGTAAAACTCTATTTTTCTTTTTTCTTCTCTCTCCCTCTCTGGAATCTGGTAATATATTAATTCATACTCGAGAATCAAATATACTTGAAACTTCCTTGATATTTTTTTTTCATTGTTTTGTCCTTTCTACACACGGTCTCTATCTCTTCCTGGAAACAGCAAACTGTTGAAAGAATAAAAGAAGTCACACATCTCAAATATTCCCCCACACCCTTCCAAAAAGAAAGACTATAGAGATTTATGTTAAAGATATGCGAAGGTGTCAGCAGCTATGCCATTGAAAAACAGTTGCACACAGAAGAAAGGTCATCTATAAGAAAATTAAAATAAGAACTATCACCTGTAAGTGAATTGCTCAGGCTGAGGTGTTCTGTATTGTGACAAAAATATGAACAGAACCGCCACTTCTGGAAGGGTTTAAGAAAAAAGATAATGGTAGAGAGAAAAGTAAACAAATTTGTAAGGAGGAGCAAATGGAAATAGGAAAAGTCCCTAGGAATGTTTTTTTTTTTTTTTTTTTTTTTTCACCCCAATCTTCAAATTTTCTAGGCAGCTTGGAGATGTGCTTGAGGACAATCCAAGATAGAGGGAACCAGGCACGCTGAGGAAGGTGTGGGCTGCTGTAGCCCCTTTGGGAGAAGAGTAGGGGGCATCCCTTTTTATGGTTTTCCTCCTTTCTGAGGCTTGGAATAATAAACTCAAGTGGCTGCCTGTCAGCCCCTGTCCATCTTCTTTAGCAAACTTGACATAGTGGAAGAAATATGACACGTGAATTATTAAAGAGGAGCTAGTTGACTTTTAACCCTGGTTGCTTTTCTCAGACCCCATTACCTGCAAATTCATCTGACAATACACTGCAAGAATTACAGGGTGTGCAAGCTAGGAAGAAAAGAGGAGAAAGCAGAGTTAGGAATTTGTGAAAATATCAGGGAAAAACAGGATGCTTTACCTTACTATCTGTGACACTCAAGGGACCCAGTTATATTTCTAACAAACCACTCCTATAAGAAGGGGGTCAGTTTCTCTATCCAAGAAGAAAGAAGAAATAGATTAAAAGGACATTGAGCACTATTCCTGATGCCTACTCCTTTCAGACAGAGCTGGTTAGGATTTTAAATTTCTTTAACATGACTTAAATCAATTCTTAACCGTATTAACAAGAATCCTATAAAGAATTCTTCTCCTCCACCCTCCTTCCTTTTTGATACAACTCCTGTTTTCACTCAGTTGCAAAAACTTCTCAAAAGGGCAAAAACTTCCTATGTATACCCTGACAGCAAGCCCACAGACCCTTCCTAAGTTAGGCTCTTGCAAAACTTTAGAGAATATCCAAAGACTACTTAATTTGCACAACTGATAAGATTATAAAAATCAGCAATAATCATTCAGGCATTCAGACAAAAGTTTTTGGTGCTAATTAAGCAGCCATTATCCAGTCGGGTTGATGGGGTTGAGTAACTGGGCAGCTGTTGATAGAATAAAATAGGAAGGAATGCATTGAAAGCTTAGGGGGTTTCTTCTTTTAAAACGAACAAGAAAGAAAGGCACAATAAAATAATAGTAAGAACTATTATTATTGTTTAGTCCCTTGGGTGTAGATTTGTATATCCTGTTGCCAAGGTGAAGGTAATAATTGAATCTATCCTAAATCTGAGTGATGGAGTAGTCAGAAATGACTCCATCTGACAGAAGAGCCAGGAGGCAAGTGATGGATACTATTGTCCAAACGTGACCCTCCATTAACACTACCTATCAGCATCTGGATCCTGTCACCAGTTCCCATCCCAGAGCCAAGAGGGCTGCGTGGCATATTCTAAGCGCTTCGAGGGCTTCCATGCTGTGCTCAACCCCACATCAACTAAATGGGTGGAGAGACTGACCTAAACCCTTCCCCCTCTATCTCTACTCGCCTTATTTCCCCTCTCCAGGCCCATTGTTTGGCAGGTGCTGGCAATTTGCTCCTTATCTTGCCTCTGTTTACGAGGGCTTTTTATTAATAACAAAGGGAGAAATGGTATTAATATTAATTAACACCATAAAATGAAACAGTTTTGGGAATCCACCAAGTGAATAATCTCATCGTCTAATTGGAGCTGGACAGAAAGGGGAGGAGGTGGATAGAAGAAGGGGAGGGAGGAGGGGGAGATACAGATGACCTACTGGGTGACAGGCACAGGTTGGAAGGGTGACATTTTATTGTAAGCCTCCCAATGAAAGGAAGAAAAGGAAGGGACCAGTCAATTTAATGCAGGGACCAAGAGTGCAAGAGTGTTGCTAAGAGACAGAGATGCTGGTAAAGTTCTATCAGAAGCACTACTCTGACCTTATGCAAATAGAGGCAGCCAACTCTTTGTGGAACGGCTGAAAATTCCACCCCCTGTGTCACCAATACCTGGCATCGAGCCTTTTATTCAAATGTTCTCTAAAAACACACACAGAGGATGTGACAAAGCATGACACATTTAGGAGCTTTGACGAAAAAAATACCACACAAAGAAAATGGGGGGAGTAGTAATAATAGTAATAATTTTTAAAACTCAGGGGGAAAAATCAACACCAGATCTTCCTGTGGAAATGTCACCCATCTTTACCTTCTGGCACTGTCATTTTCCTTTAGCTGAAAAGTAACCTAAAGATTCAGAGATTGCCCTCTCATTGCAGAAATAGAAGCTTATTAAGATACCGCAGTGATGCTCAAAGTACCATCATTAATTTACACCCTGAGGAGTGTGAGGAGGGGATGGTATGAGGGCGGTTGGGAAGGGGACAAGAAAGCTTGGTGCAGACAACAGAAATCATAGTATATCCTGTCCCCCAAACAAAATGAAGGATGTCTTTCCTCTAACTCTTACCTACCCACTCTAGGACAAGGTTAAGTGCAAAAACGCGTGGGAAAGTTGGTTCTTCTATGAAATTGAATGTTCTCACAGTTAAAACAGGAAGGCCAAATACACTTCAGTGAGCTAGTGGCACTTGAGCACCTGCTGTGGAACAGTCTCTGATCAGCCTCAGACAGGGTAAGAAAATGGGTATGCATGTGTACCCTCTTGCCTGCATGCTCTTGGCTGTGCATTAATGTTGGAAGGTGAACTTAGAAGTGGAGCTGACACATCTGACCCCTGGGCTTCACAGAGTAGCCTTGAGAGGTTTGAGGAGAGAAACTGGATCCCATCGCTCAGAATGGTCCCACTCCATGATACTGAATGTGTCGCCTTCTGGAGTACTTTTGGGCTTGGGCTTTGGGCAGAAGTACTTCCAAGTGTCCAAGCCAAGTTCTTTCTCTCTCTCCTTCTCCATTCCACTCCAGGTTATCGTTGGTGCTTCTCTACTGGGTTGTACATCACACAAAATAAGAACCAAATTCCCCAGAATCACCTTTCCCCTAAGCAGACCACTTGCCTACAATGTGCCAATCCTGAAAAGCTGAACATCACGGACAGAGAAATTTGATTTTCATAGTTCTTGGCTAAGTTCATTCCTCTGAGGTCACCCTTGGGTTTTCAGTTTAGGGAACTTCTGGGGCATCATGTTGGAGATGAGTAAAGAGCTGGCTGGAGGGAGCCACTGGCTAGAGGAGGGAAGGGGCTTTCCCATTGCCACACACCTGCCCTCTTGCAGCCCCAGGAGCCCCCTCCACCCAGGACTGTCCTCAGCCAGAACTCAATACAACCTGGAAATTTCTTTCCGGATCCTTACTCCTCCCATTAGCCGTGGAGGAAGAGAAACATTTCCTATAAGCCAGGGAAAAGCATCACACACAACTTGAAAAACTCATTTAGTCAGCCTCGTTTAAACCACTCCATTCCCTCCCTCTGTTTTGATTTCAATATTGATAAAATGCCCACTGTTTCACATCTTTATGATAATAGTTGCAAATGAATACATTTTTCGACTTGGGGGCCTTTCAAATGTTCAGTGGCAAGTAACTTCCCAGGGCAACTTCTCCCTAGGATTCTCCCTCCTCCCCTTTTAATGGCGGGACTTTTCATAATGTGCACAATACTATTAAAATTTCATATTAGCAGTGTGTATGGTGAACTTTGTAATGGGAAATTCAATAGCTGCTGTAAATATTAATGGAATATGAAATGAAGCCACAGCCTCGACCAGCCCTGACAGTAAAACGGAGTGAGCATGTGGCGGCCCCGGGGCGAGAGAGGCCTTTCCTCTTGTCGCTCTCGCTTTATTACATTAGCACGGGCCTCCCCGCGCCGGCGTGGGCTCTGAAGCCGAGGCGCCGGGTCACCCATGACAAATGTCCCCGTGTCTCGCCAACAGGCCCCGCCTGGCCCTGCCACTCCATCTGCCCAACAGGCCCCTAGAGAGTGCTTGCGGGTGTCAGTTTCAGGTAAAGAGCTCTTGAAAGGGCAAAGTCTCCATAAAGGTTGCAAGGGTTCCCGGGGCCTCCCCCAAGTCTCCACAGCTTGGGCCCCCGTCTACAGTAGGAGGGGTTCGTATCGGGGTGGGGGAGGGAAGGACCCCAAACACGTGTACCAACCACCCTGGGCGAATTTCTGGGCTTGAAAACACTATGAGGAAAGCCAGGTTCCAACCTCCCACCCGCACCTCGATCCCTTCCCACCTTCTGCCCAAAGGATCCACCTCAGAATTGGGCGTTGGGCTGGGTAAGGCTTGTGGGAGGGGACAAGGGACCGTTTGGACTGGGATTTGGCGCCAGCTGCCACCACCTTCCCGGATCCCCGTGCCTTGCTGAGTTGCAAACTGCCCCCGCCGAAACCGGCCTGTCGGGAAAGCTTGAGTCGCGGGGGACCGCTTGTTTGCAGTGATCTGTGGATAGTAGGACCCTAGACCCTGGGCCGCCAGCTCAGCCTCTGCCCTGGCGCGAATCTTCTGGGAACCCCAGGGGAGGGTGTGCGTCGACTCTGGGAGGAGCAGCGCTAACTGGGGCCGCGGGCGCCCAGATTGGGTGGGTTCTGAGCTTAAGTCGCCGCCAAGGAGGGTCCTGGGAGGCAAGGCGTGCTGACAAACGTGGCCGTCAGCACCTCGAGCTGCCCCGACGAGTTATTTCAACAGGCTGGGAGAGATCGGTATTTGAGTGGCAGGCGACGCCTTTCCTCACTCCCAGTATTTATGTTGTACTGACGGCACTTAGGAGAACTTAGTTTTAGATGGGACATTCATCTTAACTTGTTAAGAGATAGGCTGTCAACATTTACCATGGGCTTTCCCACTCTCGACGTCCGAGGCCCTCCCTGGAGTTCAGCCGCTGCCCACCTGGTCTGGGCGCCGGGTGTCGCTGGTCCGCGTTCGGCAGAGGCGGGGAGCCCCAGGTGAGCAAGGTGAGCGGTGGAGAGAGTCGGAGACGCCTGTCGCGAACGGAAGTTAAAGTTAAAATCGACTTAAATAAGGTCCCAGCCTGGGCCCACGCTCTAGACGATCCCCGCACCAAACCCTATTTTTTTTTTTTTTTTTTTTTTTTGCCTGTTTGCAAGTGGGGAAAGCAGAGTTTTTAATCACAGAGAAGAATTTTCCTTAAACTCCAGGGCACACAGGCGCTAACACCAGGGCAAGTCTCTCCCCATTTCCCTGCTACTGACCCCCGAGTTTCACTGGTGTGAAGTCATCTACCATTTTCCTTTAACCACTAACTCCACGGGGTCATTTTTCTCTCAAATTCATAGGGAGCTCCCCTTTTAAATTATTCCCTGCCCAGTTATTTTTTTTCCCTCCAAATTAATCCAGAATACAGTAGTTCCCTCATTTGCTCCACTGCACGCAAACAGCAGAGCCGAAATGAATTGAAATAAAAACGGAATTGAAATGCACCAGGGGTTTCGCGGCAGGAATTGTTTCAACAAGGCATTCACTTTTTCCAGATCCGTTGAAATGTTTAGGTGTGATTTGCATTCTCTCCGACCCTCTGGTCAGTTCCCTCACCCCTAACCGCTTTCATTGGTACACCCACTAGTTTAATAGTTGTGCCTCACTGTTTCTTTGGCGCCATTAAATCCACTTCTTTCTCTCCAGGATCTTGCAACTTCTTCACCTTGCCCTTTAAAAGAGTTACACTTTCCAATAAGACTAAGAGGGGGGAAAAGGACAAGAAATGGATATAGGTTTTGTAAGTGTTAAATAACTTTCTCAGCGTGTATTAAAGGAAGATTGTATTTTATCAACAGCTGATTGATGCAGTCGTGTGATCCTGTCGGTTTGTCTATAGTATCATATTTATTTAACCTGCTGGGGGACTGTGTTCAGGGGCAGCCTGTTCATGCTGACAAGAGCATGCACATTACACACTACCCCAGGTATTTTGATTGATTGTTCCCACCCCAAAGCCTTTGGTTCATAATTTAGCACAGCGGGTTCTGCATCACAGACTAGGTTAAAAAAAAAAAAAAAATCCTGTAAGAGATTTCAGTGAACAACTAGCGCCAACAAACCTCTCTCTACCTGCAATCCCCAAATATTTTAAATGCCTCTGGAAAGTGTTCAGTTTTTATATTTAATAATTACAGGACATGTAAACTTTATTCACCCTAGTTCCCAGCAGAGTGATAAGATGATTCATTTTAAATCTGTGACTGGATCAACATTTCCTTAGTTAGGGGGTGGTATGGAGTTGAAGAAATGATGGGGACAATGTCAAAAACTGTGGGCTTCTAAGTTCCTTTCAGTAACAGGCTTGGGGTGTGGAAGCAGTGGAAAGGCAGACAAAATTCTACTTTTTAATGATACTTTTCTGAGTGTATTTTGTGGGTTTAGTTCAAAAGTCTTTAGGCAGCAAACTAGATTTTTATTCATACTACTTACCTTCAAGAGTGAAGGATGATTTTTCTTTAATTTTATAGGTGACTGTTTAGTGTGCAGTGTAACATTCACAATATTTAGGTATTTTCAAGTAAATAATCTCAATGGTTTGGACACATCCTAGGGATTGTAAAAGTTGTGATCTGAAATTAGCATTACCTAGTGCCTAGACAGCCTATACAGTATCAAAGAAATCTGACCACAAAATTTTAGGAGCTATATCAGTACATGGGTACATTCCTATATTATTTTATATTATATATTTTTAAAAAGTTTATCTTCTTTTCTCCCTACCCCAACCCTCTCTCCCTCTTTTTCCCTCCCTTCCTTCCTTCCTACCTACCTTTTTTTTTTTTTAAATTTCTTTCAGAGGCGAGGAACAAACTTGGAGGCATGAAAGGCAAGGAGTCTACCAATGGGCTACACCCCCAGCTCAGAAAGAGGCTCTTTGACAATTTTTTTTTTCTAACACCAGTAGAGCATATGTGTGTGTGCATGTGTGTGCACATGTGTATATGTACTAACTAGTGTGCTTTTATTTAATGATTGTTTTTGTCATGATAAAAGTGGGACACATTTTTCTGTGCATTTTCTTGGATTACTCTTCTTCTGGGTGGTAATTGTGTGTGTGTGTGTGTGTGTGTGTGTGTGTGTGTATTCACATCCATACAAAAGCAGAGTTTTAAACATATGCTGATTTCCATGAAAAGAAATGCTATTCACTGTGCTTGGTGTTTTTGCTTTTGTCTTCTACAGATTCTTGAAACTTGTAAAGGACATCTTAGCACCAATATGAATCTCTTTGCCTATCAAAGCTTTGTTCTGTGTTTAAGTCAGATGGGAAGGTCAATATCAAAATGGTTAGTTGCATGGGTATATAATACTACGGTCAAGAGTGAGAATTCATAGCATTAAAAATGGCTTAGTGCATAATTGCTCACCTGAGTCAATATGTCTAAAACAGTTTTCCTCTTTCAATTCTTGGTTTAATATTGGGGGAAAGGTTACTGCTTTTTTTTTTTAAAAAAAATATACCTAGTGATAGTAGATAATGGCAACATTGAATATTAAAATTTTCTTTCTCATTTTTGTATATTATTCACAAATGTAACTTTTGATTTGATTTTTTTTACCTTAAAATGACGATAAAGTTATCAGCCAAATGTGATACACTTTCCCTGTTCCACTCAGTATATCCCTTTTTAAATATCCCTTATTTGCAATAGTGCTGAAGATTTTCTCATAATTGGGGCAGGTTTGGGAGCTCCTGGTGGTGTGCCTTCTTTGCTGATAATATCATGTTCAGCAACTCTTTTTATCCCTAGATGTTGCTATTTATCTTTAGATGATGTTCAATGAGAAAAAGAAGAATATTTGAGAAACTCCAGGAGATGCATCTTTTTGCTGAAAAAACAGCCATTAACAGAAGTAAGTGCGGATACAGCATCCAGAGAGAAAGAGAAAGGGCAGGCTGGCAAAGGAAATATTTACCCATGACCTCATGGCAGCCAGGAGCACGAAGGCAGACCAAACAAGAAGGAGAGGACAATTTGTTCATGGAGATCATCACAAAAACTAAAGAAGTCCTGAGACACCGTGTGAATCAATTTGTAGTAATTTTCCAAAATGTTTTAGAAATCGTTGCTTTGCATTGGGAATAAACCTTCTAAAACCATCCATACCAGGTTTCTTTAATAGAATACTATGTACATTATCTGTAATAATGAAGAAAATAATTTCACATATTTCCTGGGGAGTCAAATAAATTGAATGGGATCCTATTTATTTTCAAGGGGACACTTTGAAAATATTTAAAGCATGCTCATGCATATGTGCACATATAAATTAACTTCTTTGAAGTGTGGTTACTTCCTAGCTGTGCAGCCCTGGGCAAGTTACTTAATTTCTCTGTCCCTGAGTTTCTTCATCTAGTGAAATAACAATAGTACATTCATCAGGGGTTGCTGTAAAGATTATGTGAGTTAACTCATGTGAAACGTCTAAAGCAGAGCCTGGCATGCAATAATTTCCAGTCATTCACCAGCTATTATTTATACTGCACAATTTGCACTATTGTCTTATTAATATCACTATTGATAAACAATGTTTGTAATATATTCACCTATAATGTTGTGACCAGACTTGAAAACTTGAAAATTCGCACTGTGCCAACATTTCTCAAGAGGCAAAATGATTGATCAGTGGATCATTGTACTTCTTGTGTCACCAAGTCCCAGCTACATTAAGCAGCCATATATGTAAACAATGAGCTAAAAATGCAGCTCCAGGAAGTGATGGGAATGCTACTAGAATGTCTGTATACCAAATGGCAGGCCAACTCTACTAAGACCCCCCACCCCCAATTCAAACAGCTGTGTCACTTGCTATCCAGCTAAGGATGTGGTAAGGATGCAGCCGTACTTCTTCATCACATTTGCCCAATGCTAAGGACTCAAGTCCCTCCTGGCACATCTTAACATCCTCTGTTAATGATGCCTCACATGTTAGTGATATTTTAAAATTTTTTCTTAAAAGCACCCTTTTGGGATATGCATTTTACATGAGCCACACACTATACTTTATGAGGTTGCTGAAGTTTAACTTTAAGTCTAACAGAAAGGCATACATCCTAACAATATGTTACAATGTTTACTAAAAATTACAATCTTGATGTGAAAATGAATGGATTGAAATAATAAAAATATTCAGGGTTTGTTTTTTCCCAACCTATATGTTGAATTTAGGAATTAAGATAAAACAAGTTTCAATTAAAAATGATAAAACTGTTGCCTTGACTCTGAAATATCTTTCTTATTGTGTTTGAGCTGGTCTACGGACACTTTCCACAGTGACTTGAGATCAGAGCTAAAGTGAAACTGGTGTTTGAAAGGTGGCTAACAGTACCTTGTCCTTTTCTTGAAGTCACTCACCATGGACTTGTTTTTGTTACAGATAGATCATAAAATAGTTTTCATTTCTTTAAAAAAAATTTATTGGTGCAAAATAATTCCCCAGAATAGTGGGTTTCATTATGGCGTATTTGCACATGCATCTTACATAATTTAATCAATTTAATTCCCTAGTACCTCCCTTTGACCTCTCTTTCTCCCTCCCTCAATCTTCTTCCTTGCCCTGCTGGTCTCCCTTCTGTTTTTATGAAAACTCCTCTCCTATTCCCTCCTTTTCTCTTTTCCATATGTGAGGGAAAACATCTGACCTTTGACTTTCTGAGTCTGACTTATTTTTTTTAACATGATACTTACAATTCCATCTGTTTTCATGCAAACGCCACAATTTAATTCATTTTTTATCCCTCCTCCTATTAACTGATACAAACGAGCCCAGAGAGGAGATGGTATTTTCTGACATGTGTGATCATTAACCTTGAACTTTGAACCACACCCTTCTTCTCTTTCTAGTGTGCTTGGTATTATTAGAGTTTGCTTCCACTCTGCATGTACACCAAAAATGGGTGAAGTCCTGAGAAACTGGACTTTGTGTGAGGTTAAGATCCTGCAAACCAGCCATGGACTTACACAAGCTGATAAGATATTTCCTTCTAATTATCATCAGTTGCTGCTCTATTTGATATGAAAAATGGATTTTAGACATTTAAATCCAGTTTCAGGGTTAGACATTGTCTCACTTTCCCCCTAATTCACTCTTTTAGATGAGACTAAAAGTAACTTTCCAGAAATATACAAACTTTCCAATTATGTCTTTCCACCATTGCTCTGGAGGCCTGGAATGGATCTTTGACTTTCTCTTATTCTGGCCAATAATAGTTTCAGAGTAGTCTAAAAGGTACTGAACAAAGATATTAGACTATTTCCAGAAAGACAGATAAACCACTGTGACCTGTTATTTCCTGCATTTGAATTGCTGAGATTTAAAGAAATATCATGGTTCTCCTTTAACTCACATATGAATTCAGTTTTTAAATGTTGCTCCTTTTGAGATTTAGCAAGTAGTTAAACTAGTTTACACAGTTCTTTTCTTCCCCCTTCTTTTCAAGTACAGCCCCAAAGTAAGCAGGCACTTTAACTTGCCTTTCTATTAGACAGCTTTTTCTTTATTACCTTTTCATAGCACAACTATCAGAAATAAGATAATGCCCAAAGATCTGGGACCTAATCAGCTTTCTGGCTGAGTTTAAAGAGTCTTGAGACTGTTTAAAGGCAGCTCTGGTTATGTGTGCAGGCCCACTGCAGTGTTTGCTCTGCCATATTTTGATGGAGAGGGTAATGTGTTTGTTAGATAAGGCAAAAAGGACCAGCCAAAAAAGCAAGGCTCTGTTTGATAAACCCTGACATATTTAGCCATTTTTCACACACATGAAAGGAAGCTTTAAAACTCCAAGGAAAATAGAGGTGTCCATTCAAGCATATTAATGTTTATCAAGACAAAAAAAAGGTAAATAAAGAAAATTGGCATTTTGTAGTCTATTAAATTAATTAGCTCTAGAGCTTATCACTAAATTGAATAGCAGGAAAAATACAAGACTATTTCTTGTTGTTATTAATGTGAAAGGTAAGTTCTTTAAGCTTGTGTACATTGGAAAGACAGTTGTTTTGCTTGGCTTGTGTGGCCCCAGTGGAAGATTTGAACCTTCTCTAAATGAGCTCATGAATCGAAGTTAAACTTTTGTAAGGCTGATCTACATTTATTGGAATGAGAATATGATTCAAAATTAGTACAAAATACATAATGGTATTTTCTTGTAAAGTGACCTATAACCTGAAAACAGATTGATAAAGCCAGAATAAAAATATATACCACCTGGCATATACTTATAATTTGAGGTCAGTATGTTCTAAAAATCCAATTACAATAAGTTCATGCACAAACATATTTTAAAATAAAACCACTTTACACTCTAGAATGATTTAAAAAATTCTAGGGGCAAACTATATATTGCTTTATTAAAATTTCCCTTCTCTAGGAAAATTAAGGGGGGAAAATCAGAAAGTTTCACAAATTATAGCCATCTCTTAAAATAAGAATTTCATTAAGCTTAAAGATATTTTGGTGCTTAACTTTCAGGCTGTCATGACTTCAAGTTAATTAAAAGGAAATATCAACTATAAATCAATATCCTAGTAAAATTTTCTAATTTGTTTCCTAGAAAGGATACTTTTCTAGTTTTTTTCCCAAAATTAAAAGTATTCAATAAACTAAAGAAATTATCCCCAATGATTAGTTCATCTATAGAATACTTAAAGATATAATCACTTGAATCTCTAGAAATGTTTCTCCTATATATTAATCATTTAAAACATTTCTTATGTCTTGGTGTTAATAATCTATGTGGGTGTAGATTTTTAGATGAATTTAATGTTAACCAGGGATTAATGTGCATTAATTAAATTGACTGTATCTTCTTTAATGAGAAAAGGGGATTTAGTTTTTAATACTGATGATCTTAATAAAGCTTCTCTTTACTTATCTGTATTTTCTCAACATTAGGAATTATTTTTATTAGGAGATGAATTAATTTAATATTGGCAGGGTAGCAAAACATGAAATAAATCAAATGGTTACAAGCTGATTTTGTTTTTGTTATTGAGGTTGTATAATCAAACTACTTTTCAATGAAAATGGAATCAATTAGTATCAGCCATTTAAAAATAAAAACATAACCTGAACTTCAGACTTAATTTTCTTTTGAGCATTATGTAAAATGGCTAGCCCTTTGACAGAAGCTGACACAGGCAGTACCTACCATATAGTGTAAATATTGAACACACTTGGTTCAGTTTTCTTAAAGAGTGTTAAAGTCATATTTCACAAATTCATTTAAAATAAAACTATTGTACTAAAAGGTGCAATACCATAAAAAAAAACTTCACAGATTTCTTTGCAGAAACATGTATCTATATGTATGACTATGTATGAACAGATTTAACAACTTGGATTTCTAGAAATAAAATATGCTATGTATCACATAATTATATTTCTCTCTATATAACTATATTGATAAAGATACACTCCACCCCAAGAGCTCATGGGAGGGAGAATGCAATGTCCCCTCTCTGGGTACCATTAGTTACAAAAAAGAAGACAAACATTACTTGAGCAAACCTTGAAGTTCTTATTCTTTATTTTTGGGGATTTGTATTAGGATTATAGGCCAAAATTCCTTTTTAAATTAATTTTCTGTTATTATTTGAAATGGAATATGAATGAAGAATCCAAGGAGAAGGGAGAAGATTGACTAACAAAAACCACTTCAAACCATGCAAGTCGAATACAACTATTGATAAATCACACTCTTCTCTATAAATTTGTACAATTATTGCATGCCATTAAAAACCCAACCCAACCCAAATCCATGAACTTCCCATTTTCTTTCTCTCAGATTTCCACATACAGCCCACATTTTCATAGTTCAATCTCATCTTGAGTTCTCTCACCCAGCCCCTCTCAAAGTCTCCTCACAAGTGAACATTCAGCGGATGCACCACAATCTGTTAGAGCTCTTCTCTTGTGTTTGATAGCCTGACAAGCTAACCTACCAACACCCCACATTTACAGTGAGTACATATGATGGACCAAGCATTGATCTTTGACAGGCTATTTGGTATGTTTCAAGATTCATCTTTAGCCAGTCAGATATGAGGTTGGTCCTACTGTTATGTATAATTACAATGTACGAATAAAAAAAGGGAAGAAAACCAGATACAAAGTTGGGTCTAAAGCAAATTAAGCTAATATTTGTTTCTTAACTTCAATCCTGGAAATATGGTGGTCTAGTCCAGAGGTTTCTGATTAAAAAAAAATATTGTGCCTAGATTTGGTCACCATAGAATTACTAGCATGACTACCTCAGTCCTAATTAATTTTAAAAAAATCCACTTCTCAGTTTTTTTGAAGATTCAAATGAAGTTCTCAGTTCTATATTTGGCTCAGAATGCAGCTTTTATAAAGGACAAATGTCATTATTATATCCTGAGGATGCTGACTGTAATGGACTGCAATTTGGAAATGAAGCCATTTAAAGAACAATTGAGAGACAATTGGGTGGGGATGTATATAATGTCCTAAAAGTCTTTCAAAAGGTAATAAAGGAAGACAGGTACTGCCAGTAGTAGATCTCTACTCAGTACGAGGAAGAACTTTCTTATAATTCACTCAGTTTGAAAACATCGAGAGAGATGAATATGTCATTTGTGAGAGGTGGCAGAGAATGGATAATTAGGTTATACCAGAGTTGTACAAATCATTGTTTTCCAAACCTGGCTACAAAAAATGGAACCACCTGGAAAACTTAAAATATCTGTAGTACAAGCACCTGAGAAATGTCTTCTTTCACAGACACAAGCATGCCATTAACCAGTATAATTTCTGGTATTTGTTAGAAATGAGACACCTTGGCTATGTAATACCAAGATGAGATCTAGTCACAGTGAAAGTAAAATTGTTTGTTTGTTGTTTTGATTGTCTCCTTTGAAACTCAGCAAATCACACTGTCTCCCTTTTCCAAATGACATTCTGATTGATAGGGGAGGATGAAAATAAACATCAAGGACAGTGATAAGTTGTGGGGGGGGAGATGCAGAACTATAGCAAAGAAAGTATCACAAAACTGACATTCTGGTCCAAATTAGTTCTCATTTTATACAAACAATATTGTAATACTAACTACCATTTATATAATACATTTTTACATTTCTAATTTGCTGACTAAATTTGCTTAAACTCTCTGATCCTAAGTTGACTTTTCTGAATGGGGGTGGAGGAGTTGAACTAGATCAGGAGTGGCCAAACCAAATGCCCATAGCAGTCTGACAGGGATTAGAGATGGATAATGAACCAGGTGTGGTATGATTGGTAATGGTGGGGACCACCACAAACTGAAGAATACAGGCCTGTTCTAAAAAAGACACTGCTTTTCTATTCCTGTTAAATGTGGCCCTGTGGAAGTAGAGGTTTTTTTTTTTTTTTTTTTTTTTTTGCCATAGTCTTTGGTTTTATAGGATAATCTAGATATATTTAATTTTTCAAAATGTAAAAGCTGCCATTTAAAAAAGCACTTTATGCCAGGCATGGTGGCACATGGAGGCTGAGGCAGGAAAATTGTAATTTCAAGGCCAACTTTAGCAATTTAGTGAGGACTTCTGGGATACCCTGTCTCCAATTAAAAAAATAAAAAGGGCTGGGGAGATAGCTCAGTGACAAAATGCCCCTGGGTTCAATTCCCAGAACCCAAAACTAAAAAATATAAAAAGTCATTTTATACTTCCAAATGACTAATACTGGGGGCTAGATCTGGCCAGTGGTCATTGGCTTGATTGTCTGTATGAGCTGATAATGGCTAATGGCATCTTCTGGCATTAAAACTATCTGGCAGTGGTTCTCAAACTTGTGTGTGCATAGAGTCACCTGGAGAGTTTGCTGAATCATAGATGTCTGGGCTGCACAGCAAGATGCTGCTTTGCACTTTTTAAAAGTTCCCCGTTGATTGGCTGGTGAGCATGCAAGTGGGGAGCTGATCATTGCACTGCTCGCCTTGGCTTGACAATTCTTGGGTACCCTCCTAAGAATTCATTCAGGAGGTCTCTCCTGCTCCTCTTCTCTTCTTTTCTTTCTCTCCCTGAATCAGTGTGACACTTCAAGGGATGAGTATAGTTTGTACTTTTCTATTAGAACAGGGCAGCAGCGAAGTGTTGACATCGTGAGATTCAGCCTTGTCGACCTGGAAGAAATGCTCAATCCTGTTGAGAAGACAGAATCATCCCTAAACACTTTGCAGATAATCTGTTTCATAAACAAATATAGCTAATGGTATATCACAGGTGATTACTTGGTCTCAGGTGATGACAGCTTTGTCCTAGGTAGATATAGTCTCATTCCAAATTCACGGGTGAAGAAACTGAGTCTCTGAGAGGTGAAATACTCATCCTTGATCTCACAGGAACTGAGTAGGCAGAACAGATTGAAAGCAGGAAGGTTTGATTCCAAAGCTTATGTTCTTTCTGTGCTACCTCCATTTATATGCATACACATTAATCCTATTGGCTATTAATATATAATATGCAATATAAACTATACCTTGCTCCATAAAGGATTCAAAGTGAATAATAAAAATGAAAAGTATGTTGCTGAATAAAATAAAGTAGGAATAAATACAACAGGAAGGAAAGGAAGATGGAATACAGAATGGCATTCTACAAACCCTATTCTTTTGTTAATAGTTAGGAGTATGACTCAATTTGTTAAAAAAAGAAAAGACAGGCTATAAGGGCACTATGTTACATCTCTTGTTGATAGGGGCCAGGTGAAGGTAGAGAGGAAGCAAAAGTGAATGAAGCTGACTCATTTCTCAAATAAGCCCTGTCCTGGTCTCCTAGTCCAGGTGCCCCCCCCACCCACCCTTGGGCTTGTGACTATCTGAGATGGTTACCATGGGGCTCATGGATTTACCTACATCTGAGGGGTGGAGAAAGGACAGGGAATGACAACTAGGGACACACATTGCTATTGACCTAAGCAACCTATATGGTATTGCAAATCTAAAGTCAAGGTTCTTGTTTATTTAATTCCATCAGAGTGCTGTTTGATTTAGCACTATAAACAGGTTCTAAATTAAAATAGTACCATTGGTTGATGATAGTGCTTTAGATTAATTGCTCTAAATCAAATGTAAGATCATGGTTCTTCATACACTTTAAAATTCAAAGTTCTTCAGTAGTCTTCGAATTTAGTTTGTTTAGAGAGTCAATAGACACTGTTGTTTGAAACATAAAAAAGGCGTTTAGGGTAGGGGCTGGGGATGTGGCTCAAGCAGTAGTGCACTCCTCAGGCATGTGAGGGTTTGATTCTCAGCACCACATACAAACAAAGATGCTGTGTCTGCCGAAAAATTAAAAAAAAAAAATTAAAAAATTCTCTCTCTCTCTCTTTTTTTTTTTTTTTTTTTAAAAACACGTTTAGGATAGATGATTTCAATAGATGAGACAAAAAGAGTCATGGGCAGCTGGAGATGTAGCTCAGTGGTAGAGCATCTATTTAGCATTGCAGGAGACCCTGGATTCCATCTGCCTAATGGGGGTGACAGGGACAAGGAGTCATGGCAAGGAAAAAACACAAACACAAAACAAGACATTTTCTTGCTCAAGATTAAGGAAATTACCTTCTACTTTAAAAATGTCCAGAGAGCCTACTATACAAGTTTTCTCCTCTGAAAACAAGGGGTTGATGTCCTATCCATCTCTAAGGTCCTTTCTGGTTCTAGCACTTTAGAAGGCATTAGTCAGACTGTGATGTGATGGAATCAGATGGAGAAATGGGGAATAGGGGTAATCCTCAGAACACAGTGCCAAGCATCCCTTTGACATGTAGCCAAACAGCTTCCAGGGAGGCTGTGAGACTCACAGGATGTGAGACTCATTCCGTAGCCGCACACTGTGAAGATCAGCCAACCAGATCTGAGCAAAGAGTTCCACCCAGGCTGGAAGGCATTTCCAAGGAATTTAGTTCTTCTGCCAACTGGGTCTCTTGAGTCATCTTTCAACATAACATTCCAATTGCAATGTTCATGTGGAGTCATCAGGCATTAATAGGGAAACTGGCCTGGGTTTGGCTTTGTAGATCTGTCACATCTATGTTTCATACCTTCACCTGATTTTTCAGAAGACATTTGACACAGGTCATTCCATCAACCTTTGCTTTTTAAAATCAAGTTTCCAATAGTTCCCAGTCTTGTAACCCTAATCCAAAAATGTGTTTCTTCCTATTTTTGTTGAACCTTGTTGTTTGACTAGTAGAAATATAATAAAAACAAGCAAAAAAGTAAACAAAGTACCTTTTGAGAGCCTCTTATTTCACAGGTGTAAGAGTGCATGCTCAAAAGATCGGCTCCTCTAAAAGCTGAGATGTTTCTTGAACTTTTTACCATTTCATCTTCTGAGATCTCTGGGATTACTGTGTGATTCTGTCCCTTTCATATGTTTTTATTCAGGTGCCATTGCTTGCATTTCAGAGTCTGTGAGTAACTACATAGCTAGAAGCACATTTTAAACCAAATGAGTTTTTTTTTTTTTTTTTTTTTTTTTTTTAAAAAAAACAACACCCAACACAAAACAAACCAAGGCAAATGAAACCTCCAATCTGGTTGGTTTGGGGGCTATGTTGGTGAGATGGTAGGTATGTGTCAATTTACCTGCCTGCATCCTTTATTTTATTTTACTTTTTTTTTTTTTTTTTTTGTACTGAGAATTGAACCCAGGGCCTTGTGCATGGGAGGGAAGCACTCTACCAACTGAGCTATATCCCCAGCCCAACCCTGCCTCCTTTTAATGTCTTTGAACTCCAGTGCCCTGATTTTTCCTGTTTGTTTCCACGCGCCCCCCCCCCCACTCCCCCTGGGTTTTCTTTGCCCCACAGTCAGTTCTGTAGCTTCATTGGAGCTGCCTTCTCGTACTTACCTGGCCAGGGCAGATGTCCACAACTTGCCAATTGGCCCAATAGAGCTAATCAGACCTGCTATCAGTTAGGTTTATGTTTGGTGTTTAGTAAAAGAGATTCAAAATGAAACTGGCTTAACCGAGATACATTTCATTTATTCCCCGATGGGAAAGTCCAGGTTTAGATCTTTGATGGCTGATGTAGTAGATCGGCCCTGATTTTTTAAAAAAGAAATTGGTGTCTTGATTCTAAAATGTTTATGAAAATAGAAATAGAATGATTACACATGGTAAGAGGACATAGATGATCCTACGAAACAAATAGATTCCAGAAACAGACCCACACATATATGGTCAGTTTTCAACAAAGGCACAAAACAATTAAATGGCATAGAGAACATTTTTTTCCCATAAAAATGTGGCAAATAAAAAATGTGGCATACAGTTTACCTCATATACAAACCTAATTCCAACAGATCATGGACCTAAAATAAAAGCAAAATTGTACTTTCCCAGCCAAAAAGGAACGCACCTTTAAGAACATAGAACAAGCAAAGATTTCTCTGAAAGAACATAAAGGTGTTAAAAAAATTAATTATAAAAATGATCAATTTGGGGCTGGGGTTGTGGCTCAGTGGCAGAGTGCTCGCCTAGCACACCCGAGACACTGGGTTAGATCCTCAGCACTACTTAAAAAAAATAAATATCCACCTACAACTAAAAAATAAATATAAAATAATGATTCAATTATAATTCAAAATTTAAAACTCCTGTATATAAAAAGATATGGAGAAGAAAAAGTATAGTTTTCTTTTTCTCTCTTTGAAAAAACTTTAGTGTCATGTAGACTAATATTTAGCAAATATTTAGTTTTTGGATCTTTCTTTGGAAAGATATAAATTAAGTGGTTTTGTCTCCCTAAAACTTCCTTGGCTTTATTTTTTCACTGTTAATCATAACATTACACTGTGGCTTTTACCTCTCAGTCCCTAGAAATGTTGACTTCAGTATCATTGGACTATTATTTGCCTTTCTACATGTACAAAGCCTTAGAGTCAATTCATTCCATCTATGCAATTACCTCTCTGTCTATAAAGATCTCTATTGGGATTTCCTTGGAAATATTTCAGTGATAGCTTCATTTTTCAGACAAAGGAAACTGAGTGAATAAAACAGTTCCAGGAAATTTGACAGTCTTGGCATTGAAAAGTTAAGCACTGTAAATTTAACAGATGTAAACAAACTAGTCCTTCTAATACTAATATCAGAACATTCCCCACATTCCTATCTGATTGCTGCTCCAGAGACAAGCCTCATTAGAATGAATTTTCTATTCTTGGGCTCTCTCTTTGCAACACCTGAACATTGCCAATTAAACCTGAAAGGAAACTACTTTATAAATACTTTTATAATATAGGATGTGTGTGTTGTGTGTGTGTGTGTGTGTGTGTGTATGTGTGTGTGTGTGTGTGTGTGTTTAGCATACCCTAAGGGTATGCATTCTTTTGAATGACTTAAAATACTTTTGCTGCAATTATCATAGTATATTGTTAAAAGGCAAGAGAGCTGCTGGAGAGGGGAACATGGGTGGAGAAAGAGAATGTCATATCTGTAATTGATTGCATGTAAATGTGTCTACTTTTTCTAAAGATGTGTAAAGTGTGAGAAGTACCTTTTTACATTCCAGGGTATGCTGTGCTTCATAAATAATACCATTTCATTGACATGGTATTAATTAATTCTAAAAAATTACCATAGTTTTACTAGCTTATAAGCATCTTCTGGATTTTGGTATCCTCTTCTAAAATGAATTCTTGAAGTATTGTGATTGCTAAAAGTCTCCAAAAGAGAACTTATACTGCTGCTTTCCCCAGTGACATGAGTGAAATGATATCTAAACCTTCATGAAGTTTCATGGTGTCAGTCAATTTCCCTGACTAAATAAATACTTGAGGTCATCACCTTATAAAGAGGAAAGACTTATTTTGGCTCGTGGTCTTTGAGGTTCCAGCCCATGATCCGTTGACTTTTGCTTTGGGAGAGATGAAATACCATGGCAGCAGAGCAAAATCGCTCACCGTGTGGCCAGAAGTGAAAGAGGGAGAGACTGGGACCAGGATTCCACAATCCCTTTCAAGGACACACCTCTAGAGACCCAAGGACCTCTCATTGGGCCCCACGTCTTAAAGGTTCCACTGCCTCCCAATAGCACCATGGGCTGGGAACCAAACCTCTAACTCATGAACTTTTGGGTCATACTAAAGATCTAAACTATGGCCCTCGGATTTGACTGTGAACTCATGTTCGGAGACTCTTCAGAATCTGTTTCCTCTTCTCAAAGCACCCATCTGGGCAGTGTTCTCAGATTGATATCAGGTGTGTCCTTCACAACATGGTGTTCCAATGGGATAGAAATCTCTTTTCTCTGTCCCTGTGCAGACAGGGGTGGGCACATGTCCTAAGCCTTACAAACAGATGGGGCAAGAGGTGGGACTCCATCCTCCCTAGAGGATGGCTCTGATCAAGTGACATCTACCTGAAGGCATCCTCATGTGTCCATGGCCACCCCAGAGAGCTGCTTCTGTTTCTACAGGGGTCCAAGTCACATTCTCCAGCTTCCTGAAACCACCCTGTATTCTTAATGTTCTGCCAACAGATTTTCTTCACTTTACATTAGCCAGAGTAACTTTGGTCTTTTTTGTCTCTTCTCGAAGGACTCATCTATATAACTTCTCTATTTGGAAGTGTGAGCTCACAGCTATCAGAACTAATTTGCTGAAGTAGTTGCCAAGTGGGATTGACAGAAACTTTGAAAAATCACATCCTGATCCTTTTGGACAGAGAGGGATAATTAGTGAAAAGAGAGGACTCTAAGACGTTTACCAAAATAACAATACTCCTACTTCTGTCATTATGTTTCCTTGCCAATCAGAGATGAACTAGATTCGTTAAAGGATAGCACAGAATTTTAATATCAAATGATTCACTTCCCCAATTGACTGGGCAACAGTTGTGCTTAGGGTTCTCCTGGTATCAAGGGTTATGGGGAATGCTGTCATATTTAATTCTTACAACAACCTCCTGAAGTGGCTGCTGTTATCCTTATTTTACCAATGAAGGGATTAACTTGGAGAGGTTAAGTTGCACATCGCAGTTAGAAGTGGCAAAGCCAGCCTTCAAACCAAAGAACCCGGACCACAAGAGTTCCATATAATACTATGCACTTCATCATAAACGCTGTTTCCTAATTACTCAGCTTGTGGAAATAGATAATTTCTATTCATAATGTTTATTCTTAGTTCCAACCACATATTGAATTAATAGATCTCATATTTATTTCATTTGTTTATAAAAATACGCTTTACGTTAATGATTAAATGACTAAGTGGCAGGGACTATAACTTACTTAATTACATATTGCTTAATTATGACTGTATTAGTTAATTATAGGGAGTTAATTTTAAGAATTAAGTAATTATATTTTATAACATGTTGCTGTTCTGATGTCAATCGTATTTCTGTTAATTTTGAAAATTTGACTCAAGCATTAAAAATGTATAAATAGTTAATGTTAACATGACCTATACTAAAATTGGTATAGTTCATAATAAGATTTTTTTTGTGTATTTTATACAGACACACACACAGAACACACATCCACTTTAAATCCCTTAAGGTATTTATTATGATACAAAAATATATTAAATATTTTAAAAAGTGTGTAAGTAGCTCCTACAAATGAACCTTGATTTCAAGAGGGCTTGCTTGGAAATTCTGTAATTTAATTTTAGTATTTCTTGCTCTTACTATTATATCCCATTATTTTAAGTAGAAACTCTTCCATATTGAAAACTTACTGTGAGAAAATGACTTACCCATGCTGTCAGCTTCTTTAGGGCAGGGTCATTGTTTTATATGCTCCACATGGAATAGCTTCTGGCACAATAAATGTTTGTTGAATTTGAATTTTGAATTTAAGTGAAATGATGCTGAAAATTTTACATTAGCTTCAGCCATCCATCTGAATTTAAGCCAGTCGTTGCTATCCTGTGTATAGGAATCATTAATAATGTGATTTTAGTGAGATTATTTTGGTGACAGAAGAAAATGAAACATTTCTTCTCTGAGTTTTTGCTTGTTTTAATCATGCATGGCTCAATCTTGAGGGTAGTAAATTTGGCGCCAATGAAAATTATGAAACACATTAAGGTTTCTGATATTTATGGCAAAAGCACTTAATAAACTTAACTCTACTGTTTTTGTAAGAACAAAGAACTTGAAGCCCAGAGAGGTTAAGTGATCTATCAATGTCACACAGCTATCTGCAGTCAGAAGTCGTTAAGTGTAGTGTTTCTGGGTTTCAGTTTTGTATTTCCTCTAGTGCACCTAACAGGACTTCTTACGAAGTGATTAGAAATGAATTATTACTTACTATTGATCTAAACAATCCCCCACTCATTTGCTAACTTCAGACACTTGTTCCCTATGTACAACGAGTAACAGAAATAAAACTTATCTTCTGGACAATGTTAGCATAAGAAATTTCCAGGAAATATATAAGAGGTTTCCGATACTCAGCCTGTGGAGGGTTTGGTTCTCTGTAGTAGAATTATAAATCAGTGCAGCCCTACTGGAGGAGATCAGCAAGGAACATGCTACACCTTACAAAGTACATTTCTTTAGTGTAGAGGTTTCATTAGTGGGATGTTATCCACAGGAAAAAATCTGACCAGTGCCCCGAAACACATACACAGACACACAAGCAGGCAGATATCCATCCTAGCATCATTTAAAACAACAGTAAATTGGAAGCATACTAGATGGTCACCAATGGAGGTTGGTTTTGATACATACTGACCATAGATGTGCCCAGGAAATGCAGAACTTCTTTTTCCTGGTACCTGATCTGATGTCTTCATAAGGCTCCAAGTTATCAAAGGGTGGGGTGGTAAGGCCATTGGTGGTGGGGCTTGAACTTTCAATCTCTCTTTTATTGCATTATAGACCTGTCGGTGTTGAACTGTGGGAAATTCTCTCTCTATTGGGACAACACAAAGTCTTCTGGGTTTTTCTTCTTTCCTTCTGTTCCTTTCCAAGTTGGCATCTAGGATGATCTTGTGGGTAACTGGGGATGAGGGAGCTTAGTTTGTCATGACATCCACTGTGTTCACCCTAGTCTCTGCTGTGGATTTGCATATCCAAGGAGCAACTGGTCCCCTTTATTGGTGTCATATTCTTATATATATATATATATATATATATATATATATATATATATATATATACACACACATATGTATTTTTAGTTGTTGATAGACTTTATTGTCTTTAATTTTTGTGGTGCTGAGAATGGAACCCAGTGCCTCATGCATGCTAGGCGAGCACACTATCACTGAGCCACAACTCCAGCCCCGTGCCACAACTCTAGCCCCATGGTGTCATATTCTTGAGTTCACTGTTACAATTTTTGGTTTTTGGTATTGGTCTCAAAGTGTGATCAAAGTTCATCTCCCCTTTGATGGCAAACAAGTTAGTTATTTGGCTGCCCACATATAGCAGGGAACTCTGTTTCCCAGGGATCTTTTTCAAGTAGATATGCCCATGTGAGTAATGGAGTGGGAACAGAGGTGATGTATGCTGCCTCCATGCTTGGGCCTTAAAACCTTGGACCTGCATCCTCTGAGTTTTCTCTTCCCATAAACTAGAAAATTGATGTGGCTGTGACCCTTCCAGTTATTTCCTTCTAGAAAGAAGTTGTGATGTGTCTTGTCTATGTATGTGAAGTAGGGAGAAGATCTGGAAATTAGATTAAATCATAGAGTTTTAAATCAATTTTCCTTATTTTAGTGTCCCATACACCATCTCCTTTACATCCTGGTGTCACCCATGTCTGTACTCTTGGAGAGTGTTATGATTTAGATATTAGGTATCCCCCAAAAGTTCATACGAGAGGCAAAGCAAGAAGGAGAAGGCAAACAGGTAAAGCGAGTGGGTTGTGAGAACCGTAACCCAATCAGTGAATTAATCCCCTGAGAAGGATTAACTGAGTGGTAACTGAAGGTAAGTACGATATGTCTGGAGGAGGTGGGTCCCTGGGGCCGTGCCTTTGGGGTATATAATTTATGAGCTGAGCTTATCTTTCTCTCTCTGCTTTCTGATCATCATGTGAACTGCTTTCCTTCACCACACTCTCCTGCCATGTTGTTCAGCCTCACCTGGGCACCAGCAGAATGGAGCCTGCCTGGACTGAGACCTCTGAAACCATGAATCCCCAAATAAATGTTTTCTCCTCTAATTGTTCTTGTCAGGTCTTTTGGTCACAGTAGTGTAAGAACTGATTAAAACAGTATCTTTCATGGAACACATACTGGTTCATAGCTTTCCTGACGATTGGCTTATGATTCAGACTTTTGAGATCCGATATTTTAGTTACCAGTCTTCCAGATCCAAATGTCTTACTGCTTTAATATTATCTTCCATTCTTCTTGTCCTTATAGGCTTCTGTAGGAGGAAACAAAATCCTTTTCTAGCATTTGGTGCATTGGGGGAGTGAGTGAAAGATATGTATGCTCATGTGGTAATATTTGTTTAAGGGTCTAGGATGATTCTTCATTTTCTTAATGTTAGGTTTTTATTGTACTATAATTGTAAATAGTTTATTGTTCAACCACAAAAGTGAACAATAAAATATTTCATGTTCAAAACATATTCAGATAGTGTTTTGTTAGTGAAAAAACCAAAAGCATTTGAAAAGCATATAAACTTTACAGTTTATGTTCTATTTCTCCCTTTCTACTTCCTTGTTTACAGAAAAGAACTCAGAAGAATTCTTGAATCACTAAAATCAGCAGGCTGGAACTCTTAATGAAGAAGAATATTATACTCTCATGGCTCTGGAGAGTATTTTTCAGGTTGTGTCATGCATTTGAACAATAAGACAGTCTTTTTTTTTTCTTGCGCGCTCTCTCTCCCCTGTGAACATGGTGTATAAATTTGCAAAATCAATGGGCTTTGGGTTGCTGTCTTGGATTGTGGAACCAAGTGAAATGAGAACTGGAAATACTGTAACAAATAATATGACCTCAGAAATAATACCAACTCCTCTACTGAGGAATGAACATTGGACTCAACAACATTGCTTCTTTCTTATGAGCTGAGGTATAATGGTGCCTTCTTCAGAGACAGCCATTGTTTGGAATAGCATGTGGCACATTCATGTGGTTTTCCCAGGAGTTAAGATGACCCTCAGGCTTTGTTACCATTTGAATGCGGAATACCACCCCCACCCCCACGCACCCCCTCCAAAGGCCCATAAGCTAAGGGCTTGGTTACAAGGTGGTGGGACCTTTAGGAGGTGAGGCTACCAGAGGAAATTAGGTCACCTGAGGAGTGTGCCCTTGGAGAAGATACTAGGACACCAGGCTTTTCCTCCGCCTGTTTGTTTCCTGGCCACCCTGTGGTAAAAAGGTTTTCCTCTACCATAGCTTCTACCATAATGGGTTGCCTCACCAAAGGCCCAAAGGCAAAAATGGCAAGTGGCCATTGACTGAATCCTGGAAAACCATGAGCCCAAATAAATATTTCTTCCTTTAAATTGGTTTTCTGGGGTATTTTGTCACAGGGACAGAGAGCTAACATATTTCTTTTGGTGACAAATATATTTTGGGGATGGTTTAGAGTTTCTAGAATTTTAGGGTGGGAAGAGCAGATAGAGAATACCCAATTGAACTGCCATGAAATACTGAGGTACTAGCTAACACGTGAAGGCCAAGGCATCGCACTGGTGGGGACGGAAGCCTTCCATTGCACATCTATTCTTGAGTACAATTAAATGGAAGTTGTCCATGAAGACCAGAGATTCTCCTTTCCAGACTGCCATTCTCTCTTCTACTACACTAAGCAAAGGACTCCTTCATCTTTGGGTGCCGTTGGAGCACTCTAAAAGAATAGACAGCACATTGTTACTGCTCTTTGGATGACATGTATTTTGATTAGATTTCCCAGGTCCCTAGTTCTCATTTTTTTATCCACCAAATGGGGCTAATACTGTCTACATAGAATAGTTGTTCAAAGGGTTAGAGAGAATAAGTTTAAATGCCTAGCACAGTGCCTAGTAATACTATTATCAAGGGAGAGAATTTGTGGGAAGGGCCTTACATGCTTTCTTGTGAACCTCTTACATGGACTTCTGCCTGCATTCAAGTCATCCTGAACTACACAGAGAAAATTATGCAGCCACATTGTGATACATTCATTGATTTAAACCTGAAAAATGCCTTAGAATCACCATGCTGCTCTTGAAAATGCACATTTGCTAACCAGCTCAGTAGACTAAAGCCTTTTTTTTTTTTTTTTTGAGAGAGAGAGAGAGAGATAATTTTTTAAATATTTATTTTTCAGTTTTCGGTGGACACAATATCTTTATTTTATTTTTATGTAGTGCTGAGGATCGTACCCAGTGCCCTGAGCATGCCAGGCGAGCATGTTACCGCTTGAGCCACACCCCCAGCCCAAGCCTCTTTTTATCATAGCACAGTGGAATCTTGTGGAGAAGAGTGCCTTAACCTGTGAACAGCATGCCCAGCTGGGCAGACCAAAAAGGAGAGGCCAGAAGTCAATCAAAAGTATTATTTTATATGCTTCAAATACATTTCTTTACATGTACATGTAGAGGATAATAGAGTGTCTTGTGACACCATGAGGCATAACTTATAGCACCGATCACTTTATTGGTCATAGAAACATTTCTAGCACAGAGACTTAACAGTGTTATTTCTTATTTCCTAAAACACTTGGAAATAATACCAGAAGAAAGCAAAACTAGAAATTATAATTTCTTTGATACTTTAAGAAATGCTCTAATACTGAATGATGCTATTTGAAAATTGATCTTCTGCATCTTCTAGAATTTGACCCATTAATGCTCACTCCTTTATAAACGGGGAAAACAGATTTTAAATTTAATATAGAGGAGGAATAGACTACGTTTCAAAAGGTCCCTTTCTCCAGATTTTCAAATAATATTTTTGGAGAGATACATATGTTAAATGACAAAAATCAACTTAAATAAAACTCATAATATGTTTTCAATTTTTAAAGGAATCTCCATGTGTATAAGAGTGTAGAATGAAAAACTGAGTTTATGCTACAACATGTCAATGATGTTTTGTGAATATTTTATTCTTTATATTTTTTCACGTTTGTCACATTTTTCAATAAGGAATCTGTTTTCATAATCAAGAAAATGTTGTTTATGACAGAATTTTTTTCTCTCACTTTCTAAATCAATCTGTCTTATTCTATTCTTGATGCTATTACAACATACCACAGACTAGGTAACTTATAAACAATAGAAATTTATTTCTCTCAATTCTCAAGCCTGAGTGGTATCAAATTAAGGTGTTGAAGGATTCATTGTCTGGTGAGAGCTCACATGCCCTTTCTCCAGAGGTGTTCAATGCTGTGTATTCATATAGCAGATGGAGAAAAGGGCCAGGCAGTGATCTGAAGCTCTTTTGTAAGGGCACTAATCCCATTCAAGGAGAGAACCATCATGACTAAATCTCTTCCCCAAAGGATGCACCTCTTAATTGCATTGGGAATTTTCAACATGAATTTTGGAGGGACACCGACATTCAAACCATAAAAATCTTTAAACATCTTTCCATTTTAAATAAGATCCTAGTTTAATTACATAAATGAACATTTTCTTAAAGCCATTTCTAATTTCCCCCACTTTCATAAACATATTTTGCTGACATTTACTTTATTAAATTGCTCTTGATTTCTTAAGAGTCACCAAAATGTAAATTTAGTTTATGTTTGACCATAAACTAAATGCTGCTCACTACTGAAACAATAGTATGACAATAATGACAACTCACGTATGCAAAGATTCTGAGATTCTAAAAGCAAGATTGCGTAGGAACATCTTATTGACCAGATAATAAACTTCATTTTCTTATTTTGGTTGCAATCTTCTATTTGAATACTGTGCTGACAAGAAAAAGAATCAGTCTCCCTGGTTATGCACAGCATTGATAGGGCTGCTAGGATCATTTTCTGCATGAGACAATAGAATGGTAGAGGCCGAATGACCATGTGGATCATGAAAGCCCAGAGAAGTTACCCAAGGCCTCATGACAGGTTATGAGCCAAACCAGCTCATAGGCCAGCATCTGTTATTCCAAACCTACTCCACAATCATTTGTTCTATCTCAGCATTGCCAAATGATGCTACATAACTTGATTGTCTTATTTCTTGAGATTCCAGATAAATAAGGACTGACTGTCATTGTAAAATAGAAAGAAGTCCTCTTTCCTTGCCAATCTTTTCTTCATGGAAAATGTAAATGAGTACAGACTGGTCCTCTCAGGCTGGATACAAAAGCTATGAGAACTTCAGTGCCTCATCCAAGTTAGAGGTTCTCACTGGTTTTCCTCAGCATGGGGCATGGTGGGTCAAAGCCAGAGTTACCTATTTCTGAAAATGAGTCTGTCCCAGTTCATCCTTCATTGAACTCATTCTCATGAAAAAAAAGCTGATTATTTCCAGCTTTAGAAACTTTCAATTAGGGCCGAGTTTCCCTACATAATAATCACATGAACTTGTTCATGTTGTATTACCTGGTTATGCAAGGATAAAGTGCTAAATAATTATAAGGCATCTCACTACAACATATTTTATATTAAAAGTTGTCATTTAATGATGAACCGGTTTGATCAATGGGTATTAAGTTGCAGTTAGGTAGAAGTAAGAAGTTCTAGTGTGTTATTAAATAATAGGGTAACTACTGAGAGTGATATATATCTCAAAACAGTAGAGGGAAGGTGTTTGAATGTTTTCATGATAAATGTTTGTTGAGATTGATTGTTTAACACATTTATACATAAATCAAAACATCACATGCTAACCCATGAATATGTATAATTTGTGAGTTTATATGAATTACTGAAAACATTTAATTAAAATATTTTTTTATTAGGTCTTGGGGATATAGCTCAGTTGGTAGAGTGCTTGCCTCCCATGCACAAGGTCCTGGGTTTGATCTCCAGAAATACCAAAAAAGAAATTATATTTAAGTTTGTCTTTACCTTATACATATGTACATTTTTTATTCAGGGCTGTGGTTGGAACCCAGGGCCTCATGCATACCAGGCAGGTGTTCTATCACTGAGTTATCTCCCTAGCCCTTCCAGTTCTTCCAATTAGAGTAAGTTAAGTATCATGCTTTCAAACCATAATACTTCAGATGGTGTTTTTGCACTTTCTCACATACAGACACAAGTGCACATATAATCCTTTCTCCTTTTGTTCTGTCACCTAAAGTTGCCATTTACTAGTGGAGGCATGTTGGGCGGAAGGATGAGCATCCTGAAGAACAAGATGGAAACTCAATAGGAAAAGCACAGAACCATCCAAATGGGAAACAGCTGAGCTGAGACAAGGACAGAGTGAAAATTAAACTGTGTCTGTCAGGTACAACAAACCTGGCGAAATTTAAAGTGTTAACCTGCAGTTGAAAAGCCATTGTAAAGACATCAAGGGAGCTCTTTAGGGTGGGTGCCTGCAGGAGTGGAGAGCATGGAAGGCTGAACTCCTACCTGGCTACTTTTTGGCTGTGCTTGCCAGAGTGGTCACATTTTTCATAAGAATATCATATGGATTCATGGGAGTTGGGTTGGAATGGACCTAAATTTCAGCAAAAAGTACTGTGAGTATTTAGTCATGGAGGAAAAGGCAGAATTTTGTGCATAAGGATGATCAGAAAATGCCTAAAGTATAGTTGGAGCTTAGGGTAGATCAAAGTTGTATTTTTGTGTGGATATGAGGTGTCCCCCAAAGTGCCTGAATTGATATAGGACTGTTCAGAGGTAAAATGATTGGATTGCGAGAACTGTAATCTGGTCATTCCATCTTAATTTGAATGGACTGGCCAGGTGGTAATTGTAGGCAAGCGGGTCGTGACTGGAGGAGGTGGATCACTGGAAGCGTGCCCTGGAAGGGTTCATTTTCCCTGTAGTTCCTCCCCCATCTCTCTGCTTCCTGGCGGCCATGAGCTGATCAGTTTTCCTTCATCAAACCTTCTGCCATGATGTTCTGCCTTAGCGTGGGCCTAGCTGACCATCAACTTAACCTCTGAATCCATGAACCAAAATAAACTTTTCCTCCTCTAAATTGTTCTGGTCAGGTGTTTTGGTCATGGTGACAAAAAAAAAAAAAAAAAAAAAAAGCTAGCTAACACAAATAGTAACTCTAGAGGTCCAAGATCAGCAATAATGCCTGCTTCAGTAATCCCAAAGACTCTGATGTGGCCATAGAGTCATTGCAACAGAACTCCAAATATCTTCTCTATTTTTCTAATTCGTTTAACCATAAACTAAATGGTGCTCACTATTGAAACAACAGAGTGACAATATTGACAGTTCACGTATGTAAAGACTCTGAAATTCAGTGACTCTACGATATCATGACAAAACACAAAAACAGATGCAATTAGTGCTTAATCTCGTTTAACTTTCATGAGTGGAATTTGGAGGGGGTTTCTCCTTTCCTCTTGGTCTACCGTCATTGTGAATGTCCCTTGGCCCAGTGACTATCTGCCTCCAGTATTTAAAAAGGACCCTTGATACACTTTAGTTAGGAAGCAGACAAAATAAGGTCAAACAAAAGTCAGACTAAGGTGGGCTGCAATTCTTCTCATGCATTCTAAATTAAGAGGGAATGTAAGGGTTAACTATAAAGTATTCCACCTTGAACCCCGCACTCTCTTTATCCAGCACACCATAATAAAAGATCAAGAGTTCCTGCTTATTATCTTATTTTTCCTGCCTGCTCCACCAGGCTAAGGCCCAGTCTGGTTATGGATTAACACGGTGATCAATAGTAAGCCTGCTGTCTCTCTCTCGGCAGGGGAAAATGAACTCAAAATGCAGTCAAACTCTTATTGATCAAGGATATAGGTCTCACTTTCATTACCTCTGTCTCCTGATAACCCACAAATAATGTGATGAGTTGCTAATCTCTCTGATTTTCAATGGACCCTTCACCCCTCCTGTCTGCACATTGCAGCTTTTATTTTCATCTTGATACACACTCTGTAATTCATGTAGCACTAACTCTCACTCTCTTACCGTCAGACCTGGTCAATCAGAGCTAATAATATCGCCCTTCACTGGGGATGGAGGCTCCAGTGAGTTCAACAAATAGCGTCCCCAGACACAGCAACAAAATGCAATGTGCACACAACTTGTTCCCCGGAAAGTGAAGTGAATCCTTTTCAGCGGAGCAACACTCCAGTTGGTAGCCATCTTTCCAGGATCTGAACTGCTTCTACCAAAGTAGTCCCAGAATTTACAACTGATCAAATCTCTGTGTGGCTGGTTCCATCTTGGCTGCTATTTCCTCGAGGGCCTAAACTGAGTCAGTGTTCAAGGTTTTTACCCCTGTGGGACTGGGAGAGGGTCCCTTTGTGCATAAATAATCTCAGGAAAATTTCTATTAAAAAATGTAGAAAATGCCAGGGGAGATGATGTGTTGAATTCTTTAATTAAAGGTAGTGCCATTATGACAAGACAATGCAGCTTTGAGTCCAAAGCCCTACTCAGGACTCCTGGTCTTCTACTTATTCAGGTTGTGAAATGAGGACTTTGTGCTTGGAAAAAAACCAAAAAAAACCCCTTTATTCTCATCCAGAAAATTCTCCTCTTCATTAGTTGATGAGCTAAAAATGAACCCAATTAAAGTTTTAGGAAAATGATTACTTTTTAGAAGCATAGTTATTTTTTAGTTTGTTAATAATTTTTCATGACTTCATTACCTTTTTTGGGGGAGGGGGTTCTGCAATTTGCTACCTTTAAAAATATCTTTAATAATACATTACAATTATAAATAACAGTGAGATTCATTGTGACATTTGTATATGCACAGAACAGGTGTTGGTCAATTTCATCCCCCATCCTCCCCCTTCTCCTTCTCCCTGATTCCCTTCCTCTACTCTTCTGGTCTCCTTTCTATATTTTAAAATGCAGTTTCTGGGGCTAGGGATGTGGGTCAAGTGGTAGCGCACTCGCCTGGCATGCGTGTGGCCCGGGTTCGATCCTTAGGACCACATACAAACAAAGATGTTGTGTCCGCCGAAAACTAAAAAATAAATAAATAAATATTAAAATTCTCTCTCTCTCTCTCTTTTTTTTTTTAAAAATGCAGTTTCTTACTTTTTAAAAGCAAAGCAGAGAACAAAACGAAACAACCCAACTTCCATAATGTGCAATGCTACTTAGCACTTACTCATTTGGCTTATAAGAGATTCTCAAGTGTAAAATGGCACTAAAAGACTGTTGTGAAGTTAATTACTTTCTTCAGCTGAATTGTTAGAACTGAATTAAAGCTAACAACAGTTGCTTTCCCTCTCTGATATAAAATCAGGGAATGCTCACCTATTGGATCACTTTTGTGAGGGCAGTCATAATGGTTTTTTCTGCTGCCAATTTGATTAAAATAAATCACAGCGAATCAAATAATTCCTCTTTCTTGAAGAAAATTCCAGATGACCAACAGCAGTTAAGCAGATGAAAGACTCTGCTTGCGCTCAGCGCAGAGGGTCTGAATTGCTATTTTTCAGCTGCAGTCCAAACAATTTGTACACCTGTTGAAGAGAAAATAAAATATGACAGTGGTACAAAGTCCGGGGATTAAAGCGATTTGCACTGAGCCCTTAAGGCTGAGGTAATTGCAGGTCTCATTTTCTTCTTTTGTTCTGCGGAACCACATATGAAATTTGACAACGAAGCCCTCATCCCATTTTCTGCAAAGAACTAGGTGGAAATTTTACCAGATTCCCCCTTTCTTTTTTGCCGAGTCTCATTGGAAATGATCTGGTTTCCTTTGGCTTTATGGAATAAGATCAAGGGAAAACTGATTCATTATAGACTTTTGTCAGTTTGGCACATTTTGGAACAGGCTTTGGAGGCATGCTTTTTTTTTTTTTTTTTTTTTTTTTAACCAATTGTTTCAAAATCCCAAGATCAGAAAGGTGGGAGGGCAGAGGATAGGGTGTTTGGTTACAGCTGATCAGGACATTTGCCCAGTTTTTCGTAGACACAAGAGAGGAAGGCACTCTGTGAATCCTTAGGGTTCTCTGTGTTCTTGTGGGGTACAGTGTTTTTCACATTTAGACTCCGATTTGCTCTCCTTCCCAGCCTGAATATATGCTCCAGAGTACCTTTGATGTTGCCATAATTGTGTGTGTGATCTTCAATCACGGATGTCATCAAATTTTATTAAACTTAATATAGATAAAACCAAGACATTATTGATTAGTTTTGCCATGCAAACCTCCCAGGTTTCCTCTTAGAGTGGTTTTCTTCTGGGGAAGCTGTCTTTATCCTTTCGATAATACTCAACCCCTCAGAGCCACTGTGGCTTCTGAGTTTTCTTTTGAAGCCCACATCAATCATATAATTAAGATGTCTTAATACAAACTACAGCAATCTTGCCATATTGTGAGGCATGTTCTCTGGTCTGCTGCTGCCGCTTTAATTCGTGCCCCTCTTTCATGTGGGCATGATTACTGCTGTTCTTCCTTTAGGGTTCTTTGTGGCATATTTTCTGTTGATCTACCTTGAACCTGATGGTCCCCTATTTGGATTTAAACTTTTCTACCATGTTAGTAAGATTAATTAGATTGTGACACTGGAAGTCTCTTTCCTCTTTCTAGATATCTTCTTAGCCACGCTCTCCATGACTAATGTCTGGTGGTGTTCAAGTAATGCCAAATATTCAGATGAAAAATGAAGAGTTCAGTGACCCAGATGAGCCGGGGAGCCAGACGTTTTGTGTTAAGTAGGCAAAGCATCCGGATCACTGACATTTTGTTAAAATTATTTGGTGTTAGGCAAATTTGCAATCTCCATATCCCAGTACACCTGTCTTTTATTTTTCTTCCACCCTGTTCTGAAATCTTGCCATCTCTGGTTTTCTCCCCCTTTCTCCTTCATTTCTCCAACCATAACATCCAAGAGGGAAACATGGACTGGAAGGTGGGTAGGAGAAGGCAGTGTGGGGAGCACAAGCTTGAGAATGAGGCCTGAACAGATGGCAGCTCTGGTTGGATATCTAATTAAACAAGATTCTACATTATAAGACATAAAACTTTATTTTCAACCAGGTATCTGCACTTCTTGGAAAGAATGGGACCGTGTTCAGGTAAAAATATTGCATTTCTCTGAACAAAAAGCCTTTGGTTTTCACTTCAATAGGGTTGACCCAATGAATTTGGGGTAGGGTGGCCCAGTGGAGGGGGGAATCTCCCTGTTAAAATGCAGGCAACAGATTAGTAACTTTTCCTTGCTCTTACCTGATGTATAAAGCATTTGGTTCTCAGGTTAAAGAAAATCATAAATTTTCTTTACTATAAGTACTAGTTTGAGAATGATTTCATGGATTGTTAGCAATTCAGCATCTGCTAGAGGTTTGTTCAAACATCTCATATTTGTCTAGAATATTAGATTTTTTTTAAAGTACCATTGCTAGAGTAATACCTGGCATTGCACATTAATGTTGTCAACCCAGGCACAAAATATTTGTGCTGATTTTTTAAAAACTGGTAGTTGATGCCAGTGGCTGTTTCACAAAAATCTTAAGAAAGGTGTTGCACATCTTATTAAATTGAATTTACTTTCTAGAAGAAGTACTGTTACTGGAAATGGGTGCTTATTCTTTCTTTCAGTAGAAAAGGAAAACTTCCTAGTGACTGTTCTGCTTGGCTTCAGATAGAAGGAAACTGCCTCTAATCTTGTCATTGGTGCTGAGTATCTCAGGGACAGGAAACTGTGTGTTTTCTCTGCTACTTTAGAAAAAGAGGTTTTCAACCCTAGCAGCTCACTAGCATTATTTGAGCATTTTAAAAAATATGTAAAGCTTGAAATCTGCCTCTGGAAATTTTTGATTTGATTGAACTTTGACTTATAGCTTATTTGATAAAACATTTTAAAAATTGTTAAAGTAGATATATACAACAAGCTAAATGCTTATGACTTCTTAGGATAAGACTAAGACAAGATATAAGAAATAAATATATACAAAACTCCAATAAACACACCACACAATGAGCAAGGGCATCTTGGACGAGCCACTTAACCTGCCTGGTTCTGCTTCCTTGTTCTAATCACCAAGTTCCCATCTGCTGTAGGCCTTCTCTGTGATCTGGGGTTCCCCACCAGCCTTCTGCACTCCTTGGCCTCTCATCCCTCCATTTGGCCCAATCTTCTGCAGCTAGATAACCTTTTATGCCTGCTGTTTCCATTCTCCCTTCCTCAAGACCCTCAAATGACTTCCCATTAGCTTCTGGGTCATATTCAAATTATTACCTATTGGTTTCAAGACCTTTAGCCAGGCAATCCCTTTTTATGTCACTTTTAATCTCTCCCCTTCCTGCTCCCTTTGTGGCTGTCAGAATCATCTTCACCAAACAACCCTTGTAACTCCCCCCACCTCTTCTTCTGAGCCCTGCTTGCTTCAGCCTATCAGAGAACACTTTTCTTAATTATGGTGACTCCAGCCACCCTTTCCATCATCCCAGTGTGCGATCTTCCCACCAACCTCAGCCGACTCCTGGTACCTTGTCACCCTTGCAACCAGGCATTGCTGACCTGAGGAAAGCCAGAGTCATTGAGCAGTTGCCAAGGGACTCTTCTCACACAACACATGTGGAGTTGTCCAAACAGAAGAAGGTTTAAAGAAAAAAAAAAAAAAACCCAAACAATGTCATTTGTATTCTTTGCATACTATCTAGGTTACTTGGTGGTTCCCCGCAATCATTAATCAGTAAACCAACCGTCTCTCCATTCTTCTTGCATATGTTTCTTTTGCATTTCTCAGTAAGTTTTAAAAATGGAAATAGAATCTAATACCCTAAATTTGGGACTAATGCCGTCAATTTTTTTTTGAAAAATATGTCAAGAAAGAATGGAAGAATTAAACTGTTGTTTAAACATGAATTCAGATTTCCCAAGATGAATTTTTTGAGCTTCTGAATGCAATTTTTAATGGGTCACCAAGTCTCCTGTTTTGAACAAATTTTCTAATTGTCTCTTAGATAAAAGAAAAGAATTTCATCTTACATATCTTGTAGCCTCCAGAAATCTTCTATTACACATACTAAACAATCAAGACATATGTGTGTGTATATATTCATATATATATTTATATATCTTTTTTTATAAACTGAAACCAAAGATTTTCTACTTTTTTGGATTACATGTAACAGAATAACTGGTCAGGGGCTGTGTTTGGGGTTGTGTGTGTTGTGTGTATAAGAAAGGTTAAAATTAAAATTCAGGGGACTCACATAATAGATTAATTAAAATTTAGCAAGTTTTTAGGGGATATTTTTGTACACTAATGTTACAAGCCATCACTTTATAACATTCAGAAATACTCTATTAATGAATTATATCCAGGATTCAGAATGTATTAGGTCAGATAAAACAAGTTCCTGGGACTGGGATGTAGCTCAGGAGTAAAGTACTTGCCAAACTTGCAGAAGGCCGTAAGTTCAATCCCCATGAGCGATCCTTCCCAAAGTTTCTAATTAAGAGACAAGAGACTTTTTTTCCTATATCCCATACCTTCCCTGACATTCTGAAATATGCAGTTACTAAGTCTTTAGAAAATCAATTTTGTACCTAAATCTTGTGTTTAAATCATCAAATTATAGAAATAAAATCAGAGATTATTTCAAAGAGTCTGGTTTGCAAAGAAGCTACTTTTGTCTTTTATGCTTTTTCATGCTTATGATTTTTATCCTTGGCCATCAAATGCGAAAAAAATAAAACAATATTCTATAGCAGGTATTTTAAACATTTTTAATTCACAGAGATGCCATATTTTAAAAATGATATTTGAAAATGGCAATATATTCAAATTTATACTGATTTTAAGCTAACAACTATCAACAGCTGTAATGCAATAAGAATTAATGTAAGATGGGGTGCAAATAGAGATTCTGAGTGACCTAACAAAATTTTCCTTTTCATGATGTTTCTGCAGTAGGTGATAATAAGCCAATGTGTCATTTTTTAAGGCTAGAGAGGTCGTTGTTTATGCTTCTTGATGTTTTATGTATGTAGGACCACTTGGGACCACTTTGTAGGATGGAGATGTCCACATTTGGGACACAAGAGTGGAAGAAAAAGGAGACAGAAATACCATATTCCCACATATTTACCTGTAAAGCCGTATCAATGACTTCACCAACATTTTGTATTTCTTAGAGATTTTTATAGCCTACAAATTGAAATGGCTGCCCCATGCTTTGGCTGCTTTACCCAAAGTCTTTGGAAGACTGACACTTTTGCTGGGAATTTACATTGTGTATTGACTGCCCAACTGAAAAACCAACAGTTCACTAGAGAGGTTTTATTTTATATACTTATGTGTTTCTTAAAGACCTTTAAGAACTTGATAAAAGAGAAAGGAAGAAACAAGTAAGAGTTGCTTAAAATAAGCAGTATGAAAGTGTATTTGTTGAGTTATTAACTTTTTGAGTAAGGTGTCAAATAGAGAAGTATCTATTCTCTATCTATTGTTATAGTTTAGATGTGGTGTTCCCCAAAAGCTCATGTGGGAGACAATGCAAGAAGGTTTGGAGGAGAAATTATTGGGTTATTGCTTTAACATAATCAGTGAATTAATCCCTGGTGGGATTAACTGACTGTTAACTGGAGGCAGGTGGGGTACGGGTACGGCTGGAGGAAGTGGTTGACTGAGGGCACGGATATGGGGTATATATTTTGTATCTGGAGAGTGGAGTCTCGCTCTCTCTGCTTCCTGGTCACCACATGATCCTTCCTCTGACGTTCTCTTCCACCATGATGTCCTGCCTCACCTCAAGCCCCAAGGAATAAAGCTGATCTTCTATGGACTAAGACTTCTGAAACCGTGAGCCCCTAAATAAACTTTTCCTCCTCTACATTTGCTCTGGTTGAGTCTTTTATTAGTCAAAGTTGTGAAAAAGCTGATTAAAACATTATCTATCTATCTACCTCTGGAATGCTATGCATGCCATGGGTTTATTATGAAGATGAATAGGGATAATGCATTATCAACTCCTCAGCAATGTGCATGCATTATAGTAAGTGACAATAACTCTTTTGATTGCTGTCTTAAATGCTATTTCTACTATTAACTATACCTTTATATATAGAAATATATAAATTGTCCAGTGTAATTTACAAGCAAGTTAGATTGGAAAATTGACTATTTTGAAAACGGGAACAATCAGCTCCCAAGTCAGGCAATTTGACAAGATGGCTAGGAAGGTATATTTGGGTTCTGGTTCCACCTGACTTAAGGTGTGACTGGTCCCCTGGCTGTGGGTATTAGGCCACAAGAGGGGCACAACTTCCTCTTTCCCAGAGCATATGCCTTGTGTGTAGGAATGACTTTCCATTTCCAATGAATCCTTTATAATCTTCTTTTCTTTTTTTTTTTCCCAATGAGTTGCTTTATTTTTGTCAACAAACTGTGTCATTTACCCAAGTAAGAAAACTCCTGTTGTTCAAGGTCTTTATCAGAGTTCCTACAAATCAGGTTAATTGGTGATCAACAGAGCTTTTCTGCCTTTAATGAGGCCTAGTAGCCCAAGGCAAGGCCTACCTCTTGATAAGGGACTTTCTTTTTCCTTATTTTAAACTCTTTGATCACTTAAAAAAAAAACAAAAAAAAAAAAAACAGGAAGAACAACCACAGGGAATGTCATTGTTTTTTAATTGCCTGATTACCAAATGTTGGAGATAAAAGATAGATGTTCTCAATTAATAACATTTACATAGATTAGCATCACTAACAAGCCTCATTAGTAGCTGCTGATTTTTGTTTAGATGGTGTCCCAAGTCATTTGCTCTCTCTCTGATTCTGCAATCGAATGCACCTTTAGTATGACAAAACATCGCCTTCTAATCTATTTCCATTAATCAAACTGTGAGGCCTTATAAATACACAGTCAGGTTTTTAATTAATTAAAAGTTAATATTACCTAGTGTAGATTTAACGAAGGGTTTCATGTGTTAATAAACTTCCAGAAACTGTTTCTCAACTCTGCTCTATTTTATGAAGTCTAAACACCTTCCTTGGATTAATCACAACACAAGCACATCTCCATTCACATAGAGAAGCATCATGGACATACAGTCATTTACTAAGCCTCCAGTTTTAAATCTATCATCTTGATGATCTGCCAACAGTCTCACAACAGTGGTAATCTCTCTCCTAGACACAAAAAATATGAAGGTTAAGACAGTTTAAGGGATGTGCCTTAGATAACTCAGACCTAGCTCAAGTTCAAAGCCCAGACTCATTTCCCAGTGGAATGCCTTTTGCTTTCCATATGCACCCAGATATTCTGAGCAGAAGCAAGTTGCAGGTTACTACAACTAACCATCAACCTCATTTTAAATCTTATTAACCAATTTTCAATCTCACCATTCACTTTTCAATTTTTAAAAACAAAAGATAGACACCTATCATAAAAATATCTTATATTTTATTGTGGCTCAGTGGTAGAGTACTCCACCTGGCACGCATGAGGCACTGGGTTCGATCCTCAGCACCACATAAATGTAAAATAAAGATATTATGTCTACCTAAAATTTAAGAATAAATATTTTTAAAAAGTCTTATAAGGATAAGTATTTGACATATCTAAGTTTATAATAATCCATGAGCAAAAACAATAAAAATCTGACTCTAAAGATCTTATAAATCTATAAAGATTTTATATCAGATTTTATAGAACAGTAAGTGGATAGATACATGTTTGTTGAGAAAGGATTTTTTCAAATATTTTGATAAGAATAAAAAATTATTTTTTATACCTATGGGAAAAATTACATCTATTTTGTAATGATACATATTGTAGGGAAAAACAAAGTACTTTCAGACTCTCTAAGATGTCAATTTTTTTAGAGATGTCTGTTTAAATTACTTACAAATGTGAATACTGGAAGTCACAGAACAGATTAAAAAAATCAGGAATTGATTAAAATTTCAAGAGAGGGATGCCTTTAGGAAGATAAAAAAAAGAGACATCATAATATACCCTAATTCTTTAAAGAAAGTTAATATTAGTTGTGCAAAGCATGATGAGATGCAAATTTTCCCTTCACTGTTTTAAGGGGAGCCTGATACAAACTACCAACTCCATGTAAACAAAATAGACAAAATTTTGAAAAGGGAACATAGAGGAAAAATTTTGTAAAAGAATCGAGGTTTATGCTCGTTGGAGTAAATCATATATCTTGGCAATTGCAAAAGGTAAATTGACAATTCTAAAGTTTTACCACTGTAGATTAAAGGAGAAGAAAAATGAGAATCACATGGAATGTGATTCAATGTGGGCATCTATTCCACTCTTCCTTATATAATTCAATTTAAAGTGGTTAAAATACCAGATATTATCTTTCTATTACCAGCACCTATCAATAAAGACCCTTAATTTATCTTATTAATTTTCCCTCTCCCTATAACCCCCCACTCCATTTTTCACCTCTCTTCATTTGCTCTTCGTAGGATCACAGATGAACTCCAAGTGTTGATGTTTAACTTTGTCTCTCCCCATCCTTTCCTTTCTTTCTTCTTCCCCTGCCCCCACTGCTGTTTGAACCCAGGGGTGCTCTCCCACTGAGTTACATCCCCAGCCCTTTATATTTTTTATTTTAAGACAGGGTCTGGCTAAATTGTCTTGTCTGGACTTGAACTTGTGATCCTCCTCATTTGACCTCCTGAGTTGCTGGGATTACAGGTATGGGCCACCACGGGGCTTCTTCCCATTTTTTTTTTTTTTTTTTTTTTGATGTTTTGACACAAGTCATCAACTCATGCCCTCCCTGTTCAGTTATGGTTTCTGTTTGGCTTCCACGCTGTCCTGTTCTTCTTTTCATTTTCCTTCTCTCCTCCTCTCCTGCCCTCTCCATGGGCTCAGCCGTAGCCCTCCTGGTTTTGTCATAACCTCTGCCTAGGTGATCATGCTTACTTCCTGGTCTCTAGGTACTATCTAAACCATCGCTTTTCCCAGCTATTTCTCTGAGCCTTGACTTTCCTCTTAGCTCCAGATGCATTATCCAGCTGCTTAGTTTACATTTCCTCCTTATTGTCAAATAGGGATCTCAAGCTTCCTGTGTTTACAACAGAAGAAAACACAGAAGTTTCTGCCTTCTTCCTCAATGACTCCCTCCCACCCATTCACTGGGTCCTCCTCCAATCTTCCTCTCTTAATAAATGCCACCACCATACACTCAATGGGGTAGACAAAAATTGTGAATCATCTTTAATTCTTCCTTCTTGCTCATCCCCAGTATCCAACCCATCAGCTAGTCCTATTTGCTCTCCTGGAACATATGCCTGGGATTAGATTCATGTTAACCACTACCCTGGCCAGAACATCTACAGTGGTTCTTGGATCTCACCTTCCATCTTCCGCTCTAGTCCATCTATAGCCTCTTCTCTACATAGAAAGGTATGCGAATTGGCTCAAGTTACCTCTCGGCTCCTGTCCAATGGTTTCCCATAATCCACAGAGCATCCCTTTTAAATGAGGGCTGCCAGTCCCTCCAGTTTCTACTCCTACCTATTCCCAGTTGGTACTGTACTCTATCCTCAGGAACTTTGGCATTATGCTCAACCTACCAGCCTGTGTTCAGGCTGTTTTCTTTTCCATTCAGAACTCTGCTTACTATCTCCGAGGTGAATTCCCAGACCATTTCCTCCTTAGTCCAGCCCCTCATGTGATTAACTAATGGCATTAATCACTATGTTCCTCTTCTGTTTATTATTATAATTCTAGTACCTAGAATAATGCCTGCTGCATAGTATGTACTAAGTAAATGAACAATGAATGAATAATGGAATGATGGCCAAGTTAGAGATAAGCAACTTTAATATAAGCAGAGGTGAAGGCTCTCCTGAAGTCTTCACAATACAGGGAGGCTTACTCTGTGCTTACCTATTCTGTCTCAAGGGCTCCATCCAAACCATTGGCATGGTGGCTGAGACCCTTGTGTGCCCTGTACAGAATCCCTGAAGCTCCCCTCTGCAGCTCTGGGAACCACTCAGGCTCTGCTTTCTGTTCCTCTGGTTCAAGCTCTCTTGCTTTGTGATGCTGTGAACCTGAATACTTCTTTCTTTCTGGTTAGATGGGCACCAGTTCTGTTCTCTGGACTATGGCAGGTCAGAGTCCCACACCCCAGCCCACTTGCTAGACTCGGTCATTATGTGTCCTTCTGCTGACTTTTTACATTTTCCTATGGTTAGGCTTTTATACTGATGGACCCCCACATGCATCAGTCTAGAGAAATAGGAAAATACATGTGGATTTTTAACCTTTCTTATGTTGTTTCAAAGTTAGCCTGAATTGATGGTTATGAAATCACGATATGGATTCCCTTGCCAATGCTTCAAGTTCAAATTTTCCTTATTAGTGCATCCTTGCTTTTAATCTATCATAAAATGTATTGTTACTTGTTTGTTTTCATCCTAAAAGTTTGTTTGTATTAAAGTGCATATATTTTGATTGTAAATAAATTTTTTTTATTTTTTTGCAGAAAGTAAAAGTAAAAATCAGATCAGCGTATTTCAATTCAATTTTGTTTCTCTTTTGTATTGCATTTAAAAAATGGAGTCCATGTTTCATTATGCAATCAATACATTCTCATCTTAGAAAAGGAAAAAAAAATTACATGAAATACAAGTGTTAGTAGTCCCACTGTACGTAGATAATCACCGTTAGTAAGTAACTATAGAAAATATATGGATTTCCTTTTATTTTTGTTATGTGCCTTTATTTTTGTTATTTGAAGTACAACTGTGATTATACAATACATATATGATATATATATATCATATATATCATATCATATATAAGAATAAGAAGCGATGTGTACTTTTTTATATAAATGTAAACACAGGTCTAGGGTTGTGGCTCAGCAGTAGAATGCTTGCCTAGCACGTGTGAGATGCTGGGTTTGATCCCCAGCACCACAGACAAATAAATAAATAAATAAAATAAAGGTATTGTGTCTGACTACAACTAAAAAAAATTTTAAAAATGAGCACATTTTTACATAAAATTTTTAAAAAGAAATAAGCAATAAATCTGTTTTTATTTGTGAAAGTTATATATAATCATTATAAGAGATTGGGATAGTTGATAAAAATGAACATAAAAGTCATCCAGAATTCCACTCAGTATTTTGATACATGCCATTGCAGATATTTTATTTGTATGTAGTATATTGCATATACTATAAGGCTAAATATCATGTGTAATACATAGTGTATTACATAGATAATTTATTTGAACTCTAGAGGAAAACATACTGTTTGTGTAAATATCTGAGTATCATTTGTATAGCACAATCCACAAAGCCTACTGTAAGATGGTATAAGGTACAGAAATATCTGCAATAGGCAGTTTGTCTTTTCCAATTAAAGAAATAACTAATGAATTATATAATATGAAGTTTTGCACCATGGAAAGCATTTTTTTTTTCTTTTTGATGATGGGAAGCTAACCCAGGGCTTTGGCCATGCCAGACCACTCAGTTGTATCCCCAGAGCTTCTAATGATTCTTTTGGCAGTTTATTCTAAGTAATTGAGCCTTTGTTAGATTGTTTAAGTTTTTAGACATGGGTTTTTTTTCAGAAAATGATAGAATCTATTATATTTTTAAAGGTTTTAAAAGTATACAGAGTAATTTAAGGCGGAAGTTGGGTCATTTTTTACTTTTGTATTTCCAGGATTTGGCCCAAACTTGACTCAACATATATTTATTGAAATGAATTAGTCAAAAAAGATATCTTTTGTAAAATGACTTCCCTATTTTTATTGCCTTATTTATTTATTTTTAGGTACTGGGGATTTAATCCAAGGGTTCTTTACATGGAGCTGTATTCCCATTTTATTTTGAGACAGGGTCTCCCCAAGTTGCTGAGGGCCTCGCTAAGTTGTTAAGGCTTGCTCGAACTTTGGATCTCCTGCCTCAGCCTCCTGAGTTATTGGGATGACAGGCATGCTCCACTGTGCCCAGCTTATTGCTTTTTTTAAAATGATAAAATGGTAGTAAAATTTCAATGTGTTTAATTCAGAAGGCCAAAATATCTATAAAACAGACTCACTGTGAAGGCTTTTGTTTTATTTCTTTCATTTTGTCTCCACTAAGTATTTAGAAGTGTGCATATGCCAGGGTTCCATTCCTCTTTTAGCCTTGAGCAACCACAGCTATCCAGTACAGTAGCAAGACTTGTGGATGAGCCCCTGGCCTTTGCATCCCACCTCAGAGTCTTTGGATCAGAGGATGCATTACTGTTATAGCAACAATGGAACTTCTGGCTCCATTGTATAACTTGAAGACACAGTGTGGGCTCCCACTTGCTTTTCCTGACCCTAATTTTTTACTTGTACAGATTCTTTTTCTATCAAAGAAAAGATACTTCCTTCAACCAATGTGCTTCTCTGAGAATACAATAATTTTTAAAAGACATAAAAATTCAATTAATATAATCACTTGAATGGTTCAGTATTTTATATAAGGACTTCCATTACATGAAATAGTTTTTTGAGAGAAGTTGCATTCGTGGTTTCTATACATTATGCAAAATTGAACACATGTGTATGGCATCCTAACACTTGAAATTAGCTTGCATCTTTAATTAGTTATCTAATAAAGATAGCAATCCTTATACTTAGACTATAGTGTCAAAGGTAAATACAGAAAAACCTCCTTTTCTAATTACTATTTTATTGAATGATGATAAGTTTCTGAAAAAAATGCTTCATAAAGAAATACCTTCTAAAAAATAATGCCTCACAATCTTCTAGAATCCCAAGGGGCCAAGTGATTAGCTTAAGGTCATCCACTTAAGACTGGACCCACTTCTGGCTCCCAGACAATTAGACTGTAGACTCTGCTGCTTGCATTGGTAATAGTCAATAACTAAGTCTTGAAAATTCCTGGATCCATCATCAGGGTCTCTAATGTAGGCTGTGGTCTCCAAACTAGGTATCCTCATGGAACCACTTGAGAGAAGAACTAAACTTGCTGACAAGTTTCATGCTATTAAAAATATTTCTTGTGCTAAGTACATTTTTATATTTTTGTATGTGTCACTATTAACTAGATTGTACTTACTTTTGTCAACAGTAGGTGCAGTTTATTAGTTGTGCAATCAGATGAACTTCCTTTTTATCATCTTAACCCTAGTAACTTCCTTTACACCAACAATTTAATAATACTCAAGTGAGTATAATATTCTATAATCCATTAATCTAGATTTGTAGACTTAAAAAACTTAATTAGAAATTGAATTGAATTTGGAAAGGAATATGAGGAGCTGTATTGTCATGAGCCCTGTTCTGAACAGACTGCTTTATGGGGCTGAGTCTTTGCTCTGATCCTTGCCTTTCATTTGCTATGGCTTATTAAAGAGACAACTTTGTATGAGAAAGTCAGATGGACTTGGGTTTTCCCTCCCAGATTTTTCACATACTAGAATGTGAGGTAGGAAAACTATGCAGCTTCCCTAATCCTCAGTTTCCTCATCTGCAAAGTGGAAGCATAATAATGGCACCCATCTCAGTTTTGATGAGTATTAACTGAGTATAATAAATAAATACTTAGCTCAAACCCATACATCCACTCTATAATCAGTAGTAACTAATAAAACAATGGTTAAACCCTATCTAGCCAATGGTTAGTATTAATATAACTAGGTATTTTGATGTATGAGGCCATTCAGATTATGACATTTTATAGAGACACTGGTAAAAAATGTGCTTTAGATTGAAAATTGATCACAGGGACCAGTTTCCTGAATAATTATGATTTGGGATTTATGATGCGAATGGATTGCTGCTCCCTGTTTTGGGGATGGAGTAATGAATTGTCCAGTCTCTATCATACATGTCTAGTGTTTGAAATTTACAGAGACTTAAAATATAATTAAAATTAGCTCAAATAATTCTTATTATTTTCTAGGCATGGAAGTCCCTGTTCTGCTCTTTCAGGTTATTAGAGCCTGAATCATCCAGGAGGGCTCACCTTGCATGCTATCATTGTTTAGTCTGATAAGGGTATTTAGTGATGATAACATAAGATTCATTGGAGGGAAATCTTGCTTCAGGTTTTAGAACTACGTAGAGTGAAGTCACTTGAGTATTAAATTCCTTAAAATCCTTCATATTATTTATCTACTACTTTTAGGTGTTTAGAAAAACATTCTAGTTTGGCAAGTTTTTTAATAAATTAGGTGATTTTTTTTTTAAACAATGCTGAGAACTGAACCCAGGGTCTTGTGCATGTGAAGCAAGCAATTCTACCAACTGAGCTATATCCACAGCTTTGAAATTAGGTAATCTTTAAAACAATGAAAAAAGTGGAATTACTCAGAATGTTGAGAAACTATCCCACCAAAATATCAAAGTTTAGTTTTGTCAAGGAATTCCTAATTAATGACATTTGAGTGGATCTTAAATTCCCCAGTGACATTCCCACCATCCTTCCTGACTACTTGAGGAAGATTTGAGCCTTAGGGTGTGTTTTACATGAACACTAGAAGACATATTTATCCTGAGTTGAATGGCACTAGTCAATGCAATTATGGTAGAAAAGAAGCCTGCATTCCCAGGGCATTACAGTGTCCTGTATATTTCTTTGTTTCATCATGTTAAAAGTACCAGCAAACAGCTAATACCATGTATAAAACAAAGTCTTCATTTAACATTTCCTTTGGACTATCAAAAAGGAATGCTCTTGCTTCTCTGTGGGTTTTGTTGAGCAATGATGTGTGCAACTGATGATGATTTCAACAGCAGAGCGGAGAGGAGACTACTTTGCTCTAGAATTACATTGTGTGGATCCTTCAGGTGCAAACCTGGGCAGGATGCATTCAGTTTTTGCTGAGATTCCTTAGTAGGATGCACAAAATTATTTCTTGGAGGGATCTCAGTGTTCACTCAGCAGAGTGGGCAGTCCATACACACAGGTCAATTTACTTGCTATCACATTGGATTTCTATTTTCGCTGACAAGAATCTCTGATACTTTTCATTATGTTGGGTTCATAAGGGGTTTTCCTTAATTTATATGAAGACTCAGTAGAAAAGATATAAAAAAGATGAAAGAAAGAAAAAAATAGTTCCCTGGTGACTCAAAGTTTAGGCCCAATAAGAGGTATGCACCCATAATTATTGTGCACTCTAAACATTTCTATAGAGGATGCTTTTGGAAATTGCTGCATTTTTTACCTTAAATATCTATAATTTCCAGGTCAGACTCTGGCTTTGCAACACCCCAAATCATCTTTTTTTAACACCAGATTTCTGCGAAATTCCTAGATTCAAGTTGTTTTTAATTAATCATAAAAGTTATATGCATATGTTCACATAAACTTATAATGCTATTTTAGAAGGGGAAGTTCTTATTTTTTTTCCTTGCAATACTAGGTATTGAACCTCAGCCCTTTTTATTTTTTATTTTGAAACAAGTTCTTCCTAAATCACTCAGTCTGGCCTTGAACTTGCAATTCTCCAGCTTCAGCTTCCTGAGTAGCTGGGATTTTAGGCTATGCTACCTCACATGACCTTGAAGGGGGAGTCTTTTGAAACAACTAACGTCTTAATGACTTCATAAAAATTGGGTAACAAGTAGTCCCAATAAGAGAGATGATTGAAACAGAAATGGGACTAGGATTGCAGTAGGTAATTACAGGTTTCAAATGCTGCTCTGGCTGTACAAGTGAAAACATGGAGTTGAAAAACACTATAATTGAAAAATACTATTTAGACATACATACATATATTTGTATCCTGTGAGAAAAGAAAATATATCTTTAGGTTATTTATTGATGATTTAACAATGACAAAAACCAATTCACTATCTACTCAGTCTACCACTGTTAATTTGCCTGATACCTTATTTTAATAGATGATCTTTTATGTTGCAAATGTTTCCCAAAGATTGTCCAATTTCTGAAATTATCGGAGACAATGTTCTAAAGATTGGGTCACAGGTACCACATGTCCTCGAAATCCTGATTCAGTCAATAGGATAAGATCAAGAATAGTGTTTTTTTTTTTTTTTTTTCAAGAAAGTTCTAGAAAATATGAGTCTGGGTGCAATTTGGTTTAGGAATTCTGGATCTGGTCTTTTGCTATTAATAATTCAAAAGTCAGTCTAGCAATGTAGTTCAATAAAAACAATAGCTATTTTTCTTTTAAAAAAAAACAATTTAGATAGCTTAGAAAATCTCCTTCAGGAGCTCCTCAAAATGATAGAGTGATGATTTATAGTGAAGGTAGGATTGACATAATGTCTAGGTGGGAAGTGACATAATTTATTCTGCTTATTTATTATTTTGTTACTTTAGAAGATAGTAACTGGTTCAGTTGCTGCTTGGGGAAGTCATTTAATATATATATATTTGGCTTAAGTTTCCTGATCGGTTGGGAGTAAGTTGATCTTTTGACCTCATTCAGCAATAGTTCTAGAAGTCTATGATAAAATGTTTTTTAAAAATGAAAAAAAAAGACAAAGTACTGGCTGTATTTACCTAGGCACATAAGTGAAGGGAGTCTTAAGATGATGTCCTTACTCTGAAGAGAAGGTGTCTAAAGAAGGATGATGAGGAGGGGAAGGTTAACAACATCAGGACCACTGACTATATACTAGGAGCTCAACATTTTGTGTAAATTATTAAATTTTAATCTTCATGCAGACCCCAGAGGTTAAGGAGGTCTATGAAATGAGAACTGAGGGATTGCAAGGTTAAGTTATGTTCCTAAGGACATCCACTAACAAGTGGCAGAGTGGGAATTTGAAATACATTTATTTGACAATGTAGATTGGATTCTATGATACCTACATACCCTCTCCAGTCTCTCCTTTAGATATATACTCTGTGTGCAATAACTTACATGACTACAGAAGAGGATGAGGATCAAAAAGCATGCCTTAGTTTGAAGCTTCCAACGTGATTTCAAATGCCCATCTTGTTATGATATGCTTTGCTGCCAAATGACTTTTAAATTTTTTTCTAATTGTGAGGTACTACTTACCATGGTTAGATCATGCTCTTGTTAAAAGTTTCACAACTTTCCTTTTGATAATGATGCTGAAATTATGGTTCAAATGATTGAAGAAGTCAAGACATTAACTAACATGGACACCATTAAAGAGGAAAAAATTATTATTTAATTAGATGACTACCCTTTCTATTGTTACTTTATTTTCAAGTTCTGAGGAAATAGCCTCCCTGCTGTTTGCAGTTTCTGGCTATCTTTATTCTCCTCATTATTAATTCCTTTTACTATTCTCTCTGCTAATCAGCCCATGTCATGTGTTTGGAAGCCCGGCATCTTTTGTGCAGTCCCTTTTGGATTGCAGGGTTACTCGTAGATCCAGGCAAAAACTCAGCCAGTGGCCAAGGTCAAGGGTATACCTTGTGAACACCACGACGCATCTCACATACAGTTTTATGCAATTGTTACATTTCAGGGTCAGGGTTCATTGAGAATTTCCATAAATCTGATGGGTAATGTGCCAAATGAGATTAGAGAGGGCTTCATGTGATCACGGTCAAATGAAAATATCTTATGTTAATTTCTTAGTACAAGCTTGAGGCAGGTAGTTAATACTTCCTTGTGAAGAGCTAGAGACAAACACAGGGAGGAAACACAAGCTATTTTCTAAATAGGAATCTGAAGCAAGTGGAGCTTCTTATAGAGAGAAATGTGGATGCTTGAAGAGCATGTGTTGGTAGGTTTGGGTCTTTTCCCTTATGTATTATAGATTATCTCTTAATGCTTACCTAAATTGTTACCCTAAAACTCATTTTTCACTTAAATCTATTTTATAGGTTGTCTTTGTATATGTAGATGTCAATGCATGCTTTGTTATTTTGTTGCAAAATTAAAAAAAAAAAAAAACCAAGAAGGACAAAGGAGCATTAGCAAATGGAGGGCTGTTTACAGATTTAATCTCTACTTATCCATACACACATTTTTCTTTTAAGCTTTGACCTGAATCAACCCAAATCAGAAGAGTGCATTTTAAATCATCCATCTTGGAATTGATACAAAAATGTTGGCTCTGCTTATATTTGAAAATAAAACAACATTAATATTTTAAAGCACTTGCGAGAAGAGGTCTCAAGAAAAAAGATGTGTCAGCTGTCTCTGGCCTTCTGGACCCACAACACAGCTGAGAACACAAAGTCTTTTAGACTTGCATCATCACAGGATTCACAGAATTGGTGGCACTTGCCTGTAATCCCAATGACTCAGGAGGCTGAGGAAGGAGAATCACAAGTTCAAGGCCAGCTTGAGCAACTCAGAGAGATCCTGTCTTTAAAAAAAAAAAAAAAGAAAGAAAAGAAGAAAAAAGAATTGAGGATGTACCTTAGTGGTAAAAGGCCCCTGGGTTCAATTTCCCAAACTACAAAACAACCACCAAATGCCAAAACACACAAAAAAGCAACACTGATGTGAGTACCCCCAATGTAAATACAAATGAAAACAGCAAATGCAGGGGGTTGAAACATTCATTACCAGTAATGGAGGGGTGGTGGTATTAGTTTTAGAGGGATAAACATGGAAGCGAAGTCTTTCGGTGTGTACTTGAGCTTCTCAAGTAACACCTGAAGCTGTTAGAGATTGCCCATAGCTTCATTTTCTAGGTGCGATGTAGAAGAGGTGACGTATGGCATTGAACAGCAAGATTTAATCTGTGGAGATATCACAAAGAGAAAACCTGATGACTACTTGAGATACCCATGATTTCAAGCCCAGGTAGCCAGGAGAATGGTAGGGACAGGTACAGAGACTAGGGACTTTAGGGATGAATTGACAATGTCTCAGGTGAGACTGGCGAGGAAGCAAATGTAGATGTGAAGTAGCTGAATTTCAAGTATGACTGGCATATCAGTTTCCTTCAGGTGGCTAAAATATGGGACTGATTAACATTGTAAAAACTGGAAGGGACAAGGATCTAGGTATCCAACCTCTGGACACAAGCATTTGTGACTCAGTGAGGTTGGATGAGAAACTGGAGACCCATGCTCCCCACCCTGGCTGCACGTGGTCTTCATCTGATTGGCATTGAAAACACGGATGCCTGGGTTTCCCTTCCAGATAATTCTGATATACATTGTCTGGGGTAGATACTGAGCATGGGGATTTTTAAACTCATCTGTGTTCCTTCAGAAAAAAAGATAGCACCACCGACTTGGCCTGCTTTGAAGACTGAGAAGGAGAAGCTTGTGCAGAAAATTCACCTGGTGCCAGACTCCTGGGATTGGGCTTTGCATATCTTTTGCTTGTATAATTCTCCCAGCTGTTCCCTGTGGGATGTTTTACCTAATTCCAGCCTGAGATTCAGAAAGGAGGTGTAATGCATAGCAGACCTCCTAGCTCTAACTCTCCAACCATGGTTTTTAATGGAATAAAAGTGGAGAACAAAAATTGGCTGAAGCCACATCACATATGTCCAGAGCTTACAAATAGCACACGTCAACTCTCCATGAAGCAAGACTAAATTTAGTGCCATGCAACAATGTACATACATATTCTAAAAATTATAGCTTTTCATTTTATTTATTCATTTTATCCAAACTTTTCATGTCTCACTCCGACAGAAGCTGCTTCAGTTTACATGCAATTCTAACCAATTTAGTAATTCAGTGTACCAGCTCAGTGAATAGAAACTAGCAATTTTGGAGGTGAGGGCACCCATAGAAGGACTCTATGAGATGATGATAGATAATCACTAAGCCAAGAAAAAGACTTAGAAGTAGCAAAGTGACATTTATTGAGTACCTATTTTGTGTCAGATACTCTGAAAGGTGCTTAACATATCGCTTCACTTTATTCTGTAATTAGAGGTATTGTCTGCCCAGCATCTGAACTCATTCTTCTTGTTTGGCATATCTCTGGGGTGTGGGTTTGGAAAAGTAGAAGCCTGCTTTTCTTTAAGAACTCCGAAAGGAGATAGTTTTCTTTCTTTACTCTTTGTCAATTGGGTGGCTTTCCAATGTCTAAAGTGTAAGATATGGGAGAGAAATAAATGGCAATTATATGTGTTGATGTCACAGAAGTGCCACAATTGTAATATCAAAGATTTGATGTCAGTATTCCTAGTGAAGTCTTCTAACTAGTCCAACTAGTTTGTCTTTAGTTACCTGTTGCCTTGTCTCTTTGTTCCTGTTCATTTTCTTTGCCCAGGTTTTCATAATTTCCTTGAATTGCATGAGCTACCTGAGATCTTTCCAAATGTTTATTTTCTGCTTAAATTAGACAGAGTCACTTTGTCTTATTTGAAATTAGGAATGCTGACTAGCACAAATGCTTGAGACAACTCTCAGATTTATTTATCTATGTGCATTCTTATAGGTGAAGAAAACAATTTCAGGGAGGTTAAATAACTTGTTTGAGATCACAGAGCTGGAGAGATTGCAGAGCTAGGGTCCCATACTGGGTTTTTCTGGCTTAGGCCATTTAGAAAGGCATATACTGGCCTAAAACTTTAAAAATCCTAGGGATATCATTATGCCATTTCAGACATTAAGAAATGAGGTTCTTTTGACTTTAAGATATTGTTTGATAATAGTATACTTATTTTAAAGTAAAAGGGGAAGTTTTCATATAATTTTTAGATAACAAGAAAAATGTTCTAAATGATTTTTTTTAAATGCCCTTAAGAGGCTGATTCATTGTGGGGTTGGGAGGGGGAGCATGGGAGGATTTGAGGAACTCTAGATAAGGAAAGGGGTGGGAGGGGAAAAAAAGTCGGGATGAGGTAGAAAAGATGGTGGAATGAGATGGACATCATTACCCTACATACATGTATGAAGACATGAATGGTATCAATATGATTTGTATATAACCAGAGACATGAAAAATTGTGCTCTATATATGTAATATGAATTGTAATGCATTCTGCTGTTATATATAACAAATTAGAATAAAAGTAAATAAATTTAAAAAAATTAAAAATGTCCTTAAAGATAATTTTTTGAAATATTAAAGGTAAATTCTTCAGTTATCTGGAAAATTCACTTACATTGAACATCTTGATAAAAGGAAGCACAAAATTTTCTTCCTCCAAATGAAAAAAAGAGTTCTTATACTCATGGATTTTTTTAGAAGAGGGGCATTCTGAGGAGCCCTGGACCCTTTCCTGAAGCCTGAGTCCATTTGGATTGCACCTAAAATGTTGGATACCGCTGGGCACAGTTGTGCATTCATGTAATCCAGTGACTCAGGAGGCTGAGGGAGGAGGATCCTAAGTTTGAGGCCAGCCTCTGCCGCTTAGGCCCTAAGCAACTTAAGTGATTAAACAAAATAAATAAAAATAAAAAGGACTGGGGATGTAGTTCAATAGTAACCCCCCGCTGGGTTCAATCTCCAGTACACCTTTCTCAAAAAAAAATGTTGGGTGTAGGGGCTTGGAGGAGAAGTGCAAACAGGGATCGGAGTCATGCACCATCCTTCTGTCATCCTGCACACCTGCTCTCCAGCGCCCTAGAAGTAATGTGTGTCATGTTCCTGAAACCTTCAGACAGTGATTATGACCGATTACACAAGTTGCCATGTTCCCTAATCATATCACTTGCATTCCTGCAAACTGCCGTGACAAGATTTGAAGGGAGAAGATCACAGCTGTCTTAAAAAAAAGAAAAAAGAAAAAAAAAAAAAAAAGATAAAGCAGACAATGTTGCAGGCAGATCACACACCAGACTGCAAAGGAAGTCTGGGTTTTGCCTGTTCTCTGACCCAGCTTCACCTCCGCCCATTCTCCCATCTCCAGCGCCCCCAGGTCACACGAGGGGAGCCCAGCAGGTATGGCCCATGCACCCGCTCGTGCGGATTTATTTAGTTAGTTTTTATTATGGGAGCTCTTGCTTCCTGTTCTGTTAAGTGAACATTGTCACTTTGGTAAATTTGGAGCTCATCACTGCCAGCATCCAGCGGCTCTTGTGAATCAAAGCAAAGCCCCCTCCCTGTTCTCCTCCAAAGCAGCTCTAAACTTCAGAGGCCACCTCTCTATTCTGCCACTCCGTTTTTAATCTGTCTTCAAAGAGAGAGCCAACTGTCTTGAATTAAACACCAGGCAGTTCTTGAAGTCATGTGCGATGAAAGTGATTAAATAATTAATTCAAACAAAGGTGATTTCTGAGTCGGGTTGGGGGTCAGAATGAAAAAAAAAAGTCTTGATTTAAAGCAGCACTTACTCAGCGTGCTGCAGAAAAAAATACTGAATATAATATAAAATTACTATGCTGGAGATGACGAACCTGTGTCTGTAGCATCAGCACTCTGACCTCTGGCTATTCCTCCAACAGTCTTCTGGCTATTTTCTCTGCTCTGAGGCCTTTGGACCTTCTTTTCCCCTTGTTGGAAGATGCTCTTCATGATATTTATCTGGGTCACTCTTCCCAATTTTCACTTTCCTAGAGAAACTGTCCCTAACTGTTCTAGCTATAACGTTGTCCATTCTTTCTCTTTCTTTTGTCTGTGCCTTTTTGTTGTTGCTGGGGATTTAACCCAGGGGCACTCTACACTGAACCACATCCCCAGCCCTATTTATTTATTTTTTAAAATTTTGAGGCAGGGTTTTGCTAAGCTGCTTTGGGCCATGCTAAATTTCAGAGGCTGACCTCGAACTTGCAAGCCTTCCAAATCATTGGATTACAGGCGTGTGCCACTGTGCTTGACTGTGCTTTCTTTTTATTTCTTTATGATACCTATAATTGTTTGGCATTTTGCCATACATTAATTCTTTGTTTTATTTTCAACTTCCTCCACCAGAATAAAAGAACCCCAGGGACACATTTATCTATTTTTTCATTGCAGCACTTAGTATCCTCTGGCACAGAGTTAGCAGCAATAATTAGTTGTTCAATGAATACCAAATGGATAAGTATCCATCAGAACTTAAATCCTTCAACTTTTTCTATAATCAAAATTTGGCCTCAAAAATGCTTTTGACAATGGAAGGTACTATGTCTACTTCTAAATAATAAAAGTCACCCACTAGAATGACATTTTCAAATATGGATGCAAATGGCTTCCATTTATGATTAAATACACTCAAGGAGGACCTTCCTGCCCTTGTGCTTCACTGGTTGCATACATCTGGTTTATAGCAAGTTTTCTGAAGTAGACAGACCTTTTGAGGGTAAGTCACAGTCAACTTGATGAAGACTCAATTATGCAGAGGAGGCTGGCCTTGTCTAGCTGTTGGATGTTATGGATGAAATTGTTTGGTAAGTTCTTGACCCTTTACCTGTCCATAGTGGCAACAGGGTAGGTGAGTTCTTAATGGGAATTATTCTGACCATCTCAACCCTCTTTTTGTAATCTCTGATATCTCTAGAAAACAACTGATAGATTTTTTTTCCCAGGATTCCAATCCTGATGATATAGCTGAGTCTCAATTGTGTCTTAAATCAGATATTCTGACCAGTCAGGTAAGGGCTGAGGCATAGAGATAGAGGACACTTCTCTTTTTCTTAGTGAAATCATCCAAGTGACATTTTATTTATTTGTTTATTTTTTGGGGTAGGGGCAGGGGACCAAACTCATGTTAAGCACATGTGCCTTCACTGGACTATACCTCCAAGCCAAATGACATTTTATTCATGATACTATGTAGTAGAGCAAGCATGGAAAAATCTTAGGTAAAAGAGTACTTACTTATATGGAAAGAATCAGTCATTCACAGAAAAATACAGGGCAATTTGATACTTCAAAGCCACTGTCAAACTTAGAGTGGACTTGAGCTTTGGGAGAAACAGGAAGCTTCTACCAAATTGTAGAGGGTTGTAGGCATATGTGCAAAATATCTGAGATGCATTGTGAATTCAGGTGTGGGAAGGGAGATTACACTACAGAGGAGACTGGGGCCAGGGCATAAGATAGAGCTGGGCCTTGTTATCATGACTAGTGAGGGGGATTAGCAGCAGTCCATAATTAGAGCCCTGGCTTTTAGATCAGCTGTGAGGAAAAGCCGGGCTTAGAGTCAGAGCTCTGGAAACCAGGAGGATGCCAGGGAGGAAGCAGATGTTCAAGGCAGATGAAGTGCAAGTCAAGGAAACCGAAGCCACAAGTTTGCCACTTATCACTACAACTAGCATGAGGTGAGGCTGGAACATGTGAACTGGAGGCCACAGCCATGGAAAAAGTGACCAAGTCTGGCTCAGGGGAATCCTTGACTCTGGGGACTGAGATCATTTTAATCTGCATTAGCTGTCAAAGAAAGCCCTGTTAAATCAAAGCAAAGGCAATACATGTATAGAGAAAATCTGTTTATCAAAAGAGCTGCTTAAATGGGATCTACAGGTAACTGTTTCCTATGATTTAAAATATTTATAACTTTTTATCCAGTGTAAGGTAACATATAATAATTAATCAGGTTTAGATACACCTTGGTATAACTACAAATGTGATTAGGAGAATAATTAAAAAATTAAAAACCAATGAATAAGCTTTGTTTTCAAGTCTTCTATCCTTAGAAGAATTTCAAATGAAAGTAGTGTGGTTGGAGAGGACCAGAAATTGTATGAATGCTATGATATATAGAGATATAATTGCTGTCAATGCAAGTAGTGTGGCTTTGCTGAGTAAAATAAGATGATTGCTTAGGGTTTTCCAAAACCCCCTAAAATTGCTTCTATACCACATGTAATCACATGTGGTATAAATAAAATCTGAGTCAAAGGAATGAGGAAAGATAAACATATAATTAAAAACAGCTCAGTATATACTTGGGCTCATTCATTTCAATGATGGCATCTGCAGTTTATGGCGCGGTTATAGACCTGCAATATATCGGCATTGACTATGTGCCATAAAACACATCAATGCAGCTCGAGCCCAAATTATTATACACAAACAATAAATCCATCCTGTTAACAGGATAAATATGATAACTGTTGATAATGTTGGAAAGTGGCAGAACATGATCCCAGAGTAAATAGTTTTGCATTCTTAAGAAACAAAGACTACTTTAGCTTTTAGTGCCTGCCTCCCCTGACTTGCATTTTCTTATCTGTAGTTTGCATTAAAAGACAGATTGTGGCCTTGAAAGCGTCTATGTTAATACTATTTGTGAGTCTAATAAAAGACATCATTTCAACCATTTATTTGTGAAAATGAAATCTTCGTACACTGAAGGTCAGTTTTAGTCAAAGTAATACAATAAGCCAAAGTAAGGTTCTTTTGCCATTAAAATTGCTCATAGAACAAATCTTTGGCATTCTACTTTCGCCCTTGACTTCTGCCCTGTATCTTGCAAGAAAGATACTAATGGTATGCCACAATATGATGATGGAATCACCATAGCTTTGAGTTTTTCTCCAGGAGACAAGTTACCTAAATAGGTGGAAAATTTCAAATGTTGTTAAATGAAAAATAGTCTGATAAACTGCATCTGAAGATGAACTGAAAGTTAGTTTCTTTTCAACAGTCTCTCTTTGTCTTTTGAGGGATCTTTTAAAAGCTGTGGTTTACATTAGGACCTAGAGTTAATATGCATTTAGGTTGAGTTGTTAGAAAAACTCATTTTATACATGTTTAGTGTCAGAAAAATACTTGTACCATATTCTTTGTGAGACAAGTTATTGTGTGCTACACACTTCATCCAGGGGGAGAAAGCAAACAAGTATATAATATTTTAAAAATCAAATACTTATCCTCTTATAGCTATTATCTTATTTGGATAGTCAAACTTTATTCTGGACAAATGTAAAAATTTGATTTATAAAGTCTATATGTAGGTATATATGTATATGTAGCTATATAATTTTTCTCTTTGAAGATATTTTAATAAAAAATTTGAAGTATAATTTAATATTTATATGTTATTATGGTTCAGATGTGAGGTATCCCTCAAAAGCTCATGTGTGACACAATGCAAGAAAGCTTAGAGGTGGAATGATTGGGTTATGAGAACCTTAACCTAGTGAGTGTGTAAATCCACTTGAATGGATTAATTGGGTACTAACTGTAGGCGGGTAGGTGGTAGGCTGTGGCTGAAGGAGGTAGGTCACTGAGGGTGTGCCTTTGGGGTTTATATTTTGTCCCTGGTGATCAGGGTTCCCTCTTGGCTTCCTGGTTGCCATGTCCTGACCTGTTTTCCTCTGCCACATGATGCCACATGCTGCCATATGCTGCCACATGCCGAGATGCTCTGCCTCACCCTAACCCACAGCAACAGAGTTGACTCTCTATGGACTGAGATCTTGAAACTGTGAGTGTCAAATAAACTTTTCTTTCTAAAATTGCTCTTGGTCAGGTCTTTTGGTCACAATGAAGAAAAAGCTGACTAAAATACATGCAATTTACATATAATAAAATCATCAATTTAAAGAGAGAGTTTGGTACATTTTCACAAATGCATACATTCTTTTGCCCACCACCACAAGCATGCTCTCGAACATTTCTATCACACCCAGAAGTTCCCTCATGTTCCAGTATTGTTAATCTGCTCCCTTTCTAACCTGTGGTGACTACTGACATATTTTTAAATTTTTATTTATCTTATTTAATATGTGTGTATGTGTGTGTGTGTGTGTGTGTTCTTGGGGATCAAACCTAGAATGGATGCTAGGCAAGAGCTCTTCCACTGGGCTACATCATTGTCCTGAATTTTATTTTTATCATATACATTCACTCGTACAACATGGTGTTCTGATGTCCATATACACAATGACTACTGTTACACCAATTCATATCATTGTCATCTCACAGTTATCTATTTCCCTCTTTTTCAGTAAGAACAGTTAAAATCCACTTCATTGGCAAATTTCCAGTATAAAATTCAGTATGAAGTACAGTTTTCATGCTGTACATTAGTGCTCCAGATGTATCCATATTACAGAACAGCTGCTTTGTACCCTTGGGTCTGTTCTAGTTTCCCCTCCTCTATGTCTGGTATTCACCATTCTGCTATTTCTATATATTTGATTTTTTAAAGATGCTACAGATCTGATAAGTAATGCAGTATTCTTCTGTGTCTGGCTTCTTTCACTTCATATAATGTGGATGGGAATTTCAGAATCTTGTTTTTAAAGACAGTGATATTCTGCTATATACATGCCTCACAATTTCTTTAAGTTGTCAATGACACTCAGATTGCCTGTCTTCCATATTTTGGCTATTGGGAACAGTGACTGTGGGAGCACTGATGTCTCTCTGCAGTACTGATTTCATTTCCTGTGGGTACATAATCAGAAGAGGGAATTTTGTGGTTTGATGCCCCTCCTTTAAAAAAGGCATTTCCATAGTATTTTCCATAGTGATTGAACAAATTTATTTTCCCTTTTCTCTATATTTTTACCAATTCATTTTATCTCTTGTTTTGATAACAGCTAACCCAACATTGTGGTTTTGATTTATAGTTCCCTGATGACCCGTGAGGTTTCTGTCACTGTAGTTTGATTCTTTCTAGAATTTCATATAAATGGAATGAAAAAGTGGGGTCACTGGTCCCTGAGATTGATATATGCACAAAATTATAGGAAAATATCAATTTTTTTCCAAAGTGACTGTACCATTTCATACTTTACTATCAATATGTTACTTCCAATCATTTAGCAGCCTTGCTAACTCTTGATCTTGTTAATCTTTTAAATTTTACCTATGATACCTATGATAACCTTTTAAATTTTACCTATGGTATGTCTTTGTGGTCTCTATGTATACTTCCCTGTATGAATGATGCTGATTATCTTTTCATGGGCTTATTTTTCATCCATATATCTATTTCATTTAACTTTTTTTGTGTACTTTTAAATAATGTTGGTTGTTTTCTTACTACTATATTGTAAAAATTCTTATATATTTTAGATAAAATTACTTTGTCACATATATGGATTGACAAATTTTTACCTTCATTTGTGGATTGCCTTTTTATTTATTTATTTTTAAAATTTTTACCACATATGCTAACTCACGGTTATTTATTTATTTTATGGTGAGAACAGTTAAGATCTATTCCCTTGGCAAAATTAAAGTATGCATTACAGTATTATTAAGTATAGTTACCATGCTATAATTAATTGCTAGAAACTATTCATCTTATAAATGAAAATTTGTACCCTTTAACCAACAAACCCCCATATCCCTTCTTCCTGTCATTTTATTCTACTGCCCATTCTTATAAGTTCAACTTTTTGAGATTTCCCATGTAATACCATATAGTTGTTTTTCTTTTTTCTCTAACTTATTTAACTTAGCACAATGCCCTCCAGGTTCATTCATACTATTGAAAATGGCAGGCTCTTTTTAATTAAAATCATTAAAATATACTAATTGCATAAATTATTGGGATTTCATTTTTAAGTCTTTTAAATTTATGTATTTATTTATTTATTTTTAAAATTTTTATTGTTGGTTGTTCAAAACATTACATAGTTCTTGATATATCATATTTCACACTTTGATTCAAGTGGGATATGAACTCCCATTTTTACCCCGTATACAGATTGCAGAATCACATCAGTTACACATCCATTGATTTACTTATTGCCATACTAGTGTCTGTTGTATTCTGCTGCCTTTCCTATCCTCTACTATCCCCCCTCCCCCCATCCCCTCCCCTCTTCTCTCTCTACCCCCTCTACCGTAATTCATTTCTCCCCCTTATATTTTTTTCATTTTTAAGTCTTTTGAAAAACATTTAAAATATTTGATAAGATGTAACTTATGATTTTTTTTAGTAATTCATGCCTATTTATATATTCTATCTAAAAAATAAAAGTAGGCTTTATGATTAGTTCTAATAGATTCTGTTTTTTTTGTTTTGTTTTGTTTTTGTTTTTTAATTTCTCTTAATGTTCTGAGGTAGCAAGCTTTGAGATTCATTTTTCACATATGGTGGTCCAGTTGTTTCAAGGCCACTTGTTGAGAAGTTTATATTTTCGTGATTAACATGTTTTGGTATTTCTACTAAAAATTAAGTCATTTTATTTTTGAACATTTAGTTCAATTCCATTGAACTATTTTTGTAGTCTTACGCCAATACCACACAGTATTAATTATTGTGGTTTTGTAGTAATCCATGAAGAGATATAATAAGTTTTACAAATTTGTTCTTTTTACAAAGTTGTTATGGGTACTCTTGGTCTTTTGAATTTAGAAATCAAAATTTTAGAATGATCTGTTTATTTCTTCAAAAATGTCTTCTCATATTTGGATTAAAAATTTCATTAAGTTTATGTAGAAAGTTAGGGAGAACTGACATATTAACAATATCAACTATATAAACCTGGCATGTTACTTCATTTATTAAGGTATTCTTTAATTTCTTTCAGCAATATTTTGCATGTAGCCTATTAAATTTATCTCAACATATCTTATGTTTTGGGATAAAGGTTATACCATTTATTTATTTATTTATTTATTCATTTATTTATTTATTTTGCATGCTGGGGATACAACTCAGGACCTGGAGCATTCTAGGCAAGCACTCTTTATTAATTATCATTTATATTTCAATTTCTAATAGTTTATTCACAGTATATGAAAATACAATTGTTTTTTCATTATTGACCAGGTAGTGTATAACTTTGCCAAACTTACCATTATTTCAGTTAGCTTTAAAAATAAAAAATTGTAGAATATTCTATGTAGATGAGTATATTGTATGTATACAGAAAATTTTTCTACTTTATTTTCAATTTGAATGCCTTTTCTTTATTTTTTCTTGTCTTATTGCACTAGCTAGAATTTGTAGTAGAAAATTTGAAAGGAATAGTAAAAGCATACTCTAGGCTCCTCCTTGTTTTGAGAGGAAAGCTTTTAGATTTTTACCTCTACAAGTATGATAGTGTAGGTTTTTTTTTAAAAAGAATTGTTTATTTTTTCATTTGTTTTTGATATAATCTTTCTCTTAGTTTGAGAAAATTTCCTGAGTAATGAATGGAAGTTAACTTTTGTCAAACTTTTTTTTGCATCTCTTGAGATACTCAAGTGATTTTTTTCTTTGTTAGTCTGTTAATACAACGAATTACCTTAATCGACTTTCAAACGTTAAACAAAGCTTGCATTCTTGGAATAGATCCCACTTGGTCATGCTGTAATAGTCTATTTATGTAATTCTGGATTTAATTTCTTAAAAATATTTTGATGATTTTGTGTCTATGCTCACGAGGAACACCAGACTGCAAGAATTTGTTTTGCATAAAGTAGTATATAGGGCTAGGGATGTGGCTCAAGCGGTAGCGTGCTCGCCTGGCATGCACAAGGCGCTGGGTTCAATCCTCAGCTCTACATAAAAATAAAGATGTTGTGTCCACCGAAAACTGAAAAATAAATATTAAAAAATTCTCTCTCTCTTTTTTAAAAAAAGGAGTATATAATATTCTCTTAATAACCCTTTAACATCTATGGTGTCTGAAGTAAAGTTCGTTCTTTAATTTCCAGAAGAATTATTTTTATATTCTTTTTTTTTCCCTGTTCAGTCTGGCTGGAGCTGCTTTTTTCAAGAAAATGGATTTTAAATAACTGTTTATTGTTTGTTTTTTATTTCTTGATTATGTGTTCTTGCCTTTATTATTTTTCTTTTTTGTTGAGTTGAATTTGGTCTTCTTTTTCTTGTTTCTTAAGGTTTCAACTAAAGTCATTGCTTTGATTTCTTTCTTCTTTTCTAATATTAGCATTTAATGTTATATTTGTTCCTTTAAACTTTTACTGACATCAGCAAATTTTGACTTACTTTCCTTTCATTTCTACTGTTAATTTTTTTCTAATTTTCCTTGTAATTTCTTCTTTGACGTGTGTTTTATTTAGAATTGTATTATTAAATTTCCAAATATTTTCACATTTTGCAGACATCTTTCTATTGTTTTCTAGTTTAACTCTATGGCGGCCAGAGAACATACTTTGTGTTTTTTATTCCTTTTAAAATTTCCATTTTTAAACATTTTCCTTTTTTCATGTTGAGTGTTGTTGTGATTGCCTTTTGTCTCCATTATTGACCCAATAGCTTTTTTTTTGCTTTGGATCTTGATTTTTTTGTAGTTGTTATGGAGTTTATAATATTCAACTTGATCTTATCACAACTTGGTTTCAAATAATGTTATACCTCTTCATGTATAGTATAAAAACCTTATAACTATATGTTTCCATTTCTATCTTCTTGTTCTTTGTGTAATTGTCATACATTTTGTTTTTACAGGTTTTAATCCCCCCAATGCAATACATTTTAAAAATTTGTTTTGTATTTACCTGCATATATATATCAGTTTGATATTTTTAATTTTTAATATAGATCCAAATTTTCATCTGCTATCATTTTCCCTCTGCCTGTTTAACAGGAATGCATAACTCCTGGTGATTAATTCTTTCAGCTTTTGCTTGTCTGAAAAATTCTTTGTTTTCCCTTCACTTTCATAGATATTTTCACTTGGCATAGAAAACTAGAGTGGTGGATATTTTTTTCCTTTCCGTACTTTAAAAGTGTTACTCCATATAGCCTCTGATTAGAAGTCTGCTGTTTTGTCATTCTTACTGTTCTTCCTCTATATATAACACATAATTTTTCTTTAGTGGTCATTCTGCACATGTTATGGTTTGGATGTGAGGTGTCCCCCCAATGTTCATCTGCGAGACAATGCAAGGAGGTTTGGAGATGAAATGATTGGATTAAAAGAGACTCACCACAAGCAGTGCATTAATCTCCTGATAGGGATTAACTTAGGGGTAGCTATGGGCTGGTAGGGTGGCTGGAGGAGATGGATCATTGGGGGCATGCCTTTCGGGTATATGTTTTATGTCTGGTGATTGAAATCTCTCTGCTTTCTGATCATCATGTCTTGAGCACTTTCCTTCATCACACTCTTCTTCCATGATGTTTTGCCTCACTTCAACTCCTAAGGAATGGAGCTGACCCTCTTTGAACTGAGATTTCTGAAACCATGAGCCCCCAAATAAACTTCTCCTAAAATTGCTCTTGTTGAGTCTTTTAGTTACAGTGGCAAAGAAGCTGATTAAAACAGCACTCCAATATCTCTCTTCTTAACTTGGTGGGACCATTGGATTCTTTGGGTTCCCTTTCTAGTTTGCAGCCTGAAGGTAGCCTCTGGGTAATCAAGTTGGAGCAATAATGAGTTCAGCTCAATTGTTTCTCTCCTGTTGAACATAACAATCATGTTTTGCCTGCTGTTCAATTTTTAGAATTCATTATTTCATATTCTTTAGTTTGGTTTTCTACTTGTTTAAGGTCAACAGGTAAATGTAGTCCTTTTTTTTTTCCATTTTGGTCAGAAATGAAAGCCCTCTCAGGAAACATAAAACAAAGCAACTCTTTACTGAAGTATAACATGCATAGAGAAAAGGGCTGTAAGTTTTCACTTCACTGGATTTTCACAAATTGAACATAAATGTGTGCCTAGCACCTAAATCAAGAACTAGAACACTAAGAGTACTCCAGTCATCTTTGGATTCCTTCCTATCCTACACCTCCCCAAATATTAACCTTCATTTTGACTTCTAATGATATAGATTGAAGTTTCCCTGTTTTGAACTTTATGTAAGTGGAATATGGCAGTATGTGACTTCTTAGCAAGTATCTGACCTCTTGCTAAGTATTATGATCATAAAGTTATTTATTTATTTATTTATTAGCATTGTTTGTGTAGTTATATCCTTGTGGCACTGTGTTCCTCTGAGTACATTTGTATAGTTGTTGACTTCAGGCTATGATAATGATATGATCATAACATTCTAGCTAATATGTTTTGGTGACCATGTAAAATATGTAGACATTTTAGATGAACACATAGCTAAAAGTTTAATTGTAAGATCACAGGAGATATATATACACGTAGATTTAGTAGATACTACCAAAGAGTTTTCCTGAGTATTATTCTCATTTACCTTTTCACCAACAGTAGGAAGGATTTCTGGTTATTTGGGGAAATTTTAATTAAAATCTAACATACAGCCTAATTTTTCTGGCAATGTTATTATTGAGAAGACCAGAAAAGAGACAAAAAAAAATCATGGATTAAATCGTGTAGATAATAGAAATATACACAGATAAATCATGAGAAAACAGTTTAATTTGATATAATCTTCCTATGTATATACACAAACATACCACCATAAATTCCACCATCATGTACATCCATAAAAAATGGGATCCTAATTAAAATAAAATATATTCCATGCTTGTATAATTACATCAAAATAGATTCTACTGTCATGTGTAACTAAAGAGAACCAATAAAAAATTAAAACAAAGAGGCATTGGGACTCACAGACAGGAATACTGGCTGAGATATAGATGACATGACATATATATATATATATATATATATATATATATATATATATATATATATATATATATGGCTCAATTATGAAGAATCATGATCCTGATGACAATTAATGTTTTGATTTCATTTTTTTGAGGTCCTGGGGGTTTAATTCAGGGCCACTTCACTACTGAGCTATATTCTCAGCACTTTTTATTTTATTTTGAGATAGAGTCTCACTAAGTTGTCCAGACGGGCCTTATACTTGCAATCCTCCTGCCTCAGCCTCCCAAGTTACTGGGATTACAGGTGTGCCCACCATGCTGAGCTCCAACTGTTTATTTATTTATGACTTTCAGATTTTCTTCTGAGTGTCATGCCTGTGTTGGAATCAGAGTGGAATAAGATACAGTCACAAATTTCAGGCTGGTGACAGTTTATTGAGAAGGCAAATAAGTGTGCTACAATGTTGGGTGAAGTGTTGTGACATGGGCTGTATAAATGTAACACAAGACTGAGGGTTAGTCTTAATGTCCCAAGACTCCTCTATAGGTCAAAATAATTCCCTAAAAGTGTGAGATACTGGTTAAGGGAATTGCCCCTAGTGATACAACATGTTCAGTTGGTTCCTACTTGCTCCTCCTTTCACCTCACAAAGCCCAGGGAAGCCAACAGTCAGTGGCTTCCTTCCATGGCCTGCATGGAACCAAGCAAGATTTGTTCCAACTTAAGTCTCTGGTCTTCTCTAAACCTCCACCTCCATTTCCACATCAGAGTATTCAATGCAACTGGAAAAAAAATGCTTGAAAATATGACACTTTATTGAAAAGGCATTGGGGCCAGATAAAACTTAGGTTCTCATTCAGTTCTTTGACTCATGTGCTGTATCATTTTTGTCAAATTCCTTAAGTTCCCTGAACCTCCAACTCTTCATCTATAAATGGAGATGTTATTAACCTCATGGGATTTTGAGGGTTGATGGCTGCCATAGAATAAACATTTATAAATAATTGTCATTTTCATCTTTAAACTTATAATAGTCTAGGTGCATCAAAATACTGGTAGGTAACTGGTATCCAGTGTTTTCAGACCTCGTGTTCCAAACTCCATATGAATGTCTAGAGAAGAAAGGTGAGCATCCTGCTAGTTGTGGGAGAAAATTGATGCAGCTCTAACTGAGAAGACTGGAAGATGGTAGGGACCATCAAAACATCTTGTTTTCTATATTGAAATACCTGAAGTAGAATAGGTTGAGATGGAAAGGTATTAATGGGTGAAGTGGGAACCTGCTGCAGAATCTCACACTAGGAGTCCCAGTGGAAGCAGATCCATTATGTGGCCAAGGTTCATGTGTTTTCCATTCCAAATGGAGATCCATGGTCTGACAATCATGATGTAACTATGGACATCCCATATCAGGATATTTGGAATAGGAATTGCCAGAGATAATCACTAACTGTATCTACCTAGATATTTAGTAAGATATTTATTCACTTTCAGCAGCTGGAACATCCATAGGGCTTCTTATATTTTTCTCCTGGATGAATGTTACAAAGTAACTTCTCAGATAATTTTATTCCAGTGTTATTTCTTCTAATAAGTAATCAGTATATCAATTTATAAGTGGTCACAGAAATACTTTGAAGAGGTCATGTTTGTAATTTAGTGATTACTAAGTTAAAAGGAAAGAAACAAATAAAGGAATAATGAAATCAATAAACACCTTTTCTCAAAACCATTAAGGGTATTTATTGCTACTTTCTCTTTCTCTCTAAAATACAGAACTTCCTTAAATACAGTGAGTTATATATTCAGTCCAGTGAGACCCTTATAGAATAATACCAGTAAGTCATTCTGCATATTCTTTGACAGAAAATTCTGTTAGTGAAAAGCTATCAGACCAACTGAAGATGGAAGTAGGTATTTTGAACTTTTGAACTTAAATTTTATAATCTTCAGCTAAAAACAAGTTTCATGATAATAAATTTCCAAAACAGAAATTTTTCCAGATACCAGAGTTTTCTAGAATAAATAGGAGACCATGAGAAATGCTACAGAAATACTAAACAGGTTGCCATTTAAAGTAGTTAATATTCTCAGCTAAGAAAAGAGCTCATTTTCCCTTGGTCATGGTAAATAACTAAAACTAATGTTTATTGAATGTTCTATCTGTACTAAGCATATGCTTAGTGTTTTAGGTATGTTATCTCATTTAGTGCTCATAAAACCCTAAGATGTTTGATAATGTATGAGTCCTACTTTGTTAAGTGGGGAAGTGACTGAGAGAGCTACTGAATCCTGCCCTGGTTCCTTAGCTGGTCAGTAACAAGGTGGTCTCTTGCCAGGGATTATGTGCAGTATTATTACTAAACCCATGTTGGATGGAGCGGATTGGGAGAAATGGTTGTGGTTAATGTGTATATGAGAGTACAGACTGTAGTCTGTGCCTGTTCTTGAAGGTTGGGTACTGGTCAGAGTGCATATATGCATTGTCCTACCACTTTGCTTGGAAAAGCCATGACAGAAATGGAGTATGTTGAAGTTGTAAGTGAAGTTAAGTTGTAGAGCACTTGCTCAGCCTGTGTTAATCCCTGGGTTCAATACTCAGTACTAGAAATTAAAAAAAAAATGTATGTTGAGGACTAACCCAGACTGGGCTCCATATTACGATCTACAGTGTTCCAACTTTGGGTCCTGAGGGATCTGGTTACCATGAGAACTTAGGGATCAGAAAGTTTGCCTGGAAATGGTCTATTCACTTTGCACTTAGCAGAAGTGGAAGTTCTGCTTAATAATTCTGTGATTAGATAAATGAGTAACGATAAAGAGGAGGGAAAGTTAATACATGCTCTTATTATTGACTGCATTTTAGAAGATGTGGGGACCAGACTGTAGAGGATGAAAGGACCTGCGGGTAGCCCTGGGATTTCGGTGAGGTTGGGTGAAGGGAAATTGTGGAATGGCACAGTGGTCAGAGCTAGGTGGTTAAGTACAACCACATGGTGCTGTATGCTATTGCCTCCTAGAGATTAGGTCTGAATTCCTCTACCAACAATAATAGTATTTATCTCCTTGGATTGTTTTGAGAATTAAGGATCATGATCTGCTTTATATAGAACAAGCATTCAAAAAGGGTTAGCTATTCTTATTTTGAGCTATTACCATTTTTTTTCAAATTTTCCAAAATCTTTAAATTTGTATTATGAAAGTCAAATAATGAATGACTGTGTCATCATATTTTAGATTTAAAAGCTATGAGTCTTTTGTCATTTTTGACTTTACCCCTCCTCAATTATTAATCATAAAGAAAGAATATTAGATATATAGTTGCAGTCCTCTGAATTACCCTATCCAGCCCCCAACGACTTTTTCTTTCTTAAAAACAGTCACCACCATATTCTGCCATCTGTTTTGTATACCTTTCTGTATTTCTGATTACCCCTGAAATAATAAGTAGCTTCTTCTAGCTTTTAATATGTTACATAAATGTTACTACTAGAAGCATCATTTAGTAACTTGCTTTCTCATTTCACCTAATGTTTTTTTTTTAAATATTTTTTAGTTGTCAATGGATCTTTATTTATTTATATGTGGTGCTGAGAATCGAACCCTGTGCCTTATACATGCCAGGCAAGTGCTCTACCACTGAGCCACGTCCCCAGCCCTTCACCTAATGTTTTTGAAATGCACTTTCAACTATACCTATTTTACCTATAGATTTAGTTGATACCTATAGATAAAATCAATTCATATAAACTGTCACGTAGTACTTGAGCATATACATAGAACAGTTCATTTTTCTTTTTCCTTTTTGATGAACATTAATTTTTTTCACTTATTTTTTTAAACAAATTACATATAACAGTTTCTAAAAAGAACAAAAAAGAAACAATGGAAAAACTGCATTTAAAATAGGCTAAACAAAAACATCATTTATAACAAATGTCTTTGCTTCTGTCTTTATATATTCATACACAAATTTTCTCTGGAGGGAATAGGCAGACACAGAAATACTGGCCTAGTGTCTGTGTACACCTGCTCTAAATAGTACCACTTTTCTTCCTTTCCAAATTGTATAAGTTTGCCCTTCTACAGCATGATACTCTTGTTTCTCCTCATTGTTTCTAATATTTAATATTGCCAGAATACAAATTTTGCTATTTGATGGGTATAATAAAATGGGTTCTATACCCCCATTGTCGCAGAAATAGATTGGCTCTGTGGGTATAGGATGGGAACCATTGGAATAGGACCAAGGATTTGAGGAGCAGGCAGGGAGATACGTCAAGTAGACCAGGATAACGGTCCAATGGCTTGATTCATCAGCTTTCCAACTGTGCTCTTCTGGTTCCAGAGGATACTTGGAGTGCTCTTTGCAAGTCTTGAGGGTATCAGTGATGGCGCAAAACAAAAATATGGCCAGTTAAGCAGGCACTCTGAAGCCTGTTTCCACCAAGCATGTCTGCTTATATGGTTTGATGGGTTCTTCAGAAAATGTTATTTTTCATTAAAAACATGTTATTTATGTTAACATAATTGTTTGTTATTTTATTTTTATTTGTGCTTTTTAGATATAAATGATAGAGCAAACTAGATAAATTAACATTTTAAACATTTTCAATGTTTTATTTCTAATATTGTACCTATTGAAAGATAAAGCTTATATAAACAAAAGCTCTGAATGCTTGATATTTTTTTAAGACTGGGAAAAGGTCATGAGTCTAAAGAGTTGAAAACTCTCTGATCTCATTAAAAGAGAGCTGGAATTTATTGGCAAGTTCTTAGTAGCAGGAGACTGGGATTCTCTTTTCAACCAGCCCAGTGTTGGGTTGTACCAAAGTGATGACTGCTGTTCAAAGGTGTGGACTTCCAAGACTGCAGACTGGTCATAAAGAGGAGTTGGTGGTGATGAATATGAGAGATGCTTCTGAGAACATTTGACGGCAGCTCTGTAAGCTGTCAATGATGCACCAGGGCATGTCCACAGAAGTAGCGAGAGTGCCGGTGCAGGCCATGAAGGTGACTTTGAAGCAGCAGGTATTCTGTATCTTTCTGTGTCTGGTTGGGGCTGGTGGTAGGGAAGACACAGAGGCTTTCCTGCATCATGGACTCTCTAAGTGCTTATTGGTTAGTTCTGACTGGGCTTAACTCCTTGTCTTAGTTTTTGACACAGTCTTCATCTAGACAAAATACCTTGTTGAAATCCCCAAGGTAATGATGTTCCCAGAAACTGGTCAATAGCAGTTGATAGTTGCTACACCAGCTGAAGGTGAGGATCATTCTGTGATATCCCTCATTCTTCCTGTTCATGGTTTTATCTTTACATGATTTATATGCCTTCTGTCTGAGGGTTGGAAAAACAGGGAAGATACTGCCTAGGTTTCATCATTTACAGAATTGGAATCTCAGATGTGTATGTGTGTCTCCAGATGATACTCAAAAGGGGCAGGGCGACTTACTATCCTGGTTATTAAAAAAGGGCATCACGTTGTCTGTAATATAAAGCAAAAAGACACTAGGGCCCAAATAGATGCCATCTGAAAACACCATCAGGTCTTGATTTATCTCTGATGTCTTCTGTGGTTCATGTTGGTTAATGATTTATTATATGTTATTTTGTCAATGTGAGTGATATACCTACTGCTTACCGAGTAAAGTACACCTTGTCTATGTGGGGACCTAATAGAAAGATCCTCCTGGGCACAATGACAGCAACAGTAACACACACACACACACACACACACACACACACACACACACACACTCCTCCCCTTTGGGTTTCAGTTTGAAAAGAAAGGCTTAACATTGACAGTATGAAAGTCTCTTGTTTCCTGCCTGAGAGCTCCTCTCACAAAGGCTAGGTCTCTGGGCACTTCCAGGAGCCTGTGGCAGGTGCCTGGCAGCCTTTTGTTGGCATCCTTGTCTTGCTGCTGGAGAGTTTCTTCCTGCTTACCACCAACATAATCATGCATGTTAGTCAGCTTTTCATCTTTCTGGCTAAAATACCTGACAAGAACAACTTAGAGCAGGAAAGATTTATTTTGGCTTGGCTGACTCTAATGCTCTGGGCCCAAAGTAAGGCAGAATGTCATGGCTAAAGTGTGTGCAGAGGAAAGCTGCTCAGCTCATGGTAGTGAGAAGGAGGAGCCGGGGAGAAGATAAACCCATCCAGGGCATGCCCCCATTGACCTACTTCCTTCAACTAGGCCCCACCTTCCAGCTGTCCATTCAGCTATCATCATCCATAGATTGATAGATTTGATGGATTAATCCACTAATGAGGTCAGAACCCTCATGATCCAATCATTGCCTAAAAACTCCTCCTCTGAACCTTGCTGCAATGGGGACCATGCTTTGAACATGAGACTTTGTGAAACATTCCAGACTCAAACCATAACACTGTGGTAAATACGGGCAAGCTGTGAGTCACAAGTTTGCTGTAAGAAAATGGGGAGTGTCATCAGCTGCCTGACATTTCTCTATAACTCTGTTTCTTCTTCTTCTTCTTCTTCTTCTTCTTCTTCTTTTTTTTTTCCAGAGGATGGGTACTAGGGATTGAACTCAGGGGCACTAGACCACTGAAACACACCCTCAGCCTTTTTTTTTTTTGTATTTTATTTAGAGAGAGGGTCTCACTGAGTTTCTTAGTGCCTCGCTTTTGCTGAGGCTGGCTTTGAACTTGCAATTCTCCTGCCTCAGCTTCCCGAGCTGCTGGGATTACAGGTGTGTACCACTGTGCCCAGCTGTTTCTTCTCTTTTAAAAATGATTTTATTATTCTTTTAAACTACAGTGCCTCACTGTCTCCCTCAGGTTAGCCCCAAACTCCTGGGCTCAAATGATCTTCTTGCCTGGGTAGCTACAATGACAGGCAGATACCACTATGCCTGGCATGGTTTCTTCTCTTAATAAAGAATTGTGGTCTAGTGGGCTGGGAATATAGCTCAGTGGTAGAGCACTTGCTTAGCATGTGTGAGGCTCTGGGTTTGACCCCCAGTACTGTAAAAAAAAAAAAGGCAAGAGGAGTTGTAGTATATGAGAGGCAGACATTATTAGTTACCAATCAATAGCCCCTGATCCTTTGGAAATGTCAAATACTTGCTTTCCCAGGCTCCCTCATATGGGCACATCCTGCAGGAGAAGACCTGAGAGAAAGAATTTCTTTTTTTGGGGGGGAGGGGGGCTGGTGGTAATGAGGGAAGCTGGCAGGAGGAGGGATGGGGCATATTGGACAGCTTCTGAGAAAGATTTTTCTTCTTTTATCCGTCAGGGTCCCGGCAGGAAACAGATGGCTCACTTAGACAAGGCAATTAAGGAGAATTTAATAAAGTGACTATTTACAAAGGTCTGAGTAGGGTTGAGGGAGGCCTACCGGGATGGTTGAGGAATCCACTGTACAACTAGCATGGGCGGGGAGCCATTACCATTCTGGGACTGAGCTGGGGAGTGGGGAATGGGTACCAGAGCCAGAGAGATGGGCTCTGGCTACCAGAGACAGGGACCTGATGGAACTGTGGTGTTTCCCACTGCAGGTGGCTCAGAGGGAGGTACCTTAAGGCTCTTGGAAGTCAGAGCCCAGGGAGTCTACCCAGGTTCAGCAAGTAAGCTGCCCAACACAAAGAAGGCAGAAGAGGGCGGAAAGCAGACGTTGAAGGAGTAAAAGAAAAAATATCCATCATATTGGTAGAAAGGAAGAAAACAAGAAAGAGAGAAGACCAAAGAGGTTCTTTACCCTAACCCTGTCCTGCAGCATGTGTGGGAGGACTGAGGCGGTGACTTTGCACCTATGCAGGAAAGTGGAGAGAATCTCATGCACCTGGGGCTGCAGCATGCTGGGACTATTGCCTCAGACCTCATGTCATGGAAGGAAAAGAAGCTTCTGCTTTTTAAACGTTTTAGTCAGAGATTCAGTTGAGGTCCAAAGCATCTTAACTGATACAATCCCCCAGAAAGAAATTAAGGAGACTAGAACTTCCTGAATACATATCGTATACTAACCTCTCTTCTCATGGATTGGATTTAGTTCTTTCAATAAGCCCACCAAGTGACAATCATTATTGCCACTGTTTCTATCTCACAAACAAGAAGCTTAAGCTGAGAATGAGACTTTAATGGTTGAGCTAAGCTTACCCCCACTCACAGTTGACTTAGGAGTCTAAGTTCTTTGGCAGTCTGTGGCTTTATCACTTCAACCATAAATGGTTTTTGAGTTAATAAATTCTACCTGGACTCCATGTCTCCCTCTTAGAACATTATAGAATGCCTGGTATTATGTCTCCAACTCTTCTATTCCAGGGAGAATGTAGTCCTGAGCACTCAAATGGCCACAGAAGGAAGAATGCTTTCAGAATCTGAGCTGGCCACATCCAGCAAGTGCCAGTTCCCCTCATTGATTCCAATTCTATCATTTATTTAACAGCTATTTATTGAGCACTGACTATGTTCCAGTCAATATTCTAGCTGCTGAGGATATATCAGGAACTGAAGGAACTTGCATACCAGGATTAGATTAAACAACAACAACAACAACAACAACACATAGGCAGACAAACATGACCATTTGACAGTGATAGGAGGTCTAGAAGTTTGCAAGATGGTGGAGACCAGAGGCAGAGAGGGGGTTATTTTAGATAAAATGATCAAAAAAGCTCTCTGAGAAGGTGACTTTGGAAGTGAGATCTGATGATCTAGTGGAATGACTGGGTGAAGAAAATGGAGGAAAAATACCCCCAAGGAATAAGCTTAGCATGAGCAAGGACCAAAAGAAATTCTCTGTGGCTAGAGCACAGGGAATTAAGGGATGTGGTGGCTAGGGTGGACAGAGGACTGAGAAATGAGGGGCCAGGTGCTGTAGGGTCTTAGTGATCATGGAAGTGTTTGGAAATATATTGTAGGGATAAGGGGAGGGCTTTGGTTTGCAAAAGTGGAGGTGATTTGAGTTTTATTTCACAAAGAGTATCCTGGCTCTTGGGTGGAGAACAGATTAGCTAGGGCTGAAGTGGGTTCAGGGAAACTAGTTAAGTGTCTCCACCATGTTTAAATGAGATTAGGCTAGGGTGGTTGCTTTAGGATGTAGAGTAAGGGACAGGTTTGTGGTTCATTTTGGAGATTAAGTATTAGGGGGTAGAAAAGAGTTAGGAAAATTTGGTGATGCCTCAGTAATCCAAAAATTTGGATGGACTACTTCACCAAGATTTCGCCTGTGTGTGTCCCTTAAACTGACAATCACCTCTACATGTGAGTTAAATCTCTGCTGGGACTCTTCCTAATTTGAGCAGGAATTAGGTTAGAGTTTTTCATCTTGATGAGACTACAAATGTTTTTAAAGCCAACCTTCTTTAAAGCTGAGGAGAGGGAGGTGCAGAGAGATTAAGAAGTGTACTTGTGGAGCTGTGAATCAGAATTAAATGGGTTGCGTTTACCTTCCCAGAATGTTCTACAGGGATTTCTTTTTTTTAATCCTAAATATATGTATTTTCTAAACTGATACTTTGTTCCTAAGCAGGAAACAGCATTATGATTTTAAAAACATGGAAAAACACCAACTCACAAAAAAGCAACTTCTGAATCTTGTGAAGTCTCATGGAGTATAACTGTGCCAGACACTCCAAAAATGTTAACAATTTGCATTGATTTATTTATTCAGTTGTACAACTTGTAACAGTTTCACCAGCTGACCAAGGAAAGGGCAGCAGCCTGTTCCTATCTGTAGATAATGTGAGAAAGTAGAAACATGTTGATTTCTCTTGTAACCAACTTATGCCAATTCCAGACACTTCTCTTAGCCTGCAAATTGGCCACATCCAGAATGTTGAGATGTGTGGCTTCAAATGGGGGTGGGGGAACCCACTTCTTTGGCAAGGAATCACTCCCTATATGGCTACTGAGTGATTCTAATGCCAATTTCTCAGGGCTTAGCAGAGTCAGAGTAATTTTAAGATGGTTTATCACATAATTAGATGGTCAATAATACTTACCATATTTCAAATGAATAATATGTGCTTGGTGGGTTTTTCTTTTTTTAATACTGGGGATCCAACCCAGGACCTCATGCATGCCGGGGAAATGCTTTACCACTGAATTCCACCCCCAGTGTTGCTTGTTACCTTATGTATCTAATTCATTTGAACCTTCTCTCTCTCTCTCTCTCTTTTTTTTTTGCCTTCCACCGTTGCTTTTCATTCTCATTATGGGTGGAACATATTTTTCCATTCAGTTGGTAAGGAGTTTTAAAAATAACTTGTTTTGATCAATGGAAGTGGGTGGAAGTGTCATTGTTACCCTTAAGAACTAGAACCATAAGAGGCTCCATGTGTTCTCATTATCCTACTTGAGATTCTGACTTCTTCCATGAGAAGAATGTGATCCATGTGACCATTGCAACCTCTTGCAAACTGAGTCCCAGAATGAAAATATGGGGATCAAATGTCTGCCTGACTTGAGGTCTAAGCTTAGGCTGAACTCAGTCAAAGCCATCTGAGGTTAGTTGAACCATGAGTGTGAATTGAACTATGGCACTGTGAACCACTGAGGTTTAGGGATTGTTTGTTTCAAAACACCATCAAAGTAACAGCTAAGACATGAAATGTTTGTTTTACTTGCACATTATACTTGATTAAAAGAGAGGCTCTGAGATGTTAATGATCTTCCTCAGCTCACACTACTGGAGCAGCTTATCAGCTTCTTCCCTTTAAATCTTGTGTCCTCTTTCCTCAATAAATAATGCTTTCATCATTCCCCACATAAAGAAGTACAGGGATTTTTCATTTGTCCTGGTAGTTTTCTTTCGTGTTTTAGTTGATGATTAAAAGGCATTTACTTCCTTGAGAGATCCCTACTGTGGCACAAACTGAGGGAAATGTTAGGCGTATAGAGTAAGACAAAACGTTACACACACATTTTATGTGTCATTTGTGTATTCAATTACATTAGGAGTCAGAGTGAAAAACAACCTTTCTGTTTTGTGAAAATATTGAATTTCCCTTTTAAAAATCAGCACAGTATCTATTCAAATGCAAAATATCATTCAGAGAGGTGAATGTTCTTCCTCTTAGTTCATGGAATAAATTAAGATAGATTGGCGATTCACTTACTTTTACTTGATAGGAAGATAATATATTGATTTTTTCCTCCCTCTCTTTCCTTTTAAATCTAAAGAAAAACTTCAAATAAAACCTAATTACATCACTCCCATTCTGAATTCTTCTGGAAATTACAGAGCTATCAATATTAAGTATGCTTTACACCAATGTGGAAATCTATTTTGCTCAGACAAATGCCCCAATGCCACTCTGATTTTTATGTAATTTAGCTCTAAAAGATGGTGTAATGTGGATCTTCTTATTAGCTTAAACTAGGTTAGTTGGGATTTTAAAATGTATCACGGGAATTGGACTGATTTTTAAAGGTGAAGATATTCACATAGAAAATGGAAAGACAGGGAAAAGGAAGCCTTCCCTGTCCCACTAGATCTATACAGGGGATGCATATTTTTGAAATAAAATGTGGTTGCTTAGACTGTGGAAATTATAGGGAATTTCTAACCTGCTACCCACATAGAAAAGTGCCCCTCAGCCTCCAGGTGAAATTGCTTCAAAACAATTCAAAAATGAACTTGAGGCAGTACTGATCACTTATAGCAAGACCAACCACACAGATGACCCTCCCTGGAATTTTAGGGCTGTGTTGTGTGCATAGAGACCACAGCCACAGCTCTCTGGCCCATGGCCGATTCCAATCCCTAGGAGAGGCACTTAAGGAGGAGAGGAAGGGTGGCCAGTTTCTGTACAGAAATCTTGTGCTTGGTGGTTCTAGCAGAGAGCTCTCATCTCAAGGAAAAAGAGAGTAGAGAAATCATCATGGCTGCGAGGAGAAGCAAAAGGCTGAACCCTCACGGTTGGCTGACTTTTAATCCTGAATCAGCACTGTCTCATTACGAGACATTAGGCAAATCCTCCATTAACTGGCGCTCATAAAGAGGAGGAGGTGCCAGGAGACAGGAGGCTGACATGCACAGCCCTGGCTTTTGAAAAGGGGGAAAAGGGATTTTAAAACTACAGACCTGTGGGCTTAATGTCAGTCCCTAGTGAAATTCTAGAATAGATTATTAAGAGAATGGTTTGTGAGCCCTTGACAAAAGGAAATGGTAGTCTTAGAAGCCAGGGTGGATTTGCTGTGAATGAATCTTTCCAGATTAATAACTTCATTTTCTTTTAGGTTATGGTTACAGATCAGGCAGATGAAGTGTGCATGGACTTCAGAAAGACAGCCTGTGTAGTCTCTTATGAGAGCCTTGTAAAGTAAGAATCATACCATAGTCAGTAGTCAATTTGGGGATGTAGGATTAATTGTTTTTTAAAGAGGGTTGTGCAAAGAAATATGGCTATGCACCTCTAAGGTGGTCTCTGGTAGTATCAGAGAAGATCATTTTAATTCATATAATACTGAGGATATAGATCAGGCCTAGTTTACTTTCTGTTGGTGAGAATGGCATTTGATCTACAACTAAACCTAATACTGAAACAAGGTGAGGTCCTGGCCAGTAGAACCATTCCTTTGGGCTGGAGGAAGAACACATGAGCCATGCAAAGTTTAAGACAATTGAAGCTCAGGTCAGGCAGAATGGGATCAAGCTCTTCTGTGTAGTGATGATTAACACAAGGGTAAGTAATAATTAGTGGACAGTCATTGTCTGTGTTCTCCCAGGACCTATTTACCCAACTTTCTGAAAAAGCCCATGTTTCCATTTGAGGATCTGCCTTATTCCTATTTTACACACATGTGGTTCCTGTAGAGATTGGTATTTGGCTTCAAGAAATATCATGTGACCCTGGTAGCCAATGGAAGCAACCAATCTCACTGAAGACAGTAGATTTGTTTAGAAGTGTGCTCTCGACTGGGCACATTAATCAGAAACAATGCAACCTGTCCGCCACACTTTTGATTGAGCTGTGTAAGAGTCAGGCTTACTACTCTGTCTTGGAACACACTTTGATGTTGTGATGATGAGAATCTGGTGCCCTCAGCATCCATCCTGTGAGACTGAGGATGAAGCCAGTATTAACCTGGTCATAGTCAAGAGCTATAATGAGACAAGTTGTAATGACATCTGAGCTGTGAATTCAGAACTAAATCTACATTTGTACTTTATTGTTTCCTTACTTCCTTCCACTTAAATTTCTGTGTGTAAAAATTATTTCTAAGAGGGATACTGGTTGTGGGATCTTCTGAGCACATTGTCTGTGAGAACCAAGAAAAGGTGATGATAAAGGCTATGGCTGGTGGGAAGCAAAAAGAGACATATCAGACATATCATTCTTGCTGCCTTGCTTAGTTTGGGGAGGATTCAGTCCAAGAGGGAAAGAAGACCTGGAAGACAATAATTTTAGCAGAGATAATACTCTGTGTTCATCCCCTCCTGTTTCCTTTTCCTTGTTGAAGGGATACTAAAAGTCTGCACTATTCATAAGTGGGATCCTTTTCCCAAGTACTAGCCCCTCTTACAATGGAAGTGATGTTTATGACTTCTGGGAGGAAGAATTGAAAAGCAGGTGCAAATTCCCTTTGCCCTCTCTCTCTTTCCCTCCTTTAGGGAATGTGATAAGCACACGTTGAAATGGTACTGCTATAAGATGGAATCAGTCTGGAAGTGAACTCTACACCTTTGCATGAGTGTGAAACTAATTTGCATGTGTTATTGATTGGGCTTTAGGGGTTAGTTTGTTCCTGCAGCATTTCCTAGCTTAATTCAACAATGTGACCCTCATGTGACTCTCTACTATATTTATGATCAATCCCTGGTCTTGAACAACAAGGAATTAATAACAGGGCCAAATGACTAGAACTGGTTGAAACTGGGTGATTTGATTCCTGGGTCCTGAGTAAAACAATTTTTAAAAGTCCCTTTCCCATGGTCAGCTTGACTTAGAAGTAGGGCTGAGGATGATCCGCTGATGGGAATCAAGGGAGTTTCACGTTGTCGGAGAAGAAGCTTAAAAGAGGACTTATGGAAAACTCATGGAAGTCCTCGTCTCATAGTAGGGATAAAGTCGTGGATGTCAAGCTTCTCCAATTGAAGAATAAAACAAAGCCAGAAAAAAATGACTCTTGCTCATGGTAGAATTCAAGATCTTCAAATATCCTTGCAGGCTAGAACATAGGCTAGAACATAAACTTACTAATTGACACATTTCTGAAAGTTACTATTCTAGGATAGTTTGGGTTAGGAGCAGCCCATAAAAAGAGATGGAGACACACATTTCCCATAATTCTGGCATCACTCAGCAGGGTGAGCAGGCCATCAAAATCCTAATGGTATTCTATGCTGTGTGAAGAGTTACATGGCACTTTCCAGACAGGATGTGCTAGTCTTACTCAGCAGACAGATCACATGTGGGGATCATATTTTATTTTTGACTCAAACTCTGTGAAAAACCTTGAAATATTGCCAAACTCAAAAGACAAATGTTCAAGATGCTAGTTGGACATCTATCATTGAAAATCTGTTGATGATATGCTTTATCCCTTATAATTTAATTAAATTAATATTGTAACTAAGATAGATCTCGAGACATGAATGAGTACGAAATGGTTCTTGCTCTGAAATAGTGTAGATTCTGGAACCAGTATCATCTCACATCACCACTCACAGAAAGCGCTAAGGAAAAATAAAAGAAAAGGTGTGTGTGTGTGTGTGTGTGTGTGCGCGCACGCGCGCGCACAGGTGCACTTGTACACACATGTGAATTTAGCTTGAAGGAAAAAAAGACTTTAAAAAAGAGGCATAATTGCTGTCTCCAGATGGTTTCAGGCTTTCCAAATAAAAGATGGATTAGACCTGTTCTACAGGATCTCAGAAGGCAGAATTTTAATCAAAGGGCAAAATTTCATTTTGCTTTGTAGAAGCACAAAGGAAACCGTCTTATAATAGACATGACTGCTTTGGGCAGTATTGAGCTCATTGTCATTAATAGCATTCAAGTGGATGTTGAGTGTGTGATTAGTGAAATAATAGAGTATTATGGCTAAGAGCCTGAGGTTGAACATTTGAATCCCAGCTCCTCTTGATTTGGCAAGTCCTTTAATTTCTCAGTTTCTCCATAAGTAAAATGGGTTAATGATACTGAAGTTACAGAATTGGGAAGATTAAGTGGCATGATGGGAAGATGAATGCTGAGCACAGTGGCTGTCTAGTGAATGCTCTAATAGTGGCTGTGATGCTTAGGTGCTGTTGTGCAGTTGGTGATAATGTTGTAGAGGATATTTGACCATCCAAGTTGCAAGGACTTGGACAACACAACTTCCAAAATTCTACCACTAGGCAGGAAGAGAGACAGGAAGATCTAGAGTTCAAAGCCAGCCTCAGCATCAGTAAGGCGCTAAGCAACTCAGTGAGAATGTGTCTCTAAATAAAATACAAAATAGGGCTGGGGATGTGGCTCAGTGGTCCCAGAACAAAAAAAAATATCAATTCTGAACTTCTAGGACTTTGTAATTCTGGGATTCAGCATGCTTATCAGTGGTAAGGAAAGAACTCTTCTCAACCATGAAAGCAAAAATAACCCCACTGTTGACAGGGTTTTACAAATGTATACCTTATACAAGATTTATATCCTATATCCAGAGTCCTTGCAGATGTGAACATCCCTCTACAAATGACGTTGATATGCCCAGTGGAACTGGTATCTGAGGGTAGACATCAGCTGCAGAGCTGAACTCTGAAAAACTAAGGTGTTTTGTTTCCCTATACTCCCTTTCAAATCTTTGTGAAAGACTTAAAACACTAAGGAGCTTATCAGAAATCCTACTTATTTGGCCAGAGGGAATGGAATCTCTTTTGGTTTTCAGTTTGTGACAGCCTCCCAGAGATAGGTACAAGGGCCCCTAGTTAGAGTTATAGAAGCCCTGTACACTGAAGGCAGATGCTTCAGATGGGGGAACTCAAATTCAACATTGTAGAAACTGACTGAAGCAAAGACCTCAGATTATTTAACTCCTTCTGGTGGCCTTCAACATTGTCAATTCTCTGCCTCAGTGACAAATGAGTTTTCAGTGATGCTGAAGTTCAACACCAGTGGGGGCAGATGTCAAGGTGCCTATGTGTGTCATAGCCAATGGAAACTGAAGGTTCAATAAAACTTCTTATAATGCAGCACAATGCTGTAAATTTAACTCTGCTGCCAAACAAACCAGCATTTGACATTTGATCACACTACCCCAGATATCAAAACACCCTGAAGTTCCTTTCCCTGAAGTCTTCCTCTTCCAGTTAAGCAGTCCATAGGACAGCCCAGAGGAGGCATTTCCAGAACCCAAGGCTGGAGAAGCTGGATGAAAAATTTAAGATGAGAAAAGTTCTCTTTTTCCCATATGTTACAGTTTTCTTTAGCCAATGGGGTAAAAATTCCTTCAAATCTGGAACAAGCCTATATGTTCTGACTTTTTTCCACTGATGAATATTATGCATTTGTAACCAATCTGCTCCTTAAGTAGGAAATGTCAGAAGAAGGTCCCAAGAGCCATCAGTACCTAGAATTAGCAATAGATTTCTTAATTCCAAAAGTCTCCTGTTCAGCAGAGACTTAAACATACATCATACCATATAGATTTTTTTTGTCTCTATGAATCACAGTTATGGAAAATTTGCAGGCATAAAGTCGAACAATTCTATTTTCACTGTGCTTTATAATTTTCCAAAGGTGGTTATTAATAGGTGTCAGAACAAGGGTAACTTTTTAAGCTCACAATCCCTGCAGCAACGCCTCCTGGCCCCTGATTGTTTAGGTCTGCTAATGCAACCACACTAGGAAAATGTTTTAAATGCACTAACGCTTCTAAATGCCATTTTCTCATCAAAATATTTTCCCTTGTTTGGTCCATCGAGCTAATGCATTTATGTGACACCTACATTAACACTGCAGTCTCTTTGCACCTTGACCCCTTCCTTGTAGTCAAAGCATACTCCAACATCAGAGAGTATGGGCTTCCGAAAAAGAGGAAGGCAATTAGGTAAAAAATAATACCTGAGCTTGATGGGTTTTGTTGGTTGATTAACCACCAAAGTGGTTTCTGAACTGTGTGATATATTAGGCAACAAGTATGAAAGTGAATTTCTGGAATCCATAGCTACATCTATATCTAAAGGTACTCGCATCCTAATTTCACATGAACCCCTGGGCAATAGACTTTATATCCACAAGAGCTTTGCCTTATAATTCCAGTAACCTAATTGAGTCAGGAAATAACAATGGAAAACACTTGTCTAGAATTGAAATAAGATCAGATAGCAGATGTACTGGGAAATATAAGCCCTTCTCTTTCCCATTTGCTTGTGCTTGGCTTTTATATGAATCTATGTTAGTATGGGGTGCTGGTATATGCAGCTCATTTTGCTTTCTATAGGCAAAATGTCAAGATTGTCTCAAGACAGGAAAATGCAGAAGAGAAACAGTTGGAGGTAACAAGGAGAGAAAAAGGATGCTGGTAACACATCATTGTTCAGTTTTCCACAATTTAATATCCACTGTGTCTCAGGGTGTTGGAAGTACAAAGAAAAATAAGATGTAGACCCAGGGATCAAGGACTGAGTCTAGAACAAAGCAAAACAAAACAAAAATCAACAAAAAGACTCCAGTAGGATAGAGAAATTCAGAGGGTGGGAATTTAGAGAAAATGGGGAGGAATGGAGATTGTAGGAGCACTTGCCAGCTCTTGGGTTGTAAGTTAGCACATTGACATCACAGGTCTGCGTTGCTTCATCCTGATGGTGTGGACAAGGATTCTAGCCAGGCCTGGGAACAAGATGTCAGGAGTTTAGGGGAGACTAATTTCACAGAGTAACACATATTGGAGCCCAGAAGCATTAACTGAATTTGAAGATGAAGAGAAGAACTTCTAGGTTGAGAAAAATGTTGAGTTGGGAAGGCATTTGGGATACATGGAAACAGAGAATATGTACTTGAAGTCTGAACATTATGAACAAAATTAATTGATTATTTAATTGAATGGCTGTGTGATAAGTATAAAGGGTCAAGTGATTTTTTTCCCCCCACAAATTCTGCCAGGAACTTAAAGTAAAAAAATAAAATAAAATAAATTTCTTTTCTGAATACTAAATAATTAACAATTCATGAACAATAGACATGATGAACCACATATGAAACTTTATCAAGGTGTTTTCTGTAAAGCTGGACAGCAGACTTTGAAAATAGTCAATAGCCTTAACCAAGGAACCTTGGGATTCCCAGTATACGGCTTGACGGCAGGAATGTGATAGCTATTTGGTCAGTAAAGACCTGCTTTCTTACATTGTGTTTGGAGAGAGAATTTCTGAACAGAAATGGCCTGTAGGCCTGTCTCACCTGGGAATGAGAACAACCATCCTTTGCTCAGTGGACTGTCATAAGGACTGAATGAGAAAACACCTTGCCCTTACTACGTGCTCAACTGATGTAGCTGCTGCATTGGCTGTGAGTTGGTCTTTCATGCTTTCTTCCTTTCCAAGTTGTCAATATCTGCCCCATCTTCCTTTTCTGCAATCTCCCACCTTTTCTGGTCCTCCATGATGTGGGTACTTGGCAAAGCACTGTGGTGATGGCAGGATGAACAAGGACATCCTGCCCATTTCTGGGTGTTCTATAGTCCAGGGAAACCTGGAAGGAATGGGACATGATCTTTTACTTGGGTTCCGTTCACGTGCTCATGGCGTTTCTTTTTTCTGACAACCAGAGGAGAGAAGGAGAGCAAAACAAACTTTAACAAGTAAAAACTCATGATTTTTATCTTCTGGCATTCTTTTTCTTAAAGGTAATGTTTCTTAAGGTTTTTTTTTTTTTAAACATGACAGCATGTGTCAATTAAGGAGGTTCTACCATCTTATTAGAAAGATAACAATCTTTCTTCATTGCTTCTTCACATACTTTTTATTAAAAGGAAATCAAACAAAGATGAAATACAGAGAGGTGTACCAAGATGGGATACAATCTTTACTTCTCACCCAGTGGAGGGAAAAATGAAACGGGTGGAAGACAGGGTGCTGGTAGACTATCGATCCCAGAGCATACAAAAGGGAGTTTCCAAAGTACAATTTTTTTTTTCTAAGTACAATTTTTGAGACAGGAGGTAGAGTTTTTTTTAGAGGCAGATTTACTGATGAGTAGACCAGGAAGAGAACACCAAGTTTTTGGAAAAGACAATTTGCCCTGAAGCACAAAATAGGTAATGTGGGTGCTAACTGTAGCAGGAGAAAATTTAGAAAGAAGTAATATATATATATATATATATATATGTATATATATATATATATACATACATACATACACACACACACACGATAGAATGTATAGAATATAATATATCATTCTATATTATACAAATTTTATTTATATCATCTCCTGCTGATTCTTCTAAAACTCTTATTTGTCTTCTAAAATTCTTATTTGTCTCTATTTTACAAATAAGAAAAATGAAGCTCACAGATTTCACTTGGTTTGTCCAAATCCATTCTGTTACATGATAGCAGAGGCTGGAACTAAATTTATTTTTGTGGGACACTTTGGCTGGTGAATTTTTTAATTAAAATATCTTTTTTTGACAGTGACTGGCATATGTGCATGCATGCATGTGCGTGCTTGCGTGCGCGCGCGCACACACACACACACACAAACACATTATGCACATCTATCTAGATACTTCTCATGAGCAGAGATATTGGTCAGTTATATCCTATGACCTATTGTCTCAAATACCACATTTGATTTTTTACCATGGACTGAAATTCTGACCAATGTCATGCCAAATGCTGGAGAAGCCAAGGTCTTGCCTCTGAATGCCAGATAGAGAACTAATATTTACCAGATATTTACTCTGAACCAGCCACAGTATAAATTTTATGTGTATTAATTCATATAATACTCTAGGAAACTTAAGAGGTCATATTATCATCATCTCTGTTTCCTAGATGGGAAAAAGAAGCACAGAGAGGTAAAATACATTGTTTAAATGTAGAGCTAGAGAAGGAACAGGCAGCTTTGTTCAGAGCATGTGGTCTTTACCTGCTTAGCTCTTTCCTGATTATTTGATTAGGTTGGCATGCTAATTCTGAGAGAAAGAGACTAAGACATGCAGTGGTGTAAGCAGATCCAAACAGGGCACATCCAGGAAATAGAAGGTGACATGAATATGTGGTCACAGGAATAGATGGATGTCAGGTGGGAAGAATGGGCAAGTGTTTTAGCAAGTGGCATGGGACAAGAGATTCCAATCCATAACTTCCTTTTATTCCTAGGGTCACAATAAATATATATTCAGTTTATTTTGTTTGGTTCCCCTGATAAACAATGGAATTTTAGAATGTAAATGGAGGAACACCATAGAACAGCAGTCTTGTTGGAGAAAGAATTTTGGGAATTCACTGGAAGTTGTGATTGTAAGTATGCTGTTCTTGCTTTGGGGGGCTTTGGGCATTATGGAGGGGTGGCTAGAGCCCTTTCAATCCCTCTTTGGCATCTACCTACATGATATCTATCTGTCAATACTGTTCTATTTTTTCTTTTCATAAAATATTCCTGGCTTTGTTGGAGGAATGTAGTTATGTGTTGCATACTTTCAATAAAAAAAGATTTACTTCCATTACATACGAGTTTGTAGAAGCATTCTTTGACCTTGCACAATCTTCAGCAGCATGGAATCAAGCCCTTTGTATTATCTATTTAAGTCTTTAAATTTGGTATTTAGGTTAAATTCAAAATATGGTTCTTAGCATTATTCCAAGGTCACTGTTCATGATGGAAAAAATGTTAAAAGCATAGAAGTAATGCATGAAAAATCCATTATTAAAAGCGGCACCCCCTTATCTACAATAGCAGTAACTTGAACATGATTTCCCTGCATTGTGGTGACATACCATTGCCATCGTTGCTAAAGCTCTGTTAACGTTTCCATTATATATCTCTATTCAGCATTTCCGCCAGTTCATAATTCAATGCATTCTTGGGCTAAACTTTGGTGTATAGTAATCTCAGTTTTAAAACTTCTCTGAAGAAATTAAACACATGTGAATGAAAATGCACAGATCATCCCCTTTCTTGTGCACAGGGGAGCAAAACACTGTCTTGTTTGGGGGATTTGAGTGGGAAATTGATTTTTGTCTTTTAATCAGTTGTGACCAGGATTATAAAGCTATTAATGCAGAAGCATGCTGAACTAATTAAGAATCAGAGAACTGGAAAGGATTCAGGCGGTCGCCGATAGGTGAGTTTATATCAAAGTCCCCCAGATAAATGGGGCACACTGTCCAAAGAGCCCTGGGAAATCCACTGCACAATTGTTATCACTAATTTGTTCCATTGTTTAACAATCCCTACTGTCAGGAATTTTTTCCTTATGTTTAATAGAACTCCTTGCTGTTTAAGCCAATTTCCCACTGCTTTTAGGGGAAATGACAAACAGCTGTCTGACATCAGAGGGATGATAACTTATTTTAATTTTTATACACCACTCTTGGACCCCTCAGAGACTCAACCTTGCAAATAGAACATTTTCATCCTGGTTTCAGTTTTAAAACTCTGAATCATTGTCTCTATTGTATTATGCATTATAATTCCATATTGGGTCCCACCTTAATAATTTCCTAGCATGAATCTGCCCTTCCTAATAATCCAGAAATAGTTCACAAATTTCTCCTGGCTTGTGCTTTTCTTGTTTTGGAACATAAAATGTCCATCATGATTTCACTTGAAATTGCATGTGAATCCCAGATCATTCTCTACATCATTTGTAAAAAGCTATTTGGCTCTAAATTGTGCAGGTCTGGAGGCAGAGATGTTATTTGAACCCCTCTCTGATTTCAAAATCCTTTCCACTGACAAGGGGTATCTCTCCAATTTCTATAAAAGAGGGAAAGAATGTGGTTGTTAAGGAGAGCATAGAGACCTGTTGTAAAGATGAATTCACTTAGTAAGTGAATGGATTTTAATACATTGAGCACCTACTTAGGTGGGATTCAGAAAATAATTGAAATTACAGGGCCAGGAATGGGGGGAGTTAATACTCCTTAAATTCCTTCTAATGCTGTCACTGCCATTATCCTACAAATCTACAAAAAAATCTGGTGCCTTTAAATTGCCTAGAGGGGATAGTGATGAGTTGGAAGGTGATAAATGTCTATCAGAATTCCTAAGGCACTGAGAGGGTAAGAATCGTGTCCAAGGTCACAAAGCCAGTAAATAGTACAGCCAGAATTCCAAATCAGGCAGTCTGACCTAAGAGTCTGTATTCTTAGCTCTTATGATGTGCCATCTGCTCTTTACAGACATAAGGACAAAAGTTAAACCAGGCCAGTCAGTACCAAACCTCAGGGTAGCTCAAAGGTGCAGGACATTTAAGTGTTATGTCAGGAGAGAAGAATTATTAGGAAATAAATTTAGAGTAGTCCCATATCAGGAGAGAGGATTCTTCCTTATAGTCTGAAAACAGAGCAAGAAGGAAAAGAGCCAAAATATTAGTTGTGAAATGCAACCATCTGAAAGTATAGAATAGGAAAAAGGGCCACACAGAGGTGGGGTGTTCAAGAAAAGCGAAGCAAAAGTGAAAAAAACATTGGCTTAGGAACTAATTAGGTGACATGCCCCTTTGCCATGTTGACTTTTGAATGGCTTATCTTCCTGGCCAATACACTTGGGCAGAGTGTATTCTTAAAATGGGATTGCTGATTCATGAAATAATCCGATAAGTTTTTGGTATCTGGCTACCCGGCTCTATCCTTGGCTAAAATGTCCATTTGGTCACTGAGGAAGTATATGGGGGCTTACAAAATATGTGATTTAAAGTTCAAAATGTTAAGACAAAAACTGGCCACAACAGGTTGGGGTGATTAGCTGAATTTTCCATTTCTATATTCTATAAGGAAAATATAAACCTAGGTTTATACAAAAAATAGTTGAAAAGCCAATTAATGCATCAAAGCAGGAGGGAGACATCAACACACAGCAGAAGTGTCAGGAAGGATGTAGGATAATTAGATCATTCTAGTCTTAGGTGGATCCATTAGTTGAGGAGACGCCTGGGGTTTGGGGAGAAAAGGAAATCTGAGACACTGGATAAGTAAAAATACAATTAGAATGTACACTTCATAAAGACTTAAGTGGAGAATCAACCTGGTTCTAGAAAGTTCTTTCTTTCTACCAAGAAAAACTGGGGGCTTGGCTGGCAAGACATCTCCACATGTTAAAATGGTGGACAAACTCGGGGATATGGTGCAGTATTTGGCTTTCCCTGTGTGGCATTGCAGCAGGTGCTCTTAATGGGGCAACTGGTGGCATGTGATGGAGTGCCTTTTTAGCAATTGCTTAGTAATACATTGGTCATTCTATAATGTCTCCTGCATTTCCTTATTCTCTCAACACTGCTTTTCTGGAAGTGGGAGAGGAATGAGGAGCCATGATAGCAAGTTCAGAGGGAAGTACTCTGAACTAGTAGTCTTTTCATTTTTGTGGAAACTTACTTTTCCTGGCTTCCTGTTAATGTCATAATTATGCATATCCTTAGGGCAGGAATGGGGCTGGCAAGGCATCTTCCCATGGTAACAGGTAGACATATGGAGGGATACTGACCAGGGATGGGCCATAAAGAAGATGGCTGTGGCAGGAAATGCAGCATTCTTTCCAGATTGCGAGGGTTATGGTATAAGCCCTGCCATGCAGTGCGGCTGGGTTGCAGATTATCTGTGGGAGAGGTATGTGCTGACTAGTAGTAGAGGTAGGCCAACGTAAGTTAAACCAGAATTAACACGGAATTATTAATGGCTGTGCTATAGCAGACACACCACTGCTGAACATAAAGAAGTTCTTTTCCCCAGCTCAATTCAAGGTATTTACATCTACCCTATGAAGAAAAATTATCTTGAGGACACTGAATTCTTTAAGGTCCCTTGAGCTTCCTTGATATTCAAGGGTCTATTTTAGTTCAGGAACCTAACACTGTAGGAATAGATACAGACTCATTAACTAGTCCCATCCTATATAGAAAGCATACAGGATGATTTTGCTATAGACTGACCATGAGGAAGGAAGATTTTCTCCCTTTTTCCTGAGAGACTCTTTGGTATTTCCATGTGCCACCACAGAATGATTGGTGTCCTTCCTTCCTTAGATCTAACTTCAGTTTATTCTGAGGCAGTTAAACCAAATTTTGGTTGTTCACTTTATGTTCTTGCTCCCTGCCTTGCCAATAAAAAGGTTTTAAAAATCATTTTTTAATTTTAATTAACAAGTATTAATTGTATATATTAATGAGGCTCAGTGCGATATTTTGATATACGTTTACAATGTGCACTAATCCAATCCAGTCTCCCATCATCCGCCCTTTCCCTCTCCTCCCCAATCTCTATTAATTGCGATTCTACACTCAAGTTGACTTTTTAAAAAAATTTCTGCAGATTAGTAAACTCATGCAGAGGCTGTCTTTCTGTGCCTAACTTATTTAATATAATATCCTCCAGTTCCATCCATTTTGTTGTAAATGACAGAATTTCATTCTTTTTTTTTTCAGCTAAATAATACTCCATTTTGTAGATAATATTACATTTTTTTTACCCATTCATCTGTTGACAGGTATCTGGGTTGATTCCATTTATTAACTATTGTGAATAGGATGGGAATAAAAATGGCTGTGTGGACTCTTACATTGATGGTGGGACTGCAAATTGGTGCAACCAGTTTGGAAAGCAGTACAGAGATTCATTCCTTAGAAAACTTGGAATGGAACCACCATTTGACCAAGCTATCCTAGTCCTTGGTTTATACTCAAAGGACTTAAAAATAGCATACTACAGTGATGCAGCCACATCAATATTTATAGCAGCACAATTCACAAGAGCTAAAATTGTGGAACCAACCTAGATGCCATTCAATAGATGAATGGATAAAGAAACTGTGGTATATACACACAATGGAATATTACTCAGCATTAAAAGAGAATAAAATCATGGCATTTACAGGTAAATGGATGGAGTTGGAGGATATTCATGCTAACTAAAATAAGCCAATCCCCAAAACCCAAAGGCCAAATGTTTTCCTTGATAAGTGGATGCTGATCCATAATGGGGATTGGGTGTAGCATGAGAGGAATGGAGGAACTTTAGATATGGCAAAGGGGAGAGAGGGGGCATGGGGATAGGAAAGATGGTGGAGTGAGATGGACGTAATTACCCTAAGTACATATATGAAGACAGGTTGGTGTGACTCTACTTTGTGTACAACCAGAGAAATGAAAAATTGTGCTGTATTTGTGTACTATGAATTGAAATGCATTCTTCGGTCATGTACAACAAGTTAGAACAAATAAATAAATAAATGAATTTAAAAAATGGCTGTGGGATACACAAAGATGATGTTTTTTCATTTAAGATTTGCTGATGTTTTGCAAGCATCTCTTCTGCAGTACTGCATTTGGAACTAACAAAGTCACTCATTCTTTGAAAAATCAAGATTATTACTATATACAAGTTCAAAAGAGTTGAGGTTGTTTTTCTATTACATTGGCTTTTTAAATTATTATTTTGATAATATTTCCATAGCTCTGCCATGATTGGTTTATCTACATTAAGATTTTTCAATTTTTTACTTAGCTTTCTTATACCTTCACCCAAAATAGTCATTTGAACTTTTTGGTTAGGTCAATATGTTGCCTTCACACCACTGAGATCCTGCAGACACTCTTTTCAGTACACTTAGTTCTGACGCTATTCCATTCATTTTTTCTTTGCTCCTGAATCTGCCGTCATCTGGTCTGTCATCTCCACTTGGGGTTCAGCTGTCATTCTAGGACCTCCTGTATTGTGACTCACTACTCCTCTCCTGTGTTAGATCTTGTTTTCTCTCTTTCCCATATCTCCCCTTTTCCCAGTTTACTTACACATTTCAGTGGTGCAAATCCCCTAATAACTTCCTGAGCAGGATATTGGAGGGGAAATATTTTGGGGACCTAGCATGTCTGGCAATGTTTACATCATTCTTAGGTTTATTATCTAAGTGGTGTGAGGTGTGGAATTCTAGGATTTTTTTTTCTCCAGTGCTGATGAATTGTTTTATTGACCTCAGCTTTCTAGTCCAAAATCATTCCAATCCCTGAATTTTCACAGGTGACCCATAATCTGCCACCCCTTATTGGTTGGATCTGATGTTTGTTACAAGTATTCTAAAATTTCAAGATGATGTGCCAGAGAGTGAGTCAATTTCCATCTCTCTTGATTGGGAATCAAAGAGCCTTTTCTATCTAGAATCCTGAACCTTAAATCTCTTGAATTATTTCATGGGTGATTTCTTCCCTTCTAATTTCTGTTTGCTTCTTCTCAAACTCCCATTTTTCAGATATCAAAAGTTCAAGATTTGGGGGTGGGGACATAGCTCAGTTGGTAGAGTGCTTGCCTCACATGCACAAGGCCCTGCATTCAATCTCCAGCATCACAAATAAACCAAAACAAAACAAAACCAAATTCAAGATTTACATTGTACCTTTACATATCATTTCTATTTTTATTTATTATCATCTGATTTACTCTTTAAGAAGGTATATCTTTATTTTTTTAAACTTTCTTTTGAATCAGTTTCCTTCTGCTATTACAACTTTAATTTCTAAAAGACTTTCCTCTTAGTTTGATTTCTAAAGCCTCTTCTAAAAAATACCATCTTCTTTGTGCTCATTGTTGAATTACTTTCTCATTACTATGGCGATAGGAATGATAGTGTATTTGAAGTGTTCTATTCTTCCATGTTGCCTGTTCTCTTTGTGAATTTTCATCTGTGATTGTTCACATGGGAATGTGAAATAGGAAGGAGTTGGTGAATCTGACTACTTTTTAACCACACCCTCATCAGTCCCCCTAACTCTTTTTCAAATTTCTTGGGATAGCCTTTTACAGATGCACTGTCTGTTTTTTCTTTTCTCATACACCTTCCCCAGTAAAGGCATTTTCCCTTGTATTCTTGTATGTTGGAAAGAGAAATACCCACTATGGAAAGCAGTGTTACAGTTACTGATATCATGCAAGCCACCAATTGTACTTCTGGATATATATCCCAGAGAAGGCTTGTGTTCCCACAAAATCCTGTACAGTGAAGTTCATAACAGCTTTATTCCTAACAGCTGAAACAACCCAGGTGTCCTTCAATCGGTGCTTTAGTCAGCTCTTTTGCTACTGTGACAAAAAGATCTAACAAGGGGGCTGGGGATGTGGCTCATACGGTAGCGTGCTCGCCTGGCATGCGTGCGGCCTGGGTTCAATCCTCAGCACCACATACAAACAAAGATGTTGTGTCCGCCGAAAACTAAAAAATAAATAATAAAATTCTCTCTCTCTCTCTCTCTTAAAAAAAAAAAAAGACCTAACAAGAACAATTTTAGAGGAGGAAAAATTTATTTGGGGGCTCATGGTTTCAGAGGACTTAGTCTGTATATAGCTAGTTCCATTTCTTGGGGCCCAAGGTGAGGCAGGACATTGAGATGGAGGAAATCAGCTTAGGACATCATATCAGGAAGCGGAGGGCTCTGCTTAACAAGGACAGAATGAATATATATCTCAAAGGCATGCCTGCAGGGACCAACCTCCTCCAGCCACATCCTACCTGTCTACAGTTACCACTCAGTTATCCCCCATCTGTGGATTAATTCACTGGCTGGGTTAAGGCTCTCCCAACTCAATCATTTCACTTCTAAACCTTCTTATATTGTCCCACTGAAATTTTGGGGGAATAGGTAAATGGTTAAGCAGATGGCAGTTCATCTGCACCTTGGAATACTACTCAGCAATATAAAAGAATACATTCTTGATGTGCTTAATAACCAAGATGAATCCCCAGGGAGTTTTACTGTGATTAAAGCAGTCCTTTAAAAGGTCACTTACTACAGGATTCCATTTATAGAACATGTTGAAATGACAATGTTATAACATTAACAGATCAGATGGAAGTGAATGTCAAAAATGCTTTTTAAGGGCTGGGACTGTGGCTCCGCCGTAGCGCACTTACCTTGCATGTGTGAGGCCCTGGGTTCGATCCTCAGCACCACATAAAAACAAATAAATAAAAATGCTTTTTAAAAAGCAAGAAAAAAGTGAGGGTTTTCAAAGACAATGAACAACAACAACAACAACATATAAAAACACACATACAGAGAGAGACAAAGAGAAAAAGAGAAAAACAAAGCGACAGAGCTAATTTGAGCCTGCCTCTTGGCAGCTTAAGTTTAGTGTGATGTGACCAAAACATTTAGGTGGGGAAATGGACAATATTAGGCTCTTGTAGTCTTTGTTTTAGAAGAAGATAGTATTTTGTGAGAAAATATCTTTTAAAAACTGTTGCTTGGAAGTCAAACTGCCAGACTTCTGGAGCCACAAGAAAGATTTCAGGCAGAGTGGGGACTGAGGGGTGGAAAGTCTGGGTCCTGCAGCAGCCAGTACCAGAATCCCCTTGGATTCCATACGATACCAACTCAAATATCTCCTGTGTTCCTCAGCCCAAAGATTTTTTTTTTCTTGCCCATTTCAAAAAGGCTGAAGTTCTGATCTTTTGCTGGGAGGAGAAGGAACTGTTCACATGGGAATGTGAAATAGGGAGGAGTTGGTGAATCTGACTACTTTTTAACCACAGCCTCATTAGTCCCCTAACTCTTTTTTCAAATTTCTTGGGATAGCCTTTTACAGATGCACTGCCTGTTTTTTCTTTTCTCATATACCATGAACATTTCTGTTTCCTGTCCACCAAGCCATTTTCATGTTCCCATCTATCTTTTGGCTCTGAAAATTTTGCTCTTCAGTTCTTTCTGTCCTATGGATTTAAAACTCCACAAGACTTCCTCAAAATATAGTTCTTTATCATCCATTAATGGAAACAGAAAAATATAGCAAGTCCAGCATTCCTTACCTGAAGCCCCTTGCTGATTATGCCTTTCCTTGGTTAGTGAGGCCAGCAACTAGAAGATGAGACAGAGAGAGAGAGAGAGAGAGAGAGAGAGAGAGAGAGAGAGAGAGAACTAAAGGAACTGAACTCCAGCTTTTAGTAACTTATCATCTCAGGAATTGCAGGTGTGCTGTAAAGGAGGCGTTTTAGTGAGCCATTGGCCATTGTCCTTCAAGTTAGGGAAAACACAATGGCTGCCAATTTCCTGGTGGCAGGTTTCTGTACAAGATTTGAGTTTTCTGTGTATGGAAAAGTCTATTGGTTTTAAGAATAGAGAGTATTGATTTCCTGTAGCTGACTGTCTGGGTGCATAACCCTGCATGTTTTAGCTATTAGATGTGTTTCTTGGCAGCTTATTAGCTTCATTTTGCTTCGGTTTCCTCCTCTGCAAAGTAGAAATAAGAGTACTTACTCCATGGTGTTGATGTAGAATTAACTAAGTAAATAAGGATGTTTAAAACACAGCCTGGCTCACAGTAAGCTTCAGGTAACCATATCTAATTATTGTTTTGTTTTCATCTACTGGCTGTTTTTCCCTGGTGACTCCTGTCTGAATGAGGGAAGTGCAGTAGTTGGGGTAGAGAGTGGGAAATATTACAGGATGCTCTGGTCTTGAGCCGGATGTCTCCCAGATGTGGGGCAGTGGAAGGGGCTGGTTTATTGATAAGCATCAATCACTTGTTGAGTGGCAAGGTAATCTGCTTTCTGGTGATGAAGCAGTGAACAGAAAAGCAACAACTTCAGCTTCCTGGACTTCACAGCCCACGTTTCCATAGTTATGTGGAGATGCCTATAAAAACATCTCCATGTTTCTTGTAAAACTTAATACAACAGTACTTTTTGCACCAAGCCACAGAAAACCCTAGAGGACAACTGCTAACAGGATGCCCAGTCTCAGGTGTTTCTTGAGGCTAAACTTCCTGTTTACCCATTGGAAGCCATATTGTTTTGCTGTCTCTCCAATTTCCTTTCCTAAGTGCTGGCTTTGAGCATCTGCTTCTGATGTATTTTGTCCTTCTAGTATCCCTTCTCTGACTTACCTCCCTCCTTGCTCAAATCCCCACCTCACCCTCTCTTCACACTCTTCATGTCTAGGATGTCCTATCTGTAGGAGGGTGAGTCTTCCAACATAGAGCCAAATCCCTTTACCCTTGGCCCTGGCCTGTGGAGGGGAATTGGGTACACAAAGACTGTTACCAATCTGGAAGGGAAGAATCACATCTGGGATATTCTCCAGGCTAATGCCCACCATCACAGTCCTCACCAGGGAGCCTTGTAACAAACTTATTGACTTGCCCCCATCCCCTGCAAAATCATTATCATAAAGCAAACCTTTCAGAAAAGAAGCACATACCCTTCTAAGGAAGAAATGGTCCATGAATTTGGGCTGGCAACTTGTAAAGGAGGTAACACCACTTCCATATGTCTTCTGCAAAGCCTCAGGAAACTCATGCTGCTCGCATCAGGACTCTGGATATTATATGATTTGTTGCTCAGTGGGAGGACATTTAAAATTCCTGAAGGAAAGTACTTGGCATCAATAATCTCATGTGTGTGCTACACCGTAGGCTGGAGAGCAGAGAGCTGTTTTGCTCAGGGCTCTTGCTCCACGTGGTGTGTTTTGCGTGGCTGTGCAGCTGTTGTCCACATTTCCTGCATCTCTATAGGACAGGAGACCCAAGGTGGGTATAAAGAAAGTGGGAGGATGGTATGCAGAGTATATCCAATGTCTGGAGCCCTTTGCTCTTGGATGCCTTCACAGCTTGCTCCATGACTGAAGGGCACATAAGAGGCCACAATCAGAATATACCCATTTTGTTGAAGGGAGTAATCTGCATCTTGCTCCAGGGCATGTACTTCATACCCCTTTGAAGAATAAGTTGCGTTTGTGTACACCTCTGTGTCTCCAGGAAGATGCTCCAAGTGTGTGTGATTTTTGTTGCCTGCATCACTGGGGAAGTCCTGGTGAACAGTTGAGTTCAAGATCTTCAAGCATAATATCTAGTGGGGGGAGGAGCAGAAAGTAGGAGATGAGGATTAATAACTGATAGAGTCCTTATCTCTTCCTGTTCAGACCCAGTCAGTGGCATACTCAGCTACATACAGCACTGCCATTTCCAGATATTTCTCTGTCACTCTACCAGGCTGTAGGTTCTTTGAGGATGGAATAACAACAGGAACACTCTTATATGTTTTAAGAGTGTCTGGTTCTGTGTGTGTTTAATGAGTGGGTTAATTGCAATACTCAGAGTGGCTGCAAGATCTTTTCCTGTCCTTCAATGAGCATTGAGCTAGGATCCCCTCCACATAGGTCCCAGTCTTGACTTAATGATTCATAAACTGCTAATTTGGGCAAGTCATTTCTCCTTAAGTCCTGGTTTGCTCTGCTGTGGAAATGAAAAAAGTGGTCCGTATGGTTTAATTCAGCTCAAATATGCAGCAGATGAAGGGACCCGGAGCCTTCTTTCCTGCAGGTCCTAAATGTGAATTTGTGAGTACTGCAGGCTGGCATATTCTCAGCCTGTAAAACCAGGGAAAGAAGTAAAGAGTAGTGATGATTTAAATTCACACAGTGGACCCAATGGGAAGGCACAGTGTCACACTTCTGTTGCACAAAGTCAGTAGTTGTTAAAGATAATGATGGTCGTTAGCGCCCAGCCTTCGGGAACACCCTCCCTGCCAGTTTCCAGCACAGGGCTGCATGCAGGCTTCAGACTTCCCCTCCAGTTGGATTGGCTTTTCTCTTGAGTGTGACTGAGGACTGTCTTCAAAATGAATTGGAAAATTACTTTCTCATTCCTCTCTCCCAGAAGCAGTCAACTGAGGTTCGGCATTCACAATATGCTTGTTGAATTATACGTGAGCCTGATCGGACAGAATTGTTCTCCCTGGGCAGGAATGGACTCTGGCTTCCAATAGCACTTTCATCTCTTTCTCCTTCCAACCCGGATGCTTCCTTACGCTGGTATCAGGGTTCAAGAATGAGAAAGCCACTTGGGTTTCCACCAACACACCCACACCATCCACTCTCTGGCCTGAGTGGAAGGTCCCGGTGCTGCTCAGGCAATCATTTTGCACATGGAGGCAACTTTATAAGTCTCAGTTGTATCAATTAAAGCACAGTTATGTGAGAGAGGTTGCCTTTTCTTTCCAAGGTCTCTTACTGGGTGAAATATGGACTTCCCTGTGACTTTCTGCCTTCCTCTGGGCTCTTTCTGCGTCTCTCGTCTGTCTGGTGTGTGTGTTTTTGTGATTGCATGCTTCAATCGGCATTTGAGTGATATGTCCCTTTGACTGGCCAGTCTCTTTCCCATGGGACAGTGAACTCCTATGGGCAAGGAGTGAGCCTCATTTGTGTGAGCCTCTTCTGTGCCTATCCTAGCTCAGCATTTATTAGACCAAGTTAATCCTCCATGCCGCCCCATGATCATCTTTCAAATTGTACTGGATTTTGGGAATCTTCTATAATCATCCTAGTTTGCCTGTACCTTCTATAATTTATACATCCGTGTGAAAAAGAAATACAAGAGAAAGAAAACAGTGTGTTGCAAGCTCTCATTGTTGCTGAACAGGCCGGCTTTTGTTTTATTGAGTGTGCCTCAGGTGCCATCAGGTGTTTCCACACGTGGAGGTTTTGGAAACATTTGATTTTCTGTAGCTTGATCTTCCCTGCTAAATATCAAAATGTTTTTTAAAAAAGATCTTATAATCCAATCCTTTATAGGTGCAAAGCATGAAATATGCATACATTTCTCTTTGTCATTGTATATACATGGACTTTTATTATAAACATTTGAAAAAGTCAAACCAATGGTATTTTTATTTTAGAGTGTTATTTCCCTCTTCTAATTCAAATGAGAAAGAAAAATTGCATCAGGCCAGTAAGATTTGATGTGGCCCAAACCTCCCTCTTAGCACAGGGTTGTGCATGTCTGCGCAGCTGATGCTGTTTGAATCCTCTTCCAGGGGTCTAAGGAACACATGCATGGCAAATGGAAAGGGGCACTGCATATTGGAATCCAGAAGGAGAGAAAGAGTTAAGTGACCATCACCAATTACAGCCTAGGAGGGGGTGATTAAGATCAGAATTGCAGGGAGGTTTTTAATTTAGCTGCCTAGAGCAGCCACCCCCAATTGCACCAAGCTCATCAGATCATACACCTGGCTCCATCCCTTCACCCTGCACTGCCACTCAGAGCAAATGTATCAGAAAGGGCACCAAATAGATTGTGTGGTGCAGCACCCTTTGCCTGCATGTCTACTAGAGCCCCTGTACATTTTATTAGAGCAAGCAAGGGGTCCAATCAAGTTTAAAGTAAGCAAACCAAGAAACTATACAGAGGAAAGTTTGAAGTATGACTTGGTGCCATGCATCCAATTTGTGCAGCTCCTTCCTGTTGCCAACATGTATCAACAAAGCTGTGAATGGTGTTAAGACACAGCTTTGCTTTGTGGCTCTCTGAATTTTCTTCTGCAGACGCATAGCCTATGTCTTTTTCATACATTTCATCTGAAGTTCATTCACCCTGCACCAATTTCTTTCTAATGCTATGTATAACACTGGGTGGTAATGCATATCATACTGATAAAACGTGTGGTTGATGTGAAGGGTTACTTTGAAGATGTGTGCCAGCGAGTGAACTTCCTTTAAACTATAATGACATAGCAGTGCCATTAAGGGAGAATGACCCTCTAGTAATAGTGCTTAGAGCTCCTTCCATCTCAGCACTGCAAACGGTGTGCCTGGCACTGTGTGAGATGTTTGCCTGCATCACCTCTAATTCTGAGAACACCTGGATGTGGGTTCTGTTATCCTCAATATATTGCACTTAGGAGGAAAAAAAAGAAGGGGGGAAGAGTGTTTGCCTATACACATTCTCATGAATGTTATATATACTACTGAGGTACACGTATTAAGAGGTCCACACACCCATGAATTATATATATAGGGCCAATATAATTGAACTTCATATTAGCATAAACCCAGTATAAATATTTATAAATTAATGTTTAATTAACATGGTGGTTTAAGCACGTTTTTATTAGTAATACGTAGCTAATGACACTGTAAAGTTTCAGAACTGTGTACTAAGTGTGTGTTTGTAAAGTTAATAAGTCTATCTTTCATTGGGGGAAAAATAAAAAGCCAAGGTTGAAATAAGGACCCTATGCAACATTTTTTATGGTTTTCCTGATAATCTATTCTTGAGTATGAATGTGGGCCCATAGTTAACTGTTCAAGGCCTCTAAATTAAATTAGGAATAATGAAATATTTTCAAGATTCCTATTAAGAACGTTTACTGATGAGTACAGTTTATTCTTTTTAGACTAGAGCTTGACTTAATTCAACATTCTGATTACATTGCCCTATCATAGTAGGGTGGCCTCGTCAAAATAATGATAATCCTCAATTCAGTACTTTGAAAACAGCCAACTTTTCTTCTTGTTTAATAGGCTCCAAATCAGTAAACTAAATTAATCAGCAAAGTGTTCAGCTCAAGTAATGATGTGTTTTCAATTCAAATTTTTTACTTTGTAAATCTATCTATTCATCATGTGCTCTAAGGGAAGGTGTTCAATGAGGTCTTTTGACTCCCTCTCAACAAAATGCCTGAAAAGATTTGTTATTCCATCTAGTCTTTCTTACTTTGTTGACAGGTAAAATATTTGCACCGTTTAAAAGCTAAAGATTTAAACTGTTCTATTGAACACATGGTACACTCACACTAAATACATATGTGCACACACATGCTTGTATATATGAACACACACCACACCACAACACACATAAAATCACTGAACATTTTAAAAACACATGAGTAAATTAAAAACAAAACAAAACAAAAAAAACAACTGTACTATAGCCCTGAAGAGCTTTTTTTCAGGAAGCTCTAGATTTAATTGTCTTTTATATTTCTGGAAGACTTATTCTATTTTTTTATTCTAGATTTTTCTCATTCCTGATTGTACAATATGTTTCTGACCAAGTACCTCAGACCAGTTTATAATAAAAACTTCCTAACATGAACAACACTCAAAGAAAATTAATGTTAATTGTTTTAAAAAAATTGTATGTAACTAGAATTGAGCAAATACATTAGGCAATTTATGGTTCAAATTTATGTTGTCTTTTGAAAAATCTAAAAAATGTTCATGAATTATAATCATATTTCTATTAACTCTTTTTAGGGTATGGTATAAAGGACCAGTTAATTATTTCAATTTATAATGTGATGTATACATATTTAGGGAAATGTTAAAATAAAACCAAAATGAATAACATGAATTAAAGTTACAAAAGAGTGAGTTTTGATCTCCCTATTGCTTTCAGTCACTACAAACAAAATACTGGTAATACTTTCACTTATTCCTAGTACTAGTTACAGTTCCTTAAAATTTTGAAAGGTTTATAAAGAAATAGCAACTAACAGCAACTCCAAATAATAAAAAATAGTTTCAAATTTTAATATAGCAGATTATTACTAAAATATTGAATTAAATGATTTTAAAGACTGAGATTTTTAGAAAAGGACAATATAATAAATAATTTAAGAATGGCAAGATTAATTATATTATTATATTTTAAAGTAATATATCTATGCTTAAATCCATTAAAATATGAAGCAGTTTGAATACATGAAATAAATACGTTTTTTATAGTTTAATGCTGAAGAAGCTTTATTTATGAAAAAAATAGTGCTATTTTTATGTTTTCTAATAAAGTCAAAATGACTTTATACTGTTTCAATATAAACAATGATTCTTTTGTGTTCATAATTTAAATTTCAAGAAGAAGTAGGAATTCTTTTGTTTGTCCTCAATATCATACTCATATTTATTAAATTTTTAAAAAATTCCTTCTCTTTAAGTTGTAGACCTAAATGACATAGAATTCAGAATATTGTTTTTCATATTTTTGTGAGTCTAGATTCTTGTCAATAAGTGAAATGATTCCATCAAAATTAATTTAATCAAAGCAATTGATTAAACCTGTAGATCTATTTTAATAGTATTAAACTAAATTATTGTAATCAAAGTTTGACAATTACATTATTTATTTTAATATATACAAAACTTTATTTTCCTTTTTAAATATATTTTAAAGAATACATTTTGATATTTGAAGAAATTAATTTTCGGCAAATTTGAATATGTTTCTTATGGTAGACTATAATACAATAAAAATAAATCTAATCTCATGCAGACTCGGTAATTTTTGCCCAGACTATCAAAGTTAGAAAATTTAAGTGATAACTTTTTTTTATTCTATTATAATTTATGAAAAAGTTTCCTTCATAATTACAATTCCATGTTAAAAAATTCAACAACAGTATATATTACTAGGGCAACAAGAATATGGAGGTAATTTACAATATTTTTGAAATGGTTTAGCATTAATATTATAATAGTCCTTTGGAAGGCAATTGAGGGAGTTCTTAGAAAAAAATGATTTATGGGTTGTAGTTTGATTTTATAATTTTGTGAGTTTAAATGATTTGTGATTTTAAAATGTGTTCTATTTTAGAAAATTGTGATGAAATGTTATAATTTCAGTTTCTATAGTCCATAATAATTATAAAACGTAGGAAAATGATTCAAACATATCTCCATCTATTGAATTAAAAATAAGACAGAAGTAACAACTTTAAAATTTTTCTCATTTTTATTTTAGACTTACTTTTGTACCCTAAATCATTTGTGCAGGCCACATAGCAGTGTTAGTTAATAAAGATGTAAGAACGTTTTTCAAGGTATGACTATGCTAAAATTCTGTATAAATATCATGGCCAATAAAGAAACCAAGAAAACTTTGCCATTTTAATCTTGTTTCTTTTTAAAAAATAATACTGTAGCAGAGAGTTTCACTTGAAGGGCAAAAAAGCCTGAGCTGAATAAAAGTGAATTTTTTTTGTTCCTCATTCGTTTGTGTCAGTATTGACCCATGTGTATGTACTCTGTTTGACTATTTTCATTTGTAAAAGTATTTCATGAACGTCTTCAAGATTCAGTTTAGTTTATTTGTTTATACTTTTGGAGACTTATTTAAGTATTTGCAGGCAAATAAAGCATAGGGTTTTAAAAATTAGTTGTAAACATTCAACAAAAATGACCAATTTCTCTTTCTTCAATTTGTAGGATTTTCAGTAATGTTAATTATTTTAAAATACCCTTTAAAAAGGCAAAATTTCCAAGGATAAATGTGCATTTTTTTTTTTTGCCACAGACTCATCCTTCCTTGTTTCTTAATTTAAATCTTCTTAGCAGACAGAAATCAGTTTTCCAAACAAAACATATTTAAATTATAAGTACTTTTATTTTCTTTGATTGCCATTATTTGCAAATCTTCAAAGCAAAAATAGAACAACAGGTAAATAACTGATCTTTTTGGGTAAAACATTTTGATAGTTTAATAATTAGATATCAGTTTGATGAATACTAAGCTAATATTCTAGAATATCTAATATCTTAATATGTTTCACATAAAATGAACATTCTATACTAAAAATAAATAGCACTGACATCTTAAGACATTTTTTTCTTATTTTTATATCACATCTATAAACTTTAATTTATGTCTTCAGATTAGGTTGCTAACAGCTTAATTTTTTTTCCACTAAAGTAATTAGTATAATTAATTATTCAATAATTGAAATGCAGGTTAACCAACTTCCATATATAAAAGTTAAAAAAATGTCCTTCATTCAAACTGTGAACTCTAAGCCTATAAAACTCTTCAAAGAACCCCAAGATATCAAGCAATCTTTTATTTAGCTAAACCTACCCCCCACCTTCACTCTTATTCATTCTTAAATACTCAGTATGCTCAGAGCTTGGAAAAAAGCTAGAAAGCCTTAATGGATCACTGATTTTAACTAAAGAGGTAGGTGCATATCCCTTATAAATGAATTCAAAACAATTTTTGTTTTATCATTAATAGTTTTCATCAAATGAAAACAAGCTTCTTAGTGTAGGGGAATAAAGTCTTGAATAGGGTGCTTATTAGCATATCTTTTCTTATAAACTCAAGGACAAACATTCTAAAACAATATCTATTACATGGGGACAATGTTGCAGTTTTTTTTTTTTTCATTTTCCAATATTCCAGCAGTGGACTTCCTTTGAGCAAAGGGTAATATAACCAAAGTACAAAGTGAAGGACACAGGAAAAACAGCAGGAACACATAAAATCAATTTAAGAAAAACAATATTTAATCTTGTCGTAGTTTAATTCTAATGGAGTGAATGCAGTGTGGCCTTTCATTTTTCATGAGGTTTCTGTTCTCAGTGTAGGTTCTATGCCATTGAAAATGTGTTTATGAATAAGGATAATGAGGTGCAGATTTGAATTTTGGTCTGGCCAGTAGGTGATGTATTTTAAAGATATCTATATATTTTAGGTAAAGTAATAATCAATAGCAAAAATAATGTTCAATGTCATGGTAAAGTTTCTCAAGATTAAAAAATAGACAAACCAGGTAGGGCTTTAGTTTTCTCTGTCTTAAATATCTGCATAATATCTTTTAGAAGGCATATACTCTCTTAAATTTATGTCTTTTTCTGTGAATAATTATGACTGGCAAACATTTCTGTTAGTTTTCCCCTTAAGCTTTCAAAAATGTATGATAATTTGGAAACTGACAATGAAATAAATTATGTATCTTAACTAAAACAGGAAAAAGGACAATTTCCATTTTTAGCTAAAAGAGAAACTTCAATAGCATTAAATCAGAGATGATATAGAATTACTTTATTTTTATGCTAATTTTAATTCCCCCCTTTTTAGAATAGTATACTAAAAAATCTTTGATTTTGGAAGAACTGAACCAATCATCAAACAGGGCTGGGATGACTTGTGCAATATTGATCTTATAATCACATCTATGAGGACAAAAATTGATCTTATAGTATGTAAATGTAAGATCTTGTCAAAAGAATATCTTTGCAATAACTGTCACTATTTTTTTTTAAAAAAGTGTTTCCATAATAACTATATAAGATTGGTTTAATTGTTGTATGTGAAAAAACGTTTTTTATAAAAATCTGTAACTTATGTTTTTTATTTGAAACAAAAAAAATTTAAAGCAGTATAATTGACTGCACTGATTAAAATAATTCTTCACCTATTTTATTTGCCCTCTTTATGTTTCTGATCTTGTTACCTTTTAGATCTTGGTTTATAAGTTTAGAATCTTTATTTTTTGAATCCTTTATCTTTTAAATACATCATTCCAAGGTATTGCCAAGTCCAACTGAAGCAGTAATCACACCTCAAGGAAGACAGTGACAGTTTCTTTTTCTAACTTGTTCAGTAAAAACAGGTAAGGACATGGACAAGTGTATTATGACCCCAATAGGTCAGTAGCTTTTGCATCTGACATCTGTCAGACAGAAACAAGCAAGAGATGCTCTTATCAATTACAGGAGATCACCGATAGCACTGGGAAGTTGGGGTGATGAAAAAGGCTTCCATTTCTTTCTTTATTTTTCCTTTTTTTCTTTTTTAAGAAGCTATCTGTATCTATCAGAAGGGACTGATAAAAAGACTTGAAAATGCTTACAGGGCAAAACAAGAAAAAAAAATATAAGAAAAATAGTGTTGGGAGCATTTCATCCCTTTCCTTAGCAAATAGAGGTTTAGGGACAGAAAGCTTTCATTATCTTCTAAGGCTTCAGTTATATATCAGCACAGCATTATATACCAGCAAAATTAAGCACCAGTACCAACAAGGATTAAAGATCTCAACTGTCCTGGTTACCTAATTAAATGTCAACAGTTGGAATATTAAAGAATATCTTGAATCAAATAGAATTTATTTTTATATAATTTTTGCTCGAATCAAATTTTATTCCCTAACCTTGTTACTGAAAAGCTAGAAAGGCACATGGCAATTTTCTTCAGGTATAAAAACAGTTCTTAAGGGGAAGGAAACTCTTCTGCTAATGAAAAAAGGAAAATTTGTAGTCTGTCTTTCTCTCTAATTTACATGATTTCTTTTAAATAAAATCATTTACTCAGTGACAGTAAATGCAACCAGCAGATGTTTGGTTATTTGTTGAGACAAGACAGTATATTAACTGATGGAAGTATCAATTGCAGTTATTAAAATAGATGCTACTTAGGAGAACAGTGGGATTCAGAAATAATTATTCATATAATTAGAAATTGGAAATGAGTCAACAGGAATTGTTTTGGCATAAAAAAGACATTTGAAATGACTTTAAGTATGGTTCTACCAAAGTATATCCAATACATGCAATATAAACATTAAATTTGCTGTTCCATTTCTAAGATCATACTGTGATCTTTGAAACATTGGATTTGGTGCAAATAAAAATCCTGAGTAAATTACATGTATTCTATGGCAACACTTTATCTGGATATATTCAAGGCTGGATATACTTCAAAATTTATTTTTTGCTCAATAACTTTCATATCCATTTGGTCAAATTGTTGTCTATTAGTTGATAGGACTAGTGAACAGATAGAAGACATTTAACATCTCTTATTATAGGCAATTATGTAATTTTCCTTTTTGCCTTTAAAAATATAGCATAGAAGAAAATATCAGAATAAGTAGTCATATGCTAAAGAACTCAGAATAAATTATTGCACAACATAAGAATAGGAACTCCGCTGTGAACATATTGTATCAAAATTAGCATCACCACGGAACAGTTACTTGGATTCAGCCCATCTGAAAGACTTGAAAACTACTTAGAATGTACTAACTCTATAAAACACGCTGTCATCATCCCCTGAAAATTCAAACAGTTTTGTTCATCAAGGATTTCATCTCCACATTAAACCAAGGCCAAATCAGAAAGGCTATGATGCTGAAGCACCCCGAAACATTTGTTAAGCAAAGTCAAAATTAATGACAAACAAAATCAAGTTTTCTTTGTGGTTGATTTTCAGGCGGCTGCATCCAAATATAAAAGAGCCATCAAAGAAAGATATCCATTAATTATTAACTCCGAACAACTTCAGAAAGCAGAGCCCTTAAACCTCCATTGACATCATTCTGCCAGTCTCCTAATCTCTGCAAGTTGTTGGTAAGAGTTGCATTATACACAGCATGTTATCAATCCTGCCTTTAACAACTGCGGCTCCAGAGCTGTACACTGCCGCCTGGAAGACCACACGAGAGAAGCTATGATTTCTGCAGAGACATCTTTAAGAAACGTTTACAATCTCACATTCTGAATAATCTCCTGGGTTACTTTACCTCTCTCAACCACACAATAGGGTGTCAATAGCCTAATGGCAACATTCACCATGCAGAAATCCATCCAGGTTTGGGTTTTTTTTTTTTTTTTTTTTGGTAGAAGTGGAGAATAACTGATGTGATTAAAATGCTGTGTCACCCTATAGCTTAACCCAGTTAAATCTATAGATTATTCCTGGGCTTCTTCATTATAGAGTAGAAGAAAAGACTCTAGTATTAGTGACTTTGATAAAATGTAGAAGTATAGGATATTGCCATTCAAGCTAGTGAGATAATGTAGATTATTCTGAATGACTGGTAGTGCTTTCATGGATTTTGCATCAAAGTTAACTATTTTTACATTTGCAAGATTCTTTTGCCCGCGTGCAAATATTGAGTGAAATTTAATTTTGATGCAAATATCCCGTAAAATATGTTAATATTTACAATTTTAAGTTCAGATCTCTACTGAGACATAAAATTCTGAGGCCAGAATATAAGGAAATAAGCATTTTTTTTGTTCATTTTATCTTTTTATAATTTGGCATCATTTTAGCCAACTGATTCACTATTGTGCAAGTACAAAGAAATAAAATGTTCATGTAGCATGTGTCTAACCTTTATGTTGGTGAGAGATTTTTTAAAAAACACCTTAAAATGGAAGTCAAAATGAATATCTGCCTATCAGCTAAACTTTTGATTTTTGAGGTTACTTTCTGCAGACATAGCTCCATGGAAAGAAACAGCTGTAGTAGGATGTGAAGGACCAATATTTTCAGATCCTTTAGCCTGTACCTCCCTTCATTTATCTTTTTCTTGTCCTGTCTTCTAAAAATCTTATCAGAGTACAGAGGAAAAAATGTCTGATCAAAATAAATGTGCCACAGCCATTACACCTCATGGAAAATACCAGCACATGAGAATAAAAACATGAAAGCAATCAACAGTACGGAGGACAGATAACACACATTTATTAGAAGATCAAGTTGATTTATCATAAACGTCCCAACCTTTCAGTTATAATCCATCTGACCACCCGCAAATTCTTCAGTTCATCACTTTATATGACACAACTAGAATGATTAGAAATCAAAATGTTAACTTTTCTAAGCCAATCTAAAAAGAACAGGATGAGGAGAAGTGTGGATCTGTGTGATGATTCACATTTAAAGGTTTTATCTCTTTACTCTATTTGATTAAAGGCCTTGTATTGAGTTAAGCAGCAAATCCTGCAGAATAATTAGTGGCTGTTAGTTCCCCCCCACCCTGCCCATCACTCCCCCCCCCCCTTTTTAAATGAAAGCTTAAATGGGGGAAAATGGAATGTCAGTCAGAAACTGGTTCATACCAATCATAATAATTATAATCTATTAGAATTAAGCCATAATCATTAGAATTTCTTCTTTTCTCCTACCTTTGATGGCCTGTTTCATCTGTTTCATTAAAGCTGTAATTTTTACAGATGCTCTTGATGTTCCTATGTTTTCATCAGAGTCTAAGGCAGCTAAAGGGAAAAAATAGCTCTTTGCCTATAGAAATATATGTTAATACATTAGTTACTTGAAGCAAGCAAGTTTTGCAATATGTGAGTCTGGGTGTCTATAGTTGTCTTTATTTAGGCCTGTCCAGCATTTTGCTGTATTCTCCTCTTGCCCGGCAGCTGGACCCTGACCTTCAAGTTCTTTTTTTTTTTTTTTTTTAACTAAGAAAAAGAAAAAAAAAAAAAAGAATTCTTTTCAGATTCCAAGTTCCCCCCTTCTTACCCTCCCACTGACACCATCCTATTCAGAACCGGAGATAACTTTATTCATCTATACATCATTGTATCAAATTCAATAGGCAAACTGCTTCAACATGCCTCAGAGCTGGACAGGACAGTTATGTCTTCATTCCCTCCACCCTCCCCAGCCAGCCCCCAGTGCAATGAGATTTTTACCACCGTCTTTTCAGGCATGAAATGAGCACAGTTACGAAAAAATAATTTCAAACAAGTGTTTTACTACTCTGTTGGGTCACTGTAGATATATTTTCCTGCAAACTCCTCAATTAGATGGAATATATTACCACCAGGCTGAGTTGCTTAGAATCCTCTCTAGATAATTCATGCTGGAAAAGAAGAAGGGGATCTGTTTATTCATTAAGTTCCTTAAACTGCTGGTGTAGATTTTGATGAAAAATGTGCTTGCCTCGCAAGTGTTTGCGTTAGTATGAAATTAAGAGCGTCAAACCTCATAAAGTGACACACAGGGCACAAATCACACAAAGAGCTGAAAGGAGAAATGCTGTTAACAACAGCAACCGAAGTAAATATCCTGTTCTCAGAAAACAAAATATGTCTGTCTTCTGATCAATTTTGAAAGAGTGAAATTAACACTTTTTCTTGTCTCCTATATCCCCTGTAGGCTCTATGACACTTTAACTTTTGGGAGTTTGGAATTCTTAAAAGAGAAAAATAGAACTTGATGTCAGGAACATCAAATAAGTGTTTGATGTTGGATGCCCTTGCTACAAAATCAGCCTACTGTCTCCAATCCAGAGGACTGGGTATCAGATTAGTTTTCGGGGTGGGAACTGGTTTGCATATGTGGATTCCCAATGAGGGAGTCAGCAGGCTTGAATAGACAAAATAGTCCTTTTCTTCCAAAGGTGGATTTCTTTTTGAAACCTACATCAGGATTCTTTCTCAAACAAAAGTTCCTTTAGGACTCTAATGTTTAAAAAAACATCAAAAAATCTTGGTCAAAATGGATCTGAACTCAATCGCACATCCTTGTCCATTCCTAGGATGCTCCCCTCCCCCATATCAGAATGCAAAGCCTGAAAGAAAGTTGAATGATTAAAATTAAATAGAGCATCTAAAGTCCTTAAACCAGCTAGCCATTATAAAACATTCTAGATCCTGGAGATAGAAAAGGAGAAAGATCTTTTTTTAAAGCACAGTTACATCATTGACTAGGTGTTTTCTACTCTAGCTCCTATGTGTTTATGTAGCGGGTGTTACAGACATTTGGAAGGATTTGGGAGTTTCAAAAGAGAGAAGTTTATACATTAGTGCTGCAAGTTGCAAAACACTGTTGATATTCAAATGTTTATTGTGCAAAATCTGGGATAAGCTTCGGCATGAGGGCCCCTTTAAGTGCCTACAACTCCTGCTAATTCCCCTCAGCATTGAGGCGCGCACAAAGGCCTTTAATCCAATTCCACTTTTTTTCAGAAAGCCTATGCTATTTTCTCTCGCATAAACTAACAACACTACCCCATCACACTGCAGAGTGGGTCAAAGAAAAAGCGCTCTCTGTTTATACTTCACCAACACTTTGTGTTTCTTGGGTAAGCATGGCATGGAACTTTAAGTGGTTCCCCAGGCCCCACGACATCTTTAGCGGGGGGAAAAAGCCTTCACGCATGAAGGTGGTAATTTTTAATGATGAAAAATGTACTACGATGTTAGGCATTCTCTTTTTCCGTTATCTGTGAAAAGAAATTGATCGACTGAGCCACATTCTTGCACTTCTGATTTAAATGATAGAAGTCCAGCTTACTTTGATAAGGTAGCATGCACATTTTGATAAGGAGGTATTATTTTTCTCTAGACTGTTGGTTCTCTCCCTCTCTCTCCTTTACTCCTCTATATCTATCTTCCTCTCTCCACCCTCCATGTCATATCCCCAGTGACTTTCATAATTTTCTGCAGGAATTACTTAAGGTCACATAGGCAAAACTCATTTCTTTTCTCTCAAAAAGAGAAATTGATCCAGCCCAGGTTTTAGACATTTTTTTTTTTTTTGCACCTGTAATTTTGGTGACCATTTCTAATTTCAGGTGGAAATACTGCTAAAAAGTAACACCTGTAGTTGGCACTGGAAATCAGGCATTTGCCTTTGATTGTGACTATACAAGTGACCAATTACTCTAGTAATTAAGTAACTGTGGGTACAATTAGAAATGACCATGATTTTGCCCCAGAACAGAATTATAGGGATGGGAACAGGAAGCCAAAATGAGAGTGGGTATGAGTTGATTCAAGAGTTGTACTTGGGCAATTGGTGTCACCAAAAATCAAACCACATAGAATTCTGTATCCTAATTAGAGAAAGAGATGTCTTGTTTCTATTGATTTCTATTCACGATGTCAAACCGATGAAGCATGTATTAGCTACTTTTGAATGTCTCCACATTTCCATAAAATCTATTAGAAGAAATTCTGGAGGACAAATTTGAAGTTCCTGTGTTTGGAATCAAGGCAGCAAACCTTATATCTTTGTCCTGAGAGATTAATTTGTGTTTAATAAGCTTCTACAATTGAAAACAAGAATATATGATTTCTATAGGACTTAATATATCTTAAAGAAGCTAATCTTTGCAGCAAGAGAAAGTCACTACACATGACAAACTTAATATATTGGCAATATTTGGTAATTTTCCTAATGCCAAATATTTAAAATGATGTCTCTTCTTGACTATATCACAGTACCTGAGATCAATTTTCTACAAGACTTCTCCAAATTAAACTCAAAAGTGGCTGAAAGAAGACATTTTCTATAAGGAATTTGGATCAGAAGAAAAAGAAATCTAGTCAATGGTTTTTCAGAATCTAAATACATCACATTTTAAAGTCGAGTACAAATTTTCTGTCTTCTGAAATTGTGTATTTACCTAAGCGTAAGAACCAGAATATACTCTCTACTGTTAAGATTTCTTAATGATTTTCTTATCTTCAAAGTTATTTAAAAATACTTTCAACTAGTCAAAAATAAATAAAAATCTGCAGGAAGCAGCCTAATCATGGACAATTCAGACATCACAAGCAGAGCAAATCCCACTTGAATCTGGCTTGATATCTAACAGTCAGCTATTACATTATCAGAATTAAATCACTTAGGTAATTAGGATGTTTTCATCCTTGCAGGACTTCTCAGTGGACAGGCCAAAGGCCTCAATGAACATGGAAATGGATTTCTCTCTTTGCTCTGGAGGTCAAAACTAGAGGTGAATCTGTGTTATGAGAGGCCAAATCTCTTCTGCTAGGAAGGGATGACAGGATCACAGTTTCTCCTAAAAATGGCAGTAATATAACTTAAACCTAGTAAATATGAACTGGCACTCTTTCAGCAATTATGCTAAAAGGACAAGTTTTTGGTTTGTACCAAACTGTAATGTTCAGCCTATTGTTGAATAGTTTCAAGCGTGAGAAAACAATGGAAATTACACATGATCTGGGTTCTAGTGGTCATTGGGTCCCATGAGTAATTAACAGCCATACTTTTTTTGAGATTTACATTAGTTGGAGCAAAGATCTGAATCAAGCATTTCTTTTCTCAGGGCAGAAAAGGAAGGAAGGAATGGAGAAAGGGAAGAAGGGAGGAAGGAAGACAGAAGACAAAACAACAACAGAAATTTGAAGACAAAATTAAAAGTATTTCATTGGGGCTGGGGCTGGGGCTCAGTGGTAGAGTGCCTACCTTGCACTTGTGAGGCACTGAGTTTAATCCTCAGCACCACATAAAAATAAATAAAGATATTGAGTCCATCTAGAACTAAAAAAATATTTTAAAAAAAGATTTCATTGTTCGAAATCTCCAGTAGAGAGTGACTGGAAATAGTTTTGAGCTATTTTGTGAAGCCCTTTCCTCTTTTTAGTAAATATCATCAGTTCTATGTACTCAGGGGAATGAAAAAAAAGCCTATTTTAGATTCTTGTTAAATCCAAATCAAGGAGATGGAATGAAGATGGAGGTATGTACAGGGAGTTTAGATGTCTGAAAGTGTTTTCCCTTATCCTCTGTACCCCAAATCTGAAACTCAAATGCTCTCATTGCTGGCCTAAGATCTGAAATAATATGGGACCTCTGGTTGGACCTGTAGTCAACTAAAGAATGCATACCCTCTGAAAAATATGTATGTTTTTGTCTCTGTATTTTTTACTTAAATATGGCCACTTCCCAGATGGGCCTAAGGACTACACTTGTAAATAGGGAAAACCTTTCTATTTCTGAAGCTCAAGGTTTTTGTGTATGAAGCAGTCCTGACATATGCATTCCCATTTAAAAGAGTGGGCTCATTATAACATTCTCCCATAGAAATGTAGAATTTATTTTCTTTAATTCAGCATAAAAACAGATCATATTAAAAAGCTAATTGATGGAGTGGGCTTTGACTTACAGCTGACAAATTGTGTAAGGAAGTTGTCATTCCTTCTCTTTTTGCTGATTTAACTTGACCCCATCAGCCATCCTGCTGGGCTGGTGGCCAGGAAGTCGCAGTTGATACGGGTTCTCTTTCCAACTTCCTCTCCATTTCCATGGTTGCCCAAGGTCCTGATATGTGACAGCACTGAAGCACTGGGAAGGGCCCTTCCAGTTGTCCACCCCAGGTCATCATATCAGATATGGCTGTTGACACACCCCTTGACTTCCTCAGGGTCACTCAGTCCAGTGGCTCTATGGCTTTTAAATCAGGTCTGGGTAAGGGTAAAACGTGGGCAAAGCTGGGCCTCCTTGGCTGGGGTCTCTCCTCTGAGATACCACTGCCAGCAGAGGAGAGCACTCAGTTTCCCGCATCAGAGTTTCTTCTACCGGTGCTTGACCTCTTTTAACTCAGGGACTTCTGTCTCATCCTTCCTGCACTGTATTCTTTTCCTTCCCTTTCCATAATACACAGCACAGTATGTTCATGGAGTTTCAGGACTGCTGACTCTTAAATCCTTCAGGGACAAACAGATAAGGAAAAAGAAAAGAAGTGGGTTAGGAATACAAGAGAAGGGAAGGGTAGGACTTTGGTGAAATGCAGAGTAATCAAATATCTAAAGCCTTTCAAATTCAACTTAAAGCTCTCTCTTTCTGTTTTTCTCTTTCTCTTACACACACACACACACACACACACACACACACACAAATCTCAGTTTGTGTTTAATCTTTTACAAAACACAGGAAGAACCTCTGAACATCTACTTTTAATTCTACAAAACTCCCCGAGGAAGAGAAATTATAAAATACAAAGGAGGCCTGGACTACCAGCTCTGACTGGATTGATGGATTTGGAGAAATTCAAAGGGAAATAACAAAATAAAATTTAGATAAGTTATTAGGCAGAAAAAAAGTAAGAATGGCTACTTTGTGTTAATACATGTTATTAAAGACAACTGTGTTGTGTTAATATGCTTATAAATTTTATTCAGTGTGTATCTGGATGCCTACTATTTGTTTACCAGGCTCTCTGGTGGGCATTGCGGATGTCACAAATACACGATGCATCCAGGGAGTCTTCACTGTGTACAGGGAACAGCCACAAATGACCAGAAACCTGTGCAAAGTAAGTAATTAACATGCAAAACTTAGTTTTCGAAACAAATGAGGGAGACACTGCCATCATACCCATTTTACAGATGAGGAAACGGAAGCATAATTTTAGAAAGCAATTTGCTAAGGTCACAGAGCTGGTAAAGGGCAGAGGTAGAATTAGATTGTTGGTTGGTCTGACTATAATTCTTAGGGATTTCCACGATCACACTGACTCTAACTTAATCCAATCCAATTCAATCTAATCTAATTATCTATATCCAGTAATATTTAGGGGGGCTCGATTCTATCCTTCAAAATTCAGGATTATGCCAGAGCCTGGAAAGAGTTACTTATCCAAGTTTATGCTGATGTGAAGGCAAAAATTCATCTTTCTAGACCATTGGATGGACCCATCTGGAAATCTTAGGGGGCTGTCAAAGCTATCTCCCATTGATGCTCTCTGGAGTCCTCATCCTTCCCTCCCTGTCACTCTCTCTTTTCCTAAACAAAACACACCAGCTCTATTCAAGGTGTGTGGACCATCAAAAGCTCATTTAAACTCTCCTCTCAACTGCTTTATCCACCTTATAAACTCAAAAGGGGATAGGCAGAAAGGGGCTCACAAAAGCCTCTTCTCCCCTCTTTTCCCTGAAACTCTTGTAATAGGCTCATTAAGGGCCCGCCTGGGCTTGTTATAAAATGCTGTGGAAGCAGTCCATAAGTAGCTCACTGTTTGTAACAGATAATATCAAATTGGAGAAACATGTAAAAGCACATACAAAAACAGTAAAATGAGATGTACTCTAATGATACCAGCCAAACAAGCAGGGAGATAATTAGTCACTCCAAGTACATGGTTTGGGATCTGTAGCAGAGCTAATTTTATTTGAGTAACATGTCAACTTTTAACTTTGGCGTTTTGTGTATGGGGTAAATAAAAGATGTTCCGTAAGGAATTGTGCATCATAGGATACTAAATGCTGCTGTCTCATTATAGTAGTCATATTTATCATTTATTAAACATAGTTCATTCTTAAGCCTTCCTTAAAGGATGCTGTGGAGCATCTGATTATGTTTTTCTTTCATCAGATATGAATTTATGTTATGTAAGCTAGCCTAATTTTTAATAAGTTTTTATAATAGAGAAATGCTTTTTATATGTTATGATGTTCTGTTTATAATGTGAACGCTAAAAAACAGTTTCTTGACATAATTAACACTCGTAGTCTGTCATGTTTTATGCACCACATTGAAATGGGTGCTGTGCACACGTGTGGCAACTGTCAACTGCCTTCTGAGAAACTGCTCCTCACAGGGAGTCGGGCTTTGAGGGAGAATCTAAATTGAGGGGGATAATTCAATTTTCTATTGTTATCTATGAAATAAGCCTTAGCTTATGTAGAAGTATTATTATACTCATTTCCCTGACTTTTGCTTCATTCTTTAGAAAACTGCACAATACAACCTCTCTGAAAATGTAATGCTTTCCATGTCTGAAAATATAAAATACATGGAAAGATATTTTTGTATTACTTCATCAAAAAAAGAACCATGGAAGTGCTGGTATTATTGATTCAACTTATGACGTGCTGTATATTTGTTGCTAGGTTAGAACTTATTTATCTCATTAGTATACCAGTTAACTAGACAGACACATGAACTTTAGTCTTTTCACACCATGGCCATTCCTTTGACCCATTTTTTAAGCCTTTAAAAATTATTTTTAAGTTTAAATTTGCTTCTTGATCTCTGATTTGGGCTTCATGGGGTTCCAAGACTCCAAAGCTGGGAGGAGGAAATCAAGAGAGGCCTGACCCTGAATAAAGACCCCCCAAATTCTAGGACTTTCCCTGCCATTGGTACCACATGTAATCACAGGTGTATCACCTACATTGTTTTCTCATCTGTCAAATGAGAGGGATGGAAAATATTTTCTATGATGACTTCCAGCCAGTAATTCTACTCTTATAATATGAAGAGCTAAAGTGTACAAATACTTTATCTACCACATTTGATAAGTTGAGGGAACTAATTAACTCTGTAATTCTAGTAAAAGTAATCTCAAACACTATTTTGAAAGTTATAAGGCATCTTGCTTTAGGTGATATAGGGTATTGGACACATTCCTTCCTTTAAAAACTGATACGAAATAACATCTTTTGTTTGGAATGTAATTCAATTGGACAAAGTCTTTTCAAATCCATAGAGCCTTTTTGGACAATTGGATGATCTTGTCAAAGTTAAGCATATACACATTCTTTGACCCAGTAATTCCACACATTGGCATCTTTCCTACAGATACAAACATACATGTGCACAAAGATGTGTGTTCACAGGTATACACCAAAGATTTGTTTATGGTAGCAAAGATTGGAAACAATCTATGTATGCATCAATAGGGAACTGCTTAATAAATCATGGCAATTATATTTAGTGAAACATCATGCATTGATCATTGAAATGAGAAAAACATCTCTAAATTCTGATAGAGAACTGTCTTCAAGATATATTGAAAGATATAAACAAAGTGCAGAGCATTGCACTATTTAAAGTGTGTATGTGTATATATATAAATGCATACATATATATATCCATATAATATGTAGATAATATCTCTAAAAGGTTTTCTAAAATCTGGTAATTATGGCTGTTCCAGAGAAGAGGGGGTCTGAGAGATGACAATAGGAGGTCAACTTACTTTTCACTATGCACTGGTTTGCACCTTTAAAAATTTGTACCATGTGTCCCCACTATCAGTTTTTAAAAATGAAATAATAAAAGCAAATGCTTAAGTGCTTAGTTTCTACCAGGCATTATTCTAATACCTGCAGGTATTACTCATGGAATCTTTATAACCATATAAGATTAGAATTAGGAGATTAGTGAAATGAGGCCAGAGAAACGTGGGCCATTTGTCTAAGTTCATGCAGGCCATGTGTGGCTTACGAACTCTAGGTCCCTTTTGTCCACTCACACACAAATGTGTGTGCAAACATACACACACACACACACACACACACACACACATAGACAATCTTGTCAGTTGGACTATCTTTCCCCTTTATAAATGCCTAAATAATGATATTATGGCTTGTCATGTTGCAGTGAAGTTTTGTGGTTGTATGTGCTTCTGATCCACCTCAAGGCTTAATGGACCCCCTGACCTGCCCAAGAACAGCTGAATCCACAGAGGAATGCATCTGCCCCCTGTCTAATTCTTCCCTGCTTGGAGACTGTGTACATTCACATAGTCAAAAGTTACTCTCTAGACTGGGATTGCAGCTCAGTGATAGAGTAGTTGCCTAGCATATGTGAGGCACTGGGTTTGATTCTCAGTACCACATATAATAAATAAGTAAAGGTTCATGGACAACTAAATAAATAAAAAGTTACTTTTCTCTTGGTAAAGTAACCACACAGTCCCTTCAAATGCTTCAGTTCTCATCTCACACAGGTGCATACCATTGTTTTCATTGAATAAGTTTTTCTACAATATTATTCCAAATATATATTATTCTGAGCACCCAGGCAATACTATAGACTACCTGCTTTCTCAGAAACACATATACTTAGTCATAAGTACATTTATATTTAGAAGCCAACAATCTGCTGCAATCAGTGTTTTTTTCATTCACATTACCACCATAAAGAGGATATCTCATTGTTTACAGCTCCACTGCTTATACCTTAATAGATATTAAAAATTGACTTTGTTCACTGATGGATACAGAACTCAGTGCATTTATTAGCAATGGAGGGAGGAACAGATGAGTTGTTTAATGATAAGGAAAGGTGCATTGGTCTTTATGGCCTCAACTTTAGGAACTGGCTTTACACAGGGAGACCCTTTCTCCAGTATATTTGGTTCTTTGCCAGCGTTTGCTTCAAGTTTCTGTGGTCTCTGCAGGTCAACTTCTAAGTTCAGAGATTTACTTCATGCTGCTTTTGTCCACTAGGCAAGAGCACCGTAGCTCTTAGATTCCTCGCACAGTGTGTCTTTTTAAGTTATCTGTAGCTCAGTTTGACAGTATAAACAGCACAACACCTCCAAGTAGCCCCGAAGCTAGTGCCCCTCAGGTAAGGGTCCAGGACCTCCCAGGTGGTGGCAATGATGGAGCAGACTGAGAAAATGGACCTGAAGGAGTTCAGAAATTATGTCCATCACCTTCCGTCAGGGATGCATTGGCCCGAGGGTGTTTTGGAAGGTGGGGCAGAGGTTTGTTTGTTTAATAAACATTATAGAGATATATTTTCTTTGGCGGAACCTGTAAACCCCACTTTCGTTCCATCGCCTTCTCCTCTACTTAAAGTATTTCAAGAAATGTAGATCTCTTGAAGGGATTTATTCTTTTACCAGGCATGGCGTTTGGAAGTTCCTGGAATGAGCAGTGAGGTTTTGGATCTCATATCAAAGGGTTTAAAGTTAATGATTTTAAGTATGGTTGGATTTTATTGCTCCTCTGGTGGGCTAAAAACTTCAGCCACTCTTTGACCTCTGCTCAGTCAATTCAATTCCATCTAATGCTCTGTGACTAATATGGGGGATATTTAATCTACTTTGCCGCTGAAATTACTTTTAGACTCACTTTTTTTCCTTGAAAAACTTCCTCCTGAGAGAAATTGCTTATCGTAAGCTCTAAATATGTTGCGTATTACAGAATACATTTTAAAAAGCTTTTCTTTCAGAGACAATTAAACCTTATCACTTATTTTGCTATCACATTACAAATGAGACAGGAAACGTGATATTACTGGAGAAGGAAAAGTCAAATCAAAAAAGAGGAATGAATGGCAACCTCCCCGATCCTGTTATTAATGTAGATATCATAAGTAGTCGTGTCTTAGCCAAATATTTCCTGCAATGTAATTAGACTGGGAGACAAAAATGAATGAAACACAGGGTTACCAGCCTTAGGTACGCTTCTTTCATCTAATTCCTTGTTAAGAATACACGTGGTTGCTTTTAAAGGTTCATTGGAAGGTAAGAATGATCTATGTACCTCACAAGCAAGACAGTAACTATCTTGGGCACCTAGGAAGGGGGGGTCCAAATACTAGCTGAATAGGTATAAAGACATGATGTTTTTCCCCAAGATCAGAGGGCTTGCATTTAATCCTTCTTTTGTCCCTAATTAGTGGTCTGACCCCTGGCAAGTCTTTTAAATCTTTGTCCCTGATGAGAGGATCTGTAAGGTGCCTCTAGAGCTCTCCTTCTGTATTGAACTTAGACCAAAGCAGTGCTCACATCTGGACGGGAGCTCTGCTGAAGGGGTGTGGGTAGTCCCCCAGCACAACCAGGTTTTAGCAGGAGGTGGGCAGGGCCATTTATTTTTCAGGTGCTGAAAATGACCACAGACTCTGCTTCCCACCATCAATGCGTTAAGTATAAAGATCTGATGAGGCCCTCCTCCCAGGGAAAATTGTATTTAGGCAGGGATCAAAGCCTCAAGGACAGGAGTAGTTGGAAAAGCTGGAAAATGCACTGGGGACCAGAGGTAAGTTTCCAGTCCTGATTTTTACCATTCACTCATTTGGTGGTTTCACTCCTCTGAAATTAGGTTTCCTTATCTAATGAGAAGAATGGACTGTCATGGCTTCTGATTTTTTAAAATTATAATTATTAACACATATTTATTGAAAAAAATAATGGGATTCATTGTGATACTTCCAAACATGCCTGTATTGTTCTTTGATTCTGTCTATCCACCCTTCTACCCTCTCCCCACCTCCCCTCTATTCTTTTTCTCCTGAGCCTCTTCCCAGTTGCCAATAGTCCATCCTCTACTTTTAGGTCATCCCCTTTTTCTCTTTGTTTCTCACATATGAGAGAAAACATGTGGTTCTTGTCTGTCTGTGTTTTGCTTATTCCACTTAACACGATGTCCTCCAGTTCTGTGCATTTTCCTACAACTGACTGTATTTCATTCTTTTTTATGCTTGTGTAATACTCCATTGTGTATAATAACATATTTTCTTCATCTATTCATCTGATGAGAAGCATCTAGACTGATTTTATATTTTGGCTATTGTGACTAGTTCTGCAGGTCACATGGGTATGCAGGTATCTCCTTCGTATACTGATATATACGCAACAGAGGGACAGCTGGAACATATTGTGGTTCTACTTTTTTTGAGGAACTTCTATAATATTTAATTCTAAGTTTTTTGAGGAATTTCTATAATATTTTCTACACTGGCTATACCAATTTACACTCCTATCAACAGTGTATAAATATTCTTTTTTTTCTCTTCATCCTCACCTTCATTTGTTGTTATTATTGTTGTTGTTATTAATAATAGTAATTCGAATTGGGGTGAGATGGAATTACAATGTAGTTTCAATTTGCATTTCCCTGAAGGCTAAAAGATGTTGAGCATTTTTTAATATATTGGCCATTTGTATTCCTTTTTTTGAGAAGTGTCTGTTCAGTTCATTTCCCCATGTTTAGATCAGATTACTTGTGTTTGTGTTCTTAAATTTTTTGAATTCTTTGTGTATTCTGGATACTAATCCTGTGTCAGATGAATAGCTAACAAAGGTTGTCTTCCAAAGGTTGTTTCTTAAGCTTTTTGATTTGATGAGATCCCATTTTTCAACTCTTGCTTTTGTTTCCTGTACTTTTGGGGTGCGATTCAAGAAATCATTGCCTATGCCAATATCCCAAAGTGTTTCCCCCTGCTTTTCTCTAGTTGCTCCAGGTCTTACATTAAGATCTTTGATCTATTCTGAGTTGATTTTTATACAGGGTGAGAAATAGGGGTCAGATTTCTATCTTCTCCATGTTGATATCTAGTTTTTCCAGCACCATTTGTTGTTTTTTTCCCCCATGTATGTTTGTGGCACCTTTGCTAAGAATCAGTTGGCAGTAGACGCACAGATTTACTTTTTGGTTTTCTGTTCAGTCCCATTGATCTATACGTGCACGTGCGCACGTGTGTGTGTGTGTGTGTGTGTGTGTGTGTGTGTGTGTGCATGTGTGTTTAATGCCAATATCATGATATTTTTATTATCATGGGTCTGCATTTTTTTTAATCAAGTATTTTGATACCTCCAGGGTTGTCCGTTTTTGATCAAGATTTCTTTGGCTATTTGGTGTCTTTTGTGCTTCCATATGAATTTTAGGATTGTTTTCCCTATTTGTATGAAAAATGTCATTGGCATTTTGGTGGGAATGGAAATGAATCTGTGTAGATCACTTGGGACAATCTGAACATTTTAACAATATTAATTCTCTCAATCCATGGGAGCTCTTTTCACCTCTTAGGGTGTTCTTCGATTTCTTTCTTCAGTAATTTTTGATTTTCATTTTAGATGTCTTTCACTTCTTAGATATATTTTTAGGTATTTTTTAAAGAGAATATTGAGAATGGGATTAGTTTCCTGATTTTCTTCCCAACAACTTCATTCATGGTAAATAGAAAAGCTATTGATTTTTGTATGTTGACTTTGTATCCTGCTACTCTGCTGAATATGTCCATCACTTCTAATAGCTTTGGAGTAAGTCTTCAAGTATTTTTTTTTCATGTATAGAAATATGTTATCTGTAAACAAGGATAATTTGATCTCCTTCTTTCACATCTGTATGCCTTTCATATCTTTCTCTTACCTAATTGCTCTGGCTAAGATCCCTACTGCTTTATTGCGTAACTATTACTTATCTTGTTCCTCATCTTCCAGGAAGTGCTTTCAGTTTTTACCCATTCAGGATGATATTGGCTATGCATTTGTCATACATAGCTGTTATTGTGCTGGGGTTTGATTCTTATATGCTTAAGTTATTCAGAGATCTTTTTATCATAAGTGTTGAAATCTAGTGAATCTTTTTTTTTGTGTGTGTGTGCATCTATTGAGGTGGTCACATTATTTTTAATTCTATTTATATGCTATATTATATTTATTGATTTGCATATGTTGAACCATCCTTGCATCTCTGGAATGAAAACAACTTGATCATGATGTATGATCTTTTGAATGTCTATTGAATTGAATTTGTGAATATTTTGTTGGAGATTTTTGCATCCATGTTCACCAGGGATATTGTTCCCTAATGTTCTTTCTTTCTTGTGTCCTTGTCAGATTTTGGTAGCAGGGTAATTCTGGCTGTGTAGAATGATTTTGGAAGGGTTCCCTCTCTTTCACATTTATAGAATAGTTTTAGAAGCATTGTTGTCAGTTCTTCTTTAAAAATTTGGCAAAATTCAATAGTAAAGCCACCTGGTCTTGGGTTTTTCTTTGTTGGGAGATTTTTAAATTACTGATTCAATTTCACTACTTGTAATTGGTCTATTTAGGAAACCATCCTTCTAACTTGTAAGATTGTAACTATCTGGAAATAAGTGCCTTCCTTATGCGGTAGAAGTCAGGGTCAGTTACTTCTTATCCTAATGTGGTCAAGCATCCTCCAGTGGTGGGTGTTGTAGTGAAAGAAGGTTTTGGGATTCAGAAAAGCCACAGTCAGGACTCTCTGCCTCAGTTTCATGACTCTTAAAGTGAAGAGAGTAGTATGTATATTATTCAGAAGCTACAAAAGGAAACTAAGAAGTGTTTAGCATAATACAGTGAGTATTAATTTCCCTCTGTCCATCTCTAATCTCCAACACTATGTTTTATATATTATAATCTCTAGCATTCTCTTCCAGAAAAGTGTGATGGGTAGCAAGAGAAGATTGAATTACTAGCCCCAATTTTAATTCAGTTGTCCAACTATTGTCACAGTAATATTGTGTAAAAATAACAGCAAAATCTCAAGAATTATTTTCTTGGTCACGAGTTCTGACCCAAAAACTCACAAGCAGATCTGGGCAGCCCGGGCAGCTCTGCTTCTTGTATCTCTCATTCTCCTGTCGGAATCAGTGGTCAGTCAGGGATGTTCTTCTCAGACAGTGGTACAAGCCAAACAGGGAAAGTTCCACTGTGAAGATTCACTGTCAGCTCTTGGTTAGGTCACATCTGTTAACATCACAAACCAGATTACATTTCTAAACCCCAAACCAAGAGACATATATTAGACTCTGTTTTTGATTGGAAAAGCTGTAAAGTTCATGTGGCTTTAATAAATGGAATATGGATGGGAGGAATGTGAAAAATTGGCGAGAATATTCAAAATCCTCTCTTCTAGATATTTGAAAATTTACAATCCAACGTTGTTAACGATAGTCATGTTACTACTCAATAGAACACCAAAACTTACTCTGTCTCATTGTGATTTTTCACCCATCCACCAATCTCTCCCCATTCTCTTTCCTCTCCTACTCTCCCTAGGCTCTGGTGTCTGCTATGTTTCTTTCAATTTTTATGAGACCACCTTTTTATAAATGAGTAAGATCCTGCTGTGTTTGTCTTTTGGTGCCTGGCTTGTTTCGCTTTGCAATGTCCTCCAGGCTCATCTATGTAAGTTCATTTCTTAAAAAGTAAAGAGTGAAAGACAAAAGCATGTACCGTTGACCCTCTCTGTGAGTTCCACACACACAGATTTAAGCATCTGAGGATTAAAAATATTCAGAAAAATAGACTGTGTACAGGATATGCATGGTCTTCTCCCCTTATTATTCCTTAAACAATACAGTATAACAACTACTTATGTGGCATTTATTGTATTATGTATTACAAGTAATCTTGAGATGATTTAAAGTATACTTGAGTGTGTAATATGCACATTATATACTATCGGTAAAAGGAACTTGAGCATTGGTGGATTTTGCTATCTGTAGGGGGTCCTAAAACCCACCCTCCTTGCATAACAAGGGACAGCTGTACCTGTAAATCCTTACTTGAATATAAATTGCCAACTTGTGCTTTATGGTCTGGAGGCACTGAAGTCATGAGTTTCCAAAGGGTGAGCGCTTGAGGCATTGATAAATAAATGGAAAGTAGGGATTTGGGTTCCCTGAAGACAAGAAGAAGGTTTGCAGTTTCTGAGAGTGCTAGAGACATAGCACCTCAGAGATGAAAGAACATTTGATAGAATGGAAACTAATGAAAGGCTAAGCTGGGAACCATGGCACACATCAGTAATCCCAGTGACTTGGGAGGCTGAGGCAGGAGGATCCCTAAGCAACTTGGTGATACCCTGTCTCAAAATAAAAAAAAAAAAAAAAAGAAAGGGTTGGGGATGTGACTCAGTGGATAAGCACCCCTAGGTTCAATCCCTGGTACAACGAAAAGAAAAGAAAAAAAGACTAGGTATTATATACATGCACAGGATTGAAACTAATAATGGCCTTCCTACTAATATAGAGAACTGGATAATCTTGTTCCCATTCATCTCAGAGTCTGTTACATTGCCTGGTACGTACTGTAAACACTTGGCCAGTACTTTTTGAATTAATGAGTGATGAACTTGAGCTGTGTAGATTAATTAATGCAGCCCCTAAAGAAGTAATGAACATGTATTTTGGAACACAATTCAGATATTTTACTAATGTAAGGGATTTCTGACATGGCAGAATATCCCAGTGTGCAGGCCTCAGGTGAGGAGAGCAATGATCCCAAGGCAGGCACCAGGACAAGGATGTGAGCATGGGAGAGAAATCTGGCCAGTTGTGTTCAAGGAGGGAGTGATGTGGGGAAAGCTTGGTCAGCAACAAGTGCTATCACAGTAGCACAAGTGTATCTTCCTAAGGTGTTGGCAAAGTTGCAGTATTATCTGCTCCTGGGGCCTTTTGGTTAAGGGAACCAGGCTGATTTTACCCACGTAAAGGAGGGGTATATTCAGTCTACTCACTGAAAAGTCTCTGAATCTGCATATCAATCCCTCTGTGCAATACAGCAGAGGGGGGAGGTTCCTTGCATGTGCTGTTTAAACGTGTCTTGGTTTCCTCATCTAGGTAGTAAAGATGGTGCAGTGATGTTTTAGTCAGCTTTTTTTTTTTTTTTTTTTTTTTTTTTTTTTTGCTGCTGTGACAAAAAGGTCTGACCAAAACAATTGTAGAGGAGGAAAAGTTGATTTTGGGGCTCACAGTTTCAGAGGTCTCAGTCCATAGAGAGCAGACTCCATTCCTCAAGGCTCAAGGTGAGGCAGAACTACATGGCAGAAGACTGCGGCAGAAGGAAGCAGCTCCCATGATGGATGACCAGGAAGCAAAGAGAGAGACTCCATCCTCCAAATACAAAATAGATACCCCATAGCCCACCTCCCAATGGACCACTTCTTCCAGCCACACCCCACCTGCCTCCAGTTACCACTCAGTTAATTCCATCAGGTTTAGGTTAAGACTATAACCCAATCATTTCTCCCCCAAACCTTCTTGTATTGCCTCACATATGAGTTTTTTTTGGGACACCACATCTAAACCATAACCAATGCCTCCTACTTAATGTTGTTGCAAGAATCAAATTAATTTCTGGTCAATAATGTTATCTTACTGGTGAAAATTTCTCAGACTGTGCATAGAAAAAAGCAACCTCACCCCAGCACCCTCTTGCCTCCCTCTTTCCTATGATTCATTTTACAACCATGCTGTCTTTTGTCTGCCCCCAGGTCTGAACCAACTGGGATCTAAGCACCAGCAGGGAGGAAACTTGGTCTATGGTCTCCAGGACTGTGTCCCCGGAACCTAAGATAGTGCCCAGCACATAGCAGGTGCTCAATAAAACTTTGTGGTGGGGTGAGTTTGTGGCTCAGTGGTAGAGCACTTGCCTAGCATATGTGAGGCACTGGGTTCAATTCTCAGCACCACATATGAATAAATGAATAAAATAAAGGTCCCTCAACAACTAAAAAATATTAAAAAATCTTAGTGGTATGGGGGAAAGAATATCCTTTTTAACAAATGGTGGTGGAACCATTGAATAACCACATGCCAAAGAATGAATTTGGGTGACTATCTCATACAATCAAAAATTAATTGAAAATTACCAAAGTCCTAAATGGAAAAGAAAGAATTATATAACTCTTGGACAAAAGCATAAGCATGTCTTCGTGACACTGGATTAAGCAATAGTTTAATATGTATGTTCTCAAAAGCATAGCAAATAAAGAAAAAAAAATAAACATCATCAAAATGGAAAACTTCCATGCTTCAAAAGACACTATGAAAAACGTGAAAAGACAACATACAGAGTAGAATGAAATATTACAAATTATATATATATATAAATATATATATATATACACATATATATAAAATAATGATATGATAATGATCTAGTGTTTAGACTATGTACGAGTTTAAAAAACAACTTTTAGAAACTAATAAGTAAAAGACAAATAATTTAATTTGAAAACAGACAAAGAAGTCAAACTGAAATTCCTTCAGAGAAGATACACAAATGCCCAATTAGCACAGGTAAAAACTTTTGTGTGGCATCATTAGTCAATAGTGAAATACAAAATAAAACCAGGTGAGACACTAACATATACTCACTAGAATAACTACACTAAGAAATTTGTGGGTAGGAATGTAAAATGGTACTGACAACTTTGGAAAACAGTCTGACAATCACTCAAAATGTTGAACTGTTACTGTTTAATGTAGGAATCCCACTTGTAAGTATATAGTCAAAATAATTGAAAATTGATATTCACACAAAATTTTACATGAACGTTTACTGCAATATTATTCACAACAGCCAGCCCCCAAGTGCAAACAACTCAACCATTTATCAAGTAACAAGTTAATATACAAAATGTGGTACATCCACACAGTGGAGTATTGGTTATCTATACAGAGGAAGGAAGGACTGAAACATGCTACACATGGATATATCTTGAAAACATAATGCTAACGAAAGAAGCAAGACTTCAAATGCCACAGTTCTAATGATTGCATTGTAATGTTTAGAATAGCACATCCTGAAAAAAAAGAAGGTTAATGATTTCTGGGGGAGGGTGGAGGGGAAAGTGGAGAATGACTTTTCATGGTGTAAGGATTAGTTTTTGGGTGAACAAAAATCTTCCAGAATTGGATAGGGGTTATGGTTGCCCAGTGATATGATTATATTAAAACCATTAAATTTTACACTTTAAAAATATGAGTTGTATGGCATGTAAATTATATCTGAACTTTTAAAAGTTAGTAGTGACTGCAGTAATTGGCCATTTGAAAATGCACCTTGGGAGCAGGAATATATGTAAGGAGATTGTGCCTGAGATTCAAGGAACTCTGAAAGAGCAAAATGGTAAGAGTTATGTGTTTGTTTCTTATCTCAGTCCCCTTGAATAGAAAGCTTGTAAATATTTTGTCATTAAGACTTCAAGCTCCTAAGAAAGAAACAAAGCCTGACATCTGTTTATTGGGTGCCTGAGTTGTTTCACAAGGACAATGTCACTAAAACTTTGCCTGCAGAAATACTATTCCCTGTTTCATTTTTTTTTTTTTAGTCTAGGTTCTTCCATTTATTTATGATATCCATTTAGGCCTCTACAAAGACCCATATACTTATCAACTCAGTTACATATGAAATTCTTTACAAGTTTTACTTTCTTTTAAAACACTTTTATAAACCTAAAAACCTTTTACAAATTACTCAAGCGTATACTTAAGTTTTGTATTAAATCCCCTGTTTCAGTCGTGCAAGCGCCATCATTTCACCTATAAGAGATGCCTATTAATTCTGTGTCTCCATCAGATTTGTGTGTCGGGGAACACATGAGCTCCGGAGTCAGGGTCTGAATTCTAGTACTGTTTCTATTACTTGTATAACGCTGGTAGAGCTATTTAATTGTACCAAGCTTCAATTTCCCCTTTTAAAAGAACGCATGGATTATATCCTCCCACTGTCACATGAGACCATGTCGTGGTGAGGATGCTTGAGTACAAGTGACAGAAATCCAATCAAAATGGGTTGAATACAAAAGGGATTTTTTTTTCTTTTATTTGATAAAACTAAAATTTCAGAGCTTGGTAAATCTCAGACAATGGTGAACATGGGAACTTTCATTTTAGCACTCAAACAAGCCTCCATATGCAAGCATGGTCAAACCGCTGCTTATATAACATCTGCTAAAGTTCCATCTCCCAAAGTGGCTGATCTTAATTTGGAGGCTGGAAAAATACAGTCCACTTCTAGATGTAAAGATAAGAATTTGTGACAATTTATCATAGTCTTCTACACAGCGGAATAAGATTTTTGCAGGACAATCAACAATATTATAATGTGCCATGAGAAGTATTAACACTATCTCCAACAGTGTCTATTGTTCCAATCCGGTTATGACTAACTTCCTGCATTCCATCTTCACCTGGGTGTGTCTCAAGAATCTAAGTTTCAATACATTCCAAACTTAACTTCTAATCATGTCCCACACAAAACATAGCTAAACAAAACTTGCCCTCCTACAGTAGATAACACTTTATAACCTTCTAGTTTATTGCTCAATCTAAATAGCTGGAAGTCCTCATTGACCACTCCTTCTATCTCATTTTTTCACATTCAAACCATAACCATGCTCTGTTGACTTCATCTCTTAAATACCTCTGGCATCTACTCACACATCTTCAGTTCCATTGACATTTTTCTGGTTCAAGTAACTAGGCATCCCTTCCTGCAGAAGCCAGCCTGCAATCCATTTTTCTTATTAGGTTTGAAGTGATGAAAAGAAAATTTTATCATGTCATTCTCCAACTTGCAATCTTTCATTGTTGTCCTCTTATTCTTGGGCTAGAGATAAGTACTTGTCCTGGCCTGCAAGATCCTACATGATCTTCCCCCTATTATTTTTCCTGTCACTCTATACTCACTACAACATGGGGCCTCAGAAAAAGGCAGAATAATATAGTTTTAAAACAATAGATCATGACCCCAAGCCTTGACCAACAGTCCTCTGGGTCACCAACATAATCACTCTTCAAGTCGTCACACTATGTGTAGCAGGATCATCATAGGCTCTTTACAATGATGGTGCTTGCACGACTGAAACAGGGAATAGTCTTTCTTAGTCTTTCCGATGCCCTCTTCTTCCTCCAGGAAGGGACTTGAGGAAGACCTCCTCTGGTGGGTTGCTGTATTGTGGGAAGACATTTCAGGCATCCCTATTTATGATTGTCAGTAATAGCTAGCAAGAATGGCTGATATTTATTGAGAACTGATTTTGCTTGCGTAACTTATTGAATCTATACAACACTCCCTTGAGATAGGACTCTTGTCATTCCCATTTTGCAGATAACAAACTGAGAGGGAGGAATATTAGTCATCAGTTCAAGGACACAGGTGATATTGATCAGGTACAGATTTCAATTATAGAAAAGTCTAGCTCCAGGTTAAAAATTTCATCAATGTGCTCTCCTATGTCTCTTGACTTTGTGTAAAAGGTGCTAACCACATGGGGCTGAGCTTTGATGGTGTTATGGTTTGGATCTGGGATTTCCCCAAAGGTTCATGTGCCTAAAGGCTTGGTCTCCAAAGCAGCAGTGTCCAGAAGTGGGGATTTTAGGAAGTGATTGGATCATGAAACTGTAATATCATCGATGATCAGTCCATTTGATGGATTAGTACTTTGAATGGACTCCGAGAAGGAGGTGAAAAATGTAGGTATATGTGGCATGGTTGAGGAAAGTTGGTGACAGAGGGTGTTGCTTTGGGACCATATCTTTGGTTCCTTCTCCCCTTCTCTGGTTCCTAACTGCTGTGACATGAGAGGCTTTTCTCGGTCAGACCTTTGTGTCATAATGTTTCCACCTTGGAACCATCTGACCACAAACTGAGACTTCTGAAACCATGAACCAAAAATTGATCTTTCCTCCCCAGGTTGTATTTATCACAATGACAAAAAAGTTGACTAATATAGATGGAGATATTGAAAGATCCAGAAAGGAACCACCCAGAGAGGCTAATCTGGGCTGAAGATCAAATATGGGATGTCCCTGAGATAGAGAATGGGAGAATGCCAACACCAGGTCAAAACAGGAGAGTTAAGAGGAGAATGAGGAGTGTCCCCAATGGGTAGCTTGGTGAAAGGACAGATTATTCAATTAGTAATGAATTTTTTCCTGGGATGCCAGATTACTTTAGGGACCTTCTTTTTGATGACTTGGTTACTGGATATCTTCAAAATGAATAGTAAGTAATGTCAGATATCTTTTTTTAGTTCTGACTTACACTAACTTGCTTGGGTCAGTCTGCAAGTTCTCTGGCAGTAGGATTAACCAGCAACTCTGTTTCTTTAGGTGTTAACTAATATTCTAGAACCTGTATAAAAGAAACCTAGTCCCACTTAAAAGCAAATTTGACAATGACTCAGATGGAACTTCTGATGTGTAGCAGCTACTGGAAAATTGGAAACCTAGAGGAACAGTAGATGTTAAAATCAGGAACTAAAGATGGCCTCAGAGTTTATAGCAAAAGCAACAGAAATTTGTTAAAGATGATATGAGGGCATCCATGGGCTGGAAATTCAAATATGCAAAGAACACAACAGTCAGGAAGACGTGTAACCTCACATTTTTGTAGAAATATCATGATCCTGCAGTATCAGGATGGTCTTGTCAAAAAAGATATCAATTTCAGCTCTATTACTAGGCATGCATCCTCTAAAGTAAGGGATGTAGGAGCCTTTTTCCATTCTAAAATAGTCTGAAAGTGGAAAAGCTATGAGATTTTTTTGTTTTTATTTTTATTTGAATGACATTGATCCAAGTGTCCCTGATTATGAGAGAAGGGAGGAGAAAAATGATGTTGCTCAAATTCCAAAATTCATTTTTATATGAATTTTTCATTTTCTTAGGGCTAAATAGTTCAGATTTTTTTGTTTGTTTTTCTTTTGAATGTTTTTATTGGTGCATTATAATTATAAATAATAGTGAGATTCATTGTGTCATATTCATACAGGCACATAGCATCATCTGGTGGATTTTATTCCCCAGTACTGCCTCTTTCCTTTCTCTTCTCTTCTTCCTAAATCCCCTTTCTCTACTCCTCTGGTCTCCCTTCTATTTTCTTGAGATCCCCTTTCCCCCACTTTTTTTTTTCCTCTTCAGCTTCTGCATGTGAAAGAAAGCTAAAACTCTATCTAGCCATCCATCCATCAGAAGTTCCATCTGAGTCATTGTCAAATTTGCTTTTAAGTGGGACTAGGTTTCTTTTATACAGGTTCTAGAATATTAGTTAACACCTAAAGAAACAGAGTTGCTGGTTAATCCTACTGCCAGAGAGCTTGCAGACTGACCCAAGCAAGTTAGTGTAAGTCAGAACTAAAAAAAGACATTGAGATGCCACTGCAAAGGGATTGTTGCTGGTTCTTTCTTAAATCCTTAATTTAACAGTGACATCTTTGGCACTTTTGTATTCCTTATTTTCTTATATATTCCTGAGAGTGTACTTGCTGGACAGAGCAAGAACTGAGAGACAACAAATGATTCATCAGGTGGGGCTCTTGGTTGAAACTATAATAAACCAACTCTGGCTAACTGAAGCAGGAAAGGGTGCTTACTGGAATGATATCAGGTTGTTTGAGAGCCAGGCTTGGGAAACATGCAAGAACAATCATCACAGGAGGAACGTGTGTTCTTCAGCTTTCCTGACCAGACCTTTGATACCGCTGGCACCACGGGCGAAGTTCAACTGCATCCCTGCTGCTTCTGCATGAATAATGCCCTACACTCTGGATTCCCATGTAAGAGCATTTATTTGGTCAAGCTCTGTTTGGATACCACCCTTCAGTGTCCATCAGGAAGGGAGAGATTACATTTGGGCTCTTGGCCTCCAGAGAAGGTGGCTGAATATGCTTCCTGCCAATGAACCAAGTCATGGGGCCTGTTCCTGAACAGGAAGAAAGCAGTGAAAGAGGGCTTCAGGCAGACAGGTTTACTGCTTTGCATTGATTTGGGTCTCTCGGTGTCTCATATCCAGGACTTGTGACAATCAGTATTTGTTTTCAGATAGCCTAGGAATCGATGCTGTCCCAGAGTCTGAGATAGCAAAAAACCAATTATGTGCAATTATGAAGGAGAGTAGAACTGCAGGGTATATTTTTTAGGGACTTCTTAGAAAACTGCTTTGTTCTATCAAAAAATTATATTAATTTTCCCTTTAGTATCAGCAGAATGACTAGGGGTTATATTCAGCTCATTTTCTGTCCTACTGGTAGCATGAAACACTAGAATGCCATCATGTGATGTTCAACTTCAGTTTGGGAACTGAAATATCATAAATTTATTAGTGAGCCAACTGATATTAAATGTTTCACTGACAGTCGTACATCCCTAGGGAAGGTTTCTCTTAATTTATTAGAATGGCTCTCATACCTACTTTATTATATTTATTTATTACACAGCATTTCAATTCTTTGTGAATCCAGGAGTGTGCTAATAACTAACTAGTGTCTAATATGCAGAGTAACTAAAGAACCATGTAAATAAGTACACGATAGAATAAAATACACAAAAAGTTATTTTTTACCTACCACCAAATAGATCCTATATAAGGTCTTATCCACTTTGCAACAATAGTATATACAACTGTTCGTGCTCATTCTGGGCTTCCTTTGGCCCCAAATTCAAGTACATAATCTGACTGTCATTATCATATCCCATCATCTAAGTTTTGCTATGACAAAATATAACTTCCCAGCTTAGAGAGGAACACTGTATCATATTAAACATAGCCCAGCGCCATGGTAGGTAGAATGGTACTCCAAAGTTTTATACTTTTATCCCTGGATCTATGAATATCCTGTATCACATGGAAAATAAGAATTTACAGATGAAATTATAGTTATAGACCTGAAAATAGGGAGATTATGCTGTGTTATATGAATGGGCCCAATATTATATCAGTTTTTGATAGATAGAGAACTTTCTCTTGCTGGAACCAAACAGATGTTGCAAAAAGGGACATCAGAAAGATTCTAAGTGGAAGACCATTGCTGATTTTTAGATGGGGTCTATGCCCAAGGACTGGAAAGTTATTTCAGCCCCCAACTGACTACCAGCAAGGAAATGGGGAACTATCTTACACCTACAGGGAGTTGGACTCTGCCAACAACATGGATGAGCTTAGAAGCTGATTTTTAGAACCTTCTGCTAAAAGCTCACCTAGTGCAAGACAATTTGATTTTGGCCTGTGAGACCCAAAACAGAGAAATGAGCCGAATTCACATGGACCACTGACCTATAGCATTATGAGATAATATATATGTTGTCTTAAAGTGATGTTCATGCTAAATTTTTATGGCAGCAATAGGATATTATTATGAATATTTCCTTTGGACAATATTTCTGGCAGGGCTTAAAACCTCTAAAGGATCTTGAGGGACAGGAGAAGGCTCTGAGTACACTCTACAGGAAGAGCCAAGCTGAAGTGATTTTCAGGGGCTCTTTGGGTAGAAAAATCTCTAGCATGAGGCAAATACAGAACCCGAGGAGACTCTTGAACAGCTAGAACATCCTCATTTGACTATTCACCATAAGCTTGACCATGTCAAGCTCTTTGCAGTTGATGGAAAGGGAGCAGATGTCTCCCTATTGGACGGTGTGCAAATACACTGTAGGGGTGAGGGGTGAATGCCAGGCTTTAGGAAAAAAACAGAAGGTGGTTCTCTTCATGGGTAAAAATCTGTCTGTGTATGTGAAATCTAGGGTTTTATATTCTTTGACCTAACACTGGACTCCCTCCTCTCCACCTTTTTCTCTCTCTGTTAGAGTTATGTATTGTAAACCACATCTAGTCTAGATCCTTATTGTGATATGAAGTTTCTTGGGCTATTGGGCTGAATAATGCCACAAAACCTACCAATGCTTAGGGGCTGCACAGAGAGCTCAGAAAACAATCTGGGTTAGACAGATGATAGCTCAGCAGACAGTCTGTGCTTGGTTCATTTTCCCAGACTCCACTCTTTTTTACTGGTAGCTGGGGGAGAAGGATGTTCCTTGTGCTTAGAAGTAAATTAAACATTTACAACATAGTTTCAATGGGTATTTTTTTTTTCTACTAGTCCCAGTAAACTACCGCCTAGAAGAGATCTGTGTTTGATTTAAGTTTTTTTCCCTTCATGGTTTTCAGAACTGAAGATGTGTGTTAATGAACTTATAAAACACATTTTATATAGTTTAGAGACCAATATTTCCCAAACTCTAATTTAATGTATATTTGTACCATAAGATTCTGAGAAAAATGGATTCCATTGTAAAATAACTTTGCTAAAGCTGCATATTTTAAATCCCATCTTGTAGATTTACTCTTACATTATCTTATTAAAGGCTCTGAGAAGTCCTGTTGCTATGAAAAAAAAAAAGTCTGTCTGCATAGATGGATGGCAGTCCACTTGCCTGCCATGCCGGAGTCAGGTCTTAGAGAAAAGTGACAAAATAAAGTTGGCCTTAACTCAACAGCAAAGACCATACCATTTTCCATAGTTCTGTTTCTCAACTTGGCAGACTACTGGATAACAAACAGGTCAAGGAAAGTTCTCCAATATTGACATAGACAAGCTTAAAGGGAGATTGCATTAAAAAGAAGAAACTGCAACATGTAATAGTGACTGATGTTGTCTGCTGAAGAAGGTTAGGACATCTTCCCATGGGAGTCTCAGTGAGTTATATTCGCCTGGCCTTAAGGCTACTTCTACATTCAAGTGAGGACTTCCTGTCTTAAAAGCAGTCACTAGAGTATCACTTTTATGAAGCACCTGGATTAAAAGTACTTGGAAGTCGAAAAGTTACTCTTCACAAAGCATCAAATGGATTTCCCCTCTTTAAAAAAAAAATAAGGATAATCTATGGACTACACAGTAGTCATTTCCATTAAATAGAAAGCTTTAAGAGAAAGAAAGTAAGAAAAAGCTTTGAAAACTTTACTTGCATATCTTTTCATTCTTTCTTTGATGTGTCTGGAGTGAGGAGAATACATTAATGCCTTTTAGCTTGGCAGCCAACTCTCTCAAATGTACATAAATGGAACAGGACTGGCTAGAACACCAATTTCATTTTTAGAATTCTAATGTCAAGACTGTTTCCACAAAAGGAAAAAAAAAAAACCAGGAGAAACATTGCTGAAGTTTTAAGCAATGTCTCTTTGGGAGTGGTCAACTTCAATTAGTTAGATACTGTCACACAGGGTGATTTCTTAGGAAGAGAAGGAATTGTCAATCCTCAGCCCAGCCCATGGCCAAGATGATGGCCATGCAGGCACCTAGGCTGCAGATGAGCCTCAGAGCAAAGTGACAGAAAAAACTTGACTCTACAGCAAAGATTACACCCTCTTCCATAGCCTGCACCCATCTTGGCATGTACCTGCCATCCATTCTCCTTTTATACAGAAATAGATTTTTCTGGCTCATGACTCACCACTGGAGATGTCTCAGCCTCTTTGATGGTTACACAAAGTCAATAGATGTAAATGAAAGTGCTGTGTGACACCTATAGGTCTTGACCTCAAAACTAGGAACTGGGTTCCTCCCAACTCTTCCCACGCCCCCGCCCTCAGATGTGAACTGTGTTCATAGAGTGACCCAGTTCCTGCCACCCAAATGGTAATGAAATCTGAGGGGAGAGTGGTGCAGCAAGAGGGAAGGGTCCTGAGACCACCCACAACTTTTGAAGAGGAGCCCTGTCCCTCTGTTTAAATCTTCTACCTCCAGAGTCGCATGAGAGAGAAGGAAGCTCCTATGTCATTCAAGTCACCAAGAAACAGCAGCTCCTTGCTTGCACTGCTTAGCCGTCACCCTTCCCCAGGACCAGAGCCCTTCTGTTCCTCAGGGATTCCCACAGTGGCACCTTTACCTGGTCTACATGCTTTTGCTAAGTTATTAATTTAAAAATTATTAAGCTGATATGATGTCTAAGGTATATAATAGCCATCCCAATGAGTCCTGGATATACTCCATGGACCATTCTGTGAAGGTTGGCCAGCACTAACCATTCAAACCAACTAAACTGATGTCCTCTGCTAATGTGTGACTACCTGTCCCAGGAACATGGTCGATCCTAACCCTGGCCTGGGAGGCCATATCTTCATAGTAGGACAGCAGAGACAGGCATGGGTCCTCATGTGTTCTTGCTCTCCAACATACATCCAAAGTGATTGTTCTCCATTCTACAGGAACGGGACTCTTTCAGACTCCACTTTGAGGAATCTTATGGTGTTGTCTGAATTTTATTCTCTATCAATTAGTTATTAGCAAAGTTCTGCTTTTCTTTTCTTTTCTTTTTTTTAAAGAGAGAGAGAAATAGAGAGAGAGAGAATTTTTAATATTTATTTTTCAGTTTGTGGTGGACACAACATCTTTATTTTATTTTATGTGGATCGAACCCAGTGCCCCATGCATGCCAGGCGAGCATGTTACCGCTTGAGACACATCCCCAGCCCTTGATTTTCTTTTTTTAAGTAGCCAAAATTTGACTTAAATTAACTTTTTTTTTTTAAAAAAGGGCATTAATAAAGTTAATGAGAACATAAGTGAATGCTTTCCTCAGCCTTAACAGGCCCAGTAAAGTTTAGGAATGTAATGCAGTGTTTAAAACAAGCACACAGCATTATGTCTAACTTTTGATAAAGCTGTTTCGTGATTTAAAATGGTCTCTTATTTGTCAGGATGTATAAATAATGACCATTTATAAATACATGTTTTCATTCCTAGTTAATAAAGTCAACTAATCCCCTTTTAGAATTCCTGACTTTAAAAAAAATTCAGACTGAGGAAGATGGATGGCTATTTCTATTCATTAATCAGTGACAGATTCTTTTATAGGGAGTTTATGTTATATTTAAATCTCACTAGATTTATAAAAACTTAGTGATGCCTCCTGGGAACATACATGGGGATAGACCATGCTTTTCCTTGACTTTGGTCCCCTGGAATTGAGGGCGAAGGATCTTTCTCCTATAAATAACTTCTTAACACCTCACAGGCACACACACCTACACACAATTTTATAGACAGCCAGCTTTTCACACAAAATTCTGCAGGGAAATAGGAGCATTTCCTACCAGGGTGGTATAAACAGTGACAAATCAGGAAAAGAGCTAGACAGACATTGTTATACTGTCTGTTTCGGCAACAGATGAGACTCACTTTATTAGAAGTTTATGCATATTAATTTTAATTTTCTTTGAGGGATATACACTTAAAGTGTATAAGCCATTCGTTGATCAGCACTTAACATTTACCAATATCTAATCTGTCATTAGTAAGTGTTAAGTGCTGTTCTGGATGCTGAGCCTTTAGAAGTGGGCCAGGCTTGCCTTGTACTAGATCAGTAGGATTTTGTTTTCCTGTGAATCAATTGTAGGGTTAAAAAAATAGCATCACAAATGATCCTATACTAATATAGGACATAAATGATCCTATACTAGGGAATATTTTTCTGTACAGAAATTGAATTTCAAGATACCTTGATGTATGTATTTTGACATCCTAATTGCTAAAATTACCCACACATTCTCTTTGTTCATCAGTCAATTCTTACTCTCTCCTTTACCCCTCTTCTCATTGCTCTCTCATCCCACTGAAGTAGTAATCCTACAAAGGAAACTTGGTCAGAAAATTGTTCAATGACCAATTACAGGATTCTGGACTTTAGTTCTCTGTTCTTTATGGACACATGTTGCTGTGGTTTGGATAAGTATCCCACCAAAACCCATGGATGTAAAGTAAATTCCTCAATCTATAGCTCTGTTACAAGGTGGTAAAACCTTTTGAAGTTGGGGCCACTGGAAGGCAGTTAGGTCACTAGGGGTATGTCCTTGTGTGAGGATATTAGAATCCTGGCCCATTCCTCTCTCTAGCTGTTTCCCAGCCATAATGATGTGAACAGAACTTTTCTACCACATGTCCCCACCATAATGTACTGTGCTCCTACAGCCCCAAAGCAACAGAGCCAAGTTACCGTGAACTGAAACCTCTGTAACCATGAACCAAAATGAACCCTTCCTTCCTTCTAGGATGATTATCTCTGATATTTTATCATGGTAACAGAAATCTGACTAACACAGATAGATGCTTGGTTTGGTACCATGTTGGGAAATCTGCCTATATATCTGAGCTTGGTAAACAGGGGAGTCTTATAGAATGTGAGCTCATGGGATGGGTCCGTCAGGCCTGGCTAGAAGTGTAGGAGCTCAGAGGTCATGTGGAAGCTCCCAGAAGAGAACAAATGACTTACACCTGTTTTGTCATTGAAGGCATCAAGTCCATTTACCCAGGGATAGAAAGAAAAGAGAGCTGAAGCCGAGCTACTTCATAAAAATGCTGTGGGGCAGCAAAGACAGGAGAGCCAGAATAAAAGCTAATAAATGCAGTAGGTGAGCAGAAAGAGCAGGTCTCAAATGTTGGACAAACCTACCACACTGACTCTCGCCATCCCTTGCCCACAATTCAAGCACATAGAAAAATTCCACATCTGGTGCTAAAGTCTCCTTCTATTCATGTGAGAACTTTTAGCCCTATCTATACTGTGATTTCCAAGCAACCTGCTCACTAGAATGAGGTTGCTTCTCATATTGAATCTCTAAAATGCTGCCAAAAATATAACTTATATCAGATGAGTCATTATCTTGGGGAATTACAGCATGTCAGTAGGCGAGGTTTCCCTGATGGAAGTTTCTTGCAAACAGCAGGTCAGGTAGAGACAGAAGAGCCGATGTAGGTATCATCTGTTAGATTTATCTTGGCACTGACCATCAGAGGGGGCGTTCTTAATTCTACACAATTGTTATTTGTTTTTAAGATGAAATTGCCCTTAAAATAGAGAGAAAGATGGAGCATGTTTAATGTGAATACTCTTCCATCACATTGGTTTTCTGTTGTCTATTTACTTTGCCTCATCACATGTGGCAGAGATTGCTACTTGGCTGACATCTGTTCTCTCCTTGACCCTCAGTGATGGGCACACACCACCTGGAATAAAGACTTCATGCCCCAGCTGTTCTTGCCTCTGGATATGGCCATCCTGCAGGATGTGGGCCAAGGGGATGTAAGCACAGCTACATAAGGACACTTTGGGCAGTGTCCTTAAAGGAAAAGCTCTGTCCTCCTTCTCTCTTTTCTGCGCCCTGTGGTTGGAATGTGAAGTAACCCTTGGCTGGAGTGCTATGTGGGTGCCATTCTGTATGTCACCCTAGTCATCTAGGATAAGCAAGCAGGAAGGAGCCCTAATGACTTTGTGGAATGGCCACAGTAGAATGTGGAAACTGAATGAGTGTAAGCAGATAAAGCTGTGGGCTTCAGGCCACTATTGATTTGGGTTTTCTGTAGTATAAAAATACTTTTTTTTCTAGCTGGGAATGGTAGTACATACCTATACTCCCAGTAGCTCAGGAGGCTGAGACAGGAGGATCACAAGTTCAAAGCTAGCTTCAGCAAAAGTGAGGTGCTAAGCAACTCAGTGAAATCCTATCTCTAAATAAAATACAAAATAAGGCTGAAGATGTGGCTCAGTGGTCAAGTACCCCTGAGTTCAATCCCAAACAACACACCACAAAAAGTACTTATTTCTAACAAACATCAAATGTGTTCCAGTCTGGACCTCATAACCAGAAGTGTGCCTCCTAGTCCCAAGGACAGGGTTCTCTTTCACTGCCATTTATTATTGAGCTTCTGGTTTAAATATCAGTCTTTCTTAAGAGTTTGACCTGTTAATCAATCCTTCACACTATTACTGATGGATTTACTGATAAAATCAAGTTCTTATATTTAAAATACATTGAGTCTTTGGACCAGAGCTCCAATTATGATGAACTAGCTAACTTGAAAAGCCCAATTTGAAGTAATTAGGCAGATCAGACTATCATTACAATAAAAATAAAAATAATTCATCTAACATCTGTATAAATACTAAAAATAAAACATGGATTATTTTTTGCTTACCTGAGTATTCCAGGTGTATTTTAGCAATGTTGAAAAACACAGAAAAGCCTGAATCAAAAACGAAGCATTAACTTTATGCAATTTAAAGAAATTAACCACTGCTAACATTTTTGGTATTTTTCCAGTTAGATTTACTCATATTTTATGCTTGATAAATCACATCATGACAAATCATACACAGTCCCAATTTGTAATTGGGGTATATTCCAAAGTTGATATCAAGTCAGCTAATATTTTGAACATACCCTTTTGTCAAAAAGTATTTTTGACAGAAATGAAGTTCCCAGGCTTCTTACTAGCAATACCACCCTAAAAATTGGGTAATGAGAAAGGATAAGAATGTGTTTTACTTTTCTGATCATCAGTCATCCTTGGGTTTAATTGTGAACAGGCTTTTGTTTTTGTAGCAGGGATTGAACACAGGGGCACTTAACAATTGGGCCACATCCACAGACCTTTTTATTTTGAGACAGGGTCTCACTAAGTTGCTTAGGGCCTCACTAAGTTGCCGAGGCTGGCCTCAAACTTGCAATCCTCCTGCTTTAGCCTCCCAAGTTGCTGGGATTAGAGGTGTGCACCACCACATTAATTCACATTAATTGTGAAAAGGAACAATTGATACTAACACGCTCATTCGTTCCTCTTCTTGCCTGACTTCCCAGATTTCTGGGCTTAATGCAACCACCCATGCAGAGGGCATCTGAGTTTTCACTGCTCAATAACACCTGTGCTACTATTTTGGCAAAGAGAAACACTATTTCCTTTTATGCACCATACTATTCAGGTGGAGCTGTCCTTTACCTTCCCCTGAATGAACCCTCACAGTGGTCCTTCCTGACTCCCTGGTGAGAACATGGAGTTTGAATTGGGCTCATCAGTGTCCTGCCTGATATTTTTGAAGAGGAGCCTATTGGAAAGCCCTTTTCCCTGGAATCACTGGCCCATGTGACAGAAATCCTCCTCTGCCTTCTGCATTCCCAGTGGCAATCCCCAACCTTTTCTCCATCCCAGCCATCTGAGTCAGCAACAACAAGAGTCTTTATTAGGTATTCAACAGGGATGTTTTTGTCCCCAATTTGTGTTTTTCAGGAACTATAGTCTGCCTTTTTATTTTATTCTGTGTTGTCATCGTCATATTGTTGAGTTGCTGTTTAATGACTTTAGAGTTTTCCTATAGTAGAAAAATCATGTGGGGAATCTCTGCATGCACAGTGGTTCACGCTGCTGGCCTGATGCTTTTCTCTAGCCTCTATCCATTCTTTGCTCTATGACTTCACAGTTTCCTTCACTAAAGGGTAAGTGTATTTCTTTCCTGCCCCTTGACTGTGGGTCTGGCTCTGGCTTTGCTTAGGTAAACAGAAGGCGGGGGTGACGGTGTGTCAGTTTATGTCTAGACCTTGAGTGGCCTTGAGTGTTTAAATTGGCCTCCTGAACCTTTTTCTTCACCATGATAAGAACATCTCTGATACTAGACCATGGGTTTCAGGAGAAATGAGGAAGCAAGGTCAACCTAGTTAAGCCCATTTTTCATTAGCTGACCCCCCAAACAAACTGCTGAGTCATGAAAATTAATAAAATGCTGTTGCTTAAACTCACTGAATTTTATGTTGGTGTCCAATGAAGTGGTAGCTAACAGATAACAGCATGCAAAGTTTTTAAAGATATTATTTATTTTTAGTTGACAAGATTTGTATACATTTATGGTGTTCAACATGAGGTTTTGATAAATTTTTACATTGTGGAATGTCTAAATCAAGTTATTTAATATATTATTACTTCACATCGTTACCCCTTTTTGATGGTGGGAAGATTAAACTCTAATTTCTCAGAGATTTTCAACTATACAACACATTGTAATTAATTATGATCCATCATATAACAGATCCCTTGAACTTATGCCTCCTGTCAAAATAAAATTTTATGTCCTATGGCCACTATCTCGCAATCACTCTCTCCCTTCCAACCCTGGCTAACCACCATTCTGCTCTCTGCTCTGAGTTCGATCAGTTCCTTCTTTCCTTTAAAAAAACGTATCATGTTTGACACTTCACTTTTTAAAAATCTTGGACAATTTTAACTTGAGAAGTTTTGTCTAGATCTTTTATTTGCTCTGATTTGGTGTAACTGAATCTTTCTCATTTAATTTGAGACCTATTGATCTCTTCCTCCAAGCCACAAAACAATATACGTCTCTCTATTTTTCTTTCTTGACATTGGTGAGTGGGTGTGGGTGAACGAGTTCAGTGAGAAGTGTGAATGGCCCTTGAAAGAGGCTCTGGGTTCTGCTCCCTCAATTGAATTTTGTTGTTGTTGCTGCTGCCTGATTACAAGTTCAACCTACATAGCTGAGGTGTGTCCTAAGGGACAACCTTCGATCCAATTTATTGTGGAGGCCTGAAGGATGCTGGCCCTGACTGGTCCCCTGCTCTTCTGAGCTCATGTGCTTCAGGCATGTGTTTCTATGCTCAATGCTGAGATATATATAAACTCTCTCTGTGTATCTACTCACATGCCTTGATATTATATATATATATATATATATATATATATATATATATGTTTTAAATATATGTATTATGTAGAATAGATATATAAAATATATATCTTATCTATATATCATCAATATCATTTGATATTATGTATAAGTATCAATTTATATATGTCAATATTTATATTTATGTGTATATATTTATGTATATATGTATTTATGTATATATATTTATATTTATGTGTATATATTTATATTTATGTATATATGTATTTATATTTATGTGCATATATTTATATATTTATGTATGTATATATTTATGTATATATGTATACATGTATATATTTACATTTATGTATATATGTGTATTTATATTTAAATATATGTCAATATTTATGTTGTATACATTTCAATACATGTAATGATCAGCCACATTGGGGTAATTGGCATATCAATAATCTTCAACATTTATCATGACTTTGTTTTGGGAACATTCAAAATCCTTACTACTAGCTATTTTTAGCAATATAAATAATTGATGTCAGCCATAGTTATCCTACTATGCTACAGAGCATTAGAAGGCATTTCTCTTATTCAACTGTATTCCTATATCTGATAACAATTTTCTGTCTATCCTTCTTGCCCTACACCCTTCTTGGATTCTGATAACCACTGTTCTGCTATCTACTTCCATGGGATCCACAGTTTAGCTTCTATGGATAAGTGAGACCATGTGGTTTACTGTGTTTTCTTCACCTTTTCCTTGGACATCATCTCACCTTGACAGTGGCTGCCTCTGTGGATTTCAAAGCAGAAGATGTGGATGAGAATCTCAGGTCTTTGTTTCTCTTCATCCTCCATAGCAATGGCTCAGGAGGCTAATGGAAAGGTTAGAACTACACCTTGCTAGGTAGAGAGTTTCTTTCTCTGGCTACCATGATAGAGGCAGCTGGGATATGGCAGTACCTCCTCCAGTTTGTGGCTGCTGGAGAAATTGTGTACCAGTTTTTTTTTTGTTTTGTTTGTTTGTTTATGTTACACATTTGGTGAGGTTCTGGGAGATGTTCTAGGATTGGGCTTCACTCTCCCACTGTCTCTTAGAGGAAGTCGCCCGGAGTCAAATTGAGACACATCTGTTTTCCAGCAGGCTGGAGGCTGGCTGGAGGGGTCCAACTGTCTATCGTCCTTCCTGGGGAAGAAGCTGGCAGCTTTATTTCTATTGCAGCCCGTCAGGCCCTGTCACATCACTGCCGAGTCCGACACACTTATCACACATATTATGTGATCAGAACTTGGGGAGCGCAAATTCCACTCAATTTAACTATGTTATTTTGGAATAGGATTTCTCCTGACCTGGAGCGAAAGTGTATTCATGAATCTGTTGATTTGAATCTATCATAGGAACAATGTAATCCAAATATTCCACATGTTCATTCAAGACTGTCATGACTCACGTTATCACTCCAGTGGTAAAGAATATGAGAAATTTATGTCAGGATAAACGAATGTTGTGGTTTTATTGTTAAGCTGGATCATGTAATTTTTATTATTATTGTGGTAAGAATGTAGTATATGTGTTTATGCATCCATATACATATATATGCACACATATACATATATATATATACCCACATATAGTCATCTCTTGTTATCTGCTGGAGACAGGTCCCAGGACCCCATGTGGATATCAAAATCCATGGATGCTCAGGTTCCTTATATAGAATGGTGTAGTATTTGCGCATACTTGTGTTTATTTTTCCACATATTTAAATAATCTCTGATGACTTAGCTAAAAACAATGAAAATGCTAATTTTTATTATGCTGAATTGTTAAGAGAATAATGACAGTAGAGGCTCATTTTAAAAAATATTTTCTATCCATGGTTGAACCTGCAGATGTGGAAACTGTAAATACAAAGGGCTGACTGTATACATTATATAGCAGTCATTATGCAAAGATGAAAAATTATATCTTATTTTATCTGGAATTCCCCATAGCAGTCATTATATATTATTTTCTATTACTGAAAAACAAATTATCCCAAAAACTTAAGAACTTAAACTAATGACAATTATTTCTCATGATTTTGTGAGTTGACTAAGCACTTCTTTGCATGATGTCACCAATGTCAGGAGATGGTTGAAAGGTGCTATAATGGTCTCATCAAGGTGGCTGGTAGGCAGTGCTGGCTGGGAGCTGCCCTATGGGTCACTGACAGGGACCTCAGTTCTGCTCAGGCCTCTTCACAGCATAGTATTTGATAGGTAGTAAGATTTCTTGCATTGCAGCTAGCTTAGAAGAGGGCAAAAGCAGAGTCTTCAGGGATTTTTCAGGCCTCAGTGTGAGACATCACTTCAGATAGCATCACATCAGCCATATTTTATTGGTTAAACTAGGTCAGAGAGTCAGGAAAGGAAGGCATCGATACTGGGAGGTAGGGTTGATTGGAGGTCACTGAAACAATGCACACACATATCTATATCCATATATATATATATATATATATATATATATATATATGTAGATAGATAGATAGATAGATAGATATCTCTCTATTATCTGTCTTCTCTATATCTGTGTCTTCATATGCTCCACATACTCAAATGTAGTCTTTACTTTGTAAGAAAAGCTTATTCAATATACTCGACATTTGATACTTGATCTTATCTGAGAATGAAAGTTTGAAGTAGCCACAGACCACAGCATTTCAGAGGAAGAAAAGAACTTAGAGATCATCTGGTTTAACTTTCTTCTTTTCAGATGAGTGCATGAACTCACTACTAAGTGCTATCTCCATTAGATCCGATGTCATTTATCCTGTTTTCATGACAATACTAAGCAACCATTTGCATTGATTCAGTTGTTCTGATATCATGGAAGTTGGCAGTCTGCAATGATAATGCCCCAATCAAGTGGTACATTCACAGTCTGATCATTTCTTGGGGGCTTTGCTAATGATCTTGCATCTAAACTGGAAATAATACAAAGGAAAACTCTCATTCTGGAGGCAAATAATCAGGATCAACTTGATGCCCATGAGCATGTCCTGGGAGAATAGAATAGAAGGCAGCCTATGTGAAGAGACCTCAACTCTAACAAGGAAAGATAATTTTCTGTTGAGATACGTATTTGCTTTACTGAACAAGAAAAATAACATGTATTTAAAAATTCCCAATGGACTTTAATTCACTTAGAAATTTTGGTCTCACTAGGCTGGAAGTGAATGTAAATGGGTAAGTTAATCTTTACTTAATTAATGTATATTAGTACATTTTGAGCTATATTCTGTTCAGTGATGCCCAATGTACTAGTTTACGAAAAAAGGTATTTATGTCCAACAATAAGGGATTAGTTAGGTTAATTATTATATATCTACTCCATTTAACCTTATAACTGTTAAAACCATATTTTAGGAGAATATTTGATGCCAGAATGAAATGCTCAGAATAATGACATATAGAGGTACACAATATATCACAAAGTTTGGAAAAACAATCTTTGTGCATAGTAAAAAATCAAAATAAATATAAACAAAGTAGTAAAGAGAATTATATCTGCTTCTTAGTTGCTGAAGCATTTTTTCCTGTATTTTTCAATGTTTTCATAATCAAAAGCTGTTATTTGTTATCAATATGAAGAGGAAATAAAAAAGTTACTTAAAACTACAAACACCTATCTATTTATCAATCTTTATTTGTCTATGTTTTGTCTGCCTAGGTATTTATTCATTATTTCCCAACTTTTCATTTTTCTATATTTGCAAATGTTCCTAAAAGTCAGAATAGTCACATAAAATGTAATTTCTAAAGAAATATATTATGAGCCATAAAAATCCCAGCAAAATGCATTTCATTAAAATCTCCCCAGAAGACAGAAAAGCTGATGCATCTGAATCCATTGCTTGTCCATGGCAAGGTTATGGGTACATACAGATCCTGATCCTGACCCCTGCCTATAGCATCATAGCATAATGCCATTTGATCCCAAGATATCTTTGATCAATGTTTAATGATCAGAGTTTATGTAGCAATCAAAGACATCATGAAACAGCAGATATTTATAGCTTATGGCCAACTGAGGCTCTGCAAAACAGCTTTTTCCACGGTGTGATACAGTTCAATTGATGCTATTGGCATTCCACAGCACACAGAAACATATCAAAGAAATTTGTTATGCTTTGAGCATGAAAGTGAAGTAAAACACAGATAATTTGAGGAACTAGAAAACTTATCAGGGATGGGATCCACGGGCTGCCTGTCAGTTGGCAGACACAGTGCCACTGAGTGCTTGGCAGGACAGTGCATGCATGCAAATGTGAGCCGTGCACAGCGACAGCAGGTTTTCCTCCAACTGGAGGATGTTGCTATTCAAGGGGGCTGATGAATGAAACCAGAATTGCATCAACGGTAGTGGAAGGCGGACAGGAGCAGGAGACAGCTGCGCGGGTGACCGCTTTACAAGTAGAAGCTATCAATCAGAAGGCGTGAAAGGCCCAAATCCAGGGAAACCAGGATCCCACCCCCTTGATACCAATCCTAATAGAGTGCCAGTCACTGATGCAAATATGGGGACGAGGAGCATGATGACAGTCCCTGCTTTTCCTGAAGAATTAACTCAGCAAAAAATTGCCCCTTGTTCTCATTTACAGGCAATGCCCACATCATGTCTCAGAATATTTTTCTATAACAAAGGTTGTGGCTGTTCTATCTTGCAGCTATTTAGGCCTGTTTGGGACATTTCTTCAGGTGCTAGAGAGCAGATGGGTCTGGATTTTTCCTATCAGTCACTGATCTCAGGGTATCTACCCATGGGGAGGCATTAAAATTTTGGAACTTGGAAACCCGTTTCTAGGGGAAGAGAGAGCAAAGGAGTTAAGAAATTGGCATCACGAGCCAGTATGCCTGAATTTAGATGTCCAACCTGTCACTTAGATTTTTTTGTTAACTGGGTTTTCTCATCTGTAAAGTGGGTTGATAACTAGTATAAAGATTGAACTCTAGAGTAGGGTTGTCCAATAAAAACATTATGTCAGTTACATATGGTAATGTTTTGTAGCTATATTTTAAAAATATAGGAAAAAGATATATGAAAATATTTAGCCCAATATGTCCAAAACATTGCTATTTAAACATAAAACTAATAGTAAGACATCATTAATGAAATCTGTTGTTTTGTACTAAGCCTTGGAATTCAGGAGAGTATTTTATACTAATCAATTTAGATTAGCTACATTTCAAGATCCATGTAAGGATAGTGACTATGCATATTGAATCTCAAAGCTCTAGACCAAAAGAAACTGAATGCTATTTATGAATAGCCTTGAATTTCTGGAAATAAGTTATGCAATAATGTTCCAGAGACTTTGCTGATCACATCCCTGAAGGCTAAGGCTGAAAAGGTGATTTTCTTCTTCTAGAAAAAGGAACATTCTCTTACAATGAGAGAAAAACCTAACAAAGTTATTCTGATGCTTATATTTCCTAAAGTTCTATTCATCTCAATCAAAACTGCATGCATGAGTTACTAGGCCGATTATTTTGGAGCTTTTAAAAATAATTTAGTAGGTAAGCAGACATGTGGATGTACAACTGGGATATCCAAAAAGGTGGCTTAGCCACAGACAAATTATTGATCACTAGGCTATGTTATAGTCTTGACACCATCAGTAAGAACCATCACCTCTTTGCCTCATGGTGACTCTTACATTAGTCAACATCAGTAACATTAATAACATTAAGAATAAATACATGCATCATACGATATTAATAATGGTAATCTTGTCATCTTTGAAAATTAGGAGCCCCAGTTACTTTGCACAGTGGGATGCATATATTTCAGAGAAAAATAATTAAAATATTAATTACATATTTGGTAGAGGATTGCTTATCATTATTATGTTGCCATTACTGTTGTTACGTTGCACAATATTGCTTTATGAAGATTTTGCTTTCCTAGAGACTTTATAAGAAATAAAATCTTGGTGATTTTCATATTTACTCTGTTAAGTAAGCTCTCTGAGACATTAATACACGATATATCAGATGGAGTAACTATCAGATTCAACAACAAGGAAATACATTAACCTGACTTTGCTGTGGGCCGAAACTCATTAATCTGAAATGTTGAACATGAACCAGATGTCCTTGAGTCAAACGGATGCCTGGATGGAAAAAAATGTGGAACATCCATTTTAGGAGTGCCCTCGGTTAAGTTAATCATTGATAAACATTTACCTAGAGGTAGAAAGTGCTGTAGACTCAAGTTTCACATGTTTCTCTGATACTAATTGGTAGGGTCTCACTTATTTCTGCCATCACAAATTTCTTTGTGTTGCCAGATGCCATGACCAGAGGGGAAATAGTAGTTGATGATATTATGGAACATATTGGGGGGCGGGGTTCAATAAAGATTGTACCTGGATGCTTAGTTCCCCACTTCTCTAGCAAAAGGCAAAGCAGGCTATTGTTTTGACTCAGATGTTTGAGAGATTGGAAGGAGCAGAGTGACAGTGGAAAGGAAAAGTTGAGTCCACTGCCATTGCCAGCATCCCATATCCTGGGAGGAGTAAGGAACAATAGGTCTTTTCTTTTGTTTACTGCATATTCTTGGAGTCTTTAGATGATGCTTGTGATTTAGATAGATCCCCCCAAATTTCTCTGGAATGAGTAAATATATGATGAATAAGACAATCTTTGAAGAAAGCATCACACTTCTATAGGAGAAAATGCTTGGGCATGGGCTGAAAGATGACTAAATCTGGCATTTTCAATTTCTAATAGTGCTGTTATGTTCATGTTACTTTTCTTTGAACTTGTTTTTTATCTGTAAAATGAGAATATTACATAATTGGAAGCACTCTTTCAAATTTTTACTATTTGTAAATAACAATTTCACCTAGGAAGTCAACCCTTTTAATTATACCAATTTATATCACACAACTGGTTAGGTTAAGAAACTGTATGAGAATCAAGTGATAATATAGTACAGATCTTCTCAAACTTTAGTTTTAATTCCCAGACATTATACTGGAAGAGATTTATTTTGTTTATATTACTTTTATGTTTTCTAAATTGTACTTAATATATGTTAATCAATTAAGTATTCATTGTAATTAATGAAACCCAGAAATATCGTTTCAAACAAAAAAAAAATGGGAAAAAAGTCATGTGTCTAATGACTTTTCATGATCTCATTGACAACATTTGATCCTTGTAAAATGTTTTCTTCTATGTTTAGACATCATCTGTGTTTTCATTAATTTTCTGTTTCTATACCTCTAGTTTCCTTTTTTTTATATTTGACTATTTTATAACTTTATAGAAATTTAAAAATAAAAAAAGCCAGCTAGATTTGAAGTTCAAAGTAAATCTCACCCATTTTCAACTCAGATGTAATATTATAGAGCAGATGCATTTGGAAATAATTTGAGATAATTTTTGGCTTTAAATTTGGGGGTCTTCCTTTTTCTTCTTACATTTCAGGCAATTGAAAAATTTCAACCAATCCTGAAATAATCTTACCAGTTTCCAATGGTCTGGAACATTCTCAAAACAATCCAATCAGTTTTTAACATTTTAGACAAGTTATCACTCCTTGGAAACATGGTCCCATGGAAATTAAATCTTTGACTTGATTGACCTGTCAAATGAGTCTCTTTCTATAGTGTCTGTTTTGCAAAGGGGAGATAAATTTGTGTAGAGTCAGGGCCATTTTCATTCAGTTTCAGCCTCAGTTAAGATGAGCAAAGGCAGTGACTTGAGTCTGTTTGTCTGAAACCTGAGTCTAAAGCCAGGGAGTTAGGAGAGCTGGTTCTGATTAACCTATATAGTGAGTCCAATGTAAATGCTATTAAAAACTCATTGAATGGTATAGGAACTGATTACTTACCCAGGGAGTTCTAAGTAAATGGAAGCAAATTGCCTGAGATTTAATTTAACAAACATTTACCAAGCATCTGCTTTGTTCACAGTCCTGTGCTTAGAGCTATGAGAAATATAAGGATGAAATAGATGCAGGCTGCCCTCCAGGAGCACCTGCTCTGCTTCTGTCTGATACAACCAAGACAAACATGTGTCATCAGTGTTTGAGAACAAAATTCCCATTGATCAAAATTTGGAACAAACTATGCAGAGTATGTGGTATGCAGCCAGAGGCCCATTCACCTGCTTAGACAACTGCATTGTAAGAAATGTCAGAATGTCTTAGGTGCTATAAGTAGCCTATAGAATAGAAAGAATCACCCATTTCTGACCAGATCTATCAGGGGAAAGTTTTTTTGGGAGAAATAGCCCTTGTGTTAGTTTTTATCATTGTGACCAGAATAACTGATAAAAACAACTTACAAAAGCAAAAGTTTTTGGTTTACAGTTTTAGAGATTAAGTCTGTGGTTGGCTGACTCCATTGCTCTGGGACAGAGATGAAGCAGAACATCATGGTGGAAGGGCATGGTAGGGGGAGAGAGAGAGAGAGAGAGAGAGAAGCAGAGAGCAGGTAGGAGCCCCAGTGATCTACTTCCTTCAATTACACTCGACCTGCTTATAGTTACCACCTAGGAGTCCACTCAAATAATTATTACATCAGGTAGATTAATTCACTGATGGGTTAAAACTCTTAGAATGGAGTCATTTCACCTCTAACACTGCTACTTTTCCTACCACATGGGCTCTTTGAGGGGACATTTTTAGATCCAAACCATAACAGTCCCTCAAAAAACACTAGGTCTTCAACAGGCTGAGGGTCAGAAAAAAAAAATTCTAGGCCAGGGAAGAACATCTTGAGTAACATAGCACTAAAACAAAACAGAACAAAACCAACACAAAACAAAGCCAATGATGATGCTGGTACTCTGGATTAGTATTGTTCTAAGCTCTTCACATGTTCCAACCTGCTTCTTCTCCTACCAACCCTGGGATCAGGTGGGGATACTCATCTCCACATTGCAGATGAGGAAACTGAGTTAGAGAGAAGTTAAGCAATTTTTCTTACCGTCTCCTACCTAGGAAGTAGGGAAGGGAGGATGCTAGTCTGGTCTTTATCACATGGCTAGGTTGCCTCTCAAAACTCTGAGATAGAAAAATTCAGAGTGTATGTAATTTCTGTGTATATACTGACAGGGTTAGGCAATAGTTTTATGGAAAGAGACGTGTGGATGTGGTTTAGAAAGTAGGGAAAAAACGTGAAGATATTTTGTGGAAAATGGGAACCTTGAGCCATTGCATAAGACAAAATCTGTGTTTTAGGAAGAAAACATTGTTGGTTGAATATGGATTGTAAGAAATAAGAAAGAGATTAACAGGAGAGCAGCCAATTATTTGTCTCTTTCAATAATGCAGGTGACAGATGGGGTGAAGAGGGACTCAGATGTGTGGCAGTCAGGATGGAAACAGGGGCCAAGAAGGAGACATTGTGAAGATCACGTTAAACTTCCACAGAGATCTTGACTTGTCTCACAAAAAGTGTTCTTGTTTTCTGTCTACGTGGGGACAAATCTGAGCATTTCCAGACGTGTGTCACACCACCAGCTCCATGCTCTATATCCTGGACAAATGCTTAGTGAAAGCCTTAGCCCTTTGTAGCAGAAGCTTTCCAGAACATTTTTGCAAGCAGCACTGCCATGGTACCTGCACACAGTTGGCTACTTCTTGAGAGTCTTGCCCTTTTGGGGTGTTTCTGTTATAGTCAGTGACTTATGGGGAAAGGAGAAAGAGAGAGAGAGAGAGAGCCTTCGTAGTATAGTAGTTTAAATTTTTAGATATCATGGTCCCTAAGGGTCTTTGTAATCCTGACATTCCAATTTTTTTCAAATCTTGTGTTTATGTAGATATCCAAATACTTAACAACGTTAGTCACATTTATCATTTATTAGAAATGTCTTTGCTTAAATGTAAGATAGATTGTCTAATGATAACACCTTCCGTTTCTGTATCATTTTGTCTCTTAAAAATGTCAAATATCCTTAAAAAATCAAATGCAAAATGTACTTTAACTTTCATTCCATTGAAGGGAAGTATGAGGCCTTAAGTCATAGTTCTGCCACAGCTAGTTAAAATGGAAACTTATTTTGGATAAATGTAGAACAGTTATTATTCCAAGAAGATTTTAGAACAATATTTTTGAAGCAGTGGCTATTCGAAACCGCTGCTGGAAGAGAAAAAGAAAGGCCATAGAAAGAAAACCTGCATTATGAATTCTAGAATCCTAAAGTTGCCCAAATGGTTTCCTAAGGGCCAAGCTGCCGTCACAGATCCTGAATTATTCAGACCTGTGCTTGGGAGTAACCAGGCTTTAGTATGCTGAAGATGTTGTTTGAGGCTTCCGGGGTCACTGCAGTTATTAAAAATGGGTACCAAGGCTCTGGACTACTAATCAGACAATGGCAGACGGACTCAGATACACCCTGGAATTCGTAATAATTCAAATAGGGTCTGGTCAATAGCAATGTTAAATATAGAAGCAAAAAACACATTACATCTAGTTGCAATACATTTGTACAAAAAAATTCTCTAGCGCCCATCTCAAGTTTCTGTAAACACAAGGAAGCAGAGTTCTGGTGTGCAAGAAAAAGCTTCTAATGGCTAGCCCAATGGTAAAGTAACCCCTACAGTGAAGTTATAATTACAATGTTGTCAAAAGAGTCATGAGTCAAAGTTTCACAGGGGGGACAAAAACCCCTATTTATGGGAAAATATTATGCTTTTCATTTGATACGAAAGTAATTATTGCAAAGGTTCTCCTGGAAGATCTTGGAGACAGTCGCCCCCTCTTTAATAAGTCCTTGTGGCAGCTAAGTGGGGATCAGGAGTATTCTTTATCAGGTTTGCATTCAAGTAGCACTAAATCTATGCAGGTATGAATTAAATAGTATCTGAGTTTAATTAAAATTATAAAAAAGGAGAAGAATGGTTGGTAGACTGCTCGACTGCATTTTAACCAGTAACCTCAGACCCTAATTAGAAATGCTTTTCATATCTTCTCTGTGCAAGGGCTTAATCTGACGTGAGTCTGTGAGCCAGGGCTTGGGGACCGGTGTTAATTCTGCATTCGATCTCAGTTTGTATGGAGGCGGGCCGCGCTGATTGACTGCACCGAAGCACAGATCCCATGACCTTGTGGGGATTTTCATGTGAGGTGTTAATTGAGAGGGTGGGTTAATCTTTGAGCATCATTGTCCCCAAGCTCTGGGCAAAGTTTGTGCTTCGTTTCCTTACTCGACAGTACATTTGATCTCTACCTTGTCCCTCCATGACAGTTTCATAAGCCCACCACAAACTCTCTCTTGATAAATTTGTTGGGGGAAGATAAGCTCTTGCCCTCTTGTTTGATTTCATGAGCTTGTTTGTGTGCCCAGCTCAAAAGGGAGAGGAGTGTCTCACCGAATTATATTCAAGTCTGACTTAGAGACAGATAAATGCACAAATAGTAAAGATCTTGGCTTCTCCTTCCTGCCCCTCTCTCTGCTCCTACCCCTCCCCTTCCTTGCACAGTTCAATCTCTCAGGGAAAAAAAATATAAAATCATCCCACTGGGAGATGAAAAGCATCAACACTAGAAGGAAGCAGGAGGCAAATTTGAAGGAAAGATTTCAATGATATTCCATAGGAGAGCTGCAAAAAATATTATTTTTTATGCCTTCCGTGTACAAAGCCTAAAATAATGAGAAAAGCAAGTGGACATTGTGGGGGATAGGACTTCTGTAACAACACACAAACACACACACACACACACAAAGTGTTCACATAGCACTTGTGTAATGTGCAAAAAAGACATCCCATTCCTTTTGCTTTTTAAAAATAAATAATGAATGACTTTTTTTCATGTGTTATTGTATAGGCCTGTCATTTCTATCATGAGGAGTAAATTTTTACTCCAGGCAGGATTAATGTATACTGGCTGACCTTAAAAATGACTCCCAAGTGAGCAGGATGGTAGTTAAAAGAAGCAGAAGTAATGGTGTTCACAGGGAACATAGGGAAGTGACAATGATTTAAAAAAAAAAAAAAGGATTATAAAAAAGCACAAACGTTAGCTGTCCTTGACATGCAACGCATTTCTCTGATTTGTTTCATTACAGCAGCTGTAGATGAGTTTAATTACAAGGCTTCAAGACCCTTTTTAGCACCATTGCTGAAATGCTGGGAGAACTCCGTGGAACAGTGTAGAGGTGATGGGTGATGGGCAGTCACAGAGTCCCCGCCCGAGGGGACTGAGGGAAGAGGCGGGGGGCTTGTCACACAATGGGTCACTGTGCCTTGCCTGTGGCAGGCTTCCTCTATTGCCTTCCCTGACTTCACAAGGCAGGGGTACAGAAAGCGGTGGAGGGAGGCAGAGGCCGATGATCCAGAGACGCTGTCATTTTCCTGGCCATCACAGAATAGGATACAGCCACTGCCCCAGGAAGGATGAGTGGCATCCCCTAACCCCCATCTCCTGCCTGCTCTGTGCTCCCTCTTCCAGTTTGGCTCTTAATTATTTTGAATGGTCTAGTTAATTAATATGAGACAAAAATTCTCTGTTATTCGAATTGAGTTCATTTCAAAGAATATTGATAAAGTAATATTCATCCTCATCCTCATATTAATAAGTTAATGGCTTTAACATTTAAAGACATTTCATGGTTCTGATAATAAAACTAACCTTTGGCTGTGATAGTTACAGTCTTTTTACACACGTTGACTGATTTAATACACAGAAATCTAATAATTTTTCCTTAACAAATTCCTGGATATTCAGTTTCCTCCAAATCACACCATTTTAGTGGTAAGAGAAAAAGAAACTCCTTCTAATTTGCCAAACATAACATTGTTTGGGTCCTTGTCTGGAAATGATTAGTCCCCCTCCCCCTTTTTTTCCCCTCTTTTAAACCTGTTGCTTCTTCAAATACATTATCCCTTCATGAGGCTTTCTGACTCCTTTGCAAACTAAGAATTTGAATTCAGTATGCAGAGATGTGTGTTTAAATCTAGCCAGGGTGAAAATGCAGTATAGCATCTCAAGACACTTTTATTTCAGCCATTTGTCATGCATTTGCCTGAAAGAAACCCAAACCCTGTGGCTTCATTAGTGTTTCAATCAGCTTCCTCACCTCTAAGCCCAGGGTCTTTGCAAGTCAGGGCAATGCCACCAGGAAAATCAAAGCCTTCAAACCATCATTTCCATCACTGGCTCCAAGTCCAGGAAGGCAGCTTCAGCAACCCACCGTCCAATACCTCGTCACTGCTTCCATTGCTTAATTCTGAGCCCAGATTTCAAATTAAAGTTTTACTTTGGTTTCTCGAAGGAAAAGGTTCAGGAGCCCGGTAAACGGCCTCAGCCTGCACGGAGGGGATTAAGAGGTAGGACCAAGAGTGGAGGGAAATTGAGGATATGACAGAGGCCACCGTGAGTTCAAACAAACTTTGGCCTGCCGAATGCAGGAAAAATCCCCTGGTGACAGGTGCCATCTTGTGGGTCATTCTGCCACTCTGCCTCCTGCCACTTTTTATAACAAGAACAGATAAAGGAGGACTAGATTCTTAGAGGCTTAGAATTGGAAAAGTAATTCAAAGAGATGTGAGCAGAGTTGGCTCCGGGCTTTACATGACACCCTAAGCATCAATATTTTGCTTTCTAGCTTTGAGTGCTAGTGAGAAATTTAAGAGAGTATACAGGAGGAGAAATAGATGTATAACTAAGACATTCCTATTTCGAGTATAAGAAATAATAACTTCTAAACATCTTAAATATTTCCTTCTTGAGAGACATATAAATATTAGGTTCTTGCTTAGGCAAGACCCAGACTTCAAAACTCTTCAATTAAACCTGTCAATTCCAAGGATACACACATTTGGTTCAGGCACATATTCTGTTCTGTTCAGCAAGTTTTCTCTTTCTCTTTTTCTTTCTTTTCTTTCTTTCTTTTTTTCTTTTTCTTTTTTTTTAGATAATTGTCTTTGATTGAACTGGTAAACTGGTTTCCATGTTATTCATAGGTTCACCAAAATAATATCTCACCCTTTCCTCTTGAATTGGGTTGTCTAATAATAAAGAAAAACAGAAATACACTAAAGAGCTAAAAAGTTAGTATTAATGATAGAGGCTATATTTCATTTTGAAAAGTCACAAAGGTGTCTTTTGGGTTTTTAATACTTTGACATGTTATCACCCTCCATAAGCAGGAAGGAAAATACATATTGGAGGCTGGGAGTGGATACAACACTTTAGTGCGAGACCCAGGTCTATGATTTACAGCAAACTAATTTCCTTATAAAAATTACATAAAACAGGAACCCCAACCTCTATGTTGTATCAGTCATTCCAATTTTATTATATTTAACACAACTGTGTCTTTACACATTCATATGGAAAATATCTCATTATTTGGCAGACAATTGCGTTTGGACTGTAAATTTCATTGCCAAGTACTTAAGTATCCAATGGGGTCTATGTTTCTTGTTTCTTGGGTTTCAAAGGACAATTAACTTAATAATGAGCTGCTGTGAGCCTTTATATTAGCTTAGTTCAGAGCCAAATTGCTAAGTATCTGTGAGGTTGGATTCATAGGTCTGGCCTTCCATTTGGTTAGTTCCAGGTCTTTATAGGATTCAGGGACACACTCAGACTTAAATGGCCACCCCTGACAATGGGATTATGCTGAATCATTGTAAGGTCCTTACAAAACATGATGATATTTTTCAGAAGTCCTAAATTTTCTGCTGATGTGTCATTTTTGAAATCGAACAGGAATATTGTTTTCAAATCCTTGATGGGAAATTTTGACACTTTTAATGAGGGGCCACAAAACTTTATTAAAGGGTCATTAAAAACAGGCTACTACTGCTTCTTAATCTCACTGGCTCCATCCTCTCACCCACAAGAGAAATATCTAACAGAGCAAAAGAGGCTGTGTGTTCCATTATGAACCAGCTCTGTGATCCCAGCCCAGGGTTTTACTCAGGGCACAAACCATCTGGCTTTGCGTGGGGTGAGAGTGTCAGCTCTCCCCCAGAATTTCAGCATCAGACTGGGCCTCTGCTCCAGAGCTCGCCTCTGCCCTTTGAACTTCCCACCTTCACACCAGTTCCCCCAAAACAACTCCTCGAAAGACAGGAGTCAGCCCCTGAAAAGCATACCAGGCATTTTAAAACACAACCCTGACATTTCCTCAGCATTTCCATAGCGAAGATTCTCCCTGTGTGCAACCTTCCCCCCTACCCCCCTTCAATCAAACACGGCACCCGCTCTCTCATGCTACTGCAAAGAAGGAAGGAAAAAAAAAAAGTTGGCAATTTAATTCAAACAAAAGAAGCTTGAAATCTATAAGCACAGCAACTCTGAGGCTTCTGGCAAATAGAATTCTAATTAGTATGCTGCTATTTTTCTTTTAGACAGATGAGCGATGCCCCCTATTGACTCTAGCAGGCAGGCTGGTAAGGGGGAAAAAAAAAAGAGGGGGGGCAGGTGGGGGCTAGCCAGCAAACACTGCAGATTGCAAATTATATTGCAAACCTTGCCAAGTCCCGGCTCTTGGCATCAGATTTTTAATGACACCCTGGAAAAGGGAAAAAGAAGCCCTCAGCTAAGGGATAAAAATGAAGGGTTTTACACTGTGATAAGTCTTCGCTTAAAACCCAAATGGCCAAGCGCACATTAGGGTTTTAAAATATTCATAGAGAGAAGTGAAAATGAGGATATGAGGAAGTACATTTGTTGCTTGGTCAATTGACAACTCATTCTGCATATTAATACAAAGCGATGATCTAATTTTAAAGGGATAGCCTATTTTTTTTTTATGTGACTTTTGATTACTCTGAGACTAGGGGAAAAATACCACAGCAAAGGCTAGGGATGATTCAGAATGCCAATTCCTTTTGATGTAGACCTAGGACTAACTACTTCTTTGGTTAGAAATTCTGGGGGGTCTGAAATTCTGCTTCCCTTCTTGTGTCATCTCTGATGCATCCTGCCTGAACAGTTTGATATATTTTTTTCCTTTCTTCCTCTCTTCTCCTTCTGCAGTGCATGAGGCCCTTCACAGTTGTAGAATTTTCTACACAAGTAGACAGATCATCATAATCAGGAAGTCTATTCCTTTTAATAATTAGTCCACCTTCTGTTCTGAGGAGCAAATTTTGGCATGCATACTCTGATGTTGAAGGTCTGAGCATCAAAAGAAAGCAAGAGGGGTTAAAGGAGAAAATATTAGCTCCTACCAAGGCAAAGAAAACATCATGGTCCAAATATGAGAGTCTTAGGAAATTGTTTTTAATGGGTAATCTTGGATATATAGTCTAAAACATTCATGTATGAACTAGATCGCAGCTGTTTGGGGTGGGTCAGGGAAGTCATGAATTTATTCTACTTTGTACAAACTGTAATTGAATTTGTTTTTTTTAGAGCATCAGAGATATAGGAAAAACATTTTCAAAATTCTAAGAACTTCTTTGACTTTTCTAGTTAAATATTACACTTTTCACAACTTATTCACATGCTTTTGTCCTAAATAGGCAAAAGGATGCGTGTCCATACTGTGAAGCAGGAATGGGAATCCTTAGAAAACAGTAGGAGATTAAAGATAAAGTGCTGACCATGGCCAGTACAATACTCTGCACAGTGAAATTTTGAAAGTAGAAGTTGTTGGTTATGTTCATGATCATAATATTCTACAAGTGCAGCCTTGCTAAATCTGGAGGATAAAAGGGTGCCAATTAACTGAGGAACTGAAGTAAAATTCAACTCCTCAAGAACAAATGATTTTTTTTTTTTTTTTTTTGGTACCAGGGATTGAACCCAGAGGTACTTGACCACTGAGCCACATTCCCAGCTCTATTTTGTATTTTATTTAGAGACAGGGTATCACTGAGTTGCTTAGCAACTCGCTTTTGCTGAGTCTGGCTTTAAACTCACGATCCTCTTGCCTCAGCCTCCCAAGCTGCTGGGATTACAGGTGTGCACCACCGTGCCTGGCAAATGGAATATTTTAGGATATTTTCCAAGAAGAAATGGTACCCAAAATTGCAGAAAAAGATTTGCTTCTGTAAGAAGAAGCCAATATATACTGGTTAGGCCCTTACTGATGTAGTAGAATTGAAGGTTTCCTTGGAATGATGCAGAAAGAAAGACACTGGTTTCCGTATAATGATTCAAACTTTTTGTTTTAGGCCAAATAAAGTTTTTCAGTTGAAAAACTGGATTTTTGGTTACATGTAAACTTTTATTTGTTTACTTATTTATTAATGCTGGAGACTGAGCCCAGGGCCTTGCATGTGCTAGGAAAATGCTCTGCGCGGGCGGGCACACACACGCGCGCACACACACGCACAAACTTATTTAAAACATTATATTTAAAGCAACTTATTTGTAGGTCACCTGGAAATGGTTCAGAAATATGCAGAAAAAAAGATCATTTTGTTATTTTTCATAGCTTACCCACAAGGAGGTTACTGTTGAAGTCCTGTCGTGTGTGAATGCACACAAGATGTTGAGAAGGACAGAGCCAGCCTTGTTGGTGGCTGAGAAGCAGAGGCCTGCTCAAGTTTTAGAGAATGACTTTTAAATGCTGCCCTGCATAATGATTCACCTAATTTGATTCCTCAGTACTTTTAAGGACAGTATTTCATGTGTTTGAAAGGGGGAGATGAGACTAGTGAAGCCTGTGCCACAGGACACAAAACACAAAGTTTAGGAGCTTTCAATGACGATGGTGAATGGGAGAGTCAAGTGTTGCTTTTGAGAGCAATGCTGCCAGTGTCTTATCAATTATCAAAACTTGCAATTACTCCTGACAGAGCTGCTTTTCAGTAAAAAACTTTCTCTACTCCCCACCCCCTCCCCACCAACCTCACATGCTGGTTGAATTCTGTTCTCAGGTGAAGGGAGGTGACAAGCAATTTTAGCACCCAATGGCTTAAAGGAGTTCAAATGACCACTGAAGTCATATTAACTTGTCAAATTGACCAGTATTTTCTGTCATTGAAACATTAGAATGAATAGCTCCAGACAATAAAATTGTTTCAATTATACTGCATTAGGCCTGGGCACAAGTAAGTAAAAGATGCAGAAGGCAAAGGGGAACGTCGGTCCACGTGTTCCAGGGTACTGACAGTAGAATTCCACTGGCAACCATTTAAATGCATACCTGTTAGTGGGACACAAGGTAGTACTCATCAATGAATTTCCATTAAGGAAAGTGGGTGAAGCTATCTTACACCAGTCCAAAAAAAGAATGCAACTGTTTATTGTGGTAATATTGGCTATGGATATGAACTAGATTAAATGAAATTATCCCAAGTTATTAAAGTCACAGCAAATTGGTGCTAATTATACTAATTGAGTATTAATTGAGGTTTCTTTTATAAATAGCAAGGAGGCGAGGTAAAAAGGAGCAATTTTCATAGTCCAAAATGAACACAGTTCTGTTCACCCTTCTGTTTGCACCAGAAGAGGTATTGATCCTTTGCAATCCCCCCTACTTTGTTTCTCCAAAGACGGAAGCTGCCTAAAGCAGAGAGGGCTGGAGCTGGTATGGATTCCTGCACGGTTGCAGGCTGCTGCAGACCAGGAAAGCCAATTCAGAGTTTCCCAGCGGGATGGCACATTTGTGCACGTGCATGTGTGTGGGTGTGGGTATGTGCACGTGTGTGTGGCATTGCCCAGACTTTGAGGCTTGATTGACAGACCGCTGGGCTACACTCACAATGTGCCAGGACTCTGACTCTCCCATTGGAGGGTGATGGGTGTTCTCAGGCCAAGAATCTTAGAGCCAGCAGGGGGATAACAGGATAACTGAACAGGGTGTGTGTGTGTGGCAGGGTGGCAGGTGCTGAGTGCCAATTGATGTCTTTTCTTTTTATAGTAAAGTCCCATAGTTGAGAGGTTTATATATCTTTATAATGACCCCTTTTTCCATCAAGGGAAGAATAGGGCCACTGACAAAAAGTATTATTGTAATGCAATCTTATTATATACTTAGTTTCATTCCTCTTGAGTTGGCATGCTATATAAATATGAATATATATATATATATGTATATTTTAACAACAAAGAGGCCATTCTTTGGCTTATTTCTGATGTGTCCAAAGTTTATAATCCTCAATATTTTTATTTAAAACCCATGATACTTTTCTATTACAAATCCATTTCTCATTGCCATTGACTGACAATATTTTTTGAACGCATATTTGTAGCAGAGAACAGGGAGTGGCAAGGGATAGAAAGGTGATGAAGAAGTAACCCTGGCACTTCCGGAGTTCATAGTTGAGTGTGTTGGTACACATTTGCATGTGTGTGTGGAGAGGTGCACAGGTAAAATACGATTTGCCATAGTTCCCTTTCCTTGTCTTTCTTGTACTCCTGTGTAACAACAGAGACATGGCTATCAAATAAAACACTTCCTTTTCTGACTTAAACCAAGCAGTTATGTTGGGTGCCAGTGGCAGATATTCCTCATGGTGGTTGTATCTCTATTTTGTGGTAATAGTCATCCAAGGTAAATGGCATTTAGGTATATGTTACAATTACCTGTTTAAAATCTCATTTTTTTTTTTTAATTTCTATGATACTCAAAGTCATGGAAATGTCTTACAATGTATTGGTCTCTTTGAGACTCCAGTCATTTCATAGTTCTTTCCTAAACAAATGTTGTATGTATACATTATGCACGATTAAAACACCCCACACATATAATGATTTACTGCATATTTATGCTACAATCAAATCCCAAGGTAATTCTGTAGTCAGGACAGAGTGCAGACTACTCTCCTGTAAGTACTGGCTTGTTACAGTAAATTCAAAAGAGAGCATTGGGGGTTAGCAGTTGCAGCTGAAAGGAAAAATCAAGAAACAGCAGTTGCATCGCTTTTGTCTTCAGCCTGCTCTTCAAGATGTAAGAGTCTCCAGTGGGTGGGAGACCTACATTCCACCTCCCAATTCTGGTGATAACCCTGCCGGTTACACTTTACAATTACCTTTTTAAAATGCCAATTAACCCATTCAGTGCTGTTTGGCATCCTGTGAGCAGTCAATGACAGCCACATTGCACACCACAGCCTGAGAGTAAAGAAAACACACTTCCACATGCACATGTATGTGCATTTGCACACCCACATGCACATATGATTAGAACTGGAGGGAGGGAGGAAGGACTGGTGAGGGGGATAGCAGCAGAGTTCTTGATTGCTGCAGAAGCCCTAGTGTGTATTATTGTGGCACTTGATGTTGCATAGGAATTTAATAATTTTTTTCATTGATAAAAATCAGGAATATGCAGATGCAATGGGATTCCTATGCCATTGAGCACTATGAAGAAGACCTGAATGTACAGATATTATTTACACAAAAGAAAGCAGTAAATGAGATTTGGCAATATCCCGCATTTTTTAATTGTATCTCACCAGCTTGAAAAGCAACTGCAAGTTAATTTTAACTGTATTGCTTTGGATGTTATATTTGGTGTTTACTATGAAGAAAGTAGCATTGATTTAAACTCAACATTTTCTATTTCAAAGCAATTAATAAAATTACTGTTTACTTACATGGCATCTTCTGCCTCCAGCTTCAAAGCACTTCCCAGCACTTTCTTATTTCTTCTTAATAGGGGGTATATTGGGCAGGAGATGAGTGTTTGTTGTATTTCTTCAGTAAAGAAATGGAGGCATATACAACTGCTTGCATGGCTCCTTAGGGTTCATGGCACAGAACATCCTCCAAGACCTTCTTCCCAGGGTGAAGTGTGTGTTATACTGGATTGGAGTTCATTGCTTGGTTATGTAGAATTTTTTTATTTTGTTAGGACACTCAGTCAAAATGCACAGGAATTTTGACTGATTTACTAAAGAGAAGTGGAGTAGAGAGGTAAATAAGGAGGATAATGTGTACTGGGGAGATACCAAATAAAGAATGGACCTCCTTAAAACATGTAATGTTACCTGCAAGAACTTTTGGCAATGTTTTCCTATAGAGAAATGGCTCACTTTTATAAGGAACATGGGCTTCTTCCATCCCCAGGAATGCCAAGGCATATTTCTGCCTCAATGAATTCATTGCATGGGGCATGTCCCAAATATTTCCCAAGATGATTTATACAAATAACATAAATGATATTCAAGCATAGATACAGGTTTCTTGGCTATAAAATTGATCTGGAAGCCAAAATTGATTGGTGTAACTGAATCTGTCAGTGGAAAGGAAGATAAGTATTTTCAGTCCTTTTATTAAATATGAAAATTCAGGAGCAAGGGGGTTTGTCAAATTCAAGCATTTTCTCCTGAAGTCCATTTTTAGGCTGGTTTGCATTTGAGTCATTTAAACTTAACTTTCCATTAAAATATCCATTTGAAGAATTACCAAGCTGAGCATAAATATAGCTGCTTGTTTTCCACAGTTTATGTATGTGAATATTGTTTTATGAGCGGTTGTAGTTTTGCTCCAGTAACTGACAATGTTTCTTTGCATTGAAAATGTTTGCAAGACTTCAGAAATGAATCCCCAGGAGATGGACAATGACTTTTCTCAACCAGCAGTGAAAGTTGAGTTGCAGACACACTTTTCATACAGATAAACAAGCATGTAATTGGTCAGTGTTTGAAGTAGACTTTTTTTAGCATGCATCAGAGCACAGTTTTTTCATATTTTCCCTGTTTGTGCTATTAAAAAAAAATAAGAATTAAAATTAAAATAGCCACTCCAATTTACCTTAATAGTAAGAGATAACCAACCAAGAGTGGAATTAGACAAGCTGAGTGAGCAAGGGCTAACTAGCCATGGCTAGTCACAATGATTATTTAGCTTTAAAACTATGGCATTTATTTGTAAACTGAGGAAAATAGTTTATAATTTCTCTCTAATAGAAATGAAGAGTTTTAGAGGGGATAGAAGAACATGGACATTCCAAGTCTGTCCTTGAGCTACAACAAATAAAATAACTAAAATCTAATACAAACTTCCCCGCTGGGTCCCTATACTTCATAGTTAGAAAATGACACAAAATAATACAATAAAGCCTTGGGCAATGTTAGTGGCTTCTGCAGTTTTAGAAATATATATATATATATGGTTCAGGTAGTTTTGAAAGCTCCATAATGTTTAATTTTAAAGTTTTCCCCAAGTCTCGGTGTATGTATGCATGTGTGTATAGCTGATATGTGATTAAACTGAATCAAAACAAAAGGTGCTATGTTTTGTGTATGTGTCAGATAATATAAATGTATTAATATATTTTATACATATATTTTTATACAAAATATACATACATATTTTGCTATATGTACACATACACACACAATATGCAGTTAACACTGATTAAAAAGAAATCCAAAAGGAGAAATAATTAACTACAGGAAGGAGAAAGTGAAGGACAGTGTACACACACTATCTTGATGAAATAAATCAATTTGATCCAAAATGGATATTTACAATTCATATTGCCCTGAATTTGTAGTTCATCTTAACATTTCCCTATTAGACTAAGAATGGGTAAGAAAAAGAAGTTCTTACTTTTTTTTTTTTTTTTTCTATTTTTCTGCTCTCATTCTCAAACTCCTTTCCTTATAGGGTAGATTGCCATTTTTTACAAATATTTCACTCTTTGTTAGTAATACTTACATAAAGCATAAAATGTATCATAAAAAAACACTACAGAAATTATGGTTTAATATTTGTTGTACTTTTACCAAAATGTTCCTCTCCATACAGACTACAAACAACCAGATTGGATAGGGAGGAATTATTTTTATATGCAATGGTTTGTTGCAGTCTCTATATCAACTGGGAAAAAAATTAGTGCTAACGTCTGGACTCTGAAGCACCTGGAGTTGTAACAGATGTTCTTTGGACAGTTAAAGGACAGGCAGTTGACATATTTGGCTGATGTGTCATAGTGGAAGAAGACAATATGAATTGGTGGCTCTTAGCTATAAGTAACACCAGTATGATAGTAGAGCTGGAAAGGTTGAAGGACGTGGCAACATATTTTAAATATTGCTTGTTAGCTCTTCATAAAGGTTAAATAATTAAAAATGAAGGTTAACGGGTTCAGCTTGTTGCAAAGTGATAAATTCAACTTTATTTCATCTGTATCTACAGTTAAATCATGTGTACCTATAAATCCATATCTATTTCTCTATTTACCTTTTTACTGTCTGCCTTTTTGATGACCTAGGAACACAGTACATCCTCTAAGTATTCTGGGAATAGGGTAAAAAAATTCACAGATGAACTCAAGGAATGGTCTTTTTATGTGAGTCAACACATATAATAATAGCATATACTCTGAAAATGTACTATAAAATAACTATGAGGTACTGTATAAATATAGTATGAAATTGATTTTATCACTGATGACATTCATGCCTTCTTTACAAAAGTTTTACTGTTTTTCATCCAAAAAAAAGCAGACAAGATTGGAATGTGTATGACACTCAGAGTAAGTAGCTAAACAAGTGAACATTGTTGAAAGAAACTAAAGAAAATAATAATTTATAAGATGCTGTCCATGATAGAGTAGAAGCATGCCTGAGTTCTGATCACAAAGTAAAGAACAGTAATGCTGTTTTCTTCCTTTTATGGCAAAAGTTCACGTGAGGGTTTTGAAAGGCAGTTGCGTAGATGCACGCACACACACATGCACACACAACATGCGTTAATGTGAATTTCTCTCTTCTCTGTCGGTTCGGCATACATTAGAAATCTATGTGTAGCACGGTAGGTGCAAACTACAATAGGTGGATGGATATTTACCCAAGGAAATTTGAGCCACGGCCTTTCATTTTCAGAGAGCTGCTACCTAATCTCAGTGTAGCATCAGGACAAAGGACACCTCATTCCTCTTGCGCCTGCCCTGCGAACCAACCCTTTGTGAACCACCTAAGTGATTAGAATAATGGGCTGGGGAAAAAAAAAAAAAAAAGATAAAATACAAATTTCACTCAGATCTGCGTTGGATTACTTCCTCGTGCCCCTGCCTTTATTGAGCGATTTGGAGTTTCATTAGAATTCAGAATTCCTGTGGAAAGAGAAACCACGGTGGCACGGACTTCTCTTTCAAGGGGATTGCAGGCTGACCCATCAAAATGAAAAGGCTCAATGTTGTGCTGACAGGTCCCCAAGCAGCCCTGAGTGACAGCTTCATTTCAGGAGTTCTCAGATGAGGTTTGAATTGAGCGGGGAGAGATAGTGCTGGAGATACTTTGTTCCCTAAAAGTGTCAGAGTCAACTCCACAGTTCACCGACCAGGGGCCGAGGTACAAAAGGGAGCCCCTCTCCAAATTCATTATTAATGTCTCACGAATATTCACTCCCTTCAAGGTTTCATTTAGGGCTTAGAGTTCTTAGCCAGGGATTCCTTTTTATTATAGCTGTGGGGACAAAATCAAACAGAGATAAGAAAGAAAGCTCTGTAAAGAGACTACAGCCAAAAGTTACAACATTCTGTTGGGACAGTTTTTTTTTTTTTTTTTTTTTTTTCCCCAAAGGAACTGTGATTTAAGTAGGGCATTCTCCCAACAAATACTGCAGCGGAAATCTAATCAGATGATGAACTGATTGAAGTCTGGTCTTGCAAAAGAAAAGTGTAAGCTCTTCTCCATTGGAATGATCTGATGTGAACTGCAGTTATAATGGAAAATAATAATGCATAATGGTTCCTGATAATTGTGTACTCCTGGTCATGGGATAAATTTTGTACATCTTTTCTAGCAAGAGGATGTTGAATAAGATGAAGGGGGTACCTACACTTCTATGGCAGGTTTTTATGTTTCCCAGGCAGTCAATATTCAGTGAGTCACTATGTTCACCTTCCAGAGCCCCGGCCACTAATGAAAGGCAGCTTAGAAGAAACAGACAATAGACAAAATTCGGCTGCCCCATAGAGCATTTTTCTCAGGATGCTATCCGTTTGTATTTTCACCTCAGGGCAGATATTCTCCTGAATAAGGAACAGTTTCAAAATTTATGCAGAGTTTCTTAAAATAATAGCCATAGTACTAAAAATATATTTTAAAGAAATTATATGAAATGCAAACAGTGCACTTCCCTTTCCTCCAAAAACACCAAAATTTCATCCCTTCAGTGTCTTCTTATATTGCTTGCCTGCCTCTGAATTGCATCATAAAATGTGTATCTTGGTATTGTTTTTAAAAGGAAGTAATAGAGCCCAAAGTGACAGAAATATATTGAATTGCCTAAGTATAAGTAAATTAGACATAATATTAGAAAACTTCACCAAGTATATTTTGCCTTTACTTAATTTTTTTAATATTTTGTTTTCTTTAATGAATGTACTTAGGCTATGCATTAATGTGTTTTCAAAAAAAAGCACCCTTCATTTGTTCCTCTTTTTACAATGATTCATAATATTCATCATGACCTGAAAAATTAAGAGGGAGAGAAATTCATCTTTTCCATGGGAAAGGGAAGAGCTTAAAAACCATAAACATCAATCAGGGCATTTATCCCCTTCCATTTTAAGAAATTTCACTTGCATATAATGTTTTAGCAAAATTCAGAATATATTGTTCAAGCATTGATACCATTGAAATTTTATTCCATGTTTCCAATAAGAGTGAATTCCTGACTATTAACTTAATGAATTCTTAATTTTGAATTCGAAAGTTTTGTGGTCTCAGAGCTGGCAGGAACTAGCAAAAGTGAGATGGAGAATAAAGATATTATTGAACTAAATCTAGCAAACACAACCAAGCCCTTGTAAAAGGTATTTGTTAGGATCATTTGAGTTTTTCTTTTTTTAAAAAAAAAGTTCAGTAATTATATGCTGTGTTATCCAGAAAAATAGCTAAGCTTTCTTCCTCACTTTATCAGTAAGAGGTAACTCATAGTTCAATTCTTAAAGGTTGCCCGTACCTCTGCTATGAATAGAATAACATATGCTGTGAAGTTCCCTACTTGACTTCAGTGATTTCAGTTTTATCCCATAGAATCAAAACTATTTACTCAGCACTTACTACATCCTTGCTGGAAACCCAAGAGAAAGTGAGCTTTGTTACTCAGCAGGACAGAGGTAGAACCAAACCTTCACACAGCCTACTGCTCCTTGGACATGTCTATTTTCTTTTCATAAAGGAAAGCCCTCTCCTTAGAAAGGAGTTTAATTTGCTTTCCTTATTCCTTAATTGATATCAATAACTCTGGCAGGAAATAGCAATAACTTTGAGAGGAAAATGCCAAGTTTCTAGATCTTTATTGTACCATCTTTTCTTGATGATTCTTTAACATATTGATACATTCTGCTAAAAGGAGAGTGTTGCTGTTGTAGCTCTAACAGGTAAAGAGGTCATGGAGATCCAGAAATGGGACTTAGAGAGGGGCAGAGGTGCAAATAGTGGTTATTAAAGGGATTAAAAAGATGAAACCACAATATTGAGAAGCTTTTAGGCAGGTTTTCCTAAAAAATAAAAGTGCTACTTGTCAAAACGACTCATGAATGCACCCCCTGCCTAAAAGTGGTGCTTGTTGTGCATTAAAATAGCATATAGAAAGTTACTCCCCACAAGTTCTATCTACCTCATTGTAATGCTGTTCTTAAGTTGTAGCATATTGTCAAATCTGTGGCCAAGTGCACATACATGATTACATATGTATGCCTCATATATACGTATCTATAAATATCTATTGACATGACCAGAATACTGTATTACATATTATTCCTTTTCTTTTAAGTATACATAATATGTACTTCTAGATAAATATATTCATAAGTATAGGTATGTATGGGTAATTGATAGATAGATCAACAATCAATCAATTATCTCAATTTCTGTCAATTTTTTTTCTGGCTGCATCATAGTTAACCATAGGAATAGAGTATAGATTATTTAACATACATTAAATGTGTTTCAAATATGTGTCTTACACACATTAAATGTGTTTAAATTTATTTCAAAATTTTGGTATTAACAAAATAGCAAATACCATGCCAAGACATTCTTGGATACTTCTGTTCATTCTTCTCTGGTTATCATCTTAGTATAAATTTTGGGAGTGAAATTCTTGCATCAAGCAGCATGCTCATTTAAGATGTCATTGCATATTGCCCAGCTGTGTTCTAGAAAAGTAGCAACAGTAGACTGTATGCTTCTGTTAATTTATTTTTACCAACTTGTTATCACTGTTTTAATTTTGTACATTCTAATATGTGAAAATTTTAAATGTGTGTTTTATGAAACTTACATTTCTTTCTTTACTGGTAAAGTTCAGCTTTTCCATAAATTTATTGACAATCAATTATTTTGAAGAATTGTGTCTGCCTTTATCCCCTTCATACAAATTTATTATACCACTCTTAACTTTATTTTTGCATTCTTTCACAACTTTCTGAAGGAGTTTGACTTTTTTGAACAGAGCCAATGCTTTGGTTTCATTGATTCAAATGTATGATATGTCAAGATCATTGTATTGTCATGAGCAACTAAAAAAAAAATAAAGTGACTCCTGTGTTTTTCTTTATTTTTATAGTTTGTTGCTTTAGCAAATGCTTTATCTCAATTTAATTGCATATGTTTGAATAAAAACTCAGTTATAAAACAATCTAGAAAAAATATTTTCAAGATGTTATTGTAATTACAGTCTCCTCTAAAGCATAGAAATAGACACATAGTTGTGTGATTTGTGATTAGTTATATCCATTTACAGATCATGGATCCAAATTGCTTATATAATCAATATTTAATCAGTAAATGGTGAATAAAAATGGAGAGCTGACTGCTTTTTAAGAGATTCTTAGAGAAGGAAAGAGGTCACAATTTTAGTGTTCTGGATAATAGTTTTAAAGCTGGGACAATTTAGAGGAAATGAAGTTCAAATTCGATACTTATTCTGTAAAGCGAAGGTCTCTAATGGCACAAACTCTAAGAAAAACCTGGAAAAACCCTACTGCCTAATTGGTTACTGAAAAATGTTGCTTTAAAAACTCTGTTTAAAATTTTATCTTAGATACAGTGCAGAATGGAAGAACAAAATTAAAATACCTTAATAATTAGAATTAAAGTCATGAGAAAAAAAAATGATGACAGTACATCACCGAAATGATTCCCAACCGTGTTTTGACCTTTTACATTAGACACTAATTTTTGAAGACCTTTTGAAAACCGAAACAGAGAATGATTTAAACCATCCACATTCCTCCTGACTTGAGCTTTCACAGACCTGAATGCTGATTGGAAAATCCTGTCATGGTTTCCCTGAAGAAAAAGGGTAATAATGACTATATTAATATGACATTTCAACATGCAACGCGATGCAAAACAAGGGTTTAAAAAAAAAAAAAAGAAGAGGAAGAAGAAAAAGAAATCTACCCCCAAACACCAACTGCTCTGCATGCAATTTTAGCCCAGTGTGGATTTTATTTGCACCCCATTACTCATAAACACCCAAATGTAACTCTTTTACTACAGCCCCTTTTGAGTTCAATGTGATAATGAATGTGAAGGGTCTATGTGGGGGGAGTGGGGAGGGGGGCACTCTGTGATTTTGCAGGTTCACACCAGATAGGCATTTTTTACAGCCTGAAAGGGGATGTTTTCCTTTGTTAATGGCTCACAATCAGATGAAAGGACTCATCACTCTATTTTAGTGCTCCACCACATGGCGCGTATCTTTTATAAATTACAGGCTGGCGTTGTGTGCACTTGGGGAGAGAAAGGTTGGTTTTTCTCGCTGTGAGCCATCCTGCCTAATTGTCGTATGCAAATAAAAGCAATTATAAGGCTTTTAGGGTGAAGGGATGACAGCTGAGTTTGGCAGTTGAGAAGGCCTCACCCACCTTGTTGGCATAGCAACAGGGAGGAAAAGGACAAAATGGTGTGTACACACAGGAAATATATATGTTTTGGTTCAAGAATTCTAAAATCTATACCAATGTTGAAATGAAAATGTCAATATGTGTAATGAATGCCTTTGTTTAAAATATTATTTAAATTAAACTCTATTTATTTCTCGGCCCCTTGAATGATCCTTGTCATCTAACTACCATTTATCTGCTGTCATTTGTGATTTTAGTTGCTACTTTTAAAGTTCTGTGCAGATCATAACAACACATTCGATAATTAGGAGATTATAAGTTCTTGATTTTAACAACCTTTGGAAATACCACTGGGCGGAAGTTTTGTGAAAGGAAATCCCAGTGAAGGAGATGATGTAATGTGGGAAAATGGTGCAAAGTATGCAGCTATCAGTGCATAAAGTTCAATATTAAAAAAAAAAAAAAATGTTTGTGCTAAAGTGTTAAACAAGTAGAATAAATAGCATGCTAGTAGCATACAAAATTAAAATGAGTCACAAATGGATATCTTCTATGGCAATTTATTTCACAATTACTCTTGTGGAAGCTTTCATGAATTAAATATGAGTTCTGTCTTGAAATTAGGTGTTATAAGGCTAAATTACAAGAGGCAGGCAGTAATTGAGGTGGCAGCAACACGGGGTCTGGTGAACTAATCTCTTGCCATGTCACATGGCTCACCTTCAGCCAATGAAATGCAGCCCATCACAAAAACAGAGGCAGCTGAGAAAAATTGATTTCTCATCTGAGCCATATTTGATAGCTTTTGAAATCGAAAATTGAAATTAACTAACCTAAGCCCCGTTGTAACAAAAGAGCAAATTAAATATGCAACATCGTTTCCTATTGGCAGTAAGAGGGCCTGCCAAGGTAAATTTGTAAATAGAGTTTAAGATGCAATTCTGCCCCCCCTTTCAGAGTAAAAGTATAAGAGTATAGTGGCTTTATAAATTATTTATATAAAAAAATCATCAGCTGCAAATGTCTACTGTGGTTAAGCACTTCCATGGAGAAAATCATTGCATTAGGAGAGCTCATTGAAGGAATCAAAATTAAAAATCATCCTCAATGATTCCTGGACATTACTTAAAATGAAAAATAGGAATATTTTAAACTTCATTTTCTGAACTTTGTTTCTCTTCCTCAAAACTCAAAGAACAAATGTACCATGATTTACTGAAATAAAAAAGAGAAAGAAAGAAAAGAAAAAGCTGTGGTATAAGTATAATTATTCAACTGTCTTAATTGTAAAGAATAATTTTGGCTCTCTAACAGCTGAAAGCAAACCCATGGCTTCATAGTGCTATATATGATAGTTTTGAGAGGGCACTTTAAAAATTAGTTTCCAAATGAATCAGAGACTCGGTAGATATAGGTTTTGATTTTGATTTTGTAATGTTAACTAAATCAGATGAAGCAAATACTTGTCTCACAAGCTATATTCTAGATAATCTAGGAATGACAGTTTTTAATTTATTATTTCACTCCTGTCTGTGTAATATGCTGCCCTCAATAATGTTTATATCACCACAGAGAACAATTTTGGGTCCTCACTTTTCATTGCCTGAATTTGTGAGTAGGAAAATTAATTTTATATATTCGAGAGATAAATGATTGAAGATAAAAATCATGAAATCATAGTACAATCGTATCTTCCTAGTTCCGATCTGAACCATATAGAATTCATTGACAACTGTAATGGAGGATATTATACTTAGCCCGCGCGTCAGTCCAAAGATCTCGTAAAATCATTTTCTGTTCTAATTTATTATTTTTAGTGTCAATCAGACTCTGAGGAGACGAGTAACATCATTAAGTACTGGGATCAACTACTCAGCACTTTTAAAATGCAGTTTAAGTAGCTGTCATTATCTGTACTAGAAGACATGGTGGAGGTTCAAAAAGTTGTTCTTTTATATAGAAATATTTATTGTGAGACAAAAGCTTTAGAAGGATAAAATCTACAAGCACCCTTCTTGTTTTCCTTGTAAGAATCTCAGTGAAGTACTGGCATGTGTCACACATCACTTCTAAACCCTAAGTAACGTTCAGAATTTGTTTTTCTATCAAATTTCTGAACACAGCTCTTACCATATAGCTACAAACACCTATTTGAGTTGCTCTCAATTTTCTTTGTCCTGTTTCCTCTGTTAAAATTACTGTGGTAGAAAGATGCACCCAAGGTAAGAAACCCCACAGGGAAGAATGAGACATCAAAGATGAACCCAATCTGGGTGCAGGACATTTTCCCCACCAGCATTTCCCTTCAGCCTCATACTCAACTACCTTAGAAATTGTGTTGTAAATAATATTTTTATTTGCAATAAATTCAACTCTGGAAAAGCATTTACTACAGAATAACAAATTGCCCATTCAGTCTTAGCACACTTTCAGACTATTTTAACCAAGTGATCTGGATAATTTTATAAAGCAACATTAACCAGATAGCAATAAGTGGTCGTGTTTCCATTTTTATATGTGATTAACAAAAAGAAGTCAAAGGAAATTTACAAAAATTATAAAAATTATATTGGTTTTATTTTTTGTGCTACAGTTGGCAATTCCAATTTCTAACTACAGTTCAAGACACTTGGATTTGAATCTCTTTAGTTCCTGAAATTAGAAATTTTAACTTTAAGAGGTTCAAGCTCACATTAAATTCTATGCACAGCTCTATTTATACCTACATCTCTATCTATCTCGATACATATTCATCTCTTCTTTTATTCAACTGTTGTGAGAGCGAACATATTTAATATTTGGGCACTGATCATTAAGGAGAGAAGTTAGTTATTGATAGCCGGCATGGCTAAGACTTTACACAGATTCAGTATCAGCTATGGACTGAGCCACTGTTTATTAAGTATCTATTACATGTCAGCATCTATATTTTGTTGCAATCCCTGACTTTATCACATTCTCTTTTTTTTTCATGTCCTTAATTTTGTAGAAAGTTGTCCTGATATCTAGATGTACAATACATTTTGCATTTTCCCTCTGTCTTCCAAAATCATAGCCATGCCAAAAGATGAAGTTCTCACAAACCTTTCCTAATGGTGGCGTTTGGGTGCTTTTAGTGATTATAAAACATTTGCCTGAAGATTTGGTCTATCTGCTCCCATCTCACTGAGTCTTGTTTCTACCTCTGTAAATGGGGACATTAATACGGATGGCCTTTGGGGCCATCCTGCAGCATCTGTTCCCTGGCCAGCTCTCAAGAAATGGATGCCATTATTCTTTTAGAAATACCAATTTCAGTTCAAAATGAGGATCAAAGAGGAAGGACAAGAGGCACACTTTCTGGTGAATTTTTACTTAGCAAGGAGAGGACAGTGATGTGTGTTCTGAGCCTATTACGTGCGTTCATTAAGGGCATTTGACATTGATTTAATGCGTTATTTAATGGCCATGCTAACTTTGAGCCACAGGTGGTTTTCTCAAAATGCCCAGTTTTACAGATTGTTAGGCTAAACTGGATTGTAAACAACTAAGAAGCTCTCTCAACTGATAGGTGCTGGATATTTTGGTACCAGAGCTACTGCTGACATGAGTAGGAGGATGGTCCCAGAAGGCACAGTGGAAGTACTTTACTTGGCTCCGGAGGTGGAGTGGGGTTTGGGTCAGAGGCTAGGTGTCACTGGGTGCCATGGTGAGGGGCACTGGACGGGGAGCCTCCCATCTTGAGCAGAGGACAGGGGAGGATGGAATATGAAGCAGAATGAATGAAAGTTGGCTTCAAAGCTAACATGAGAATTATTTTAAGCAGGCTCCTGGTGGAAGGCCATAGGCAGGAGGGACCCTCAGGGCTTGGAGGAATCTACTTGGCTTGGAGGGTTGCATTTCTGAGGAAATTCTAGACCATGGGTGAACAGAGATATTATTTGGAAGGAGTTGGTCAGCTGGGCTCTGGACAGATTGGGGAAGCTCCAGGAGAGGCTCCTGGATGCTGTTCTGTGTGCTCTTGGGCAATTGGAGGCCTAGTCTGGGCCTGAGGCCAAGGTATAACTAAATTCAGAATCCGCATGTTCACAGTAGTCCTTACCTGCAATATCCCTGGGAAACCCAAGCAAGTTTATAGCATAAAATCTTCGTAAACCCTCTGTCTTCCCCAACACACGCATGCATATTGAACAAGTTAATAGGACAATTTAGACTTTGACAGCATTATCCAGAAATTTGTAATCAGATCCAGAAAACATAATGTTTGTTTTATTTTTAAAAACAGATATTTCTGTTTGTTCCTTCATCAATTTCCTATTTGGTGTATTTGTGGGAGAACATCATCATAATCATCCTGAACTTAGACCACAGGAAGGGAATTGTCCAGCCCAGATAGATGGCCTTGCCCAGAAGTGATAGAACATTCTGCACATCAGCATTGTGCTTATAATTTTATAACATGGTCTGCTTTTTTATTCCTTTCCAAACCAAATCCCCTCTGAAGAATACTTATAGCCAGCAATAGGGAAGTTTTCACTTCCTTCTGAGAAATGCAGGAAAGGTGGGGCCACTCAAGACCTACGTTGATGACATCCCACTTTTGCACAGCCCTTTCTGCCTGACTTGAGGGCTGGGCAGGTGAGCCAGGCACTGACTGATTCCTGGTTGGCTCTGGTGAGTCTAAGGTTGACCCTCTAGGTCAACCTTAAGCACCATGAACTAGTTTGCTTTTTATAAAGATTGAAATGGGCTTTACCAGTAGAGTCTGCTTTTAGTTGAAGAGAGAGACAAAATAAGTTGCTTTTGTAACTAAACCACCTCATGCAAATAAAATAAAATAAAATAATGCATGCAGTTGTTCATAAACTCTACAAACTGGGGAACACTGGCATCCAGTGTTCAATTCAAGGAAACCACTGCATTGAGGGTAGCTTAAGAATCTCATGCACCTATATACTTACCTAAGTTTCATGCTTTCATAGTCTCCATCCAAAAAGGAGCAAATAATCAGAATGCCCATAATTCCAGGAGATTTCAGAATTGCTCATGGCCAGAAAAATTAGAGTAAAGATAGATCTATACTGAAAAAGAATTTTAGAGCAAATTCTGCAGACTATTCAGTCACTGGACAAGGTTGATAACTCTGAAAAACCTACAGAGGGATTTAATCTTAAAACTGCTGGTGCAAGAAGAAAGCTCCTTCTGTCCACGCTTAAGATCTTTGGAACAGGTTTTATTTATTTATTTTTCTTTTCTTTCCTTTTTAATTCTCACTATAGAGATTGTTGGTACTAAAAGAGAGTTTTAAAATAAGTTGGGGAAGTCCCTCCTAAATAAAAACTGTGACTTAACTATCTGAAACTTTGCTGTTTCCAAAAGACTACAGCACTAGGAAATTTCTTAGAAGAATGCAAGTTTTGTTAAAATGCATTTTGATGTGTGCTTTAAAAAGGTATATAGGTTTCTGTAGGATGAAGCTCTGAGATTGCAAATGCCACAGGAATCGACTCTCCTCCACATTTGTTCTTTAGACTATAAAACCAAATGTGAGAAGAATCACACACCTGCCCATTTCAATAGTTACCAACTACTTACTCCCCAATGGAAAGGAAATACAGGGAATTGCTCTCAGAAAAAGGGATTGATGGAATTATCAAGGGACATCTTTACAGAAGTGCTCTAAAAGATGTATTTTAAGAGTTTTAATGTGTCTTATTTCCACATCTGTGGAAGAGGAGCGATTTGATCATTTGCGAGATTTTCCAATCTCCAATATTTTGCTCAAATAACTCTGGGTCTCTAACCTCCTCACAGCCCTCTCACAAGGCTGCATGCACCTCTCGCCGCCCCAACACCTACAGTGAACGTTACTGCAGGCTACCGTTAAATAATACCACAGAAAAAGATTAAGAATTACATTATTGTAGTTGCTGGAAGGCTATATCATACAGCTACTTTAGAAGAGAGATTTATAGCAGTGTTTAATCAGTGCACCTAGTTTCATTATCAGTCAGAACCTGGCCCATGTTGTGCATATGGTAAGATTCAACTAAGCTATTATAATAGCATTAGAGCTGGTGAGTGTTTGGTGGTGGCACGTCTGGCTGAATTAAATCACATTAAATTGATGCCATGGTATATTTGACCCAGGTTGTTGGTCAAGTGTGCCCCCAAAATGCCTTATATTTTTAGGGCATTTTCCTTATGGAGAAACATGAAAGATGTAGGTATTGTTGGAACTATCAATCCCAGCCCACTTAAAAATAGCACAGGCTAAAACACAGAAACCCTGTTTCTTCACAAAATTTATCTTTTCCACCTTCATGCAATGTTTGTCCATTATTTTTCACTGGGAATTATTTTTCCAGAGATAATTCTATCAAAAGTCTTTATATAGATCATTTAGAATGCTGGAAAATTCAGAAAGTTAAGTCATCTTGTGAAAGAGTTGCTTGGAAAAAGTCAGTCTCGGGCTGGAGATGTGGCTCAAGCGGTAGCGCGCTCGCCTGGCATGCGGGCGGCCTGGGTTCGATCCTCAGCACCACATACAAACAAAGATGTTGTGTCCGCTGATAACTAAAAAATAAATAGTAAAAAAAAAATTCTCTCTCACTCTCTCTCTCTCTCTTTAAAAAAAAAAAAAAGTCAGTCTGGGACTCAAAAAAATTATTAGCAGATAACTGCAGGTTATTTTTAATGTTTTTATTACAGGCTATATGGTAAGTAATAAATAATATATGCATGTTATATTGATATATAGTACCCTGCATATATACAACACATACTATGTACATATATGTATGTATATATATATGTATATATACACACACACACATATATATGTATCTAATTCTGAGGCGATCTTATCTTGTTATTGGTAAATGTCAACAATAAAATGTTCTTGGTTGTTATTTTCCTTTCCACCAACATTTTCCTAATTATTTGCATTGATCAAACTTAAAATAATCTAGGCTAAAGAGAAAAGACATGTCTGACACATTTTTCAATAAATATCTGGGAAGATAAGCAGAGAAATGTTAGTATTTGTGTTTTGGTAACTTGATTAAACATAGAATATTATAGCTATAAAAAATCAGGACTTTATTTAGATATTCTACAGAGGAAAAAAATACTCCCAGAAATTATATGGTAATGTTTTTAAGTTTCAAATGTGAGTCTTTGCTACCACCAAGTCTGTATCTGACACTCCCAAGAGATATGGATTTGCAGAGCTGCTCCTTCAGACATCAGTTGAAATCTTTGCATTCTGGATTTCCTGGTTGATTCAGCATGCATGCTTAGACCACTCAGAAGAGTAGGTGCAAGCACCAGTGCAAGTTAGAGGCTCTGAAGATGAGGTTCCTGACAGCATGGGATATTGGCAGAGGTCCTTGATGTCTACAAATTCCTCTTCCCAAGTTCAAACCTCACCACCCTGATGTCCAAACAAGGTAGCATCTCATTGTACAGCCCCACAATTTCTTTTCCCATAGTTTCATAAGACTTGTAATTATAGATCCTTGAGGGGGTTTGATAAAAGTCTTTCTTCCCCTGCTAGGTGGCAGGTGCTATGGCACCTAGCAGATGCTCAATAAATGTTTGTTGTCTGAATGAAAGGGTCTATTAAATAGTACAAGCGATTTCTTGTGTGCAGACACATTCATGTGAACAGGTTATTCAAGATGAAGACTTTGTTTTAAAGGAAACTCACTTTCGACCCATGATGGGTGTACCTCAGTTTTGTGGAACATGTTTTCAAAGATTTTCATTCATTTCTTTTTGCTTATTGAGTTAAGTGTAAGAAGGAGGCTTCAAGAAACCCCCAAATGTCTTGGAGCAGGATTCATTTGTTAAAGTCAGTGAAATGTTTCCATCAAAGAACAAACTCATAGTATATTTACTTATGTACAAAAGGGACTCAATCCATTTGATTTGAGATACTTTCTGAGCTGGGTAGGTAATATGGGTGAAGTGACAAGCAGAAGGCTCTTGTTTAAATAAAATAGCTTGTTATTAGTTCCTTATTAGATATTCCTATAAAAAATTAAGTAACAAAGCAGCATGTCTCATTGTAAAAATTTGCAGGTAAATTGATTTGAAAAACACTCAAATCTATTGAATCCTTTTTTCCTTTTCTTAAACATCAATGGAATTCTAATTTAAAACCTACTTTTATTATAAAACAAATGTTACATACCATTTAAAAACTGACTTCCTAACAGTACCTAGGAATTTTCCTGTGTTCTGAATATTTAAGTATTTACATATACATCACTAACCTCTATTAATTTTGCATGGTGATCAGTCAAGGCCTTAAATTTCATTTTTAGCTAGAGAACAGCACCTGCCTCAGGATCTATTTCAAGATAAAATTAATTTTAAAAAAATTCAAATTTTACATTTTAGCTAATGTTTTATTAATTTTTCTCCTTTCTTCATGACATTGGACTTTTATTTCTTTCTATTTAATAAAATCATCTTTTAAGCCTTACATAAAACTCCACATACTTATTTTGTCTATTGAAAAGAATTAAAGAATTTGTCTATTAAAGAATTTGTCTATTAAAGAATTGTCTATTTGTCTAATTGTCTATTAAAGAATTTGTCTATTAAGGAATTTGTCTATTTGTCTATTAAAGAATTTGTGGAATTTATCTTAATTGTATGACATTAGAACACCCTCATTCATTCAAAAAATTTATCTAGACTTTTGGATCATATTTTCACAGGGTGGCCAGTTTCTTATTCATTGAAACAATCCTTTGTTTTCAAAAGTATTGATTAATAGCCTTGATAGTAAGTTTTGCTATCAACTTGCATATATATCGTACACATAAGAGATTGTATCCAGATATTGTGTTAAAGCTAAAATGAATTGTTAGTATTCTTCAAAGGTTTAAGACTTAAAGAGTCAGATGTAAATAACCTAACAATATTCTTCTTGGCCATTGTTGGAAGGGTATTCCATAGGGGATATTGTTAATGTGACTGACAAGTCAATTATATCCCATTCACAAATGTTTTGATGTCTGCAATATTAATAATACCGCATTGCCCATGAGAAGTGCTACCCTAACTATGGCACGGAATAGTCACAATAAATGGCAGCAAATGTAATTCTAACCTCTGACTCTTTGACAAACAGCATGGGTACTCTCTGCCGCTCTGCCTTTAATTTCAGTGGCATCAAAGGAAAACTCAAGCGCCTTGGAAAATAACTCTAGCCCCATGTCTCTGATAAAATAAAATGCTTACCCACAGACATAAATTACCATGGAAATAAAAAGAGGACCAAAAAAATTACACAGTTTCCTAATGCTCTTAAATCAAAGTAGCAGAGGGAGCAGCGAGCTGTGAGCTGAGCGCGTGTATTATGCAGCCTCACTGCTTGGAGAACAATCTTTGATAGCTTTAATCCAACAGGTTTGCTCTGTTGATGATGGGGAGTGTGATTCATAATTTCCCACAACAGAGTATTTTAATAGTTACTTCTGTGAATGCTGCATGGAAATATTTGCTGTGAAGACATCAATTAGAATGCAGTCAATATAAGCCATACTGTTAGCTTAACAGTCACAAAACTATTGACTCTCTGAGGTTCCCTGCAGCAAGCCAAATGACAGGCAGCCTCCCTTCCCACTTTATAAGCTGAGATTTGACATTTTCTGCCTATTCTCCCCTCAGTCTTTCCTGACTCCCTTCCTATCTTTCTTAATAATACAAGAGAAATAAGTCATTAAAAATAAACACAATGTATAAAAGATGTAAAAATCCTCTTGATATTCACTCCTTTCTCAGAAGTAACCAGTGTAAACTGTGTTTTGCATCTCTGTGTCTTTTTCTTACAAGTGCAAACATATACATTTACATATAAAAAATAACTTGGTGTGTCTTAAATCACAAATGTGATTAAACTCTCCCCACTGTTTGCAATTTTTGCATTTTAATATAACCAGAGGAACTTTACACTATGTCATGGAGATATGCCTAATTCCATTAACGTGCTGTGTAATATTCCATGGCACAGGTATATCATAGCTCTTTTATAAATGCTCTTTTCTTGATTAGGATACATATTATTTCCAATGATTTTCTTTTGATGATAATGCTTTAGTGAATGTCTCTGAGTGAAATTTGTGTATAAGCAAAAGTTTTATTAGGGTTTCAACAGGAGTGGGAGTGGGTTTTCTGAATATCCCCCAATTACCAATAAAGTTGAGCCCATGTTCTTTTGTGTGTTGGCCTTTGTAAATATACAAACCCCTGAACTGTACACTTTAAAAGGATGAACTTTAAAGTCTGAGTTATATCTCTAAGAAGCTGCTGTTTGTTTAAAGAGCAATTGAAGAGAAAATTCTCAAGCTGTACCTTGTCCTCTCCCAAAATAAATCTCATACCCAATAACAGCCAAATCACTCTTACCCTTTCCTGACAACCTCTAATCTAGTTCTGTCTATGAATTTGCCTCTTCTGGACATCTCATGTCAAGAAAATCATTCAGTATGTGACACTTTGTGTGTGGTTTCTTTCACTTAATATAAAGTTTTCAAAGTTTCCTTCACATCGTAGCTTGTATCAGTACTTAATCCCCCTTTACTTGCTGAGTAATATTCCATTGTATGTACACACCATATTTTGTGCTCACCAATATTTTGTGAACTTCATGGAATTTATCCTTTTGTCTCTTATGAGCAGCGCTTCCTTGAGCATTCACGGACAAGCTTTTGTGTGAACACGCTTTCCAATCTCTTCAATACAGACCTAAGAGATAGCATTGAAGGGTTTATGGCAACTGTTTTCAACCCTCTGAGGAATTGTTAGATTGCTTTACAAAGGACCCTTAAACATTCTAATCAAAATGTATAAAGATTCTGAATTCTTCATATCATTGCTACCTCTTATTATTATCTATGTAATTATGGCCAATCCTGATGGTTGTGAAGTGGTATCACATTTTTTATTTTATTCTATTTAGAGACAGGGTCTCACTGAGTGACTAAACACCTTACTTTTGTTGAAGCTGGCTTTGAAATCATGATCCTCCTGCTTCAACCTCCCAAGATCCTGTAATTATATGTATATGCCACCACATCTGGCAGATCATATTACATTTTAATTAAAAAAAAATTTTAGTTGTAGGTAGACACAATACCATTATTTTGTGTATTTATTTTTATGTGCTGCTGAGGATTGAACCCAGAGAGCCTGGCACTCACCTAGAACACATGCTACGTGAGCATTTTACCACTGAGTCACAATCCCAATTCCACATTTTAATTTCACTTGCATTTCCTTTATGAATAGTGCTGCTGAGCGCCTTTTCATGTGTATTATTAGCTGTTTGTATGTCTTCATTGGAGAAATGTCTATTCAAATTCTTTGCATGGGTTGTCTTTTCCCTTTCTGTGTGATGTCCTTTGAAGTACATAGTTTTAAACTCTGATGAAGTTCAATTTGTCTAATTTTTCTTTTGTTACTTTTGCTTAGCTGTTGTAGATGACCACTGCCTAATCCAAGACCACAAAGATTTTCTCCTTTGTTTAATCTGAGCGTTTATAGTTTTACCTCTTACATTTAGGTATTTATGCAATTTTGAATTAATTTTTCTGTATGATGTGAGCTATGGTCAGTTTTAAGCTTCCCTATGTATATCCATTGTCTCAGTATCATTAACTAAAAGATTCTTCTTTCTTTCTTTCTTTAAAATATTTATTTTTTAGTTTATTTGACAGAATACCTTTATTTTATTTATTTATTTTTTTTGTGGTGCTGAGGATTGAACCCAGAGCCTTGCATGTGTAGGTGAGCGCTCTACTGCTGAGCCCCAGCCCCAGCCCAAAACTCTTCTTTCTTTACTGAGTTGTCTTGGAACCCTTGTCAAAAATAAATTTATCATAAATGAAAAGCATTTTTCCTAGTCTGAAATCTCCACAAATTCCACAGCTTCATTCGTCTCTTTTTGCCAATGCCACATTGTCTTGATTATTGTAGTTTTGTAGTATGTTTTGAAGTCTTGAAATATGAACCCTCCAAAATATTTCTTTTTTTCAAGATAGTTTTGGCTGTTCTGCACACCAATTTTTCTACTGGGTAAATTTTATTCATCTTCTTGACCTAGATGTGTTCTTTTATGTTCTAAATAATGTTATTTGCAAAAGCAAATGCATTCTCTCAGTCTAGCAATTGAATTTCAGTTCCATTTGTGCTATTTCCCAATTAAACTTATATACTTGGTGAATCCAAATACACAGAGATTTCCTTTATTGGCATTTAAATTGTGTATCATAAATAAAAAAAAATTTTAAAGACCAAATAAATTCCTTCAAGAGTTTCTTTCAATAATTTGGTTTATTTTTAATTTTTTAAAATGTATGTGTAACTTATTTCAAATATTCAGCACAGTGACATAGTTTTTCTTAATTCAATAGTTTTATTTTTGTATTTCACATACTATATCAAAATCATTTCATTGTCACATATTATGTTCCTATACAGTTTTATATATTTATATTTTTATCATTTATGTGTATATTTGGTCTTGGGTTTTCTCTTCTCCCTGGTGATTTACTTATTTAAGGCAATAGCAAAATAAACTGCTAATTATTATGATTTTATAATTATTTTGCTACTAGTATGACAATTCCTATAAAAGCCATTGTTCTTTATCTTTTTCTCTGTTTTTTTCTTGGCTATTTTTACATACTGTTTTTCTTCAAGACAAACACTAGAAATTATTTGTCAAGTTCCAAAAAAGGACTGTTGATATTTTGTTTGGGATTTTGTCAAGTTTATAAATCAGCTCACAGGGTATTGTTATATTGCAGTTTTTGGTTCACCCTCTGTAGGAGGTCAGGAGCTTTCCTTATTTATCCGGGTCTTCTATTATGTCCTCTAACAACCTTTGTGAATTTCTTCATGTGGTTCCTTCCAATTTCTCAGGGCCACCAGTTTCAAATGCAAGTTTGACTGCTAGTTTTTGGCAAACTGGAACCTGATTTTTCCATAGACATGATGTAATAATTTTGGTGTCTGGTCTTGGTCACAGTTTACATGGCCTATGACTCATAAAAGAGGGAGGTGGTCAGGGCCTTTGGGTAAAAGTTTGATAACCTGAGGGTTTGAGTCCCAAACCTACTTCCTCCTAGCTGTGTGATGGTGGGCACACTACCTCCTCTCTCTCTGCTCATTTTTTGCATGTAAAGTAGTGTAATAACATGTTCCACATTGGGTTGTTCTGGAGACTTCCGCTGGGCACCCAGAAAATACTCAATAATACCATTATTATCAGTTTCTGTGAGAACACTCTTTGAGATCCAGGGTAAGGTCTGGGGTTCATGCACACATCTAGTAGTCATTTGTCCTTCAGCTTTGTGACCCAGGTGAGGCTATACGGGATGGATTTGGTCTGGTATGTGGGACGAGAACCCTTCCAGGTGGACAGTTAAGGATATGGAAAGAAAAAAACAAACTGGATTTCAGCAACAGCCATTATACTCAAGAAGCAATTTGGATGCCACCTCACAGTACTGTTGTGGTCTCCTTGCCCCCGGCCCCCCTACCACACAAGTGACCTCCCTGAAATGCGGATCTTGTCATATTGCTGTGCCTTGAGCCTTATCTCATTCCACCATGCCCTCACAACAGATGGAGGTTTTAAAATCTGTCCCTTTATTCCTTCTCTAGTCTGGTCATCTCTTCTCTTTAATTGTCTTATAATTTCTTTCAGTCCATTGCTCCCCTTTCACGCTCTTTCCTCAAATTCTACAGGTAGGAATCAGGGACCATGTCCTTCTGAAGACCTCCTTTCCTTCCCACTGGAGTAGTTGTGATTTTCTTGCAAGTTGTCTTCTAGAATCTCACCATTTTATAGTAGCTTCTCAGCATGTCTTCTTTGGCAATTGTTCACATTTTGCTTAATGAAGTGGACTTCAAAGGCAAATATATTGAGTTGATGAGAAGATATTTATTCCAAATTCCATTGCCCTTTGCTTAATCCTCAGAAGTGTGGTAGAGAGAAGTACGGTAAAACACCTATAAAATGTCAATTGATTTTCTTCAACAATTTTAGACCATGTGAGCTTACACCAAACACTGCATACAGATTTTTTTTTTCACCTGGGCACACATTTTTGGCCACCAAACCCAATGACTGTTTAAATATTGACCAAGAAGTCAGTGTTAATTGGGATTTTCCATGAGATACAAATGCCCAAGGTGAATTGTAAGAAAAATCAAATCTAACTTAATTATTTCTCTAAAAGTACAGTGATTCCGAGTGCTGCCAGGAGCCCTGGAGACTCCAGTTTTGGTGTATACAGCCTTTGACCTTGCCAGAATCCAGAAGTTTTCAGAACTTGCTTTGATGCCCACCTGTGAAACAACTAGAGGTTTTCTCGATGTTCTTTAGTGTTTCATCTACCTCAAAAATATCATTTTGCACCTTTCTCCTGCTGGAGGGTTATATCTGTTGCAGTCAGAGTTTTTTTTTTTTTTTCCTTTCTTTTGTTGTTGTTGTTCTATCCTTTGTGAAAGAGATTGGACACAAAAGAAACAAAATATCTGACGCCTACCTTTGTGGAATTTGGAATATATTACAGAATTAAGTGATACATAAGCCATTTACTTTAATTTCATGTTTTGGTGTCTTGAGTTAGGTAATGAGCCTGTTTGCTCAAAATCCAATTATCCATTCTATTTTCTCACCCTCCACTACATACATGAATACATTCATTACTCACTTCCCCAAACCACTCCCCAATCCCACAAAACACATAAAGAGAGCTTTGTGAAGGAGGTGGGATTCTAAGCAATGGGAGGGGCCGACTTGAAAGGGAGGGCATTCTTCCAGGTCTCAGAACCAGCGTGGAGGAAGTGTAAAATGAGGAGTGGGAAAATCAAACACCAAGAAGTTTAGTTTGTGGAGAACAGAGGGAGCCTTGAGGGCCCAGGATCTTCAGAAGAGACAGAGTGAAGAGGGAGGAGTAGAGACATTTTCCAAACCAGTATTGACTGGTAGCTACAAAAGCAGAGAAACAAAGACCAGAATTAATCTTCAAAAAGAGCAAACTAAGGCACAACTTAATAAACCTATTAAAAGGACTCAAATGTTCCCCCTTGTTTTCATCAATTAGGGATAAAACTGGTCGAGGTCCAAATATCTACCTAGGAAGTGGCCCTGGAGTTAGATACTCAGTATTTGATCAATTATATCTGTACAGTTGTCGGCTGGGCATCTGTTCACTCATCAAAGCAATGTGACATTTAAGACAGAGTCAAACAGATGGCCGTATTTTGCTGAACTGGACTTTAATGAAAAAAAAAAAAAGTCCAGATTCTTTTGTTGCAAAGGAATAGGATTATTGCATTAGAGGGTGTTCATCAAGATGGGAAAGAGAATTCGACATCAAAGAATTAAAATAAGGAAGCGAACATTAAGATGATTTCACCTCTCATGAGAGATAGGGGGAAAAAATGGAAACCCAGATAATGTGGAATATTTCAAATTCATAAATGAGAAAGCTAAAGCCAGGGTAGACTTACAATCTCAGGTACCCCCACTAAAATGGAAGAAAGTTCAGTTGACCTTATTCAGTGTAAAAATATCAGAAATATGGATCAGGTATTCCTTCACTGAAGAAAAAGAAGAAAAAAATGCAAAGTGATAAGATTAATATCAAATTATCACAGGGAAAATATCACAAAAAAATTTTAAATTACTAAACAATGTCAGTTTCTCAAGTTGAAAAATCTCCAAATAACAATGGTAGCCTTATTTTCTACAGATGCAGTGTCCTCCTCCTTATAAGGAATCTGTTAAGTACCCACGAATCTTAGATGTACTGTTTTGAGTTTGCCAAAGTAGAGCTATGTCATCAGCTAACCAGAATCCAAGACTGAGGTTCGGGAACATAACTGTCATAAAACAACTGTTTAGACTTAATGATTTCTTTAAAATGCAATTCAAATGGTTTCGAAACTCCCGATTTCAGAGTTTCTATTTCCTAAAGAATTCTCTTTAGAGCATTTTAAAAGGGAAAGAATAGAGAAGAGTGCTGGATAGTGTTCTTTTCCAAAGCTCATTAAGTGAATGCAAATAAATTGCAAACTCATTACAATTCAGGGGCCTTTAATTAAAAATGGGTACATGTGATATAATAAAAAAGAACAAGAGAATGAACTTTACTTCAAATTTGATAACCTTTTTATAAGTAACAGTTCTTAATCAGAAGCAGAAGGGGACACAGGAGCATTGATTATTGTTTGTAAATTCATATTTTATTCATTTATTTATTTTTAGTTATTGTTTTTATAAGCAAAATCACATTAAGGGAGCCTAGCTTGCTATGGCTTAGAATTTATTGGCTGCATGTTGAAATTAAGGGTCCAAGTAGAACATTTCAGCACAGTGCTACTCCAGATTCTAAGAATCAAGAGTCTCCAAATAGGTTTCCATTTGTTCATTCAGGACCATCTAAGTATTTCAGGACCCAGGTTCTAATCAGGAGTTAAAGTGCATCTTTGAATAGCTGTAGGCAAAGGGATAATCAGTTTTCTTCCCTCTAACTCATAAAAATAGCCCTGATTGTCAGATGAATGTAAAAGAAAATGACCAGAGAACTTGACTTTGACAAATGCAAAAGGCTGTATGGTGAGAATGGCTATGTGGTACCTTGGATACATCCACTTCAATGGAATCTTTTCTCCACTTTCTATTTGTGCCCATTTTGTTTTAAAACACACACAAAAAAATCAATTCTCATTGCTCTTTTAGCAGCATAATAGAAAGTCAGGAGAGTCCTTAAAAAAAAAACTCTTTAATTATTACAGATATTTCTACTATAATAGCTATCTCCTGGGTTTTTCTCTGCACAAATATCTTTTTTTAGTAAAATGAGACCATACCGTACACACTGTTTTGCAATCTGCTTTTCCCAGTGGATGAGCTGTGTGTTTTCATTTTAGTAAAGTTCATGGACTGATACTCAGGCTATGCTTGGATTACACAATTGACCCAAATGTCCTTTAAAATGTACATTGCAGGACCACACATTGAACTTGACTTATGCCTGTGGATCTCTTTCAGTTCAGCACGTTCCATTTCCTGTGATCATGACTTGTTAAAGAGAATAGGCCAGTTTGTGGGCAGAAAGTCCCACCTTTTGGATTTGTCTGCTTGTTTCCAATTCTGTCCTTTTGATTCATTATAATATTCTTCTTTTACTTGGACAGTCTGTTTTTGGACTTTTTATTTTTTGGTGAAGTCTTAATTGTTTAGAAAAAAATTGTATATTTAGATAGTAATTGCAATAGCTAATAAAATGATCTGAAAAAACAATTAAAGTTTTTGCAGTATTGATAAATCATTTGTTTTTGATATCACTTCCTGAGGAATCATAAACATTTCTCACTGGTACATACGGATTTAAAAGCAGGCTTCTTTTAACATTTTCTTCCTCCTCTCTTGCTTTCAATACTGCATAAATGAATAAAAACTTTTGTTCATAATATCTGTTAATGAAAGAGAGCGAGCATGATTAAAATGTCAATTCTTAGTGATTTACTTTATTTTCAAATAATGCTTCTGATAAGGGTCAGCATAAATATATGTCTATATATTATAATAATTGAGAGTATTTCACTGTTCTCATTCCTGTAGAAAGTTAGGAGTTGCTCTCTTATATTACACCTCTGATAATCATTCCAAAATGATAATGCAAATGGGTTAGTATTCCAGATGTCAATCATTTGGGGCAGAATTTAATATGCCTTTTTACCAATATCCAGAATCTCTCTGATTTTCATTTATTTGTTAATTCACACAACTATATTTTCATGTGAAAATTAAGGAGAAATTTTGGGGAAGAATTTAATATGCCTTTTTACCAGTATTCAGTGTATGCCATATAACTATAATTAGATAAGTTGTTTAGTTTTTTTTCAAAATTATGTAATCTTTTAAAAACCAACATTTTTATTAATGATATTAGTATTTTAAAAGTCATTTATTCTAACAAATGTATTGCTACTTTCTGGGATTAGATACTCAGACTTAAAATAGTATCAGACTTAAAATAAAATAGTATCATTTAAATATATAATCTATTTATAGAGTGCTTACTGTGGGCCATCTATTAGAATAAGAACCTGGATTAATGTTTTTTAACCTCACAAAAATCCTTAAGGGCTACAAATTATTATTGCATCAATTTCATATTTGGCACAAAAAAATGGGAAAAGTAGAATGTTTGTGTGTGTATTATTAATTGTTTTTTGTTGTTTTGTTTTTGGCCCTGGGGATTGAAACTCAGGGACACTTTACCATGGAGCTACATTCCCAGTCCTTTTCATTTTGAGACAGAAGCTCTCCAAATTTCTGAGAGTCTCACTAAATTGCTGATGCTGGCTTTGAACTTGCAATCCTCCTGTGTCAGCCTCACAGTGGTTGGGATTGCAAGTGTGCCTTAGAAGATGCTTTCTGGAAGGGGAAATTTAAAATGTACATTTGCTAAACAAAAGTGGAAACACACTTAGTGACCTATGGTTTTCAGGTGTGTTGATTTAGAATAATCCTCTTTTGAGACATTGTCCACAGTATTTGACTGCCTCTGCCTGATGGAAAATACCTACCTATGGCAGCAACATTTCATTCCCAAACAGAAGCAGCAAGAAAATCAATACAATGTGAGCACTGTCAAGCTGTTAGCCCCAGTGAGCAGGAGCATGGTGTTGTTCTACCTGTCATCGAGGATGATGTATATGAAGCAGTTAAGGTTTGGGGGCTGTTTGGGTCTCTTCATAATAGATAGCAGTTCAAAATCCCTTTCCCATAAAACCATTACTTGTATTCATTCTGTTGAGTATTTGGATTTATTTTGTGTATCCACTTATGCTAATGCTGAGGGGAAGAGTCCTATGATAGAACACCTGCTTTCTAAATCACAAAAGGGCATTGAAATAGCATGCCACTGAAGACTTTTGGTTTGGTGTTTTATTTTATTTTAGAACAAAAAAGTAATTACTTCTACATAAATGTCTTATAGGAAAATTTAGTCATCAGGTATCCAGAAATAATCTGACGAGAACAATACATCTTAACTATATAGTTTTAGCCATCACTGAAACACTTCCAACATTTTAAGATTTTATGAAATTTGCAATCAAAGTGTAAGAATATTTAAAAAGCAGAGGGTTCAGACAATTAATATTATATTTAATTATTAGAATAAAAGGTTCTTGGATTACACTAAATGCCATAATATATCATGACTCAGACAATTGATTAGTTATATCCCTACATAAATTATAAGTATAATATATATATAAAGAGTGTAATACTGTTTCCAGAGCTTGGATTTGAGAATGTTTTAAAAATATATGCAAAGGCAATTAGATAGAAGAATTTGTTCTATAGTATGATAAGATAATTGTAGTTGAAACAATTCATGATATATACAAAAATAATTTAAAAAGAAGAGTCCGAACTTTCTTAACAAATGGAAATAAATGTTTGAGGAAATAGAAATGCTAATTGCTTTTATTTGATTATTATGCACTGAATACATGCATCCAATTATCATATAGTATCCATAAATATGTGCAAATATTGTGTGTCAATATAAAATTTAAAACAGATGTGCAAAGAAAAGGCCAACAATTAAGACTCAGTTATCTAAAACAATTGAAAGTTATTTAGTAGAGATCACAAAATAGTTACTATTAATTATTTGCTGAGTATTTCATCTGAACTAATTTGTACTCACAATGACTAATTTTATTCCCTATTTGCAGATGAGAAGACTGATGTTTAGTGAGATTAAACCTGTGCCTCCTAACCCAGATCTCATGACCAGAATTGGGTATTTCCTGGATTTCAAGACAGAGGTGTCCTATAATTTCTAGTCTCTGACTCTTATGCTATGATGCCTTCCATGCTTTTTTAAGTTCAGAATCATTTAGTTGAAAATATTTGACAAAATGTATTGACGTTAAATGTGTGGCCCTGAAGCATTTATTAAATGCCACTCAGTGTGATATAAAGGAATTTCAGAGGCCATACAGAATGCATTCTGTCCCCTCTGCAGGTTTCCAGACAAGTAGAGTGATAGGATGATAAGGATAAAATCAGCTGTGTCCATTACAAAGGTGAATTTCTGATTTTTGTTTCTTTTTTGGAAGGAGGGTGATGGTAGAAAGATGCCAAAGTTACTGTGAAAAGGTGCCAGATTCTTTTTATGGCCCAAACATGTCCCTGTTGTGTGCAGAGCAAAATTAACAAGCGTAAATCAGGACAAGACATTATGTAGTGTTCATTTCACATCGCTCTTGAGTTTCCATTGTGACTCAATTATTGAATTTGCAATACCTGTTCACCTGCAACTTCCCTAGATTTTATTTTCATATTCAGTCATTAAATGCAGTATGCTTTCTTGTACATTAAAATACACATTAACTGCTCCATCATGATGATATGTAATTGAACATTTATCAAAATCTAGAGAAAAGGGTATTAAAATGTTATAATCAACATTTAAGACATGAAAAATTATCATTAAACTTTATAGTGTAATGAAAAATCATGGGAAGCACTTAATATGTTCAGTACCTGAAATTATTGCTTGGGTAATATGGACATGCAGCTTTTTTCTACATTGCTCATCTCAATAGTTCTCTTCATTTTTAAAAGTGTTGACCACTATAACTTTTATCAGGGTGATATTTTCTGTATAAATAAAAATCAAGCTCTACACAATTTCTATTTCTATTAAAAAAAACCTCATTTCCTCCTAAGAAGAGTCCTTTTATAGAAGCCCAGGAAACTGAGTGATTTTTTTTTTTTTTTTTGCCTGTAAGTCTAAAATGTGAACATTGGGGACTATCAAGATAGATATCATTATGGGAAACCACACTCTAGTTTCTCACTGGCCTCCGAGATTCCCCTAACAGAAATTTTGTGCCAATAAATGTTATGGACCCAAAGAGAGTTGACCAATAAATCCTGTCATCTAACATACAGTAAGTATTCACTGAATAATTTTTTAAAAACCAAGGAACGAAGAATAAATATTAAAAATCCTGAATCACACATTACATTTATAGTAAGTTACACATATTAATTTTTGGGCTTTCTTACTTTGTGATAGTTTATGTGTCAAAATAGCAAGAGGGCTGTGAAAACCAGGAAATGCTTTGCTTCAACCTCCATCCTGTTCTGGGTATTGTTCTAGGAAATGACAGTACATAGATGAAGAATCACAGAGCCTCACTCAAAGAATTTCTGGCCAACCTGTGCTCAATAGGACTTCAAAATAAGCTTGACTTGGGATTTTTCACTGGCAATCAGTTAATAAGATAGTAGGATTTCCTGGTGTAGTTCTGTGTGGCTAAAAGTGATTTTTCAGACACTTTAAAAATTTGTTGAATTTATTTATTTTATTAGTTATACATGACAGTGGAATGTGTTTGGACACATCATACATAAATAGAGTATAACTTCTCATTCTTCTGGTTGTACATGGAGTAGAGTTGTACGGGTAATGTAATCATATATGCACATAGGGCAATATTGTCCAATTCATTCTAGTACCATTTCTGCCCCCATACTTCCTCCCTTCCCTTAACCCCTCTCTGACAAAAACCTTTTTATATCAATGGTGTGAGCAGTAGTGATCTAGGGATCTAAGGCAGCTCACAACGGGTTGCTGTAGGCTTCCTGTTAGAGCACTGAGGCTTCCTCAGATTCAAGGTGGTTTTGAACTTGAGTTTCTATCTAACCAACCAAGAGGGTGTTCAGACAACATGTGAGAAGAAAGAACAAACCATGAGGAGATACCATGATCTGTACCTCCCTCATTTCTCACAGATGCTGGTTCAAGGTTTTTTTTGTTGTTGTTGTTGTTTGTTTGTTTATTCAGCATACAGGGAGGAATCTTCCAGGTAGAAGCGAACAGTAAAGCAAGGATTCTTAGCCCTAGCAAGAGCAAGGGCCAAGGCTGGTCTATACTGAGGACTTCACCCATCATCACACACAGAAATTCTTGGCTAAAACCTCACTCTGTCCTCTTTCCTTTTCTTCTACTGTCTTGTACCTAGACATGGCTTCTTCCCAGTTTCCAATACTATCATGAGTCTGTGTGTGACAAGACTAAGAGAAACTGCACATAGGATGTATTTAAAATAAAACAAAGAACTTTAACCAGAGGATGTTAGAGGATCAATTCAAACTTTCTATATGTGAAAAGTTTTATGTCTATAATATGGAGCTAAGAATACTTTGTTTTTCATAATACTATTGTAAGAGAAAGAGGATACGTTTATTAGTCAGTTTTCTGTCACTATAACAAACATCTGGAGCAATTAACTTATAAAAAAGTAAAGATTTATTTTGGTACACAATTTTGGCAGGTTTTAATGGATGCTTGGCCCAGGTGGAGAAAAAAATGTGTGGTGGACAAAAAATGCTCACCTTCCAATAGCACTACCCTAAAGACAGACATTTAACATATGGGCCAGTAGGAGACATTCATGATCCAAACTACAGCAACATGTAAAGGGAGCCATTGGGCACGGGTAACCAGATAACATTTTCCCATGATTATCATTAGTCATCCACAGGGATGTGCATTCTGCTTCTCTCTCCAACTGTTGACTGCACTGCAGTAGGATGGCTAGAATTGCATCTTAGCACTCATCCAGCATTACTGTGGTGGTAAGTGCAGAATTCCACTTTTTGTCTGATAGCAGTTGCTCACTGTACCCTATGTTTTGTGCTATTTATTTTCTCTCCTTCATTATTGCATTCTTTTTTCCTCTTCTTTTTGTTTTTATTAAAATGAAGCATTATGTGCTCTAGAAGGCAGTTTCACATACCTTATTTCACCCTTTCAGCAACCTCTGGTATCATTATTCTCATTTCTCAGATGAAAAACTGGAAATGAGTGACAATAGGAAAATAATCAAAGGTGCAGGACCCTTTGGTTTTCTACCACACCACCTTTTACTAGATCTCTATCTTCCGCAAATATTTGAATTTGATTGGTTTTGCATGAAAACACAAATGAGCACGGAACAATCAACTTATAATGGGTACAACTGGAGTATGGAGAAAGCAGAATGTGAACAAATGGTTGCGTATTCTTTAGAATTGGAATCTCTAACCTCTAGAGCCTAAAGGACATATTTAGTCTTAAAATTCACAAGGGTGTAAGAATCCGTCCTTTTGAACCAATAATTTTTGACTTCAGAACTCATTTTTACAAATTTTCATCCTCTAAGGATGCATTTTAATCTTCTTAATGAAGAGAGCTTCTTTTGAATATCAGCCAGGGATCTGTGCACAGGAAGAATATGGGCCCTACATGGCCCATGAAAGGAAATAAACTCAAATGACTGCCCCTTTCTTTTGTTTACCTTCCAGTACCCAATCATAATGGATCAGAAGATATTTTTTGAAATTCTTCTGGCTGGCAAAAAAACACTTGAAGGGTTAACACATAATAATTCTTTCTTTGCAACACAAGAGTCGAAGGCCATTTTTCTGTTTTTTTTTTTTTTTTTTTAAGAAATTTTAAATACGTACTATATCTGAATCCACACCCATATTATAAAAGCACTGAAATCAAACAGCCATGGTTCATTCGTGGCCTTTGATTTTTATATCCATGCATGTTAAAAAAAAAAGAGAGAGAAGGAAAACCAAACATGTGTGCTGCCTTTTAATAAAGATCATATTAAAAATTCAATAAATAGCAATATCTCTGATCTCTTAACAAAAGCTTCTGGTGTACAGGAAATTAAATGAAAAAAAAAAACCTTGTTAATCCTTTTTGATTTCTGTACATTGTAGCTAGAAGCAGAATTCTTTAACTCACAGATTTCTCCTTTTTTTCCCTTTTTTACATTTTTTTTAATCTTTTCTTGCAAAAACGTTGTCTGGGCAACAATATAAATGCTTGATTCTTAGAAACATTTTAAAATGAAGGGGGGGCGGTGGGATGGGGAGTGAAGCGTTGTGTCATTGTCTCATCCCGGTGGCCTTGCAAGGAAGAATCCACCTCGAACCAGGTGATAACCTGATAGACTTTATCTTGTCTTCCCCCGGCCTCCCTGAAGCCTGCCAACACTTCCACTGGCTGTTAGGCATTTTAAATATCCCCCCTGAGCCCTAACCTCACCCCCTTTCTCTTCTTGTCAGCTGGAATGTCTCAGAGCTGTCAGAAGCTTGTTGCTTATTGATGTTTCCGTGTGTTTTATGTCTTTTCTGAGATATGACAGGCCCTGACACAGTGCTGATTTCAATCAGGCTGCTTCTGGAGAGGCCTAAGATTTTTAGTTGCACAATCCACGTCTTGAGCATACTTCAGAGGCCTCTGTCTAATGAAAATGTTTCAGGAGGCTGAAATAAAGGCCCTGTGCTCAACAAACAGCAGCTGAAGAATTCACAAGGTTTGAAAAAACACGTGTGCGTGTGTGCACGCACACACACACACACCCCCTCTCACAAACCTCCCCCCCCCCCCCCTGGTTCTGCTTTTGTTATAAGAAAAGCAAGAACAGAAAGTGACCTCGTGAGCCAAAGGTTCTGACACTGAATCAAATCCCTTTAGACCTGAACTGACAGGCTGGGCCTGGCTTTAGATTACGTTATCACATCTTAGAACGAGGCTTGTATGTACCTCAGGATTCCCTACATGTGAAGAGCTGACAATTTTACCCTTGCTGCTTATTAAGTCAAGTTCTGATGTCTTGTGGAGAATGAAAGCCTATCACACACACACAGGGCTGGAAGAAAGGGCAAAACACCAACCAGCGATGGAAATAAAATGTAGAGCTGGTGGTGAACTCATTCCTGCTATTTACAAGGCTGGCCACGAGGAGATTAAAAATATTAGAAAATTAATTTTGGTGAATCATGTGATTTCCTGAAACTTAAACATTTAAGCTTATGTCATGCTGACCATATTTAAGCTAGGCAAACAAGGGGCTTTGGAGACCCAAGGCATTTTATCTAGACATATTAGCACATTTTTTGGAGGCTCCCATCAAATTTACTTCTAGAACCTGAGCAAGATTGTACATCACCTGAGTTTTGTGGAGAGTCTGGCAAGTTGTACAAACCTGGTCTAGTCCAGTGAACTTTGTTGTTGGGTTCACCAATTTGACACAGGAATGTTGAAGTCTTTTATTGCTTGGAAGGAGGGTATCTTCTCATTACTGATCTTTCAAACTTCAAAAGTTGAGCAATTGGCACGAGCTCTTTATGAAGACCAGACTTGAAAAATTCACAGAAACTGGTGTTCTTCTTTCCTATAGGACAAGGCACAGAGCTGCAAGTAATATTTGTGATTTTCTTGGGGACTTCCAGGAAGACAAAGATATAATATGATAATATGCCTAGAGCATCTAGAATGAAAATATTGATTGAGGGGAAATATTCAAAGTATAACAGGCATTACCTCAAAATTCTTAAAAGTACAACAACAACAAAAAGATATGTCTTGATTTCTTATCTAGGTAAGTATAGTATAGGAGAAGGAATAAAAGTTGACTCAAGTCCTGAAAGCCCACCCATGGGTGATATGTGGACTTCCATCTAATTCATTAGTGCTAACATTGATAAAGTGAGATTTCACATTAGAATGTAGGTTTTTGGCTTTGGAAAAATCAACCAGTCTGAAAGTGGTAATGATGAGCTGTATCTGAGCCCTGGCAGTTCTGATTAGATGGGCCCTGTACTCTCCATGGGCCATAATTGACCATCTCTTTTTGTCTCCATTATGCCATAGGCTGGGGCCTCTGTAACACCTGCTTGACAAAACCTGACGTGGAGGCAGACAACCTTGTATTTGGATTTCAGCTCTGCCATTTGATAACTGTGTTGCTTCACACAGTGAACTTAACTATTCTAGGATTCCTTAGTCCAGAAATGTGAAGAATAAATTGTACCTCAGATGTTATTTGGATGGTTAATCGGCATCACTAATGCAAAGTATTTGGCTCATTAAAGAACAAAAAAACCTCAATAAATATTAGTTCCATCTCTCATTTCCTCCATACAGTAGACACAAATGTAATCATCACCTTTTTTTTTTTTTTTTTGGTAAGTCAGGTTCTTTACTGTATTATAAAAGTTAGAGTTTTAGTGTTTTTGGTTGGAGAAAAAAATCCTCTGCCTCTAAGCCACATGGAGTGAAAATTACCTCTAAAAAAAGTGCTCCTCACCTTTATTCCATTTTTAAAATGTTATGATATTTTTAACAATATTAATATAATAACAGTAGCATGTGTTTATTGGGTTAGCCTGTATTTTATGACTTGGTATCGAATTTATGGCTTGTTTCTACCAGTACTGTCACTATTAATTTTTGTTCCCATTTTTTTCATCAGCTGGAACATTGTCATAGAACTATTGCCTGCCCGTGATAAGCAGCCCCCGCTATTATTATTTCAGGTCTGCTTATCAACAGTCAACACATCTCCCCAAATTATGTATTTTTGGAGGAAAAAAATAACAACTATGTTATCAATTTAACCCCTTTGTCACCAAAGAGCCCCTTTTCTCCAGCTGCCCATAAGAATTCTGGCATGATGTGCTGTGAAGTTAGAGAATTAGGAAAGCAGTCAGGAAGAGAACTATCACTGAAAATACCTCAGGGGTAGAAAAATGCCTTCACAGTGTGACTTTAAGATAGAAATTTATATTGGTCCTGACTGGTGACCCAGCCCAGGCAAACTGGGGCCCAGGAGTCTGGGTGGCTACTGACCCTTGGAAGGGCTGGTTGAGAAAGAATCGCCTGCTGGGAACTCCCAGAGATCAGGGGCCTGCCAGACTCTTGGAAAATGACTGCCAATTTGGCCTAGTCTCAGCTGACTGCATGCCCAGGAGGGAGGGTATGGCAGTAATAAAGCAGTTTAGTGGAGAAAGATATTGCTTCAAGCTCCCAAAGCTTCCAGTCTATTTTATGACAACATTATTCACTCACACTTCCACACAGACACACACACAGGCACGTGACACGTGGGCGCTCACTTGGTATTGGGATATATGTTTTACTTTGAGCAGAGAAAGATCATGCAAAAACTGAAAACGCTATAGTTTAAAGTTATGTTTCTAATTATTCCAGGAGTGATTAAATACTTTAGTAATTCCTTCTATAATTGAATAATAAGAAAATTCTGATGGTATAACACCCACAGGCTAGATGTGAACTTGAGGATTCTGAGGTTCTGTTGGCAGCCCCATGACTGATATCTTAAACAGTTCTCCATTTGTTCTCTTACCCTTTAACTGGAGGAGACTTTGACTTTTAAACAATGCTTTAAGGGTTAGAATTCTAAGAATCCTTTGCAACTTTTCAAAGAACTATGCTACTCAAGGAGTGCAAGTCCATATTTACATATTCAATATCTTACAATATAGAACACATCCAATACAACCGTTATAGCAGGATGGTATCTTAAAATGGATTACAACTGCCCCAATTTGCAACTTGCAGATATTTATTTATTTATTTATTTATTTTTTAAAGGCGAAGTACCACAGTTCTGAAAATTTAAAGGAGAGACAGCAGGCAATAGGGAACATTTTTTTTTTCATTGTATATGATATCACCCCATTTAAGGAGCAAGAATCAAAGCCACATTTCAACACTACAGTGAGAAAGGTGCTAAAGGTGCTATGCTTTACAATGAATACGGAGAACTGAATTTTGTTCTCTGAATTAAGGTAAACAAATATGAGTGCCAATTATGTTTCTGCATCTCACTCTGACCAGGAGAAGTGAAAAAAATATCATTGTTTCTATTTTACAGAAGAGGATACTGAAGTTAGAGAAGTTATACAGCATGCTCACAGCCAAGAAGCTAACACCTGAAGGGGCTGGCGTTTTCAGTCTCTCAGACGTTCCGCATCCAATTTTATTAAACGTCAAAAAACTCATTGCACAAACAAGCATTGTCAATGTTAAGGCCCTTCCTAGCAGGATTTTCTTACATAATCATCCTGAGAAAATTTGAATACCTTCTGTACATTTTTCTAGTAAGAGGACCACTTAAAAATAAAAATCATAATCCCAGTTTACAATATATATAAAGCAATAACCCATTTTGTCATAAGGATGTTCCTATAGCATGCTTTGGGCATATGGTCTCAGAGATACAGGTAGAGAAAGTAAAATGATTTGCAATTCATTTTGTGAGCATGATTATTTCTCTTTGCACTTTTTATAAATTGAGATTCAAATGTAAAGATTGGACCTAAAAAGTGTTAAGGGAGATAATCCAGTCTTTTCTCTCTTGCAAAAGTAGCACCATCTACAATTGACTAATTACAGGGAGAACTGGGCATTCCATGAAGATTAAGGGCAAGCGGCTAATTACACCCACAAGTGGCTAACAGCAACTACAATTAGCTGTTTATAGGAGCAATTATTGGTGTAGCCAATTTTGTACCCCAAAATAATTACAGGTGCAAAATCTCACATGCCGTTAGACATGCTCTCTTTCAAAATGCTGGCCCAGTGTGTGCAGATTTCTCCCAGAAAGAGAAATAACTAGAGAGATTCAAAAGTTGAGATGTGAAAATGTTACCAACTTTTAAGCTGCCTGTTTCATTAATTTATTTTTAAGGCTTGAAAAATGGTAATTAACTTAATTCATACACTCTAGTAACTCGTGAAGCATTCAAGAAGTAATAGTAGGGACGAGGGTTGTGGCTTAGTGGTAGAGTGCTTGCCTGGCATGCATGAGGCACTCGGTTTGATCCCTGGCACCACATAAAAATAAGCAAATAAAAAAAGTAAAAAAAAAAAAAAAAAAAAAGAAATAACAGTAGAGATTCTGAATTACCTTCTGAAGATAATTCACTAATTGGTTGGTAGCAAAATGTATTTAAAAACCTGTATTAAGGTGAAATCAAACCATGGCAGCTACTAATATTGTCAGTGTCGAGTTCTGAGTTAAATCCTTGGTCTTGGGCTGGGGATGTGGCTCAAGTGGTAGCGCGCTCGCCTGGCATGCATGCGGCCCGGGTTCGATTCTCAGCACCACACACCAACAAAGATGTTGTGTCCGCCGAGAACTAAAAAATAAATATTAAAAAATTCTCTCTCGCTCTCTCTCCTCTCTCACTCTCTCTTAAAAAAAAAAAAAATCCTTGGTCTTGAAGACGGCACGTTCACATACTCAACTTGTAGACATTTTTGAAATTCCTACTGTATTCCAGGCTTTCTATCTGGATGTGCAGACTTGAAAGAAAAGGCATCTGAGAGATTCTTAACTTGCTCAAGTTCTTGAAATGTATTCCCTGCTCTGGGCAGCCTGGAAATAGAGGTATGTTCAGAGTTTACTTTTTGGCTCAGAAATAAAACCAATGACATATTGTCTTAATATACTTCTCCAAAATAAGCAGATGTACACCTCCATCCCCAAACAGACAACAAACTCCAGGCAGACAACAAACAACCATCCTGGGATTCCAAAAGTTTCTATTTGGCTTCTAAATTGTGTAATAATATGAAATGAAAAAAAAAACTGTTATATTTTCATCTTTTCACTTATCAAGAGTTTCTCATTTTTTTAAAAAGCCAGTTCTGTTTATCATGTATTCCATCATGGATCATTTCCATCATTATTTTCTTGATGCCACAGGACAGGCATAAAACAATCTATTCTTAGTCAATCATGAGGCATTTAATTTAAAGCTATAATGTCATCTGATTTTGAAAAGCCAAACCTGGAAGGCAAGCATGAGACAAACAAGATTGCAATCTATTCATAACAAGTACATTTCCAGAAAGGAATCAAATGCTCGAAAAAAAATCCTAATCTTCTATTTATATTACCCAGGGACACTATTGCTTGGTCAGGTGGCAGTGTTATTCGTAAGTAGAGATGTGAGTCTAAGGTGGGAAAACAGAGCACTTGGTCTGGGTAGACCATGGTGCTATGAGTTTACCTCTGTCACTGCAGAGATTTCTATTCCTGATTATAATTCTAGTTGATCTCTCTGGACTTCTGGCATGCAATTTCCATCCAGTGACATCACAGACTTTTCCTTGAGAGTAGCTATCCTGAACTATCTTATATACCTTTTATTTTTTTTTACAGAACTGGGTTTGAATATAGGCTCCCACTTATTAGTTTGGTGACCTCATGTAAGTTTCTCAACCTCCTGGAAACTCAATTTCTTCATCCATAAAAACATGTAAGGTAGGTTGGATGCAGTGGCACGTGCCTATAATTCCAGAGACTGGGAACGCTGAGGCAGGAGGATCATAAACTCAAAGCCAACCTCCGCAACTTAGTGAGGCTCCCAGCAGCTTAGCAAGATTCTGCCTCAAAATAAAAAATAAAAAGTTCTGGGAATGTAGCTCAGTGATAAATGGTAAAGTGCTTCTGAGTTCAATCCTCAGTAATCAAAAAAAAAAAAAAATCAAACCAAATCAAAACAACAAAATTGAAAACCTATAAAATAGGAATAACAATACCTTTATTTATGGGGTTGCTTTGGGACCAAAGTAATGTTTACTATCCAGTGGGGACCTCAGGCTATGCTGCCATTATCTGACAGAGAGAAACTGCATAATCTTTAACCTAAAAACAAACAAACAAAGATATAAACAATTAACACCCTAAAGTGCACAGGAACTCACCTTTTCTGTTTATAAAACATTATTCATTATAGTTAACACTACTTGGATCACAAGGAAGGACTACAAATTAATTCATTCATTCCTTGAACAAATGTTTATTTAGTAGAAAAAAAATATGTAATGCTTAGTAGTACTTGTTACATGCTAGGGATAACACTTGTTACGTGGTAGGACTTATTTAAATTCTACATATATTGATCTTTATGACCACCCTTGTGCTGTAGGTACTGTGATCAGCCCCATTATACAGATGTGGAAGCCAAATAAGAAAGGAGTTAAGTTACTTTGCCAAGGCCCCACAATTGAAAAGTAAAGAACCAGGATCTGAACCCAGATCATCAAGTTCCTTCTTATCTCCTATGTCCAGGTTGCTCAGGAGTGGGTGTAAACATACAAATCTTAGAAGAGGTGTCTCAGAATCTCTCTTATTTGTTGAAGGAGGTCACAGCAGTTTTCTCAGTGGGATAGGTGATGTGTGAAGCGTGACACTCCTTCAGGCATTGCACTGCCCTGTTGTAATATGGGCTTCCTGCTTGTCTTTGCAGGTAGGTTGTGATTCCATTGCTGTGTGGACACTGCTGCCTGGTCCTTTCTTAAGTGATAGAAATGTTCTAAGATGAAAAGCATTGTATCCTGCTACAGAGGCCAGAGTGACCCAGCTGTATCTGGGTTGCATTCTGTCCTCTAGTCCAGCAAAATCATTCAGCTGTTCTACAGACACATTTGAGATCCTCACGTGAATGAGGAGTTTACAAAACACAGCATATCGCCTTATTTGCTATAGAAATAAAGGGGCCAGATATTTTGTTCATTTAAAATATTGTTTGTTTCAAGGAGGAGCTCTGTACCTCTATGGTAAACAATGCTTCAGGAATGATGAAAAAGCTCACTAGATTTTTTTTCTATAGAAAAAGCATGAATGCAAATTGCAGCATCTGCTTCATATGCATATTAGAACAGTCAGTATATTAATACAGAGACTGGTTGCCCAGATGCCAGGGAACCTGGCAGGAGCCCTTTCTGAACTGACACAACCACAGAGGAATTCAGAGTGGCAACCACCTCATTTGGCACAGGTTCCTTACCCTGACATCATCTTGCAATTTGGAGCAAGGTTGGATTATGTTTGTCTGGCTTCCCCACATTTCATGAACCATGGAATGCTTCCAAAAGAGACTATTTATTTATTTATCTATACTAGGAATTGAACCCAAGAAGATCAGTTTTAAAATCTTTTCTTTGAATGTAAAGTTAAGTGACTTTCAGAATCAGATTTGGGATTCCCCTCAGAAAACACCAAACTGTAAGATCAGAAGGATTAAGACATCAAAACAGAATCTTGTTACTAGAAATCCAGCATTCTGCTGTCTTTAAAATAGACAAATTTTTCTGTGAAGCAGGAAGTGCTTAAAGTCTAGGTTGGGTAACAATCCCCCCAATTATAAATATGACTGAAGGAGAGACCAAAAATGGCACTAAACTTTGTTCAACTGTGGAGATCTTTAGGTAGTCACTCAATTATTGCCTGCTTACAAACTGGTATGTTAAATTTCATCATAAAGTCCATGGAGGACCATTAGAACTCTGAAAATACTTGTGACAAAAACAACATTTCATATTCATGGGTAACCATATTAGTATGAATATGTCCATTAAAAAATAAATTTACCGTTGAGAAAAAAACAGCCATCAGTTTGGGCTGAATTACCATCAGTGAATGGACATGCTGAAGATTTTTTCTCTTTCTGGAAAATGTATTTTTTTTGAGAAATATGACCTTGTGCTTGTTCCCCACCAAGGTGCAGGGAACTCAGTTTACATTTATCCCTTGTTCCCTGGTAGAGCCAATGTCGTAGCTCTCTTACACCACTTCTCTTTCAACTCTGTGAACTTAGAGTTGAGAAATGATGAACCACTATTTGGAACCCTGAGACACTGTCTAGATGCTCTGCCTTACCCTGGGTAAAGACTAGTCCTCTTTAGTGGCAAGATATAATTTTCACCTCTAAGGGTGATGCTCTTTATTTATAACCATGGACCCAGTTTCCAAAAAATCATGTGTGTCCATCCTACCTTTTATTCTCTTTTCAAAGGCATCCATGACCAAAGAATGGGAATACCAGTTTTAAGAACTTGCCAATAATGGGTATTTTATGCACCTTCCAGAGTGAAAAAATATTACAGTACTGATCTGAATGTGGACTCTAGGATTCTGGTAATTTGGAAGACACACTGGATCATTTCTTAAATGAAAATGTTTCATACAATGATGTCCTATTCCTTGTGATGGTCCCAATGTTACTCTTTCATCCTAGCTTCTTGTTAATTTTTACTGGTTCTTACTCTATGTTGGTATTTTTCTGTTGCCAGGTCAAGCTTCTGATTCACCTTCCCAGCTGAGAGTGGCAGTGGGCATAGGTAAAGTCAGCAAGTGTCAGTGTTAGTCTAAACCAGATCCACCAGGAAACTTGTCCTTGAAAATATATAGGTGAATATTTAAACTCCTAGCAAAATTCATTGTATAATTTTGAGGGCCTGTGTTTTACTGCTTCTCCCCTACTCTGGTAGCAAGGAGTTCCCATCTGGGATGAGACACTTTCCAAATCTTCCTGCAGAAAATCAGAAATACTCCCTGGGCAGAAGGGAGTCTGTTCCAGGAGCACTCCCCACCCTCCCACCTGCTGCATTTAACTTAAGAGTTTTGCTGTGTGGGGTGGAATTCTTACTGCAGGAATTTGGCCAGAGTAGGGTTAAAGCTTCTTCTCCAAAGAGATAATCCAAAATTTAGACAACCCTGCAAAAATACAATCTTGTCACCTTGGCCTATGCTTAAATATTTCCATGGGTACTCACTGCCCACAAATTCCATAGCATGGAACACAAACCCATTCATAATATTTCTTCTCCCTGTGGTCCCCATTCATTATCCCCAACCCCTTCCTCCTTGTTGCCACTAAAATACTTACTCAATACATAAATTGTACGTATGACATTTGCTGCATTTTCTCACATTATATCACCCCTTATAAATATACAAATTCTTGCCCTTCTAGATCTGCTTGGCAAATATCTATCTACCCTTCCTGGTCCATTTGGAATGTCTCTCTCTTTCTGGATATTCTCTGATCTTGCCTTTATCCTTTAGTCTCCTACTGACAAAGTGATAGACCCATTTGTTCATTCTCCCTCATGCTGCAGAGAACCCAAGTATAGGTCTCAGCTCCACCACGTGGTGGAGATGGCTACCTGTTCTCAAGGATAAACAAAGCCACATTCTAGTTGAAGTGGCAAGAATGGATTTTAACAAGTAATAAAAAGTAACAACAATTGTGATAAGAAAAGTGTTTCAGCATGAACTCAACTTTTGAGTTGGACAGAGGTGACTGGGAATTTTAAAGAGAGGATGAGGGTATAGGAGGGAGATAAGGTGAAGCCATACCAGAGTCAAGAAAGGAAAGACAATTAAAAAGTATGAAGGAACGGTTGGTTCATGGGAAACCCATCTGAGTTCTAAGAGGCACTTATTGAAGTTAGGTATCTGTCCTCCCATAGAGATTAGGAGATAGGAGCCCCATCTTCAGGTGTTGGATGGAATAAACAGTAAGTTTTTGACAACCTTGGGTTTTCTCAAGCACTCACTTTAAGCAGAGGTAGAATCATTCCACGGATGTGATCTCAAGCTGTTAGAAACCATGTCAGTGTTTGTTCAAGTCTTGATAGACTAATGGCTTAGTTGGGTACTCAGAGTCATTGGTCAAGGACAGAATTTTTGTCACCGTCTACCCAAATTCATGAACCCCCTCTGTAATAACACAGCTGTATAGTCAGGCATGCAGAGCTACCCAAAGAAAGATGGTATGTCTCAGGCCTCCTTGTGGTGAGGGTGCAGAATGACCACATTCTGGCTAAGGGTATGCAAGAGGGAGTGGTACGCAAGAGGAGTGCTGCGCCACCACATCTGGTAGGGACCTGAAACCTCTTACTTGTGCTACTTCTTTCCCTTACCTTAATGAGTTTCAATGAGAACAGGGGATTGTAGAGAGACCAGATGGATGGACCAGGAATCACAGTGATCCTGTGAAGCAGCATCCTGCCTATGTCCTGGAATATTGCTTTATTATATTCTTTTCTCTCTCTCTCTCTCTCTCTCTCTCTCTCTCTCTCTCTCTCTCTCTTCCTCCTATCTACTTGCTTAACCTTTTACCTATATACAACCATTGATTGGCTTTGTGACCTTGGACAATTGCAGTTTCTAGATATGCAAAAGGAAATTATATAACTTTGCATGGTATCGTGAGGATTGCTAGAATTGATTTATCTAAAGGCCTTAGCTGGGTGCCTGTTCTGTAGTTGATGCTCAAAGAAAGTGAACTGTGATGACAATGATGTTCATGATAATGATAGTGATTGATGATGCTCATTGTTATTGACAAATTCTTATAGCATGTTTTTCCGTGAGTTGGTCTCCATGCCTCAGCCCTAGAAGTGTCATATGATATTTACTTCCATTATCCTATGAAATTTAGTAGAGTCTTTTAAAAAATGAGGGTTGCCTCTGTGCTTATGGGGTCTGAGTTGGTCCTCTCTTTCTTCTTTCTTTCATCTGGATTCTGTGCAGACCTGTGCAGGCTCTGCAGTCTCCAGTCTCTCTCACACCATCAGAGGGCCTGAGAAACTCACCAGCTACCATCTGCTCCCAGTGATACCTACAATTTCTCAGAGTTCATTGCTCACCTACCTTTGCTTATTACTTCATTCCTGCATTGAGTATTTATTGAGCAGTTATTACACCTGACATTGTGCTGAGGACCGAGGATGAACAGTGAACAGAACACACCATTCCCTCTTCTAATAATTTTTGTCATTCTTTGGAGACTAATACAAATGATCAATGAGTTAATCATATCAATAGAAAGAATGAGAGAAAAAGAAATAAAGAGAGAAAAGAAGGAAGGCAGGCAGGAAGGGAGGGAGAGAGAGAGAGAGGTGGAGGGGAAGACTGTGAAGGGAGTCAAAGAAAGACTGGGAAAGGGTGATCTGGGAGATGATGCCTGGGCTGTGACCTGAACCCTGGGGAGTGATGAGCTGTGAGAAGAATGAGATACTCTTGTCATCCTGGGCCAACTCCTGGAGAAACTTTGTGCAGCCCCTCCTGGAGGATGCTCCCCCACCCTCAGCAGAATAGCAAGCTGCTGCTCCTTGGCCATCTGCCCTTGACCAGAGCATCCATTGGCGTGAATGGCTAACGTGCCCCACTCATCCAGACCTTTGAGGAAAGCAGGACCTACCTACCGAAAGAGTGAGCTTGCGTGTTGGAGAAGCACACAGAGAAAAACTCTCCATCACTTGTTTTCCTTTAATTTTCAAATATCTGGAGATTTTTCAGATCATTTTTAATAAATACACTCTGTTCATATTATGACACTAAACACAATAAAAGATTCTGAGAACTTGCAAACAAAATTTGTTGTAATTTTACCTTGAGGGATAAAATAAAGAGAAGTACCCCTGTTATGATTGGAGTTTCATTCGGAGCCAATGTAGGGCCTGACTTGGAGTTGAGCTTAAAGTGTGGATTTACTTATCTTTGCAATCTGAATTCTCTAGGATGCCCATAAATGTGCTGAGTCAGTTTGTTTTTTAAGGCAACATTTTTTGTGTTTTTAATATTTTCCAACCCCTCTAAATTTTAACTACATGTAAGCAGGTAAAGGAGGATGTCGGTTAATATTCATTGAGCAGCTTGTTCAGGTGTCCAGGTAGTGCAAATCTGCCTGGTTACTTTTGTTCCAATTTCTGTTGTGTTGGTCCTCTGTCCTTTGATGTTTATCCAATCTGATGTTTAGCAATTAATACAGACAACTGGCAGCAAACTCTGATATAGAAAACCTGTAAGGAGCTCTTTTTAAATGACCATGCCATGTATTATAAATAACCCACCCTGTTACTTTCCATGACAATGGCAGGCTTGCAGGGGCAGTGGGGAAGTCACTGTCAGAGAGATATGACATTTGTTGAACTTAACTGAGAGTTGGCTTAGGTTTTTGTTTTCTTTCTAAAGATTCATACTAAATCTATGGATCATTATACTTCACAATGATCCCTAGAATGAACAACGCAGTACAAATATATAATAGAATGCTATTCAGCAACAAAGAAGAATGAATTCTTTCACATGCAGCAATGTGGGTGGAACTGGAGGGCATTATTTAAGTGACGTAAGTCAGGCACAGGAAGACAAATACTGCATGTCCTCACTTAAGTGTGGATGCTAACATGGATTTCAAAGAAGTAGCATAGAATTGTGATTATCAGAGCCTGGGAAGGCTGTGGGGGAAGGAGAGTTGGAGAGAAGATGATTAATGGCTACAGGGGTGTAGTTGGATAGGAGGAATAACTTCTAATGTTCTGTAGCACAAAAGAATAACTGGTTGACAGCAATTAATTGAATATTTCAAAATAAGCTAGCAGAGAGAATTTCAAATGCTCCCAATATAAAGAAATTATATATGTCCAAGGTGATAAATATACCAATTACTCTGATCCAATCATTACACATTGGAAGCTTGTGTTGGAAAACCAAACTGTCCATAAGTATGTACAATTATGAGTCAATTAAAATATATTAGAAAATAAAAATGCCATTGTTGCCCATATCTCAGAATTACCTTTAGTCTGATGTTTGTCTACTCTTTTGTCAGTGGAAATTCTCTCTGACACTTTCATATGGCACAGACTTTGACAAAAAGTGTTGCTTTGTGTCCCATACAGGTGTTCAGCCACTGAGATGCCCACCAGAAGGACATCATCTTAAGGTGGTCTTATGCACAAGGCAACCCACCAGTATGAGCTCTGAAACATGTAATTGTTGGTGGCTCATCTCCACAAATGTTGAAATGTGTCATTTAAATTCTACAAAAGTTTAAATGACTTTGGCATAGTGATTTTGATTTCATGGTCTGGAATGGGACTAAACTTACTCACATTTTCAAATAACATTCTGGTTTATTCCAACTCACATTAAGTTGAGTTTCTCTGCATGATGACTTTTTAATAATCAGGAAGATTTAACAAGGCTTATTTCTCCTGTTCTCCAATTTCAGTATTTAAAATGGCATTTTTTTTATCAGTCACTGCAGACGAGGAACAGAAAGGCCTGTTATCTAATAAATTATTGCATCAAGCCCACCATATCTAAACTTTCAGAAGAGTGTGGTAAAAACAACATCCTCTAAACATGGTAAGTTGCTAATCTCAGTTGCCTCAAATGCTTCTCTTTCCATAAATAAGCCAAATCTCTCATTTCAGCAAGACTTCTGGGCCTTTAAATCCATAGCTTCTCAGACATGCCACTGAGAAATGATCACTTGCAGTGCACATGCCAAAGGGTTCCTGCCAGAGGTAAACAATCAGTTTACCTAGCAGTGTTGAAAAAAAAACAGTGTATTTGACTGTCAGTACAAACAGTCCCTGGGAGACAGACCCCACACTCCTCTGCACTGACAGCTCAGCCCCTGGTAGGTGTGTCTGCAGTTGTTTATCTCAGGTAGCAAATGGAGGACAGTGTGTTTTCATCATTTATCTATGAAGGCTTGCGATTAAATCCAAATCCTTCTTAAATACTACATTGCTATTTTTATTTTAAGACCTGGCAAGTCTTTTTCAGTTCTTCAGAAAATGAATTTAGGTGTGTGAAAAGAGATAAGCAACAGTGTGTGAACTTCTCTGCTTGACCACTGAGCGGACATACTATGGATAATTGGGTATTGCAGGGCAGATTTTCCCAGCACTCTCTTTTATAATAATGTTCAAATTCCACTGAAGAGCAAACTGAAGGTGTGGAATCCAATTGTTCTCAAAGTCCATCCTTCTTGTCTCAATTAACAGAAGACAACTAGCAGTATTCAAGTAAAACCCTTGTAACTCTTAGACAACTGCTTTGCATCATTTTTTTTTCCTGTTGATTCAGAGTTTTCCCTGAGTAGTTTCTGAAATATACCATTTTCCATCTCTTAGGATATGTTCTTTACGTTTGGCCTTTGGTTTCCCTTATATAGGATGCTTTTCATTTACTTATTTAGTGGTAATGGATATAGGACACAAGGACACTTTCACTGACTTAAAGCTCCAGTTGCTGAGGCTAACCTGGAGCTTGTGAGCTTCCAGCCTCAGCCCTTAAGTTGCTGGGATTACAGATATGCACCACTACATCTAGTTGGAATATTTTAAAACTGCAGATGCTTGAAATGTATTGGTTCAATTTCTTGGGAATAGGTCCAAGGATCTGCATTTTTTGTATTCTCCTCAGATAAATATTAAGCAGGTTCAAGAGAGAGAAGCACTACTGTGACTGGTTCAGAGCCCACAGGGAGGTGGGGAGACAACTGCAGGGAATGTGGTAGGCACATCTCTTGTTTCCATGAGCCCCATATGACTGGAAAAATGATCCCTAGATGTATGATTACTTTTAGAGTCATGATTCTAATATGTATTCCCTAACAGCTTCTTATGATTTGTCCTGAGACACCAGTGTATCACTCCTGGGAACAATGTTGTGAATTATAAACAATTCTGAGTCACCATTTGGAAAACAGTCTGTCCATGCTCTGAGAAATGCCAAAAAAGAATAAGTGAGATAATGTTCAAATACAGAAGCTACAGCTCACCCAGAGCCTCAGGTGAACTTCAATGCCTGTTTCTCCAGGGCTGTGCACTGGCTCAAGATTCAGTACATTTCAGCAATTATTCTTTCAGCTCTGGCTTTAGTTTTCATATGTATAAGAACATTGGCTATCTTATTTAATTTTTACATTTGATTTTTCTTCTACTTGAAATTGTTTTGTCAAACTTGAACATCTACTTTATTTTCCATCTCTGGCATCAAATTGCTTATGTCTCATTAAAAAAAAAATCAGACCTTTATCAGACCTTTCCTTTTATGTATGGTTTCCCACTCCAGATGATTTTCAGAAGTAGTTTTGGAACATGGGGAATTCCAAAATTCCCCAATTATATGACTAAATAAATTAGAGCAAAACAAAAATAAGTCACTAGAGTCTGAGTGAGTGGTTTATCTGAAGACAAAGACTTTTTTATTTATCACCAAGTTCCCATCATTTCATTATTTTACAGATTGCAAACCACTATGAATTTTACATGGCAATTTGTGTGTTCTCCAGGTGCCAGGAAAGATATAGAGCCTAGCAACTGTTAATGTGCAAGGGATATAAAGATAATCACATATGGGTCACCCATTTAAGGACATTCTGCATACCCATCTATTCATCCATCCATCTAGTTGTCAATGAACATATTTCTTGAATGCCTACTATATGTCAGAGATTTTGCTTTGTACCAAGTATACAAAAATGAACGAGAATGGCATGGCCTTTTCTGTTTTGGATTTGATTATCTACTATAGGAGAAACATGGTTAAAACAGATATTATGACAGAATATAATAAGGGTGCTTTCAGAGGAAGAAGGGGAGATGGAAGGAACAGGGTACAAGGCCCTAGAGGGTCACAGATGTCGGGAGGGTTTCCTATCTATGGAGAATGGTGTAAATTTAAAATTACATAGAAAAACACGACATTCAAATGTGATTCAAGGAGCAAGAGAAAAGTTATTGAACAGACAGATAAGAAAAACTGGAGAAGATAGGAAATGATCTCAGTTTTCAGTAGGTGCCCAGTGGTTTTCTACCTGAATGTCATTCAATTTTTTTTAAAAGTGAATAATCACTGTGATATTTTTACCAGTGCTTTTCCCACTTTAATGGACCCAAGGATCTTGCTAAGCTGTGATTTTTAATTTAGTAGCTTTGGGAAGTATAGTTTTATATCAAAGTTTTATAAGTGCTCAGGTGTGGCCAAATTATATTATATGCATGTGTAAGTATGTAGCAATAAATCCCACTATTATGTACAATTGTAATGCATGAATCAAAAAATTTAGTGCTTAGTTGTCAATGTTACTGACTTGAAAACCACCCTTTGAGGAACAAAGCTCTGGATTACTCCATACCAGTTTTTCAATTCAAGTTATGAAGCTAGCAGAAACTTAATTTTAAAACTTGCTAAGATAGTGCAGTTTTGCTTAAAATACGAATTAAAAATGTATTAACAAATTGAATTTGGCAGTGTATTATAAGAATAACTCACCATGACTAATAGAAATTCAAAAAAGATTCAACATTTGGATTTTTACCAACATAATTAATTATATCAACAAACATAATTCACTTAATCAATAGATGTCAAAAAGGCAATTTCTAAAATTCAGTAGCTGTTACTACTAAATTTTTATCACAAAATGTAATAAAATACGATACAAGTATATATTACAAAGCTAACAGTAAACATCATATTAAGGTTTGGAATTCTAAAATCATTTTATGATATTTAGATATACTTCATAAGTTACCAATATCATTTAATATATTTAGAGGTTTTAGCTAATGCAATAAAGCAAGAAAATAATTGTTAAATTATTGAAAAAGAAGTGATAAAATTATTTTTATTGGTGTAAGATAAAAGAGAATGCTTAGTAAACTAAGAGAAGTCCCTAAAATCTACAAATATTAATAAGATAAAATGAATTATCAGAATTAATAAGACAATTATGAATCATCCTAGCTTCTCAATTATAGAATTATCAGTTGGAAGAGGAAAAGTTTTTTAAAAATATATTCACCACAATAGAAAGTAAAATTCCAAGTAAAAAAAAATCTAACAAGAAAACTTAGGTGTTATCATAATTTCAAAATCTTATTGAGGGATAAAAATCAAGACACAAATTAGAAAGACTAGCGAGTAATATTTTTGTTATGCAATATTTTAGAATATTAAATGTTCTAGGTTTATAAACTTAATATAATACTAATTAGGATTCCAATTTGTTTTTTTGGGGAGAAGGATGGGTAAGCAATATGATGGAAGCATTTTGAAGTTACCAGGAAAGAATAAAAATTAAAACAATATAATAAGATTTTCCAAAAAAGGAGACATAAAAATTAACTAGTTGAGCTGAAATTAGAAGGAAGAGGGAGTAAGTGGAAGTGAAAAGTGAGCAGGAAGCAGGTAGAGAGGTGAAGGTAGGGGAGGGGAGTAGGAAGGGTGGATTTAAAGAAAGCATGATAGATGGAAATGTTGCAGTGAAACCTAGTTGTCTGTACAATTAATATGAATTAATTAATATAATGACAATAGGCTTAATAAACATTTGAAGAATATTTGAATAACTATAAGATAAGAAAAGGAATTGTCAAGAGACTTGGGAAGCCCCCAAAATAGAAAGTTGGTCAAATCTAGTCATCACACATGAGATAAAAAATTAGCTTAGAAAGTCCTGCCAACCTGTCAGAGACACAAACATCTCCAAAGAAAAATAAAAGTGGGTTCAGCATAGAGAAAGACAGAGGAAATCCTGGCAGAGAATTGACTTAGTAAAGAAGCTGAGCTTGTCTCAAAGTGAAAAAAAAAATCAGTGAAAATAAGGTATAGTGTTTTTGTTGTTCTTATTAGTAAAATGTAAACAGAAATAAAATTATCAAAAAGCTGTAATATTTAACATTATCAAGAATGTGGGCAAGTGGCCACTTTCATGTACTGTTGATGGGAATACATGTTACTAAAAACTTTTTGGAAAACAATAAGGAAATATCTGTTAAATTTAAAAACATACATGTGCATTGGCTAACAAGTACAAAGTAACAGTTAGGAGGAATATCTATCAAGCTCCTGAATTAAAATCTATATAGTTTAAAAAGACCATCAAGTGACTTGTGTTCACCTCAAAGTTTAAAAATCACTGGAGTAAATGACACAATAATTAATTCACTTTTTAAAAGTTACATCATCAGCAGCAGAAGTCATTTAGATGTGGCACCTACTGAAAACTGGTATTTAATGGGATTGTGTAGCATAGCATGTGACACAATTGATGAGAATAGATTGTAACAAAATATTTGTTATATTTTGAATATGAGATGTCCTGGAGAATATCCTGTTTTATTGCCAGAATGTTTGCAGGTAAAATTATTGGATTGTGATAGCTGTAAACAAATCAGTCCATTCATCTTAGAATGGACTGGGTGGTAACTGTAGATAGGTAGGATGTGGCTGGAGGACCTGGGTCACTTGGGCATTACCTGGAAGGGTTCATCTTCCCTTTAGCCCTTTTCTATCTTTTTCTCTTCTTCCTCAATGCCTTGAATGGACCATCATTCCTCCACCAAATGTTTTGTCTCATCTTGGGTTTTCCTCCCTTAAGTTATTTCTGTAAAGTATTTTGGTCACAGCTTCAGAATGCTGACTGACATAATATTACAAAATAGCTAGAAGAGGAAATTTTGAATGTTCTCACCATTAAGAAATGATAAATACTTGAGGTGATGGATATTCTGATTGTCCTGATTTGATCCTTATGCAATGTGCACATGTATCAAACAGCACATTGTATTCCATAAATATGTACAGATTTTTTGTCAACAAAATATAAAATAAATCTTTAAAAAAGTGCATGTATCTTTAGACCTGGTAGCTTCATACTGGAGAATTGATCTTTCTAAAGTAAAGGTACAATATATAAGAACTTAGGAGACAAGAAAATTTGTAGCAGCATTGTTTTCAGTTGTGAAGAAAGAAACATCCCTAAATATAAAATAATAGCAAAATAATTTAGTAAATAATGATATATGCAGTAAAGTAATATTTTGCAGTAGTGAGAAAGTGTTATCTATTTCTATCTTTTTATCTAGATAGTGTCTATGACATTGTAAAGTGATAAGAGATAGTTACAGAGTAACATGACTGATAGGATTTCTAGTCTGGAAAAAAAACAGACTTTATACACCTGTGTAGATGAACATAAAGATATGCACATGGGTAAGGGAACACAAATTCAGAAAAGGCTCTTCGAATTATCCTAAGGGAGTTAATACTGGAGGTTTTAGAGGGGGGCAGGTGAGATGCTTAACATTTTCTTTAAAACAAACAAACAAACAAACAATCTTTATATCAAATCCCAGTGCAAACAGAAGAATGATTAGCTGTTAGCTAGGGATAGGAGAAGGAAGAGGAGAAGAAGGAAGAAAGTATGAGAGGAGGAGGAAGTTGGAAAATACTCCAGATAGGGGAATTGGCACAGGAAAAATCCCAGAGGCAAAGATTGGAGCAAATTCAGAATGGGTAGAATATAGAAGAGACTCAGATCTTGAACAGCCTTGTAAGGTAGGTCTGTGAGTTTGGCTTGGTACAGAAACCAACGCTAAGCATTTGAGTACTTTTGGGGGAGGTAGGACCTGATCAGATCTGAATGTTAGAAATTACTCGAGTAGTGGAACAAATGGTAACTTGAGGATGACAGAGAATGAGAAAAAGAGATCCAAGGGAAGACTGCTACAGTGGTTCACACAAAATGCTGAAGGCCTGGGCAGCACTGGGGATGAGGCAGCAAGAAAACTTAGGACCATTTTGGGGTGAAACCCATTGGTGGTCATGATTGGCTGGATGTGGATGATGAGGATAAGAAAAAGGGGAAGCAGAGCCAGAGCGGCAGGATGGCTCAGTGTGAATGCACTGACTGAGGCAGGGAAAGATGGAGCAGGAAGGAAGGGTGAGGAAAGTGGGGACAATGATGACTTCTGTCTGGATGTGCTGAATTGGCCTTCCTGTGCTTTGTCTCATTTGATGCTCAGCTTCCTTTGCTTAGGTGCATCCACTTCTGAAGGTGGCACCGTGGAGGGGATGACAAATGTCACTCATTTGGATGTTCTGGTTCTGATATAGCAATTTTAAAAGTTACTTGCTTTCCTCCCACAGCACTCTGCAAAGGCTTGGAGGAAATGCCTGTAAAAGAGGTGTAAGACGAGACTGCTGACTCTTCCTGGACTCACAGACTGGCAGCATAGCCATTGTTGGGTGCCCTTCGAACTTAGGGCAGGTTTTTAGCTTCTGGAGCCATTTTAACTCTGCTAAGGCAGTCCCTTGCCCCAATTCCATTCCTTCCAGAAGGTGCCCCAGCTTCATCTTGCTTGTGCCACAGAGATCCAGCCAAACACTCCCCAGGACTCAGAGAGAAAACCTGGGTTATCAGTGTCTTCCTAGAAACTGAAAGGTGACATGCGAGGCCTTCGTTTCAACCCATTTCCTCTTGATGAGAGGAAGGGATTCTCCTGCGAGTTATTACCTGAAATAATACCATATGGTAAAATGTAAACAACATCTGCATATTCATGTAATAATTTCATCTGTTTAATTAGTTCCAGCAAAGCAGTTTACCCTCTGAGGCCCTTGCTGTCAGCTCGGCGCTCATACATCCAGGGCTGGCTGTCGGGCTTGACAGCCTTCTATTGTTCATTCTCTGCTTGCACCTCAGCAGTTACTGTAAGTGAATCTTCTCAGGGGTGGGGCGTCTGTCCCCACCGATCCACATATTGAGGGGGCAGGCGGGGGAGAGCTGTCAGCTTGGTGTAGGGATACTAAAGACAGACTTGACAGATCAGGTGATACTGGGAAAAAAAAAAAACAGAGAGAGAGAGAGAGAGAGAGAGAGAGAGAGAGAGAGAGAGAGAGATGAGATGAGATTATTTATTTCTTGCACTTTCCTAATTTGGATGTGAGCTTAGATGAGCTCTCATGGTAAAGAGGTTTTCATTTTTTGCACTGTGACCCCAGTGGAGCAATGTCTAAGTCAGACTGACAACAGAGCAGAACCAGGATCCTCAGACTATTTTGCTCACTCTCAGGCCATTTGACAGGACATTTGTTTAGCTAAATATGAAGCCATAGGGACTGAGACAAATGTGCCCTACAGGCTCAAGGAACAGCACAGCCATCCAAGTGGTAAAGGGGTGAGGAATTTGAAAGTGAATACACACACATACACACACACACACACAAACACAGAAGTGTTGGGTTGTTCTTTGAAACTTAAGAACTTTGTTTCTTCCCTCATAACAGTATTGAAAATGATCTTAAAGGTTTTGTAAAACAGTGCTTTCCTCCTGGAAATCTTGTTATTATGCAAATTCTGATCCAATAGTTCTGAATAAGAGTCCAAGATTCTGCATTTTTAACCAGCTCCAAGGCAATGTTGATGCTGCTGGGATATGGAGCACTCTATGAATAGTGAAGATTTAGACACCTGCTCATTTTGTAGCTGAGAACAAAGGCCATGGAATTCATATGTTTTGTCCAAAGTTAGCCAGCTCATCATTGGTCAAACCAAGACAAAAACATTCACTTTGATTGAAGCCTAGAACTCATTACATGCAGTCATTTTTGTTGTTGTTTATTTTTATCTCTTACATATGCATAAAATGTGCTGAGCTGATTTTCTTAAGAAATGTATAATTAATAAATATTGTAATATATTTCAGCCTCTAAGTGATCAACAATTTTTTTAGCCTCTAAGGTAGTTTGTTCATCTCTAAAGAATTCCAAGTTATTGTCATATTTGAAGAAATACCATTTTTATGTCAAAGGATCTGAATTCAACTAAAAGCCATGTGATCTTGAATCAAGATTATGAAGAATCTTAGAGATCTGGTCTATTTCTTTTCTTTTTTTTTATATGTGTGATATCTCAATCAAAGCATTGATCACATTTGATTTGAGCATGTTTTGTAGTAGGGAAAGAACTGAATTTTGTGATACAAGCTGAATTCTTGTATATCTCTTTCTTGCATTGACCCAAAACGGCAAAAATATTTGGGTATGATTTTATTCTTAGAATTGAAATTGGATGCAAAATTTGCTTACATCTTTTCTTACAGAAAAGGTGATCCCTGAGAAGATAAAACCATGAGGCTAGAATGGAGTGCTCTGTGTCCATATATTCATTTCTAAAATGATTTTTTTTTTGTGTGTGTGTGTGGTGCTGGGGATTGAACCCAGGGCCTTGTGTATGTGAGGCAAGCACTCTACCAACTGAGCTATATCCCCAGCCCATAAAATGATGTTATTTTTAACTATACTATAACTACTTTATCATGAATGTGGGTAATGTCATCTGAAAAATTTCTCATTCACTGTGGAGCCTAGCAAGACCTCCACCTTTACTTATCAGTGATAAGGACTGGGCAGACCCACCTTCAAACCACTTTAAGCATACTGCTACTCAAATTAAGTTGACTTAATAAGTTGAGACTCAGTTGTCACTTTGCTTTTTATTTTCAGTATTTTTCTCTATCATAGGAAGAAATCAGAGAACTAATACAAACATTTTTTTTTTTCCTTCAAAGTACAATCAAATCACTCTTTGAAGTTTCTCCTTCCATTAAGTGGCTCATATGTGGAGATTTTTATGCAGCTTTAAAGTGATGCCTAAATTAGCACTCACAAAAGTCAATTATACTTTTAAAGCTACTGTCTGTAATTGTTATGGTCTCCTACTGTATGTCTCCAAATTGTTTCTAATGGGCATTTCAGGGCATAGGGGTTAATGGTATCTTGGTGAAGCAAAAATGCTGGCCAAAGCAGGGTTAATTCATCAAAATAACTTTGCAGGGTGTTGTTTCAAAGCAATTTTAGTGTTTTTTGAGTCTGTTTAACTAATATCTGGTCTTTTATAGTGTTTTTAAAATGGGGGCCTACTGTCCTCTTTCTTTGTATTAGTACAACTGTTTCAGGTAATTTGGTTTTGAATCTACCCAGGTTAAAGTTTTACTTCTTTTGAAATGAAAAGAATCCTGTGAAGGATGAGAACATACCTAATTAAGCTCTTTTTGATATTTTATTTTGTCAATCTTTGCTACCTTTCCATATCTTGACAAGGGAAACATCCATGTCCTGATTTGCTGGTCCCTGACTAATCCAATGGTGTTCACCATGGCATTGGTCATGATCAATAACTAATTATTAAACCAGCATTTCTTTCCAGGGCTCCTTGTTAAAAAATTGCTTTTGGCTGAAAGAGAAGGAAAAAGGTCATCACTTTGACATGGTCTCAAGTCTTTCAAAATCCAGTGGGTCGTCCAATTGAATTACTGTCCTAAACTAATTGATATAAATTTGAACAGAAGAATGCTTGTTACTGCAGAATCTCATAATGATACACTTGGCAAGAAAACGATGGGGAGGGGGGGGAAAAAAAACCCCAGCACCGATTACAAAGCATCCACACCACTCTAGCATTAGAAATTAGAATAACACTAAACTTGGTGGGGGTTGAGGCTGGACACAGAGATGATGCATTCTGACTTATCACTCATGCAATCGTGTGAACACTGAAGCAGTTATCTTCTCCTATTTTTATAGTCATAAAAAGACAGAGTCCTTTGATACATTATTTAATATGTCTACTCATTATAACTTGCAAAGCACTTGAATGACAGCTGTCATTTCATTGTTACCTAAGGCTCTTAATTTGAGCCAATGAGATAGGATGATGCTTTCTAAGTGACACAACTTTGAAAACTGGGATGATCCAAAGATCAGCACAAAATAGTGCAGGCATTGAGAAATAAACTGCTTCTTCCTGTTCCTATTCCTCATACCCTGGGCAAGTGGCCAATGACAAGTGAATAAAGTAGCTTCCACTATGAAATCTTGTTTGTTGCTTATTGATTTGAACGTAAGATTAGAATAAGCCATCTAACACATAATTTTGTTTTGATAAAAAGTTTGGATTCAGAGGAAGTGCTTCAATTGAGCTATAGAGTGAGAAATAGATCAAATTGTTGGGGAAAAATCTGTCATGCTGGTGTTTCTAATTGCATTTCAGAAGTGGACATGCCCTTTGGGAATCACACTTCTCTTACTGGCAACTTTGTGGGACTGCTCTGTAAGGACAGGCCTGCTACTCTTCTGGCTTCAGTAATTTTCCTTGCATTTAGCATATTCTACTATGAAATTCCTAGAAACTTCCTTTCCTCTCAAATGCTCTCTGCCTTGTCCCAATGGAATTTCCTAAAAGCTCATGTATACTGGCTTTATTTCTCATTTGCTTTTTTCTCTTTCCTTCCTTCCTTTCTTGATTTCTTTCCCTCTTGGTTTTTTTTTTTTTTTTTTTTTTTTTTTTTTTTTTTTTTGCAATGCTGGGTATTGAACCCAGGGCTTTGCACATGCTAGGGAAGCACTCTACCACTAAGCCACATTCCCAGCCACACTCTCATTTTATTAAACTACTTTAAACTCACTGAAGTATTTCTTTCTTTTTAAGGTCTGGTTTTAGAAACAAATCTTCAACCAATAACCTTTATAGTGAACAGAATTTCTCTCCCCCACTCAATCATATTTTGCAATTTCTTAGTTGATTCTTTTTATTTGTTGTTCTCTGCTGTGTAATATAATGCTTTAAGGTTTGAAATATCTTTTTAACTGAAGGAGTCTTAGTAGAAAAATTAAAATCCATCTTCACTTAGTTATCCCCTGTGAAGTTTTATTTAGATCCCATAGTTTTTTGGTTACTGTAAAAAACTTGAAGACCATTTAGTTCCAGTGACTCATTCAACATAGAGTCAGGCATGATGTTTAGCTTCCAGATCCATTCATTTTACCTTACAGTGATAAAATGGGGCACACACTTAAAATTTATAGATGATGAAACTGAGACTTAGAGTTTTTAAGAAAGTGCCCAATGTCCCAGGATTCACAGATGGCAAGGTGTGGATTTAAAACTGAATTTGGGATGAATCCAGAGCTTGCAGTCCACAGTGACATCCTTGGGAACATCCATGGTAAGATGGGAACTCTGAGGTTTCAGTTACTGGGAAAGGTCAGCAGCCAATGGACAAATGTTCCCTTGAGTTGCACCCTTGGCTGGGATAGTGGCAGTAAACCTCCTCAGGTTTTCAATTTGCTTTAGAAACAGAAGAATAGGCCAGATGTCTAATAGACCAGCATTTTGGGGATCACTGTCAAGAAAAGAAATGGGGGTTGGGATTCAGAATGATATTTTCTGAGGTCCTTCTGAAGAGTCTAAATCCTCAATATTATGGGTCAGTTTCCTCCTCTTTCTAGCATAAAGAAATTTTGACTGGGGCTGGGGATATAGCTCAGTTGGTAGAGCGCTTACCTTGCATGCACAAGACCCTGGGTTTGATCCCCAGCACAAAAACAAAACAAAACAAACAAACAAACAAAAAAAACTTTGATTGAATATCTTGTCCCATACAGCTTGAAATACTCCAGGTACTCAGCAACCTGATACAGAGGAAGGTGAAGTGGGTACTGGCATAATTGACCCATCAGTGAGAACTTAGTCTTTCAAGACCACTTAAGAGTAAGAGTTTTGATTCAGAAGAGAGGAGAATGGAGTGCATGGTCTGAAACAATGGGTAGCATATAGGAAAGGGAGTTTGGGGTCCAGGTGGTAGGAAAGGTACTGGCAGTCATGACCATCAGTTGGGAGAGGTAGGAGGCAAAGCCCTGAGAAATAGCAAAAGGCCTCAGAGAAGTGTGGCTGGTGGCCGGTGGCATGGTCACCCAATTCTGATTCCACACTGTCCTTTTTGTTCCTTGTCTGGAATTGGAACCCAAAATGAAAGAGTGGCCTGCAGTTTTATCCTGATAATATGCTGTGCTGTGTTTCAGTGTGTTATAAGGGCCATGTGAGCCCCATCTGGATTGTGATCTCTTATATAAAATGAGCCTTAGATTAGATTTAAAATGAAATTCAAATTTGGGCTATTTACAAGAGACACAATATGACAATAGAAAAAAAATAATGGAAGCGACTGAAAGTACACCTACCAAATACAAAAGTAAGACCAATAATGCTTATAGTTTTAATATCAAAGTATAATTCTTAAAAGAGGGGTTGGGAAGAGGAAAAACAGAAAAATGACAATAAGCATAAAATAATATGAACCTTCTGCTTTAAGGCTGAAAAACATTTCTTTGAAGAAGAAAAAAGTAGAAAGAAAGAAAAAGAAAACTTCTGTAAAATTCAGGGAAAAAAATAATTTTGCCAGGAGACTTTAACCCATCAAATAGATAAAAATGAACCATTTTTAGTAATTGAGAATGGTGAATAAAACTGCAAAAGGAGACTTTGAATAAATACTTAAAGTCCCATATTCTCAAATAATGAATTTTTGAAGCACATGTGTTTGAGTTGAATAATTTGGTTTCACCTTTCCCTTAAATTAGAATTAATTGTTTATCTATTTGCCTTACTAGATTTAGAAACTTAAAAGAGAGCCCATGTCATTTTTATTTCTTTCTCCTGACATCTAGCTTTCAACTTTGCATTGAAAAAAAGAAATCAGGGAGTGCTTTTACACTAAGAGAAACTTAAGCTGGTACAAACTCATTTGCCAGGAATGTCACACACCTTCCCATACCAGTTTGAGAATAAGGTCACATATTATTGCAGTGACTTAGCTTGAGCCTTCATTACCCACACTTCTTGGTTGTCTCCTTCCTGCTTGCTTCAGTTCAGCCAAGTTCAGGGCTTTGGCTTGTGGAGATCTGTCTAGTTCTTCTTGTTCCTTCTCTTTCAAAGAGTTTTCCCTTACATTCTCAGCTATCAGTGTAGGTAACTCCCTTTCTGGGGAGCGGTTCCTAGCGTTTCAACTAGTACTTGAGATTTGTTTTTATCACATATGGTACTGTATGCAGACACAAAAACAACTGTTATAGAGAAAGAAATTTATTTATTTGTTTTTTCCCTATAATTACAGATCCCTAGAAACAGGAGGGCCAGCAGGCCATTCAAAGCCACAGGGGGAAACCTAAGGGTTGTTTAGGTGACAGAGAGAGGGAGGAGAAAACAAGGCAAAAAACTTTATTGTGTTTTCCTGAGAAAGGCAAGGTAAGCAGGCTTAGGTTTGGCTATTTTAAATAATTTTGGTGGGCTTTGGGGCATAAAGGCTGTCCCTAACTATCTAATATCTGGCCCCAGGGTTTTTAGGGCAAATGAACTATGCTGAGGTGTTAGAGTTGGTTCAAGAATGTAGTTGGGGGAACATTGGTTTGGGATTGGATGTTTTGCAAGTGACAGTAACCTTTGCAGGTGAGACCTTCACTATCTGGAGAAACTGGCTAGCCTTTCTCAAATGTCAAAATATTAGAAAATACAAAATATTAAAAAAATCATGAACAATATACCTAGGAAATCCCATCTTATTATTGTTTTTTCTCCCCATCCTACCACGTTTCATGTGCTATATATTCATTTCTACGTGCTTGTACAAGATTTAGTGGTTTTAATTTTTAATTTTTTCTTCCCAGCCGCTCATTAGGATCACCTGGGGAACTTGTACAAAATGCTATTTCTGGAGATCCATGTGAAGATACTCTTTTCTGATTTTTCTGGAATGGAGAATGGGTGTTTGTATTTTTGAATTAGGTGACTCTAATGTGCTGCCCGAGTTGAGAATCACTGCCCAGTCAATGAACACAGAGCTTCTAATGATCTGGAGAAACCAGTAACGGTAATTTTTAAGTGTTGACATTAACTTAGAGATGGGCAAGAGGGTAGTGACTACATACATAGATGATATGAATTTAAATGCATTTATTTACTTAGTATTTTAAAATTAAACTTTGGTAGCATTAAAGAATGTCATCTATTTTGTATCTAATGAAGTGCATTACTATATTATGTGCATTTATGAGATTTAATTTTCTTAACTGAAGAATTTTATGCATTGCAAGTGCTTATTAACTTAGAGTTTTAAAAGTTTTTAAAATGCCTAAATTATGTAAGAGAACCTGGAAAAGCCAGAGCTGAGTTGCTAATGAAATTTTGATGTAGAGTTCAAACAGACTCTGAGATGGGAAATGAAATTCCTAGATGAAAATGGATGGAGACTATTGGAGGGAAAAAAAAGAAAAGAAAAACAATTGGAAATGAGAAGAGGAGGAAAACACTGTTGGAATAATCAAGTGAAAGTACTGGATTCGAATAATGAACATAATGAAATCAACGTGGACAAGCAAGACAGAGGAAATATGAATTACAGCCAGGAGCATTGCAAGATATTGGGGGCAAGTGTTAAACCCTTCATAAAATACACCAACTGCTATTCTGATGGAGAGTTTTCACTCAACCCACCTTTGGGGCCTCTTCTTCCATTATTGATGCTGTGCACAGATGAATACAAGCTGAGAAATAAGAAACACAGGGAAGCATCACACCACCCATACATGGTGCCCACCTCAGTGCATCTGAGACACAAAGACTGAATATCATAAGATCAGGAAGAAAAGAGGGAATTATATATTTAACACAGAGAATTGTGAATGATCCCAGCTGAAATTTATAGGCAAGTCTTGTGGAGAAGGTGGCGTCTGAAATCTGCCTGAGAGATTTCAACCAATGGCAATTTAAGAGCAAGCATGCAGTTTACCACCCTGGCCTCAGTCACTGTCCCACGTATTCTCTGAAACCATATGCACAGTCCAGAGTAGGAGACCCATCTCCTCAACTCTACTTGAATCATCCCCTCTTAGTGTTCTCTGAATTCAGGCTACCTGGAAGACACCATTGCTGGCACCCTCTTAGGTGAAGGGTATTTATTTTATCTGCACTGCTCCTTGTGGATTCTAGTGTGACACTTCTACTTTTCTAATCTGGCTTCCAAAATTGTTATTTTTTTAAATTTATATATGATAGCAGAATGCATTACAATTCTTATGACACATATAGAGCACAATTTTTTGTATCTCTGGTTGTATACATAGTATATTCACACCAATTTGTGTCTATATACTTGTACTTTGGATAATAATGATCATCACATTCCACCATCATTAATAACCCCATGCCCCCTCCTCTCCCCTCCAACCCCTCTGCCCTATCTAGAGTTTGTCTATTCCACCCATGCTCCCCCTCCCTATCCCACTATGAATCAGCCTCCTTATATCAAAGGCAGCTATTATGCATACAAACAACAATAAGTGTTGGCGAGGATGTGGGGAAAAAGGTACACTCATACACTGCTGGGGGGACTGCAAATTGGTGCAGCCATTATGGAAAGCAGTATGGAGATTTCTTGGAAAATTGGGAATGGATCCACCATTTGACCCAGCTATCCCTCTCATCGGTCTGTAATCAAAGGACTTAAAAACAGTATACTACAGGGACACAGCCACATCAATGTTTATAGCAGAAAAACTTACAATAGCTAAACTGTGGAACCAACCTAGATGCCCTTCCATAGATGAGTGGGTAAAAAAATGTGGCGTATATATACAATGGAATATTACTCAGCAATAAAAGAGAATAAAATCATGGCATTTGCAGGTAAATGGATGGAGTTAGAGAAGATAATGCTAAGTGAAGTTAGTCAATCCCCAAAAACCCAATGCCAAAATTATTTTTCAAAATGTCTCAGAGCTTGAAAATCCTGAGTATATTCAGAGGGTCAATTTTATATTTTGTACCTTTTCTTGTCCCATGAACAAGATCCTTTAGTATTTTCTCAGAAAACAGAAAGTGACTTTATTCTTTATGCATGTAAAGTTTACGTTTTACTATTCTGAGATGTATGTAGGTTTACCTCCTGTGCAACAGGTACAAAACAGGGAAACACTAAGTACTGAGTAAGGAGGAAAATGGCAGCTTCATTAGGAATCGTACCTGTTACCAAAGGTTTTGAAAAACTCTTGCTTGCTCTATTTATGAACTCATCCATGGACACTGCATTATTTTCCTAAGTGTGTGAGCCTTTCTTATTTCTTCCAAAAGCTCTAGTTTCAGTTTCTTATAGAAATCAAAAATAAAACAATCTAAGAAGCTCTAAGTACAAATAATAAAGGGAAGGTATTTGGAGCATGCTCAGTTTGGGCTCAGTGAAACATCATCTTAACACAGATGTTTTTGCATTTTTCTGGCAACCTAACTATAAAAGTATGAAAATCATATAGTTAATTAAACAACAACCAAGGCAACCAACACACCCCTCCCTTTCTCTGTCCCTGAAATTCTTCTCGTTGTATCACTATCCAGCAAAGGGAGAAAGGTAAAAGGAGAAAGTGCTTCTTTAGGATTTACAATATATATTGACTTTTCAAATTATAATTTGAAATTAAGAGGGCTCTACCTTGGCCCTCACCAGGTTGTAATTCTTTGCAAGAAAACAAAAGCTGGAAGTGCAAACTAGTCCTCCACATCAAAACAGCATCACCCTATTGCCATTTCCACTTAAAGGGGAGCCTTGTTTTTGGTCTCTGCTGCTTGATTTTAGATCTGAAAGACAATTCTCAGCTTCTATTTGCCCTTTCTCAATCAATCAAAAAAGAGCCATGGAAATAATTATTAGGCTGGATAATTATTTTACAAAATAGAAGGTGCTTTCCTTGTCCATTTACATTTCAGTGCCATTCATTACTTCCCTGAATACTAATCATGGTGTTAAGCCTGATCCTGTGTTTTAAGGCAGAGGGTCAACTGAGGAAGACCTAAGGAGATCTGTTAGCATTTGCAATATAAAAGAAGCCTTTCAAAGGCGTGTTAAATAACAAGTGCAATTCTGGACTCAAGGTACCTTGCATTTGGAGAGGAGGCCAGGTAGTGGCCATCTATTCCTGGTGTTACCACATTAACAGCCAATCTTTCAGCATTTTTTTTTTTCCAAAGTGTGATTTGTTCTCTGGTTGTGACATGCTGAGAGAGAGAACCTCGTTTTTTTCTTGGTTAGAAGCTTCACAGAATTTCTGAATTTCTTGTGTGTGTGTGTGTTTTCATTTTCATACTAGCAAAAATCAGTGGGCTTGCTGAAGCAAAAATTTTTTCCCCCTCATTTTTCAATATTATTAGCCTTCACCCAAAAGTAAGCTTTTGGGGCCACTTCATTTCTTCTTCTGTTCAATTTTGCTGGATTTTGGAGTTAGTTGAGATCTGTTTATAATGGTGACTCTTATTTTTGGAATCTCTTTTTTTTGAATAGGCACATGACTCAGTCCGATAGCCAGCTTCTGAGGTGAATCTTGGCTTGATCTGAGAATAAGTAAGGTTCTCTTTATTTTCGGAAATTTGAGAGAAAAAAGAAGGAGATGGTGTAGTTGCTACAAGAACCCAATATGAAATCCAAGATGGTAGGCTGTATGAAGTCCAAGGTTTTCTACTTTTGGGCTTCAGTTATCCTCTAAGTTCTGTTCAGCAACACAAGACATTAGAGATTGCAAAGCTAAAGTGATTTTGGACTTAACATTGCTTAAACATATGTCAAGTATTTTTCACAGGGGACTTCTAATTTTACCTACACATTCCTACTGTATAAATCTTTATGTAATGGCCAGTTTAATTATGGAAAGAGGTTCACTGTGCTCTGGTCACCAGCTTGCCTGAATTTAGTGAAACAGAACAATTGTGTACACAAGTTACAGGAGGCAGGTTTATTGCTTACACATAGGCAGAGAGGGACAACAGAAACCTAGGATTCTTTAGGAGTTAGTATCCCAAGGCTCAGCAAAATTGCCTGGGGCAGATGGAGTCTCATCCACAAGTCCCCACTTGCACCATAACTGAGCAATCACAGAGAGCACCCCACCCTGTGTTTATAACCCAGGGAGCCATATGGAAGGCTGGGCTAAATCATTGCAGGGCATTCTATTTCTACTGGGGTTGGAACATAGCCTGAGCTGTTTAGAAAAAAAATCTTTCTTTTATCAGGATGCAGCACATCCAGCACATTCTACAGTTATTCTTGAAAATTGCAGGAAAGAAAGGTGGGGAGAACTAGGTCAGCCCAAAACTATCGAGAGAACTGTCCTTCAAGGCCTCATGGCAATTTGATCTATGAATCCTTGGCCCCAAGTTCTGTATCTTTGCTCCGAATTACATAGATCTTCTCATTTTCTGCACAACAAACTCTAGAAATCACCATGGCCTTCTTCCCATTCTGGCACTAGTCAAGGGACCCTTTTATTAATTTTTCCATTTTAACACTATGGCATATATTCCTTCTTGTGTACTTATCCATCCCTTGAAAGAGTTCTTGGGGTTGCAATGTACTCACTTGGAAAATGAATTTCTCAGGCTCCTTTGTGGCTCAGAAAACCTTCATCTATTTTGGTCAGGAACTAAGAGCTGGAATCTTTTGGTGTTTCCAAGGAAATTTTTTCCAGATATAAAGGGCCTGATGTGGAGGGTCTTTTATCTCTGTTCTTTCCCCTTTATTTCTGCTTTAACTGAAATCAACCCATGTGAAATAATAGCACTTTTGCAAATACAAAGATAAAAATAGACACATTAAGGATTGCTGAGTGGAACTATAGAAGATGCCTGGGTCCAATGGTGTTATAGACATCTATGCCATTCCTAGAACTTCCTACTTTTATACTTGTTAATACAAAAGTAAATTTTTTGGTTGGATATCTGTTAATATACCACCAGATGCAATTCTAAGTGTATCCACTAGTACATTATTGCTGAGGGACAGTAACAGAGAGGGCTTTTAAGTCTTAAGCAGTAGGACTCTTGAATCCTGTTGAAATTGGCGATGGCTTGGACACACCAGACATAAATTCCTTAAACAACACAGAACTTTAGTTGTTTTTCAGGAAAAGACTCCAGAATCCACTCAAGGACACTTTGCAACTGTCTTTTTAAGAATGAATATGTGTAGAAGATGTCACTTTGTCTAGTCAATGACATCTTGATATCATAAGCTCAAAAATTCTCTATGCAGAACATAACTCTTGCAAAAAAAAAAAAGAAATATGTGACCTGAGATGAGGCATTATGACCCTACAGGCCTGCTAAAGGCAACCCTAAAATTCTCCCTGCTCTCTAGTCAACCAACAAGCAGTTTCCCCAACTCCCCATCTCCCATTGTTTCTACCAACCAATCAGGGAGGCAGTTTATACTATACTCTTCCATCCCTGCTCACTTACCTGTGGAGGTCACAATAAAGCTCTTTCGTTTTGCACAAAAAAAAAAAAAAGAAAAAGAAAAAAGTGCCATGGAATTGACATCAATATGAGTTGAGCGGTAAGCCCTTGCTAGGTATTACTGTGAGGTGAGATTGGGAAGTCAAGTGTTCTAGTGATCAACCTATGTAAAAGAATCACTTGAAACTTCATAACATAAGAAAACAGTCTTTAATTATGCTCATAGATTTTGTCAGTTAAGGGTTCATAAAATGCACAAGGAAGTGGGGGACAATACACTGGTCTTAGCTTGGAAGACTCAAAGGCTAGAAGTGTTTTGAAGACCATGAGCTGCAGTCACATGAGAGGCTGCTCGCTCTCAGGTTGGAGGTTGACACTGGCTGCCCGCTTGAGCCTCAGCTGGGGAATCAGCTGGAACACCTGCATGTGGCCTTGTCGTGTGCATTTTCCACTTCTTCACAGTATGGTATCTGGTTTCCAAGCTTTAAGAGTCCACAAGTTTGTATCATCTTTATAGGCCTAGCCTTGAGAGCCACAAAGAATCCCTTCCACCACAGTCACCAGCCTGTCCACATGGTCAGATGGGGGAATATAGATCTCCTCCTCCTTGTGGAGAGGTGTCAGTGTCACAGTGGAAGAGCATATGAGATGGGTGGCCTTATTGTGGCCATCTTAGAAAACACAAGCAGCTCACTTCATTTCATAGAATTTTCCAGACACTCCCAGGAATACTAAATTCTCTTTAGGTTGTTTTGGATAAGAATAGAAAGAGAGGATATAAAATATAGTAAATACAACCTTCATCTTTTTGAGTTTCTTTCAGTATTATATGTTTGTGTAAAAGATTTTAAGACACTAATGAATAACAACTTCCGTTTATTGCCATGCTCCTATGGGCCAGGCATGATATTAAGCTCTTTACATGCATTGCCACTTTTAATCTTCACAATACCTGTGAGGTAAGAATTACTATTCCCAGATTACAGATGAGGATCAAAAAGGTGGAATAACTTTCCCCGTGTCTATAAGAGCTGCATTGTTATTCAACTCCAAGTCTGCTAGCCTTGGAGTGGAATAAATTTTGTATTACTTTTTATTCTTACAAGTTAGAAATTGCCTGTCCTATGCACATGACTGACTTCCTCACTCCAAATTATTTGGTACCAACTCATGTACTCTTTACATTTGCAGTTGTGCTTCTGATTTCTTACCAGCTCCAGTGCCTGCCTGTGGAGCCCTTCCTATTTGGACTTTGGGTATACTTTGGAATTTTCAGCTCTGAGCCCTGCTATTTAAGTTCCATACTTGCTTTATATGGGAGCTTCCTTCTCTAGTGCTTCCAGTCTGAAGATCACTATCCTGTCATTTCGACTCCTCCCAGAATAGGTGAGGATTTAGAAACATGTACTAGACTGGCAAACACAATCTTTGTCTGAAAATTGCTAACTTATGGTTTCTTTTATCAATTATGAAGAAGATAAATATTTTCCCCACAAATATATGGTTTTAATATCAAGCACTGGCAATAGTCTTAAGAAGCAGCCAGACATGTTTGTTTAAACTGCCAGGAACATCATTTAGGGCAGTGTTTCTCAAAGTTTTATGTTTCACTTGGAAAATTTGTTAAAATGCAGACTCAGGTGCATTAGGTCTGGGTGATGCCTGAGATTCTGCATTTCTAACCTTATTTCAAGGGAACCTAATGCTAGAGATCTTTGCTTCACATGGTGAACAGTGAGGTTTTAGATGATGATTTTCAGCCTCAGTTACACACTGGAATCAAATAGAAGCCTTAAAGATACTGACACCTGGGTCACATTCCCAGAGATTCCCATCTAACTGATCTGACACTTGTCCTGAGTGTTAGGATTTTGAAAATCTCTTCAGATCATTCTAATGTGTGGCTGTGGCTGGGAACCACTGTACTCATTCATTTGATGAATGACTCATTGTGTACTTACTATACTTAGACTCAATAGTCAGGTGCCAGGGATAAAACAATACATAAATAAAAATGGATCCTAGAAGTGAAAACAAATAAAAAGAAAAAATAAGCTATCAGGCTGGTGTTGTAGCTCAGTGGTAGAGAGCTTGCCTAGCACACGTGAGGCATTGAGTTTGATCCTCAGCACCATAAAAAATAAATAGATGAAGGTATTGTATCCATCTACAACTAAAACAAAATAACAAAGAGAAAAGTAAGCTCTCAATAAGATGTATTAATTCAATTTAAAGTAGTGTTGAGGTTGTGTGAATAAAGTACTATCAGTTGAAACAATTAACTCTAAAAGTATTGAAGGTGTGTGCCTATGTATTGTAAATTTTACTACTAATTAAGAATTATAAAACTTTCTACATCTTTGTATGGAATAGCCTTTTTTATTTATTCATTTATTTGTTCTAATCAGTTATGCATGACAGTAGATGCTCTTTGATTTATTGTACACAAGTGGAACACAATTTTTCACTTCTCTGGTTGTACATAAAGTAGGGTCACACCATTCATGCAATCATACATGTACCTAGGGCAATGATGTCCATCTCATTCTACCATCTTTCCTATCCCAATGCCTCTTCCCTCCCCTGCCTCCCGCTTTGGCCCATCCAAAGTTCCTCTGTTCATCCCATACCCCCACCCCCGAAATTATGGGTTAGCATCTACTCATCAGAGAAAATATGGAATAGCCTTTCTTAAGAATTTTTCCTGAGTAGAGAGGGATAATAGAAGAGGAAAGTTTTGTGCATTGACACATAATTGAAAACAACTTAATAGGGGAATAGAAAATCCAATATGACCCCAGAACTTATTGAAGTTTTGTGTACTTATCAGAGGTCAACTCCGTGAAGGCGAACCCACATCTGACTTTTTATTTGCCTCAGGGCTAAGGGCCTGGTGCATGCTAGGGTTTCCTGTATAAGTACCAAATGAATTAATTAAAAGCCATGATTCTACAGAGTATGAAGATATATGAACACACACACACATATAGACATACACACAATGAGATTTGTTTAAAACTAGAATTATAACATTATATGTTCAATATGATTGCAACTATATGAGTATTAAATAATTTCTGGAACAAGCTGAGAGTATACATCTACAATATTTTTTTAAAAAATGAAATTGGGACATCTCTAGAAAACATAAATAACTGTCAGAGAAATGAATTTGCAGGTTATTTTCCTGGTATTCAGAATTTTCTTAACAGTTTTATATGTTTTTAAGTTTATAAAATGGGGATAGGTTCTTTAAGTTTCCAGAATAACTCTATTCTTCTGTTATAATTGTCGTAGCACATTTTACTTAATGGTTCTCATGATGTTTCTTGATTGCATATGCATAGCCCCTAAATTATCATGGTTCAATTTATGATTTTTGATTTTATAATAGATACAAGTGATAAACTTTCTGTAGAAAATCATACTTCAAATTTTGAATTTTACCTTTTCCCAGGCTAGAGCTGTGTTGTAGGATACTTTGTTAAAATGCTGGTTAGCAAACTGCACTGCCCATTTGGTGATCAAGATGGGGAAACAGGGCTGGGGTTGTAGCTCAGTGGTGGAGCACTTGCCTGGCATGTGTGAGGCACAGGGTTCAAGTCTCATAAAAATAAATAAATAAAAGTATTGTGTCCACTTACAACTAAAAATAATTTAAAAGAAAGATGGGGGAAACAACTGACATTCTACAGCAACAGTGTCTCTGAGCTATCATATTTGGTAGAATAAATGGGTTAAATGCATTTTGACTTGTGATTTCCACATTATGATGAGTTTAAAGGGATGTAACCCCGTTGCAGTTATGTAATTATTATTATTTTTAAAATCTGCCTCTGGTTTTAAACCAAAATCTCATAGGGGCAAGTATCTTGTCTATTGTGTCCTGTGCTGTCCTGTCAAGATCTAACAGGAGGCAAAAGCACAATAAAAATTTTGAAATAAATGATTGATTAATAAGATTGATTAGAAATATCTCTAATTAAATTTTCTTGACCCAACATCTTCTTCCCCATACATAATAGAGAACACTGGAATTCCAATTTGTATTGTTCACTATTGAGAGACTTTTTAAAGAAAAAAAAAAAGGCCAATATTTATGTGAGAGAGAACTTTCTTGTGCTTGTGTAACAATCAGCCAGTATTATAAATTTTTACAACAAATTATCCTCACACTGCTAAGCATTATAGCAAAAATATGGAATCCTGTTTAATAATTAAAATGTTCATCACATAAAAAAATCTCTATCATAAAATGATTACACTTTCAAAGTCACATGGACTCCTTTAATATTGATAATATCTCAGTGTTGGGGACCGCAAATCAAGTCAAGATGGCGCCTGGCAGTTTGCCAGGAGGAGTGGTTTGTGAGGCAACTCCACCGAGCCATTAAGATGATGGGGATTCCTTATTGGCTGATTGCCCTATTTGGATGATGCTAATTGAGTCAAGCTGTGTGTAATCAGTTAGGTATATATACCTCTGCTGCTTTGCAATAAAGCACCTCCTGCTACCTTCAGTTCCCGCTCAGTTCCTGCTGAGTTTCTCCGCAATAAAGCAGTTGCCGCTTCAACCTTCAAGTTGCTTGTCACCTCCCAGTTATTTTGCCCAGCCGGACTTTGGCATCTCAGTGATCTAAGCTCTGGGTATAGAATCTCTATATAGAAGAGCATCAGAAAGTAGGGGTTTGCCATGCCTAAGCTCAAATGGCCACAGACTGTTCCTCTCACTTTGCCCTGATCTGCTCTATATCTCAGGTTGCAGAAATACAACATTAATGGCCTTTGAGAAGAGTTCTCTCTGGGTTTAGCCAATGGGAGGCAGTGACTGAGGCTGGAGGAGAAAAGGAGGAAAGGGGTTCTCCAACTTCCCCTGCTTTGACTGACAGCTTCAGCATCAGCTGTAATTTTTCTGTGACTCTGACTTCTTTTGAGTGATTGTTTTCTCTTCCCACCCTTCTAGTCCCCAGGGAACAATGACTTCCTACATTTATAATATAAAGTCTGCTTCACCATTTGCAGTTGGATGTCTAGACTTTTTCATAGCCTGTGATCCAACCTTATGTGTTAGTTCTGTTTCTTAAATTATCATATCATTTTTTTCCTAGTTGGACTCTTATTGATTCATGTCTTAGCTTATTTTGGAATGGTTTGATGACATTTAGAATTAATATTAAAATGATAGATATTTTAGAGAAGCAATCTAAAATTAGTTAACATTTTATTTATTTGGTTATATTCAGTTATGCATAACATTAATATTCATTTTGACAAAATTATAAAAGCATGGAATATATGTTCTAATTCAGTCTCTAATACTTCCTCTTTATCTTCCCTCATCCCTCTCCCTGTTTCCTTCTTTCTACTCTTCTGATCTTACTATTTACTTTAGTTTTTTTTTTTTTAACTAGTGTTTTGTTGATATGCAGAATGGTGAAATTCATTGTGTCATATTCATATATACACATTGGAAAATTAGGTCAGATTCTAAAATTAGTTAACATTTTGATAAAATTTTATGTAATTTGCAAAACCTTGTTTGAAGAGTTTATCTATGTTTATATCCTTTAGAGCTCTGTGATCAACTCATCCTAGAATTCAGAGCCAGAAACATGTTTGTCTGCTGTCTGTAAGTTTGTTAGTCTAAATTAGGCTTTATTCTTTATATCCCTGTCAACAAGCACAATGCAGAGTGTGGTAAGTATGCAAAAAAAAAAAAAACAACTTTTAAAAGAGTAGTTGATGAAAAAGATGAATTTACACAATTCCTTTCATCAGACATGATAACTATTCAATGTAGGATACATTTATTGCTTTATTTTTATACTTCAGGGCTACAGGAATCTCTGCAGCTACATTTATATTCTATCAGAGTAATCAAATCACTTTAGGTGCTTGAGGAATATTTGTTTCCTTTAAATATTTTTGTTCTTTTCTAAAAATGTTCAGTTTTTTTTCCTTTTTTCTTTTTTGGTTTATAAGTATGTCAGCTCTTTTTTCATTACTGTAACAAATAACCTGAGTTTATTTTGGCTGACAGTTTCAAAGTTTTCTGTCTGGGATCAGTTGATCTCATAGCTTTTGGGCCTGTGGCAATGGATAGCACATCATAAAGATACTGTATGGCAGAGCAAACTTCTCACTCCATGGCCAAGACAGGAGGAAGAGAAAGGAAGAGCCCTGGGTTCCACAATACCTCCTTAATGTTCCACACCTCTCAATATCATCATGGGCTCGGGACCAAGCTTTGAACACATCGGCCTCTGGGGGACATTAAAGATCTAAACTACAACAATAAGCTTCCTTCCATCCTTCATAATCCCTTTATAAACGAGGATGTTGAAGAATCTGGAAAACCCCGTGGTTGAGCACAAAGCCAGGAAAGGAGTTGAGTATTGGCAGGCACCCAGTTGTGTTATTATTTACCTGTCTTCTGTCTTGGTCTGCTCTATAGCATGTATTGATTTATAAAACGCCAACAAAATGATCCTATTCAGACATTTTTCTTCTTTTAGCTAAAGCCATATGTTATTTAAAATGTTGGCAGTTATTGTAGCTGAGAGAGAAGTTTGCAGCTTGTTCAAGGTTGCAATCAAAGCACATTCATTTCTAATCTAAAAGAGTATTTTCCATGTGCCCTGATCTCTGAAACAGGAGGATTTTTCACTGGGAAATTCAGTAAAATCTGTCACTCTTGGATTCTGTAAGAATAGAGTAGTTCAGATAAATATTAATGAATACCTTTTGTTGAGAATCTGTTACATGCCTAAACTCTTTTGAAAGAATTTTCATCCACCAATTCATTGAATCTTCAAGACAACCCTGCAAAGTAAATTTGGCTAGCATGCCCATTTTGTAGGTAAGGAACTGAAACAGAGAAAGACTAAGTAACTGACACTACATTGTTCAATGGCAAAGCAGGTGTCAAACCAAGACAATTTGACTTTAGAGTTTGTTTTGGTCAGCTTTTTACCACTGGACCAATATACTCCACAAGAACAACTTACAGGGGGAAATGTTTATTTTGGCTCATGGTATCAGGGCTCCATGGTTGACCAATTCCATTGCTCTGGACCTAAGGTGAGACAGAACATCATGGGGTGGGGGAGGGTGTAGTGGAGGAAAGCATCTCAGCTCTTGGCAACCAGGAAGCAAAGAGGAAGAGGCCACAGGGAAGAAACATCCTTTCAGGGCACACCCACAGTGACCCATATTCCCCAGCCATATCTCACCTGCCTAGTTACCTCCCAGTTCATTTAACTAAGATAGACTAATTAGGTAACACTTCTCACAGTCCAATCATTTTGTCTCCAAACATACCTGCATTGACACAGAAGCTTTGGGGCACGCATCCTATCCAAAGCATAACAGAGTTCATACTCTTAATCCCAGCAACGTATTCCAATTAGAACTCTTGGAAGGCTTGGATGCAGTTGTCCTCATATAGATATAAATATCTTGCAAAGAGCAAGACTGACATTTATGACAGGATACCACAACTTAGATTAATTATGAGATAAACCATTAAAAATAGAACCGTGAATATCAGGGAACTGAGGATCTGAGTCATTCAGGGACCTGCCTCAGGTCACATAGCTATTTAGCAGGAGACTCAAGCCCAAAGCCCTACAACCTAGCACTTGGCCTTAGCTCATTGGAGACACCTGTAAATTAAGAGCTATCATGCAAGAGACAAGTTAACTGTCTTGACTCTTAATCTTGAGTTTTTTTCTGCTACTCTCACACTTTCCTGTTTTGCATTCAAAGATTACCTGCCTAAGTTGATTGAATGTTTCTTCTGAAAAAAAGTGTAACTTATGCATGTGTGTATGTGCTTGTGAATATATATATATATATATATATATATATATATATATATTATCATCTATATATTACCCACCTATATCATTATATACATATATATCTCCTTTACAAAGAATTACATATCTGGTGTTAAAAGAGTTAAAATCAACAACCAAAAAAAAAAAGGCATGAGATAAAAAAAATAAAAAGAATAAGAAAAATCCCACCATCCATACAGGGTCTTCTCATTTGCTATAATGATATCAGTTGCAACAAGTCCAAGGCTCGACCTCATTACAAGGGTTTAATTGCATTGTTACACAGTCTCACTTCTCCTCTCTGGCCTCTTTCTCTTTATGACAGCTTTAGAAAGGAATTTCAGCTTGAGGTCAAAGGAAATTAATTACTGCTTTCTTAATCTGTGCTCATCTACATTTAGAAAACTTTGGGCTTTCTACCAGCATATTCTTTTCTCCTATTTGTATAGACCCAAACTTATAAAAGTAACACCTCAGACCTTTGTTTAAAAAAAGTGCACAAAAGCACTTGAACAGCATATATTTAATAAGTGTGGATCATGTCCCAAGAAAGCATCAGGTGTAGGAAAGAAATTTCTGCCATTTAGCTAAGATAGCAATGCTTTAAAAGTTGAGAATTATCTTACATAGAAAATTGCATTCAATAATCAGACTGAAAGCTATTAAACTGGAGTGTTAATAATGTTAATCCAGTCATGCCAGTAAAAAGAATGATCTCAGATAAAAAAAGATCATGAGAGTGTATATTGATTAGCAATAGAATGACATAGCTATAGACTCAAACATGGCTTTCAGAATTGCATGTCCATTTGCAAGCAATTGGTTTAAGTTTTAGGAGAAAGCCTTCTTTTTTCATTATTGCAATAACCTTCTAAAATGTCATCTCCTTTCCTTTCTCATTTCTTCATTGGCCAGTGAAATACTAAATCAAGGGATATAGATTGAAGGATTTGAAGCCTGTGTTACAATAATCCTGCAAGTTAACAATAAATATCATTATCAAAACAATGATAAATGACTCCAAAACCTTCTACTAGGTGTGTCTTTTGCTAATCAAGACACATTTTTTAAGTCCCAAGCAAGAGGCTCTACTGAGTATCAGGAGGTGTGTCTTTTGCTAATCAAGACACATTTTTTAAGTCCCAAGCAAGAGGCTCTACTGAGTATCAGGAGACCTGCATTTCAGTGGTAAATGGGGGTTAGAACCCCCCACATGGAGAGTTACACTTTCCCTTTTTACACAAAACTGCGGGGCTGGATGATCTCTAAATCACCTCTGAGCTTTATGATCCTTCATGCTCATTAGTTTCAGACAACAACAGCCCACATAGAATGGGATACGTGGTTTAGGAACTGAGCATGGCCTCTAGAATGTGTCCACCTGGGTTCTCATCTTTGGTCCATCATTTACAGGATGAATGACTCTGGACAAGTTCTCAAACTCATTTTATCTTATTTTCCTCCTTCATCCTTGTAAAACCCACAGTGAAATTGTGCCACAAATTACTGGCTCACAATTTCTCACCATTGACTCAATATCTTACTTGTTAGGGCTTTTTGGTTGTAAGCTATATAAATTTATTTTAAGAACCTCAGCAAAAAATAAAATTGAGAGGACAAGGGTTAATTATTGGAATCAATGTAAGACTGAAGATTCTAGTCTAAAAAGTGACATTCTCTAATTTTAATGTGCATAAAAATGACCCAAGTGTCTTAGAAATGAAGATTCAGTTTGAAGAGAAGTCTACAATTCTGCATTTCCACCAGGATTTTAGAGGAGACAATCTTTTTAAATTTTTTTTAAAATTGTTCTAATTCATTGTAGATGACAGTAGACTGCATTTTGACATATTGTACACAAATGGACACAATTTCTCCTTCCTCTGGCTGAATATAGCTATAAATATTGATGTGATTGCATCACTGTAGTATGTTGATTTTAAGTCCTTTGGGTATAAATCATGATTGGGATAACTGAGTCAAATGGTGATTGCATTCCAAGTTTTCTGAATAATCTCCATACTGTTTTCCATAGTGGTTGCACCAATTTTCAGTCCCTCCAGCAATATATAAGTGTACATTTTTTCACTGGGAAGGCAATATTACTGATTCATGAATTGCACTTGGATTTAAAACCCTGCAGGACAGAAACCAAGGCAACCTCAGGGATCTGGGAAGTGTGAACAACATAGCAACATTATCCGGCTAGATCTTTCTTGCATCACTGGGCTCAATATTGACATTTCTGGGAGTATCTGATGGCCTCAGCTTGGGTCACTATGCTCCTAAGTACTCTATGTTAGTGAAGGACAGGTTATTTTATTAACAGTTCCTTTAAGGTGGCCTATAATAGGGAAGGGCACTTTCCTTCAAATATTCATTTTCAAATTGTTGTCCACAGACCATCAGCCTCACTAAGGAATTTGTTAGAGATGAAAATTCTCCAGACTCATCACAGATCTGCTGAATCAGAAACTCTGAAGGTGTGGCCTAGGATGCTGTGTTTCAATAAGCTCCTCAGGAGATTCCAATACGTCCTAAAATTTGAGAACTGGTACTCTAAAGGAAAGTTAAAATACTTTTACTAGGAAGCAGGATGAAAATTTCACCAAGGAAAGGATGCTACCTATAGGCATTTAACATATGCCAACCTACGAGTTAAGCAGTTGGTCAGTAAGGAGGTGTCAAGTTTCATACAGATGGGTTTCATATCACCATCAACTTTTTAAAATTAAAGGTAGTCTTTGTTTTTTTACTTACTCCTATGTCCTATATTTACTAAGTGCTAAAAAGGCCAAATCTGTGGACCCCAAGGTAAGTAAGATGAAGATCTTGCCTTAAGGCTGCTTGGAGTCTGGTGAGAAAGATAGATGGATGATTAACTAACACAGTCTAATGCAAAAGTACCAAAACATAGCTATGCAGGGTTTGCATCAGTTCTGGGGTGGAAGGTTAACTAATTATTCTTTGGTAGATGAAATTGAATACGTTTTTTGCAGAATTCTACAATGAAGGAAAGTTTCAGGCAGAAGTGGCAGCTGATAATTAGTCTTGAGAGGACAGAACAGGATGTTTATGTCCAGGTACAATGGGCACATCATTCAACAAGACTCCAGAGAGCTGTTTCCCTTTATGGAATGGTAAAGTTATGAATAAGAGGAGCAAGAATGAGAAGGCCTTTTCTGGTAATCTGAACTTTGGTCTAAAGCTCAAGGCAGGGTCAGTGAAAAAGACTTCGATGGAAGCAGACTTTGATGGTTATATTGAATGGTGAGAGAAATTCACTACACACTAAAATATACTGCTTTAGGAGACCCGTTTTGCCCTTTGCTCAGTTCTATAATCTTACCCTTATTCTCTCAACACATCTTTCCTTTGAGTATATAAAATTACTCAGCTGCTGATTAATAAATGTTATTAGTTAACATGATTATAACTCATGACATACAGTATGCTAAAATTCAGATTTAAAAGTTAACATTTATAGCTGTGAGCATGAACTTTGTGGTTCACTTTGAGTAAGGGTAGAGGATGCAACACTGAGATATTTTATAAAGTTAAATGGAATGTTTAATACGGTTTATCATGTTGTCTCAGAATGACGATTAAGGGCCAAATCTGATGTAAGAAGATAGTAATTGTCCCTAATTCTAAGGCTGCAGTCCAACTGCCACCTGCTTCAGTCATATTGAGAAGCACTGTTCACAGGACAAGCCTTATCACCTATTAGGTGAGTAAAGATCAAGATACCTTGAAGAGTGGGGATATGTTGTAGTGCTGGTGTTTTAGTTCTCAGTTGGCCAGTCAATCAGCAGGAGATTTATTGATTTGGCTTCCACAGAAAAAGAGACTAAAGGAGGCAATGGAGATGGAATGGCTTGCATACCTACTACAGGACAACAAAGGATTAATTTGATATATAAGACAGATGGAAGGTAGATGGCTTTTCTATCATGCTCCGCATCCCAGTTAAGAAATCTTCCAAGCAATGAGTGACAGAGATGCACCAGGTTTCACAGACACTGGAGAAGAATGTGGAAGAGACCAATGGGAGATTGTACCTCCTATTTCCAGAACCTGCCCAAAGCAAGCCACCATGATGCCTCTTGGTTAAATGAATGAGCATTTGGGTTCCTGCTGTCCACTGGGTCAGTGGTGAGAGGCAGGATTGCAATTGTGAATAGTAAAACAAGGTGTATTTTCCTTTCTTTTTTTTTTTTTTTAAATCTTGGCTTCCAGAGTAGCAGAAAGAAGCTGTGGCTGTCACATTGGATCACATTCCATCACTTTCACTTCTGAAACTATGCATTGAATTTAGTTATGGGTGAAGATGGGAGAAGAAAATATCATTGACTCAAATTTAGATTGAGTAGCTTTAACATCTTTATCTAAAAAATTAAATGCTAAAGAATATGGAATTCAGTCCAAGTGCATTGTTTTCAGTTAAGTAGTCTAAGGGGCGCCAAGATAAGAAATTATAATGAGTTCTCAATAAGTTTAAGTCTCATAGAAAAGAATTATTAAGTCTATTTACACAAATAAATAGAAAATGAGGCAGAGAGACAAAGTTCAATCAAAAGGAATTATAAGAATGTTAGGAATGAAGAGATCCTATACTATTGTAGGGATCAGCATAAGCTTCATGGAAGAGGTGAAATTTGAGTTGAGTGAAGAAGTGTTTGTCAAAAATCTAACACTTGAAACCTGGTATGGATGATGTCATAGCAAAGAACAAGGCAAGGTCCAGAAGCAGTCAGGTATGTTTGTGATCCAATAGGGAGATGTCGGGGTAGAACACCACAAAGATGGGAGGAAGCTTAAAAAACATATTGAGTCAGATGGTAGAGATGTTACTCTAGGCAGAATGAATCATAATCTGGGCAATGAAAATCCTTTGGGCTTGTATATGATCCAAATTAGTCCTCAACTTCATCATGTCATAACACTGGTATATGACAACTATTTGTGTATGGTACAAAGGAGTAAAGTGCAATGGAGTAAAGAATGAGGCAGAGTTTGTCAGAGGCAGACACTCTGGGAGCTTCTAGTTTCTAACCTTCAGAGCCCAGTGATTGTGGGAATGAATATCTCAATCTAATTGTAGCAACTCTGTAACTTATTGGTGCCTACTATGTGCCAGACACTGTTACAACGAAAGTGTACAAATCACAGAATTCCCCTTTCTATATCTTAAGTGGCAAGCAGATGATAAATAAAAGAATAAGTTTGCATGAGAATGCCAAGTAGTGATAAGTGCTAGGTATAAAAATAAAGTAAAACAAAGGAAAGAACATGGTGGTAGATAGCATTCTTCTCTGGAAATGTGACTCTCTGATGGTCTAACAGTGTAGACCGCGGTCAAAACAGCTGTGAACCAATTGAGATGGGGGACAAAGAGAGTAGGGGACAAGGCTCATTGTGGAAGCCGTTAAAGGTAACCAGATTGGAAGCTTCACCAAGTGCAAAAAAAAAAAAAAAAAAAAAAAAAAAAAAAAAAAGAAAAAAAAAGAAAGAAAGAAAGAAAGAAAAAAAAAGATGGAAACTCTCCATAAAGGGAGGATTGAATGCTTTGCCTGAGGTCAAAAAGGAAAGTTTCCTGTTTACTTTTACTTTTAAACCACCTTGTGAAATATGAACTGATGCTGTCATGGGAAGGGAGTTAAGGCTATGTATGAAATGTTTGTATTGTGTTGATATGTCATTGCAGGTGAATTAGGATTTACTGTTAATTGACACTTGTGTCATGTTCATCCCATAAAGATACTTGAAATTGTCCATTCTGAAGTAGAGGCTAAGTTCCTATATTAAAAAAGAGTATTCAGTAGCTCAGTGGCCGTTTTTAAGATTTTAATAAGACTTGAAACTTTAAAGAAAACTCATTCTAGATTGGCTTCAGAGGACATTTCCAACATTTTAGAGGAGTGCTGGTAAAACTCAGATAAAATCACTCACTTTGTCATATCTTACACTTTCTGCTTTAGCACAAGGTTGCTTAATGAACAACCACACTGTAATCCATTGCATTCTATTCACCTGAATTCCTGATGCCTACAATTTGGTTTAATCCCTTGATGGCAGCTAAGTTTAATGACATTCCATCCCATTACTAACATTTCTCCAGTCAACATTGAAAGCTGGGGATACATTTTTGTATCATTAGCGTGATTGTTTAAAGATGTGCTGTCTAATATGGTAACCCCTAGGCACGTGTGGCTATTTAAATTCAATTAAGTAAAGTCAAATAAAGTTTAAAATGCCAAACCTTAGTTGCACTACTTCAATTTCAGGTACTCACTAGCAACAAATTGGTAGTGTCAACTATTTTGGATAGAGCAGACATAGAATATTTTATCATCAGAAAGTTCTGTTGGATGACTGTGTTTTAAAGTTTCAGTGTTCTGCTTATCTACCTCACAGGTCCTCCATTTTGTAAATATATCAACTCTACTAGGGTTTGGGTTTTTTTTTGTGTGTGTGTGTGTGTGTGCGCGCGCGTGTGCGCCACTGGATCTAAATTCACCTTTCTCCTTCCCAGACACACACTCTTGCCACAATATGACCAAAATTAATGCCATTCTGAATAATCACTATAGGTGAAGAGCAGCCAATGGTGACAAGCCACAATGCATGGTGACTGAGATCACTGAGTGAAGGCAAAGTGACTCCTAGGTAGAACACTGTAGCTAAAGATGCATACAAAGGCAGAATGATAGTACAGCAAAAGAAAAGTGGGCAGAAATAATGAGGTAAATATTACATTGAAAGAAGTTGTAGTGTCAGATTTGAATCTTAATGAAATACCTTAATGGAGGCAGAGAAAATGTGGAGTTGGCATAGAATGTGCCAAGGAGTCCTTTAAATCTTCAGAATTCAAGAATTGTTTAAAGCTGACCTTCCTGGAATAAAGAGTAGAATTCTGTAACAATACCACCCCTCCCACACCACATTCCTGGCCTTTCTAGATGTGAAAGCAGTCTTCACAAACATCCAATGCCAGGCCCTCCAAAAACTGCCCTTCTTCATACTCACAGTCATTTGCATAATGACATTAAGCTAGTGAAACAATCTGTGAGGTGAATAGAGAGCCTACATCTTGGGAGCAAATCTTTACCCCTCACACATCAGATAGAGCACTAATATCTAGGGTATATAAAGATCTCAAAAAGTTAAACAAACAAAAAAACCCAAATAACCCAATCAATAAATGGGCCATGGACCTGAACAGACACTTCTCAGATGATGATATACAATCAATTAATATATATATATATAAAAAAAGTTTATCATCACTAGCAATTAGAGAAAAGCAAATCAAAACTACTCTAAGATTTCATCTCACTCCAGTCTGAATGGCAGCTAGTATGAAGACAAACAACAATAAGTGTTGGCGAGAATGTGGGGAAAAATACTCATATACTACTGGTGGAACTACAAACTGGTGCAGCCAATATGGAAAGCAGTATGGGATTTCTTGGAAAATTGGGAATGGAACCTCCATTTGACCTAGCTCTCCCTTTCCTTGGTCTATCCCAAAGGACTTAAAAACAGCATATTACAGGGACACAGCCACATCAATGTTTATAGCAGCACAATTCATAATAGCTAAACTGTGGAACCAACCTAGATGCCCTTCTATAGATGAATGGATTAAAAAAATGTGGCACATATATACAATGGAATATTACTTAGCAATAAAAGAGAATAAAATCATGGCATTTGCAAGTAAATGGATGGAGTTAGAGAATATAATGTTAAATGAAGTTAGCCAATCCCAAATAACCAAATGCCGAATGTTTTCTTTGATATAAGGAGGCTGATTCATAGTGGGATAGGGAGAGGGAGCTTGGGAGGAATTGACAAACTCTAGCTAGGGCAAAGGGATAGGAAAGGAAGGGAAGGGGTATGGGGTTATAAATGATGGTGGAACATGACAATCATTTATCCAAAGTACATGTGTGAAGACATGAATTGGCGTGAATATACTTTGTAAACAACCAGAGATATGAAAAAATGTGCTCTTTATGTGTAATAAGAATAGTAATGCATTCCACTATCATATATAAATAAATTAAAATTAAATAAATAAAAATAAAAAAATAAATAAATTTTTAAAAAGTCAATTACAAACCACCAATTTAAACAGTATATTGAAATTCTCATCAATGGCAGTACCAAAATATGAATTGATTGATTTAGCGATTGAGTTTCTCAGTATCGAATAGAGTTCATAAAATAACATTTAAAAAATAATTCATAGTTTCTACAATAAATTAAGTATATCTTGAATGAGGAGGAAAGTTTATAACACAGTTTAAATTATAAATAAATTTTTTTGGGGGACAATTGTTTGGTTAGACTTATCCCATTACTTATGATAAGGTTATTGTTTATCTCAGCTATAACTATTATCGTTGTTTCAGCACCTATTAGTTTATTCTGTACCATCTGAGGAACCTGAAGCCAAGAGAAGTCACTCCCTCAAGGTCATTCTCCCCCAAAGAGACAGAGCTGGGAATTTGAAGAAGCATGTTCCATCATGGCAAGCACATTAGTAGGATCATGACAATGATTTGACATTAAATGGATGATTCAACATCATCTGTCATCTTCACTTATTAGACTGATAATTCTCTCCATAGGTGTTTTTTATTATTATTTTTTTTACAATATGGGCAAAAATAGATCATCTGCTCCACCTAGTCACCATGAATATTTTCCACCCAATCAGTGTCTGATAGAGTCACAATTTTGCAGCTATGTCTTTGTATTGGGCACATACTCTGTAAGGAGCAGGTCTCTTTGCATGGGTTAGCTAACAAACACTTGGCAAGGATATGAGAATTGCATCATACTGATAGATAACAAAATGTGATTGCATGGTGTCTTTTTGTCTCCTCTCATCTTCTCTTTCTCTATGAATGCGGTACAAATTGAAAAACTATTCATAAAACAAATGTATGGCTAGGTTAGACACTTTGGTCAAATAATTTAATTCTACCTACCTGTCATGTAATTTATAGAAGAATTAATGCTATAGCATATAAAGCCATTGTATATAAAAGTGATTGTTATCCTAAAGAAAAAAAAATTTCCTTTTTGCTAACATATTCAATTAATGACTTTTAATAAGTAAGGTTTACCTAGAATTCACTTCTGATGATTGAAAAATAAATCTTGAACAGATTTAGTCATATTTTTCAACCACTGGCCAAATGTGAATATATTTAAAAAGAATAATACAGAGGAAAGATATTTCCTTTGTTTAGAAGCCTTTTTGACTTGTGGAACATGAAATGGAATGTGAGTAAAATGAAATTAATGGTTTCTTAATGGAAAGCTACTAAGTTTTCCAAGATGTGCCTTTTATTTTGTTTCTTTCCTATATAAGAAATATAATTCTTTAGATAGTCACTAGTGGTTTTTGTACCCACCATTTCCCAGTTCATACAGGACATATTATAATTGTTTTATGTTTGAGATAGTCTCTAGCTACCTTCCATTTTAAAGGGGTCTTAGATACTTTTGGTCAGCTTTCTACCTCCATCTTACAAATTTCTTGGTTTGGGAGCCATTTGTTCGCTTCTTAAGTTTTTATACTCATCCATGCTCCTTGAGATGGGTTGGAGATAAGTATAAAGAAATAATTCTGAAGGCCAAGATCTACAATTCTGCAGTCTCTAGACCCTTCCTGAGGCCTCTCTTCTGGTTCTTAATTTTGTTGGCTTCATAGCCATTTTAAAAGAATGTAGTATCTTTATATGCATTGATGTAGGAAGAGTTTTAAGATGTATTAAGTAAAAATAATAAAGTTGAAAAAACATATGTACAATGGATTTTATATAATTTTGAAAACAAACTTCCATATACTTTGAAGTAATATTATATCTTTTAAAATCCATATAAAAAGTTTTGAAAGGAAAAGAATAAAGTTGACATGGAAAGAGTAATTTTTACATATAATGTCGAACTATTATGTGTAATAGTTTGACATTTTAAAAATGATAGTATATTCTTATGTTACTTATACAAACATTGTTTTAAGGTATAAATGGACATCTGGTTGTCATAAAAAGCCCTCAAAGAAATTGAAAGCCCACCATCCAATCATAATTTTTCTTACTTCCTTTCTTGTATTCTATGCCCGCTCTCTTGCCTTGAAGATATGTAAACAAATATAGATAGGAAAACTATTTTAACAACCTTGAGATTTAACTACCTATATTATTTTGTAACCTTTAAAACAATCTATAGTAAATATTTCCATGTCATTAAATATTTTCCAACAATTACTGTGTTCAGTATCTGCTGATTAATTCAACATATGATTGTGACTTTAGTCATTAATTAACCTAACATGGTTATACATTTGAGTGATTTTCAATATTTCCCTATTACAAATAATGCTGAGATGAATGTCTTTCTAGCTTAGCCTTTGTACATTCCATGTTTATTGCCCAAAGATTATTTTATGTAAGGGAAATTTGATCAAACTGTATATAATCAAAATTTTAAGCTTTTTATACACATTGCAAAGAGCTCACAGTAATCATGACTGTAAAGAATAAAAGGAAGGAATTAAAGCAGTGGTATAATATCATTTTTGCTCGATTTAAATACTGATCCGCTTTCTTCACTATTGTATTTGCTTTGTAGAAAGTGATAGTGAACTGGGTGTGGTGGTTCACACTTATAATTCCAGATACTCTGGAGGCTGAGGCAGGAGGATCATAAATTTTAGGCCAGCATAAGCAAGTTACTGAGACCCTGTCTCAAAATAAAAAAATAAAAAGTGTTTGGAATGGTGCTTAGTGATAGATCACCCTTGTTTTCAATCCCTAGTACCAAAAAGGAAAAAAAAATGGTGATGAAGATGATGATATTTATTTAGTAAGCCAGGAAAATTAATATCTAAGAGGAATAAGGCACAACCTGGCCATTCTTTCTCCATAATGTCAATTAAAACAGTACTTAAAACAAAACTCTGTCAATGATTATTTTTACTAAAATTTTTACACTTAAGGTATATAGTATGATGGTTTTATATACATATCCATATTTAGATAATTACTATGGGTAAGTAATTTAAGAGAACCACCACACCCCATGGTTATCTGTGTATATGTGAGTGTGTGGTAAGAGCATCTAAAGATATATTTATTTTATCACATTTTTAATATACATATGATATTATTAACTATAGTCCTCTTGATGTGCATTGGTTTATAGACTTATTTATTCTACCCACATCTTCCTATTTCCTCTTCAAATGACTTTGAAATATGTAAGAATTCTAAGGAGGGAACTCTTCTTGTGTTCTTGTGGTGTCCATGAGAAAGGCCTCCATGGTCCTAACAGACTCATGTACTAAGATCTGATATATAGCTCTTTATGACAGCTGGATTAACTTTTAAATGCCAATGGAGTCTTTAGTTCACTAAAATATAACTTCATGAAAGAGTAGTCCTGCTCTCTAGAATGGTTTAGGAAACTAAAAGATGGGAGACTTCTGATTTTTAGATGCCTGAAATGAAACTGTTTTTGAAGGAAGCATTAATAAACAAATGTATAACAAAGCAACAGACTCATCTTAATCACTGGTTGTATACAGCATCCTGTATCACATTAGGAACAAGGAAGGTAACTTGACTCATTAACAATGTTTTGACAAACCTTAGCTCCAAGAACAGTTAAACACAGGGGCCTAGGAGTCTTTTTAAGTAACATAGATAAGCTTAATGGAAATTAATTTTTGTTAAAACCAATACTTTAGTAGAGGATATCCTATTCATTTTCATCTGCAAAGATTCCTTTCTGAACTTTGAATATACACGAAAGATTTTTATTAAAGTCTCCAGAGAGTCCAGCAAATACTAGGTATGAATAAAGGCCTAGTTTTTTTTTTTTAATAAAAAAACTGCTAGCTAAAAATGACATTTGAAAAATTACTAATAAAACCAATTATTTGTATTTCACAAATAAAAACAATAATGCCAACAGAAATTTGCTATCTTACCTAACTTCACCAAACAAGTTAGTGCCAGTTTCAGAAACAGAATACAATCTTTATCTCACTCTCCAAACAGGGTCTCATTCATGAGCTAGTAACCCAACATTGTTCCTCTTCAGGATTGTCATATATCTTCTGGTAAAAATGAGAATTTCCCAGTTTCTGGCTAACGTACTTCTGTGACACCAAATCAACAGAAAGCTCAGTATTGCTTCCCAAAGGGAGGAAACCAGGGAATCCTCCTCTAATGAAACTTCTAACTCTCGAGCACAGGCAAGGCAGGCTGCCAATTCTGCTCCATTTCTGGTTTAATCTACTCCATTACATGGTGCATTCACTTCAGAGATCATGCAGACCTTTGACCTAGGTGCAAACTCCAATGTACAAGTAGATTTTGGTACCAAAATATCGTACTTAAAAAACATATGAAGCCTATAAGAAATATATTCATATTAGAAAGGAGGGATTTGAATGACAGTATGAGTTTAAAAAAATCAGTTACTAAGTTAAAATCATAGAACACACAGAATTGGAGAATGCTTTAGACATAATTTTGCAAACCAAAGACTGAGCCTGGTTAGGAGTAGACTTAAAATAGAACCCAATTATTTTGACTTGAGTTTTAGTGCATTTTCTACTCTCCTTACCTAATTTTAAAAGATTTATCTCATTTTAAGCCATTTTTGGATAATTCCTTTTTATAAACTAACTAATTCTATTCAGAATCTTTTTGAAGCTCATAGAAAGTGAAATACAATATATTCTATTGAGGAAAAGCAATTAAGCATAAATTAGAGTTTCTATTAATCTACTGCAATACAATAGATGATTTGAAACTGTACTTTGCAATGTATGATTTGAAACCGTACATTGCAATATATGATTTACCAATTTTGGGCTTTCAACTTGAGTCAAACTTGACATTAGATATCTCAGAACTGGATCCAGTGAAGGGATGCCCTTTATTTGCAAAGAGACTCACCTTCATCAATAAAGGTTTATGTTGATTGAGGTGCAGGAGGTTTAAAGTGCTGAAAGCCTGAATTCCAAGAGGTTATACTTTGTATTCTCCAGAATCATTTTAGAATTACAAACCTATTGCTCTAAAAAGTTCTGATTTAATAATATAAAGATTTCTTTGGACCTAAGGAATTAGCACATGAAAACCTGTATGTATGATTGTGCATGTGTATGATTGCTACTGAAAGACTAAATTTTTAAGATGTACACACACAACATATACGAAACAAGTATAAAAATAAATAAATAAGTAAAGGAAAGGATAAAAGAATGATCACTTCTTAGTAGTAGGTAGAATAAATTCTGAGAAAGATAAATATTGGGGAAGTTATGCAAAGTACCAAAATATGTAGTTACTAAACTTTTTTCCCAATTGCTAATTTTTAAATCCTTTCACTTCCAATTCAATACTACTGAGAAGATAGAAATGGAATTATTTTTAATCTTACGTCTAAGCAATTTTAAGGATTTCAAGCAGACCTTGTGGGTGGATCAGAAGAGCACTGAGCATCCTGTGTGGGAACTCTAGGCAGCAAAGTAAATCTGAGTAGGTCCAGATTGTGGTGGACTTTGAGAGACAAGAGGTGTCTGGGTGTAGGGGTCAAGACAACATGAGTTTATGCATAGCTTTGTTGTCTTGAAGAACTTTTGGAAATTGAGTCTACTATATTCTACTATATGACTGAGCTATTAAAATAAGCTAGAAAGGGAGATGCTCATGAGTGAGAGGAGCAGCAAAGTGTTGCATTACTCTCAAGTATTTCCAAAAAAGAAAAAAAATGTGGAAGAAAAACAATAAGCCTTTGTGTCACATTGAATATCAGAATAAGGGGGCGTTGGGAGTGGTGCTGGGAGCTGATGCGGGGGGGGGGGGTTCGTGGAACTGGAGATGTGCATCAAGGCCATTGGAGCATGTCACCAGAGGATGGGTGACAATTCAGAGAGGCTATCACAGAGACTTAGACAAAGCTGAACAAGGAGTAAATATAGAGATTTGGAAATATTGGACTGGAGTGGAGGGAGAAGCAAGGCAAAACTGAACTTACTAACTGGTAGTGAAAATGGATGGAGTGAAACTGCTGGTATCCTCAGGAAGATCATATGGAAAGAGCTGAATACTTACCAACAAAGTGGTATATTGAACTGTGAAGAATAACAAAGAAAGAAAAAGAAGACAGGCTTTTCAACACTGAATCACTCATGCTGTAAAGTATTACAAATATTAAGTCTGGAAACCCGGAAATCAATTGAGGAGAAAAAAAAAAGAATTGAAAGAAGCATCTATGGAATAATTTTTGAAGTTGTGTTTATTTTCTTTTTCTCATTTTAACATCTTTAAAATCATGATGTATCTTACAGTTCGAAAATGAATTACCAGCATATGTTTTTTTTTGTCATAGTGGTAGATAAAACGATGGCTTTTCTTCTAATCAGTTGTCTCTAATTAGAATGTCACTGAAAGAGACATTTTTTTTCTACATATGAAAGAATGAAAGCCAGTGTCAATGATAAAGTATGTATTTAGGAAAGAAAAAGAAACAGAGAAAAGAATATATAGAATTTTTGCTTAATAATTACATAATGTACATTGTTTTAAAAGAGCACTGGCATATGTATCAACTGTCCATACTCTGGACTAGATAGTAAGTGTCAACAAATAGAAAATAATATCAAAAGATCTGATCAAAATGCTACAAAATTAAAGATGAGTAACAAAGATTGCTAAAGATCCCTACATACATGTTTGGGTACATAAGGAAGAAAACACAGAAGAAATTAAAATCTATATTAGATGTTAGCACTAATTAAAATAGTAAAGGTTAAATTGTATGGATTGTAGGTAAGTCAGGACTTAGAGAAAAACACATTGCATAACTTACATCATAAGTAACAAATGCTGAAAAAGTATTTAGCTAAGCATTTAGCTTAAGAAGCTAGGAGGGTACAGTAAGGGCAGCAAATAGAAGGAAGGGTAGAATCAAAAGACAATAAGATTAGTTTGCTTTCCAGATTTAATTTGCTAACCAGAAAAATAGAAGAATAAAAAAATAATAAACCTTGGGTTGTATTGATTGAGAGAAATGAGTATGTTTGTTATAATAAAAATATGATAGAATTAGTTCAAAGACAGGAAAAATCCCACTTCCAACAATACCATAGGAGATAGCTGAGCAATAGCCTTACACATAGTGAAAATGTTACATATATCCAAGGTGACACTGCAGATGACTGGAGGAAAATGATAATTCAATAAAGGGTACTAGATCAATTGATGATCTTTACTAAATTAAATTAAACAAGATCCCTCCTTATGCACGGAAAAATTAATTCCTATGAAATTAGGTAACTAAATCTGAAGTGCAAAAATTTAAGTGTTTGGGAAAATGTACATAAAAATATCTAAAAATTGTTTAAGTAAAAAATATCCTTCTTTAAGATAAAAAACTCAAGAAAAATGCAGATTAAACTGAACACATTTTTAAAAACTTTGGACTTTCTATCAGATGGAAGAGCATTTAAAAAGTGTTACATACAGGGAAAATATATCTTAAATTTATGTTACCAATGACTTAATAGCTAGAATAATCAAGAAGACCTATAAATGAGTAAAAGATAAACAACTTAATAGAGAAATTAATTGAAAATATTTAGGAAAGCATGAATGGCTGATAAATGTATGAAAAAATGTGTAACTTTACCTACTGATCAACTGTTTTAGTCAGCTTTTGTGTTGCTGTGATTAAAAGACTTGACCAGAGCACTTTAAAGGAGGAAAAGTTTATTTTGGCTCATGGTTTTGAAGGTTCAGTCTATGGTGAGCTGATTTTGTAACTCTGGGCATGAGCCGAGGCAGAGGGCTCTGAGCTCATGACAGCTGGAAATTAGAGGGTGTGGCAGAGGAAAGCAGCTCACGACATGGCAACCAGGAAGCAGAGAGAGAGAGTCCTACCCACTGGGGAGGTTTATAAGAGTGGCCTCAGCCACACCCTCCCTGCCTAAAGTTACCACTCAGTTAATCCCTATCAGTGGATTAATCCATAGGATCAGGTTACACCTCTCATAATTTAATCTTTCCATTGCTGTGTATTCTTGCATTGTCCATAAACAAGTTTTGGGGCACACCTCCCTTCTAAACTTTAATATCAAGGAGAATGATTGAATTAACCAAGAGATCATTATTTTATTATCATCAGATGGGTAAAGCTTACTGTTGAGACAGGTTTTGATAAGGATATGTGTCAAAAAGAATAAATTCTTTGCAGAATAGCTTTGCAAGACTTAGTAAAAGACTATCTATGCTTCCAGTACAAGAACTCCCTGCTCTGGACTTGTAATAATAGTCCTCAAACTTTAGCCTGAATTCTATTAAATCACCAGGAGGAAATGTCAAAAACTGGGGGTATGTTTAGAATTTGTACTGCCCATAGGTTTCTAGGTATTGGCACTGCTGTTGGTTTAGAGACCATACCTTGAGAACCACTGTTAGAACTTGTCTTGCATGTGCTGAAGAGATATGCATAATATTCATTTATTTATTATAACAGCAAGCAATTGGAAGAAACCTAAATGTGCATCAAAGGAGAAGGAGAAGATAAGTAATTTGTGAGGCACACCAAATGACAGTTACAGTTAGTGAAAATGATCAAAACAAAATGTTGATTAAAAAACAGGAAATATACATATACACACATATATAATATGATACAATTTTAGTAAAGTTCAAATACATGCAAAATAATACTGCATATTGTTTGGATATATATGCATATATTTAAAGTACAAGTAAAATTATAAAAGTAGAATGAGAAAAGTATACAAATTGCATGGGAATAGGAGATACTGACTTCAAAACTGCAATTACCTCTGAGCAGGGAAAAGTCAGCAATGGAATCCTTGACAAGCCCACAGATGCTATCAGCTGTACTTGTGGTGTTTTATTTAGTTATTTTTGTTAAAGAAAAGATCTAATGTAAAATGAAAAAAAAAGGTAAGATTTGGTGAGTACATGATGTTCATTCCTTTATTTTCTTAGATAAAGTTTTTGGACTGTTTGAAATATTTCATATTAATACTATTACAAACAGAGATTAAAGCAACTGATTGAATTCAGAAACCTGATAGGCCAAATGCAGTCCATATCATTAAATGGATGGACTTTTCATCTGACTTCATATCAAATTTCTTTAATCTTAACATGCCAAGTAAAAAAGAAAAATTAAAAGCTAGGTGGGGACTGATCATGTAACCAGTTTTGAGTACACAGTGATAACAATACTCTTTTATGTAACATATTTAAAATCACTTGCCCCTCTCAATGACTATGAAAATTAAGCAGAAAGAAAGTTATCATTCCTATTTAACATATGAGGAAAATGAATCCCTGGGAGGTGAAGTTATCAAATAACTAAGTAAATGAGCTGCAGTTTCCCCCTGGGAGTTCCAACATGAGTCCTCCATTGCAGCTAGGCATCTGGCATTTCCAGTAGATGTCCCACCCAATCTTATTCCAACTTGGAGATGAAAATTCTTCCTCAAATTTTTATTTTGTCTATGACTAATGGAAATCCAAGCAATTCCTTCTTTGTAGATTGTATTCAGCCAGTGAGTTGTTCCACTGACAAAAAGTGCTGAGGTTTTCTTATAGAAGCTCCTGGAGGCAGTGATGTACTTGGAAACTCTAGGTAAAACTTGGAGTTTGAAATTTGTGTGGCCTGTATTGGAGTTTCCATTCAATGACTCACTACCTGTGCAAAGTGGACAATTAAATCAGCATTGAGGAGCCTCAGTTTTCTTATCTGTAAGGCAGGGCCACCTCATCAGTAAGGACTGCATGGGCTAATGTTCACATGAGATGTGACCAACTGTGTAATAAAAGATCAATGAGTGTTACTGTTTCATAATTATTGGTTCTATTTGTTGAGATGCTGAAGATTTATTAAATTTATACTGTCCCTCACTTCTGCCTTCATGAGATCTAACTATCAAATTTATTATTTTATGATTTGGGTCTTCTTTAGTGTGTGTGTGTGTGTGTGTGTGTGTGTGTGTGTGTGTATGAGAGAGAGAGAGAGAGAGAGAGAGAGAGATAGATACTGGAGATTGAACCCAGGAGCACTGAACCCAGGAGCACTGTACCACTGAGACACATCTCCAGCCCTTTTAAAAAAAAAATTATTTGAAGACAGGACAGGGTCTCACTAAGTTGCTCAGGATGAACTCAAACTTGCTATCCTCCTGCCTCAGCCTCCCTTGTGATGATGGTTGTGTGTCACGACATCTGGTTATGGTTTGGATTTTAAGTAGCTCCCCAAACTCATATATGGAAGGCTTTGTCTCCAGCCAATGATGCTATTATGAGGGGGTAGAAGAGCTATACCTATGTGGGAGGAAATTTTGTCACTGGGAGTGTGCCTTTGAGAGAATTATTGGGACCCCAGTCCTTTCATCTCTCTCTCATCTCTCTCTCTCTCTCTCTCTCTCTCTCTCTCTCTCTCTCTCTCTCTCTCTCTCTCTCCTTCCTGGACTCCATGAAGAATTTTGCTTTATCGCATGCTCCTCCCACCCCCCATAATGTTCTCATTAACACAGGGCAAATTGACCATGGACAGAAACCTTTGAGACCATGAACCAAAATAAAGTTTTCCTCCTTCAAGTTGATTTTCTCAGGCATTTTGTCACAGAGATGGAAATCTAATATAAATATTGCATGCACTGAAAGGCAAACATGCATTTCTATGTGTCTATTGTCACTTCTGTCAATTCAAATGGGAGGTGGGTGGGTGCAGCAGAGTGGGGAGGAGGAGAGAAAAAGAAAGGATGGAGAAAGAAAAGTGTCTTTTCTGAAATTTCTGAAAATCTTCAATTCAGCAAAATACTTGAACACCTACACAACAAAAGAAGCTGAACAATATGGATGAAAGCTGTTCACCAATATATAGTGAAAAATATTTTACCTAGGTTGAAATCATTTCTTCAAAAATAACAAGGTAATACAAAGTCAACCTAGTCTTGTTGAGTAATTGTCACTGTGATTTTGGTGTAATAAATAGATTACTTGTAAATCTGTAACATGCCTCAAGCAGTAAGGTTACCTTGTTTCTTAAGTATTGGCATTTTGTTGAAAAAATATTGAGTGTGTAGAACATTTGAGAAGGGAGTTTCTAGAAAGTGTCAGCAAGCATAGTGCTCCTACCAATTCACTAAACTTTCCATAAAGATTTTGAGCAAGTAAGGTCTTTTATAAAACCTGGAAATAATACAGTTGGAAAGAGATGCTGCAATAAATAATGGCAACATTTAATTTGAAGCATCATGACCAAATAGTATTTAATAGTGGACTTTAGGTAGTGAGGCCATGAACTAAAGTAGCCTGGGCACAAGACGTGCAGTGGAACAGTTAGTTCCCTCTTTAATCTCCATTAAGTTTGGCTTAGGTTGTGAGTATTCCTTTGCTGCCCAAATGAATGGGCCCATGCTTTTCTGCTGTTATGGATCCTGAATCTTTGCCAACACTCTTCCCTCTGCCTAATATGTGCTCCAAATTTAATTCAGTAGTTAAATGCAGGTATTTCTTGAGAAAACCCCAACCCCCAACAGAACGGTTTAGTATCTACTCTGTTCTAATAAATGAATGATACAGTGATAATAAAGTTTTACGATGTATTTTTTATATACCAAATACTGCTTTAAACACTTTATACAGCTTTATACATTTAGGCTTCTTGACAAGCCTAGTGGAAAATATTAGTACTCAAGGAATCAAGTCTTGGCTTCAGAATGCCTGGCTATCACTCATCTACTATACTTATTCTCATAGATATCTCTTCAATGGAGGGTTTCCTTAACCTATCCAGTGGAATACCATGGTTTTTCAAGATGGTGGCAGTAAAATATGTAAAATAAAATGTAATAAATAGTTTTGTTATAGTTGTTTTATTTTGTTTTGGAAAATAAACTCTTAGAAATTTACGATGCATAGTTACCATTTCAAGGCTCTGAGAAGTTCTCTAATAAGAAAGCCTTATTGATTGATTTTGCTTCTCCCAGCATTTTCCAAAGAAATCCATGCCCTTATCCAGACTTTTTTCTCCCTCTCTCCCTCTCTCTGTCTCTTTCTTTCTTTCTTTCTTCCTGTCTCTCTCTCTTCCTTCCTTCCTTCCTTCCTTTCTTTCTTTGTCTTCCTTCCTCCCTTTCTTTCTTCCTTCCTTTTTTTCTCTCTCCCTCCCTTCCTTCCTCCTTTCCTTCCTTCCTCACTTGCTATTTCTTTCCTTCTCCATCTCTCTTTCAACATATGTTCAAATACCTACGTGCAATCTTGTTCTTGTTGGTATATAATGGAGTTCTGTATTTGTGTATTTCTTATATTAGACTATAAACTTCCATTTCTGGGGGGGAAGGATACTGGAGATTGAACTCAAGGGCACTTGGCTACTGAACCACATCCCCAGTCCTATTTTGTATTTTATTTAGAGACAGGGTCTCACTGAGTTGCTTAGCACTTTGCTTTGGCTGAGACTGGCTTTGAACTTGCGATCTTCCTCCTCAGCCTGCTGAACTATTGGGTTTACAGGCATTAGCCACCACGTTCATTGACTATAAACTTCTTTAGGGTGAAACTTATTTATTTGTTGTTGTTTTTAGCCCCATTCATTATGACATAGAAATTTGTGCAGATATCTTGTTTGGCCATGTTCAGGGATATGACTGAGATGTTGTTTCATCTGAAGGGGAGATGTAACCGTCAAGTTAACTGACATATTAGGTTTAGGTGATTGAGTCAAAATATGACACATAGCTAGGTAGCTTTGCTCAACACCTGTATCTTGATGGTTACTTTGAGAGTTCTTCAGTAAGGACACACCTAATTTAATTTTATGAAGATCTTGAAAGAAGTTTCTCTGAATATAGGCCCCCTCCCTGCCACCACACTTTCTAAAGGGAAAGCCTTAAGCTCAGGGAATGCAAAGGTAGAAACTCCTTGGATATAATTCTCTTGGCCCATCATTTCATTGTACATATGAGATAGTTGAAACCCAGAGCAGAAAGTAAGTGGTGAAATGTTACCTGTCAATGGCAGAGTTGGACTTCAATAACTTCTCTGGTGTTACAGTAAAAACAAAACTAAGAATCCATGAAATTCCGGACATAAAATAAATCTACGGGGCATGAATGCCTCTCTTTATGAAAGAGAACAGAAGCCAACACAGACGACTGGGCGAACCATATGGCTCAGGAAGAAGTTTGGCTAACAAAGCCATTGATTGACTGGCCTCTGGATCACCCATTTGGCAATCAAAAGGTGCAAGGCCTTTTGGCAATTTACTAGCTTCTGATGTAGATCTGGACACAGTGGGAGTTGCCCAAGCAGTGACCCAGGACTGGAAAGCTCTTGAGACTCAGAGCATCAGAAGCTTCCATGATGACATTTTCTGGAGGAAGTTCTTAAAAGAAATATTATTTTATGAAATGATAGTAGAGTAGACTGAACTGAATGGGGTTTGATGGGAGCAAAGATGCTGAGAGATTTTTATGATCTCTCACTTAAGGACTGCAAATAAAACTAGAAATGTCCATTGTAAATTAAAGTCACATATTTAGACTATTAAATAACCATTTAAACTGGTGAAAAATTTTTATATTTTCAGTGCTCTGCTTATTCACTTGCTGAATCCACAGGAAAATTTTATGAAGTAGCTATGATTATTAATCCTATTTCACAGATGGGGAAACCAAGGCATACAGAATTAAGTAACCAGTCCCAAGTCATAGAGCTAGTCGTTGATGGACTAGCTCTATGACTTGGAACTGGTTACTGGTTTTGTTTCTATTGTCTATTTCATTTCTTTCTTATACTAACTGCAATAATTTTTTTTTTATGAGCAACATTTTAGCTGTTTAGGTCTGGGTTTATTTTAATAGTTTGAGATTGTCATACTGTTCTGAATAGAAATTTGAGCACTGAAATGGTGACATTTGTGAATAGTGACTAGAAGATTTCCAGCCCTGGTGTAGTTGACATAAGTATTAGAAATGCAAATATGGATCTTAGAGAAATAACAAGAGGAAAAAATCCACACATCTTTTTGTACTTGTAAATCTTGTTCCCCATGGAATGGGGTTTGAACTTTCAGAAATCTTTTTAAAAGGAGGAAAAAACAGTGGAATTCAGTAGATGATGAAATCTTATCATCTCATTCAACAAGTTTTTCCCTGCTTTTGAGAGAGCACCTACATGGTGTATGCAAAGAGCTTGGAGAATGTGACCAACATCAGTTCATGCTCAGATGGTTGATAGCAGTAGCACATGCAGACAAATAAACAAGAGTAGTAAAACATAATAAAGGAATTCAGTAAAAGGAGACCTTAGCTCCATTGTAAGGACTTTGGGAACTATTCATGGAAGAACGAATCTTTTTGCTGGAATTTTAAGAGCAGAAACTTTGATTTGCAGATTTGGGGCAAAAGATTTTCAGTATGTACTAAGCAGAGTGAACCCAAGTCCAGAGATGAGAAAGCAATACGATATTTGGGGAATGAGGAGCTACTGTGCTCAGAGATGAAGATAGAGAACTTACAGAGATTTGGGAAGTCTCCAAAGTATCTGATTGCACAAAGAATATTGAAATTCTGAGCAAAGATCTTAGAAAGTTATTTAAAGCCATTTTTAACACTTCTGTGAAACAGGTTTCAAATGCCTGGCATATACTAGTGGCTCAAATAATATTTCTAGACTAAGTCAGTAAATTGCTTAATGCAAAAGGATAAAGTCACTTACAGCATTTCAGAGTTTCCCTCCAATCAATATACCTGAGTTCTTATAAGAAGAAAGAACATGCTAGTCCTCCATGCCTAGCCCAAATTCCAGACAATAAAATGCTGACCTTACTCTTTAGGAGTGTCCACTTGTAACATGTTCTCTTACATGTAGCTTATATCTACTGATGAGAACTACTTTCATTTGGGCTGTCCCTCTTCTTTTCTTGTTTAAAACAACTGTGAGGAGTACAAACTCCAGCACCATAGATTTATCCACATATCTACAATAGCTTAGCAAGCAAAGGTATTCCTTTATTCAGAAAAAAATAGAGCACTTTTAAGGTACAGAAATAAATATATATGTATATATATATATATATATATATATATATATATATATATATATATATATATGGTTCTGAAATGGTCATTTTTTTCCCCCCTGAGCTATGCCATTATAGTGATCAGCCAAGCTTCGGCAAGGTAAATACTTTTGGAAAATAAGTGGAAATTTGCTGCAAATCAGTCCCTTTTGTGCATGGCCGCAGGAGCATGTTGAAATGTTTGGACACTAATACCCATTCATTTTCTTGGCTCCATAAATAAAAGCCGCCAGCTCTGTGGCGGCCGTGAAATGGTATTCTTCAGGGCCCAGCAGGAACCCCCATCCTTATTACCACTGCAGGGGGCAGGACAGGCCCAAAATAGCAAGACAACTAAATCAAGACATTTTCAATGTCTAACAAAATGACTGTGTTTTAGAAAGAACCAAAAGGTTGGAAAAAATTGGACAGCTTTTGTACTTAGTGTAATACCTTTGTTAAAAGAGTTCAGATGGGAAAAAGGAATCTTTTAAAAATGTATAAGCATATTTCTGAATATCATTTAAAATCTCCAAGGATCTTATGAAACTGTAAATCAGATGTACCGGACAGAGTCATCAGAGGACTTCAAGCTGAAGAGGTATACCATTTGGGGACTTCAGACCATGGATTGTAATGGGGGGTTCTCAGAAGAATTGTGCTAGTCTTATTATGCATATAGGTTTGATGGGAGAGCAGCTTCAAAAGGAGGTCAGGGAAGCTTTAAAAGGAAACTGACCAACTATTTTGGCCTTCAAATCTTTCTCAAATTAAACATTTTTTTTTTTTCCTAATAGATGAGTCGATCTGTGCTGATTTTAGCTACTTCTATTTCTTTATCCAAGCAGAGAATTAGCAGGACAACTTCCTCAAAGTCATAAAGGCATGGCATAACATGACAGGTGACAGGAAGGTGGCAAATTGGAGAAAAGTATTCAGAAGAGATTTTTGGATTTTCTTCCTTTCACTACCACCTTGCCCAAGAGCTAAGAAGTACTGTTCACCCACTTTGAATAAACAAGAAATTCTTTCTGATGTCATAATAAATCCCATAAGTAAGTATCTGGTCCAATAACAATTAGTACTAATGTATTTTTTTTTTGCATGGTGCAATGCTACATGTCTGACATTATTATAATTAAGCATGTAAATGTAACATAATTCTGACACAAACCAGTCATTTTATGGAGTGCAACTCAAAAGGTTTCCTCAAAATGTAAACACTCGAAGTGTCTTGCCAAATCTATCTGAGTTAACATGCCGCTCCAGTCTAAAACACAGGACTTTTGGATTTCGGAAAGTTAATAAACAAAGAGAAAACTATTCTCTCCCCCCTCCTCACCAATCTCATCTTCAGCCTTTTATGACTCAGACTTTAATGAGAGCCATAAACATTACCTTGCCTAATAAAAATTCCAGTATTTCAGAGCTGGCTCAGAGAATGTGAACCACATCTGGTGACAACTGGAGCTAATTAATATCTTTATAGGTGTCTTCCATCCGCTAGAGTTTAAACAGAAATAGTCAGGGGTGCTTACATCAAAGCCTGAGGCAATCGAGGGCTGTTGCTTGCTTTCCAGTCTGAACTGATAACAAGTAGACCAATTTTTATAGGATTGTAAAAGCTGAGTGCTGAGATGGTTCACGCAGAGAAGCACTTTGCTCCACCGTTCTTGCCATTCCGTGCTCATGTCCCTAGTTTTGTCTGCTATAGGTTAGCCTGGCTAGTTAGTTAGACATATGGACAGGCAAAAGGAAAAAAAAAAATACTAAAGAGAGAAGGCTGGGGGAGGCTAACAAATAGCTATGCTTAGATTTAGACAAAGCACACAGTGACCCGGACATACCGGATCTTCTTGCAATGATCTTTAAAAATCTGTTCTGTCAAGTATTTGCTTGTGGCACAGAGAAGGTTTATCTAGCAGGAAAGACCAAGTGAAAATTAAAAAGCAAGATGAACTAGCGCAAGTGGTGCTAATATGTGTTTTGAAGCGTACCAATTGGCCCAGAGCAATGTCACAGCTCTAAGCTAAACATGCAGGTGGTCAGGGGGCTTCTTTTTCAAAGGTTACCCTACAAAGAGCATGCCAACCCTTCTCTGTCAATATGGGCTAGTACCCCAGGAGCTCCAGGACAATCAGAAAATAATGACATCAACCTGACCATGGTTAAGTACATAACATGCTGGAGGTTCACGGGCTTGTAGTCTGGAACAATAAAGAAAAAATAAAGACGCTTGCTTGGCGAGCCCCAGCTGCTATTAGCCATGCTGTGAGATCAAGGCAAGGTATGATATGGACTGCCATTTCAATTGGAACCAGGTTAATCTCTCAATTGGAGGAGAAGAAAAACAACAGCAGAAAAGCAGTCTTCGGAATGAACAGAGAGGATGAATGACAATATCATTATTTGCATAATCTGCATTTAACCCTTTATCAATACAGATCAGGTTTGCTTCAAAAAAAGCTTGATTTTCTTTAGAATGGTGGACAGAGAACTTAAAACCTCAAAGTTCAGTCAGTGAACGTACGATCTAATATTCATTTAAGGTATATTGCTGAAATTATGGCTTAAAGGGGGAAAACTATAACCAAGGAATGAAAAGTGACAGGTCTCTCTTAAGGGGATATCATTGGAATTTATTGTTGCCCAGCCTCCATGGCTGACTTTGTGATCTTAATCACTTTGGTTTAGCATCCTAGTCTGGAGAATGGGTTAGAACGAAGTTAAGAGCGATGGGAATTAAGCATCAATATGGTTTGCGAAGTTGTTTTAAAAACAAAATGACCTGTCTGCCCGCTATTTAAGGAAATATTAAAATGCTAATTGTGCTGTTTAGTGTAGAAGTAAGTCTGTGTGAGTGTGCACCTGCTAGTGTACACTCTAGAAGCTGAGAGAGGGCATAGGGAACATCAGTAGAAAAGAACCATATGAACTAAAATCTTGTAAGAGTGGTTCTGTCAGCCTGCTTGCCTGTTCTTATATCCTATTTTTTGACTCCCCATCTCTTTCTACTCATACTTTTTACTTTCCAGATAAAATATAATGACATGGAACTTTGTAAGTATGAAATGCAACAATTCATATTATTCCCTAGAAAAGGAAGAGAACTAAAGAAGATATCCAAAAGTTGTTTCTAATTAAAAAAGGAAACCTGTTGTTCAGTCCCAGGGTTACTACTGTTAATCTGATTCACTAATTCTCCTGTTATCCAGGACTATAAAGAGGTGATGGCTGAGGAGAGTGGCACTTATAAATTGCATTATTTTTATATTAACTATAGTCACATTTCCACACAAAAAATTGTTTTGAATAATATTGTGAAGAATACTTTTCTGTGTTATTTACTTTTTTAAAATTATAAGAAATATGATAGAGGAGAAAGTATATGGAGCAGACTCAGTGTGCAGACTCAGTTAGCATCTCCATTGGAGTAATTATTTGTGGCATAGTTTATTCCTTTTTAATTATTTTTACATTTCTCTCCCTTAGAGAGTCAAGATAGTATATATAAACTCTGTTATACTTTTTTTTCTTCTTGGGAAATATTATAGAATGCTTCTAGAACTTTTATAAACAGGTTTTATTTGGCTACATGACACTTCATCTTCTGAGTTGAACGTTTGGATTATGTCAAATGTTTTGTTTAATATTTAATAACACTCCTGTAAAAGAAGATGCAATTAAATGATTCTGTTTAAGGCTTTCTCTTGTTGAAAATTATTTTTTTTATGAAAATTCCTCCTAGAAGAGCAGAGCAAACTTTTGAAAAGCATAGAATTAAAGGACCTCTTTACTATAAACTCCATGTCAAAAGTAAATTGACCTGAACGTTTTTTGCTCTAGTTCCCAGAAGAAAAAAGACAATATGATAACTAACACTTTAAAAACAAATTTAAACAACCTTTCGTGCCTTATACTCAAATGAACTGTGTGTCACACACAGGTAGAAATAGGGGGTCAGAAGTCTTTGTCTTGTTGCAAACAATGTCACATGACCTATAGCCTGGCCCAGGCTCTGAACATTAAGTTCCATGGCATAATTGACTGAATACTGAATGAAATGTGTAGTATGGGCCCCTTTTCTGCAACATGCACCCCTAGATATGTCACAGAAAACTTTTGGCATTGTGAGGGGCTTTCTACTTCATGATTCTAAGACAAAGTATCATATATCTAGAGTATATTTGGTTTTGATCTCATGATGTAGCTGAGAATATAATGGACAGGGCTTTCTGTTTCTGTCCTTTGGGCTTTACTCTGGATTAACATCTATTGTCCTGCTAAGGTTTCAAGTCCAGAATGTTTCCGATGGATGAAACCTAACCCTGTGTTACAGAAAGAGCTCAGGCCATAGCAATTTAGATAACTAGTAGGAAACTGCAAACTTAAACCAAGTTTTTGTTGATAAGTGGATGATGTGGAAAGTGTCGTATTTGTGAAAACTTGCACATGATGCTTTTGTGTATTCAATTTCCATATTGTCATTGTTTATGAATTTGCTTTCAACAAAACCAAATGCTTTTTGTTTGAGTTTTTCAATATTTCAAACGTCTGAGGTAGCTTCAATTCTTTAAAAACTCCATGTACCAAGGCCAGTGGTCTAGTAAAATTAAATTATACAGTCATTAAACATTTGGCAAGTTTATTCCAGATGGAAGTTGATGGCAGATCATCAGAGTTATGGATATTCCAAAGCAGAAAGAACCAAATACCAGGAATCATAAGATTCAATATCATAGGAAAACAACCCGTAAAGAACACACTCTTCTGTGAACAAAAGAAACATGGGTCATCTCTTTGAATGGTTACTATGAAAGCGCTTCTTTACTGATATCTGATAGTAGATCAAAATGTCACAGATTAGATGGGAGAAAACGGTGCAGAGAAAAACTAGGGAGTGCAGAATCAGAAGTACCATTGCATTTTTTAGAGACTACACTGCAAACCCATAAAAATTATGGGTTTATTAAAATAATAAGTGGAAGCAGGAAAGATTAATTTGTAGACTATTTGTCAAAGGATTTAAGAAAAAAAACACGTTGGAACAAAATAGTACATCTATCATTAGTCAGACTCTGTTTCTTTAATTAAAGAATAGATGAGTAATCTTTTGCTTCTGCCCTTAGTGAAGATCTTAGGGAAAACAAACATTCCCTTTCCTGAAATAGTTGTTCTGTTTGAGGAAACAGTCACACAGATAACTATGGAACCAGTTCCTTAGGGTGGATCCAAAGACCAATCTTCAGCATAGTTTAGGTCTAATCAAGTCAATAAATTTATTCTCCTATGACTTGAGAGAAATCTCTGTCATTTTATTTGAAACTATTATTTTCTAGAACTTTACATTAAGTCTTTCTAATAAAAATGATGTCACCCTGATTTAGGAAACGCTTTGTTTTATAAAAAACATAAAATAAATCATATAGGGGAGAATATCCTTCCTTAGCGTTCTCCTAGTTTATTCTTCCACAGTCTTCATTTGCCAATGTTTTCTATTTAAATGGGAAATCAGATAAAGTTTAGAGTTGAGCCATCATTTTTGTTTACATGGCAAATAAATTAGTTTTGGAAATACATTAAATCCTATCTTTCTTCGTGCAAAACTTATAGAAAACCACATTTTGGTGTTGAGTGATAGAGAGACCTCATACCATCCAGGAATTCCAGTTAGTAATCAGAAATGAATCCAAACCATTCTGGCCTGGAAACTTCACAAATAAGTTTCCTGAAAAAGCTTTCTTGTACCATATGTGTATATAAAATAAACATTTACTATAATTTTATATGCAATTAAAACTGCAAGCTACTTTAAAGTCTGTATGGGAGGCAGAGGGGATTAATACTAAATAATATAGGTAACTCATTCTCATTGGAATCTTACTTTATTATTATTTTTCTGTATGTAATCTTAACACAGAGTCTGATATATATATTTTTTGTCATTCATTTATTTTTCTCTTATTTACATAGGAGAGTACTTTTGGGAAGTCCTACATTGGAAAGATAAAAGTACTTATACTATTATAGTTTCTATTATTCAAACAAGGATTTCTCTTCATAAACTAAATGAAAAGGTGAGTTTAGAGGTAAACGAAGCTCAGAACAGGATGAGAAGGAAAATTATTTAGTGAGCACACATTTTTAGATACTTTAAATGCATTGTCCTATAATTGTCACAACAAAACTTGTGCATTTGCACTATCAAAACATACATTTAGAAAGTCATTTGCCAGCGATCAGAGTGCCTAGCTGAGTTGGGATTCACAAATGTCTACCTGACTTCAAAGTCCTGCCTACTATATATTGCCCATCAAGAAAAGATCATGCTACCTCTTGAATTTTAGGGAATAGTAAAGCAAAACACAATTTCTTCTGACTAGATTATCAAGGCCTGAGTTTATCTTTCTAATTGGGTTCACAGTGATCTTTGACATAATGAATACTGATTGCCCTTCTATATAGCAATCGCTCTCCAAAACTGCTTCCATTGCCAACATATTGAAGCAGGAAATCTGTATTGGTATCTCCTCTCAATATAAATTATACCTGCCCTGAAAAGCCTTTCTAAATTTAGTATGCCTCAACATAGAGGCCCAGTAGAACTGAAAAACCAGATAATCTGTCCTCTTACCAAATTCTGCAAAATTCTCTGGATGAGGGAGATTAATACAAATGATAAGAAAGGATTGAAACTCTTTTTTTTTCTCCTTCTAACTTTTCATGTTGGTAGTCTTCTGTCCAAACACAACTTTCAGGATTTCTAAAGGAAAACACGAAGAAAAGCAAATTTGATGGATTTATTGATTTTCACATCATTAGTTGCAACAGAGTTTCTTTTGCTTTGAAAGGAAAAATTTTTAAGGTCTTCCCTGAGTTTGAAAGGATCTGCAAAACCAAATTGAAAGAGTCAAACCAGGAACACTAAGTATAGAACAATTTCTGCTGCTCTTGAGAGTATAGCATCTGCAAGATTGCAGAGCTCTCTGGATGACTCTCATCCCCCCCACCCCTGCCAGCCCCTGCAGGAAGCCACCTGTAGGAGCATAAGACCTTTAGCCCTGGGGGTGCTCTGCCCCCACTCTTTACAGTCAAGCATCCAGCTTGATTTGTGCTACGTTCAATCTGATGGTGGCTTTTCTAAAGTGCACACCTGTCCATTAGGAATGGCAACCAGACTCCCAACTCATTTTACATAGGCTACTGCACAGCAGTGGATGTTAATGACTTTGGAGTGTTTTGTCTTTGACAATAAGCCGGAATCTTGACTATGCAATTGACTGCAACTACATAAATTGCTATTTGGAATGAATCTTAATATATACACTTGTGTATATGAATACAGCTAGCTGCACTTTCCCCATACGATCATGGTTGTTAACATTCTACCCATTTTAAGTGAGCAAATTTGAATAAAATGGCTGCGTAATACATTCTGTGTTAACATCAGCTATTTAAAAAGCCCAAGGATTAAAAGTTAATTCCATCCTTTTAATTCAAGGGACATATAAATGGCATTCTGGGTAGAGCCAACTCCTCTTTTATCCATTCTTTCATGCTGCCTCCTCACTAATTCTTGGTTGTTCAAATGCTACCTACACAATAAAAGCCTTGAGTTAATTTACTAAGATTTTACACCAGTGCAAATGAAAGAAAGGAAAGTGCTAAACAAGGCAATTAGCACTCTGTTTAGTGCACTCCCAAAATAAATGTAGGCAATTTACAATTTGGCAAATGGCACTCTATCCAGATCCAACTCATTTATGCCTAAGGGGGTGGGACAGTTCATTAGGGGGAAAAAGTGTTTATATATATTATGCTATTGAGGCCCAACCCATTTTGTACCACAGCAACAGATGTGACTCCTCCTGAGGTTTATTAGTGTTTCTTGCAGAAAAATGCCAAACTATTATGCTTTCAAATAAATGGTCCAAAAAGAATGCCTTTTACTATTGAGTATCAGTAGCTAGCTTTACAAGATGGGGGGCTGTCTAAGTATGTATAAGGAATGATGTGTGAAACTTAGAGTCATGGATTTAAGCCTCTTCCCTGGCTCAAAGCATGCATTTCCACTCTGATCCCAGTGGCTGAGATGTACTGAAAAAGTGGACTTGAAGTACTACCGACTGTTTCATAATTGACAGGAAGGTTGCTCCAAGCCTTTCATGTTTATTCTTGTAAGCCTCTTATTAGTGCAAAAATAATAGATGTTGTTAATGCAGAATCACAACTGACATTAATATTTAAGATGCTAGAATGATAAAGGTTAAACATGTGTTTATATTGCTTTTGAACAAAGAGCTTTACAAAATAGTTGGGAAACAGAATGATGGGTCACACTTGAAATCATTTTGCCCCAATTTGAGTCTCACTCATTTTGGGGGTTTAACTCTTTTATTTTGGGAAGATGGTGTGCTTTTAAGTCACTTTCACATATTCCTCTCATCTGAGATTTGTATTACTGTTGGAAAGAAAATTCAAAAAAATGATATCTGCAGAAGGAAAGTACGATAAAATCTACCAGACTCTTGTATTTTTGTTTATTTCTGAGTCTATATAGTTCCACTCAGTGATTTAAAAAAAAAAAAAAAAAAGATAAGGCAAAGTAAAAGCATTCTTTTGTGCCCTCTAGCTGCTGGAAGCACAAATGGAAAATAAAACTCTCTGATGATTAAATTCACCTAATCTGGCTCGGAGGGGGAAACCCCACAATTCCTATGAGCTATAGTTCTTTTTTTTTCTTTCTAAAAAGGTACCCAGATAAATAAAAGTTTACCTTCTTGGATTAACAGTACTTTCATTTTCACAAGATGAAGCAGAGTAATAATTCATGAGGGACTCTTAGAAAATTAAACTGGGAGATCATTTCTCTCAAGCAGCTAATGAATATGACACATATATTTTGAACTGTGCATTTCTTCGAATATCGATCAGTGATTTTAATTCTATTTCTAATGGAAGTTAAGTGGAGATTGCAGTCCAGAGTGTTGTTCATTGGCTTGTTTTAGGACTATTGTAGTTGCTTTTGGAACTGATGACAGGGCTAGGATGTGTGTATAAGTTTATGAAAATAAATGGAATGTGTGCACTTCATTTATATGGAACCTTCTGCTTTAGGGTCACTCTGTGCATGAAAATTTTATCTAAATCAGTCCTTAATAGATGCTGAGCTTCTGCACACAGTCTTCATAGCAGTTTGAGTTATGGCCCTTTAAATCCAGGCTACATTGCAAATATAAAAATTGCCAACTTGTGTGACTTGCTCGTAGCTGAAGTGGAGAATGTTCTGTGAAGGTGGAATAAATGGCTTACTCATGGGATGATTCCACAAAGGAAAGATCTGAATGCACAGTTTATTGCACAATTCCTTCATGAGGAGGAAAGGTCTTAACAGCTTGGTGCATGCATGCTGCTGCCCAGAATTATGAGAAAAGGAGAGAGAGAGAGTTTGAAATTTGCAGAATTTAAAAACAACAGCATCAATATCCCAAGAAAATGGTTCCAGAAAGCGCCCTACATTTTTCTAGTGTATCCTGGAGAATGTAAAGGGGTTTGGGGGAGGGGCAACGGGAGGAAAGGGAGTTGGACTGTTTAATGATTCAAGGAATATACGAGAGCACTTTTTTTTTTTTTTTTCTTTCCCTGAAGTGAAGGCACAGTTCAGAGGACTCAGTTGAGGAGTCTCACAGCCATTCCCAGTAATTCCCGATACAGCAGAGAGTTCACCAGAAAGGGCTCAGTCTCAACAGATGTTCTAAGTGGCGCCTCCTGGGCTGCTCTTGTGTGGTGGAGAAATTCAGAAATCAAGCTAAATCAAATTAGGCAGCAGAGTAAGAAAATAAAGGTCAGGTCCACCAGCATCGGAGGAAACAGCCTATGCCAATATGGCCATCTTCAGTCAGGAACTAATTAAGGGCTGATTGTTCTCGGTGAAACCTCAAAAATGCATGGTGGTGAATTATTAAAAACAACAACAATAAAAAAACAATAGGAAAACCCTACACTCTGTAGTATGCCAGATGAAAAGATAGGGAACCATAATATCCAGCGGAATTGAGTCTCTTGGTTAGAGATAGTCCCTAAATCCCCAGCTCTCTTTGTTTTGATTACAATTTTTTTTTCTTTTAAGGGAGCAGAAATTGTGCTCTAAGCCTGTCTTGTGTTAGGCTCCTGCACCTTTGTCTGCCTATCTCAGCTGGTATTTAATTGGTCAGCAATAGGAGGGAAGTCTCCTTTGAGGTAATGAATATTGACTGTTTATGTTGAAATGTCACTGTGAAAAGAAAGCCCAGCACCAAAGAGGGAGAGCCCAGTGTGAGAGTCTCAGACACAAAGGAGACACCAGTGAAACGGAGGCATTGAAAAGCAAAGCAGCTGAGATTCAAAGGACAGATGAAACAGAAATGGCCTACATGTGTGGGAATTTTAAGCTAGCGGTTGACAGGTGAAAAAGTCATTATTTTACCTGTTATAACCAAATGTAATTGCATGTTTTCCCTAAAATGGCATGGAGGCCACAACTCCTGGAAATGTTTTAATTGAGAAATTGTCCTCATCTTTTAATGAATAATTTTTATCTCATAAAGGTAACAGGGTAAACCTAACAGTTATTAATTGCACAGATTCCAAGAGGTAGAAAAGGAAAAAGAAAGAGAGAGAGAGAGAGAGAGAGAGAGAGAGAGAGAAAGCCAGCTGCTACTTGGCTGGGACCCCGTAATTCTTTCAAACTGGTTGGGTTTTGCATTTCAAATGAACCTGCTGCATCTAAAAAGTTTTGGTGGTGGCAGTGAGAGATTTTAAGGTGAAGAAGGAAAGGAAAATGTTATCACAGGTCAAGTACAGTGTGTTAATTAATTTAGCTGGGTGGAAAACACTATGGTTTAATAATTTAGGAACTTAGTTTTGGTGTATCTTGGTCATTTGAGGTAGCTGGGAGCTGACATCTGAAATAATTTCTTTAACACCCCCCCTCGGCTCTGGCCAAGCTTTTGCACATATAAGTTTGGTTTTGTCAGGCAGCTTTGGCTTTATTCACTCACAATGGATTTTATGTCCCTGTTTGCTTTTAGATTTTTCATTCTATATTTCTCCCAAATGGTAACAAGCTGGATGAGTAATATCAGAGAAAAAAGAAAAAAAAAAAAAAAGAACTTCAAAGAATTCCTATATGATTTCAATGTCTAAGAAGTGCTAATATTCTTAAGTTTGTAAGTTTGGGATGCTCCACAGGCTCCCTATCCTTCTTTGGGCTTCATGACCATTTTGCAAGTTATGATAGCCACAATTTCTTGCCTATTTATTGTGGTAGAGAATGAGAATGAAACAAACGGATAACTATGTAACTATTGAGTCACACTCATGGGAAAAACAAAAAGACTGGAGAATTGAAATAAACAGAAAACTTGAGTTTCTGGTCCCCATGAATAAGCAGCTGTATTTACAGTGTGGTTTTACTGTTCACATATTTAAAGTTCACATATTTGAACTTTATCATAATTGGGTCCCTATCATCACAAATTTCTCAGGCAAGAGCTCATTACCTTCCTCTCTGGATCCCCAATGCAGAAAGGGTTTTGTGTTTTTATTGCCCAACCATTCAATTATGTTTTTTAAAAGCCCAATAAATAAAAGATGACATCTGTGGTCACACCCTGCATCATGCTTGAACCCTAACCTGTGACACTCACCTAACTCGAACTAACAAGCAGAATGCCCCACGAAGAGTGATACTTCTTCATTAGCAAGATCCATTTCACCTTTAAAAACCCTGGGCTCCCTGTTTGCATTAAGCAAGATTGAGATGTCCTGGGTCTCTCAATGACATTTAGGAATGCTCCAAGACCAAAAAAAAAAAAAAAAAAAAAAAAAAAAAAGTCATTACATCCCCAGTTCACCTGCAAAGAGGATGTCATTAAAAGAGGAAGCAAAATGAAACCCTGTCGACTTGTTAGGGCCCAAAAGGTAATTCTGCCATCAAATATGGAGTGGGGGAATGATACAGAATCCTATTATTACTGACACGAAAGAACCTGCTGGTGTCAAAGGTGTCCTCTGCCAGAAAAGTTCAGGTGTTGCTAAATTCATTAATGTGTCACTTTGAAAAGATGTGATGTCACTCCTGTTGTCTGTGGGGATGAAAACTGGAATCCGCTTGCTCCTGTCAACACACTATCATCTTAATTTCGTTTGCTCTGCACCTTATTTGCCATCTGTAAGGGGTTAAGGGGCATGGACGATGGCTTCTTAAAAGGTTACTAATATTTGACATATATCATTTCAATCTGTCTTTTCATCGCCACCCCCTATCACCAATAAAGAATAAAGCTGTTAAATCAGTAGTACTTGCAAGAGTTTGCTTGCATAAATTTTTACTAATGAGTGTAGTAGAAGGGTGGCGAATCTCTCTCTCTCTCTCTCTCTCTCTCTCTCTCTCTCTCTCTTTTTCTCATTATTATTCAAGATAAAAGATACATGTATTTACTCTTCTCTATGAGTTTATGTGCCCCCATATACTCAGGATAAGTTTTGATAGAAATTCAACATTTTAAGTCTCTAGCCATTGGGAAAGTTCTCCCGTTCTTCATTAATGAAACTTTTCTTCAAATCTCATTTCAATGGGTTCTCTTGAAAATTTAAGGGACTTGTAAAGTGTTCCTTGTTAAAAAGGTTGTAGACAATGTTTTGGACTAGAAATGTTTGGCAACTCGGGGCTCAATGTGTACCAGAAAGTATTTAAAGTTTCACAAAATATCAATTTTGTTCATATTAAAGTAAATATCAAGGTTAAATCATTTTGTGAATAAAACAAGCCCCATTTGATATTAACATAACCCTTATTTTTCTAAAGATATGTGTTACAGATGATGGTCTTAAAAAACAAAACATACAGTAAAATTAAAGTTTTTGAAATTTGAACTGTACTACCAGTATAATAAAAAATTGAATTATCTAATGGATCATCTTGCAAAAAAGTTGAATCACCAATTTTTTATACATTGATTCAAGGCAATATGTATTTGCTGAAGATTTTTTTTCGAAGAATGAGGCAGCTAGTGATTTCTTTTTGATTTTCTTATAGAAAATTTCAGTAGTCAAACAATAGTAAAGAAATTATCGATACCTTGTCTAACTAAGATAATAGTCTGATTACTATTAAAATAGCTGCAGTGTTCTAGCAATTGGGTTTTAATTATGAGTGTTTAATTTATTTGTACAAATATTAAACTTAGGAAATATGTCATATTATTACTCTTCTATCTTTGATATTAATAAATGACATAATATTATCTCATGGATGGAAAAATAATGTGGCCACTCTTTAAATAAGTTTGTAGGTCCACATTTCTTATCAAACTAGAGTCTGAATAATTTACTTCATATGTATTTGAGAATATATCTGAATTTTCTGTTTACCTTTTCTACCCATACTGGTACTCTTTCTTTTGTAAAAAATGGAAAATTACTTACTTAGAAAACACAGAAAATGATGCATATGCTAGGAGACATATTGTTGATGCTCTTTAAACCTTGTTTTTCCCCTTTCCCTGTTTTAGAAAAAAAAAAAAATCAAAAAATTTCCTTTGACCTGTCAAGCCTGTGTTAAAGGACAACTTTTCTTAGTTCTAAGAAACAAAGCAACAGAAACAACATCAACAACAACAATAAATTCACCCTTCTATTTTTAAGCAATCTCTATATGTGTTAAGTCAGTTTGAGTATTTAGAAAAAACCTTAAGTGACATGTGTAAAGTATATGTGTGTGTATGATCACATTGATGATTTCCTAAGTAATTGAACCCTTTGATATTTTTACTGTAGTTCTAGGCCAAGATGTGATTTTTCTGGCTCCAGTTTTAAGATTCCATCCTGAAAGTGCATGTGCGTACTGATACACTGTGTGTGGACTCCTACGCAGGGGACACAGAGTGTTGCAAAACTTCAGCTAGAGGTAACTACAGCGTGCAGCTGTTGTGGGAACCAGGGTCAGCAGGGCTTGCCTTCATTGATATATGGAGCACTTAACCCAGCCAGAAGCACAGAGGTGGTGGGAAGGCTCCCCCTGGATGAGTTTTTCAAGTTGATCTGGTGGTTGTATTGTTGGTCTCTCAGGGTAGTAGGCAGGGGGCACACACTCTGGACTTTCACTTGTAGGGAGAAAGAAAATCAATCTTCGTGCCCCAAAGATGGAACTGCTGATGCAGAAAGTCACTGAGGCATTGGAGTCTTGTAAGGAAGCCTCTGAGGAAATGGCTTTAGGCTTCCAGCAAGATCTTGGACTGCATCAGAGCTCTCGGGAGACACAGGGGAGTTCAAATATAAATAGAAAGGGTGTTTATTGGCCTTGGCCCTGAGTTGGTGTGCTTTTTGATCAAGAAAGAGGAAACCCCAGCTGAAATTGTGGATGTATCTGTGGATTGAAAAAATAAATAAAACTGAAATGCTTCATTCTTTACTGGAGTACAGCGTGTATTCCACTCTGGGAAAAAAAAAAAAAATTGTACTTAGATCACCATCAATCATTTTCTGTAAGGGCCGTTGTGACTCTTTCCATAAGTGTCCAAGGTTTCAGTGTTATTATTTGATATTAACGATTGCTCCTTGTGATGTAATGCCCTTCAACTTGAAGATCGCTACAGCATTGTGCAAGTTAAAATAATTTTTAAAAAATGTCCGAGATTACACACCCTAATATAGTCAGTGACTGAATTGCTGTTACTACTTGGGAAGACAATGCATGTATTGAAAAGAGCCATTTTAATGAAGTGATCATTTTAAGACTAAGAATAAAGGGCGCAAGAGCTTTTCATGGCAGCATTCAATGTAAACTGACACTGGACTTGTTGCTGAATTCTCCTGCCCTTTGAAAGCCTCACCATTGTTCCGAGAGCACCCATTTGTGACACAGAAAGATCAAGGATTGTAAGAGTTAGATGAGGGTACCTGTTTGTGCTGAGATCTCCTCAAGTCTGATATTCAGACTTTTTGAGTTTAAATTTTTCGTTTCTGTAACACCATTCCCAATTATTATGCAATTTCACTAGCCCCACCTTTCCATGTAATAGAATGCAACATTATTTGTGCAGATCATAATGAAAGTGATGAGCTCTTTGATTTTTTTTTTTTTTCACTATGCTTAGAATTTTCTAAAATTTCCCTTTTCAATGGTTTGCATTAAGAAGGGCAGGTAATTAAAAAAAAAAAAAAAAAAAAAAACTCTCCTGTTTTCATGTGATTTTCAATCATTACAAAGTGTTCCTACTGTCCTAACCAGGAAGATACAAATAAAATATTTTCTGATAGTATAAGAAGAAAGTATTTTTTGGCTTTTTAAACAGAATCAGTGAATTAATTGTGGCAGCTTTCGAAGCCTCTTTCTTTCTCACTGCAACAATGATCCTGGCAAAGGGTTGTAGGTGCTGGGTTTTGTTCACAGTAGGGAAATCTGAGTTCTTGGGCGCACGAAAGGAGAGAGGCAGGTAATATTTGATATTGGCAAGATATTATCTGGCTCAACCTCTCCTGTCTTCTTTATTTTTTATTTTTCCCTTCCTGTCTTCTAAACCTCATCTTCAGACAGGTCCCCAGCAGACCACAGGCAGGAAGCAGATCTCCTGGAAGCTATATGGTGTAACCCGAGCTGCTCAGCCCTCAGATTCCCTAGGAATCCTCCTTGCTCCACTAATATGGGTTCATAGAGTTTGAATACAAAGATTCTTACTCCGAATTTTTTGATTGAGATCCACCCTAACAGCTACACATCTGTTCTCATTCAATGGGAAAGGATGACCAGCTTCTATTTATTTTTTCCTATAAAATGCAGTCACTTGGCAGAAAGTGGCAGGTCAGTCGTGAGGTATTTTGGTAAAACAGTGGCAGAAACCCACAGTGTATCAAGCTGTCCTGATGCTGAAGGAAAGAAAAAATAGGGAATGTGCCTCAAGTACTCATTTATTGTCAGCACTAAGCTGTGCTTCTGACATTGGCTTTGAGGAGGAAATTATGACATTTAAAAGAATCTCCCAAGCTTTATAAAAAGCACGTGAATATCTATAAATATTGATCCAAAATGAGTGCAATGAATAATTTATAGTGAAATATACTTTCTTTGTCTTTCAGTTGTTAAAGCAGCTTGGGTTTTTTTTCTTTCTTTAAAAAATTATGGTTAGTCAAGCACATTTTTTCTCTATCATTTTAGAACCATTTTTTTTTTTATATTTAGAAAAAAAGTGTGTTATTTGCAAAGGATGTTTGAAGTTGGAGGGGAGAGAAAGCAACATAAATGCACACATTACCAAAATGGAAACATACTGTAAATGTTCTAGTTTCAAGGAAAAAATATAATTTGAGATTTTTTTTAAAGTTACATAATTTGTTGTCATTTTTTAAAAATTTGGTGCATGTCCTCATTTTGCAGTATCGCTCAGATATTTCTGTTTACTTGAATGAAAACAGAGATTTCATTTGTTGGAACTAATGATTCCAACAGAAAATATACTCTTGTGTAATGAGAGTAAAATAAACAGGTGCACCCAGCATCATTCACAGTAAGCCTGAGAAAGGGGCAGCCTGCTTATGTACTAAATATTCTCAAACCTCCACAGGAGTTGAGCTTTAATTGATCATGGTTCTGGGTCATTTTTGGAATGTCTATCAATATTTTCACAGGGGGTCAAAGTGTTTTATATTTCATTCACTCTGTCCCCCTGAACACAGATTTAGAGATATTAAGGCCTCAGTTTTCTTGGATAATATATTGCTTAATTTCATTAGGCTTTTAGTATGGCTCCAAATCTACTTAAGATACAAGGATTTTCTTTTCTATTCTTTTTTGTTTGTGTTTCTTCCCTGTTGAGCATATCATATTAGATACATTGAGTTTTGTTGTTATTTCAATATTCTGTTTGTTACTCATTTTGACTTATGTGATGGAATGAAGTCAAGAAAGAAGGAAGTCGCTCCTGAGTCTGGAAGTTGTTTTTTGGAAGATTTTGACCTTTGTGTGTTTTCACACCACATCTCAGAACTTTCAGTTCATTTAGTTCTTGGGCTCACCAGAGGTGTTACATATACCGGTAACTTGTGAAATGTTGGTTAGAGGCACATTGAGTTCACATGTCTCCAGAAATCTAGAAATTGGGCATTATTATTTTCCTGAAATTTCCTTGTAGCCTTAAAGTGAGGCTTATTTTCTAAAAAGAAATCATTATTATTTTTTCATTAAATTTGATGGACTATGTCTTTTTTTTTCTGAAATAACCAAATAGAAATTCTATTTAGACACCTCAAAATGTTTGCAGGTATTAAGTCCTGCCTTTGTTACAGAGAGACAGTAGGGCATGCATATGGAGAAAGCAAGGACTTCCAATCAGCAGGATTTGGTTCAAGTTCTACACTGAATGGCTATGAACCCAGGCATGTAACTTAAACTTCTTAATACTTTTTCTTCATTTGTAAAAGAATTGCAGCAACAATGACCATGAAGATAATGATGATGATGTCTGACTCATAAAGTTCTTTTGAAGACTAAGAAAATACTTGACACACCTGTTACCAAAAAACTGCTAAATTAATGTTTTTATCTTCTCTCACTGATCTGTAACAATCATCTCCTAAACATTCTCTAATATTTCCCCCTAAAATAGATATATTGGGAAGCAATACAGTCAGCTTTCCACATCTGCAGACCCAACCAACCAGATGAAAAACATTTTTTTAAACTCTTGCATCTGGACTGAACATGTATGTACTTGTACCTTGTCATTATTACCTAGAAATACAGTCTAACAACTATTTAAGTTGCATTTACATTGTATTAGGCATTATAAAGAAATTAGAGACAATTTAAAGCATTGGGAATATATGCATAAGCTATATACAATACTATTTCATTTTATATAAGGGACTTGAGCATTCACTGACTTTGGCAGGGATCCTGGAATCACTCCTCTGCGCGTTGCTGAGAGAGGACTGTATCTCTCTGAGGCAGACGCTTTACCATCCAACTCTCATAGGACATGTGTAAGATCTTTCATCACTCAAAGTGCCCCCAACATGGCTCAGTTTGCCTGTCCTGCTTGGCCTCACTTTTGCAGAGTTTTGCATTCTAGGCCAATCAAAATGCTGTTTCTTTGGAACTCCACATTAATTTTATTGCTTCAGATCCTTTGTGAATTCCTGTTATCAGGTTTATTTTTTCCTTTTTCTCTGTCCCCAGACCATTTTGCACCCAAAACAATCTGGCTTGGGTTAGAACCTGTCTCTCCTGTGCAGTACATAGTGAATTCATTATCTCAGGGGCGGAATCTGTGCCCTCTTTGTATAGCGCCACCTAGTGCCGACCACAAAATGCTATCACTTTCACACAATGACATATTCAAATAGACCTTTAGATAAAATGACCTTATAATTTATCATCCAAATGGGAATATGTTCCAAGAATAATGCTAAACTTGATGAATATTGGGACCACAGGCAAACCAGGTGATCCATAATTTAGGGGTTGGAATTAGACTGAAAACAAATTAGTGTTGCTACTCAGTATTCTAACCTGATTCAAAAACCAATGGATTTGTTACAGCACAAAACAGCCTACAAGATACGGGTTGGCTGTGAGAGAGTGACTTGTCTTAGTTTTAGCTCTGCTTCTTGTGAGGATGCTTCTTTCAGGAACAGGAAATGACTTTAGATCTGCAGACAGTGTAATTTTCCTTATTTATCTCAGACCCACAGCCATGCTTAGGGACACACGGAAGAAAATCTGCTTCCCACTGGTAAACTGGGCTAAAATCTGTATTTAGGGAATAGAGTAGCTGATTTCATAATTTTCCAAGTTGAGTCGGGATCAAAAGAATATTCACAGCTGATTTAAATCTAAGTTGGATATCTATACTTAAGGGGTAGACTGAAAAGCTTCTGGTGACATTTTTTCATAAATTATTTGATTTTAGAAATTATCATAACTTACCCACAAGGTACTAACTGAGGCTCATTGGTCTCAGAATGTTTTGAAAGCAATCACTAGATGAAATTTCAATATTCTCTATAACAATGTTCATGGCAATATGGTCAGTTGTCTTTATGTTATTTAAGTCTTGGTAATAAATTTGAAGTTGGCTACTTAATGGTGTGATTGGCATGTTAAGCCAATTTATGTTTGAGAAACAAGCACCAGACATTCTTAAAATGTATAGACTTCCTTATGTTAATCTTGTTCTTACTAAAGAAGAAATTTTCTAATGTCATATGCTAATCCCATTATCTTTAGTGGATTGATTGTTTCTAATTGTTGTGGATGAGGGCAAAACTTACATAAGAATTTCTGTTACTGGGATACACTTGTGCCAGAATGAACATGTGACAATTCAACAATGCTATTTGCACCATATTTATATAATGTCTATACCCCTGCGTAGATGTATTGTTTGCATGGAAAGTTTGAAGATCAAATAACATTAACATTTTTTTCTTAGCTGTCTGCTCTAACAGAGGCAAGCCTAAAGCACATAAATGCCACATCCCTCAGACAATTGTGTGAATAATTCTCCCTGGGTACGTTCCTTCTGGGTTTTGGCCTTGGCTCCCCGTGTTCACAGCATTAAGAGGGTTAAAGGTTCTGGCATGGTGAATTTATTGTTGACATCTCACAGTCCTTAAAGGCAGGATCACTAATGGGTGACCTTGGGGTTCGACCGTTCCAGACCCGAGAAGATCAAGTCTCACCCCCCTCCTGCAAGTGCAGTGACCCCTCTATTCTCACTCTCCCTGGCCTAACCTTTAACTCACTGATCTTTGACCAAAGTATTAAGCAAACACCTGCTTGGGTCTGTGGTCAAAGACTGTGGACTTGAAGATCTCCCATAATTTCACGTGAATAAGCTGTGGTAATAACAATGAAATATAGAGCAGATCTGGGGACATGCTTACAGTAAGTAATTATATTATTACTGACCACATACAACATAGATTCTGTAACAACCCCTGTATAGCGTGAATCAATGCTAATCAAGTTGACCAGAGCATTAATGAATTGTCAGTGGATATACTAAGGCTTCTATTATTTGCATTAACACTGACAATGGTGCAGGAATATTTATTCCCTATTACTAAAAGAGACCAAGTCTAAAATTAAGTTTAGAATATCCTGGATTTATCATTGACACTAATGCAAAATGCATTAATGTTTAACATAGGTACCAGGAATCATTTAAATGATTAGATGAAAAAATATTTGATAAAGTCAGCTGAGATGAATTTTGTGTTTTGGTGGAAAGAGGGAGAATTAGTATATAAAAAATGGCTCTGAATACTTAAAAAAAAAAGGGAAAAAAAGCAGAGTGCTATGTGATGCTTTGAATTGTTCCCCTCATATTTGATAAAAAATGTTTCAACCTCCTATGATAAGACATCTTAAAATATGAAATCAACCAACAAAACTTTCTGTAAGACACTAAGGGAGTCTTTCTCTATGAGGAATAACATGTTATTCCTTATTAGTAATTTACTAGTCTCTATAACATTTTACTACTGTAAAATGTTAAGGCTTATCTTGATGAATCAAAACAAAATTAGATGAACTAAGAAATATATTAAGTAAGTAATTCAGATTTAATTGATTATCTAAATATTTTAGAAATAGATTATACACTGCTGACATATGATTTTTACTCCCTACTTAGAAACCTTTAATTAACTCACAGTTCTGTTTTAGCCAGTGAAGAAGTACAGTGCGCCCAGATCTCAATGTTGAAGTACAATCTCGTGATGAACACAAGAGACTTCAGACTTCAACACCCATCTGCAGTCTTTTGCATAACACCATAATATTCACAGCCTGGAGTAAACAAAGTAATACTGTTGTAGGATAATATTCCTTCAGATACATTTATTTTTTCTCTAAGTCAAATTCATGGTGCACTCATCAATGTATATTGAGTTCTATTTTTTCCTATTTCCCCTTTAATTTTGGGGAGAGTGTACCACTTTTTGTTTCTGATTTTAATAGATCTCATAAAGCAGAGCCAAAATTTAAAGTCTGGGGAGTCTTCCCCCATCCTCACTATTCCTGGTCTTCATGGTATTTTTCATGGGGGTCCTCTTTGTCATGTCACAGCCTTCCACTCTAATTTATACACGTTACTCTTTGGCTAGGCTAGTGACACAGATGCTATTTGCATCTCTCTTTTACAAATGAGGAAACTGAAATGCCTGGTCACCCAGCTAGTAAGTGGCACAGCTAAGATTTAAATTTAGGCAATCTGACACCAAAGTCTTTCTTTTGACTACTATGCCAACAGCCTCTCAACTCAAGTAATAGTACATCCATTTAGAAAGCCATGCAACCTAGTTTCTCCTTTGGCCATGCTGCTTTATTTGACATTGCCATAGATTCGCGTGGACATTTGTTAGCTTCCTATATAATTTCTTGAGATCAAAGTCAGAGCTTCACTTTTCTTTACTTACCCTAGTGCCTGGCACTCATGGGGCATCTTAAATACATATGAATAAATAAAAAATAAAATAAAGGCATGTGCAAAGTGTACAAATAAATTATTCTTACATAATGTAAATCATTTATGGCAAGTATCTGTTGATCCAATTTTGGTGTTGGGTCTAAAGAAGAAATTTAGTTATTAATATATCTTTCCCCTAAAGGAACATCATGGTCTCCTTACCAATAGTCATGGAAATGCAAAATCCGCATGGTCTTGATTAATTTGGACAGATCCTTTGGGCATGTATATGGTTCTTCTTTTGGTAAGGATACTGTCTAATCGAAACTGGATAAAGATGCATCACTTTTTGCTGCTGAATTATAGAGCCCCAAAATGAAATAATCTGAAAGCTGGGTGTTCTCATGCATAAATCGTAAATCCAAATAAGCTAACATGCTTTATTAAAAAGGAATGCATATGGGTGTGATTAGACGGCATGGTTAAAAGTGGTTTTCTGGGGTTGGGGTGGTGGCTCAGTGGTAGAGCCCTTGCCTAGCATGTATGAGGCACTGGGTTTGATCCTCAGCACCACATATAAATAAATAAAATAAAGGTCCATTGACAATTAAAAAAAATTAAAAAGTGGTTTTCTGATAAATTTTGAGAAAACTCTGGGAAAACTGTTTCAACTTGCTTATTTCATTTTATAAGCTCTACCTACAGGTCTGAGTGGCAGATATAATGAAAAAAAATCTTGAAATTGATATGGAAGTTACTGAAGGCTCACGCAAAGGAGAAAAGTGAGGGAGAAAATGTGATATCCCTGCATTTTTTTTTTTTTTGTAGATTTTAGTTAAACCATTGTGTCTGTCTCATCATAGTGACTCATAAACCAATGGCTAAGAAAATCAGGAGCCTGAAGAACACTAAAAGTTTATGCGGAATCCAAAAGCTCATGTGCTTTAAGTCTTCCCTATTTGCCTCCATGAGAAAAATTTCATAAGCAAATTTCTGTACTAGGGTTACATAATGATTCCTCTTGTTTATAAATGAAATAAGTCAAATTGCTTAAAAATATGTTGTGAATTCAATGAAGTTGCTGCTACTAATAGAGTGAGAGCCTGAAATATCTTCAGCTAGAACTCATCTTGCTTAGACACAATTGTGATTTTTTTTTTCCCCAAGGAAAAGAATTTTAGGTATAAGGTTCAGTATGGGAGAAAGAATATAGGGAGTCATTGCTTATTACAAGTGGCTTTAGAAGCACAAAGGGTTCAGGATTTTCAAATTAGAAATTATTAAAAGAAACCCCAAATTGAAAGCTTTCTTAATGGCTACTTATTTACATGCATATGTAGACAAGTATATGAAAATCTTTTGAAGGATGGTAGCATCGAGTTTTAAAAGGGAAATTCAAAGGTATATGAATGATGTGAAAAGAGCATTACTGAATGAAAAATGTGCATCAGTCAAAAGCATCAATAAATACATCTTTTTCATATGCAAATCGAAATTTCTAAAGTAAAGGAGGCATTGTTTTATAAATAGTGAGATAATATTCTTGAAAAAGGTTACCAGTGATTACATAAGTTATCTCCTTCATAAAGAAATTTAGAGCTCACAGTTGCTCTTTTCATTAAAATGGGCTTCACATTCAGAGTCATGCTGAAAGCCCAACTCTGAATTTTAATTAGAGATAATAAATAATTATATCACTTAGGAAACTGAAATGATGAAAGACCACTGGTAGCATACTACTGTATTTAAAGAGTGGAGAATGATATACAAATTTCATTAAAGGCAATAAGCGATAGGTAGGAAATTGGCAATAAATATGGATAGATTCTAAAGCTAACGAGATCAAAAAGGACACATGTATTGGGCCAGAAAAAGATCTTAGGTCCATAAGATCTCATTTTCTTCTTCTGAGGCAATTATTACATTCTGTACCATTCAAATAAGGTAACTGCTATTTAAACTTTTGATAGGGGGAGGAAAAAAAAGGGAAGGATGAGCTCTCATTTATATTTCTTCCAATGAAAAGGATAAAACTTATTTTTCCCCACTGCTTTCATTCCCTAATTCCCACCACCCCACCAAACCCTGCTTTTTTTTTTTTTTTTTTTTTTCATAAGGCGCATTGACATTTCAGTAGAAATTACTACCCCCAGAGTCAAGGGCAGAAAAAAATGGAGAGACAAACTTCCCCAACCTACACAGCCCAGAGGGACCAGCTGACGCATAGAAAGCAGAGACTCAAGCCATTAGAGCCAGGATTGGGACTGACACTGACCTGTGCCGCCACCCGGCATTGTCCCGCCATCTGCACAAATGTGAACTTTGCCTCCCAAACTTGGCTTCTCAATTAACATGTCCAGCTGGGGGAAGAATTCCGTCATTTCCCTAATATCCTTATTGCTACTGGCCTGACATATTAATATTAAAAATATATGTGCACAGATCAAGGATTTTTCTTAAGCACTTCTGTTTTTATTGCAGATAATAGGCAGGAGGTGAAAGCCGACACAATATAATTTGAAAAGCATAACCCTGATTAGGCGCTGATTGGAATGCTGTTATACCTTACATTTAAAACCTTTTTATTATTAGAACTAGCTGTCAAAACCAGGCTCTGAATCTCCTATGAAATAGATGCAAGGGCATGCGATGCTTTGCTAGTTCTGTGCAAATAAATTTAGAGTTCAAAGTGCCACTTTCTTTGAATATGTCCTTAAGTATCAGACAACTGTCATGTACATTGCTGAGGTGTTTGTAAAGACTTGTCATCTGGCTTTAATTTGTTCTCTTTTAATAGATGCTCATCATCATTCTCAGTTATTGTTCATTTTAATGTGTTATACATTGACATGGTCAAGAAACAAAAAAACTATGGTACCACTGTTTGATGATAAATGGACAATGTTTATGGAGCTGGGGAGGTGAAGTTATTTTCAGTTATCTTAGAAAAACTCACAGTGATCAGGAAGGAGGTTTTCCTGTAATCTCAAAGTTAGCAGAGGCTGTCTGAAGTCCCTTGGATCAAGATTTGGCTTCCAAGGACTCACTACCTGGGTTCTAAATCAATTATCTGCCTCATCTTGAAGCAGATTACTTAATTCCTTTGTCAGTTTTCTCTTCCTTATAAAGGAGTATCTTCTGACTCAGGGTGTCCTTGGGAAGATGAATTGAGACAATCTGTAGAAAGAGGTCAGCACAATATCTGGGAAGGAGTAACTGCTCAGTCATATTAGCTCTCATTTTGGTATTTAGTTGTGTCCCAACAATATCAACAAATGGCTTTCAAAGCCTCTGCTTAAAATGCATGTTGTGACAAGGAACTCACTAACTTTTTAGTTAACTTTCTGAATGGTTTTATCTGTTACAAACCTCCGTGTGGTATTCTTATGTGTCTTTGTGTCTGTTTTACTTTGTTCTCTAGTATCAGAGAGAACCAAGTAAGGTGGTTTCTGCCACACCCTTCTGAATGGTTACCCAACTGACTCATTTTTTTAAAGGTTTTATTTGTTCTTTATAGTTATACGTGACAATAGAATGTATTTTGACATAGCATATATACATGGAGTATAATTACCCATTTTGTGGTTGTACATGATATGAATTTACACAGTTCGTGTATTCATATAGGAGCATAGGAAAATTATGTCTGATTCATTCTACTGTCTTTCCTTCCTTTCATTCCCCTTTGTCTAATCTGGTAAACTTCTACTCCCCTCTCATTGTGAGTTAGCATCTGCATATCAGATATAATATTTGGCCTTTAGTATTTTGGGATTGGTTTATTCCACTTAGAATGATAGCCTCCAGTTCCATCCATTTACCAGCAAATGCCATAATTTCATTCTTCTTTATGGATGAGTAATATTCCATTGTGTATATGTACTACATTTTTTTATCCATTAATCTATTGAAGGACACCTAGGTTGGTTCCATACCTGAGCTATTATGAATTGAGCTGCTATAAACATTGATGTAGCTGTGTCATTATTATATAATGATTTTAAGTCCTTTGAGTATATGCCAAAGGGATAACTGGGTCAAATGGTGGTTCCATTCCAAGTTTTCTAAGGAATCTCTTTACTGTTTTCCAGAGTTTAAACTGCTCCTTTAAAACACTATTTTCAGTAGGTGAATTTCTCAAGGTCCTCAATTCCTCTTATCACCCAGATGAAAATTCTGTACCATTCAGATGACCCCAGTCCACCCTTGTTTCTCAGTGGCCCAGAATTTTTCCACAGACTAAACCACCCATAGCAGAACAGCATGAATGATATGGTGGTGGTGATGGTCTGGGCTTTGCAGCCACTTAGAGCTAGATTGAAATCTGGTCAGTACCACTTCCCATTTGTGTGACTTAGGCATAGTCTAACTTTCTGATCTTCAGGTTTATCATGTGTAAAGTGGGCACGATGCTTCCATCCCTGCAAATTTGTCAGGAGGATGGATGGCAGAATACCTGAGAAGAGCAGGAGATCATCTCATGAGAGCTATGACTTTGAGTCACATGACTGTCATCATTTAGGGCTAGGATCTCTTTTCTATCACTTGGGAACAATATCAGTTATCAACTTTGTGTCTCCATGAGAACAGGACACATATGGTGTAGAACAGCTAGGCTAGAAAGCAGATAATGACCTTCAAATGCAGCAAAAGATGGAAAAATAAGACCAGGGAAAGCTCTAGTAGGGCTTTTGTTCATAGCAAGATTGTGCACAAAATATTCAAGACCTGACCCATATACCTGTGAGGGGCCACTTGGGAGTGCTGAGTAAGGCCATACAAGGACAGCTTTGCAGAGAAAACAACAGCTAAGGAGGTAGTCCAGTTATATTGTTAGCCAGAGACCTACAAGTCTGGGTATGAGTGACTTAAAGTGAGAGGAACCTTGGATAAGCAAGGTTTACTGGGCAGGTGTGAGGCCAAGCGAAGACACAAGGCCTAGAGAAAATTTATAAGGTTGGGAAAAGAGCTGAAGAGGCCATTTGTAGGGAACCCACATAGGAGGTGAAGAGAAAGCTGCTAGGGCTATGACCAGGATGCTGTGTGATGTGAACTTGTGGGCCTGTTTGGCCTTCTGTTTTTTCCTGTTGATTGACAAATCCTGTTGCTTCCACAGCAGGGGAAACATTTCTTTGGTCAAGATTTTTGGAGTAGCTTATGGACTTCTATTTTTTTTTTTTTTTCTTCTGCTACTGGGGATTTTACTCTGGGTACTTTACCACTGAGCTACATCCCCAATACTTTTTATTTTATTTTTTATTTTGAGACAGGGTCTTGCTAAATTGCTGAGACTGGTTTCAAACTTGTGATCTTCCTGTTTCAGCCTCCCAAGTAACTGGGACTAGAGAGGTGCTCCAGTGCAACTGGCTAGACTTCTGTTTTAATATGCAGGAAAATTAGCTGTAATGACACTCTTTGGTTCAGAAAATAATCATAGACTAATGCTCTGTATAACAAATTTTTATCGACTTTGATTCAATGGAGTCGTTAGGTTAGTTATTATTATTGTGTAATTTTTCTTTTAACCGTGCTTATATGTTATTTATTTTATTGCCTTAAATAATTTGCATTGTTTCTCCTAGTTTATATTAAAATGTTATAAAGATTATGTCTTAGTACTTAATTTTACCATTGTTATGTTGGTGATCAAGCACCATTTGCACATTGGTCAACATACACATTTATTTATACATGTTAACTATTAAATTTTACACACATGTGTATTTATATTTCTTCTACCATCATCAATTGTGCAGAATTATAGACTGTTAACTAAATTTCAGAAGTAGCTGTGAAGAGAGAGATGAGATGGCCCTCAATGTTAGAACTAATCTGTACTACAGATGAAGGACCGGAAAGAGAGAGTACAAAACAAATATTGGTCAAGCACCTGCTGTGTGTCACGTAACATAGTAGATGACTTTTTTGTTTGTTTGTATTTTTATTTGAGTCCTTACCTTTACTTCATTACTTATGTTGCCTGTTCCAATGAATACAATAAACTCCTTTTTAGGAAAATGAGGCACACAAAAGCCTTCTGTGCAAGTTCTGTTTTATTTTAAAATTTTATTGGTTTGTAAAAGCATTTCCACAACAGAACTGGAAAGATCTGAGAAAGCACATGGTGCATTTTGGGGAGCAGAACACCTGAACCATTATTTCATTTCATCTCATGATAAAATTAGCACACCTGCAAACCCAGGGTTCCTTATGATGATGTAGTCGCGGCTACAACTGCAAAAGCCCTCATCAGTTTACCTACATATGTACAGCCAGGTTCCCAAGTGTTAACCACACAAGATCTGATGGGAGAACAGCATCTAACTGTGTCTGGGTCCCATTTTGTCACAGGGAAGAAATTTGGCATTTTCAGTCTTTTTCATAAGTTATGCTGCTCTCCTCGAGGCCTACATTATATGATGCTGAAGACCATGGAGAGATATTGCTCATAAGACACCTGAATCCAGCCATCCTGATCAATGTGGTAATGTCTAAATATGTCCATCAACCTCTGCAAGACATTGTAGACCTGGATGAGAGTGTTTGCTTGAGCTCCTTCTTGTCGATCATCCCAGAGTTGTCCCTGTCATAGGTGTGGAAGACATTCTGCCAGTCTCTGATGAATTTCCACATGCTAGTGAACCCACTGAAGTTCCGGTCAGCTTTGTCCTCCTGGTCAAACATAGAAATGATTGACCTAACAGTCACTAGGTTAAGCCAGGCCTGCATGCTATGAGAGGATCTGGCTCCAACTCACCATTAGATAGCGCTTGCTGAAGCTTATTGTCCAATATCACCCCACTTCTGTCTTTATCAATTTATCAGAAGACATTCCACAGATAGCTCTGGTCTGGCAGTGCAGTGCCTGCAGCTGGCCCTGGGCTGGAGCTTGGGGTAGGGCTATCGGAGTAGGCAACCGTGGACCAAGGTACCTGCAGTAACCAACAACTTTTTATATCTGTGATTTCTATTTGTTCCTACAACAATCTGAAGATGCAGATATTAATATCACTGGAATAGTGATGAGGAAACAGGCTCTTGGAAATAAGTAAGTCACTAAAGATTATTCAGCTTCTCCATGACAAGCTAAGCCAAAACCTCAGTCATTCACCAGATCTCACTGCTGGCTAAGAAAAGTAAACAAATGACCTGGGACATACAAAAGCTCAATAAATCACAATGAACCTTAACTTACATTTGTAGTAGGCAAAAAGTTTATCTATGGATAAAGATAGAATATAATACATATCTAATATATATTAACATAATGTGTCTAATATAACATACATTTACACACCTCTTTATAATCTCTATTTTACATTGTCTTTATCTGGTTAAGTGACCTTGAACAAATTTCTGCCCTCGTTAATCCCACATTTCTCTACCTGCAAAGTGTGGGGCTCTCTTGATCTCTAATTCTTGATAGCTTTTACATTCTATTCCATGGTTTCAGCCCTGGTATGTGTGCACCTTGCTCCCCGGAGCTCTCTGAATATGGTGTATGGGTTTGCTTCCACATGCTTGGAAGCATCCTAAGCAAATGTGATTGAGCTTTAGCAATACACACTAGAGCTTCTTTCCACAATGGTCACTAATGATCCCTAATGAAGACACAATCTGAAAGGTAAACAAACCAACAGCTCCTTTGTTTTTGTGAAGCGAGAACTAAGGGTTATTGATTATTCTTCTGACCCAGGACGGATCCATATAGATCTGGGGAAGATTGATGGCTCTTTTGATCTGGAGGATAAGCCAAGCCTGACAACACAGTGCTACTTTAGAAACTGTACTTTGTATATAGCACCTGGCAGGGCTTGGCCAGGATCCTCTTACACTGCTTCTTTTTCTTACAAAAACTCTGGTCAATTATATTCACAGCATTGCAAAATATGTCATAATGAAGAGTTCCTTCTAGGTGCTGAGTCTGGGCTCTGCTGATCATTAAGGATTGAGAAAAATAATAATGGTATTTTCAAACTGTATCATTCATATTCTCAAAGCCTCATGGGAACTCTAAATTTATTCAGGCTCTTTGCTTAACTATGCTTGATTTGTTTAGATCTTATTAAAATAGTAATCAGGCAGACTTGGGAATGGGGTTTATTCCCCATATTTCAGTGACTCTGTGTTTCATGCAAAGCATTGCCATTTTTTGCAGCCCAGCTGCTGGTAGAGCTGATAGTAGGTGTAACACAATCTATAACTGCCATCAGGGAAAGAAAATCCTGGGTGGGTATGGTGGTCAGGTATTGATAAGATTCTGAGGGTATTTATAAAACCCACCTGTTGCCTTACTGGGCCTAGTTTAACAACTTCTTTAAAGTGCCTTGTAGCTCCATTTTATCCAAGCAATAGTTTCAGGACCATAAAAAGTCTATATGGAAGATTCACAGGGGTAAACAGAAGGGTGTTAAGAAAGCCTGCAAATGATTAAGTCCTCAGTATTTACCTGGAGTAATCTAAAGATATTGGAAGCTAAGTACATTGGCTCATTTTCAAAAGGTGACTTATTGTGTTCAACTATTAAATATTTCAACAAATATTTATACATTAGTATTGGTAAGTCTCTTCCTTATTTTTTTGATAATGGCTGTTGGCATATTTATCCACGATTTTTCCTTAGCGAAATTGTGTATATCTCTAACAAGAAGTTTACCTACCCTGCAATGTTTTACTACCCAAAAGAATTGGCCACAGGTAGATCAACTTATGTAACCATGATTTGACACAAGTGGGAGGCATATATGAAGAGGAAAAGGAGGTGAGAGTCATCCTCTTGCTCAAGAAGTATTCTTCTACTGCTGATATTTTTAAAGGAGATTAAGGATTTTTAAATGATTTTTGAACCCATGATCATTGAGCCAACAACCATGCTATAGCAGAGGCCATGTTAAATATAGTTAAGCTGCAAATCTACTGTGTTTCTCTCTCAGGCTGCCATGCTGCCTCCAGGTCCTTGGGAAAACTTAGAAATGGTAGCTTCATGTAAGGGACATTATTCAAACAGCTCAGCAATGGTTCCTGAGTTTCTGATGTCTCAGTTTTACAGCAATATAAAGTCATATCAAAATGTAAGGTTCTCTGGTAAAGGTAAACATAGAGAAACATACTGAGCTGTACTACTGTAAGGTTGGTACATAAAATTTAAATGACTAAGAAAATACATAGTATACAAAATGAAGTGAGAAGGGGATCAAAGAATAGCACCTCAAAAATCTCATTGACTGTTATCAGAAGATTCTCAGAGTTTATTTTAATGTTCCCAGAGAACAGCTAGCTGATTTCTCAATCTACTTGTGGAATTCCTCACTGACACCTGTAGGAGCAGTTTCCCAGCAGAACCCAACCCTAATGGTCAGATTGCCCTGCAGGGGTCAGATGTAATCACTGAGCCGCTGTGAGGAGTGACAAGAACTGGGTCACTTAAAAACATATAATGTGATATACCTCCCATAAGGCGTCTGGACTGGCAGACTGTTTAGTCTGTGGAAACAATTGTTGGGAAATGTTTGCAACCTTGCAATATGGCCAAGCATACTAGTTCAAAGCCTATATTGGTTGATGTGTTTTATAATCTGTCTGCACTTTAACAGGAAGCGAAAGCTCCATTCTTCCTTCCAATCTGTCTCTTATGGACTTCTCATTGATCCATTTTTATTTTACAATTCTTCCCAAAAGGATCAGAGGTGAGTTCAGTGAACATAATAGAATAGCAATAAACCACTAACACCAAATTAAGGAAATCAAGACAAAAAGAAAAGGAGATGAGAATATGTTACCAAGGCTGAGGAGGTCTACAATCATAGTGCACAAAACTTTTCTATGAGTTTTCCAATAGCTAAGGGAAAAAGAAAATCTTAATTAGCTCTCTTCAATGAAAGAAAGCCTTTTCTCCACAATTGAGAGAAACTTAGTTTCCTGGCTCTTTTCCATAAAAACAACGACAACTACAAAAACAAACAAACAACAACAACAAAAAAGAAGAGATAAGAGGCAAATTATGTAAGAGACATTGGACCATTGATGTTTTCAGTACAACCTAAATAATTGCCACTAGAGACTGGTTGGATCCATTGATGTTCCAGTTATTCAGAGACTTCAGTGAGAAGGATCATCTCTCTGGGATATAGATGTATGTGGGTTGGTAAACCTTTCTGTTCTTCACCCCTCATGTTATTTGATCAATCTAGAGAGTGTCAGCAATCTCTGGCCTGGAGGTAAAACCCAGCCTATGTCCTCTTTGATACATAAAGTCTTATTGAATCACAGCTAGGTCTTGTTGTCACATATTATAGTTACTTTCTAACTCCAATGGCAGGATCAACCAACAATGTACGGCCTAGAAAACATAAAATATGTATAATCTGGCCTCTTATAGAAAAAGTTTGCCTATTCCTTCTCTAGAGAAAGACTTAAAAATCTGTCATTAGAACTAACAATTACTTGCTTAAATTCAGTTGCCTCAGTCTAGTTAACCCAATAAAATCAGTATCTGCCACTAACGGCATTGTGTATAGAAATCTTCATCTAAGTGATTATATATGCCAGCTAATAAACTGAATGGAGGAAATGGGACCCAGGGCTAGTAAGTTTTGTTTAGAAGGAGAGTCAAGAGAAACAACCGGAGTATAAGACATTTTCATGGAGGTGGTTGAGGTGCTACTATGGCGGGGGTGGATCTGGAAGTACAATAAACAAGATGAAGGCTATTGATGATTGGGGTGAAGGGAAAGGGTGAGGCTAGGCACTACATGACAGGAAAAGCACGTGTGCATGGTAAGACAAGTACACACTTCCTTTCTGATTTTACTTAGGATCAGCACAGTGGAGGTGCTAATGCTGGAACTCCATCATATCCGTAGGTTCTCCAAGCAATGCAAAGTGGCTCCCTCACTATTGATACACAGGAAGTTGCCAAAAGCAGAAAATCTCCACTAACAAACTTCAGGATTGAATCATGAATGTGAAGTTTTAGATTTCAACAGAGGTTCTTCGATCACATTGTGCTGATTTTTGAAAACACGTGAAACATCCCCAAAGTCAGTAGAATTGAAAGCATGGTTTTATCTAATTTTGCTACATGACAGGCTTTGCCCTCTTACCTGAGTTGTATTTGTACAAAATTAACTAAAGATACAAATAAAATTTAAAATATTAAGTGTGATTAAAAGGAATTTTCTACTTACAATTTTATGTATCACACACTTTGAAAATTTTAAGTGTGATGTTTTGCACTCCCCTGCCCAAAATAAGATAGAAAAGTTTAATGTATTGTTATTATTATTATTATTTGTTTATTTTTTAAATCTGGGATTGCAACTGAATCTGTCTTCTTGCTTTCTTTTTGGAATCTTTTTGGCTTTCATACCTAGTTTATTTAAAATGTGTGAAATATGCAGGATCACTTCAATTCGTGGGGGGGGGGGGAGTTTCAATTCACCTATGTATATATTGAATATCATGGGCATGTTTTTACCTAACAAAACTTCCTATCAAAATAGAATTTTTGTTTCTAATGTGAAAATCTTTTCTCTTTAAACTGTTTATCTCTTTAGAAAATACTTATTATCAAAAATCCTTTTACAAATGCAGTGAACTTGGAATTGAGTAATAACAAAAAGTGAAGATCCTTATAGAAGACTTAAAAGAAAATTAATACGCTTACTATGCTTCCCCTGTGTGGTCTACATCATTCGTTAGCTGCTGGGGGAGATGGAAATTAGTCATTTTCTCAAAGTTTTTCAAAGTGATTAAGGAAAACCAGATCATGTGACTAAAGTTAGAAAGTCAAGTGTTTGCTAAATTGGGTAATATTTATGTAATTCAGTAGAAACCAAAAAGGTGAAGGTAAATTTGAGATAAAGCAATTGGACAAAAATTATGGGGGACCCAAGATTAATAATGGTAAATAATGGAAATACATTAAAAGAGGTTAATATAATAATTCATATTATTGTAAGTGGATTAAACATTTTAGAATTGAGTTAAAAAATACACCTTGTATTTCTTTTTGGGCACAGTTGTGTACACCTATAATTCCAGTGGCTTAAGAGGCTGAGACAGGAGGATTACAAGTTGAAAGCCAGCCTCAGAAACCCAGTGAGGCCCTAAGCAACTTAGCAAGACCCTGTTTCAAAATTTCAAGAAAATATAAAAAGTCTGGGAATGTGGTTTAGTGGTAAATTTCGTCTGAGTCCAATATAAATAAATAAGTGTATTTATCAAAAACATTTTACTAAATCTTTTTAGTAAAGACATTTTTGAAGTATGATAAGAGAAAAAATATTAAATGTTTTTTTACATGTTTAGCTTTTAAACAAAAGTGATGATGTCAACTCTCACATATGTTCAAGTGATGATAACGTGACATAAAGAATAAGGTCATTTCTTATACTATGCTAAGACAATGCTGTGGTAATACAGTCAATGTGATTGATCTTATACTATAACACTCTTAATTTTGGAGCTTGGGAGCAAAAATTTTGTAGTAGTTTGGTTTGGTTTATTTCTATAACCTCAGGTTCTGTCATAATCCCTGGCATGGAGTAAGACTGTAATAAATATTTATTGAATGAACCAAGGCAGAAAATAGTGCAGAAAGAAAGTTTTATAAAATATAAAGAGATGCAGAATGACAATGCAGGCAGATGAGAAGTTCCTTTCCTTCAATGAAAACATTTGTCCTTGGTGGATACATAAATTAGCCATGATGAAGATCAGTATAGGAGATCCTCAAAAACCTAAAAATAGTACTACTATATGATGGATCTATACCACTCCTGAGCTATTTATATAAAAGAACTAAAGTCAGCACACTGTAGAAATACATGCTTATCCATGTTTATAGCAGAGCTTTAGTTATGGAAACAGCCTAAATATTCATTGACAGATGAATGGCTAAAAAAAAAATTGGTATGTATACACAATGGAGTTTTATTCAGCCATAAAGAGAAATGGAATTATGTCATTTGCAGGAAAATGGTTGAATTTAGAGAGCATCATGTTAAGCAAAATAAGTCAGACTCAGAAAGTCAAGGGGTTTATGTTTTCTTTCATATGTGGAAGAGAGAAAAAAGGAAAAAAAAAGAGATCTCCTAAAAATAGAAGGAAGATCAGTAGAGGAGAAAGAAGGAGATGAGGACCAGGAGTGGGGGCAAAGGGAGGTAATTGAGAATGAAACCTATCAAATTATGTGTATATACAAGAGTACCATAATGAATCTATTATGTAAGATTATGTACCAATTTTAAAAAAAGAAAAAAGAGTGAAAATAATTAATTAGACTAAAATTTGAAATTGTTTACTTTTAAGAATATCTCCATTTACCAAAATATTAAGTAAATGTTTTGGCCCTCACTTTTTTTTTTTAATAAGCAAGCTGGGATATGTGGTTTGGAAGTAGTACAAATGATCCTATTTATATATAGGAAAATGATTAACCAAAGTGGAAAAGTACGGAATTGAAAAATAACTTTCACAGTGCTCAAGGTAGATAAGAGTTGCAAACTGAAGATGTGTTCAAGGCAAGAATCCAAGGTGCTCAGGGCTCCCCACCTATCTTCCCCCTGAGAACTAATGAGGCATGTTTCCTTCATCTTATGCTTACTAGGTATAAAGGAATGGGAGGCATTTTTACATAGGAACTAATACTGACTAGAGAAGAAAAGAATAGGAAAAAAAAACATATAAAATTCTTGTGTTTTACTTGTAGGATTTTGTGATTCAGTTTTTAAAATTACATTTCTTTATGTTAACACAAGCATTTTCTTTTGTGCACTTAATGTATTTGTTCCTCAGTGGAAGGAAAACAGTAAAAATAATCATAGGGAAAATATATTTTACATAATCCATTTTTTCCTAAAGATAACACATATGCTTAAAAGTAACTGGGGAAGTGAATAGTGAATAAGATATATTTAAAAAGTTGAAACTGTTTTGTCATTTTCATCATCATTTCCAGTATTTAGGAATTTCAAAAGTTTACTTTTACAATGTGATTAAAAAAAAAAAAAGAAAACTTGCCCTATTGAAAATTTATCTGGTTAAGAAACACACACTTTCTTTTATATAGAATATTCTTTTTGGAAACCAATGGAGATTCTTGCAACAAGCTTCAGAATGTGCTGAGGTCAATGACTTCTATTTCATGAAAAGTGAACATCCTCATGACAATCGGGTGCAGTACAAGCTGTATCTTATGCCACAGACTTTCCACTTACATATGTCAGTACATAAGTCCTATTTTTTATTTGTCTATTCTGTTTTAAAGAAAGGAGATTCAAATATCCCATTCCATTAAATTACAAAAATAATACTTGTTCTGATTAACATCTTGCAAGTATCAAAAGCTTCCGTTTCTCTACTTTTCCTATAAAGTTTTCTTTTTTCCCCCTCTTCTTAAATGAAGTGTTATGTGATCTAAACCAGAAAGCTCCTATGAACTTCATCTATGGATATTAACCAGCTGAAATAGCTATCTAACCATTCTAGAAATATGCAGATAATGAAGATGTCACTTAAAATGTACATGCATTTGGGATTTGCAAAGAAAAGTAATATACAACAATAATATCTTTGATCATGGCAAGAACTCAGAAATATGGGAACTGTGTCGAGGATGGTTATCATCAGCCCATTTTCTATTCCCTGTGCACAAATCATTTCATGCATTCTACAACCCAAGTCTCGATGTTGGGCTTCAAAAGCAATTTCAGCAGCAAAATAAGGTGCTTTTCTTCAATTTTCAAGCCATTTGTACGAGGTTAGTGTTGTTTACCCACCTGGTACACTGATATTTACATACCCCTTTAAAGAAAATTGGTAGGTATGATTTATGGAGTACTGTAAGAGCACAATTTTCCATGTAGTGCACCTAATCTGAAAGGGCACTTGCAAAGGTCACTCTGGCCATACAAATACCAAGTCTTCTCTTTGGAATAAGTTAGGATATTCATTTTTCTTGGAAAATGTCAGCAGTACCCTACTCTAGGGGTTAGTTTATGCAGATAAATGCGTAAGCCTTTAATCTTAGAGCAAAAATACTCTACACAAATGTAAAAGCACTCCATCTATCACTGTTAAGACCTGTAATTTGTTTTTATTTAAATCTCAAGCCAGGGTGGAGTGGGCAACAGGACCGTTAACATGGTATCTCACACATAAGCAGAGATCGAGGCAAAAAAACATGCTTAGACTCTCAACCTAGGTGGCTGGCATGCAGTGGGGTTGGAGCAGCCTAGACTGCTCTTTATGGCAGCTTCTGAATTGTTCCATTCTCAGGAGAGACTTCCTGCCCATCCCAGTGCATGGGAAATGGCCAGGAAGTTTCCTCCTCCATCCAGCATTGTAAAAGCAGTTATAGTTAAAATTCGGATGAATAAAACATCATTAATCATTATAAACTTAGGGATTCACATCAACCCTAGGAGAGAAACACCAACCTGAAATTCATAAAATCTTTTATGAATTTATTTATTTTCCACAATAGAAGAGTTATGTTTAAAGAAAATATTTTTCCATGTGGAATTACTCCCAATTCTGAGATGATGATGATTATTATTTTTTTTTTACAATTGACAAGAGAAATAGAGCACAGCCAATTGTGCATAGTGTGTGTAGGTTCATTGTACACATCTTATTTCTTCATGCTGTATAAAATTTATTCTTGAAACTAAAATTTCTTCCAAATAACGATTCTCCTAAAAATGTGTGAATTTTAAACTTAGGAGACATGAATATAAGGTAAAATATGATTATGAAATATTTGCCTTTATTTCTACAAAGTTATATAGAAAGAAAATACATGGAGAGGGACTATTTTTTATAGTCTGATGAGGTTTTGCAAATGAATTTGGAGTTTATGAGATGTGACTGGACAGCAGAGTATGGTCCCTTGATTTTGGTCTAACATCTGACATTGGTTTTGCTATTTGAATATCATCAAAGCAAAAGGAAAATATAACCATCAATATTACAGATTTCCTTTTGAAAATGTGGATATCAACATGAAGATGCATGTCATATGACAACAGTTGACACCATTGTATGCATTTTGTGGAGGGAAAATGCTACAATATATAAGCTGGATTTGATTTAGGCATCATTCTAGATATTATTTTTTTCTCTTGATTTTAAGAATATAATGGGATTGGTGATTGGCTCAACATATGAAATATTACTTGTGTAGAGAAAAAGAAAAAGATCGCTACTGGGTTTAGTAACCTAAGAAAACTATGATATGTCAATAAAGCAAAGGATCTCTAATTTCTAAGTGATAAGATTAACTGCAATTTCTCCAACTCCTCGTGTCAAACATTTTGGCAAAGGCACCATCCCTGAGTCTATAGCACACAAAACACTTCTGAACTTCTTTTTTATCTGCATCTACCTGTTGGGAATCTCTGCCTTAATGTCTGTCTGACAAACAACTCAAACTTTTCATATGCACAAACAAACTTCATGGTTACCCACTTCCAAACCTGCTCCTGCTACCATCTTCCTCATCTCAAGTTTTGATGACTCTAACGTTCCCTTCTCTCAGGCCAAAAGTCTGGAAGTGTTCCTTGTTTCCTTCCTTAGCATCACATAGTCAGTAAATCCATGGGTGTGGGTTTGGCCTGATCCCTTCTAATCACAGTCGTGTCTACCAACCTCCCAACAGGGCTCCCTAAGTGGCTGCAGGATTCCAATTTCTGCCTTCTACAATTTCTTCTTACCAAAGCTGTAGGATTTTTATTTTAACACTATGTATTAGTTTAGATCATTCCACTCTTTTGCTTAAAAAGCTGCAGTGGTTTCCTCAAAAAATTTTGCCTGGGCTCTGAGTCTCTGAATGCTCTATTCATTTCTCACTTCTATCCCCACTCTCCCCTAGACTCACCTTCCATCCATGGTCTCCTTACTCACTCCACTTCAGTCACCCCTCTCCTGGAAGTATCCCAGACATGATGCAGGACTTTGCATGGGTCATTCTCTGTGCCTATATTCCATCTGTGGGTGCAGACATGGCCCCGTCCCTCATCTCCATCAAGTCTTTCTTTAGGCATTCTCTTCTCCATTCCTGTCTCACACTCTGGCCCCTATGCCATTTTGCTCTCCTTATCACTCTTCTCTGCTGATTTTATTCCCACAGCACTTACCGCCATCTGACACAGCATATGTTTTACTTACTGTATTGTTTACTGCCTGTCTCCCCCCGAGTAAGATAGAAATCCCTGAGAGCTGAGATTTCTGCCTATTTTGTTTACTGCTTCATCCTCAGTGCCTAGAAAAATGTTTAGCATAGGGTAGATCTTGAAATATAAATATTTGGCAGTTGAACTGACAAATGCCTTTAACTACTTGTGAGATGCCAATAATTTTAGAGCAGTATTCTTTTACTCGCAGAGTTTGCCCCATAGTTGTATAAGCTTCAGCCTTACACAGTTATGCCTCCACATTAATATTTCCTTAATGAAATTGAAGTAGGATGTGGCAACGTAAGAGCTCAGAAACAGCCTTACATCAGGTCAGGCTAAGTTTGGTCAGTTAGGATTGATGGAACTAAGGTCTTGACCTTTAGTGAGAAAGATTACATGGAGGATGAGAACCCTTAGGAGACAGGATTCAAATTCCACCACTACTACTTTCCAGTTGTGTGGTCTTAAGTACACAAGTGGGCTTTGTGACCCTCAGCTTTCTTACCTGTGAAATGGAGCTGTGCAATTAATTCCCTCTCACAGATTTGAGGTGCAGCTGACACATGGTAATGTCAAATTCTGTCAGGGTTACTACTACAGTAATTGTAGACCACATGGTACCTTACATGCCTTCTATCTTTCAGAAAATGTTCACATTACATGGCAAAATGACTGCAGTATCACAAGCAGCAGAGTCATACTGAGCAGAACTGCTGCACATATTTAAATCTCTCTTGGATCCCATGGCTAATAAGCATGGTTTCCATTCAAAGTATCAGTATTTGGGATAATAAAATTTTGCCATTGTAGTTTTAAGTGCTCAACCCCAAATAACAAATGTAAGTAAGAAAGGATTCTGCTGGCTTGTCTCAGCAAGAGGCAAATCAGCAAATTATGGCTCATGGGTCAAATCCCACCTATGACCTTTTAGTGTATAACCTGCAAGTTATGAATTTTTTCTTTTTTTCTTATATCTTTAAGTGGTTGAAAAAAAATCAAAGGAAGAATAATATCTTGGACATACAAAAATTGTTTAGTTAGAAATTCTGGTGCTTGTTAATAAACTTTTACCAAAATGTAGCCATGTGGATTTGTATACATGTTATCTGGCTACTTTTGTGCTACAATGTTAGAACTGAGTAGTGAATTCCTGTCTCACTAAACCCAAAGAATTTACTATCTAACTCTTTAAAAGTTTACTGAATCCTGGTCTGTGAAACTTAGATCCTCACTTTTATTTTTGGTAAGCACGACTTTGTTTATATTACTTGCATAGCAAAAGCAGTGGATGTGGGCAGACCTCTGTACCTGGGGTCACTTCTCTGAATTGTTGCTATAGACGTTCCATATATGGGCAAAGTGATATCTCCCTGCCCTTCTTATTCCTCTCTTATTTTGTTCTAGCTTCCACACATGAGGGAAAACATTTGGCCCTTGACTTTCTGAATTTGGTTTATTTCCCTTAGCAAGATTTTCTACAATTCCTTCATTTACTAGTGAATACCAATACAATCATTTCATTCTTCTTAATGGCTAAGTAAAACTCTTTTGTGTACATATACTATGTTTTCTTTATGCATTCATCTATTGACGGGCACCTGGGCTGGTTTTATAACTTGTAATTGTGAATTGTGGTGCTATAAACATTGGAGTGGTTGTATTGCCACAGTGTGCTAATTTTAATTTTTTGGATAAATACTGAGGAGTGGGATAACTGGGTCATATGGTGGTTCTATTCTTGGTCTTTTGTGGAATCTTCATATTGCTTTCCAGAGTGATAGTACTAATTTTGAGTCCTATCAACAACATAAGAGTGTGGCTTTTCACCCACATTCTCACCAGCATTTATTATTATTTTTATTCTTGATAATTGCCATTGTGATAGAGTGAGATGAAATCTCAGTGTAGTTTGTGTAGCTTTGATTTGCATTCCCCTCAACTCTCTCTCTCTCTCTCTCTCTCTCTCTCTCTCTCTCTCTCTATATATATATATATATATATATATATGCAATGTTGTTGTTGTTGTTTATGCTTTTGGTGCAGGGGATTGAACCCAGGGATGCTTAACCACTGAGCCATCTACCCAGACCTTTTTATTTTAATTTTATTTTATTTTATTGAGATAAGTTCTTGCTAAGTTACTTAGGATCTAGCTAAATTGCTTGGATGGACTTGAACTTTTGATTCTCCTGCCTCAGCCTCCTAAATGGCTGGGATTACAGGTGTTTACCATCATACCTGGCTCAACAGGATGTTTTATATCTCACATTGAATTTAAATGTGGCCCTCTCTCCCATATGGAGAAAAATTTTGGCCTCAAAACTTGCAATGCTTTCCCAGAATTATTTATTGGAATTAGTTGCCCTTCCCTCAGAATTATACACACTCTTCTTCCAGCATGTTCTCCCAGAGATTTCACTGTCTCTTACCTTTGGAAAAAGTTGGTTGCCTTACTGTAGCTTAACTTTTTCCCTTTAATTTGCCCTACTAATTTGAAGCCAGCATTTCCATGGCCTTCTCTATTTCAAGCTCATCAGTTGATAATTCATTAAAACAGAAGAGAACAATGTTTTTGTTTGTACAAAGGGTGTGGGTGGGTGAAAGACAGTTTTAGGGAGAGCACTGGGGAGCTTCAGCATATGCACAGGACTGACTTCAGAGCCCTTAATTGTTCTATATTCTTTGTCTTCTCCATGGGTGGGGAATTCCCATGCATAAGGCTGCTGGGCACTGGCCCAAGGTCTACTCCTTTTCTGCTACATAGCTCATGATTGGGTGACAGGGCAGTGTCTAAGGACCCATGATGCTTGCTACCGTCTATTATGAGCCCTGTGACAGCAAGGAAATACCAAACCTACTTTCCCAGCTCCCCCTTGAAAAGGGCCCTTGCAGCCAGAGGACTGGCATTTCACTGCATTTCTAGTTTAATTAATGTCTAGGAGATGAACTTCAATTCCCACCCACAGCAGCATAAATTAGATGGAATTAAATGCAGTGCTCCTTTTTACTTCTGCTATTTTTACTTGCTGGCCGTTGTTTTCCCCCTCAAATCTTATGAACATGTAGCAGAATTGCACACTGCATCCTAGCATGAAACAAAACACCACAGATTTTTATTTTATTTATTTTTTATTATTTATTTGCTTCCCATCCTCTGAAGTCTGGCAGGTCTCTGTGTTCTTGGTCATCCCCATCACTGCCTAGATTGGGGACTGTGTGGTGACCTAGAGACCACTGGAGTCTGGGAGACAGGGCTATATGGTGTTTTGGGCTGGACAGTTTTAGTAAGGAGAGCAAGAATATGGTCCTGGTTAGTGACTGCCAACCAGGGGTGTGCAAGGAAACTGGGAACATGGGTGTTAGATATAGTCTTCTGCGGACAGCAGAAAACACCTTCTTAGCTCACCCTAATACTTCTCATTTTCTACCATTGCCTTTGTACAATAGAGGACAGTGTAAAGCTGGAGAGCCCCCTGAGGTCCAGGTGCTACAACAATTGTGAGGCTTCCAGCATTCTTCCAATCCAGTGAGAAAACATACATGTTACAACAGAGAAAAGAACCAGCCCAAGACCAATAAGTCCTTTTTCTACACCGTTTTAACTTGAGTTACTCACTGTTTATTGGCTCTGTGACTTTAGGGAGGGCACTAAATATCTATGTCTCAATTGACTCAACTACAAAAAAGGGAAGATAACAGCCTTTACTTTATAGACCCATGATGAAGACTAAATGAGAGAGCTCATGTAAAAAGGCCACAAATAGCCATAGATTTTAGCTGTTGGGTAAGAGCCTAATAATGGTCAGTTAGAGTTGGTTTTTGCTGCCATGATGTTGACCAAGGTATTTCATCACGTTGCTAGACCCAAGGTGAAGTAGAGTTGTTATCCTTACATCCAAGGACTTCTTATTAGGTTGTTTAACATCATTAAAACAATAAGAAAGCATATTATAACAGTACTGAATCAGTTAAGGGAGTAGGCCTGATTGTGAATTACTTAAGTGCCAACAGGGGTATTCTTGTGGGTGACTGTCCTAAATTGGTTACAGACTGTTTCCACAGAGCTGTGGCATTCAGGGTCTTGGAAGCAGTGATCCTACTAGGAGTATCCGTTTTTTCTTGGGAAGGTCTACATGCTTTAAAAGGGCTGTTGAGTAACTAGGCAATGACCAGGGAAAGTTAACCAGGAGGGCAAACAGGCATTAGGGACCACCCTTCATGAGAAGGATGAATTAGGTGAATCTTCCCTGGAGCCAAGAAGACTAAGTGTCAAATGGTTGCTGTCTGAGGAAGGGGCATGTGAAATGAAAAGTTGTAAGCCTAAATTTATAATTAAATTTTGAACCAATGAGCTTGCCTTTTAGGGAAATTTCCCTTCCTGGGGACTGGCAGAATTCTGTTCATTGCAAAAACTGTCTTTCTGGGAGGTCTTTGAAGAGAATCCTCAAGATTGCATGGTTAGATTGGCAGGATCCTGAGACCCCTTCTAAATCTAAATACTTAAAAGGATTTTCTTTTCCCTTTTGGCAGAGAGAAGCTTATTTATATGGACTTTGTGCAGTAAACTTTTCTGTTTTCTATAGCATCTAGATTTGCTCAATGGGTCTGAAATATAAATATATGTGCTATGCCTGTCAAAGAAGTAGCTTTCCACTGGGGGGATGTTCTTTGGAGAATGGAAAGCATTAAAAATGCATATTCCCCCATCTAAGAAAAAAAAAATCCCTTATGTTCTTCAAAAGCAAAATAGGGGAAAGGATTCATATGGAAATCCCCGTCTTTGAAAGTGAAGTGTGACAGCCACTTCACATTGTTGCCACACAGCCACCCAAAGCAGTGCAAACTGGATGAGCTTCCAAACAGGCGGTTAGTTTGCCATTGAAGCATGACCAATGCCTCAGCTAAAACAAGCAAACAAGCGGCTGAACATGTTAACATAATTTTCTATCATTTCTATTTGATGTGGATCGGGTGGAAAATCTGGGATGCAAGCCATGATGTAGATTTTCAAAATTGATTAGCATTTTTTGGACACTGGCAGGCATTTCTGCTGCATTTCAACGTCGAGTTAAAATTGATTAGTGCTTTTGGAAAAATGTGCACCAAATTGCTGTGCAAATTGAGGTAGTTCCAAGCATAGGATGATGACAAGATAAAGGCATAGAAGAGAATATAAGATCCATGCCACGAAGGCCCCTCAAGTGAGACGAGGTCTTGGAGGAGAGGGTGTAAATGGTTCCGTGCAGTTTTAGATTAGCTGTTGGTACTTGTCGAACACTTAGACTCTACTTGTGACAATGTGTAAAATGGGTTGCATGCTTGTAGGATAAAGGTTGTTTGGTTCCTTGTCACAACATTAATCAGAAATAAACTCATTTCAGTTGTTAATGTGAAATTGTTCTGTAGGTTTTTGCAGAAATTTCATTGTAGATGTGTTGGTGTCTGCTCTCTTCAAAGTTTTGGTGGTGTTAAGAATTGCCATGGCAAATATTTAGCCATTTTCAAATGACTCCTGGTAGGGATGATTGTAGTTTTGCAATTTCATGATTCCCTTTGAGTTTGTCATCCACAAGCATGATTCTTCAAGTCACTGGGTCCCTTTTCTGTTATCAAACACAGACAGAAAGTTAAGAAGTGAGTCATGGCAGGGCACATCTCAGAAGAATGAGAACCTTCAAAGGTCAGCTTTTCTTGCTTGTCAATAGTTGACATTTAAGCATTTATTTCAGACGTTGCTGATAATGTTTTTTGAGATAGTCAAGAAGAATTGCTGTGTTGGTATGCAATTATGTTCATAATGAGATGCAAAAATGCAAATATGGTGGTACGTGCCAGTTCTTTGGTGTGCCTTGTCAGAATTGCAGGCATCATGAGACTTTGATAGATACCATGTCACTGTGCAGAGTTGGGGAGCTGATGATTTTTAAAGAAGCATTCATAGCTAGATGTCTCTAGATGCTAATTAACAGGAATCTTTAGCAATGATAAATGTACAGGTCATTTGTTTTTTCTTGGTAAATTCTGACAACTTCATCAAACAATTTTATCAATAGAATTTGTGGGTAGTAGCAGCAGCAAACCTCTTTATTCCTTATCTAATGTTCCATATAAAATACATTGTATATTCATAAATGCAGCTACTAGAAGGCTACCTTGCATGATTGAATTCTTAAGGATCATTTAAAATGTAAATAAGAATATAGCCCATTAATACTTAAACACTGTAAGTTATCTTTTTAATATATTATTTCTATATTTGCATTTTATGCTTTTGTACAAAAAATTAAAAAAATTCGAGGAGGCTATGTAGATGACAGTTTGAAAGTTATTGCATGTTATGGGCTATTCTATTTTTGTGAATCTGATTTGATTTTCAAGAATCACAATCTAATTATGGAAGTGGCATAATGAAGAGGATATAAAGCACACCCTTGTTTCCAGAGCTTCCATCTCCATAAGCAAAGTGTTTATACTGAATTCCCACCACAACTACAGGAAGGGATAGCATGAAACAATAAAAGATCTTGGCCATTTAGAGACAGATGAGAGCTGAAGTATATATTCAATAAACATTCCTTGAATGTCTATGGGCCACTATGCTCTGGCTAGATATGGGTGGATATAATCCAGCCCCTTGACTCAAGGGCCTGCAGTGTAACCAGAGAGTCAGAAAGGCAAATGCACAATTACTATACCAAATGATAAGAGCTACATAACGATACCTGCAAGGGCATCAAAGTGCAGAGGAGGGAAGGTTTCACTTCCTAGGTGGTCTGGCTTCCTTGATGAAAATCTTGCCTATGAATGGGACCCTCTTTTGTCAGCTTCTTTCTTCCTGCCTCATTCATTGCCTCAGAGAAGGGGAATGGTTCCCTACTTTGTGTCTGCCTTGTAGTAATCATAAAGTAGCTCCTGCTGGTGTTGCTTTCCTTCCACTTTGTACTAAGTTACCTGTATAGCAGTGGCTAATCTGGAGTCAGGTTCAACTGCAAGAGATCCCATTGCACCTCAGCTCCATGCTCCCATGAAAATCATGCATTCAAAGAGGAATAAGTCAACTATTTGTAGTAATGAAGTGGAATCATCTCATCTCAGCTTGCACAGCACATTGTCTTGTCTCCCAGAGGGAATTCTGGACAATGTGTAAGGGGCAGAGGGAGACCTCACCAATGACACTGATGGTGGAGGGGATGGTGGGAAGAGGGCAGTGGAAAAGCTTCATTTGTCAGGAGAATGGGCAGAGTTATCTCTAGTTTCCTTCCACCTCCCCAAGCACCTCATGATGGCAGTAGCTTCCTCATTGTCAGGCTGATAGAATTTTTGGTTGAGGAACTTTTCCCTCCACTCTTTGATTACTCCCAGGACATGGAGATTGCAACCACCAGGGAATTGGTCTGGGTCAGTATCCTAACTAGAAATGAAAGCTCTGTAAAAACAGGCACTGTGCACAATCAGCTCTAATCCTAGTGTCAATCGGAGAAAGTTCCCTGCTGAAAGGTAGAATGAGGCAGAATAAGGTTTTAAAATACTTTATTTGAGTAAACAGTGATTCATGAATTGAGCAGCTCCAGATTAGACATGGTTTCAAGGAACCATCCAGTGAATACATAGGGGAGGCTATTCTGTAGAGTGAACCTGAAAGTGAAAATATATTTGATTTGTTACAATTATGCTGTTGCCTCATTTGGTCTATCTTGCTGGGAAGTCCCTAACTATGTAACTTTTAAGTTAGTTGGAAGCTTCTGATTGGTTAGCCTTGTTTCCTATTTTTTAAAATAGGCATTTACAGCCAGGTGTAATCATGCCTGTAATCCCAGTGACTCAGGAGGCTGATACAGGATCAAGGCCAGTCTCAGCAATTTAGTGAGGCCCAAAGCAACTTAGAGAAGTCCTGTGTCAAAATTTAAAAAAAAAAAAAAATGGGTGGGGCTGGAGATGTGGCTCAGAGATTAAATGCCCCTGGATTCAATCCCTGACATCAAAATAAATAAATAAATAAATATTAAAAATAAAAAGATAAAAGACATTTACAAAGAATAGCAAAAGAAAAGTTTTGCTTATGCTTGCAAATCAAGCAAGGCTAAGATCACTTCTGAGGACTTAATTGGCCCTGTTTACTCAGGTTCTCTTCCTGCTTGGTCTTCCTTTTAATTTATTTTCGTAGCCTGCACAGAGTAGATGTTTAATAAATAGGGTTAAGTGAATGAATACATAAAATGCCATCAAATATTCTGATCTTATAAAGAGTATGACTCAGAAACAAAAGGAAAGATATAAAATAAATTATATTTTAGAAGTGGAAGTGAAATCAGAGGAAATCTAGTTTAAGATAATTTCCTAATTTATCAAATAAGCAATGGTTTGTCAAGTCTCATAGCTAGTTAATATTAGATCTGAGATAATGAGTTATATTTTGGGGGTGGGGTGAATTTATTCTGTCAAACAGAGGTCAAGGAGTCACACATATGCAAACAAGGGAAGGAACTGAGGTTATTTAATCAGGAACCTAACAGACATTGAAGGTCATAGGTGATATCTCTACTTATTTAAAGAACTGTCATAGAGATGTTATGTAGATGAGAATTTAGTTTTGTTTTGGATGTTCTCACAGTTCAGATTTAGGCCAATGCATATGAAACTAAAAGGGATAGACTTGATAAGGGAAAGATATTTGTAAGAGTTACTTACTCATCATAGGTACAGAATGGATAATCCTTTGTTGACATGCTATGCAGGAGATGTCAGTAGTTGGTTGTTTGCAACCAGCTACTGAACTGCATTGTTCTTATCTATTCACAGTAAGTGATACTAGTTTGTGGTTATGGACCTTGGTAATTTTAGTTCTGCTCTTAGAAGAGTAATACCTGATAGAAACCATTTCCAGGAAAGGGCAAATCAAGCAGATTACTCAAGGAATGGAGTCACTGGAAATGGCATTCTTTTGCCTACACTTCATAGACTAGTTAGCTGGAACCAGGGATGTGTTTTACCTAGTCATGTCCTTCTACCAGGTTTTTGCCATCAAAGAATCGGCTAAGGGCTCCTCCTCCTCCCAAACCCTTCCAACTCCCTTCCTGCCCCTTGCATCATGCTTTCCAAGTTCCAGTGTTGTTATTGCAGACACTGCCACTAACTTTGAACATCTGCTTTCATCTTAGGGGACCAAGGATTGGTCTTAAGCGTCTGTGTTGCTAGTCCTGCGCTCTTAGATTTGAAACCTACTGGGAGTCATGCTCCCTCCAGATGTTAGCTAGAGTGTAGTTCATGCCAGGCTGCCCGTTTTGAATAGTGTGCCAACATGCTGAAGAATATTTAGGCAGCGAATGTGGGATGGAGAATAAATGTGTGCCCTGCATTCATTTTGTGAAAGTCTGCTTATTCTGGTATTTCATGATCAAAACCAAGATGGAAGAAAGGGTAAAAATTGGCATCAACAGCATGAATGACTATGGGGATAAGTGGGAAATGGTAATCTTATGAGAAAGAAATAGAATTTGGATCTGTCTTTCTTTTTAAAAAAACTGATCTGAGTTTCACTGTTAATTATGAGCTAGTTTTCACATTCCGGACACACATATTTCTGACTGGCTGTCAAGGATTCTATAGCAATAAATTGCACACTGAGGTCTCTACTTCGATATAAAATTTCCATTTCAGAAAAAAAAAATGATACCTCAGACATTGTATTTCAGGGTGATAATTGTACTTCTCAGGTGGTTAAAAAAAGATGATCTACAAATAATAATTAAAAGTTGTGCCCTAAGGGAATGTGGATGTCAGATATAGAACTAAAACATATGAAATGTTAGACTTGGGGCTTGACCTCGTTCTACTGTATTCAGTATCACAAATTCTAAGCATTATTTATGCTTCAATATTTCGAGGTGACAGTTGGAGGGTATATTAGGTAGAGGAAAGGAAACATCCCCGCTGGTGTATTAAACTACCCCTTTGACAACATAGCTACTTCTCAATGTTTTGAAAGTGTCAGGTTATTAACACTCATAGTTAATCCACACCCTCTGCACTTTTAGAGGCATATAGTTAGGGAAGGAGAAGACTTAGTAATTCATGCTCTACCCTGAAAAACGGTCAGAAGAGGTTCAAGAAGCATGTGTTCAAATCTGGTGATTGCCTGATGACATCTTACTCATAGACGTTATTATGTTTCTTCTACACATTGATCAAATGTTTTAAAATTTGTTTCTCACTTAACAAATCAGAACATTTTAATGTGTGGACCTCTGGAATCTCCCTGTAGAGGCTCAAAATGTCTGACAATACTTATCCCACAGCCCTAACTAGCTTGGTCTGTCAGGAGATGTGCTGGATTCCCTCCATGGGAGCAGGTTAAGAGTGCCTCAGTCCACCAAAATCTCCATTGGGTATGAATTACTCATTTCCTTTCTGCTACTCACCTCGGCCCTTCTCTTACTTGAGGTTGTGGGTGACTTTGATTCTGAAGGAAGTCCTGGCCCTACCTGTGTTTTCCAGTTCTAAATCCCAACTTCACAATATCAGGATTGGTTAACTACTGTAGTGTATATTTCATAGGCTTTGCAAAGAAACAGGACAAAGATGATCAAGGTGTGGCCCGTTCCTCTAGGGAGTTACACTAGCTTGAGAGTCACACATAGAGAGGAGAGAAGAGCAAGAGTTATGTTCCAATAGAAGCATGTTAGAGTCTGTAAACAAGTCAGGATGGTGCCTGGCATTTTGCCAGAGAAATGTTAGGGTCTGTAAACAAGTCTGGATGGCGCCTGGCAAAATGCCAGGGGGAGTGGTTTGTAAAGTAACGCCATCGAGCCATTAAGTGTGAAGATTCCTTATTGGTTGACTGCTGTATCTAGTTTATGTTAATTAAGATAAGCTGTGTGGAATGTATAAATACCTCTGTTGTCCTGCAATAAATGGCTCCCACTCCTGCTGTATCAATCTACACAAGTTGCTCGTCACCCCCCGGTTATTTTGCTGCAGCCGGACTGCAGCAGAAGCATGGACAAATTGCTCTGGGACCAAAAGAGCAGTGACTCGTGGGGCTCTAAGAGAAGGCAACAGCTAAGTGGGCCTTGAAGATCAGACAGATGCTTTCTCTGTAGGAGGAGGAAGAGGGGCATTCCAGGGGAAAGAGACATAGTGAGCAGAAACAAAGGGGCAGAAGAGAAAAACATGTCTGGGGATTGATAAATAGCTCCTTACAAAAGGAGGGTGGGGAAAAGATGGGAGATGATGCTTGTTCCAGGCCATAACATGGAGTCCAGTCTTCAAGTGTTGAAATATAAGTTCCTCCAAAGGCAAGCTGCACTAATGACATGAGGATAATCTTGCCTCTGGGTTAGCCATAACGCATTGGCACAGTGTGCCTCATAAGTCTTGTGAGGCTTTGTGACACATAGCTGAGGTCTGTGTTGTTTTTCTGATAGTTATTGCATTTTGCATGCCATGATGCCCCCCGGAAACAACTATCAGAAGGTATCAGATGACTGCCAACGATGGCAATCACAGCATCAGTGTGCAGGTACTGTCTTTGCCATCACCATATGCTGCCACTTGAACAATAGGAATAAACAGATTATGTGGAGTTCATGTGCTGCTGCCAACAGAATCAGTTGGGTTCCAAAGAGTGCTGGGGAATATCATTACTGTGGCTAGAGCACTTTGAAATTCAATTTGAGGTGATTGTTTCAAATGGAAAAAATCACATGGGCGGTGGTGGCATCAAGACAGGTGGCTCTGTCTATATGCATGGTGATGCTGAGAAAAGACAGCCAGCTGGTGAATCAAAAATGTGGCTGGATGAGTTGAAGGTGATGGGATAGACAATTTATGTGTGAAAAGAGTAGCAATCTGTTGATCTCTTGTGCTGTGGAGACAGACTTGACTCACTGTTGTCTCACTGTGTGCCAATCTGAGGGTGTGGGCAACCACCCTTTGGAAGGTGTCAGATGACAAACTGCACCTGGAAATGCCCTGAGCAGTACTGTGATGCTCAAAACAAAGTACCATATGTCCAGCTTTCTAAAATGATGTCGTATCTTGTCACCATGGATCAAATACCTTTCTTCGTTTGTCAGTCTGAACTGATCCAGAAGTGACTCAGTTAAGCTAGTTCATCCTCTGATTGTGTGCTAACAACTACAAAAGAGATCGAGACCCTAGCCCTAATTGCCATCCTGATGACCTGGGGAATACTTATATCCAGAATATTTATCATGTTATTTTGTTTTCTTCATTTGTGATTTCTACCAGATTGTGGGCCATCGCATCCTTTCTATCACTTTTTCCAAGACCCATGCTTCTCAAACTGGGGTACACTGGGTCTGGAAGTGTTCAGTGCCAAGGTGTATGGCAAAGTGAGAGTATCATTTTATGCAGAGATTTCAGAAACCAAGAGTTTCTAAATTAGAATGGGTGGCTATATCACAGAGTCACCAATCATATTTCATAGCAAGCTAAAGTGAAACAGACCCTTCTAAGCAATTTTTGCTTAGGTTAGGCTTCCTTTTTTTAAAGCCCTTAGCACTGGCTTGGGCAAGTGAAGTCCCCATTCATACCCTCTATTATAGAGAGTTCTTCCATAGTTCTAGAAGCAATTTCATTAGCTTAGTACTTGATTGTGGAAGGGAAGAAGTAAGGAGGGAGAGTTTGGTTATACTTAGTGCTTCTTGTTCAGTCATGTTTATATTTATGCATGAACAAGCTACTCAGGCAAAGTCAATCATCAAGCAAATGTCTAGATGGTCCTGTTATACATGCATGTTTCAGTGCCAGAAGCTCTATCTGAATGCTGGCAAGCTAATTCCAAATATAGGTTAATGGGGCTGAGTAGGAAGCACGGGTGGAGAGACACCATCCCATCCCTGTAATGGGTAAATACATACAGAGGGAAGTTTGTGTTATCTCCCAAATGAAGGGTGTCAAATGTCACTTGGTGATTGCCTTAGGAATTGTGCATACTTCTTGTTAATTTCTTCCCTGCCCCCATACATACTTGGGCCCAGAAGGAGATAGATAATATTGGTGAGCTTTTATATATCAACTTATTCACCTAATAAAGATTTGATAAGTACTATATACTCCCAAATAGATACCCAATTATAATCTTGAGAATACAGATAATTCAAAATATAGTAGTTAAAAATGCTTAGCTAAAAATGATGAGTTCCTTGTTTAGTACATCTATTTTGCATTATTCTCTAGGGGACCCAGAAACTCCTGTTAAGTAGCGGGTCCTTTCATTCATCTATTATTATATGTGAAATTCCTCTGAGCAGAGGAAACAGAAATGAAGAAAAGGGAAACACATTCATGTCCCCAATACTACCGATAATCATTTCCTTCTGTTTTCTTCTTCTCTCTCTTTTCTTTCTTACTTACCTCTTCCTCCTTTGAAGTCAGACTATAACTGCTTATAATGCTTATTTGCTGGTAAATATAAAAACAAGTCTTCCAGGGTTGCTGTGGGTTTAAATGAAATAGTGGGATGTGGGCAAACCCTCAGATCAAGACTTGCCCAGTCAATGTGGACATCCCTTATTCAGAAGGAGCTGAAGGGCCCACTTTGCTACCCTCTTTCTGTGTTTACTCTTGACCATTCCTCTCCTGCTTCAGATATTAAATACCATACCTGTGCAGACAACTCATGGTCTAGGTCCCCTATCATGACCATTCTTTGGAGCTCAAACTCCTGATTTTGATCTGTTATGAACCAGAGAAGCTGTCATTATAAATATTTGACAAAGGAACAGTCATCTTCTTTGCCAAACCTGCTCTTCATGCCTTTCAAGTCTTCTTTGATGATGATACCAATTCTCCTCCATGGTAGCCAGGCTCAAGGTCAGGAACCATCTACCACATCCACATCAGAGGATTGCCTGTCAATGGCAACCACCCTTCCTTATCTCCATCCCTACATTCCTAACCCTAGCACAGCCCTGTCATGAAGAGTTCATTTGGATAATAATAAAGGCCTATTGGTCAACCTACTCCCAGTCTATTAATAATTTCTGGCAGGTTATTGTTCCTAAAGCAAGTCTGTTCTGCTAAACCCTCCCAAGTTCTAATAACGCCCATTGGTTAAGTCCAATATCTTTGATGTGGCAGTGAAGGCTCTTCATGGACTGACCCCAGTCTGCCTTCCTAATCATTTTTTTTACAACTTGGCCTCAGAAAAGATGACCCTTGTTCCCAGTGTCTTAGTCCAGTTTCTGCTGCTGTTATAGAATACTAGAGACTAGGTAAATCATACATAAAATAAGTTTTATTTGGTTCACAGTTCTTGGGGCAGGGAAGTCCAAGATCAAGGGGCCACAGCTGGTATGGGTCTTATTGATGATGATAATAGAGGTAGGGGAGCAGGTTGAACTTGCCATTTTATATCTAACCTGAGGTTAGTTATAACCATTATCTCTTTATAATGCCCTTAATCCACTTTTGAGGGTGGTGTCCACATGACCTAACTAACCCTGAGAGGTTTCACCTCTTAATACCATTTAATCTCAACATGAGTTTTTTGGAGGGAATGGTCAAATGATAGCACCTGGCTATCATGTTCTTTCCTTCCCTCCTTCTCTCTCTCTCTCTCTCTTCTCTCTCTCTCTCTTGTCAAACACAAAGCTTTATATATAACATTTAAGCTACATCCCTTTGCAAAGGAAAGCAAGAACATCTGAGTTCTTTCCAACCTTCTATATCCAATGAGCAGTTTCATCATTGCTACAGAATAGGAGCATGTTATACATTAAACCAGTGGTTTCAACATTATATGTTTCCGTAAAATCCTTTTGTTGTTGTTGTTAAATTATTTTTTATCCTAATTTGTTTTACATGAAGACAGAATGAAATTCATTTCATATTACACATATAGGGCACAAGTTTTTAAGTCACTGTACACAAAGTATTTTCACACCGTTCGTGTCTTCATACATATACTTAAGGTAATGATGTCTAACTCATTTCAGAATCATTTCTACTCCCTCCTTTCCCCTCCTTCCCCTTTGCCCTATCTAAAGTTCCTCCATTCCTCCTGTGCTCTCCCACATCACCAGTATCTTTTCACCATTTGTTCACCATAATTGCTTTTCTTCCCTGTGAAATAAATGCCCAATAGGATCTATCTTCAACAGCTCCTGAGATGCCACCTCCACCACTATTCCCACCTAATCCCCATACCAAGGCATACTCTGTTTCTCCTCTGAGTGCACTTCAGGGATGCTTAGTAAACACCAAGTAAATGAGTAAGCAAGTGAATGAACAAATGACCAAGTGGAAGACCATCTCATTATACAGCACAAACTACAAAGGTAATCAACATGTTATCATTCCGGATGTTTCTTTCTGGAAAACAGACAACCAAATACCAATCCAGGAGCAGTAGCAGGAAAAATCACTATTTAGTATCCATGGCAACAGCAATAACAAAAAAACATTGCCCTGATATTGGCCTCTTAGAACTGTCTTTAAAGTTTGGAAATTCATAAAATCATTTTATTTATTTAATGTGGCAATTTTATTCTGTTTCATTGGTATTTATGTCTGGCCTTAATCCCAGTGTGAAACTGTCTTGATTAGTGGGGCTTCAGGATAAGTTTTAAGATCAGTAAGTGATTTGTTCTTTTTTCCCAAAATTATTTTAGCTCTCTAGCTGTTATATTTATTTTAACTTCTTGTACTTTAATAAATCACACTTTTGGAGGGTGGGAATTATGAGTTAGTAGACTCAGTTAACTATGAGATGAATGGCCCTAGAAAAAGCCTTTAAATTCATGGGTTTGTTGACACAAGCTTCTATTTTCACTAGGTTGTATATATTGCATGCATGAATGCATGTACATATTATAGATAGGTATATGCTTTTAAAAAAGTGGAACCCTCTACTTCTCTGCAAATTGGTGGCAGTGCTCAGGATTGTGTGCAATGATTGTTTTGTCCCAACCCTGGGCTGCTCTCCATGTGCTGGCCCCCATCACTGCTGGTAGGTAACTATGTGATATATAACTTGCAAGCAGCCCTGCTGTTTGTTACTGGCAATTAATCTCTCTGGTGCCTTTCTTCCATTCAGACTAAGCCTTTATGTTCTAAATCCAGCTATTCTACTGCTCCCCACTTGTGCTGTGTAGAAAAGACTCAGACTGACAGATTATCGCAGGGCAGTTAAGCATGTAATTGCTCAAATGAGTTAAAATCCCTTCAAATATCTGTCTTTGTACCTCATCACACCACTTCACGGACTCAAATATTTGACAATTGATGAAGATAAACTAAAGGGGCCTTCATTAGCTACCAACCACCGTGACAAGCTTCTTTCAGCGAAAGGCTGGTGAATTTTGGAACTATTATCTACTTAAAAACTGCAGGAAAGCAGAAAAATACTTTAGTGAACTTTAGAATAGAGAAAGCCAGAAGCATCACATGGAAGCTGGGGTCAGGATAAAAAAACATAGTTTGCTAATCTAAGGCTACACTTGTTAAAAATGCAGGGGAAGAGAGGCTGATACACTTATCCAATAAAGGAAGGGAAACATTACCACGTTCTCATAGGCACCATCATTAATGGCTGTGTGTTAAATTTAGAGGTAATTACAGAAATGGAGAGAGGGTGGCAGAAATCCAGCATTGTGCAGAGACTGATCTTAGTGTGGGGTTGCCTGGCTGCCAGGAGCCACAACCCCCTACACTAAGTCAGGTGCTGCTCTGAGCAAGTGTCTTGAGAGATGCATGGAACTTTGCTGTGGCATAAACCCCAGCAAATCCTCTGACTTTCAGGGAACTCGCAGCTCTCATATTAAGCGGTTTGGATCAGATGCCAAGGAAAACAGTGCTAATGTGACCCTCAGGCATCAGGATATAGAAGGGTAGATGCAGACTTGAAGCGTGACGGCTTGTGCTTATGAGGTGGTGGGCAGTCTATTGCTCTATTTTCTCATCTATGAAATGGATGACTAACTTGAGTTGCGTATTATTATTTTCTGTGATGACTGAGAAATGTACTTGGTGTAAATATTGGTAATTACTTCATAAAATGGCATATCTGGAATTTTCCTCTCTACTCTTCATACTTACTGTGAATCTTAAACTTGTTCCCTTATTGAATAAAAATAAGAACACTAAAATAAACAAAAAAGTGAAGACAATTTTTAAAAATTCCATTTTTCTCTCTTGGGACTTAAGTTTCCATGAGATTAGTTTGGATAGGCTGTCCTGATAGTGGTGACAATGGGACTCAATATCCAAGCAGTGTCCATGGTGGAGAACCCCTCAAGCAGGCCCTGACCAGACATGTCTGTCCTCATTAGTTAAATAATGTGACTGGTCAAATAACAATAGAGAATGAACATCTTTGAGTGAGTCCTAACTTTACTGGGAATCCTAGCATCTTATTATTGAATGTGATGTTGGCTATTGTTTAAATATAATTGGTCAAATTAAACATTTAAATAAGATGCTCAAAGAAGAAAATGACCTTAAACCATGTTTATCTTTAAATATTATGCGGTTTTTTTTTTATCATGTTTATTTTGTAATACTCTGTCACACAGACACACACACACACACACACACCATGCACACATACACACACATATGTATATATATACATATATATATACATATGTGTGTGTATGTGTATATATATATATATTCTGACTGCTCAAAAGTTCAGCCCCAGTTCTGATGTTCCTATGATTTGGTTTTGCTTTGACATGGGTCCCTGGAAAGCTCAGTATCTGAATGACTACTTTTTGGTTTTAGTGTGTAATCAATAGCCGAATGATCATGTAGGTTACTATGATATTTCATAAACACAGCAATGTTAGTAATACAAGCAATATTGCAATGCCATAATATTTTTTTTATTGGTTGTTCAAAACATTACAAAGCTCATGACATATCATCTTTCATACATTTGACTCAAGTGGGTTATGAACTATAATATTTTAGTTTTTGTAAACAAAAGTGTGTGGTATGTAGCTTTGAACAAATCTTTTTAAAAATTTTATATGTAATATTCTCTTTGTCAAATATAAAATAGTAAGATACTTCCCAAGCGTTAACACAGTATAATTAACTAATAAAATTATGTATATTTAAGGTATATTCATATATATATATATACATATATTAAACAGAGTGGGTTAGCTAAATAAATTTTGAGCTTGGACATAAAATGTTAAAAACTGTAAAATTTTAATAAACATGCAACAAATATCAAGATAATGTTGTAATTTCAAACATCATAGATTTCTTTGGGGCTAACATTCATAACATTAATCAAGATAACCTTTAGGAGCTATACTTATCCTTAGCTATTTGAACCCATTTAAGATAAGAGTTTCCTAATAAAGGCATATTTAGACAATTTGTCATATCTTGTGAAACTGAAAACAGTATCAATTTTGCCAGCTTAAAAATTGTAGGAGAGAAAGAGAGGGGGCAGGGGATTAGCAAGGATGGTAGAATGATAGACATCTTTATCCGAAGTATATGTATGAAGACATGAATTGTTGTCAACATACTTTATATACAACCAGAGATATGAAAAATTGTGCTGTATATGTGTAATAAGAATTGTAATGCCTTCTGCTATCATTTATTTTAAAAAAAATCAATAAAAAAGAAAACTCAAAATTATCAATAATAGCAGTGATGATGATCATTTTCATTCCAGGCTAAAAACATCACAGTATAAGAGAAAGAAATAAAACTCAAGATACTGCCCCAAGTACTTCTAGTGACCACAGGTGTAAGAGCCTGTTGGTTGTTACAAATTCCTGTGAAAGAAAAAGTGCTCAAAATCTTTTCCTAATTCTAGAATATCCTTAGTTACAATTCTGCACGGCAGGGGGCCATAAGTGTGATATGGCTATTTACAATCTTGAACAATTACTTTTGCTGCACCAGAAGGTCATGTTTAAAATTTAAATCTAATGGAATTAAAACATTTGAAATGAACGTTCTAAAATAAATTTCCATAATCCTTTGGTAGCCTGCTAACTTATTCTGTTTGTGGCATCAACCTTCAGTTTTCAATTCAGCCATTCTATACATTTAAACAACCACACACGCTGCTGTGGAATATCCACCTGCTCCTCTTTTATCAAGATTTATTCATTTGCTTCAAAGAAAAGGCTCTAGCTTTAATTGCTTCTTTGAGTATTTATTTAGGGCTTCATGTAGCTTTTTTTTTTCACCCTTTAGTCTCTTAATATATTCCCCAGGTCTACACTTTGAACTTAAATAATGGGAGTTATTCTTTTAAAAATCTATTTTTTAATTTGTATTATTTTAATAATTGTGAGATGGGTCCTTAAATTGCTGTCCTGTGCTACTTTGTGATTTGAGCCAAGGCTATTCTAGAATTAGAAAAAGATCGAGTACTTTCCTTCCACAGTCTGGAAGAGTACAAACAGGGTTATTTTCAGGGAGGATAATTATGTTCCTTCAAAAAATTATTCACAACTCTTGCTAATGCAGTCCTGAGCATTTTGTCCCTCAAGACCTTGTGCATTTCCATGTGCTACCTAAGTCCCTATTTTTTCTGCCCCAGCTCCTGTTGGCCACTCTGCTCTCAATGTACTATTTTCTATTTCACGGAACCAATACATAAATGGAACCCACAAGCCACATTTTCAATGTTATTTGCTGTGTTTTGGAAGCCTTTTATTTTAGTGGCTACTTATTACAATTTTAGTTACTCTTCAATATTCAATTCAAATATTCCCTACCCTATGCAAGTCTAATATCCAGAGTGTACCTAACAAACCAGGGAGAGAAAGGTGAATTAGATGCTCATGCAATGCACTCTACTTCTGGTGAGGCATGTTCTTGATATCTCAAGTGACATCATAGCAGGAACTGTAGGGTGCATCAGGATTTTTCACAGTTGCTGTTTCTAAACCACAACACCCAAAGATGGAATCAAGTGTTTATCAACATAATAATCACACAAGAGCAAGATCAATGCTGTTACTATACCTCAGGTTCCTTGCTATATCCTCTGAGTGTGGAATAAAGTAGCACTCAAAGCAATATTTGCTAGATAGAAGAATATAAGTAAAAATATTGAATGGGCATGGGTCTAAGTAGTCTATGAATGCATTGAAATCAAAAGATTAATCTTAAGAGTGTAGTAGATCAGCAAATGCTCACACACAAATACACTATTTTTCAGGCTATATTAACCATTTCTTTCCCCTGCTGCTACTCCTTTTATTATTTTAAGCTGTGTATAACAGTATAAATTAGTTCCTTGGAAAATAGTGGAATATGGCTTCAAAGTATCTTTTGAATTAAATATTATGTTTCTATTTTTAACACAGATTTATAATTTATGCAATTAAAATTACTAAAAGTCCTCTAATTATAAAATGTAAAAAAATATATGGGTAAATATCTAATCTTGGGTCAGTAATAAATCTTTAAACTAAGAGCAAAGGCTTTTCTCTCTCAGATAGATTAATGGAGCAGCGTAGAGAAAGTAAAAACAGACTCATACTATCTTAAACTGATTTTTGATGAAGTAATTCAAAGAAGGGAGGAAGTGCCAAAGCCAGTGGAGACCAATGACGTGAGCAAAAAGGAAAATTTAAAAAAAATTAGGAAACTATCTTTCTATATCTAACACCTTCTACCAACTTAATTCATATTTGATCACAGACTTATATGTGAAAATATAAAATCTCTTTAGGAAAAGTCTTTTTTGAAATTTAAGACTGGGCAAAGAGGTCTCTCCCAGAGAGCATGAAAGGAATAGGTTGATAAACCTGGCTTTACTAACATTGATAAATTTTTCTTCTGCCAAAGATCCTGTTAAGAGGTTCTAAAGACAAGCTACAAACTTAAAAGCACGTATCTTATAATAGACTTGTGTCAAGAACACATAAAGCACTCTGTAAACTTAATAGTTAACAAAAAAACAAACAACCCAATTAGACTATAGATTCAGATGATATGAAGAGGTATTTAACCAAAGGATACATGTTTAGGACAAATGAACACATGACAAGATGTCCAACATTATTAATGATTGGAAAAGTATGAATTAAGACCACACAGTGAGATAATAAGTACACTTTGACTTGAATGACTAAAATGAAAAAATAGTGATAGAGTAACAAATATTTGCAAAAATGTAGAAAAACTGGATCACTCGCATATTTATTTGTAAGGATATAAAATGCTATAGACTCCCTGGAAAACAGGTTTGAAACTTTCCTAAAAATCTAGACATGGAACCACATGTCCCAGCAATTGTACTCCTAGATATTCATTACAGAAAAATATTTCCACTAAAAAACTGTATGAGTGTTTACAAAAAAATTATTTGTAACAGCCCAAAACTGAGCAATACAGATTTCTATCAAGCAGTAAAATTCTAATATTTTCAATCTGTTATACATGACAGAATGCATTTCAATTCATAGTACACATATAGAGCACAATTTTTCATTTCTTTGATTCTATACAAAGTCGAGTCACACCATTTGTGTCTCTATACATGTACTTAGAGAAATGATGTCCATCTTATTACACCATCTTTCCTACCTCCATGTCCCCTCCCTTCATCTTCCTCCCCTTTGCCCTATCTAAAGTTCCTCCATTCCTCCCATGCTCCCCCCAACCCCCATTGTTGATCAGCATCCATGTATTAGAGAAGACATTTGGCCTTTTGTTTTTTTGGGATTGGCTTACTTCACTTAGTATGATATTCTCCAACTTCATTTTTAGCAAAATGGTGATACATGTATAAGAATACTAACTAGCAAGCAAAAGAATATCCATTGATATATGCAAGAAACTAGATGAATCTACAGAAACTTATGCTGAGAGAAGAAAGCCAATATCTGATAACATGTATGGTCTCATTTATTCAACATTGTTAAAATAACAAAATTTTAGCTACAGTAAACACATTTTTAGTTGTCAGGCTTTACAGAAGGATGTGGTGCAGTAAAGAAAAGACTACAACTATATAAAGGTAACATGGGGCATATGAGTAGTGGTGGAAGTTTATGTTTTTTGACCATATCAATATTGATATCTTCATTGAAATATTCTACTATGTTTTTGCAAGATGCTCCCAATAAGAAATACTATAATGTGTCTGCATATATTATCTTTATTATTACAACTTCATATAAATATACAATTATCTCTAAATTCATTAAGTAAAAGTTGAGTGTCTAAACAAAAAGAACATCTTGCTGCTTGTAAAATTAAAGCCATGACAAAAATAGCATGGAGAATAGGAGGGAGGAATTGGAAGTATTTTGGGGTATGATTTTTTGAGGAGAGAGAGAGAGAGAGAAAGAGAGATAATTTTTTAACAATTATTTTCCAGTTCTCGGTGGATACAACATCTTTATTTTATTTTTATGTGGTGCTTAGGACTGAACCCAGCTCCCCTCGCATGCCAGGATGCCAGGTGAGCACGTTACTGCTTGAGCCACATCCCCAGCCCTGATTTTTTTTTTTGTTTCATTTTGGTTTTGGTAATGGAGATTGAACTCACCTGAGCATTGAGCCACATTCCCACCTTTATTTTGTATTTTATTTAGAAACAGGGTCTCATTGAGTTGCTTAGTGCCTTGTTTTGGTGAAGTTGGCTTTGTACTAGTGAACCTACTACATCAGCCTCCCGAGCCACTGGGATCACAGATATGTGCTACCATGCCGCGAGGGGTATGATTCTTTTAAAGGAAGGTAATCTGTTATAAATTGAAGACATACTGTAAATCATAGGTCACTCAATAAAGAAAAGATAATAGTAGAATAAAAATACAAATCACTAAATTAATTCAAATAAAGGCAGAAAAAGGAAGGAAGAAGGAATGAATAAGAGATTGGTAAAACTATTAGGAAGATTAAAAGTCAATCATTTCAATAATTATATTAAATGTAAATGGTTTAATCATACCAATTAAAAAGACAGGGTTATCACATTTTGCAAAACAACAGGATGCAACTCTGTTTTATCTACAGAAAATCATTAAGAAAGGTTAAAAAATCAAATCCTGACAAAATATAGCATAAAATGCTAATCAGAAGAAAGTTGAAGGGCTATTCTAATATCAGGGAAAGAAGACTTAACATAAGGAAATATTGTCAACAGATGAAGGAGAAATTTGTGTAATCATAAGTGTGTTGACTCCTTCTAAAAAAACAAACAGTTCTAGCCATTGCCATTCAAAATTCATGATAAAACTAAAAGGAAAACTATCATATTCTGGGAAATGAAACATTTTTTAAAATTTAAGATAATTAAAGTCATACAAAGTAATTTTCATGAGCGTAACCTAGAAATCAACAATAAAAAGAGGTCTGGAAAAATCTCTGAAAATTTAAAAATAAAGTAATAAGCTCATAATTAACCCATGGGTGAAAGAGGAAGTTACCAGTAAAAACAGATAATGTTTTGGATGAAATTGAAAGAAAATGTCCAATTAAAGATATAAAAAATCTGAACAGATATATCATCAAAAAAGAAATACACCTGGCAAATTAGCCTAATATACTCAACATTATATGTTATTAAGGAACTACAAATTGAGAAAGTGAGAGGCAGAAAGAGAGAGAGAGAAAGAAACAACTATAAACCTGTAAGAAAGGTAATATCATCAAATGTTGACAGGATTGTGGAGCAATAGGAACTTTCATTTATTGCTGGTGGGAATAAAAAATGGCACAGTCATTTTGAAAAACAGTTTGGCAGCATGTTGCAAAATCAAAACACACCCTGATCTCCTTATGCTTATTGGTATTTATTCAAATAAATTGAGCTGGGTACAGTGCACACATCTGTAAATCCCAGTGGCTTGGGAGGCGGAGGCAGGAGTATGGTGAGTTCTAAGCCAGCCCCAGCAATTTAGTGAGGCTCTGTCTCTAAACAAAGTATTAAAAAAAAAAAAAAAACTGGGGATGTGGCTCAATGATTAAGTGCCCCTGGGTTCAATATCTGGTACAAAAAATAAATAATAAAAAATTGAAAACCTATGCTGTGCTCACACCTACCCTACAACAAAAATGTAGCAACATTCTTCATAATTACCAAAACCTGAAAGCCACTAAAATGTCTTTTAACAGGTGAATGGATAAACAGTCTGTGGAACACATACAATGGAATAATAGTGATGAAAAAGCAAGAAGTTCTCAAGTTAGGAAAAGACATGGGCAATCTTAAAATACATACTGCCATCAAAAGGAGCCAATCTGGAAAGGTTTCTTGCTGTATGTTCTAATGATATGACATTCCAGAGAAGACAAAACCATGACACAGTAAGAGGATAAGAGGATGCCAAAAATTCAAAGTAGGGAGTTGGATAAGTAAGGGAAGTACAGGGGAGTTTCAGGGCAGTAAGAAAATTTTGTATGATAATAGTGGATTCATTACACATTTTTCAAACTCTATAAAATATGTAAACAAAGAGTGAACTCTAAAATAAATTATGGACGTAAGTGAGCATTAGCTAACAGTCATGCATTATTACTGACTCATCAATTGTAACAAATGAACTTCACTAAGAGAAGATTTCAAAAATAGAAAAAACTGGGGTAGGGGATGAGAGAGCATAAAGGGAGTTTCCCTATATTATTCACTCAATTGTTCTGTAAAGAAAAGTTGCTCAAAAAATAAAATCTATTACAAAAACTGTGATATGTAATTGAAACAACATTTATATAAAAATGTATAGAATGGAATGACTACATTAGAAAAAAGGAATATAAAGTTTTACCTTAGGAGATTAAAAAGAGAGAGAAAATTATACAATTATCAACAAACTGAACACAGTATCATGTAAAAGGTACAATGCATCACAACCAAGCAGGGTTTATGCCAGCAATGAATAGCTGATTCAAAATCAACCCATGCAATTAGTCATATTAATGGAGTACAAGAGAAGCATAAAATTATTTTGATACAAAAAGTCATGTGGAGAAGTTCAGCATTCTTTCATGAAAATAACACTTGATAAACTAAAGTTAGAAACTTCTTCAGTGTGATAAAAGACATCAGTGAAAAACTAACAGCTGGCACCACACTTAGTCACAAGGGACTGAATGCTCTCCCCCTAAGATGGAGAAGGCATCAAGGTGTATATTCTCATCACTCTAATTCAATATTATTAAAGACTCTTTCTAAATAATGCATTAAGGCTAGAGAAAGAATAATAAAAACATACAGAATTTTAAAAAGAAGAAGAAATGATACTATCATCACTCACAGATTGACATGATTGACATAGAAAACCCTAAGGAATCTATAATTGAGTTACTGGAATTAATAATGACTTTAGCTGAGACTCAAGGTATAAGTCAATACATAAAAATCAATTGCACTTCTACATGTTAACAGCAAGGTAGAAATAATAATTTCAAAACTAGGACCATTTACAATAAAATTTTAAATTAATTAAATTCTTAGGGGTACATACATAATAAACTTAGAATTTGTAAGTTGAACAGTATAAAATATTGATAAGAAAAATCAAAGAAGACCAAAATAGGAAGACATACCATTTTCATCTATCATAATTCTCAATTTAAGATATCAATTCTCTCTAAACTGATCTTTAGATTCAGTGCAATCAAAAATCAAAATCCCAGCAAGACTTTTGATGGTATTGTTGTCTTTGATAGAAATTGGTGAATAGGTTTTTCAAATTTATATGAAATAATAAAAGGCATAGAGCATCAAAATATTTTTGAAAAAAAAAGTATGAACTTAGGGATTTCACTGGATGTTATCTGGGCATACATGAATCTTGACTCATACCATGCACTATATAAAAAAATCTGCTCAAAATGAATCATATCTATAAATGTAAAACCTTAAACTATAAAATCCATGGTAAAAATATGGAAGAAAATCTTTGTCAGCCCCTAGGCAAAGAATATTATTTGCAAAATGAAAAATATGAATCACACCAGAAAAAAAATGATAAGTTATACTCGATTACATTTTTAAACTTCTGCTCTTCAGAATCTACTGTGATAAAAATGTAAAGCCAGACCACAGGGTGGGAAAAACGTGTTTGCAAGCACATATCTGATAAGAGACTTATATCCAGAATGTATAAAGAACTCTAAAAGCACAATATATAAAATACAAAATCCCTAAAATAAAAAATGGGTGGAAGACTTGAAAACAATTGCATCACTGTTGCCTTTTCTTTAGAAAAGATGTGTCGAATGCATAAGATATGAGAAGCTGCTCAACATCATTACTCATTGCAAAACAAGTTAAGGCTACTAAGATATCACCACACATCTATCAGAATGAACTAAACTAGCAACAGCAAAAAAAACCAACAATATTTAGTGTTGAAAAGCCGCTGAATAATGGAATTTTCATAAATGTCTTGTTTATGTGATCATTGCAATGCAAAGATGGTATCTTTAAAAGTTAAACACAATTAGCCATCCTACTCTTAGGATTTATCATGAGGAAATGAATGTATACACCCAGACAACCACCTATATTTGAATGGTTATGGCAAATTTCATAATCACCAAATCTGGAAATAGCCCATCCATGTTATCAGTGAATATATGAATTACATACACAGAGTAGAATACTATTTGGCAATAAAAAGGAATAAATGACTAAGACATTACACATGAATCAGTTTTAAAAACACAGAGATAAGTGAAAAATCAGACCAAGAAGGTTAAGTGACCACCGGCAGACATCATATCTATTTCAGGAGAATTTTCTGTGCAGTCATAACACATTCATGTGTGGATACTTTGGATTAAACCTCACATTCATGCTTGCTTCTTGAGAGAAACACTTTACTTTGGAGTAAAGAAGACAAATGAGTGTTTGTTATCCTGCATTTAGAAATGAAATAAAATATTTTGCAAAGAAAGAACTTGTGACTCTCTCTCTACTCAGAATAACTTGAACTTTTACCCTCTTCCTGAAGTTAATCACACTTGATCTCTTGAGAAAAAATGTTTTCAATGTGAAACAATACTCCACTGAGATTTAACAAACTCTATTTTAATTGTAATTGATTTATACCAAAAGATAAAATGAGTTAATTAGAGCATGCTATTAAAGTTATTGGCAGGGGAATATATTTGATACAGCTAGCAAAGAATGGGCATGAGATGGAATATTATGTTAAAGTCTAAAACAAAATAAAATTTAAATCCTAAGATTATTCATTTAAAAATCCACATAGGTCTTTATCATTTTTTATAATATATTTTTCATATCCAGAACACATGAAGTTTTATTAAAATTACTATGCCACCTGTAGGGTTAATGGCAACTGTTGTACAGAAAATTTTACGTAAGCTATGTCTTTGGGCATATGGAAGCCTCCTTATTAACAGTTGTTACTCAACTACTGAGGCTGCAGGAAGGGTGCTTCTGCTTCTTTGTTGTCTTTATTTTGGGGGTTTTTCTCTCTTTCTTAATTATTTCCTATGCACTCATTTTCTTACCCAAGGACCATGAGCTGCTAGGAGGGGTAAAAGCCGGAACTACAGTTTTAGGAGTGGAGTAAGAAAGACCTTCCCAGAGGCAGAAAAGTTCCCATCCAGCAATATGAGCGGTGCCATGTCTTGCTTTCCTCCAAGGCATAATAGGCACCCTGAGATAAATATGTAGTCCTACTAGAAAATGGCTCTTAAACAAGTAGAAATGTAGAAGGAGGAATATTGTGTACAAAACACTATGTAGAGATCACTGGCTGACTAATAAAATGGGCCCAGTCAAAAACAAAAATTAGGGATCTGATGCATCAGAGATTATTTAATGGAATAAAGAAAATTTAAGAGAAATTCAGGAGAGAATTTTAAAAAGCAACAAAAACAATGAGGAGGAACTACTTAAATAATTACGATTCAGGTGGAGATAGATATCAGGTGAACATGCCCATATCTAGATATTTTGAGTGGATTTTGACTTTGAAGTGAAAGCCATAAAACCATTTAGAAAGAAAAAGAATATCTACAAAGGAATTAGGGAAAGGTTGAAATCAGATATCACAACAGTTATCCTGAAGGTCAGAACATAACAGATTAAGATAAAAAAATAGAGACTCCAAATTTTAAATTCATTTAAAAATTTTTTTGTAGTTGTAAATGGACAGAATATCTTTATTTTTATTTTATTTTATTTTTTTAATGTTGTGCTGAGGATCGAACCCAGTGCCTCACATATGCTAGGCAAGCAATCTGCCACTCAGCTACAGCCCCAGACCTTAAATTCAGCTTTTATGTTCATTTCTAACATTTAAATATGAGAAATGAATATTTGAAGAAGTAAACCTATTTTAAGAGATGAAACATTTGATGAAGTTTGTCACACATCAGCTATCTTTAAGGGAACCCTTGGGGACGTACTCCAATAAGATGAGAAGTGAATTCAGGGAGAAATAATGACAAGTGGATGAAAGATCTAAAAATGTAATAAATTATACTATTGTCTAAGAAATAAGTGAAACATGTCATTAAAAACATAGTACTAAAAGTTAAGGAAATACCAATCTGTAAGATGGGGATTGAATGGTGGAGTAGGAGAATGATGAAAGTGGATAATATCTTTTTTTCATTTAACTAGGAAGACATGGCTCTTGATAAGACTTCAAAAACTGAGGAGAAAAAAATCATCAGAGTAAGTTCCAAAATACCAATGATAATAGATGAATGAAATACAACTTAAATGTAGGCTCAGAAATTTCAGAAAATGGAAGAAGTTACCTTATACATGCTGTTGCATGATAGAAAAAATTGAACCATCTGTCCCATTCATTATTTTGAAGTTTGCATAAGCTAAAACTCCATCAAGCCAGCATCAGAAAAGAAAATTATAGGCCCACTAGTCTGAATACACTATGAAGAAACAGAATTTAACCAAGAAACTTGAGAATAGTTGGAATAAAAAATAATTTAAAAATATCATTCATCATTCATGGCCCAAAGAAAAAAATATACAATTAACTAAAAAATGAAAAAAATATATGCTGAAAGGTCTATTTAACAAAAACCTAGAAAATCCTTATATTTAAGAAACTTCAGAAATATTTTCTTGAAAGGCTGAAACAAGATAAAGATTCTTACTACTGTATCTCACCTTGGTATTAGGAGCACTAGATACGAACACTGTTGGTAGGAATATAAATTAGTACACCCACTATGAAAATTAAGTCAGAAGGTTTCCAGAAAGACTATGAATGTATCTGCCTTATACTGGCGCTATACTACCTCTCAGTATTCATCCAAAATAATTAATGTCAGCATATTATAGAGATACATGCATACCCCGTGTTTATAGCCATATAATTCACAAGCGCCAAATCCTGGAGTTCTGCCTAGGTGTCCGCCTGACAACAGATGAATGGACATAGAAATGTGGCATATATACACATGGTATATATACACAAGGGAGTTTTATTCAGCCATAAAGAAGAATGAAATTATGTCATTGCAGGAAAATGGAACTGGAGAGTGTCATGTTATGCGGAATGAGCCAGACTCAGAAAGTAAAGTGTTGTGAAGGATGAGAGGGCAAAAGGAAGTACTGAGAAATGAAATTGATCAAATTACGTTACATGCATGTATGAATACGTCACAATGAAACCCTCCATTGTGTGTCATTATTAAGCTCCAATAAAAAAGAAAAAGAAAATAAGAAGAGAAATGAAAGGAAGCTGCTTAAAGTAGGAAAAAGAAAATTATTTTTGTAATTACATTTATGTATAAAATTTAAAAGTATCAACTGATAAATTATTGGAGGTAATAAATGCTTGGTAATCTTGATTCAAGGTCTATATACAATACTCAATATTTTTATTATGTTAGAAATAGATTAGAAAAAGTTATAGTAAACATGGTATTATGTAAAATGGCAGAAAAAAATCATGACTGACATAAGAATTAATTATACAAGTAATGTGTAAGATTTTTATGGGGAACAATATACAATTTTAGTAGAGGGCACAGAAAAAGCACCATATAAATGGAGATATATATCATTCTCTGGAAGAGATGGCAAGGTTGTAAGGGTATTAATATTTTCAGATTAAATTATAAATTTAATGCAGTCTGAAAAGGAACTTTTAAGAAACTTTCAACATTTTTATTAGATTTACAGAAAATTATAAAACTTTAGGAAACTTTGAATTCAAAGAAGAGCAAGTATATGGGGGCTGGTGTACAAGGTAGAATTAACAGCCTGGTTATTGCACAGTTCAAACCACACAAGTGCTTTTCTTTCACATGAAAAGATATGAAAAGAATGCAGGTGAACAAAATTGAATCAGAATAGAGTTCAGAAATAAATCCACGTGCATGGGAATTTGGCAACTGAACTTTATCAGGTTTCAAAAATCTGTGAAATAAATGAAAAAAATGGATCACTTTTTTTCTGACTTTACACTATACATGTAAATGAATTCTAGGTGGATTAAAAGCCTATAAATTTGATATAAGGGAATATAAAAAATTATTTCATTATCCCTTCTTTTAAATGAGATTCAAACAAATTGTAAACCATCAAACAAAAATTAATGGACTTGGCTAAATCACAAATATTTTTATTCAACAGAGGCCATCACAAAGGTTAACAGATGTATACATGACTGGGAATAATATTTTTTTTCAACATTTGTCTAATGATAAATAACTCTAACATGAAAATATCCTGATATTCATAAAGGGGAAATAGGTACAAAATAGTAATGGAAAATTTACAAAGATGAATCCAAAAGCTAACAAGCATGAGAAAGACGACACTTATATTCACTAGTAACAAAAGAAGTGAACTCAAAGCAACTTTGATATGACACGTGTACAGTGGGAAAGTTTGATATGCTCAAGTGTTGATGGAGTATGGCTATGACAATGCTGCTTGTGGGAATGCAAATCCTCATTTTAGATGGCAATTGGGAGTATATATTGAAATTGAATGTAAATATATGATTCAGGTGTTCTATTCTTGATTAAATACTCTTTGAGAAACATCACATATATGCACAAGATGATATGTACGGGAATGTTGTCCCAGCACTATTTCTCAAGGGAAAAAGAACAAAACTAAGTTTCCATCAATAAGAGAAATGATAAATGCAAAGAATGTGGAATACGCGTGTGATGCAGAACTACACCACAGATAAGATGAAACTGACATGTAATAACATGCAGGGATCTCAAATACATAATTGTCTGAAAAAGTGGGAAATAGAATGAACTATCTTTTGAAATAGCATGAACAAAATGTTACAAGCACAAACAATGCTTTTTATTCAAGAATACAATGTAAGAAAGGAGGTGCAGAAGGGGCTGTATCAAGTACATTAGAAAGCATGCTTACAGGGGTATTTGGCTGGCATAGAGAATGCTTGGGAATTCACATGCCAAGGTTAATTCTTCAGGCACTAAGATCATGGGCTTTGGTGCTATGCCTGCTTTGCTCTGGACCCAAACCTCTGCCACATGACAACTCAAATGTCTTTGTCCCATTCTATGAGCAAAAAAAAATTACTTTTTTCCTTAGAGAAAAAAGTAGTTTTATTTATCTCAAGGAAACACAGTCATGAATAAATATTCTCAGCAAGTAACATGGCTGGGATCATAGGCATGGACCACCTTGCCTGGCAACAGTTGATTTTAAAAACATCTTTCTCTTTTATTATTTATTGAGTGTCTAATACATGCCAGATTCTTCATACATATTTTCTGATTCCATAATGTGGTACTAATCATCTTCATTTTACTGGAAGCATGATGGAGGCTTCTCTAGTTTCTTTAGTTAAGTTCCATAGAAGGAGATTACATTTATTCGACAAATATTTTTGAATGCCTAGCACTAAAGATATGACTATTTTGTGCTTGTTTAATATTTATCTATAAATTCTACACATTTTACTGTATATTAAAACCATTTTTATTCTGACATATGCATCCAAAACAAGAGGATGTTTGCTCCGTTTCAACTAATTTACTCAAGAAAACTAGGGGGACAGTTTTTCATTCTCAAATAATTGACTCTTTGGTTGTTTTTCTTAGGGCTCCTCTGTGTCCATTCTTTCCCTATGTTCTTTACCATTATGGATCTCTCTCTGGGACACTCTTCAAGTTTCTTTGATTATTTTAGCACTGGCTCTTAGCCTTCCCTCTCCATGCTCTCTCTCTTCATGATTATTACACCTCAGACTCAAGAGCCCCGACTTCCTCAGTGCAATGAAGCACATTGTTCATGCCACTTCATATGAGCCTGATTTTGGTAAGTTCTAAAGAATCTTTCCCACTTCTGAATCTGGAGTCCAGCACATTCCCCTTCTGATGACATCTTTATCTGTTACTTTGCCTATAGACTTCTGTCGACTGAGCCCGCAACTACTATCTAATTAATAAACTTCTTATTTGCCAGGGACTGGTCTAGGCTCTTTGCAATCTATCTTAGTGTATCTCCACAACAACCTGTCCCACCTGGTTCACAGGTGGGAAGAAATGGTATTTGACACAAGGTTAATGTAACTCCAAATAGAAATTTGTTATCTATGTTTTAGCGCCTCTTGCCCTCCTAGTTCATACTCCTGTTTCCTCCTTTATTTGTCTCTTCCCCGCCAGCAGGTGCTCCAAATGCATTACTGGATCTTCAAAGCTCCTTCCTTCTTGGCTTCCCAATGATAATTCTGGCACTCCTCAGTTCTAAATAAACTACGTTTGCAGGTAGCCATTGCTGTAAAACATCTATTTTTAGATTGCATTCCAAACTTGGGTTGTAAAATGGATAGACTGGGTTGGAAGATGCCTTCACAAAATGATAATAGAACAGTGGCCTTATTATATGTAGCAGGGCTGATAGTTACTTTTGGAAGAATTTGTTATATACAACAATTTTTGTTACACATTTGGGGAACATTATGCATAAATGAGTGATAGTAGAAGATGCACTCATGGGCTGAAACTATATTTAAAAGGAACTACTGTAGAAAACTGCATGGCTGAGATTATGAGTTTCACTGTAACTGTGAAACATTTCACTTGAGCATTACATCTCTTCTTTGTAGACATTTGACTAACTTAATATCTATCCTAGCTCAACTTGATATTCTTTATTTCCTTCAAATTACATTTGATCCTCTCATACAAGCAGAAAGTAAACTTTTTCCTACCTTATTAAGAAGCTCTCATTACTATCCTCCTCTTATGCCATAATATTGGTATCTTCTTTCTTCCTGAGTAATGTGTGTTATTTTTCAGAGAATCAGTTTCTTATTACTTACATAAGAAAATTCCTGCAAATGGGTTGATAATCCTGGTCCTCTGTGCTCAGCAATCTCATTCACAATGCCTTCCCCTCAGCTTCATCCTCACAATTTCTGTCTGCTGATATTCTTGCCTTTGCTTGGTACAGCCTCTGTTTGGAATAAGTGTGCTGCTCCTACCTGGTGTCAATGTGACCCTCTGACCGACACTTTGATCTCTTTCCTTCCTTTGTAAGTAATTTCTATACTATGTTCTTATGGCCTAGAACCTGTGCTTTTGCTTTCTTCTAGCTCTCAAATAGCACATTCTTCTTGTCATAGAGATAAGTCACATACATTGCTGTCACTTCATCACTAGATAACATACACTTAGGTATACTCCAAGTCTTATTTCTCTTTGCATCCCCCATAGTTAATGTGAGAAAATGCAGTGTCTGCTTTAAGACCCTTCTGGGCCCAAGGAACAGGCTGTTGTGATGACTATGGACTAGATGTGGCTCCTAGAAGGGCACAAACTGCAAAACACAGAGCATCCCAGCATAGCACATTGGGCATCTCTCTTCAACACAAGTGTTCCTCACAGAAGTTTCCGTGCCTGTTCATCAGTTATTCTTTTTTAAGCCTCTGAGTGACAAGAGTGAGGAAAGGTGACACCCCAAGCAGCTACAGAAGCTCCCCTGGTTTGGGAGCTCCATATTTTAAGTAGGAATCAATATGTCCCGGAACACTTTCTGGCTTAGCTCTCCATGTCCGTGAAAGGGTCTCTAATAAGAATCACAACAGTGGGATACACCCAGGGTTATTTGTACTTCCTTTAATTTGGATGCAATTCCTCTCTGAGGGGTCTCTTTTACCATAAGTGATATCACTCACTACCAGCTGACATGCTAACTTTATCAAGTATCACAGAAGAATAGTCAGAAAGTTAATTCAATGCCAGATGTGCCTAAGTTGGAAGAAGAATGGTTTTGTTACCTTTTAGTTATAGAAGAAAAAAATTAAAGTATATTTAGTATCCATTATAGTAGATGGTCATCATAGATTGTCTCTTTTTAAGTTTTTACAATGATTCCAAAATGTATTCTTCATATACATTCTACAAATGAGGAAATTATGGTCCAGAGAATTTTTAAATAACATCCAAGATCTCATATGAGAACCAGCAAGGTATACAGCCAAGCTTTAAATTATTGTCTGTCTGGCTTTAAAGTTTTTACTCTTTTTCTGCCCCATGATGATTAATTGATAGACTGAAGATATGCAATGAATATTTGTTAGTGTATGAAATCTTCATTTTTGAGTAGTTAGTGCCCATACCTGCATTATTTTGAATTGGGTCTTATCTATGCCAACATTCAGATGAGTTTGTTATGTGATGGGTCATCTCTGAAATCCAGGGTACTTGATATGATGCCTACTTTTGAAATGGTTGAAGAATCAAGTGGTAGGAATATAAATTTCCATTAGTTTCTATCAGTCAGGGCAATTACTCTGTGCCTCACTTTCTTTGGAAATTAAAAGGATGAGATTCAATGATCTGCAAGTCCTTTCCTACCTTTACTATCCTGTAAGAAGGAAGTCTGAAAACTTTGAATGAAGTTTTTGGAATGAAGGTCACCATTTGACCCAGCTATCCCACTCCTCATTTTATACCCAAAGAACTTAAAATCAGCATTCTACAGTGAAGCAGCCACATTAATGTTTATAGCAGCTCAATTCACAATAGCTAAACTATGGAACCAACCTAGATGCCCTTCAACAGATTGTGGTACATATACACAATGAAATATTACTCAGGCTTAAAGAATGAAATTATGGCATTTGCAGGTAAATGGATGGAACTAGAGAATATCGTGCTAAGTGAAATAAGCCAATCTGAAAAAATTAAAAGTTGAGTGTTTTCTTAGGTAAGTGAATGCTGATCCATAGTGGGGCTGGGGGATAGGAAAGAATGAAAGAACTTTGGTTTGTGTACAGGGGAGTAAAGGGAGGAGCCTGGGGTTGTGGGGGGTAGGAAGGATGGTAAAATCATATAGATTACACTTCTGGAGTGACTCTGAACTATGTACAGCCAGAGGAATGGAAGTTTTGCTCCATTTGTGTACTATGTGTATGCATTCTATTATAAAATAAACAAATAATATAAATAAATATGAAGGAAGTCTAATTGTTCTGCAGTACCTGCCATGCCTAGGTGACCAATCAAGAGGCAAGGAGGAGAGCAGCTGAAATGACTCTTTCCTTCCTTTCTTCCTCTCTCTCTCTCTCTCTCTCTTTTCTTCCGTCCTTCCTCCTCCTCCTTCTCTTCTTATTCTCTGCCTCTGCCTCTTCCTCTTCCTCTCCTTCTCCTTTGTTTTTGATGAAGGGACCTGACCAGTAACCTCTTGCTTCTGGGACAAGACTCAGGTTTATGCAGGACATTTAACAAAGATGATTTTCAAGGTTACATAGTTTTTTGTGTGTACATGTCTATGAGAAAAGAAAGCACAGCCACAAGTAAATCCACCATACAGTAACAGAAAAACTGACTCTGCAACACAACCCAAATCTCTAGGGAGTACTGCAGCATATGGTGCTTATTTTTTTATTTAAGTTTTGCATTTAAACTTATAATTTGTTTTAAGTTATTGCATAACATGTACGATTTGTGTCAGTGTTTTTCTTTTTTTATTGGTTGCTCAAAACATTACAATGATCTTGACATATCATATATCATACATTTGATTCAAATGGGGTATGAATTCTTATTTTTCCCACGTGTACAGATTGCAGGATCACATTGGTTACACATCCACGTTTATACATACTGCCATACTAGTGTCTGTTGTATTCTGCTGCCCTTCCTATCCCCTTCCTATTCCACCACCTCTCCCCCCTCCCCTCCCATCATCTCTCTACCCCATCTACTATTAACTCATTTCTCCTTTTTTCCTCCTTTCCCCTCACAGCCTCTTATATGTAATTTTGTATAACATTGAGGGTCTCCTTCCATCTTCCGTGCAATTCTTATTTTTAAGGTGTGTTACCTTTGCTATATAAAGGGGGGGTATATTCATAAGTGAGAAAATAAATTCACAGGCAGAGAGGACCACACAACTGAATGTTCTAGTGAAACATCCAAAGATATTTCTGTTCCCATAAGGTCCCTTCTTAATTCTAAGAAAGTCATATCTAATTGTTTTCAATGGGTTGTAAAATAATTGTTCATGCAAATACCTGGTGTTGTAACAGTCTCTCTTAAGTGCTCTGGAGCAGCAATATTAGTTTCAATTGAACATTAATCCAAAGAGTAATATTTTCACTCTCTTAAACTTCAATGAAATTCACCAGTAGGACATGCACTTTCAATGTCCCATTCTACATCCTCATTCTAAAACTGTCTTGGACCTTTTCAAGTCCATTCTTAGTTAATTATTTAAGATTTTTATGCTCATAAATAGTTCATTTTTTTAAAAAAAATCACATTTGTTCTAATTGCCTCCATAGAATAGATAGCACATCCTAAATTTGGGGGGTTTCCTCATACTAGGTTTAGATTTCATAAATATTTGCATTTTTATGGAATTCAATATACCAAGACGTTCCTGATTCAAATTTGTAAGCAGCAAACTTTTGCTATTCCAGGCGTTTATATAGACATCTATGGTTGACTGAGGTCCTAATTGATCTGCCTCTACAATTGACATACTCCTGTCAATGGGAGTGCCGGAAAAGATTATTGAATATGCAAATTAACAAGTCAATATCTGACATTATGGCAAGCTCAGATTTGACTATATGCTAATTCAGTACAAATTTACTTCAGTTCCTGCTGTGTGGCTGTACTGAATTCCCATATGTGGTGCAAAAATGGCAGAGATGCCTAAGACATAGTGCTTACTCTCATGATATTCATTGTCAAACAAGGAAGATAAATATGTGATAGGTAATTATGATTTTTAGAAAAATCTTCTAACAAAATTCTATGTTGTCCAATGTTTTGTGGAAACACAAAGTATAGGCTGAAAGCAGGCTTTTATCCTATTATCTATAGTTATTTTCATCCTGATACAACATAAATATCACATGTTTATCCTGACATGGGGAAAGCAATCAACATTTTCCTCATTTCTTGTCTTCTAACCATTACAGTGTCAGTTCAGAAGAACAACAATTCCAAAGTCTGAATTCAGATGAGGCATTTCCTAAATGTCTTCTTGTATTTTTCTTCTTCTTAAGTTTGGGGTCCCAGTGAAACTTCCTGAGATTCTGCAGTTATGTGAGGAGAGTCTGAGCACAGTTCTGGAAGACCCTAGCCTAGGGAGCACAATCTCTCCTTCTCATGATGACATATGGCAATGTTGATTGGGACCTATGCAAACCCCTGGTAAGCAAAGATTTTTAATTTTCTTCCACAACCCAGACCTATTTCCAAAAATCAAAGATTTAAAAGATAAAAAGATAGCTTTAAAAAAAAGCCACAAGAGACTGTTTTACTTTAATAGGTGAAGTCATGCACAACAGCTAGAATTAGACCCACATTCAGACCCCCTGAACTTGTCAAGAGAAGACTTTACTTCTCAGTATTCCCTCTGCTCCAGGCTCTCGCGAATGCTGGAGACAGATATTCATCAGACAGAATCTGCTCTTGACATTTCTTGCAACACATGAAGTATGTGTAGTAGGTGCCCTGGAAGACCTATCTCAGTGTTCACTGGGGACAGAAAAAAATATCCAATAGGCTATTGGAACTGGGAAACTGAGTCCCATGAAGCTCATATACCCTGCACTGCTTAAGACAACACTCCTTATTAATGGAAGAATAAAGTCATTTTCTTTGCCCTCCCATTAAGTTTTATCATCTATGTTCCTAAGAGAATGTGAAGCAAAATCAAACCTGGCTTGAGGAGAGTTACAAACCAGTTGGTAAATGAAAACAAGATCATTCTCTTAGAATTTTAGACTCTATTTGTTAAACTTTTAGAAGTCTGTTTAAATGTCCACTTTGACTATACTTAGTAATCAAAGTGTTTTAAAAAAATTATTAACAAGATAGATATCTCAATTTTTAACCATTTGACTAAAATATCTTTTCTCAATATATTTTCTTAGGATTAAGAAAAATATTTGGGGTTGGGGGTATATGTAAATTATTTTTTAAGTTAATAAAATTTTGGAGAAGTGACTACTTCAAACAGTTTTAAGAGCAATAAAGATAACATGAAATATGTGAATGCTGGATTTTAATTCGGTTCTGTTTTGCCCTTCATCAGTATGATATAAAAATCATTCATGCATTTTTATCAAATTTCATTTTACACTGTATTAACCATCTGTTAGATGTCTATTTTGATGCATAGCTTTTTCCAAATTCATCATTTAAGAACATCTCTAAATTGCAAATTTGCAATGACAATTAGAAAATGACTGAATGAAATGCACTGTGGAAATATGGAATTCGGGGTTTTGGCCACAGGATGATGAAAATGGAAGACTTGCACAATGTACTTCTGGTCTGTCCTCTGGATTTCTAGCAAGAACTAACACCCTGGGAAACACAATTAAACAGAACAGGACTAAATACTTCACCAAGAAAATGTGATTATGTGTGGTGAAATGGAGCCTCACAACTGGCAAGTTTATAACTTTGAGAAGTCACTTCAATGTACATGAACAGAACACCTCTGGCCTATTTCCCCCTTGAATACCATCAAAAGATATTTCTTTAGGGCCTCATATACGCAGGGTGCCTCTCAGTTTTATGCAGAGCTTATTGAAAGATTTGTTGGAGGATTTTGTTTGTTTTTTTACTACTGCCTTTGGGGACTGTGTTTCGTATTCAATGTGACAAATGTCTTACTGTTAGCATGTCTACTATGACCATAACTACTTTTGTTTCCTCCAAATGCTGCCAGTGAGCCATTTTGCTTGCTAGAAACTCATCCTTATCTTATTGCACCAATGCTTGAATGAGATACTTATTTAGCAACTGCAATTTTTTTTCCAGTTAATACTCTACCAACAGCATCTTTTAAATTCTGTATCAGGTCCTCCATCCAAATTTTCAGAGTATGTATGGTCTTGTTTTTGATGTGCCATCCTGCCTACTCAGTCCTCCTGCACAGTCCTGCCTCAATTAAGACTGCAGAGATTCCTGAGCTGGAATAGCTGTGATTTGTGTTCAATCTCCCCAGCAGTGCTGAAGAAACTTTTTCTTTTTTTTCCAAATTCAATTCTTAATACTCAACTGCAATTATTCACTGAAGACATTGCAAAGTGCAGTGGGTTTAACAGTTATAATTTTTTACTTCATAAAAATACATAGGTTCTGGTGATGCAACACCATTTACTTTCTTCCTTTTTCTGTTCTTTTTCTCTTTTAGTGTTTTAAAATGAAATCTGCCTTTAGTTTCCCATACATTTGGCTTGCACAAAATTTATCATCATTTATTTATTTATTTACTGAATAAATAAATTGAACCCAGAGGTGCTCAACCACTGAGCCTTTTACCTAGCTCTTTTTTTAAAAAAAAATATTTCCTTCAAAGACAGGGTCTCCCTGAGTTGTGAAGTGCCTCTCTAAGTTGCTGTGGCTGGCTTTGAACTTGCAATCCTCCTACCTCAGCCTCCCGAGCTGCTGGGATTGCAGACATTCACCATGGTGCCCTGCTATCATGTCTTATTTAGAAGTTCCTTTTTCCTGTGCCCCTCATACAAATTAATGTCCTAGGAAATATTTTTACATATTCTGGTCTCTGTGTCACACAGTGAATACTTTATAGGCACTGTCACTGATGGTGACACAGAGATTAGGAATCTGAACTAGGAGTCTGAACTAGGAGTCTGAAGCTTCCCTAAAGTATACTTCAAAGTCATTTCCTGGGGTTTGGTATCTCCCCACTCCCAAAGTACCTTAGTGGCAAAAGGCTCATGGTAAGTCTTCTCAAGGTTGGGGTTGGCCACCCAAGTTTTTCTCTGCTTTCTTCCCTTTATTCCTGTTTCTCTCTTTTGTAGATAATCCACTCCATCACCCCTCCATCTCCCTCAGTGGACTTTTAAAAACTAAGTGTTGCCTCACATTCTGGAGCAGGGGTTCAGGAACTATGCTAAACCATTTCTGTCTTTTTTCCCCTTACTTGCTCATTTTTGAACAGTTTTTGCCCCAAACATCTTCACGCAAAATATGCCAGCTGCTCCTAGACCTGAGACTCAGAAGACTTCCCCTTCCACCCTCGTGTCACAACTTCTTGGTGTCTAAGTTACCTCAGTTTTATCTTTATTAGTCTTCAGAAGAAGAAGAAAAAAAGGCTTATTTCTTCTCTGCAGTCATTTTCTCTATTTTTAATGTCCTCCATCTTGTTTCTTCTTGCTTTGCTTATTCTTCAAAATAAATGACTTTCAAATCACATATCTTGAAACTGAAATACAAGTGATTATTTTCCACAGTAACTGGAAGTATTGGAAGTAGATATCAGAGAGAAAAATGGGTTATGTATGTGAGCATGTCCGTTTGTGGATTCAACAAACATTAACTGAGCATCTACAGTGTGCACAAAGTTGTCTCAGTCCTGGGAATAAAACAGTAATGAATATAGAGCTCCTGCCCTCAAGGAATTTACAGTATTTTGGGAAAGACTAAGGACAAGGAAATAAGAAACTATGACATTGACTTCCAAGCCTTAGAAATAAGCGGGGGTACCAGTTGAGCCTTGGGGCAAGCTGCTCTCTGTACCTGGGGGGCACTTCCAGAAGAGTAAGAAGTAAATCAAGTCTAAGGTGCATTAGAACGACTTCCGTATGAGAGGAATGATGGGAAGTGTCTTCTAGCAGAGTCAACAATTTGTGGCAAGGTCAAGGGATAAGGGGATATCATATCCCTTAGGAAAACCCAAGTGCTTCCCAAAGGAAAGCTTTGAGAGCCAACATCAGAGGAAGGGGGTGAGAAAAGTAAGTATAGCCACTTTCAAGACCCAAGGGTCACACAACTCAGGAAAGCTGACTGCAAACCTACTTTATACCATCTTAGACCAGTTCCATACTTTTTTCCCCACAAACTCTTAGGTAAAACAAGCCTCCAGTCAGTTTTAGTCATAAGGCAGATCTGTTTCAGTAATTAAAATACCCTTCCCGGGGTGTAAATGTCAAAATTGTTACTACTCTCTCAGTAGTAACCAGGGCTGGTAGCCCTGGCCTGAGAGGAGGGTGTGGTTTGCTTCCCTCTAACTCCAACCCTAAGCTTTTCTTCTTCCTTCTCATCCCTATTTGTTTTGCTTTAGACCCGACCCCAGCATTTAGGAATGGAGAATTGAATTGGTTTGCACTGGATTTGGTGACAGCATGCATGGGGCTTGGTACATGTTCAGGGTTGACATTTCTTGGAGGAGCTTTTGGGTTCCTTCCGGATGGCCCAACTGAGCAGAGCTAATTACATTCCCACCCCCCCAACTGTGGGCAAAAGCAGGTGAGCAATTGCCCCTTCCTTTTAAATCCAATACTCTTCTTCTATTACCACTGCTTCCCTCCTAGAAACTCCGCTGGATATAATTTAAACATGGCTCCAGGACACTCCACTACTGCACCCCACCCCCACTTCCCTGTGAGCGATGTGTCTAGTCAGCACCTCAGTGAACTATCCTGACTCCCTTTCCTGGAGGTGTGGCCAGTGCCCGAGAAAGGTGAGCCTCTGCCCTGCTGCCTCAGCCTGAGCTTCCACCTCTCTTCACCTAGGGATCAAGATACCAGGACATTGGGCTTTACAACTTCCAAGGGACCCTCACCAGTGAAGTGCTCTGTGTTCCCTTCAGTTTAAGGCAATGGGGAACATACCCTTCTACCCCCAAAGAAGAGGAGCAAAAATATCACACCACTGCCAAGAAACTTCTCCAAAGTTCTTTTTTTTTTTTTTTTTTTTCTGGGCCTGTGATGTTGTATTCCCTTCATGTGCGTGACGAACTAAGGTTCAGAAAATTGGCTATGAATGTTTTGTAAGCCTTATCTCCTTACATGAATGAACTGTTAGGAGACATTTTGCACCTCCTATTTTTTGGTGGTCTTTTAGTGCACCTCAGTGAATTCATCCTGTTTTGGAATCTTGTTATACATGTTATTTATGTAATGAGTTTAGGCTTTATCTTGGTGAGGTGGACAGGGAGGCTTGAATTTGCTTACTGGTCCTGAAAGCGGTGACAAAGGCATAAAACCTGAGTCCAGTAGGCACACCTTTGATACTCCCAATCACTCCCTGCGACCGTCATGGATAGGAAAGGATAGGCTTCTGGTTGTCAGCTTCTCCAAATGCAGCCTGAGAATAAGGGGCAGTGAAAACTAAATCCAGGTAGCTCAGGATGAGGAAGGCAGTGAAGTTTTCCATACAAAGGACCTAACATGCAGCTCTCCATTCTCCATAATATGAACATCCTTTCCTCCCTTTATTACCTTCAGATAAAATGGGTGAAAATCATGACTTATTCAAATATGAAGTGGGAATACAGGATTGGGCTGGGAGTTAGGAAAGGTAGGGAGGAAAAGGCATTCTTTGGAACTTCATTCTTCCACATAGTTGGCAGAGTTTCCCCAGCTACCCCAACATACCCACTGTTGTACTTTTTCATAAAATCACCACTCTTCCCTTGTTTTAGGAGCAAAGGAATAAAGCTGCCCAGAGCACTTCCTCACAGGGAGGAGAGTGCCCTCGTGTGATTGGTGGCAGCCACCAGTGTGTCCCTTCCTCCTCCATCTATCTATGATTCTCTCTCCTTGTATGTCAAATAACGTTTCCATCACTACAGCTTTCCCCATGCCATTTCTAGTTTTCTTCCTCTAAGTTGCTATCTCTTTGCCATTATCCACATTTGTCCTTCTAGACATTTTAAAGCATTTTTACTTGTCTATAGCTCTGTTTTTTTTTTCCTACTAGTTTGCCAGAGTCAAGATTTGAGTGTTTGTCTCTTTCTTTGATCACATATTTTCTAGACAAGCAGGGATGGCCAAAGGGGCATCGTTTTCTCCATCCAAGGGACAAATGAATCACCCTGTCTCCTTGAAAACCATCCAAGTATCCTGCTCCCCAAATCAGCTGCCCCAGTATCCCTGCTCCTCTGCACATTCTTGCATGACAAGAGTGGCCTCTGAAGGGACCAGGAGCCTTGGCTCATCCTCACCACCAGCTGGCTCTTCATTCTCCAGCTGGTAACAGCAACAACAACAAAAAATTGCCCACTGTCTTTTCCATGAACCCCAGAGTTATTAGTAAACTCCCCTAGGAAGTCTCTTTAAAGGACACCCACCTTGCCCACTTGACTCTAGAAGCACTCCCTCCCTCATTTTTTCTTCAGTCCTTCCTTCCCTTCTCAATAGTGACTTTCTCAATAGGAGAAAATAAAGCTCTCAATTGACTTTGAATTCCTACCACCACCAGAAGTTTGGCATGAAATAAAGCTCAATAAATGTTTGTCAGATAAAGTGGTTTTCGTCGATGATGTCAGACCAAAAAGTTCTTAAGTACTGAAGCATGAAGGAAGGGTATAAGGAGTTGAATGTACAGGTAAGAAAAAAGCAGATGGATACTTGGCTCTTACTTTAAGTCATGAATTCTAAAGCCAGAGCAGTGTCTCAAAAGTCTCAGACACTGAGTCAGCTGTGAGTTCTCTACAACTCTGTGGTTCACTGTGAGGAGCCCCACAAAGGAACAGATCTCCTATAATGAACAAATCAAACCAACCTCAGCCCCCAGTCAACGGACAACTGTGCACAGGTTTTACATAAAGCGCCCCCCCCACCCTCTGTTGGTGATCTGAATTGAGATGGGACCATTTTCAAGCAATGCAAGACCTTTTGTGGCTCCTCTGTCCCTGACCCATAGCTTGCCATGAGAAAATCCAGATGGAGATGACTTTGAGGTTCCCTACATTGGATTAAACAAGAAAAAGCAGACATTGCAGTGCGATTCACCAAATGCTCAATGGATACTAATGGAAATGAGAAGAACACTGTATTCCAGAACAATCTTGAGAAACTTCCCCTCCCCGTTGGTATTCACTGCATCATAGCAACCATATAGAGGAGAAACAGTCTCCAGCACTGCTGCACCCCACCCCCACTTCCCTGTGAGCGATGTGTCTAGTCAGCACCTCAGTGAACTATCCTGACTCCCTTTCCTGGAGGTGTGGCCAGTGCCCGAGAAAGCTGAGCCAGACCTGATCAACATCCACAAGTTTCTTCTAATGTCAACTCTCTCTCCTCCCCACTGTTGCCCTTGGGAGCCCATCAGATGGAGTGTGCACAGAGGCCTGGGCCTGCACACCAGGCCAAAGTCCAGGGACTGTATGGGATTGGTTCAATGATTCCTGCTAGTACTAAGTTGAGAACCGTTGCCTGACTTAAGAGTATATGGATGATGTATTTGCAGGGGTGGGATGGAGAGACTCTGATAGGGTCTTGGGTGGCACCTAAACACCTGGTAAAGCATCAATAATGAGTTTGAGTCATTTCAAATTTGAGGTGGTAGAGTAACTGGGGAGGTTTTGGTGGTCCCAAGCTCTCTGACTCTCACCCAACCACATTCCTCCTCCTCCACCTGCGCTTCCATGTGTATCAGGGGCCTAACAGGGAGTGAAGGTAGGGAGGTTGTGAGGACTATGGGTGGTATATCAGGTATCTGTTTTTCAGGTATCATTCTGATCCCTGAAAGCTCTCTCTCTCTCTCTCTCTCTCTCTCTCTCTCTCTCTGTCTCTTACTGATTTCTTCAAATGCTTCTCTCATCTGTGTTTCCTTCCCATTCTGTCCTCCTGTTTCTTTCTTAGTGTATTCTTCTTCTACTTACTTTGTCTTTGTACTAAAGGGAAAAGTGTGGGGAGGAGTCTGAAAATGAGTGGAGTACTGGCCACATTAGGACAGAATATTGTTGTCTGCTAGAGTTTTGATTCTGCCCTTTGGTCCTCTCCCAATCTTTCCAGGGCTCTGATACAGAAACCTTTGTTCCCAATTTCTGCTGATATTCTTTATGTGTTGCTCCCGCCAACCTTTGTTCTGTGCTTTACATTTTCTCCTGGGGCTAATTATTTTGTTGTTATTTCTCTGTATCTCTGCTATTTGTTTTTGTATCTTGTGGTTTTTTTTTTTTTTTCCTCTACATTTCTATGTGTATCTGTTTATAGTTGCCTCTCTGCACCTACCAGATTCAGATTCATTCTTTTTGGGGGACATTATAGTTTATCTGCTTGAATTTTCTCTTTCATAGGTTGGACAGGACACAGAGGTGGCTAAGGTGGGGGATGAAAACCAGGAATGCGATTGGACACTCCTTAACTGTTCCCACGGATGTTCCAGTGAAACAGAACATAGGCAGGGGGAGGTTGGAGATCACTTGGTGTTCTGAACCTATGGTTCATTCTCATATTGCCTTTTCTCTGAGTGCTCTTCTTACTGTTTCCCAATTCCTAACACTTAGAGAACAGACAGTCATGAAACCCAACCTTCTGTTGTTTTTCAGATTGGTTTCTGATAGGAACTGCAAAAATATGACTTCCCTTTCCATCCATGGATTCTACTGTTAAGACCACATCCAGAAAGCGTGACTTAAAAATCCAAGGAGTATCTACTTTGTCAGCTAGTTTCTTCTCAGGAGCTCCACTGCCCATTGCCAGCCAAGTATTCGCTACAGTCCTCAAGAGTTTCTTCCCTACACTATCTAAGAGATTCACTCCCTAACTTAATTTACAAACTCAACTTCACTTCTAACATCTTGAAGGTACTAAAAGTTATTTTTACACGACTTACAAAAAAATGCTTACAGAGGAAAATACACTGGTTTTCATTCATTGTTGTAACCCTGGACTTCCATTTGAGCACCTGACTCTTCCTTGAGTTTTCATGGATGTGTTTTGAATGACACTAAAATATTCATGTCCAATTCCTAAACTATTTTATGCATTGAAGTGATAAAAAAGCTATGCAGAAGTCCTGGGAGGCAGAAATAATGAAGAATCCAGAGTATAAAATCCTGAAAAAGGGTGGGGGAGAAATCAGGAATATAAATTTGTGTGTTATAGAAGAGACTGGGTATTAGCTTGCCAGGTAAAGCAGAGCATTTGCAACTGAGGAATCCCACTAGATCCCAGGCGCCCAGAAGTCAGTGACTGAGGAATGGAGGAGTTCTCATATTGTGCTTTCCCAAGTAGGCATAACCAAAACTACAAAGCAAGAGAAACTTCTGAGCTTTTGGCTAAAAAAAGGTGTTTTACAGATTCAATAAATAATCACGGCAACAAACAGGGCCCATAAATATTCCTTTCCAATTAGGCATGCTTATTTACCGTATAAGGTCACATCAGCTAGAGATGCAGGATTTTCAGAGGACCATGGAGCAACTGGATGGTCCCCTGAGGCTCAATGGGAGGAAATACCTTCATAAGAGCCACCCAAAGGAGTCAACTGGAAATACACTGAAGGTGATCAAATCAAGGACCTGGCTGAGAGGGACTGATCCTCTATAAAGAATGAGGTAACAGGAAAATTGCTGGTGAAGACTATTGGACAGAGCAACACATGCAGCAGCCTACTTTGGACTTTTCTTTCACGAAGGAGCTCAACCTATGGGCATTTGATCATTTCCTATAGCACAGGAATAGGGTTAGGCTAAAAGTATGGCTGGAAAGCCATTCTTTGTCCCAGCCTGGAGCAGACATCTTCTGCTACTTCCTGGTTGCATATATGTCCTTTCAAGGCGTGAAAAGAAGTCAAGCTTGACCATGATTTCTATGATTCTCCAGGGCAAGGGGGTCTCAGGCCCATGTCCATTCATTTTGGGAATGCTCGTTTTGAAGGGAGAATTTGTGGGTCTAGGTCAATTTAACTGCTCTTCAAAGCCTAATTTGGGATCTGGCTTGGCTGAGAACCAAATAAGGATGGAGACCTCAGGGAGCAACCCAGAGGGAGGAAGTCCAGTGGCTGACTCAGGGGACATGCAGTGCTGCTCAAATTCCCCCACCAAACCACAACTGCAGCACAGTTCTCCCTCTGCCTCTGCCTTTCCCTTAACCCCCACATATTCCCGAGTGTGAGCTGGCCAGGGCCTAGTCAGGACCTAGTAAGGAGTCAGCCCTAGCCCTTCCCTTTGGAAAAATGCTCTGTTTCAATTCATCTTCTTTAGAGCAGCCGAACCATGCTTTATTCTATGTGTCTTTTCCTTCAGAAACTAGAGGTGAGAATGGAGAGAACAGGCGATATGGACAGTGATCTGTTCACAAGTGCCTGACCATCATGGCCTTTCTCTTTCCAAAGCAAGACTGGAGCATTGGACTGACTTTGGGGAGGGGAACCTTGGCTCCCTACAGCCCATCCCAGCTGTGCTTCCTCTGCCTGGGCCCTCCCTCACCCCGTCCCATCTGGGCCTGTTCTTTCTCTAGGGCTCTGCTCTGCTTCTTGTCTCTGGGGATCTGTCTTCCTCCCCTTTTGCTGTTCTCTGTTGTTCCTTTCTGTACTTTACTTTGTTGCAGGATGTTGGTTCTGTCTCTACTGGTCAGTGTTTAAAATAATTTTTAAAAAATCTACATGGTAACAAAATAGGGACATAAGATTTAAAAAAAAAAAAAAAAGCAATGGACATTCCAGAGAGGACAAAACATCCTCCTGCTCTGGCCTCTTGACTGAGGGGTGAGTTCATCAGCTGTGTGTTCTCCTTTCCCTGTTCCTTCCTTCTTGGATGCCTCAAGTCTCACTATACAGTATGGTAAAGAGAATCCTGTAAGGAGTGAGCTCCTTATTCATCACCCTCCATTTTTTTTTTTTTTGGTTCCTAGTTCTTCATTAGAAATAGCAAATAATTCCGAATTCAACTACTGCATTTAATCTTTAAACTTAGGACCCTTGAAAATCCTCTACTCCTCCACAGAATGAAACCCTGTTTCATTGTTCCTGGGCTGGTTGAAGGACAGTCTGATTCTCTCCAAACAGCATTTCCATGAAAGGAGACACCAGCTATTATAGTCTTTTCTTATGGCTAACTCAGTGAGTCTGGCTAACTCAGTGAGTCTGGCTAACTCAGTGAGTCTGGGGTTCTAACTAAGTATCAGGGCATGGGGGACACCATATCATATATTGCACTTAAAATCAGGTCACAGGATTCCTTGACTGTCTTGTACATCCTCCTCAGACTGTGAGCTCATTAAAGGCAGAAGTTCTTGTAAGGCAGGACTTGCATTCTTTTCTAACTTATAGCAAATTTATCAATGGGATGTAATGGATGTCCTAGGGAACATGGATTCAAAGGTCACTAGTTAAGGAATAACCCAGGAAAATAAGGTTGAACAGCAAGCCTAGGCCCAAGACCCCAGGTCTGGATATTTGTGATTTGGGCATTTCCTAAACAGTTCTCTGCGTCTCTGAACCCCCATTTGCAAGCTCAGCATTTTAGACTGTGCCTGGTCCCCATTTAGAAGGCTTCCTTAATTCCTTGCTTTTTGTGGCTTCCTGTGCTTCTGGAGGCAGTGGAATGAGAAACATCCTGGGTGGAGCTCTGGTGAAATCCTGTTTATCACCTGACTCCTTATGAATAACCACCAGTTTATTGAAAGATACATAGTCCTTGACTCCACCTTCTCCACTTTTGTTACAATGTCTGAGGCTAAGATTAAACTTTTTCCACAGAAGAAACTCCTCTGAGTGCTGTCAGACTTCTGCTTCTAAGAAAGAAGGTACTAGTATTTGAGATATTGAAGATAGGGGTTTGTGAATGGGAAGGAGGGAGCAAAGGTTTTCTTAGGGCTTTTTGGGAAGCCGAGCCTGTCAGCAGGAGGAAGGAATGAAGGTAGGAGGGGGAATACCCAAGTGGGCCTGGGTCTGGCCACTAGGTAGGTTTCAGGAAGAGGATGAATTTTATGAAAAAGCAGCTGGGAGTCTGGGGCCCAGGACTATGGGTCTTTGTGTCCAGTGGAGCAGCCCCCGAGAGCAGCTGCTGGGCTTGGGCTTTCCTAAGGTCAAGTGCCTATCTCACGTGCTCTGTATGTGCTTCCATTTTCATCCCTCCTCCTTAAAGGATCCGTGCAGATGGTACAAAAGAGTCAGCTAAGTGAGAATTTTGGCACATCACTTAGCTCAGAAGAGACTGTGGCCCTTTCATGCCCAGCCAGGCCTCCACTCTTGAGTTTTTTTTTTTTTTCCTTCTCTTAGTCTTCAAACCTGACTCAGGGCCTACGCTTGGCTGGAGGTGGCAAGATAATTGGTAGTCAAGGCAGTGAGCCACCACGTCGAAGTCAAGAACCAACCTACACTTCTCTGAATCAGAACAGAATCCTGTGCCTCCCATCCCAGGTAAAATGTGCCCAGCCCTTTCACCTTCTCCCCGGAAAATTTCTCCTTTCTCATTTTCTGTCTCTTTCAGCCACAAAATTCAGAAGGATTTGATGAATTTTCTTGGCAAGCTGCCATCTGGGGACAGAGTGTGGCCAGCTGCTTCCCTTTTGGGTCCCTGTCCTCTCTTCTCCCTCATGTGATGGGCTCTCTGCTCTTCTGGGGGCCTTGTTGCACCCCTACCGTTGTGACACTTGCCCCCGATCGTGTCTCCCACCACTGTTTTTATTTCTACTCTCAGTGTTGCTTTCTGTCCCTCTGTCTCTGGCTGCAGATAGAACCATGAGGTATTATTATTATTATTATTATTTTTCCTGACTCTCCAGTATCTTGGGTTATCTAGGCTTCTGAGTCAGATGGGATCAACCTCCTTTTGTGTTCCTCCTCAGTAAACAGTGGGTTAGAGACTTGCCCGGATGGTGGCTTCCTTGAGTGCCATAGGCCCCAGCTGATTGCTATACACCCTCCAAGCTGAAGAAAGAATATCCTTTTCTTTTCCTCCTTGGGATCAATATTTTCTTTTTTTTTTTTTTAAATTGTACTAAAATATACACAGCATGAAAACGACCATTGAATCATTGCTCAGTTATTTCTGATCTCAAAGAAACACCATCCTAGAATGGTGACATTCCAGCTTCACACCCCCCACTTCCTGCTCCTCCATGACAGTCTCCTAGTGTCCTCACTGAACATCATCTAGGATGTCACCACTTTCTTGGGACCATGCCCTTGGTCCTCTGCCCTTCAACTGGGGATACCAAGGAGGCAGTTTCCAGACACAGTCCCAGCCCCAGTAGGCACTGACACCCCCAAAGCTTCAACTTTGAGGTCTTTGCTGCTCCATCCCGGATTCCCATGCTGGTCTCAGGAAGCATTCAGCTCTGGTCCCACATGACATCCTCAGAATTCTTTTACACCCTTAGGGTCGTTTGTATTTTGGGATACATTCCACATTGAACATGCAGTCCCAAAGGTTTTTCTTGGTCCCTACATTACTGGTATAGTAAAAGAAGACACTCAAATTAGCAACTCCTTTAAGACTATGAGGTCTTAATAGGAAAAGGCCTTGCTCATTTCTTGCCTTCTCTCAAATATTTCCTAAGTGGATTTCTAGTAACATTTTGGCTATCTTCACTTTTGCAAGTGTTTGTTGTCCTCTGCGAGGTGCAATATGGGAGAAAGATATGAGTCTTGATATCTGAGGACTAACAAAGGCCCCAGTGAATATTTATGACCATCACCATTTCCCACATTATTAAGACCATGACTTTCCCTGGGATAAGGTGAGAAATTTGAGGGCACTCACTGTTATATCCCCCAAACCAAGTTCAAGTTAATGGCTAAGGAGTGCTGTGGAATGAGAAAAGAAAAAGAGATCAGATAAGTAACAAGGCTTTTTGTGTGTGTGCCACATACTCATTTGTGACATTAGATGCAAGTTCTGGGCACCTTCTCTTGAGGTCAAAGCCAAGGGGCCTCTATTCCAAGGCAACAGAAACTAGAGACCACAATGTGGCATGTCTCCTTCCTATGGCTCAAATAGTCAAAGCAGCTGATCCAGAGAAAACCACCTTGGGAACCTGGCTGAAGAGAAATTCTTGATCCCTGATCTAGGATGCTGTTCGCTTGTTGAACTGGATTATGATTTGTCCTTTTCCAAGTGCTTAAATATCTTCTGGTAGTGCCTGTTCCCAGTGTCAACTCCCACAAGGGAGCTTGGAAGCATCTTACAGCTTCAATTCTCACAGCTCTGTATAAAAAAAGAGAGAGAGAGAGAGAGAGAGAGAGAGAGAGAGAGAGAGAGAGAGAGCTCTCTGAAGAGAGGACCTGAAGAACTTCAGTAGAAGGGCCCCCTAGACCCTCCTCCCTGTGGAGTGTCGAGGGTAAGGTGAAGGGCAGGCAGGCTCACACAGTCTGGAACTCAGACCAGGATCTCAAGAGCAGCTTGGCAGGCACTCCTGGCCCTTCCTGTGCATACACCACCATGCTTATTCCATGTAGTTTCTGGGTAAAGAGAAAGTGTTACTTCCTTCTCAAACTGATTGTCCTGGGGTGAGACAGCATCCCTTTGAGCCTCATCAGAAATTATGTTATAGAGGTGGCTGAGGTTAAGAGGAGAAGAATGAGAATCTCACCAGAGAGTGAGAAGAATCTGAGAAATGGCCTTCTTCTCCCACTCCTCAGCCAGGAACAGTCCTTTGTCTTTGAAGTTATTATCTGCTGAAGCTCCTATCGGTGGGGAAAAGGCTATGGTTAAAATGTGGATCTTTTCTGGTGAAAGAGAAATAAAGTCATCGTTTGCTGGCCCTCTTTCCTCATTTCTTGTCAGCGCCTCCTTGGGTCTGGGGAGCTGATGGACCTCCTTTCACAAAAGGGAAGGAGAAGCTCAAACAACTCCACCAAAGGCCTCTGGTCTAGGACAGGGATCCCGGTAGGTCCCAGAGGTGCCTGAATGGGTCAATCCTTTCCTCAATCTCTAGAGGTCTGCAGCAGCCCCCTGGGCCCTGGTTTTCTTGCTGTGGCCTCCCCCTTTTTTCTTCATCTATATTGCCAAAGAGGCATGTCCTAAGAATAGAAGCAGTGGGGAAATACTAGGTCACAGCTCTGCATCCCAACCATTCCTGTGTTCCCATTCCCAGGAGGAAAACTTCTCTTGCCAGACCTGCCATGTGGTCCATTCCGCCACCCAGTCTCCCGCAGGCTGATGCCTCCATCTGAGGCCTCTGATCCTTTCGAACTCTATAATCTTTGGGTGTTGCCCAAGTACTCATTCTGCACTTCTCTCCTTGTCTTAACATTACTCTGACTCTAGTCCCTCCCTGGATGCTCTTTTCTCTTTCTCCTCTCCCATCTCCTCTTGGGTACATGATGACATTTTTTTGTTTGTTTGTTTGTTTTTCATCACAATTTTTTTGTCTTGCAGTGTTCTCTGCCCTTCTCTCTCTTTCTGTAGGTATGATCTCAAAATTCTTTTCTTTTTCTTCTGCAACTCTGTCACTCCAAAGTCTTCAGTCTGTGGATATTTGAGATTCATCAAATAATCCTCTGTTTGGACCTATTTCTCAGCCTAATGGGGATGAGCCAGTGCAGAAACAACAGAGAAGGGGCAGGTCTTTACCTTGCAGTTCTCCACTGAAGCACTTCCTCCCTCCTCCCCACACCATTTGATTGTGAGAAAGCACCGTCTTGGTGACATTCCAATTTCATACCCTACCATCCTGCTCCTCTGTAAGCTCCCCAAGAATCCCCCCTGACCATCATTTGGGATGTTGCCATCTTCTTGGGACCAACCTCTGGCCTCTTTCCTTTGCCCTTTAACTGGGGATACCAAGGAGGCAGCTTCCAGACACAGTTCCAGCCCCTGTGAGACTGGCACCCCCAAAGCCTCAATGTTGGGAGCTTTCCTGCTCCCCCTCCCTGATTCTTGTGCTGGTCTTTGGAATTCTAACCTTTGTCTCTGATAAGCTCACAGGCCATCCTCAGAACCCTTCACAAACCTAGGGATCCCAGCATTTATGGACATTTCCAATGGCTATCTTGGAGTTCAGTCCCACGGACCCAAACAACCCGAGTTCTTTCCTTTTCCTCAATATCAGTTCTGCTCAAGGTGGTCAGACCCTGATAATAGGAGTGTGCTCTTCTTTTAGACTATGAACACCTGGGGTGGACAAAGAATAAAGTTTCCAACTTCCTGTGAATTTTTCAGGGAAAATTCAGTATTTCCTGATTGCTATGACACTTATGGAGGATTTTTAATTGTTGAGATTCTCCCAGTAATTGTAGTTTTCTGTGAGCATGAGAACTATGGGGTACGTATATCTGAGCCATCAGCCTCGTATTTCTGTTTTCATTCTCAGCATGTCAATCTGCCCTTTTACACTGTGGAGGAAGTTCCTTGAAGGCAGGAACTTTGTCTCCTTCATCTTTGTATCACCACTGCCCAGAAAAGCTCAACCAATATTTGATAAAGCAATGAGCTTATCGGGGGAGGGGGGTGAATTCTGAACAAATATCAGAGGAGAGTGGCAACAGGGAAATCAAAAGGGAAGTGAGACACACCCTGGCCAGGATGCCATGGCTGCCAAGATTCCTGACAGTTGGGCTTGTGAGAAGTTGCTTTGCTGGAACAGTCTTCTGAAGAGACTTCCCCACAAAACCCTTTCCTGCTGGTTCTCTACACATGTGAGCATGCTCCAGCAGCCATGCTGAATTAGATGCCCAAGATGTCCTGCCCAAAGAGAAGCCCTAGATCCAACTCCTTCTGCTTGGTCGGTGATCGCTGAGCAATGCTGGTACTCGCGGATCATCTTCTGTCAGACTATACCACTTGTCCCAGACATCTGATTTCAGTCTCTATTCCTGGCCATGTCCCTGTCTCCACTCACAGCATTTGGCATTGAGGCAGCAGTGCTGGCCGGGGGGAGCACCAGGGATTCTCTGGGCCCAGGAGATATAACCCCCCTGGAGGATCAAGGAAAGAAAGAGTGGTAGTTGTTCCCACTGGGGTTTCCCAAGCAGGAATTTTTTGGGGAAGTGGAGTGTGCTTTGTACTCCCATCTGCTGCCTATGCCCTGCTGTGTCTTAACCCACAATTCTGCAGGCAGCCTTCCTCTTCCCTCTTGGAAGTCACTTCTGAGCATGCACACCACCCCCAACTCACGTCCATTCCCCTGGGCTTCCTAGGAGGACGGCTGAACTAGGCTAAAGTTTGGGGAGTTCAAGAAGGCCCCCAAACTGCTGACCCTCGCCTGGCTCCATAATGGATGCTTGACTCTCCACCATTAGAGGAATGTTTCCTGGCCACTGAACTGATTGCTGTTAAGCTATCATTTGTTTTTGGAAAGTATGTCCAGTCCTCATCTTACCACTCTGTATTACCAGGGTCCCTTCCGTCCCTTGTTTCCAGGACTGGGGCTTCTGGGGGAGCTGAGGGAAGGAGGATGAGACTACAAAGAGAAAAAGGCATTCTGGGCTTTCTATCCTACTTCTTTCCTGCCTGTGCTGGCCTCTCATGATCCCTGCCTCTGCCTTCTCTCCTCATCCATGACCTGGAATAGGGCCCATTGCCACCTGTCAGTCTAACCAGCTGCTACTTCTGATCTGACTTCCCCCAGATCTCTACCACTCTCTGCTCCCTTTTCCTCCCTCACTTGCCTCTCCTCTTCTATGCTTCCCATCATTTTCCCTCCCTTGTAGTCTCCTTTCCCCTGTCTTGCCACAGGTTGTATTCTGTCAGCCTTTCTATACTTTATCTTTGTAATTTTCTCAATTTTTTCCATTACCGCAGGATACTTTGACTTTGGGGGCTCTCCTTTCCTCATGTGTATTCATCTCAATTTTTCTTTCATTGAAAACTGAGGTACAGAAAGGTTGGAGATGGTCAGGATAGATGGTGGGGCATGATTTCACGGAAAAATCCCAGACATTCTTGCCTCTCTTGCTTCTGCCACATTCCCTCTGTCCTGTGGCCTCTTTTCAGCTGCCTCTGGTCTCAAGGCCAGAGATTTGGTGCCACTTTGGCAGGGCTTCAGAGCCTACTATTGCTACGTCCACTGCCACACCCATTCCTTTCTAGCAAATTTGCTTCTGATCAACTGCAGTCACCCTTTATATTGTTCCTGTATAACTGTATAGATTTGTAGGTCTACACTATTTCTTTGTAGGGAAATATATTGCTGCAAGCTTCCAAGCCCCCAAATTATTTGGTGTTCCTTTTGAACCCTTGTTCCTTCTAGTAGAGTTGAGGAACATAAGGATCCCCACTTTCTCCAGGTCCCAGAGCTGCTGCCTCTCCCCAGGAGTACAGGATAGTGAGTAAGGGAAAGGACCCTTCTAGGTCCTCCCCTCCCCCACCTCTCCCAGTGGCAGTTGCTTCCGTTGGGAGCCAGGCAGGGTTCTCACCATGTTCTGGCAGTTGGCCTGCAGAACATCCACTTCTCCTATGTCGTTCCTATGTGCAGAACTCTCCAGAAGAATGGACTTCCGAATGGCCAAGCCCAGGCCTATTCAGATCATGCTGTCATTTTTGTGCCTTATCGGCATCCTAATTTCTTGTAGCACTCTGAGCACCATGGAAGAAGGATCATTAAGGACTGCTTTGGATGGGGTTTCATGCACATGGGAAAGTTCCTCCTTTGCCTAGAAACTACCCCTCATCCCAGATGTTGCCCTGTCCCAGATGTCTGATGTCCTACCCTGAAAGATTCGCTCCTGGGATGAAAGTCTAGCTCCTGTTAACTGATCTTTTCTTTGTGGAAAGACATTCCTCAAGCTGCCAGCATTCTTGTGTCTCCTAATATAAGTTATCAGTGTCCTTTTCAGACCAGTCCATGGAGTCGAGTAGGAAGAGCACCAGAGTCATGCCTGGTATATATGTGTAGGCTGGAAGGGGTGGACAAAGGATCTGAAAGCACTCTAAAACTTATCTAAAGGGCTAGGAAGGATCCCAGACCTGAGATGTCACCACTCCAAAGCTGAGGATGAGCTTTTCAAAATCCCAGGTCTGTCAAGCTGGGCTACTGAACCTTGTTCCAGGAGGGCTCCTAATACTGAGGAGACGTCTTGACACTCCAGTGTTCTCTCCTGTAGAAGCCATGTCAGGTCCCTGCAAGTTGGGGACCTTCCTGAACTCAGCAATGCCTGGGAAGGAGGTAAGGCAGGTAGCAGGGATGAATCAAATCTGAAAAGTCAACACTCAGTTTCTTCCCCATTTTATTTCCTAAACCTAGAGAACTGCTGTCTGGAGTGATGTGACGGACAGAGGACATGAAATACAAGGTACCTTTGTTTCTCCTGTCCTCACTCCCAAGCACTGCTTCTGCACCCTTACTTATCCCCAACATTTCCTCTTAGGAACTATAAATCAGAAGAAACCCTTTGGGTGTGACCATAAGGCACAATTTTATGAGACTACGTCTGAGACTACTCCCTCTCTCTGGACTCTGCTTTCAGGAAGTTTACCTTGGCCTTTCTTGTCCAAGGTAGTCTCCCTGCCTTTTGTTCCTATTTTCTTCTGAACACAGCTTCTCCCTTGTTGTCTCAGCTGGTTGACACCATCTCTCCATAGCTTCCCAGTTGGTATAGGTTATAGGTGTATGAGCATGATGACACAGGCCATCCCCATGTGTCTTACAAATAATCTTTTCTAGGTGTACCACAAAGTGAGCGATTTGAGGCAGCACTGGTGTACTTCTCACTCGTTTATTCCATTTCCCACATCAGGATGCTTTTCTCCTGTTCTGCTTCTTATCTTCCTCTTTTTTTTTCCCACAGATAAGTTTGAAGAACAGGTCAAGGAAGAAATCAAAAGAATTAAGGGGAAGAGAATGTCTGATAGCCCACAGGTTCATCACCCAGTGCCTCAGATGAAACGAAGAGGCACCAGTCTCCAATCCTTTCCCCCTACCACTGGCCCAGAATTGGAAATAGCAAGGAGACAGTTCCTCAGCACACTCTATCACTTGGTTTTTCTGGAGTTTTAGTTCTACCATTGCCACAATCCCTTCTTCCACTTCTAAGCTACTCTCAAGACCACTTCTCACCAGCTGCTTGGTGTGTAATGCTAGTCCTTGGAATATTACACTCAAAAGATTTACTCAAGACCACACCCTGATATTTCCTTGTGTCTTAATTCCAGGCTAAGACTGATGTCAAATTGATCAACTCTGTATCTCTTTTGAGCTCCTGGAGGGCAAGACTCTGCTTCTCATGCATTTGTGGATCTTTCCTGCCATACTTCAGAAATTGGCATACATTCCCAGCACAAGACGTTCTGAATAAAGTAATTCCAAGAAGCCATACATTGATTAACTGATTTTCTTTTCTGAAATTAGAGATAATAAAAAAAAAATCTCAGAAAGCTTGGGACAATCCTGGTGTGCTCAGGGAGAAAGAGGAGATGTGGAACAGACATGCCCATGATCACCTCAAGTTTTAAGCCTCAAGTTTATCTACCAGAGTAGAATTATTGGGACTCAGTAGACACAAGGCAGACTTTGAGGGAGCTTCATGGATTTTAGATTCAGAGACTCTTATCAGTCCTGAAACAAGTTATTATAAGTGATTTTTGTTACAAAAACACTGGGAAAAAGATAAATTCCATTAGCCTTTGATCAAAGATGAATTTCATTCTCTGCCTAGATGAGGCTCTAGGAATTGTTGTGGAAATAAAACTTGGATTTAATGTCTTTTTCAACCTACTATCTCACACACTTTATGCTATCCTCTTCCATTTTAGTTTTGTGTAGATATATATCTGGGCTCAGTTCCTAGATTTGGCTTCAAAAGCTAGGATCTTAAAAGCTATTTCTAGGTCTCCAACTGCTCAAGTTTTGGGGTAAGATTAAAATGTGAGGCAATTAGTTTGGCAGTGAATGATTGTGTATGGGTTCACAGGTGTGTGTGTGTGTGTGTGTGTGTGTGTGTGTATGTGAGCGCGCACGCGCGCGCTAACAAGTATAATGGTTTGAGCTGTGATGTGCTTGTGTGTTGGATCCAATGCTCTCTTTAAGATCATGGCCATAATGTCCTTACATCTATTGCCTCCCCCATTAGACATGAGCAAGGATTCTTTTCATATGTAGTGGCTAACAAGAGAATAATGTTGAAAAAAAATGTTAACACTGTACCTAAGCAGAGAAGGAAAGAGCAATAGAAATGAATGCACAGTGACTGACTTGGAGAGTCACTGTGATCTGTGAAGTCTGCATCTCTCTTTCCTAGGGCAGTGCTCTTCTCTGTCCTCACCACCAGTGTTTGGGTTCAGACCACCACCAGTTCTCTAAGCCTTCCAAATCTATTACCATCACACAACCCCAAACCTTGTCTCTCTAGAACTTGCACATCATCAAGTTACTTAGGAGCTAAAGCTTCTGGGAGTTTCCATCACCCTGAGTCACAGGTGTACCTGTCTCTGATTTCTCTCAGTCCATATCCATCCTTCCACCTTAGTTCTAGCTCCATAAACGTCTCAAACTCTGCCTCATGCGTACCATGACCTTTCTCCTCCTCTATTTGATGAACTTATAATCATCCTTCAAGGTGCAGTTCAAGTGTCCCCATTGCTGTGGAAGAGTTAGCATTATGTGTCAATTTGGTTAAGCTCTAGTGAAAAATAAGCAGGAAGCTAGGTAGGTGTTGCTGTGTGATCATTTTGCAGATGTGTTTCATATTTAGGTAAAGGAAATCATCTTTAATAAGAAAGGTGAAACTCACATATAATCAATTGAAGATGCTTAAAAGAAAAAATGAGGTCTTCTGGAAGAAGAAGAAGCTCTGCCTTGTCTGCATTATGAACTCCAGCCTGAGGGTTTCCAGCTGACCAGCTACTTCTACAGATTTAAGATTTACCTAATAGACTCCATAATCATGTAATCTGATTCTTCCAATAAATTTTTCTCCATCTGACTATTTCCTAATTCTGGTTCTCTGGAGAATTTTAAGTGATATATTGTTAATTATAAAACTGAGAAAGGAATCTTCAGATTTCATTGAGCACTTGGCACATGTAATTTTTAAATAGCATATATTTGTCAATAAACTATTAATAAAAAAATTCTGCCTTATTTGTCTTTTGCGTCCATTAAGACTGTGGTATCACACTCCCTAAATTTTTTGCAGAGATGGAGAAGCAAGCATGGATATCATGGCTCTTAGTCCCCAAAGCCAGGGGTGCCAGAAGTGTCACAATGTTTTACTCCAGTCTGCCTCTGAGAACCTCTGCAGCTAGCATGCAGGAAATTTCAACTCAGTCATGCCTAGCGCTCTCTTCTGAGTCATGCAAGGATCCCTGGACCTCAAAAGAGCTTCAATGCATTGGTAATATCTGTTTGTTGCAAGACACTTATGTTTCTCCAGTACCCATACACTCATGAACATGGTCTTTTGGTCTCTTGGCGCTACAGCTTTTGTGCTGTGCATGAAGTCTAGCCTCACCGGTAAACCACAAATCTTTTCCTCTCTGAGGGCTCTTCATGTCCACTTCCATGAAGGCTGGCTTTAGTCTCCATGTGACATCCATCAATATTTACCTCTTAACTGTCTTGGTGGAGCTTTAAGTCCTTTTGATCAGTTAAAATAATCCCTTCCTTTCCTTCTTTGGAACAGGGAATTATAATCTCTTGTATGAGTTTAGGATTTTAGTAGCTTCCTACAAAAATACCTGGAGTCCAAGACTCCAAAGTTTCTAGAAAATTGCTTTAAAAATTATGCTCATGTGATGATTATCCATCCATGTGTCCAATAAAAAAGCTGAAACTTTTTAGAATGATTGTTATTAAATGATAGTTACTAAAAAGTGGTTGTGAGATCATGTGAATTTTTCCTCTCCATTTATTTGCCCATATTTTCTAAATGTTTTATAATAAACACATATTACTTTGGTAATGTGAGAAACTCTTCATTAAACAAGAGGAGAGTCAGATGGTCAAAAGCTAAATTGGGATGGTACCAAACTTTATGTTTTTGCTGAATCAAGTTAACTAACACACATAAAGACGTTGGATAGTTGGATATCCTAGGACAGATTTTGTTTTGTTTTTGTCTTTGTTTTTCGTAACTAGAAGCAGGCTTTATCCCAGCTAGACTGTAAATTTAAGGGCAGGACTGGATTTCTTTCTTCCTTTAGCTCCACCATCTAGGAAGAGATAGTTCATGGAAGACAATCACATTGTTGAATGGATGTTGGTCAGATGAAGAAGTTATTTAACTCACATCCCAACTCCTAGAGCTGTTATCCTGAAAATTAGATCATTGTACTGAACACATTCATCCAGGGCTTTTTTTAAGGTATATTTTAAAAACAGACTGGCTTTTCTGTGTATGACAAGGTGCATGGAGAGCCTTAGAGACCGTGGAGGGATTGTTCTATGCCACTATCATAAACCCACCCATATACATGTCTGCTTTTGTCTTTATTTGTATGAGTCTCCAATTATCTCACACATCATAATCTCTCTGGCTCCCTGACAAAGTTACTCACATGCTCTCCATGAATATTTCTTCTTGATATTTGCATTGATAGCAATGACAGAGAGAGAGATAGAGAGAGAGAGAGAGAGAGAGAGAGAGAGAGAGAGAGAGTAATAACTGAAAGTTTGAAAAGTGACCAAAATTTAAAATGCAACATTGCCCACATTCCATGTTCTCAGTGGCAATTTGTCCCAGGAGAGATACATGCACTGTTCTATGATTTTTAAAAATGTGACTTTTTTTAATTGTTGCATAGAGCAAGTGCCATGCACTTATCAGCTTAAGAAGACACATGGCTAAGATCTCAGTTTATGTGGGTCACGGATCTGTCACAGTTTAGCTGGAGCCTCTGTTCAGGTTTTTAAGATGTATAGTGAAGGTGTTGGCCAGGGCTTGGGTACATTTTGTGACTTGAATGTAAAAGGATCCACCTCCAAGCTCCATGGGCCACAGGAAGCATTCACCTCCCTTCTGAGGACTGTTCCCTACCTTGAATTGCTTATCACACAAATCGCTCCATAAAGAGTCTTATTCTATCAAAACCAGCAAGAAAGAAAGTCCACATAGTCTATGTGGACTTAGCATGATGGAAGTTAAAATCTTATGTAACAGTACTAGAGAATTCACATTTCATCTTCTGTGCCACATCAGTTAGAAACAAGTCCCAAGTCCTGTCTATACTCCAGGGGAGAAGATTGTACAAGGACAAGAATGCAAGTGGGTGGCGATATCCAGACCAGCCACTCAAAGACCCAACAACCACAGTGTTCAAAGGGATTGGTTTTAAATTCTCAAGATCAGCCATATGTGATCCATTGCTGTCTTCTGCTGTGAGAATGGTGCTGAAAATACTGCTCTTGACTCTGTTCAGTACTCCTACTGAGTTTCCATGGAGTAACTGCTTTGAAATTCATTGCTAGGAAAAATTTAGCTACTCATGAAAACCAAAAGTTTTGATTTTTATTTTGAAATTAATAATCATCAGCCCCATTTCCACATTGATGTTCTGGGGGTTTAAATAAAATGACTATTACTCTTACATGTTGTGTTTCACAATTTTTCCTTAATCTTTTCTTGCACATTTATTTTTATTTAAATTTTATAACTACTATGTCATTATGTATATTCTTATGGGAGGAAACATAAATAAGATAAGTAAAAGAAGGCAGAGGTTTGGTAGGCTTCAATATTAAGCATGGTCAATATGTAGCTGAAATGAGTTCCTGAATATTTGCCTGCCCACTGAATAAAGTATCAAAAATGTTTTGTATTTTACTTATTCTCTTAGTGAGAGGGCGAGAAGAAAGACAATTTAAAGTTTTTCATTGATTATATTTTGAAAGAAATCATTAGAATGAAGCCTAGGTTTAAACTGAGATCTTTGATTGAATTAACTGAGACTGGGTTAGAGAGAGTTACCTGGTTTGGATGAGTGTCCCCCAATGCCTATGTGTTAAATGCTTGGTCTTCAGGGTGGTGCTATAGAGGGGTGATGGCTTTGCAAGAGATATTTAAGAGGTTTCAGGTTTGTGGCTTTGCAAGAGGTATTTAAGTCATTTAAAGATGTGTTCTCAAAGGTGTTTGTGAGACCCCAATTTCTTCTTCTTCCTCTTCGCTGCCTGGTTTGTGATGTAAGCAGTTTGCTTTACTGTGTGCTCCTGCCATATGATGTGCTGCAGTCACCAAAGGCCCACATCAAATGGGCCACCAGATCTTGGTCTAGAATCTTCAAAACAATGAACCCCAATAAACCTCTTCTTCTTTAAGCTTCAGATACTTTGTTATACCGATGGAAAGCTTATATGTGTCTCTTTCTCTATTTCCCCATTGACTATAAAATACATATTCTCATGTCCTTAAATGTCCCAACAACATCTTCCTTTGGTTTTTGCAGCTTCTTCATATCTCTGCCTTCAGTCCAACTGGACCTTTCTTAATGTGCCCTTTTATTCCAAGTGATGTCCTTCAGCAGCAGAGGCCCCAGACTCAAAATCACCGACTCATGTCTCACACTCTGGTCATCACGAATCCCTTCACATTTTTTCCTCTGCTGCTCTCCTGCCTTTCCTAATTGCTTAAAACTTTCCATCCTGCCTCCGGAATCCACAGTCATCATTATCAAAACTCCAGGTTTTCACTTTTTTCTTAGTATATTTGTTTTGTTTTTAGACTCAGAATCCAATCAAAGACCACATATTGATTATCTCCTATGTTTCTATTAACAGAAACTTGAGTTCAGCAAGTAGTTCTTGAATAAATGCCCTTAGTTCTTTAAGCCTTAGTCCCACATTTCTTAAAAGGGGATTTAATGACAGTAACAACTGTCATAATAGGATTGTCAGCAAACAAAAGACAGGAAAAGTGCCTTAGAAATTGTGAAGTAAGTGCAATTGGTTATTCTTCTAATTTTTATTGATAGAGTTGAAGACAAGTTTCATTTGTTTTTTTATTTCTAGTACTTAGTATAGTGCCCAGTGTCTGGGCTGACTTCAGTGTTGAGACCTGATGATTAGACTCAGGTGTGCATAAATATGATAACAAGATGATTTCCCAAATCAGATCTATTAGTGGAACTCACTTTCTTCAATGGTGCACATCATCCAGCATTTACCTAGTAAAAAATCAAAAATTTAATCTGGGTATCTTAACTTCATTTAGTATTTTGAGGTTAATATTTTTTCTAAGTTTTTACTTTTATTTTAGAATCAGAATTAAATGCAGAGAAACAATAAAACATGTTTTATTTTGGAAACTTTTGAAAGAACCAAATGTAAATCATATCATTGCTTAATGATTTAAATACATGGAATTTATTATTGCTTCTTCCCCCCTTTCCATTCTTCTTTGTTAAAAAAAATCTACCATTTCATAAAATGTCCAGATGTTTTATGACATCTGCTCTATTAAAGTTGTTGATTCAGGCCTTTATTTTATTCCAGTTTAGCCAGTTCTACCAATACATGGCATCTTTGAAAATATATATCCACCATGTTTGACATTAGCATCTCAAAAGTCTAATATTTTGCTATGGGCGCAGTGGAGAAGGAAAGAAACCGACACTCATAAAACATTTCCAATATCACCTTCTGTACATACATTTCCACTGTCAATCATTGAAAAGAGCTGGTACATTCTGTATTATTGTACAGTTTACCAAGGGGGATAGTAAAGCTTGGAGCTTGAGATACTAACCTTATACTGAGAAGGTGTACTATTTTCCACAGCTCAAACTTTTTCTACTCTGCTTCCAGAAAGTGACCAGAGGCATGGATTTCTCATTTTTTTGTAAGGGTGAGCAAATAGTGTTTTATCCACTCCCCAACCAAGACACTCCACACTAATTATATTTGCACATACTGCAGGAAGTTTTCACTCAGATTACACTTTCTCCATAACCCGATAACATCCAGTGCAAGGGGTTTATCCTCACTTGCATCTCAGCTCATTTCACTGTATTGAATTATGACCCCAGAAAAATTAGTGGTCTCCAGAGAAAAGATTATTAAGCTAAAATTAACAGACATGAGAAACCTCTTAAATATTGTCAGTTTTTGCAATTTAAAATTGCCATGTTTATTTGATATTGGAAAAAATGCAAAAAGCAGCCTTGGTTTAACATTTTAACATTTGGTCCCATCTACATCAAGGAAACTGCATTGTGTGATGCAACTTTAATCTCAGATAATTAGCAGTATTCCATTTTGTAAAACCAAAAATGGCTCTTAAATCATCATTAATCATTTTATAAAAGAAAATAAGTAATGTTTCTCATGTTGCTGCCTACTAATTGATGGGATGCATCAAATTTTCATTTCTTTAGATTTACATGAGCTTAAAATACCTTTTTATCTATATAAGGTAGGATGTCAAAACCAGCTTTTGGATTATTTTAAAGCTTACTAAGATCACAAGGCTTCCCTGAAAATATGTCCTATCTTGACAATGCATTAAACCTTAAGAAAAGTTTAATTAACAAATGTCAGAATGTGTTTCTTCTAAAAAAGTGATATATTAACAATTTGTTCCTATCTCCTGAGTTTAACAACATCTTAACCCTTAAAGAAAAAAGAGATGTTTTGCATCTCAGCATAGCTTATACTAACCAAAATTTGATGTTTTAGAATTAAAGTGTATTTAGAATAATAGAATACAAATCAAAAGTTGAAGCATCCCATTGCTTAAGTCACTTTTAGATACACATTTTATCAATTCACAGACAGTTTATCTGGTTCATTTCATTAGATACTACTCCACTTGCAGATCTTTTTTACACAAAATGGTTGTGGGTGCAGAGCCAGGTTAGGATTGTCTAACACCTCTGAACCTCACTTTTATGTTCTGAAAATGGAGTTCACTTATCTACCCCATACATGTTTTGAGGCATGGTGGTGAGAAAAGAGACAGACACTTGGGGGAACTCTAAAGAGTCATGGTAAAGGTTTATTTTTATTTGTTTAGATGTTTGTTTCTTTAAATGATATACATATGGAAGAAAAAAAAACAAAGAAATATTAAACAAGGAAATATTTGCCTCATTTATATCTCCTATCTCTAATATTTAGATGTCTTTATTTCATCCAGTCTGTTTTTTTCTGCTCAAATATAAACACAACCATCAGTGTATTATAAAAACAAGGATTATAATAATGCTTTTCACCTCACTTTTCCATCAAGTAATCCCCCACATTATTTCCAATGATCTTTCAGTACTCCACATAGTGAATTTACTTAGTCAAATATCTATTGCATATTTAGCTCATTTCTATTATTGCACTGTTATAAAAATAAATGACTTGATGATAAACTATGTAAATGTACATTTAGACACATTTCTGATTGTTTCCTTATGATGGTGTCCTAAAAGTGAAATTGCTGAGTGAAAGGGCATAGAAACTTTTTTGGATTTTGCAACAGATTTCCAAATTGCCCTAAAGAAAAGATTTTTTCCAATTTACACCATTACCCACGATGGATGAGAGCGTGGGCTCCCCCTACACCCTTGTCAACACCCTTGGTATTTGCATTATTTTCAATCTTAATACAATGTTATTGTTATTATTATGAATTTTTCAGCGTCTCTGGTATCATTCTCTCCCTTTTTTCTTTTTTTGTCCTTTCTCACCTACTTGGTGAGAAAATACAGGTTGTGAGCGGGAAACTGTCACTCTTTGAGCTAGAATTTCTTCCTCGGCTAGCTCAAAAAGCTATCTCATAAAGAAATGTTGTCCTTACTATAATTTTAAGCATCCCATTGCCAGTGGCCCCATGTAGGCCCGAGGCCTACAAGGATGTCTGTGCAGCCTAGGGACAGCACTAATGTATGCGGCATTTTCTTTTTATTCCCTTTGGCGACCTGTGCCTTTGGGATGTCTTTGAGGTGTTTGATGCTTTTTTTGTAGCTAGAGTTATTGATCAGGGGAGCAAAGGGGGAGTGCTAGCAGTATCCAGGGGAGGGTTGTTACCTGATCTTACAGCCAGCATCGAAGGGGTCTGCTTGCACTTGGAATATGCTCAAGAATCTTGATGTTCATGACAAAACAGACCCCGAAGGGAAAATGCTTTATCATGGCTGGAAAATCAGGACAACCTGATATTTAGTGAACAAAAGAAAAGAATCAGGAGACACATTTACAGCCATAAAGGATATAACCTTTGTGTTCTCTAAGGCTACTGTGGTGACCAGGAATGCATTCAGCATGGTTCTCTCAGCACCTCTCCTTGTGGGAAAATAGTGTAGTTGATTGGATGTTGGAGCTGGGTGGGACCCTGTGGCTAGTCCTGCACTATGAACTGTGGGAAGAGGCTACAATTATCTCTTCAAGGAAAGAAGCTTTGTTGGCCCTCTAGCTTCCTCCCTCTCGGACATGGAGATAATCAGAATTCCAAATCCCCAAGTGAAGAAACACGGAACACAGCCTGCATAGAGCCAACACATTAGGACCTGAAGTAGGAAGGAGAAGTGAGGTAGTATAGTATTGCTTTAAGACAGTGAGACTGTGGTTTATTTGTTACTGCATCTAATCTTGACTGATATAGACATTTTGAAGGTATTTTTTTTCCCCTAATGAGCATTTAATAGCTATAAGACTTATACGAACCATCATTGATTACATAGCAATAATTAAAATTCTGATGGCATACATTCAAACACATTTGACTGCAAACATATAAAGGATCTTTACAAGCTTAGTTAAGCAATTTCCAGAACTCATTGTTATGATCACTTTTATGACAATCTACTCAAAACGAGATTTAGAATGCTTCACTAAAAAGAGAAGGACAAATTATGATAACATCCTGATTGAGTACTTGCTATGTGCCAGATAGAGTGCTAGGTAATTTACATGTATATTTCATTCACGGCATCCTAGCAACTGTGGAAGGTCACCTATATTTCTATTTAAGCAAGAAGAACTAAGATACACAAAGATGGAGAGACTATGAACCCAGGTTGGTCTTGCTCTATTGCCTTTGCTACTTTCCCATCTCACAAGCGTTTCACTACTTTATTTGTATATTAATCCAAATATATGAGACCTTCCATTACATAACTGAGAAATATGTAATAACTATTTTCTATTTTGGAGAAAAAAAAAAAGTGAAACTTGTTCAATTCAGACCTGGAGTCGAAATACACTGGGATTGCCTACACCATGAACTCTGCTGAAACTCAATTACAGTTGGAAAAAATAAGATGGTTCCAAGTTCTTCTCTTTAAATAAATAGCTATATTCCCCACCGACTCCAGGTGTTGTCATATCAGGTGTACCTTCCATCCCTTTTCCAGTTCAGGACTTCGCTAAAGGTCTCAGCCACGGATATTGTTTTCTCAGTAATTGAAAGAATATTTGCAAACAGAGATATCAGTTGGATACTGCTGCTTGCAGAAGCGCTCTCAGAGCATCTTCTTCTTTGAAGAGTGATTTATCTTCCCCAATGCATTGTTGAAGATGAAGAAGCAGCAGGTGGGGGAGGAGAAGGAAAAGGAGAAAAGGGAATCATTCCTTATAGTTGACGTTGTCAAACTCTTTGTAGTACTACATGGAGTGCCTTAGGTTCTCTCTGCCTATCATTCCTGCCTTGCAGCTGCTCACCTTAACGCAGAAGTGTCCCGCTCTTTTGTGGATGCACATCTGCTGTGAAAGCTGCATGGACACAACACATCAGGAATACCGAGCCTTGGTTCTAACCAGTCGGTTTCCTCCATGGCCTCTGAAGACACCTTGGTTATCCTGCTTCCATCTATCTTTTCTTATTCTTTGGCCCAGAGTAGCAATATGAATAAACACATACCCCTGTGTGGTATTTTTTCAAATCACAAAGTCTGTGTTTTATCATCATAAGATAGTTTATTTTTGTCACTTAGTAAAAACCCCAGAGAGTAGGGAAGTTGGGAACTTGCTTCTTCCCTGAAGTGTCTGCCCATCAGCAAGACCCAGTTCAAGTCCAGACTCCTCTGATCAACTTTTTCCAGCCTTTTCATCCAAGTTGGGCTCTCCTCCTTCCTGCCCATGGGAGCATGTGGTTCGCTCTTCACCTGCCCCTCTCCCCCCATGCAAGTGCTCTTAAAATTGGAAGCTGATGAGTTAGTGAAGAGAAGAACTCTTCATGGCCTGACTGAAGCTGGGTTTGAAGCCCAGCCCTGCCTATCAACCATGTGACTGTGGACAAATGGCCTTACCTTTCTGCACTGGGCTTTGTTTGTCAGTAAATGGAGACAACAGCAGCCGCCATGTATGACGGTTGTACAAATGAAACACGATAACGCACATCAAGGGTTTTGCCCAAAGCCTGGCTTGAAAATGGCAGGTCTCTCTCTCCTTCTCCCCAGCCCCTTGGAGGCAGAACACTCATCCCATATTCCTTTCCCATGTCTTATGCTCCCACAGATTTCACAGAATGCTGAACACATAGGGGAGCAAACAATCAATATTCCCTGGATTCAATCGTAGAGAGGCAAGTCCTCAGAAACTGCCCTTGGAGCAAAACTCCTCTGTGCGGGGCAGTCAGCATACAGACCTTGTTGTTAATCAGGAGTGTCATTTCAAGTCCAGAGGCATCTTTGATATAGGGGACTGAGGACTCAGCCAATGCACACAGATGTGTCCATATCACACCAGTTCCCGGTAGTGTAGCAAAAAGTCCTAGAGGTGGCCTGAAAACTGAAGCCTTCTTTGTTCCCCCTCTATGTATGAAAGTCACAATGGGTAATTTTATCTGGGATTCAAGAAACATCCATCTTGTAGATTGTATCATTTGGTTAGGAAAGGGCTGGTTGAAAGAATATTCACTTAAGAAACAAAATATGTTTTCCACTGCTGCCATGAGCTGTTGATTTTTTTCTTCTTGTTTTTGTGTTTTCTAATTTCCCTATTGATTTGTAATAAATTTTGCCCTAGATTCATGAGCTTTGTAAACTCGGAGAATTTTTTTTTTTTTTTTTTTGTATTTAAGAAAATAAAATAGAGCCTGCAAGTTTTCCCCAGATCACCAGGCTTTAATATGAAATTACTGTTTTCTGGTAGGATCATCTGCAAAACTCTGATTTTGTTTCTTCTGTTCCTATCCTGATAATTGTGGCTGAATTCCCTTGTCTTTAATATGCCATATATTCTCCACCTGGCAAAGGATTCAGACAGATACAGATAATAAATACCCCGTAGACATACAGACAGAGAAACTGCTGTAATTGCTTTCATAATGACTCTGAGACATCAAAGGAAGGCAAATAATGGTATTTAACACTGTTTCCATTCTTTAGCTGAAATGTAATTTTATAGAGTTATTGTCAGGCAGTACGGTGAACGTACAAGTACAACTGTCATATTCGGCTCATATTAATTAGCTGCCCACGAGAGGGCCAGGCGAGTAATGGCAAAGTTCTCCTCATTTCAGATGGTCTGATATTCAGACAGAACCCTAAGTACAATAGCTTGATTAACATAGTTGCTTAGATCAGGTTTTCCCTGGGAGTGTGTCAATTGGCATTTTGAAGAATCAATTAATTAGCACTCCAAATAATCCATTCTTGGGTTAATGAAAGTGTTTTGTACAGCTGCAAAAAATTACATGAAGAAAAACTAAACCTTTCCAAAGTGGTGATGAAAAAGATTTATCTCAGAAAACTGTACTGTCCATTTCAAATGCCACGGAGAATGTGTGTTTCCTTTCAAAGCCGTGGAATTGACGTGTACAATTTTAGCCACAATGTGCTCATTTTGGCTTGGAGGAAGGCAAGTGGTGGTGCTATGGTAGCAGGGAAATGAGAACTTTTATTTTCACTATTTTGTCTTGTAATCGTGTTATTTAATTAGGGTAAGTCACGGCCAACGTTTTGCATATCATTATCCACTATTTTAAACAATTACTCTTTGAAGGCGGTGTGCTTATTAACATTTTTAAAATGCCAGTATCACACAGATATTCCTGCTTTTTAGAGTTCAAGATTCAATTCTCAGACAAATGAGAATTACACATTAAAGGAGCAAATTTATTTACAATTAAAGCTCTTTAACTTAGAGATTCATTTTTAAAACCAAGTTTAAGTTATCAAAAAGGCAAACTGTGTAAATGTCACACACCTTTGCCATCATTACAATGATACTTTTGGCACACTTTATCGATTATTTTTTTTTAACAGAAAATAATGTGCCAATGTGATATCCCTCTTTCTGAATTTTTTCATGGGGTCCAAGTTTCAAAGAACCTACTTTTGTGGCATTACTTTCTTATCTCTGAAGTTATGTTAATCAAGCCTACAAATGAGCACATTGGTTTATTTGGTAATTTAGATCTCTCCAGTTTCTAAAATTTGGTGGGAAGTATTGGTAGTGTTTACATCATATTTTCTTCTTCAGAACCTTCTACATTTTTTAGCATCTCTGATACAAGTCATTTTCCAGTCATGTTCAAGCTCCTTGAAATGGAGGCTTTTTCATAAAGTGTGTTAAGTTAAATGAGTCATAGTGCCGACTAAAAATTATCTGGGAGTAAAACATGAGTTTTTTTCATTTGTACAGGTGGCTTTTTATTTGTTTTGTTGATAGTGTGAAAAATATGCTTTCTTGTTACTATAATTAGTTACTTCCCAATTTAGTTCCATTCATAGGATATGATTATTGATTAGAAAAAAATGAGATTTAAAACAGACCAAGTGCTTTTATTATTATCAGACATGGGTTCCTTCTCTTCTCTTATTTTAATTAATATGTAATAAGTCATTGGGATTTTGATGATGCTGAAATGCATTTTCCTGCCTATTTGTGGGTAAAGGTTGCATCTGTGTGTTAACCATGAATCTTCAAAAGGCAGATACGTGTAACAGGTCAAAATCAGGAGTATCCAGGAAAAAAAGATAAAAACACAGAGATTAATTAAAATAAAAGCAGGCCAGCCATCTCCTTCTATTAAGATGAAAAAAAATTTTCCAAACTCCACTGTAATCTTTCAGGTTTAATAAGGCCAGCAATGCAGGTGAGGAAAGAGAGCTTTCATTTCCCAAGTCCTTGAGGGACATACCCACGCCATCCTGTTCCTCTAGAGACCAAGTGATGGGCAAGGTCTTGTTTTCCAACACACTGGAGTGGATCCTTGTGAGATTCAGCACTGCCTGTCTACTGCTTATTCTTTTAGATTCTTGTAGAAACAAGAAATGACAAAGTTCTGTTGTTGCTGCTCACTGTGGACTTCAGCCAGAAATGAGATCCATTGCTTATTTTGCTAATCAGCCCCTTCCATATCTGCATGCTCATTTTCTGATAGCTGATGAGGCGACAAGGTCATTGGACGTACAAGTACTTATTTAAAAACAGACATGAGAGTGAGATAGAGGTTAGTTGGGTCTATCAGAGCTGTCAATCAATTAATGAAAATTATTGAGCAAGGACACTGTGGGGGAAGTGAACAGAAGGAAGGAAAATGACCATGGAGACACAACATAGGGAAAACGACAGAACTGACTAAATGTGCTCACGTGAGTGCTAAAAACAGACACGCTCACATCCCAAGTGAGAGACAGCTCTGAGAAACAGTGACTGGAGTCTCTGTGACTCCAAAGGCTCAAAGGCTGGCAGTGCGGGGGCTTTTGCCCAAAGGTACACCCCCAAACAATGCCTTTCCTGTGATGTGGAGGAGAAAGGTGTAATGCCTGGTGAATATTTGATTAATGGGCTGAAGACCTGTGGCCAAGATTTCGAGACGCTATTGTCCAGACCCAAATTTGTGATCAATGTAGGCCAAATGAATACAAGCAGCCCCGTTATTCAGGGAGAAAAAAAAATATTGGATTCCTACCTGTAACTGCATGACAGACAAGGAGAGCCAAACAGAACAGTGCTAGGAGGGGGCTTGGAAAAGCTGTCCAAGTGGCCGTTCTATCACCACTGGCCACCGTGTGCTGGCACCAGGCAAACACAGACTAGTTATCAGTGCAGAAAAGAAATAATTCATAATGTGGTCCTTGGGGGGAGAATGGAGGAATAAGAAAACCTATAAATGAGAGGAGAGAGAGAGAGGAGACCGAGAGAAAGAGAGAAAGGAGAGGGACTGAGGAACTAGGGGAGAAAAATTGCCAATATGCTTGTGTGAATGAAAGATAGTGAGGGAGAAAAATGAAAAGGCTGCAAAGTCAAAAACGGGGAGATACTGACACCAAATCTCTGCAAAGCGTTCAAAATTCTCCAGCTGCCACGCTTTTAATTTGCTACCATTCTAATTAAAATGCAAATTAAATTTATAATTAGCATCAGCGCTTTCTAAAGAAACCTCCTTGTGAGCTGCACAAACATATGGGACGATGCTGTAGTGTAAAGTTTGTAAAACAGAAGTAATGGCACAAAGTCGGGAGGGGGGCAAGGAGAGGAGGGCTTTTCTTTCTTTCTTTTTTTTTTTTTTCTATTCCCTGGGAAACAAGTCGTATGCAGACTCGGGGTTGACTTCAGGGAATGGCTGGCAGCGTGGTGTTGCTTAAAGGAGGTTGGAAGTGGGCGAGTGTCCTGTTCCAACAAAAGGATTGCTGAATCTGGAGGATCGGCTGGGCTGTGACTTTGTGTTGAATCAGGTGTCAAGGGTTACCCCGCATGTCATCAGGATTGTATAGAAGATGCCAAAAGGCAAAAGGGGTCAAAGCTCCTAATCAAAAAGTCTATGGCCAAAATTAACCGCTGCTTGCTTCCAGATAATTAATTTAAAAATTGATGGGAAACAAAGTACCAGAATTACCTCATGATTCGCACACATATCATGTTTTCAAGGTAAACTGTCTCTCTCCAACTTGCTCTCCAAAGCTGAGGAGTGGGTGCAGATCCGAGAATTAGGTTAACCAGAGGTGGAATACACGTGTGCTTGATTAGAAGAAATGCTCACTTGAGCATCAGTTTTGCTATTTTGATCCTTGAAACAAAAATACACACATCTGCTATTTGTGGGTTATTTTTCTTCAGATATGTAGTTGAGTTCAGTGAGGCTCATGGCCCAAAATCCATCAGCCTGCAGCGGTAAGAGGGAGAGGAAGAGGCGCGAGACCCAGCCCCTCTTATATTTGCCATGTTTTGGTTGAAGGGAATCATTGTGAATTTAAAAATCTGCGATCCTCATGGTAATTGTGCTTTACTTTCCACTGGAGGGACCCCACCTGCACCTCAGTGTCTTTAATATTCCAAGGACTCTTCTTTATCTATTAACCAGGCTCTCCATCAGATATTTTAAAATTTGAATGTAACAGGAATGAATATTTCATAGATGTGTGTTAAGCTGTTATTAAACTATAATGTAAAGCAGGATTGTAGGAATATTTTTATATGTCAAAAAGTCAATTAAAATGATAAGCCTGTAATATCACTATTGTGGTGCTGTGCAAAAATTCATTTCAGATGCACGGAAGGTCCTCCGCTGCCTCGCATTTGGGTGTGAGGCAGGACTTTTACATATTCAGAGGCCTGTGTACTTCAATTTCATTAGTAACACTTAGGTCCATTTTCGGCAGAGATTAAATGGAGAGCTGTGGGGGATAAATCTTACCTGACTTGATTTTTATTTGGTATTACAAAAACAGCATTAGGCATTCTTAAAGGTGGGTGCTTACCTAAATACACCGTGGATTCATTTGGAAATAAATGTCAATCCCTAGGAAAGTAAGGTATCTTAATAAAAGCTGTAGTAAGGCCACCACTGCTCTCTTCAATAAAACTAACATGATGTGTCAGTTGGAGAAAAATATCACATGATACTGAACGTGGAGGAAGAAATTAAAACTATTGTGAGCCATATAATATAGGAATTTATAAAAATACAGCTTTCTATTTGTAGCCTTTAAAATAAACTTGTACAGGGGAATATTTTTGTTTTTCTTCTTGTATACTTAAGAGGGAATATTGAGAGATAGAGTTGATGGAACTAAGATTGGGATGCCTTACCAAAAGTTAAATGCTTTCCCAAACTTTCTTGGACCATCAATTCTTTCCTGTGCAATGGCCATTGCCAAAAATGGGATGTGAAAAGATGATCCCCTTGACAGGTTTGACATAACTCAATTAATCAAGACCTCAGCAAAGAAAGAGAAGTAATACAACCAATACGCTGATGAAAAGTGTCGTCTTCTGTTCACAGAGGAGAAGTTCCTTATTTTTTTCCTGATGTCTAAGGAGAGCTCAGGCCTCCTAAATAAGTCCTCTGTGTGACTGACAAAAGACTGAAAGCTATGGTATAAAAGCATTTCTTTGTTTAATTTCTAATTGTTGTCCTTCCCTTATTCAGAAAATGAAGTCACCTTTGTCGAGGTTTCATGAACCGCTGGGTAATCAAAATTATTATGCTGCCACCTGTTGTCTGTTAATTATTCTGAGAAGATACTCATAAATCATAACACCGGACAATAAATCAAACTGTCAGTTCCCAGGTCAAAGGTTACCCATGAAAAGTTATAGGTCAGCCACAGGGTGTGAAAGAGCAGGGTTTCAGAGTATCACTCATTGTCAAGCACTGTTGGGAGAAGTGCCACTGGAACAAAAGAAAAACTGGAGTCGAGAAGAATTCCAGCCAAGGGGAAAGGAGGCATCTAACCAACCTGGCACATCTCACGACCAGCAAGATTGTTCTGCTGGAGCCCAGCTCGGAGACTTGCTGTTCCTTTGGGATCTTGTTGGAAAAAAGTGTTCCTTTTGGAAAAGTCTGGAGAGGTATGGTCTTGGAACATTATCTTCTCCTTTTCTCATTTTCTGGGGAATGTGACTGGCAAGTTCCCCTTCTTACTACTTTATTCACGGAGACAATCAGAAAACAACACATTGCAGTTGATTGGAGGACACTCTGGAATGTCTTACTTCCTAAATTAATTTGGTTTGGAATATGTTTTCCTTGTGGTGTGACAAGAACTTGAACTGCATTTACCATTTTCAACTCATTTATTTCCAGTCCCCTGTATTTAAAATAACATCATCATTTCCAAACAGTGTGCGTTGATGGATATCCTTGATTTAAAACCTGGCTAGGGGTAAATTATTTCTGATGTGGCGGGAGCAACTTTAGGATAAAGCTTAATAAAGACGTAATGACAAGGCAGCTGGGAAACAGAAGTAATGTTCCAGTTGGGAGATACATTGCCTGCTGTTTGAATTAAATTCTGTAAAATGGACGCTGTGCTTTCATTAAAATTTTTTTCTCTAAAATATTAATTTGGGGAGCTTTGTATTAAGTTGTTATTTTCTGCTCAGATAACCATGGCTTTCCCTCTGAGGAATAGCAGCATAGTCAGAGTGTCAATTTGGGTCTTTTTTTTTTTTTTTTTTTGAAAGGACACAAAAGTTTCTGTTCAAATAATATCTCAGAATGAACAATTATTTTTTTTTTTAAAAGACTCCAATACATAATCTACCTCCCTTTATTCTTTCCAATTGGCAAATCTTTATTACCCCATTTTTGATTGAGGCAAGTCAGTCCCAGCACATCAATTATTTGTCAGGTAGCAGCAGAGGTCAAAACAGGTTCATTGATCCAGCCTTAACCATGCCATCAAATTTATTTACATGGAACACAGGGTTTAATTCTAAAGTCACAATAAAGTGCCTTGTGGATGCAGAGATGCATCATACAATGAATTCAGTAGTTAACCACTAAGGATTCTATATACAGGCAATGTCATAAAACACAAATCACATTCTTTGGCCGTCATGTCATTGTAATGGAAACAGTTGAAGCTTTTCTGATAACCTATAAAATTTCTACTGTGTAAACATTTCAGCCTATGATTCCAGGTTGCTGTCACAGGAATTATGGGTGTGGTGACTCTCCCAGTTTCCTCTCCCAGTAAAGTTGGGAGCTTTTATGCATTTGACACGCAGATACCTTGGGGACATGCTGGAAGCCAGGTAGTGTATTAGGTGTGGGATGGAGAGGGGCACAGAGCCAGGACAGAAAGAGCTCCACCTGAAGCTTAGAGGCTTTTGAGCAGCTCTTCTAGCAGCTCTCCTGGGTCCTGTCCTTTGGGAAAAGTTTAGACCTACAAATTTTCTTTGGAAGGAGTTGGCTACCTTTTTGCCTGGAATGTGGGAAATCAGGGGGTCTACTCATCCCCTATAATGAGAGTGTATGCAATCATCAGAAAAGAACACTCTACTCTAGAAAGTAGTATGATGAATCATTAAAGCTGAATTGTGTACCCCCAAAATACATGTTGAGATCTAACCCCAGTGCCTCAAATTGTGATTTTATTTAGAGATAGTACCTTTACAGAGGTGATTAAGTTAAAATTAAGTCAGATGGATGAACTTTAGTTCAATATAACTAGTGTCCTTGTAAAAAGAGCAACAGACACCAGGGGTGTATAAGCCTAGAGAAAAGTCCACGTGAACACACAGTAAAGAAGTGACCATCTGCAAGCCACCCAGTGAGGCTTCAGAAGAAACCAACCAAGCTGCTGACACCTTGATTTTGGATTTGTAGGCTCCAGATTTTGGATTTGTAGACTTCCCTATCTGTGGGCTTTGTTATGGCAGCCCTAGCTGACTAGTTCAGCTTCTTCCAGAAGTGAGTGGAGATGTTCTGACAGATGAATGCTCAGAAATGAAGAAAGTTCAGAGGGCAAGGATGGTATTCTGTGACAATGCAGGTTGCCCTACTGTTTAGGGATACCACTGATATGACCCGTGAGCCACCAGCAAGGGGAAAATCTGGGAGAGTGCAGCTGAGACGGGAACACTTCAACTTCTTTGTGTGGATGCTGGACGGAGAAGGTGTCCACTTTCTCTGTTGTGGCGCCCTTGCTCTTCCTGACTCATGCACACTCCTAAGGGAGGCTCTGCAAAAACTCTTTCCACTGCTCCAAAGCTCTTTCTGCAGGAGCAGGATGATCCTCTCTCACTTCTTTCAGGCTCCTGCTCAAAAGGAGATAATTTCTCAGACCATCATGGCTAACAGATCTATCCCATCACTCTCTGTCCCCTTGCCTTGCTTTATTTTTTTCTTAATAACACCTTAATGACTTACCTAATGACTCAATGACTACCTGAAATTACACACATGTAGTTGTGCAAGAAAAGAATGCAGAAGAATGATGATATTGTCATTTTTGTTCCTTCCTGCCTCCCAGTGCCTAGAAGAGTCTTTTGTCCTCAGATGAAGACCTCCCAGTGAGGTGATGAAGATTAAATAAGCTTGTGCAGGCAAAGTCTTACCATGGTCATTGGTACCCAGAAAGAATCCAAGCACACAGCCAGACTCCAAAAACTGGCCAATATAGATGAAAGCTTTCTGCTAAAGTGGTCTCCATCCAGAAGATGATGGGTGTAGGAGACTTGGACATAGTGAAGTTTTCTGTTAAAACATCATTGAGATTTTATTCATTTTATTTTAATAAAAGTTCAGTTTAATATTGTTTGACTAAAGTATGTAGAGACAAAAATAGAAAAATAACATTCCAGGGTGTCTTTGCTGATGCACACATTCAGAAGCCTGAGAAAAATACATAAGGGACTATCATATTCAAGTGCCATTGACTCAGGTCCACATGAACATTTAGGCTCATGTGCACAGACTCATACATCTGCTGCAGAACCAGTGTTGTTCATGGTTAGTTCTTACCCTAATGTCACACTAGCACTCTCACCAACAGAATTGAGAATTTCCACTGTAGCCAGAGGTTGTTGATAATGACAATGTTTTATCATTATCACTATCCCACTTTCCAATAAGGAGATTGAGACTTAGAAAGCTTTTCTGAAATCAATTCTATATCTTCTATAAGATGAGAACATCCCTCAAACAAAGAGTGGATTATTAGACAACTTGGCAAATGCATCACAATGGCTTTGTGCCTCAGCTTTGTTGTATGTTTAGTGTGGAATCTAGACTAGATCAGAGACAAACAGTGAAACCCAAACTTGCATCTTACCCAGTGTTTAGTTTAGCTAATAAAGCTTTATTAAATTATATCCACACTAGCTCATTTACATACTGTCTATGGTTGTTTCTGTGTTATAATTGGAGTTGAGTGATTATGACAAAAATCTGGAGCCTAAAATATTTATTTTCTGACGTTTTTCAGAAAAAAAATGTGGCCTCCTGGATTTGAGAGAAATTCTAAGTCCTCTCAACCATCTAAATTATATCTAAATTATTTGATAGAAGTTACTGCTTGGCCTTTGTGCTGAATTAACTGGCTGAACTAAAAAACTGTTACACTAGAGCTTTGCAAAGCTCTAAGTAGTGACAAGTTAGATTGCTCCTACGTTAGAGAATTTTCCCTGTCAATATTGCTATTCTAGACCAAATAGCTAATACACCTGCTCATATTAGGTTAAAAGCATTGCAAGGCACTTAATTCCCCTCTATTTTTAAAGAATTGCTTTTATATCTATTTGGAACTATTATTTGAAATCTAGTTGTGACTTTTAAAATATTTTAAACAGTTTTTTACTTGAAATGCAGTTAAGGAGGCAACACTGGAAATTTGATCCATTTTGATATGTTTTTTCTCAAAGATAATTTAGTACATTTGGACATATGATTTGAAACCTTTATTTTTTTTACTTCTCCTAGCAATATATTTGGTAGTTACCACAGCCAAAAGACAATAATCTCTCATAGGCAGAGAGAGAGTTTAATATTACAGTAGCCACACATACACTAATACATGAAGACAATTGGGTTATATCATCCAAGTTGTTAAGGGAATTCTTGCTAGTAGGCCCTTATCACTTTTCCTGACAGAGTTGACTTTCTACACTGGGTTAAAGTGATACACAATGCTCAGAGTGTGGGCTTCAGAGTGTGGTTCACTCCCTGTGACCTGGGAGTGGCATAAGCGCAGGTTGCTTTTGGTCTGACTTCTGGAGGACACAATCAGCATAATAGACAGGATAGGGGAATGGGGAATGCCACTCTCATTTAAAAAACTACCCTTTTATAGGTGTATTGGAATGTTTTTTTTTTTTTTTTTTTTTTGTCTCACAAAGTCCCTTAGCCAATCCCAGTAAGTCCAGTAGTTTATCCAGGGTCCTAATGAAAGTTGCTCTAAGACTCTGGAATCACACGGGGAGAGGTAAAAGTAATACAATCTATTTGATTCAAATAATTTAAAGATTTACATGGTACTAATCATAAAATAAGGAGTAGAATAATGTACAAGAATATGGGAATAAAAGGGGCAAATATAATAATAATAATAATTATTATTATTATTTCCAAAGAAAGCAATAAAGGAGAGAGAAAGAAAAATAATTGAGTCAAATGGAATAAAGGTATTAAAATGTAGATATGAATTTGAATATAACAGCAATTATAGAAATAAAAATAGATTTCACACTCCCATTTAAAGGAATAAAAACTGAAGGCCAAATAGAAGTAAATAGTAAGAGAAACATGTTAAGTAGTAAAGACACAGAAAGGTTGAAAGAAAAAAATAGTAAAAGATAAGCCACATGTGCACTTACTCAAAGATAAATGCAGTTAGTTATATTAATGTCAGATAAGTAGGCTACAAGGCAGGAATCTTTACTAGAAACATTTAAGCATTATTAATATTCCAAAGAGGACAATTTTTAATGAGGTTCAATTTGCTATAAGTATACTAACCTTAAGAGTGTGTGTGTGTATACACTCACAAAATAACAGTGCTTCAGAATATATAAGGCAAATTGGCTGAATTATGAGATAAGCACATAAATTACGAGATAAGCTAATAAATTAATGGTAGAGTTTAACATACTTTGATATCTGATAGAAGAAGCAGATAAATAATTGGTAAGGCTATATAATATTTTAAGTAAACAAACAAAATAAACCAATTTATACATTTATTATATATGTACAATATCTATTTTATATAATATATATAAAATATATATATAATATATAGTATGTAATACATTGTTTCCCATGGATATATAGAATATTAAATCCAAAATCTTATACTTTCAACTATAATGGAACATTGTTCTAGCTTATGTTTCTTTTTTTGGTAATACAGACCTACCTCTCTTAATGCAGTAGATATTTTGCCCTTTGTGATCTTCTTCTTTATCTTCTTTTTTCTTGGTCACATCTAAAGTGAGTATGGAAAACTATTCCCTTCTTGCTGGAAGAGAAGCTTTCCGGAGTCGAATGCCCTAGCCCCAGGCTATACTTGTGCACCCTTGGAGAAGTTAAGTGAACTCCTGGCTGTGAAATATCAGAGAATCTGGGGTTACGTCTCCAGCAGTGATGGTGAGTCCAGATTCATAGGGTCTCAAGGAGCCCAAATAAAAACCTTAGTTCCTCTTGTTTATGTGATTAGTGGAAGCATTCTCTATCCTGAACTTTTAATTTGCCTTCTTCCTCTCATACTAATAGTGTAAAAAGGGAAGCTGGTTGGCCTAAGGAGGAATGAAAAATTTCTCTCTCACATGACATAGAATAGCTAGCATAAGAAGATTAAAAGCCAGGTTGATTCTTATAGATTTTATCACTGTTTTAAATTTTTCTATGAATCATGCACTTTATCATTGCCTGGACATAGTGATGTACTCCCATTAAAGTGTCCCCCAACCTCTGTCCCCACTCCATGTGATAGATACAATTACCTTTGGCTTGGTATTAGCTGTGGGCTAGCCCCTTAAGGCTGCCAGGCTTCTGGGGAAAGTTTAATCTACCATGAGTTATGTTAGTCGACTGAGAGGTTTTGACAGTACATGTAAGGAAGTTGTTGTGTTTAAATTTTATTGTATGTGTTTAAGTTGTACAGCATGATGTTTTGATACCACATATAGATAGTGAAACATTATAGTCAAGTTAACATATCCATCATCCCATATAAATTTATCATTTTAATCTGTCTTTGTCCCTTACAATCTTTAAAAAAAAATTCTCTCTTACTGTTTAATATCTAAATGCAAAAACTTCAGCACTGAAAAAAGCCTAAACTTCTGGGATTTCTCCATTTATTGCTTGTAACACTGTCAGCTTCTTAAAGCTCATCTCTTTCTCTTAACATCTTACCAAATGTAACTGTTAACAACTAACAGGAATCACTGCAGTGGGTCTTTCCATTTCTTTCCCTACAGCTACAAATTCTCAGGCAAACACTCAGCTTTTCCGGTATTCACAGGTTCACCATGTGTGTTGTTACCATCTAACATGGGTAGTCCCTTCTCATTAGTTACTGCATTTCCTTCACATTTTAGTATCTGACATAATTTCTTTACTCTCTATTAGTCTAGTCAGGCTAGGTTGTGCTGTGATGACAAACACTTTCAAATCCTCACTGTAAGCTTAATATGGAATTTATTTCTCATTCATGGCAGTCCAATAAATTAGAAAATGTCCATGTTGCAAATCTGAGACACTGGCTTCCTCAATTTTGAGGCTGTGCTCTTTTAATAAGGGGCTTCAATTTTTCTACAAAAGGAGACTTAAAAGTTTGCAAAGGGGGTTTCTCCTCCTTCCATGCAAGTGTGACATATTCCCACATCATTTTCCACATGAGAAAACCAAAGTTTAGAAACTTTAAGACAATTTTCTCAAGACTCCAAATTAGTAACCGAGTCCCAAGTCAAACAGATCTATCTGACATTTCACTCTGTCACATTTATTTGTTTTATCATTTCATATGATATACAATCAGATTATTGTCACATGAATATCACTAAAAAATTAAAAACCAACTATTAAGTGATTGTGTCAGACCATGGTGGCTAATATAGATATAAAACCATCTGCTTAGAATTTACATATTTTCAATGACTTTAAATTAGCAGCACATATCTACGAAACACTTATTAATTATAGCATGTATCTTCTTTCAAGGAGCTCAGAATTTATTGTCAATGGGTTAATACATCCAGCACCATCATGGATTTGATGACCACTCAGGAAGCACTGGTCTTCTTTGTGCCTTTGTGGTAGCAAAGAAAAGGCTTAGGAAGAACCAATAACTGGCGGGAGGGGGGATGCAAAACTTAGTTGGTGAGAACAACTGTCATGAAACATCAAGCCAAGACGGGAACAAACTAGGAATGACTGGATATGAAGTCAGGGAGATCCAGGGAGGTTAGTGGGCAGAATAATGATTGTAAAGATAAAAGATGCTGTTTTAGTCAGTTTCTTCATGGCTGTTTCTAAAAAACCCAACAAGAAGAATTTTAGAGGAGGCAGTTTATTGGGGAGATCATGGGTTTAAAGTCCTCAGTCCATGTGTAGCCAGTTCTACTCCTTGGGGCTGGAGGTGAGGCAGAACATCATGGTGGAAGAGTGTGGCAGAGGGAGGTGGCTCACATAATGATCAGAAAGCATAGAGAGACTCCACTCCCCAATGACAAAACTATATACCCCAAAGGCATGCCCCCAATGTCCACCTTCTCCAGCAACACCCTACCCACTTTCAGTTACCAATCAATTAATTCTGTCAGGGGATTAATTCACTGATTAACTAAGGCTTCCATAACCCAATCACTTCTCTAAACCTTCCTGCATTGTCTCCTGTATCAGCTTTTGGGGAACACATCACATTCAAACCATAACATATGCCAATTGATATTAAGATGCCAGAAAATAAAATGGGGTATGGGTGGACCACAGTGGGGCATATAATACTAGAAAGAATTAAACTATAAAAAACTAACTACAGTATCTCATTTAACATCTAAATTCTGATTTTTATGTATATGTGCCTGCTATAACTGCTGAGAAAGCAGTGGTTTACCTTTATCAATATTTATTACTTTGAGGATACACAGAGTGCTGAAAGCATTGGATGTATGGATATACTTTATTTCATATTTGGGCTTAAAAATTCTATGCCTCTGGAGCAAAAAAGGCATGAAGCAAAAAAAAAAAAACTCAACATTTGCATTAATTATTACTTTTTACTTTTTAAAAAGTTATTTCATTACTTTTTTACAAAGCACCTCAAGTTCATTTTAAGTCACATTTCAGAGTACAAAATTAAAAAGAAAAAGAAAAATCACTTTTAGAAATTGCTATAATTAGAGTTGGTGAATATCATTTATATATATCTACATGTAGATATCTAGAAACAATAAGATAGACACAGTTTTATAAAAATAATTTCACACTGTATATGCAACCTTAAAGTAAAATTGGTAAACTTTATTTTTCTTGAATTCATTAGGAAGAAAAAGAAAATGAAGAAAAACCATAGAAGTATTGAAATTTTTTTTACATCATTTCAATTTTAGATGATCTCAATTGACACTCTTGTGAAAGAAGGAAAAACTGTGTTATAACATTGATTTCTTCTCCCTCATTTTTTGCTATTATTAGTTATAGAATTATTCTTCCATTATCATATAACATTTAGATTTTTTATTGGTTGTTCAAAACATTACAAAGCTCATGACATATCATCTTTCATACATTTGATTCAAGTGGGTTATGAACTCCCATTTTTACCCCAAATACAAATTGCAGAATCACATTGGTTACACATTCACATTTTTATATAATGCCATATTAGTGACTGTTGTATTCTGCTACCTTTCCTATCCCCTACTATCCCCCCTCCCCTCCCCTCCCATCTTCCCTCTCTACCTAATCTGCAAATTATATGGAAATGGAAGGAGACCCTCAATGTTACACAAAATTACATATAAGAGGTTGTGAGAGGAAAGGGGGGAAAAACAAGGGAGAGAAGAGAATATAACATTTAGATTTAGTCCTATAACCGTGGTATACGTAGTTATTTAATCTTAATTCTATACATAAATGGTTTTAAGTCTTCCTTTTGATCATGGATTTATATCAATCCATGATACCTTTAGTTAGTCCTTGACTTGATTTTATCATCAAATAGTTGGTACTTAACATTGTTGATGTCTCAAAGGGTCTGCAATCTTTCTATTCTTAAATAATTGCAAATGTCTACATTAGAAGGTCAGTTTGGCTGCATAGACTTTTTTTTTTTAGAGAGAGAGAGAGAATTTTTTAATATTTATTTTTAGCTTTCGGTGGGCACAACATCTTTATTTTATTTTTATGTGGAGCTGAGGATCCAACCCACGCATGCCAGGCGAGCACTTTACTGCTTGAGCCACATCCCCAGCCCCTGGATAGACTTCTTGAAGGTGATTTTCCTTCATTGGGGTGGTTCTAGGCTTTGCTGAGTCTCCAGGCCAAGAACTTCACCTAGCCTTATATTACAAAGTTCAGTTCTTCTGACTTGTCTGCTGGCTTTCAGTGTCAAACAATATTTTACAGAAGAGTTAATGGTGGGATATTTCTGTGGCTAGTTCACCTGATTATTGCTTTTATATCTGAAATGACATGACATTTGTGTTTTACATTTGAAAGGAAAATTCTTTCTTGGGTATAAAATTCTTGGGCCAACTTTCTCAAGAACTTTGTAAGACATTGCTCCATTATCTGTTGGCACTGAAAATATCTCTGTCTATATTTATATCTCTCTCATCTGCTGAAGGAATTAAAATATGTCACTCTGGCATATAGACAACTATGAATTACAAGCACTTGAAAGATGGCAGGTGCAAGATCACTCTGAGCTTCCTTCAGTTCCTTAAAAGTAGGAGATGAAGCACTAGTGGGAGAGACACCCTCCCAACACTAGAAGGAAAGTATCTTTCTCATTCTCAAGGCCAAGAACCTGAGGCCAAGGAAACTCTTTATAATAAAATCAGCTTTGTTAACACTAATAGTTATTCCTTTAGCTGCTTCTTCACCCAGTTTGCTACCCTAGCCCTAACCTCTTCATCTTGTCATATTGTCATAGTTTATTATTATTTGTCTATTTCAGTGGATCAGAGTTCATTTCTAACTGTGTCTTCCGGTCTGCATTCCCTTACAGACTCCTGTGTCATGTAAAACTTATTTTAAATAAACATATATGCTTTACTTCTGTTGATCTGTCTTTTTAATTCTCTGGCCCAGCCAGAAAACCTTGAAAAGGTTGGTGTAAAACTTTGCCTTCACTACAATTCTCATATGTACATTAAAGGAAAAACAGACTAGAATGTGCTCATGCATTTTATATACATTTTCCATAGACTAACTGGGACTAGGATCTTGGAGAAGACACACACACACACACACACACACGTATACATACATATAAGGTATACACAGACATTTACGTATATGCATATGTCTGTGTTTGCATGTATGTAATATGCATGAGCATATTCTGGTTTGTTTTTCCTTTCATGAGTAAAGTAATATGCTTTCTTTGCCTGAATGTTTGAATATTTCTTTCTTTGTCTTTGAAGTTCAATTCCCTACTGTGTTTTAAGTTAGTAATTTTGATTATGGGAGATATGTATCCTTAAACTAGGCAATTAATTTTTCTTTAGACTCAAAGAGATCTTATTTGATGTCAAAGGTCTTACCCTTCAAGGTTTCTAGGCCTGAGTGATGACAGAACTAGATAAAATGGGCTGGGTTACTTTAAGTGGGAATAATGGTCCTGAAGGTAAACCCAATTCTGGAAGCTCAGTAGTAAACTCTTAGAAGAAAAATTATTAAAAAGAGAAAATGCACTGGACAAAGCAATCATCCATTTAGTTATACTTGACTTACAAATTTGTGTTTTTATTTGTGTATTTTTTTCCTTTGTTAGGGACCATGATCATCCTGTGTTCAACAAGATTTTTTTTTCTTCCATAGTTACTATCCTCTTATTGTTAAATTATTCTGTCTTTATTTCATTTCTCTCAATTTTTCTTTTATTCCATCCAGTCTTCATTGTTCATTTTCTTCCTTGATTCCTAAAAGTGATTCATTAATTTATTAAAAATATACACCAATTGTCAAAATTAATGATATAATTTTAATTTTCAGTTAATTTTACTTCATTGTAAACTCCCTTTTCAACCATGATGATATTTTCTTAAAATTTTGAGCTCTTTAGTTGAATTTATATAATTATTCATTTTTCTATTGCATTAAGCACAAATGGAGAATTGTCTACTGTGCCTATTTTCAACTCTTTTTTTAATTAAATGGATCTTGTATTTTTTATTTGAGTATGATTTTCTATATTCAAAAATTGCTAGCATGCTTTCCATGTCATTTCTTTGCATCATGTCTGTAGGCTAGGCATCTGCATGCTTACTTGCTCTGATACCATGTGGGCGATTTCCCCTTACCTAACTTCTGAGTCATGTTAGTTTCTCTGAGCTACATTTTCCATAGACTAACTGGGATTAGGATCTTAGGAAGCCACACCCTTTAGCTAAAGCTGAAGGATGACTTTACATTTAGAATTAAGCTCTGCACTCCCTTCTGAATTTTAGTGACTTTCCTGTACCAGGGTGACTGAAGCTAGGAAGTGGTCTGGAAATACTCTTGAATAAAATCACTTCCCCAGTGTAGTGTGGAACCTGAGCTTGTAGATTTATCAGAGCATTCATCCCAGTTGTTTACTTGCTCTATTTTCACTCCAAGTACCTCTTTTCTTCTTTTAGGTAAATTAATTGGATCAAGAAGGATATGTTCAAATTCCATAGTCACATTGACTTTAGCTAAGGGTCCAAACTATCAAAGTATAAAGTACTATATCTTGGTAGTACTCTGGGAGATTAGTTGGTGACAGGCACCACCATATACTCCTCTTTCTCAAATTATACTGGACTCTTCTGCTGTTCTCCATCATTTCACATTCTAAGTTTTAAATATGAGTGCATGCTTCTTCCTTGGATTGATTTCGTTGGTAGATTTATTATTATTATTGTCTTAGGAGGAAAGGATGTCTATCATCTTTCTTCTTGTTGCTATCCATTCTCAGAAATTTTGCCTCTGCCTTTACTCTTTGGAAAGGAACTTTTCTTTCAACGTATCTCAGAGTTGGAGAAAATGGAACCATTTGTGATTATTATTGAAATGGTTCCTGAATTGTGAATTTGTAGGTACCACATAAATGGATAGACAAAAAAAAGAAAAGAAAAGAAAAATGAGGTACAGAGTAGCTGAACAATTTTGGGGCAATTCATTGGCTTTTCTGGTCAGGCTATATGAATAGAATATGTCCTGGGGAAAGACTTATCACTCAGAAGATCACAGTGCTTCGTGTTAAGTGAGGGTTGGGATTGATGTGAGCTGGGACCATCTCTCCGTCTGAGTCATCAGCAAGAAGACCTGAACACCATGAAGGAGAAACACCTTAAGGGACAGGAGGGGGATGCCTTCAGAGACCCAGAGGCTCCAGGTGGTCATCTTCCATTGAAAGAACTTCCAGTTGGACATAACATGAATACGAGTTAGACTGGAGGACACAACTCTTAGGAAGACTGTTAGGTGCTAGCTGTCCTACTGGGAAAAGCAGAGTTAAGCTCAGAATTCTGGTGTGCCAGTTGGAACTGCAGATGTTTAATAAGCCTTGTTGTGGAGACGTATTCCCTTGTAGTTCTGATTTTCCAACTTTCTCGCATCCATCCTGCTCATTGAAATGTTTGTGAATAGTCTCAGATCCTTATTGAAAGAGGTGAGCTATAAATGAAAAACCATTAAAATGTCTTAATTGTCTTCTCACTTGTAAGGTATTCTTAAAAACCAAATCCTCTGAGTTGGGTGAATAACTAGATAATTATTAATTTAGAGGATTCTGTGGACACTTCAAGGGAATTAATCTCATGGAACTTGAGTGTTATCTAGTGGACCAGACACCATCGCCACCACTTTCAATGGCTGATCATTCTAAACATCCGTGGGCATCCTTGTATTGCCTCTAGTGATTAATTTTAAAAGATGAAATTTAGGCTCAACTTTGAAAAAGTTGTTAGCAAAATGTCATTTAATCTTGGTAGTGGGGCAATGAGGCAGAACGTTTTGCGTGTTTTCAAAATACGCTTCATTTTGATGCATTTGGCTTTACTGATTATATTAATTAACTAACAGCAAGTGTGAAGATTATTTATGATGCATTAGAAATGATTGGACCTTAATTGCTTCCCTAGTAGAACAAGGGACTTGAATTTCAGGGTGAGGTCTGTAAAAAAAAATTCAGTTTGCTGGTATGCAAATTCAAATTTTAGAAATGGTTCTTTGAGAACAAATGAAGTCTCATGATGAAAAACAATTATGCATAATATTTACATGGAAAAGAATTCAAATGTTCTATCTAAACCAGACTCTTTTCAGTTTCTACTTATAAAATATTTCTATTTTTTAAAAATATTCATTTATTTTAAGGCATTCATTCATTTAATGTAGACAATTACAACATACTTTGGTATTTTGGTATTTGCCTACAATATCTTAAGACCTAGGCATGATGGGAAATATAAAAAGGAGTCACATGTTCTTATTGGTATCTAAGAGTTCTTATCTTAGGACATCTTTAGCTAATGTTATTTTTAAAATTTAGTATTTTTATTGTGTTTTCAATTTAAATTCTATTCCAATGCCTTTGCAGACTTTCTCCAGCTCTTCCTTTACAGATGAGGTCTGAACACTTTTCTGTAAAATATTTTCTTTCTCTCTTTTTTCTTTTTCTGCTTGGCTATTCATGTATCATTGGTAGAAGTGAATTTCTGGAAGGAAGATTCTATAGATTCTTCAGGGGCATTAATCCCATGGAACTTACATTACCTGCTATTAGTGGTAACTTTAGCACAAAGGGAAATCTAACAGTCTCCAATGAAGAATAAGCAAAGTATGAATAATATTGAATATGTCACCTTAAAATCCAGCTTACAAGTAAATGCTAGATAAAACATTTTGATTAGTCTGTGTAATGTAATGTATTTTGTTTTCTTCCATTCTGCAGATTTCACTTCTTTGGGTAGGAGACAGGTGTGTAGTAGATCAAAAGTTAGTGGGAACAGTAAAGTAATCTACATATCTTAAACAGCACAGCTTCTTCAGGCCATAATTATTACAAGTACATAGAACAGGTTCGCACCTATGTTTTCTGGTCCTTATTGCATCTAAAATAGAGTCTGAGGCTGCATAGCTTCTATGAATGCATGTGTAATGTCTGTTTGATAAGTGTCTTCTCACACCCTGAGGACTTTTATAGGCAATTTGCATTTCACAATGAGAGAAATCAGCTGGAGAGGGTTTATTGTTTTGTATAATAGAGAGGAGTGTGAAAATATCCCACTTCTACAGATGGCACTTCTTGTTAGCCTTGAACATATACATGTGCAAGGATTGCTTTATCTTAACCAATGCAGACACCGAAAAGGCTATTTTTAGAGGTGAATTCACAGTTTGGTAGGATTGTAATAATTAGTAGAACTTCTTTAAAGATAGATGAAGTACTTATTTGAACTCTTGGCTGTAAACTGACTTCATTATACTAAGAAGGAAATTCTTTTTGTGTATCTCTCTTTTAAACAGTGAATTGTAATATGTCTATAATGTGATCAGTTTAAATTTTAAATAACTAAAAAGACAAACCAGGGACTCTAAAACCAGTGCTGTTGTGTGCAATTCTTGTTTCTGATGGTGATATACACATGGAAGTATAAGCATATGTGAACCAAGTAGCTGCAGTGATACAACAAAAGCCTTGGAAAAGGATTTGTGAAAGAACACCACATGCAAATTCAAGCGCATATCAATGAACAATAAAATCTTGTCAGGAAATTGTCGGATATACATCATTCATAAACTTTGAGTCATATACCATTCCATCTTCACATTGAGTGATAATTTCTACATGTGCAAGGGATAAAAGATAAATGATTCCCATTAATTGATATTCAGAATCATTCTCCAATTTAAGTATTTATATTTACATTGTCAGGGGAAAAAAAAACACTCATCCCAGTAGCTCTCAAACTTTTGATTTCATGACCTCTTATCACTCTTAAATATGAGGTTTCGAGAGAGCTTTTGTTTGGTAAGGTTATATTTATGACTATTAATCACAATAGAAAGTCAAAAATAATTAAAATGTTTAATTAAAAAATATCAGTAAGAAACCCACAATATGTTGATATATATTTATATATATATATATGAAAATATAATATGAAAAAGAACAAGAATAATAAAATGAATGGTATTGAGTCTTAAGTCTTACAAATTTCTTTAATATCTGACTTAATAAGAGATGGCTGAGATTTCATATCTGTTCTTGAAATCAATCTGTTGTGATATATTCCTGGTTGAAGTATGTGAAGAGCATTTGAATTTACATAGGCATTTAGCTGGAAGGGGAAACATTTTAATAGTCCTTAAGATGATTGTGGACACTCTTCTTTGATATTACACCAAAACTTGACAAGTGATATTTTTTTAAAAGATTGCAAAGTAAAATCTTACATCTTATTAGTAAACATTGACAATATCAGTTACATCAAAATCATCTGATGTCTCTTGCCCTTTGAATAGATGCTTTTTCCATAAAATTTTTATATCCTCATGCATTGGACATTGTGATATAGTAGTCACCAAGGTACGTTTGTATTACAAATATTGACACATTTTATCATAAAATATTTAAAATGTCACGTTTATTAACATCATCACAGATACCAATGATCTCTTTAGGTTAGGGAAAGCTATTATGCTTATGAAGGTGAATATTAATTTTCCAAAACCCTTCTATTTGCTTGAAAGCTCTAGCTTTTATTGGCAACAAAAACTATCACTTTTCTTGAAGGGGTAAGCTCACACAGTTACATTTTAAGAAATAATCTGCAGAATGCCTAAAATGAAGTAACTACATTTTATCTGTCAGTGATTCTTTGAAAAATAATGCTCCATGGGTAAAAGTTACTAGTTAAGCTCACAATTCAAACAGTCCTTTTTCTAGTGACAACCATTGATACGCATAAAAGGTGTCTTATGCATACTTCCCATTGTTTCAAAAATAAATACCTTCACTCACAGGACAAAGTGTAAAAAAATTAATCCTTCATTCTGTTTTTTTCAAAGACCCTTTTAAGTGAAATTGACATTTCTTTTTTTTTTTTTTCATCAGGGATTTTGTAATGGTGAAAGCAGTAGCGTGCAAACTGATACTATTGACTTTTATTAAGTAACAGCATGAGTAGTTCTATGGTGCATTTCTTTTGCATCATCAGAACCAATGTTAACACTCTGAAAATGACAAATGATATCTTAATATTATTATGAAAGCAGATATAAACTCGCAAATCTCCTGAAAGTATCTCAGAAATCATCAGAAATTTGAAGATGACACATTGGAAACCACTGACATTTCCTAGCACGTGCAATAAAATGCTCTATTTGTGTCTGACTAGTCTTTCCTATTGGAAGAAGAAAATTTTATTACTTTAAGTGCTCTAATGTTCATCACCTATCCAATTTGGGTCTATAATTTTTTTCCTGTCAACATGTACCATGAATGAAGTAATTCTTCCTAGAACAAGGAAGAACCATATAAAGTGCAATCTATAAATACATTTATTACTTCTATAAATACTCTATAAAACTTTCAAATAGTAACATATTTTGTTATTTATGAGTCAGGGTCAGATCAACAAGAGAAAAACTACTGTAGACATTTCAACAGATATCATTTAATATATTAAAGTAGTCTTTTCTGGCCAAAAGAGCAAAAAGGTAACACCTTAGTGTACCAAAAATGATAACAGCATCAAAGAGCTTGAGAAAGTGCCCCCAGAGAAGTAGAGCTCAAGACAGAAGAGTTTACAGCCCTCTCCTCCTGCTGCCTCTAATGGGGTGTGATGAAGAAAGGAAGCTGGAGACTGGATCCAAATGCTGCTATGGGGGTGCATGTGTGATTGCCATCAGCGGTTGGGATGATGACAGGAATCAGTCAAAAGAGAAAAACCTAACAAAAACGGAAAAAGAATAAGGAGGAAAGGAGAAGGAGAAGCAGGAGGAAGTCTCTTAGCTCCCTCTTCTTTGTCCCTTGCTTCCTGTTGTCTTTCTAGAGCTCTGTTGTCAGAGCCTTAAAGTCAGTTTCAAAGAAGCCTGCCAAATGTAATTGCTCATTGTCAACCCTCACAACACATAGCCGAATATAGAAGAGTAGATTTGTAATTGGGTGAGAATAGACAAATAACTAGCATGGTCACATCACTGGCCATTCAGAATCTATACTCACTTTCCCACATCTGTAGGAACAGTCATGTACCAATAACAATTTTATACTTTGGTTTAATAGGAAAACATTCCCTTACAAAAGCAGATGCTTTCATCCGTCCCCCAACAGAGATTCAAAGTCCCTATTGTCAATGGCACCCTGGAAAGAGTGACTGAATTCATATCTGGGAGATACTTATTTCTTTTTCAATGCTTTATCAACTTGCCACTGGAATAATTTGTAAACTGAATAAAAATTTGGAGACAAAAGCTCTTAAAAGCAGTATGAGAAGAAGTAGTAGGTCCTTATGAATACATAAAATGAATATACAGGAATGACCTGCCAAGCTTCTACAGTTAGTTTGTTGCAATTCATCACAAAGCTGCAGTCAGTCTTTATGAAATTATTGTTCCTCTACCCATTTCATATTCTCCTTCCCCCAGGAAACAATGACTCTTCAGTGGTGACTGAATTTATTTGGTTGCTGAGTTTATAATTAACATTTACTACTTACTATAAAGAATACCAGAGAATTTCTTGGTTCCCTGACAATATTCTTCTGTCTTCAGGGACTCAATTTCTACTTGAAAGTCAGAGAAATCACCTCAGTGAGTAGATTTGCCTTCTTGGCCTGTTGTCTCATTGGAATGAGGAAACCAAACTGGCCAGGTGTCAGTCTCAAATTCCAATTCAAGGAAACTACATCACCAGTGGGAGCATACTTCTTTGGGGAATGAATATCTCTAAGCCAGCAAAATTCAAAAGGAAGCAAAGTTTCTGTGAGTGGAATTATTTTAAGAGTCCTAGAGAAAATTAATTTCATATCTATCTCTTGATTCTGCAACATCTGCATCTTATATGGAATTGAAAAAATAAACCTTAGTGGGTTACTCTACCATTTCATGAGGTTGGCTGCTTCTGAGTGAGAGGAAGTCTACTAATTCTATGTCCATGAATTCAATACAGCTATTCCTGGTGTTGTTGGCAAATATTTCTCCTGGTCAGAAGCAACATTAGGTGGAATACCACCAGAGTGAGTAAGGCATTCCCAGTGAAAAAAGGTTAACTTTCACCAACAGCATCTTCTGCAATGCATTCCAAATGGTGAACATTCACATGAGACAAAATTACTGAACTCTGTGTCCATTCCAGGAGCTTCATCTACTAGTCTTTCCCTGAATCTCCTTGTTATCAGTATTTTCTTATTAGACCCTTATCATTTAGTTACACTGATGTTCACAAATCATTATATACCTACACCTTGACCATTTTTCTATCCAGATAAAGTATACTTTCAAGTGTACAGTTTAAGGTTTTCTTCATCAAGAGGACTTTATTGCTGTCCCTCAGAAAATGTCCTGTTTGAGCCTGTGATACTGAAGCCACTTCTGGTTGGTACAAACATATTATCCAGAACACAGCTGTAAGCCTGGTCTAAATTATTCTCTTCATCAGTATAATAAATTTCTCATGTGATCATAGGTGTGGATTGAGCAAGATGAAGCAGTGAGACAGGTATGAATCTGAGCTATGGGCATGAGAATTCAAGATCTGCTCAGGCAGATATTTCCTACACAGTTCTCAGTTGATAGTAGAATTGCTGCTGTTGTGCCTTCAACTTTATGATTTTATGACCCACACAACACCAGTTTTGTGTGAGAAATCTCAAGCTGCATAGGCATTTGATATCTCAAGATTAGGCTTCCAGAGTCTATCAAAGCCTGGCAAACTATGGAAGCTGTTTCTCAAAAGGATAATACTTATCTTTCAAAAAGGGTATGCCTTTTTTTTTTTCAACAGTGAGTCCCTATGAGTTTGTACCGTGTATCTTGTACAGGGTGCTCTGTACAATGTGCCTTTTTGCCTCAGATATGAAGAATACTCAAGGGTCTTCTGAGTTACAAGGATGATTGACCAAGCAGTTCATTTTGTGGACTGGATAAAGAAGTTCCTTCTTTTTCCTTGTACTTCACTAAAAACTGCCACTTTATAGTTTGCGTAACAAATGGCATCTATTAGCACACTTAAATGCATACTACACTGTCTCTGAGGTCCAAAAAGTTCTATCCTACCATGTGAATTTTAACAATTGTACATTTGCTTTTTCACTCTGATGGGGAAAGGAATTCCAAGGGATATTTTTTGTTGTTGCCATTTAGAAAATAATAGCACAACTTCCCTGCTTGAGCTAGTAGCTTAGAGCACAGGGCTTTACTTTTCCTTCTGCATACTCTTCCATGCATTTGACATCAGCCAACCCACCACATAATTATTGCAATCATATTACTATTGTAATGATAAAAAGTATCCATTACTTGGTCTTCCAAACCATTTGCTTCAAAAGGCACTTCACTCCGTGCAACCAAAGACAATAAAAAGTCATTGATGTCACTGCTTGACATAGAACACTGATATCAATTAACTAAGCATTGTGCTTAGTTAATAACTTACCCATAAGGGGTATGTTCCAAGACTGCAGGGAATGCCTGAAACAGTGAATAACATTGAACTGTATGTATACTCTGCTTTTTACCTATGTAATTTGATCTATGATAAAATTTAGTATATAAATTTGGCACTATAAGAGATCAATGATAACAATAAAATAAAACTATTATTAAAATGTGCAATATTTTATGTAAATATTGTCTCTCAAAATATTTTCTTATAATGTACTCATCCTTCTTGTGGTGATGTGAGATGATACAATGATTGTGTAATTAGATGAAGAATACTTATCATACACTGTGGTTGAAACTTTCACTATTTGAGCTACAACAGCAAAACCAACACATATTTCTTTTTCCTTCATGATTAAAGGGACTGAATAATTTTTATTGTATATCTTAATAATGTCAGTATATAATTTTTTGTTTCCTTATTAAGTGAAGAACTTTCACCTTTTCACTTAAAGGAAGCACTTTATGACTTCTCTAAGGCATACCCAAATTTCTAGCATCACTACTCTTGAATTTTGGAGTTATTAATTAAGGTTACTTGAAACCATACACTTTACAATCACCAAATGATGTGATAACTCATATGGCTGTTAAGTGACTGATAGATGGGTAGCATATACCTTGTGGATACACTGAACAAAGGTATGATTTATGTCCTGGATAAGGAAAAAAAGGCTGGCATGAGATTTTACCATGTTACTCAGAATAGCACATAATTTCAAATTCATAGATTTTTTTTTTATTTTTGGATGTTTCCATTTAACATTTTCAGACCTCAGTTGACAGTAGGTAACTGAAATTGCAGAAAGCAAAACCTTAGATGAAATGCAAGTAGAGTGTACTGTGATCATGGCACAACTAAATCACAACTAGGACAACCAAATCAATTCTACAATACCTCCTTTGAGAATCTCATGTATGGTAGCATGCATTGTATTAGTCAAAATGTGGTCAGACACAGAAAAACTATACAAGATATTTTATTATAGATCATTTAAGTTGACTTTACAAATGTTGGAAAGAGGAGGCAAACAGGAAGAAAATGAGAGGACACAGAAGCAACCAAGATAACTGATGAAAGCCACAGAGAAGATTCCAATTTTCTTTTAGTGTTTTCTATTGTCAGAATTCATCAGGAAGTCAGCTAGCAAAGGGATCTGGGAAATGTAGTTTAGAAATACCTTCATCTAAACTTTACCTAGCACAGTATAGAAGAAGCTATGAGGTCATATAACTAACATGTGCATATACGGACAGGCTTTGTTTTGTCCCATAAGTGGGCTGGCTCATTTGTGAAGCTAATAGTGGCCACTGTGCTGAGGGCTGTGTATGAAGTGTGAAAATCTTCGGCCCAGATGAATTTACATTTTTGCCCCTTGTTAAATCCAGGTTCTTAAGTTCTTCAGCCTCAAGTTGTTTCAGTTTCATTTTATATAAAACGAGGAAATTTTTACTCATAATCTTGTGTGCTGAGGATAATGATTAAATAATATAAGTGAGTTTAAAGTGTTTATTATTATGATTGGTAGATGGAAAAACCACTTACAGGGTTATTCATCGGGAAAAAAATAAACCCTCCCCACAATTTTCTTGTTATGGATACCTTTTCAGGTTGGTTAAAGTTACTCTGTTTTCACTTATTAAATTATTTCAAAGCTATAGCAACTTGTCCATAAAGCCCACGCAAAGCAGAGGAGTATACAATTCAGACTGAAATCACTTATTGGTTATTATAATATATTTCCCTGAAATTTTCAAGTTTTTAAAAATTGGTTGTATTTTTGCATAATAAAAATGTGTGGCGTTTTTTAGTTTTAATTATTTTTTAAAGTTTTCAATCATTTCTAACACATGTTCAATAATGAGAAGCCATTTGTGAAAAAATTTTGCTAGCTTTAAAGTGCTTATGAATATAATATTATTATTTCAGGAGAAACTAATCCACAAAAGCAAATGTTTTCCAAATCTCTACCTAAGCATTGCAGTTACTCTTATGACTTGGTTTAGGTAGAACTGCCTTTAAGGTATTTGCTTAAGCTCACCCATAATCATGAACTTCAATAAATTCTGTTCCTGAAGGTGCTGCAAGGAAACTGAGATGGAGAATATCCACATTATTCAATTCACTGTTGACACTGCATTGTTCTTATCTTTTCTGAATTTACACGCTGAAAAACATTTTCTTCTCTCTCTTTCTAGAAGAGCTAATCAATTAAGGACTGAAGGACTGAATCTGGAATTTGGGTTGCAGTTGCCAGTGTTTCAAAAACATGCACTGGTCATCCAATGTCCTCTCTGGGTTACCCTATCATTTGGTTAGGAAGCAAATTGAGAGTTCATTTAGTTTGAAAATCCAGGAATTGGGTAAGTCAGTATAGTTGCTGGCAGAAAGGCTTGTTCTTGGGTGAAATAAATGGGTTTTTAAGAGTTTTGAATTGTGTCTAAATCCAAAGCTTTGATTCAGGCACAAGAAAGTATCCAGTTTTCCTAGTGGAGGATCTGTTTGACACTTGAGTATGATTTGGAGCTAGTTATGTTGTAGGACTGCCCAGTGCTGTAACTCCAGGTGAAAGAAACTCCTTCATCGCTCTTGTGTTTCCTCAGGCTGCACATGACTGGAGGCACTGTAAAGATCTGAATTGTGATGGGCCAGAGAAGTGGCCATATTGTGCTGGAATAATAATAAGTGGCCAGTTTCTAATCCAAGCATGGGTTTTTATACCTGGATATATGTTTATTTAAATAATACTTAACAAGATATATTTCCATGTTATGTAGGCAAAGATCATGTTCAGCATGATCCTCGTCCTTCTTCTGCAATAATGGACAAAATTAGATTTTTTGGGGAAAAGATATCAGTAATTACTTAGAACATGGGTACAGAAATGTACATAATGTACATAAGCAGATTCCATCAATCTTGAAACACGGCAGGGGATCTATATATATAACCCAATCTTGTGCCCCAAGGAAGGGAGCTGGCTGGCTATAAACTGAGACTTCTGAAAACAATAAACTTTTCCTTCTGTAATTGTTCTTGTCATGTCTTTTAGTCACAGTGACAAAAAAAAAAAATGCTGACTGAAACATTGATTCTTGTGTTAGAGAAAGTTCACCTTTGTCTTTTGTCCTTTGGACATGCTTCCATCTTTTTTTTTTTTTTTTTTTTTGGTAGAAGGATAGACTCCTGGGCCTTGTGTATGTTAGATAAGCACTCTAACACTGAACTACATCTTTCATCCTCAATTCTCCTTATCCTTTTAAAACTACTTCTCTGTAATCTTTATGGTTGTGCAGACCTTCAATTTCCATCATGAAAATTTTACACATTTTAAGATGATACATCTTCTGCTTGCAACAGTCCCGGCTCTTTTTGTATCCAAGTGTTGTCTGCATGAAGGGCAGACTGTGGGCCCTTCATGATTATCATGGAAGGACTCAGGTATCCATGAAAGATGAGCATCCATAACCATGCTTGTGTTGAGAAACAACTGGGGTCCCACGGAGGACTATGACTCTTTCTTTTAACATGACTACTTAAAGGGTAAAATCAGCCAACTACTATTCCTTAAACACACCATACCCACTCTTGTAGCACAGCTTTTTGGGGTTGCTGTCCTCTATCCCCAGACGTTCAGCTCTTAATATCTAAACTGCAAACTAACCAAGGAATTTCTCCATCCCTCTTACTTTTAATCAAGTATACTCTTCTAAAAAATTTATAATTTACTTATTTACTGGGTTGATTTTATGTCTCTCTGCATTGAGTTAAAAATCCACTTGAGCTCCCTTTGTACCTTTTTGGTGGTTTTGTTTTCTGCTGTATCCCCAAGTACCCAGAACAGTGTGGACAAGATGCAGCACTTCTCCATAAGGCACATGGAGGAGAAGATAGTTGATACAGTCCCTTCAGCCACCATTCCTCTTCAGCTCTACCTTCAATTTGTGTTCCTCACATCTACCTCAGGTAGAAGAGAAAATTTTACACATTCCCAGTTTATCACCGGTCCTGTGGGGACGGTTGTGGTAGCTTTCTAGAACCACTTTCATATAAAAAAAAAATCAGTGATGTCTTGCATAAATGTCCATGGATTGCCACTGTGTGGCCCTGAGGAGGGTGAGCAGGTACCCACACCTGAATGTCAGCTTTTTCTTCCAAGGAGTCTAGAAACTGATAGATGGGCACCGAAATGGATGAGTGACTAGATGTGGTCATTCTTTTTCCACACCCTCATGAAAAATGATTAGTGGAAATAGAACATACAGGCCAAAAAGTTACTGAGCACATTCCACCTGGAGTTCTAATCATAAGTCATCAGAATGTTGATAAATCAATGTCATCAATTAAAATAATTTTGAATAGATAACCTTTTAAAATTTTATTTATTTTTTGCCTTTTTTTAAAAAAATCTTGACTATAGTATTTTTCAAGACATTTCCAAGATTGTCAATATTTTTAAAATGTGCATTTTACCTCATTAGAAAATTTCTTTATGTCAACTGCTAGACTTCATATCACAAAAGAAGAGATAGCAATTAAAAGCAACATGCATTTTTGTATTTCACTAGTTTATATTATACCATAAAATATATCACTATGGGAGTGATAATAATTTTTGGCATTATATATTTTTATAAGTGTGTTATTATGTTTTCTAATCATAGAGATGGATTCACTATTCTCTATTAAGCATTATGATTATTTCTGTATTAAATCCTGTACAGTTAAGTTCTGATATTTCCTCTTGAATTGTGTATGTTCCATTTGCATTTACAGTTTACAGAATTGTAATAGAGTTCAGCAAAAATAAAGACTTAAATTTGCATCACTTTCAGGCATTCTTAGTTTAAAGCATGCATGATTTTCTGAACTATTTTTTCCTACCTCAGCTACTTTCCTGTCTTGACCAAATAGAGTAAATTATGTGGCCAGTCATGAAAATTGCATGACCTTCTCCTTTGGAAAACTGTCTGAGAAAATACGTGCACATATATTTTGGGCAAGTTATTAAACCTGACAGTAAAAACAAAATATTATTTCTAAACAAATACCTTAGTGCACTGCCATCTATACGCCACTCCAAGACACACCTATTTGTGAGACTTTCTATTTTCTATGCTTCAAATTACTCTAAAATTACAGTCTATACAACTGATTATCAGATGGAAACATTGAAACAGAGATAAAATACCTTTCAGACTCCTCCAAACCTGATGAACCAAGAGTTTTTCCTCTGCTCTTGAATCTGTCATTTCTCTCAGATTAAACAGCTAAATTGAGCCACCTGTGAGGGAAACAATGTGATTTACTTCCAGTAAAGGTAATTCCCGTTTCTGACAACCCCAGTCTAAAAGCAGAAACCTCTTAGGGCACTTCCTTCAGCTAAATAATTTCTGAATGGCTCTTTATTTTCAGAACGGCACCTCACCTCTGAGCATTTGGGATTATCGGTGCATTTTAAGGGTCCACTTGTATGTTGTACAATTTCAGTTGCTGTTAAATTTCAATTAAACAGATATTGTCCTTGTCTGCTGGAAATGTCCTAACATTGTTATGGTAGCTGCTAATGGGTAATTTCATGTTCCATCCATGGTGTGCTATCGAGGAAAACACTGACAGACGAACACACTCGAACACTGGGGAAGTTAACAATGGAGACTCTCCACACCATGAGTGAATAAAAGGGTTAAAATTTCTCTGAAGAACATCCTATTTTCAGATACATGCAAATTCAGAGAGAGGATTGATAAAGGTAGTCTTATAAAATAAAATTATTTCAAGAAAATTAATGATTTAAATTAATGACAATTTACAAAATGAATTATTTGAGTTGGGTCTTTTAAATAAACATTTCTAAATTAACTGACACCTGTATTTAAATTGGGGACACTCCTTTGAATGCACTTTGGTTGATTGCCATTTGGGTTTGTTCTTTCAAATCATTTATAACATGTTGCATATGTTGTTCTGTATTTTGGTATACAGAGCGATGTAACAGTATTTAAATTAAAATATTGTCAGTATAGCTTTGTATAATCAGAAGCACATGTATGTACACCTACATATGTGCTTACAATTAGCATGATAGTATCCTCACTGTACTATTTAAAGAGAGAGACATAAAAATATGTCTGTGGTAAAGAATGCATTCACCCAGGCAAGTGTCATGACAATTTAGGGTTGTTACATTGGCTAGAATGAACTTGGGCCTCCTGATTTCAGCCCTATTACTAAGTTTTCTCTTAATATTTCATTGTTGAATCAAAGTTATGTTGTTTATTCTCAGATTTCAGGTTGTAGTAAAGTGCCTTGTATGTATTCTCATACATGTCTCATAATCCTCAAAATGATACAAACTGGGCATTAAGTATCTTCTTTTTACATGATTTAAGGAAATAACACAAAATATGAACACAGATCTTCAATCCTGAAACTAATCTAAATGTCCAATGATGGAAGAACGCTTAAGAAATTATGATAAATTTGGACTTTCACAGGCACTAAAAATGTTTCTTCCAGAAAGCTTCCATCAACGTAAGACAAGGCAGTTGTTTTCATTCAAAACAGTAATATACCAAAATATTTGTTGAAAATTGTCTCCGTCATGCTAAAACATTTATATAGAAAACAATAGGATCTCACATAATTGTTCAGTGTGGTCGTTTCTAGATTCTGATATTTTTCTGCAATTTTTATGTTTTCTGAAATTTCTTCATAATTGTCCATCATCTTTATTTTTAAGTGAAATCTGTAAAAATAGAATTTCCCTGTCTTGTAAATAGTTACTGAGTTCCTACAGATTTTGTACTGGGTTCAGTTACCTAGGGATGGTGTTGAGGCATGAGACTGGGGCAGAGCTGTACAATCATTCTCACTTTCCAACGACAACTCCCACCTGCTCCATGGTGTTCTCTCGCGGGCACTTCATCAGCATATGGATCTTATAGCTTTATTGACATTTCTAAGGCACTGTGAGGCAAGCTGTAAGCTCGTTCTATAAGCCATAAGTCCCTCTGCTCTTTAGTCCGTGGGCTTTGATTGAGCTATTGAATATTTCTTATTTGAGGCCAGGTCCTGTCAGTGCTCTCTATCCTCTGAAGAATTCAGATGTCCAGCAATCTACACTTTCTTAAACTTTTGCAAAACTATCTACTTCTGTGAAGATGTAAATTCTGCAGACATTAACAGTTCTGAAACTTGTCTTTCTCCTCACCCCATTCCTTGCTTCATGCTGTTTCCCTCTGCAAAAATGTTTCTATGTGTTCATAAAGTGGACATCCTCTGGGGTCCCAACCATGTGCAGATCCTAGACCCCCATCTGATGTTGAAAAACTGAGGAAGGCAGTCTTCAAAAATATGACCTGAGGATGTTACTCAAACATGACACCAGCAAAATGGAAACAGTTCTCTGGAAAATAGAGGAGAGGGTGACTAATCACTCTGAAGAAACTACACAGGATTAAGATGGGGTTGGTGAGGATTTAAAATTAGTCCTAAAGAAATTGTGCTCTATATGTGTAACAAGAATTGTAATGCATTCTGCTATTGTTTATTTTTTTTAAAAAAATTAACAAAAAAAGAAAAAAATAAGATTGAAATAAAACAAAAAGGAGAAAGGCATCATTAGCAAAGAAACCATACACAAGAGCAGTAGGTGACAGAGTGTAGAACATGCAGAAAGAAAAATGCCCCACTGGATATTTCAAGAAAAAAATGATGCCTTATGAAGGAGCTGACTTCAATGTAATCAAGGAGGCTAGTCCTCAGAGCTGGAGGTCTTTGAATCTGCTTGGTGTAACACTTCTCAATGGAAGGTATGCCAGTGATTCTAATAGCATCAATTCAATGGATAATGTAAAAGTGTTCCCACACATATACATGAGTACAACACTTATCATTAGGGAACTGAAAATCAAAGTTATGATGAATTGCCACCTCATATCCATTAGGGTGGCTACTAGAAAACTAAAATATTTCATATTTCATACATTTAATTCAAGCGGATTATGTCAAGAGCTTTGTAATGTTTTGAACAACTAGTAATAAAAATAATTTAAAAAATTAAAGTAATGTACCTCAAAAAAATAAAAAACTAAAATAAAAAACAAAGTAGAAAATAACAAGTATTGTGAGGATGTGGAGAAATCTGACATATTCATGAAATTGTGTAGCTGCCTTAGAAAACATTATGAAAGTTACTCAAAAAATTACTAATATAATTGCCATATGATCCAGCAATTATACTTTTGGATAAATACTTGAAAGAAAGGAAGGCTGTGACTTGAGAGTATTTGTATACCCAAATTTTTGCAGCATTATTCACAATATTCGAAAGGGGGAAACAATTGTCATGCAGGATGAATGGATAAACAAAACGGAATATTCTCTGTCCTTAAAGAAAGAGGAAGTTCTGACACATATTACACCATGGATAAATCTGAAGGACATCATGAGAAATGAAATTAGCCAGACACACAAAAAAGTAGTCAGACTTATAGAAACAGAAAGTAATGGTGATTTCCAAGATCTGGGGAGAGGAAAGAATTTGGAGTTGCTTAATGAGTTCAGAATTTAATTTTTGCAAGATTAAAATGGAGTCTTGGAGATGTATAATATTGATGATAGCCAAACAATGTGAATGTAATTAATACTACTAAATAGCACACTTTAAAATGGTTAAAATGGTAAATTCTATGCTATGTGTATTGTTATGGTTTAGATAGGAGGTGTCCCCCAAAAGCTCATATGTGAGAGAATGCAAGAACTTTCAGAGGTAAAGCGATTGGATTATGAGAACCTTAACCCAATCAATGGCTTAATCTCCTGATGGGGATTAATTGAGTGGTAACTAAAGGGAGGTAGGGTGTGGCTAGAGGATGTAAGCATTGGGGAGCTGGCATTTGGGGTATATATTTTGTATCTGGCCAGCTTAATCTCTCTCTGCTTCTTGATCATGTCCCAAGCCACTTTCCTCCACGATACTCTTCTCCCACGATTCCTCAAGCCCCAAGGAATGGAGCCAGCTGACTCTGGACTAAGACTTTGAAACCAGCAGTCACAAGATAACCTTTCTCTCCTTAAAATTGTTCTTGACAGGTCTTTTGATCACCACAGTGAAAAAATCAAAGTAAAACATGTGTTTGGCCACAAATAAAATTAACATAGTTTTCATATTTAAATAAATATAGACATTTTGTAATACCATGCCCACTTGCCTGCATATTAGTGCAAAAATTGAAAATATGAAGAAATTCATACCAGTCATCTCTCTCTTTGTCCCCAAAACCTCTAGTGACACTCCTCAAATCCTATTCAATATCAGATTTCATTAGTGACAACTTTGAGAAATTCTATTAAGGGACATAGACTTTCTCCCTTGCCAGTTGGGCACTCATGATGGATTTTAAGCATGGAAATGACGTGATCAGGATGGGATTTTAAATAACAAAGGAGGAGAATGATTAGGAGGAAGATACTGCTGGAAACCAATTTGGAATGGAGCAAATAAACAATGATGGAAACATAATCCATGTTCTTCTGGGAGCATCAAGAAGGCCCCAGTAGTTGATGTGCAGAGTAAGTGAATGAGAAGCTGCAGAGGAAGTCAGGGACCAGCAAATAGAGATAGTTGAAGGTTCATATTAAGATTTTTAGATTTCATTCTAAATGTGTAAGAAGGCACTTAGAGGTAGAGGACAGGGGAGAGCCTTTCTGCCTTACACCAGAGATTTGAGAATCAGTTTTTCTGTCTTCACTTTCTGTTCCCCCATACCCAATTACACTTCAAGTTGACGTGACTTAGTAAATCTCTCTCACATTTGTGTATTTCCAACAACCAGCATCTGTTGCCTTGAATATTGTCAGAGCATAATCATGATAATCTTCTAATTAATTATTCATTGTCCAGCAAAATGATATTGTATTCGAAATCTCAGAGATTCCCTATTGCTATTAGATCGAAATCTGCATCTTTTTCAAAAAAAACAAACAAACAAACAAACAAAAACTGTCTGCCTTGGTCCTGTCTCTTCAGTACATTGAACTTATTTCTGTTCAAGAGTGATTACTTCTTGTCACAAGAACCTTTTTTCCTTTACTTTCTCTTCCTCTAGTATTGCCCCAATACAACTTTCAAACCTCAGGATTGATGTCTCATCCTCAGGAAAATGTCTTGGATCCTCAAGACAGACCCAGACTCCTGCCTCACACATTCATAGCACTGTGCACCATTTTTTTTTTTTTTTTTTTTTTTTGTGGAATCTACTAGCATTGTAGTTAGTTGGATAATCATTTTTTATCTGATTTTTAGTGCCTATCTTCCCTGCTGCATTCCAAGCTTTGCAAGCAGAGCACAGGGACTAGGTTCATCACCACCATTGTATTCTCACTGCTGACAACAGAACCCAGTACTTAGCTGTCCCTCGATGAATACTCAGTACATACCTATCCAGTGAATGAATCCCTCAGCAAATATGCCATTGTATCCTGATATCACTTCTGCTGCCAGCACATACTGCCACACTAGGTTGTGTCTTATTTCATCCAAACTTCAGTTTATCAATGGAAAGGACTTCTTCTAATCCCTATCATAACTAGCACCATGGTGATCATAGGACTTGATGGGCTATGGGAAGAACCAGATCACCTAGTTAGACCATTTCAACTGTCCACAGAATCTGAGTACTCTTTAAAACAGAATAAATGAATGAAAGCCAGTGAATTTTTTTAGAACTCATTTAGGCATATGACACCCTGTCTCTCAGTCTCAAAGCATTCCCTCCCTTCAGACATTCCTACCTAACTGCAGATTCTCCATCTACACTGTAGTTCTGCATCTTTAATACATCTTCAATATGGGCATCCCTCAGAGGTTTTTCCTCATACCTCTCTTCTCTCCTCCTCTCAGGATTTGGAACACTTGCTCTAAGTTGGTTGCCCTTAGAGTGAGTTGGTTGCCCTAAAATTGGTGATTCCTATTCTGTTTTCTGAGGCCAAGAAAGTTTCTACTGGATGTCTTCTGTGATGTGAAATTCATCCTTTCTTTTTGGAGCTTCTCCTCACAGTACCATGTCCACAAATATAAAATAGAACACAGTAACAACTTAGGGGCCATTCATGATTTTTTACCCCCGCCCCCCTTTTTTTTGCCTATATTCCTTAACTTCTCTTCCATCTCTCTTTCTAGGTCCCATGAAACTTATTGAATTGTTTGGGTAAAGCTGTCTTCATACACATTTTGAGTTTAGCTGAAGGTTTCTCAGCCCATAGTGAACTAATAAGCTAACTTGATGAGAAAAACAGACTATGGCCTATTCTTGTAACAAGTAGCTAAGTCTCAGCCAATCACAGGGACCAACTGTTGAAAACTATGTTCAAATAAGATGGACAGAAGTCAGAACCAATTAGGATGTCTGTGTAGCTACTTTTTTTTTTTTTTTTTTTTTTTTTGTACATCATTTCCTTTTCTCTGGCTTATAAGGATCAACTGGGTAGACTGGGCATTCTGAAGCATTCTTGTTGGGACTGCTGCCCAATTTTAGAATCACAAATAAAGCCAATTAAATATGTAAAACAAGATTTATTATAAATTTGCTTTTTAACACACCTAAAGGAAAGTCCTCTTTATGTGTCTCAGAGTCTCCAAAAGTAGACTTCATACAGATTTTCCTAATCCTGTATCTCCCCTTGCCAAATGATGTTTAAAAGATCCTCTAGTTTGGGCTGGGGTTGTGGCTCAGTGGTAGAGTGTTTACCTAGCATGTCTGAGGCACTGGATTTGATTCTCAACACCACATATAAATAAATAAATTAAAGTTTATCAACTACTAGTTTCTTCTAGTTTAAAATAACTAAAAAGCAGTTCTAGTAGTCAGAGGAGTATTGTTGGAAATAGCAATTCTTGGAAATTGCTATCATTATTGAATATTTAAATATTTGATACTATGCTAAGGTCTTTGCATGATTTCAGTCACTATTGCAACAATATCAGGAAGCAGGCATTGTTATTCCCTACAATTAAAATGAGGAAAACTATGCACATTTAGTTCAAGTACTTTTCCAGAGTTGTGTAGTCTCTGAATTGTAGAGCTGGGTTCTAGCTTTAGAATCATGCTTTAGCTAATAAGAGCCTGCTGGAGATTATCTGTCCTTCATTTAAAGTCCTCCAATGGCTCCCTAATCCCCACCAAATTAAAATAGACACTTCAGGAATTTTTATACAATGTCTCCAACCCACTCTCATCTATCTGGTGTCTGTCCTCCTTCCTCTTTGAGTGAACACTGTACTCTAGATAAGCTGAACTACTTAGTGGACCCTAAAAATGCTTTACTGCCTCTGAGTAATGATTTTTATACCTTCTAAGTGCCCAACTACCAGGCATCTGTCTTCCTATCTGAGTTCAATTCATCTTTCAAAGCCAAACAACTCAATAGTCCCTTTGAAGCTTTCATAGTTCTCCCTACTGTCCTTGGACTTAGTCAAGCCCTCATAGCAAGTATTACTTTCTAAATTATTAAAACAAATACTTAGTCCATCTTGCATGATCTCTGTCAGTATATAATAATATCCTGCAATCAAGCAGTGCTGCTTTTGTTTTTGCAACCCCTGTGATCCTAAGCATGGTGCATGACACACAGAAGCATGTATGGAATTATCAGAATTCCCTAATTACATTCACATAGATGCAGTTGTGGGTCACGGAATTTCTCCCGTCAATGCACAGGGTCACTGCACTCTTCCCTCCCCTTCTCCTCAACTCCAATGCCAAAAATGTTTTTATTTGGCCTCTGGGGATTCTGTTTTGAAGAAGTCTGTTTCACTGTCACAAATTTTAGGAGTCAAGTGGCTTATTAAATGGGTAAGCAGATGATTAATCGTGTCAAAAGTGATACCTGATTTTGAAACTTGCATGCATTGAATGAAATATACCCCTTTCTAATGAACACGAAACTACCTTAAGGGTAAAAATAATCCTCCTCCTTCACCATCCAAATCATGACCTTACACAATAAAGCAATCACTGCTTAAAGGGGTGAATGAAATGTGAATGATCGGAACTTTTTAGAACTTGCACGGTCTTGCTTTATATATTAAGGCTTAAAGAGTTATGACGTGATGCAAGCAAAGAACTTGCTTGGTGAAGGGGTTCAAAATTCTGAAAAATGACTTGTTGCCTAGTAGAAAGGTCCTATAATTCATGAGCACATTTCAGCAGCTAATGCAGTTTGTGATACTTTATAATCCTTACACATTCCAGAGCCCCAGCTCTCTGAAGGTTAGACCTAAGGGATACACTTCAGAAAAGTTACATAAACAACTGTGAACCTTAGGCAGGGAAAATGTACACTTTGAACATGTTGAAACTCTCCATATTAAGTCAGTTTAGCACTTTGATTAAAGAGTTTAATCAATCACCATCCTAAGCTGTTTATTAATCACTTTATCAAGCAGTTGATGCATTGCCGGTTTTAATAGAATCCATTTATTTTGATTTCTACCTACTTCATCTTTCCAAAGGGCTTTTCGAATCAGCAGTGATAAAAAGAAGAGGGAGAGGGAAAAGGAGAGAAAAAAAAAGAGTGGGAGAGGGTGGTTGCATCTAAAACCCGGCAAGAAATCTCTCACCGCACCTAAACGTACTTTATTATCAACGCCCTACGATGACTTAGCCAATTTATTACAGGTAAAAAAAGAGCTCTGGAGAGTGGATGTTTGGGTGAACCACACGGTTTAGCTCAGATAAACACAGGCCATTCGTTTGCTTTCACACCTGACACCCTCATGATATACGATCCTAAGAAGATTAATCTCCACCCACCCCCCAGCCCCTCTTTGTTCCAACCTATTTGTGATCTTCCACTTTCCTTCATGGACATTTTCCCCACCTTGGGTTACAATTTGTGGTTAGAGTTAAAGCCCTCGTTTCCTCACTACAAGGAAAACAAGATTTGTGGGAAGAAAACATTTGTTATGTGGCTTAAATTTTACTCAGAGGCTTTTATGTTCTTATGCCTTTAGCATAAAAGGACGTGGAGACTTGGAAGAAATCCACTCAGCCAAACACATCAGGTCTGAAAGCTGGATCATAAATACCATGTGAGCTTCAGTGTCCTGAACATCCCTCCTGTTCTCAGCCAGCTCTTCTCACCAGATGCTGGGACGGTAGACAGGATAGTGGTATCTGCCTTTCTAGTTATTCTTATGGAGTTATTTCATAGACTTGACAAATACCACACAGGTAAACATTTTAGCTGGATATTTTATTTTTCTCTAGTTTAAACAATGCTACAAAAATATTTGTCCCCTACGTATTCTCAAAGAAAATATTGCTATAGGGGACGCTGCCTTCTAGGGTTAATTTTGTTGGCTGGGAGTAATAATTGACAACGTTTGAGGCATCTGTTTATGACACTTCCCATGTCAGGTATCTCCTCCGTACTGTTCCCCATAATAGCCTGACATATTATGATCCCTGTGTTTTGGAGTTCTGTTTTCCAATATAGTAACCACTAGAGATATGTGGCAATTGAACACTTGAAATGTAGCTGATTCAAATCAAGAAGTGATATTATAGATGATGAAGGACATTGATTGAATTTAAAACCCAACAAATGACTCCACACTGAGGAGATTGTGTGAGCATCTTTACATCATCTTTTACCCTCATCAGAAACTATAAGAGTCTTGCAAGTGTTGCATTCTCCTGACATTTAATACTCAGACATTATGCTGGGTGGCAAGGGTACAGAGATAAACAGAGTGATCTCTGGTCTCATGGGGCTACAGTCCAGATGAGGAGAGAGACAAATACTTCAAGAGTGCTCTGTGGTATTTAAAAACCATAAAGCAATGCACAAGGACCAGAGAACAGAGAAACAAATTTTGGGAGATCGAGGATATGGAGGACCTGGAGTTTTCTAGTAGAGAGAATACTGAAGCAAAGGACTAAATGATCCATTGTAAGAATACCTGTATATTACCTTGCAGACCAATGTTGTGGGGGAGGAGAAATTGGTAGAAGGAAGATAGCTCTTCCAGGGGGAGGCTCAACTTAGGCAAAGATGTTCAGGCAGGAAAGCATCATGGGATTTGAAGGGGATGACAGCAAACAGCTGAAGACGTAGGAAGGATTTCCTCATGTAAAGTTCTGAGTGTCACATGAAGGATTTAGCCCTTTTACCTGTAGCCTAGGAGAAACCATTGCCAAATCATAACTGGAGAATTGCAGTCAGATTCTCATTTAAGATCTGTCACTCTGGTGGGAATATATAAAGGATGAATTTGAGGTGGACAGATTCGAGGAGAGCCCATAAAACCTCTGGCGCTCATCCATGTGAGGAATGATGAGGATTTAAAACAAGACTCCAAATTCAAGGCATGAGTGGCAAGTGAGACCAGGAGGAATCCGCCACTCACCACAAATCGGGATCCATAAAGGTTTGCTGCGTTGGGTAGCTCACACTGGGATGGGAAAAGTAGAAGCTGGTATAGGAGAAAGGATAATGATTGCAGTTTTTGCTATACTAACCTTGAAATCACTGTGGCCAGCCAGAAGCCTGGTAGAATCACTTGGTGGTTGGATGTTTCAGTCTGCAGATGGAGGTCCAGTCTTGATTTGGAAAGAGGGGTGCATCATACATCAGCAGTTTATAAGGTTCTGAGAAGGATGGAAATTTTAACCACAGGAGGAAGAACCTTAGGTAGGACTGGGACGCCTGGTCAGATGACAAGCAAGTAGCTTTTGGTTTTGGCAAGATCTTTAGGTGTCAGAAGGCAGATTGTAGGGCATTGGTGAGTCATATAGGTAAGTGAGTAGAGAACTTGAAAGAAATTCATTGAGAAGAAAAGGAGAGAACTTGATAGCAGGTGAAAAGGACATAAATCCAAAGGAGATTTTTAAACATATTTACTTAGTTTTTAGTAAGCCAGAGGCTTCAGAAAGTATAGGATAAAAAGTAAGAGACAGGAGGTAGTTTCTAATAGACCAAAATCCTGGAGGAAAGAAAAAGGGTGGAGGTCAAGGCAACCAGTTGGGTGTTTGGCTTTGAATGGGGCAGATCTCTCTGACTGACTCTGAGATGGAGCAAGGGGAGATAGGGGTGGAGGTAGCTATGTGCACTTGTAGACTAGGAAGAAAATCATTGACAGAGAGGTAAGATTGATCACTGTGAGGTGAAGGAGGCTGATGGTGTTAGGGAAGGTCCTGATCATGTCCTGATCAGTATGAAGAAGGGAGTGGTAACTGATCAAAACCAAGTTCAATAAGTGGTGGGCAGTGCTGGAACAGGCTGAATGGTGGTTCTCAGAGCTCAAGAGTATAGCTATGGGAGGAATGATAACAAAATGTAGCACGGCCTCAGGTTGGCTTCTGGCGGGTGGCTTAAGTTGAAGGTTGGGGCTGTAGGAGGATAAACGGCAGTGGAGAAATAGTAATTTTGAGGGGGATCTCAGCTAGGATAGAAAGGAAAAAAAGCCAAATAACGCCTATTGGATGGAAGTAATTAATTGGAGGCATAGAGGAATGGGGGCTTCCAATAATTTTGAAGATCAAATAGTGTTTATTTTTTAGCTTTGAATCTCCACGATTGGTTACTCCTGTTCTACTTTTATAAACAAAAATTAAAAATATAAGGAATTATATATCATCAAGTTGTGGCAATCCTAAGTTTAGGGATCATGGCATTTTCATTTTGTATACCTAGTAAGACAAACAGGTGTTAAATAAACATGAACATGGCAACACCTAGACCTGTGTCTTTCGCAGTCTAGTCTGAGAGTCCAAGCAGGTCATGCTCTTACAGATAGAAATGAGGAGAAATCTGCATATAAATATGAAAATGCTATGATAATTTTATTGCTCAAATGTCATTGGAATCAATTATTTTCTACTAATACCTTAGATTTGACCTTTGCTATTTCTAGAACTTGGGAAAGGCAATTGACCTGTCTGAGACTCTCTAGGACCCTCAAAAGTAAGGTGAAAGTTTGTTCTTTGTGATCCTGAAGTATGGAAATGGCCACCACAGTTTCGATTGCTATGGGGCGCTTATACGTGGCCAGCAGTGACTGTGTCTGATTGATACTTGTACATCCACAGCTACTCTGTCAGTTATGCATAGAAGATGCTCAACAAATGCTTGTCAAACAAATGAATGAAACAGTAGGAAAAGAAAGAATTAAATTAGGTGATTTATGTAAGCCCTTCTAGCTCAAATGTCACTGTTAGATTCTCTTGAAGTACTCAGATGGTTTTATGGTGGATCACAGAGATCACACACATTCTCTTCAATTAAACCATCCTACACTATCACTGGGAGATTATGAAAACTCTTAGGGATCATATGTTAATACCAGAAGACTCAATTTCTTTGTCTTCAATTTATCCTCCTCTGTGCTGTCTCTTTCTTCCTCTTCCTCCCTCCTTTCTCTCTCTCTCTCTCTCTCTCTCTCTCTCTCTCTCTCTCTCTATATATATATATATATATATATATATATATATATATATATATATATATATATATATGTTTTTTGTTTTGGGGGGTTTTTTTTGCTAAGCATTTATCCCATCTACACATTTTTCTCCTCTGCCCTACATGGATTGCACTAAGCCTCACATTGAAAGAGAAAGCCCACAGTCTCAACCAGTTCTACTTCCTGCTCAAAGAATAAGAGGACCAAGATACACAGTCCCTTTCATTGGATCTGGAAATAGCCCCCATAGTCTCATGATATGAATTAAAAAGAAGAGTGACTTGTTCCCCTCCCCCACATACCTATCATGAGACTCGAGGCAAGGAATGGACAACATAGCCTTCACTAGTCCACAGCATCCCTGAAATCCCACTGGGCATAATTTGGGAAAGGGCTTCCCTCTGGACTTTCTTGATGAGGCTTGATTCTGATGTATAGAAGATGTTCCCTTTTCTTCTAATTTCTGTGGCCATTGCTCCAGTCTATGGGAACTTTGTCCTTGTCTTTTGCCCCTAAAGCTACATCCAAGTGTTGAAGAAATTGGCCTTCTTGAAGGCAGCACAACTTCATATCTCACTTTTAACCCAAAGGTTGTTTTAAGCCTCTGACAAAAAATTCCAATTATTTCAGGCCAGACTTCTGGCTTCTTTTGCAACAAAATTCTTCTGGAAATGTAGTGTAGGAGGCTGTTGATGTTTTTGCTTCTTATCAGTTTTGTGCATCAATAGCCACACTCAAAGTTCTTTCTCAATTGTGTTTTATGTCAGTTTTATTTCTTTGTCTTAGCAGTTAAACGTCTCTCTTAATTTACCCATGGTATCTCAAAGTAGAAGAACTCACCCTTCATAACATCTGTCCATCAAGGCCAAGAAGTGTCTATTCAAGTGGGAAATCCCACTGGATCTGTCCCTGCGAACCTTTCTTAATCCCTCATTTACTTTTCAGATTTGAGAAACAGTTGACTTTTCTACCCTTCAGGTCTCCATATACTTGGGCTCTGTTCCATTTCCTGACTGCTTATAATGCAGTCAATGTTTTCCAGAGTTCATCTGTTTCATTAAGTACCTTGCCAAAGGCAGCCAGTAACAAACAACATGGTATTAATGTTTCTACTTTCCAACTTCTCTCCCCCAAGTCACAAGCTTAATAGTAAGGGTATGGCTTGCCTTCCAAGTTATAGCAGTGAGAAGTTTTACAAAATACATTGCTAACATGCATTTCCAGCCAGTTGTATACTTTCTCCACCAACTTATTCCTAAGCCATTGTGATAAAATTGAAGAGATTTGTTTGATGGCTGTCGAGTTCAAATTGACATATACCATACCAAGGAGGACTAAACAAAATCTGAAGTCTTCATAGATTACTGTGGTAAATGATGACGGCTTGCTTATATGACTGTCCAGTGTGGTTGGTGGTAAATGGTAATCTTCTCCATGTAGCTATTCAGAGACCAAAAGCTCCTCCCATTCTGTAATTTTTCTATTGCCAGCTCATAGCTTCCTAGGAAGAGGAAGTTTATTATGGAAGATATTCAATAGTTTGACATGAGGGCAGGAAGTGGGGAATATCACCTTTGCTCATATTTCATTGGTCAGAGCTCTGTCACATGGTCTCAACTTCCCCTCATGGGAGTCTGGGAAATATAGTTTAAATGTGTATATCCATGAAGAGGGAAACCAGTTTTCTAGTGAGTCTCTGGCACCCATAGGATTAATCAACTCCCAGCTTTGCTTTAAATGAGGATAGCTGTCACCCAAAAACTTTTAAAGATAAAAACTTCCTTATTTTTTTACTGTCTATGAAGTATCATATTATTTGATTCTCTCCTTAAACTCAGTTAACTCAACCATAATTTGGCAATTCAAGATTTCACTAAACTTTTCACTGTGACACTGTTGAGCCAAGAGCTAAAACTTTTTAAAAGTTGACCACTTTTCTCATTGCACTGTCAAGCTATATAGATTAAGAGCTATGTCAGGACTATATAAATAAAAGTTAAAACACTAGTCTGTATTAAATATCTTATGATTATTAACTCATATATTTACTTACTCATGTAATAGATGTTTTCCCAGTCCTTGAAATGTGACAGGCTTTGTGGTCAATGTGTATGCAACATTCTTCTTCTCATTATCAGATTTGGGTGATTTGGCTTGTATATGTGTTTTGAGTAGTAATGAGTGCTAGAGACCAGGAACCAAAGAACAATGTTAATTTCTATCCCAATAGAGCCCTGATTTAGGAATGTGACTGCTAGATAACTAGGCTTTCATTTGGTGCTATATCACAGCCATATTTTGGAGGCACGGCATAGGAAGGAAATGTGGAGATCCACATGTCTGAAGTTTGCAACAATCAAGCCTAGACTTAATAACCAGTGGGTTTTAACTGAAGAAAGAGAAGAAAAGAATTTCAGAGAGAGCAACGGGTTTGCAAGACACTGGGGTGAAACAGACACTGATTAGAGTGTAGGAGAGTAGGTGGTGGGGAAGTGAGATCCACAAAAAATGCCAAAAAGTGAAGTTACAGAAAATGAAGAGTTGAATTAAGAAGATTGATAGGTGTCCAATTAAAGAAGTCAGACTTTAACTTTCAATGGGGTTTTAAAATATGTTCAAGAATGCAAATGGTCAGATCAGAGTCAGAGGGAAATTTCGAAATGATTTTAATAGGAGTAAAATAGGAACAGATATCTAGTGAGAGTTCTTTCTGAGTCAGGTACTGTGGTAAGTGCTTTGCATAGAGTCAGTCACTTGCTCTTTGCCATAGTTTTTGGAAGACGGTGGCTTTTTGTATTCATTTTACATTTGCAGGACTGAAGTTTAGAGTTTTCATAACTCATTAGAGCTTACACATTTACAAGCATTGGAAGTCACAGTAACAACCACCTAAGAATACCAATAATTGATTGACAGATCCTGCTTCTCTTGCATGTATTTGTATGCAAGTCTGTCTTTCTTCTTGAGAAAACCAATGTTTGATGTGTTATTCTCACCTCTCCACAGAGTTCTTACATCCTCAGGTGATAAAGATTCAGACTCAGGCCCAGGTCCCTACACAACTCAGTCACATACATTCAACTCCTCCCCCACTCCAAGCCTGTAGTGGTGAAAGAAAAGGAGACAGACTAGAAATTGAGAGACTCTCCTCCTTCCAATGTGTCGACCACTCACTCCAGCCCTTTCACTTCTCTGGTTCTTGTTCTGACTCTTTATAGGGCAAAAGTGTTAAACAATGTCTGTTGTAAAGTCTTTCTCACTGTGCACTATTCCAGGCTGAATTTGGATCCTCCAACTTGCCAGGGAAAAGGCGAGTACTTAGCATGTGCATATGGACAGCGAAGAAAGGGAAAAGCTTAGCCAAAATGCCTGCAGTCATCTAACCTCACCCCCTCAACTGCCTTGGCCCATGACCCTCACAGCCAGGAGCTGAAGGCATGTCTATGTGCTACTCTCCTTTCTGTGTTTTCCTTTCTCTATTATAGGTGGTAAAGGGTGATTGCCTCTGAGCTCTCTTGTCACCCAGGCCTGGTGTCTGCACAGCTGGGTCACCCATCGTCCAACAGTAAATCCTCTTCCAACTGGCTCCCCACTGGTGAAGCACAGTTACAGGGGCCTCTGAGCAGCAGTTCCAGAAATATTAATTATGGCTGAACAAGGCTGCTGAGCAGCTCGATTACAGGCTCCCTGGGCGAGGGATCTGTGGCCCAGCTGTGAAAGCCATTTCCAGGCGACTATCAATTGTAAGGAAATGGCCATCCAGCTGAATTGCAGTGGATCCAAAAATGCTAATTAAGCAGGGGACATACTGTAAAGCAGCAGCTTGTGGCCTCCCTAGGAACTAGCAGCAGAGGCCTCCAAGAGCTGCAATGCGCTTTTGTTGCAAGGGTTTTTGTTTTCATTTCATATCCTGCATTCAGGGTAAATAAAGCCCTCTGATTCCTGCCTGCCTGCCTTCTTCCTTCCTTTTCTTCTTCCTCCATTTCTCCCCTTCCCTCCTCCCGCTTCCCTCCCTCCCTCCTTTCTTCTTTCCTTTCATGTTGTTTCAAGCCATCTGTGAAAGATGGCGCCCTGACAGCATTCGGGAGCATCCGAAGGTCTCTGGGATTTCCTAGGAAAGCTCAGAGCTCCAAGGGAGCTTCTGTTGGAATCCATTAGAGGTAGTGTTCTGCAGAGCTGGGTGCAAATTCATTTTCTAGCATTGTTCACTCCTGGAACTAGCATGGCCTTCAAAAATCAACTCAGTCGTGCTGGCTCACGTAGAGAGCAGTTGATGACAAATTCCCTTAAATAGTCTCTGAAATCTCTGAGAGACAGACTCTAATTCCTTTTCAACCTGACACAGACAGGACAGTGGAGCACTGGCCCCTCTGTCCTCTCTTGGGAGGCTGCAGCCTCTTTTGGTCCTCTGGCTCCTTTGTTCCTCATTACAGGAATTTGCATGGAGCTTTTGGAGGCTGTGTCTACATTTCCATCAAAGGCAATTCTTCTGTCCTAGATGGCTTAGTGGTTAAGAGCATAGACTCTGGTGGCAACCTTCCTGAGTTTTAATCTTTCTTCTGAAGCTTAACCTCTCAGTGACCTTGAGCAAAGGCAGTTAACTTCTTTAAACCTCAGTTTGCTTACCTGTAAAATGGGGTTAATAATAATACCTGATTCCTAGAATTAAATTAATTGCTATAAATAACATCACTTAGAAAATGACCTGCAAAGGTTCATGTTAAGTGGCAATTGCTCACTTTTATCTAACTCTTGTCATCTCTGTGTCTTGTAGCTCCAGCTCTTGACTAAGAATATATGATTACCTCAAGCTGACCTAGGGATTGGCTTCTTCTGGGACAGTTGAACACAGGGACCATGAGGGAAAATGGGACATTTTATTTATCTATCTGTTGTCCAAGAAGACAGTGTGAGTCGGTGTGATGATTGATAGGGGACATCCATTATTATTGTTTTCCTTGTTTTCTACCTGATTGGCTTCACTATCCCTTTGCTAGTCTCCTTGATCCCTTTATTCATTTATTCACTCAATATATTCTGAAGAAGTGAAAGCAGACAAAGGAAACCAAAGAAAAGGACTGTATTGAACCCTTGGCAACCAGTGCAGCTGCTCTGGTTGTAGAATATTGTATTTTGTTTGTTGGTGCAGTACACCTACTCCCTGGGCACAATAAATGATTTGTCTTTTTAAAAAATTATTTATAATTGATGCATAATAATTGTTCATAATGTTTTATCTTGCTCCTACCACTCTAGGACTTCCACCAAGACCACGGGAGCTTCCCCTTTCCTCGCTGTCCACATGCACATGCTAAGTACTCGCCTTTCCCCTGGCAAGTTGGAGGATCCAAATTCAGCCTGGAATAGTGCACAGTGAGAAAGACTTTACAACAGACATTGTTTAACACTTCTGACTTATAAAGGGTCAGAACAAGAACCAGAGAAGTGAAAGGGCTGGAGCACAGGTCAGTGAGTGGCCGCCCAGACACACTGGAAGGAGGAAAGTCTCTCAACTTCTATTTTCTCAATTTTATTTATTTAAAATTAAAGCAGTGATGCCTGACAGAGCAGGAGCCTCAAGATGCTGCCCCAATGATATGGCCAACATCTCACATGGAAACCAGATTTCTACTACCACTCTCAATTCTCCTTCCTTCTTGTCCCTACTACTCATCCAATAGATTTGTACTGCCTTTTTTCTTCCGGGATTTAGAAACTAGTTTGATGAAAAAGAGAAGAAATTGATGAGGCATTTTCAATGACTTGAAGCAGCATGTTGGATTGACAGAAGAACAATGACCTATGAAATACTAATCCCCAATTTAGGCTCCAGATGCACCCTTATGTATGCAAGTCTCTATTTTCCTACCTCCATAAAAACAGTGAATATGATGCAACATTATCTATCTATCTATCTATCTATGTATCTATTTATAATACTAGGGATTAATCCAGGGGCCCTTAACCACTGAGCCACATCCCCAGTCCTCTTTTGAATTTTACTTAAAGACAAGGTCTTGCTGAGAAGCTTAGGGCCTCACTAAGTTGCTGAGCCTGGCTTTGAACTTACTATCCTCCTGTCTCAGCCTCTGGAACTATACAAGCATAGGCCACTGCACCCAGAACCACTAACATTTTTGAGCCACCTGGTGGACAAAAAATGCTACTTCATAGTTTCAAGTTGCATTTTCTGATTATTAATGAGCTTGAATATTTTACACACATAGGACACACACGCACAATTTTTTCTTATGAGTTTTTGCTAATATTTTGTAGTAATTTTCTAGTAAGTTGTTGAAAAGAATTGATTAAAGAATTTAACACAGTAATTTGTTAACCTTCAGTTAATAGTGTGGGGGATGATGGTGTTTAGAAAACTATCGGAGGAAAAGGGAGACATGGAAGGAAAACTGTTGAGAAATAGAACAGAAAAGTAACCCAGGAGAAAATGCATTTTTGTTGGAGAATCAAGACTAATTGCATACAAATGTAGAATTAGATTAGCTAAAACAAACAGAAGGCAATTTGTCTTATAAGAACATCAGAGTTTGATAACCGCCCTGGTGTTGATTCAACAGCTCAGTGATACCAAGGGTAACTATTGTTATTTGGGTCATTTTATCATGCTTACTGACTCACGAACACAAGGTTGTTGCTGCAAGTCAGGACATCTCATCTTTAGTCTAGCAAAGAGAAAGACAAAAAAGAATGGAAGCACTTTCTTAGGAATCAAGAAGTGGTGTCCTGTCATGTGAGTATACCCCACTGGAAAGTTTCTCGGGAGAGTGAGCAGTGAGTGGGTCTCTGAAACACGGAAAAAAAAAAATGGAGACCTTCAAGACAAAGGAGATTGGGTGCATTTGGATGGTTACGGAAACATTAGAGGAAAAATAGGTTAAGAGGTTCTGTGACACCTTGAGATTGTTGTAATTCCAGGTCCTCCACATCTAAGACAGCTGGCAATGTGAATCTGGGATTGAGAAAGAGGACAAGATAGAGGGAAGGGACCATCATGGACGGCACTGGGCTAGAGATGGAGCTGTAGTTAAGGCTAGTAGTGTGGCATAGGGGAAGGGAAGAAGGTCAAAGACAAAAAAGGAAGGAAGTGTTGGAAACCCTTCTATGCCTTTTAAGCTTCTGGAATTAAGTCCTCAAAATTTGATCCGAGATTTGAAACGGCATGACTGCATTTTCCAGCACCATGTACTTTATACAGCTTATTAATTCGCAAATAATAGACTCCAGGCACTTTCGCAGTGAGGAGAAAACTTTCAGAGCTCATAAAGCAGCTCTTAGATCAATAGAAGACTCCACTCTCTGGAACTATTTTTTTTTTTTTTTATTCCCCTTTCTCTCTCTGTCTCTATCTCTACCTCTTCCCTGGTAACTATTCTGATTATGCATTTAAATAAAAGGACAGTAGAAAAGAATTCCCTGATCCATTTAGCTGCCTTGAGGGACAGGAATATGCAGCAGGAAGTGTGATATGTAAAGTATCTGGTCCTGCGAGGCCTCACGTGTGAAGGTATATGCGGCTGCCCTCTGCTGCGCCTTTGTACTGGCTTCAAAGCCATAATGCAGCTCAGAGGCCTGTGGGAGTGGTGGCATCTTCCTCCTTTTCACTGAGACTCCAGTGTGCAAGTTCTTTGATAGTTGAGTTGGTGTTTAAAAATGGGGGTTCTGGTCTGAGTGGGTTTTTTTTTTTTTTTTCAATCTCCTAGTCTCATATTCCGAATATAAATGGAAAGTTCTGTTTACATGAAAATTACGATGGGGAATTTGAGGCCGAGGAAATGTTGAAACTGTCAGCTGTGAGGAGACTGTGATAATATAAATAGCTAACAGGTATCCCGCATCCACTTTTGTGCTAAGTGCTTTCTATGAATTACCTCTTGCAACCCCTGTGAACACCGGATGTGGCGGACACTCTGATTATACTCATCCAGTACAAGAGGAGACCGGTGCTTAGATAAATAAATGCTCAGTGTGTGCTAACCACAGCAGTAAATATCAGACCACTTTGATCAGAGAGATAGGTGTTGGTAAGAGGCAAGGGAACTTCCCAGGACACTAAACCAAAGAAGCACAACAGCCCTGACAGAAGGAGTAAGTGTTTAACTTGACACAGACACCAAGTCCAGAGGTCTGGGTGACAATGTCTCAGTTTAATTTCTGTGTAGAATATGGATGCTGGTTGCTCCACTCTTGTGTAATGAAGCATGAGAGATTTTTTGCGTTGAAAAATGTAAGTGGAAAGAAATCGTTGCAAAGTCAGAAAAATAAAATTTACATAATTTCCAACAATTCCAATTTTGTTACACAGCTACAGTGGGACCAAGTAATAATGATTTAAAAGCAACATAGTTCTGTGTATAGAACACAATTCAAAAACTGTTGCATAACGCTTGTGGAACTTCCTTGGCAAATCTACAGTAATTATATTTTAAGAAGTATTTGTAAACTCTAGTAATTACCTAAACAAAGACAAGCATAAGACACATGAGCTATATTATGATAGGAAAGCAGGTGTGCCATTGAAATAAGGAAAGTATTTAGAAAGTGTCTTAACATTCTGAGAACAATTTTCTAAACAGAGCCTCCACCTCAACCCAGGGCAATATTTTCACTCTAGTGTTTTTGTACAACTCTCCTAAACAAATGGACTTTTCTAGAATGAATTTATAATTTTTGTTTTCCCCTGGGCAAGCTGGAGGGGACTAGGGTCTAGAGAAGAAAGTGGTACATAAGAATGAAGAAGAAAGAAAAAAAAAGGAAAGCTTCATTTATTTTTTCTTTTTAATGTTTGACTAAAATAATATATAGAATCAGGAAACAGCCATGAACAACCAAAGGCCTGGGTTTACATCTATATACGTTGGGGATTTGAACTTACATTTTTGGGTTGATTTAAAAAAAAAAAAATTCAGAATGCAAGAACCCAGGTCCCACCAGAGGTTCTAATTTTTCTGGTTCTCCCTCTGAGTTCAGCCATGCTTCACTGAGATTGCATTCCGTACCAGTGTTGTGCAAGATGCTAGGGATTGAAAAACAGAGAAGAAAAGGATGAGGAGGTAGATATGGACACATGGGGCTTCAGTGGACCTTAAAAAGAAAGGATTCATTCATTCTACGAGGAGCTGTGGTTATATAAAGGTGGTTAAGGATCATCAGTAAGTATCAGAGGAAGGCATTCTTTTGGACAAGTCCATGTTTCTTGGGATCACGCAAATTTCTGGAGACATGACTCTGTGGCCTTGTTCTAAAATGCTTCGGATAAGTTTTTTTTTTTTTTTTTTCCCTCTGTTTACTCTCCCTGGAAAGTTCCCATCCTCTCCCAGAGCTCTTTGGCTACACAGTTTCAAGTGCTTGCTAATCAGGTTCCAAATCATGTCAAGCTGTCTTACATCTTATTTAAGATGAAGGTGTTCAGACTAATGGAATGAGCTAGTGGAAGCTGACGGAAGCCAGTGCCTTTGTATTTGCATACTTTTCACAATTGTTCAGTAATCATCCATAAGTCACAAAGCCAACGTTCAGCATTTAGGATTTGTATTCTATTGTTACAGACAGATATTTTCTCTCCTGGTCAAAGACAATATAGCAAAGACTTCCCAAGGGAGTGTGGGAGGAGGTTGAATTCAGACATCAACTATCCATAGAACACCTACTTATGTGCTAAATCCATCTGAGAGGACTTGCTGGTGACCAAAATAAGCTAGGATTTTCTCTCATGAACATAGGTTTTTTTTTTTTTTTTTAATTCCTTTTTTTTTAAATTGGTGCATTACAGTTGAACATAACAATGGAATTTGTTGTTATGTATTTGAACATGCACATGATATGATGATAAAATTGGCCATCATCACTCCCCAATAGTATGTGTTTTTACTAATTTGTTCACTGGGATGGATTTGATTGAGGCAAACTTGATCTTCCCTGCCCTCCTCACAAGCACCTGTAATGCTTCCCAAGACTTAGGATCCATTCTTTGGAACACAGTAGAGGAATCATGCACTTTCAATAGTCTGTTGACAACCAGAGACCATTAAGGAAACTTCTAGAAAACCTGTCATTTGCCTTGAATAGATTATGATCTTGTTACCCACCCCTCACACCCCCAAATAAGAAAAATAAAGAGGAAAAAAGAAAAAAAAATACATCCTCATGATTTTCTCTTCCTCACACCTGCAGTGGAAGTGTTCCAGGAAATTGGACTTTCCTACCTGAAGCCAGGTAGGTCCTTTGTACCAGCAAATGTATTAGGTCCCTAACTTATAAGACAGGAGAATTAAGGGGAAAAAACTATAAGTTCAATTTTACTTATAAAATTTACTTACTGTAATCACAGGTAAGGTATTTTGGAGTTAATTTTCCTCACTTATAAAATGAAAGATTTGAATTAAATGATTTAAATGTTGGAGTCATGGATGTTTCTAAGAATATACTGAAAGTTATAGACTCACTGCTCAGAAAAAGGAAGATGGCAAACACAGACACACACAGACACACACACACACACACACACACACACACACATGCAATTTTGCATACAATGTCAGAGATTTCATAGAGTTCCTAAAGCCATTGTTAAGCAACATGTTTAGAGTCTTTAAAATCTACATTTGCCTGGGATATTCAGTCATTTTATTTCATTTAAAATAATTTTCATGATTATTTCCTGGATTTCAAATTGATTCTCAAATAGTTCAAATATTGATTCTCTGACTGGTAGTAAAAATTATCTAGTATATTTAGAAATACTGTCTAACAGAGGGGATCTATAATATTTTGACCAATAATAAAACATTAAAGTGATTTTTATAGTCTTTCCAAATAAAAACATTGACTGAACTTGTTCATATGTTTTCCTTAAGAAATCATATCACTGTATAGTCACACAGAGAGAATCACTGCATTAAGAATTTAAAGAGTAACATGGAATTATGTGCTTTGAATGGAGAAGGAATGGGAATCCCTCTGTAGAAGGAAGAGAAAGCCTAAACAAGGCAGATTCCATGTATTGAATGATACTAAAATAGAATTTTCAAAAGTATGTTTAATAAAACACTAGACCCTTGAGACAGTGAAGAAAAAGCATTTTGATGATGAAATAAGTTTGAAAAGTCTTGCAAAAATATTATATACTTGTAGAACACATTTCAGATAAGCATCTTAAAGGCTCTGGGAATTCATGAAAAGAGAGTCAAATTTAAGGCTGTTTAACTTCTATTTTCCAGATTTATTTGACAATGAAATACATTTTTATCCAGTGTCAGCTAATAACATTAGTCCTGCTGAACACATTTTGGAAAGCATGCATTATGAGATCTCCTAGGGGAAATAAATAGTTAAGAACTAATTTCTAAACTAAAAGAAATGATGAACTGAGAGTGCATCTATTTGAGAAAGAAACTGAAAAAAATTGATATGATATGTGTGGGAAAATTGATATTTTCCTATAGAGCAGAGAAAATTGAGAATGGGATGTAGAACATAAGGGGTCATTCCACTAGGGTGTAAACAAAAGGCATATTAGAACTTAGATAAAGGTATATTGCTTGAAAAATAACAATAATTGTAATTATAAAGTATCTACCTGCTGATGACCATGGAATGCAAACTTCTCATGGCCGAGAAGATCAAGAAGAGGCACAAAGACCTACCCACATTGTACCAGCAAAACTAATGGAGCCATCTGAGAAATCAGCATATCTCTAGTGGTGGATCTCAATCCATCAGCTTGAGAAAAGACTGGAGACAGCATTGGCTTTAGAAAGTGGCCTGAAGATCCACACACCAGTAACTCCACACTGGGCTATGCAGAGTTGAACTTTGTGTTAAATCAGGTTGTCAAAAAATTTTGTGCTGCCCAAATAGCACAGTTTGTGGGTCATTTTTAGTTCTGAGTTCCTGAAAACTCTCAGATAGAGGATTCCAGAGGAATGTTTACCACTCAAAGTAGAAAGAGTCATATTGATAGATCACATTACTCTTAGCATGTGTGACATGCTTCCTCATGTAGAATATCTGTTATTCCTTATTATTATTTTTTTAATATATTTTTTTAGTTGTAGATGGACACATACTTTTATGTGGTGCTGAGGATCGAACCTAGTGCCTCACATGTGCTAGGCAGGTGATCTACCACTGAGCTACAACCCCAGGCCTATGTTTATTATTTTTACGAGACAGATTTAATTGTCTCCATTTTATAGAGAAGGCAACTGAGGTTGAGTAAAAGTACTGGTCTAAAACCATACTGCATGCTTGTGATACAGTAATGATTTGAACCAAGTTTTCCGACTCTAGCTTTGGAGTAAATTTGTGGGATTTTAAGAAAGTGATTGTGGTTTCTGCTCAGTTACTTTGTAGATCTCTTAATACAGAGAGGTGTAGTTTCAACCTCAGTATAGCATGCATTTTTATCTCCTTGAAAGAAAAATTTATGCTAACTCCCTTGATACCAAGCTCACTTGTGGATAAAGCAATTGTTTATAGGGATGGGGGGAAAACCTGCTGGGCCTAGAGATCTTGTGTTGTACCTGGAGAAGTACTAAACCCGTGATGCCAAGAGGTTGCAAGGAATATCTCAGCAATAGATTAGGGACATTTAAAATAGTAAGACCTTCAGTGTTGCAGATTAAATGAAGGAAGGCTCATTCTGTATGTTCTCTACCCGGAAGGGAATATTAGAGTCAACTTTATTTGTGCTAATTTCCATTATGGAGTTGTAGAAAATGGGGCTGGAGATAAATGTCTTTTCCTAACTGGTAAGACATTGGACCCAATGTGTAGGTAGAAGTTAACAGATTTTTGGTTCCAGATGAGACAGCTCTTGTTCTGGAGTTTGAATTATTGTGAGAGGTTTTAGCTTCCTCCTTCTCTGACAGTGACCAGATCTGTGATGGACAATGTAGACCCAAACGTGAAGATCATTTGATATGTTAGGAAGGCTATGCCGATGAAGAGATGATGTGTTACAAAACTGACTTGGATTTCCTATAGGTACACAGATAAAAGTGTTTTCTGCACAACTGTAAGGACACTCTACATGACCTGCCCACTGTACAGGAAGACCCTGTTACTGACATAGTCACAACACCATTCTGGAATGGCATGGGACAACTGAAAGATGAACCATTTTCTTTCTCCTTCTGTGGCTTTCACCTGGTCACAACAATGACTAGATAGCAGATGCCAAGCAACTTCCAGATTCTGCAATATCTCACATTATTTCAATAGGCTGTTTGGGAGTATGTGCTACTTTTTAACTGCTTACTATCTTTTTGCATTTTTTTTTATAATATGGCATAATCAAATGAGCCAAAAATTTACCTCCATATCACGGCATTTCATTAAACTGTATTTTAACAGTGTCCCCACGGGACACCAAAAAGCTAAGGAAAAGAACTTATCGTAGAAAATTCTGGTATTAAGAAAATGTGAATTCAGGAAAGAAATCAGAAAATTATAGAATTCCTGTCTGGATTGAAAGATAAGTTTTCTGTAGTATCTACTTTATCTGAGAAAGCTTTTGCTTAGAGCAAAACTAGAACTCTTTGAGAAACATTTAAAAGACAACTCGATTTGAGTCCCCTTCTGTCTCTTTTCCCAGATTGATACACGTGACCTCCTACATTTAAAATGAAAAGTCCTCAGACAATCCTAATCACATTGTCAGTCAGATAGTCATCTCCTGAAAGGGACTCCTTCACCTTTAAGGACGCATGTACAATAGTGATATGTAAGCAGCTCAAAGACTCAATACCCCTTTTTTCTGCAAAGCAAGGCTGGGTTAGGAAAAAATCAATATGTTGGAAGTAAAGGTCAGACGAGGAAAAGTGACATGAAACAGAACTAAGGGAACAATATCCTTCATGAAGACTGTTTGAAGTTTCCTTTACCCTTGTGCTGGCTTCAGTGCAAATATATTTTATCCTAGAATAGAAGGCTGTATTCTTGAGAAAAAGTCATATTTTAAATATTTATCTATTCGACAGCCTCCTTATTGCATATTATCTTTGTCCTATTGACTAATACTCAGAAAAGAATAGCGTGTACTTGAAAGTGCACATTGCATGTGAATTGGAATCACCAGATTTTTTTTTTTTCTTATGAGCAATAGGATTCGAACACACATATGCATTTGCCTACCTTTTTGAACAGTTCTCAATTTACTTTCTCAAGTGGGCCAGATGTACTACTATAGCCCTTAAAAGGGTCAGGACCATCTCCTTATTTCCCCACTCTCTATCCTTATTGCTTGGGTATAGCTTTAAAGTAGCCCATGAACCCTTTTCACGCTTGCAACACATTTACCCACAATTAACAATCAAGCCGTCTTCCCTTCATTCAGGCGTCCATTCTCCTGGGCCTCATTTTCCCTGCCTCTCTGTTGATCTACCATTGTGCAGAGAGCTGTTTGTGCCATCTCAATCTGCCCCCCTCACCAGCCGCACAAGAATTGGGGGGGAAGAAAGCGCTGGGCATTCAGATGCTGAATAGCAAATTGCTCTTGAGTGTCCTTGCTTCCCCCAGCTCTCCCCCCTCCTCAGGAAGGACAAGGGGGGCGCTGAAAGCAACCATACATTTTGTTCAGGGCTCTTGAAAACAAGCGTTTCACACCTGAAGCCTTTCACAGCAGCCCAGAAGCACCCCTTCAAACCACTTAATTGCCAATTGCTTCAGAGCTCCTTGTACAAGTCCATTATGTCAGCCAGCTCCATGGCGGGGACAAAGTATGCGAAATGAAAGAGTCCTCCTTCTTCCAGGGCCAATGCGGCATTAAATATCCCCAGATCACTGATTTTCTTGTTGTTAACAGGACGTGATTGGCTCCTGTTGGAGGTATGCATGGAAACCTTCTAGTATTATTTGAAAATGAAAGATGCAATTTTCCATGTGTTCTATATCAAAATAGCACACAAATAAAGATATAGCAGACATATCCAAGAAAGGGATCTTCAGGCACTCATTTGCAGGGCAGGAAGTTGGGGTGGGGGATGGGATGCCATGAGCAGTACCTGCAATAGGACACCTATCCAAACTGTGTCGCTGCCGCCTTCCTCCTCCTCCTCCTCTTCCTCATCCTCTTCCTCATCTTCTTCCTCCTCCTCTTCCTCCTACTCCTCCTCCTTCTCCTCCTCCTCCTTCTCCTCCTCCTCCTTCTCCTCATCCTCCTTCTCCTCCTCATCCTCCTCCTCCTCATCCCCCTCCTCCTCCTCTTCCTCCTCCTTCTCTTCTTTCTCCTCCTTCTCCTCCTCCTCCTCATCCCCTTCCTCCTCCTCTTCCTCCTCCTCCTCCTTCTTCTCCTCATTATGTTGATAAATAAATTGAAGTTTATGCAAATTCTCAAAGTAAAGAGGTTTTATCCTTGAAGTCCATGGAAACTCACAATAAGATAATTCACAAGAAGAGCATGCTCACTCTGAATACAATGAAATGAAATATTTATTCAGGAGAGAAATATTTCAAAGTTGCAGCTGTGGAGATTAATTTTAAAACAAACTGGCTTTATTGGAGTTTCCCCACCCCCAACTCCCTCTACACCTAATCTTTGAAATTAGAAACAACATGATTAATTTGATAAAGAGCCAGCACCTAGTAAGCATCTGAGTCATCAATGAAATATTTGGCGAGTATTTGCTTCTAGTAAGTAGGCAGGGCTTCTCCTTAATTATTAAGAAAATGGGAGGTCCAGTAGATGGAGACATTTGAATCAAATGTAATCTCTTCTGAGGGCCTCCAAGTCTGATGATAGAGGAGGCATGGGGTTGATTTGTCAGGATCCATCAATTTAAGGTATGTTCCTTTTCAGTACACATTCTGGGTTACTGGACTCCACTGCTATTCTAGCATTTTGAAAACTTGAACCTGATATTGGAAGAGTTTGAATAATATGCAAGTTCATCTTCCAACTTCTTAGTGCAACTGTGTCCCTCTGTCTCAAAAGCATTGCCATTTTCTCTGAGATGTTAGAATTGAGGTTGCTTGTTGAATTCAGTGCTTCCCTTCCTATAAATAGAAATTTGGCATGTGAGAGAAACAAGAGGAAACATGAGTGTCTTTTTTTTTTTTTTAATGAAATGTGTAAAACTTGGCTTCTATTTTGAGCCCAAACCCTCCACACTCCTTTGATTGTGGTGAGGCAAGGTTTGTCTTCCTTATCTGTGTAAACTGCCTTTGCTGTTGAATAAACTTTCCCCGGACACTGATTCTGCCCTTTCCTTTATTGGTCTCTTCCTCTTTATTGGGGTCACTCTGTGACTCCCACCTGCAGATGCTTGTCAAACCATGGCTCTTGTGACTTCTGAGGCTATATAACCAGACTTTCTCCCCTTCCTCTCACGATAAGTCTTTAGTTATGCCACCCCTGGCTTGCAATGTACAGTGACTGTGGCATGCATCCAACTTGCAAGTGGCTCAGAACTTGGAGCAACAAAAAATGTCTGTGACATAGGGAATTCTTTTTTCTTTATCTGAACATGGCCAGTGAGGCCTTCTCAGATGTTCTACATCTGCCATTCCAAGAAAGAACCTCCAGCCATTGAATTCTATCAGGGGCCATATCTATGCTATCTATTTTGCAGTATTTGATTGATGGGAGGTAGGAATTGTTTTGAATTGTATTTCACTGAAGTTATTGCTTTTCATTTCTTATTTTTCTTCGGTGGTACTGGAGATTGAACCTGCAAAGGCACTACCTCAGAACTACATTCTTAGCCCCTTTTATTTAATATTTTAGACTGTATCTCATTAGGTTTTCCAGGCTGAGCTTGAATTTGTGATTTCCTGCCTCAGCTTCCAGAGTAGCTGAGAATGCAGTCATGGGCCATTGTGCCCAGCTACTCAAATTATTTCTTTCTGCTCATCCCTTAGGTTTTTTTTTTTTTTTGGTATGACTGCTTGCTTATAGTGTTTCTTTTATCTATCACTTAGCAGGTTACTTTGAGGAAAAGTTTCTAACAGATTAATTTATTCTGTTAGCCATCCAATATTACACTTATATCACAGAGTGTCTGGATTTGTTTTCATTAGCTCTTGTGACAATTTTAATGCCTATATGTATTTCTTACACACTGAAGTAGTGAATGAAAGAAAAGTAATATCCTGCTCGTTCTATCTATCCATTAAATCCATGAAATGGGAGAGTGTGGATAATGAACGCTGGATGGAAAATCAGTGGATACAGTATTGTAGAAAGTTTGTCTTAGCATAGAGCACCTCAGGATAAACCATAAATATAGCAAGAGTACGATGTCCACGGGTCAAACCTGCTCTTCTATCCACCTATTTTTGTGTATAAAATACTACAGGAATAGAGCCAAATCTGTAAGTTGAGGTACTAGAGCTGCATTCATTGACAGTTGAGTAGTTGCAAGAGACCACATGGTTTGAGAATTTTAAAATATACATTATCTGGCTTTTTAACAGAAAATGTTTGTATGTTTGTTAATGTTAACCCTTAAAATGTAGAGAAGAAACTGGCAAGTCCACTATACCTTATCTATGTATCTATCTATCTATCTATCTATCTATCTATTTATTTATTTATTTTAAGCACTGAGGACTGAACCTATGGGTGCTTTACCATTAAGTTACATCCCCAGTCCTTTTTATTTTTTTTTATTTTGAGACAAGGTCTTGCTAAATTGCTGAGACTGGCCTCAAATATCTGATCCTCTTGCTTCAGTTGCACGAGTTTCTGGGATTGCAGGCATGTACCACCACACCCAGTCTACAGTACTTTTTATATGGGAAAGCATGAAGTATTTGCAGAAAACTAAAGCAGATATACTTTTGTTGGGTGTCTGATCTTTTTATACTCAGATTAAAGCACACTGAGGACTATCAGACAAGCCATATAAGCATGTGCATGTTAATTTTATTATAATTAAACTATTAAATAAGGACTATTATTTGTTAGCACTCATGAAGGCAAGGACATCATCATATATGTAACCTGACTGTGAGCATATCTGTCCAACTGTTGCCACTCAAGTTGCATTTGCCAAATAGGTATCCTGAATGTTCTTTGTGAGCAAAAACCATTTCTAAATCTTCAGGCCCAGCTCTTTAGAAATGGAGATCATGAAGCCTTGCCACAAGGCATTGTTACTTATTTCTGATGTGGGTTCATTGTATCACTCTACTTCTGGACATTGGAGAGGGATTTTGATTTCTTAGTGCACAACCCATGCATTTCAAACGCATTTTCTTCATTTTCTATCTTCCCTTTATTCCACTTAGTCTAACTTTCTGGCATTTTTTAAATGAAGTTAATTTTTCTTCAGGAATAGGTTTTGTAAAATTGCTTTAACAACAATAATGCTTTTTATTATTCCAGGAACAATCCATTTCCCATGATAGAGCCCGGCTTCCTCTTCGACGACACTTTCAATACAGCAGCTGCTTTCTCTGCTCTCCCTTGGCACAGGCGTGCAAACGTCTTTGCTACTTACCTGGCAACATTTGTTGACACAAATAGTGGCTGATTTAATCAAAGTCTTGCCAATACCTCTCTTGTGCCAGATTTGTAATCTTGCATTATGTGGGTTTACTCTAACCATTTCCAACGTGGGAGAATGAGGAGCTTTCTTTCTTCTTAAAACAGCAACTCTCCATGAACCAAGAGAAAGCAATTGAAGTAGCTCCTACTTTCTGAATGGACTTTATACCTCTGGGAAATTCCAAAACAAGGAAGTTTAAAGCTGCCTAAAATTTATCCTCTTTCTGCACTCTGAGGAAACTGGCTTAAATATATCTAGCTTACAGCATTCTTTCATGCAGTGTTGGTTTTGATGAACACTTGGAGATTTAGTTATTGGAATGAAGTGCTCCAATATTTAAGTGTTCATTTGGAGTCCAACTCTGTACATATGTTATCTAATTTAGTAGTTGCCTACGCGTGCTGTTTAATTTGCTAATCATGATGGCCCTAGAAGAAATGTATTTTGCCCAAAAATTATTGATGAGGAAACTGAGGCACACAGAGGCCAATTGTGTCAACAGAGCTAGAAGGAGGACAGGCTTCTTCTGGTTCCCTCAGGCTGCTGCTTTCCCCATGATAAGCAGCCTTGGGGAATTGTGGGTGGTGGTACACAGTGTACTGAGTGTGCAATTGCAGCAAGCTAACTTCTTCACATGAGTGAGACTTTAGTGAAGATCCATCCAAGTTCACATATCACCAAATGAATGAGCCAGAGAATTTTCCAAATTTACCATAAGATTGATCTTCCTGAGGCTAAAACATGAAAATTTTCTGGGGTTGATGAGTGGAATATTAAATCTAGAACAGACTCTCTAGGGAATGATTGATTAGGCATTCTATTCACTTCTCCCTTAATAAAATCCACATTGTTATTGAGCTTTTTATATGTTCATTGTTTGTGTTTTATGTATTGACGTTGCACAAGGGTCCATTCTTTGCTCTCTGATCATCTTAATCACCATACAATAATAACAATCACTGTGCACTGATACTTTATATGGATTGCTTTATTTCTCTCCATAAGCCTATAAGTGGATAGTATTAATACATCTCCTGCTGAGAAAGGAATCTGAGACAGGAAACTCCAATGACTGCTTGCAATGAATGACAGAGTGAGTAAACATTGCAGTAGACATATTATGTTGGATGTCAACTACCAAGTCTGTTCTTGACTACTGTAGTCCCTAATGTATTCCACAAAGGATCCCTGCAGGAACTCATCAACACCCATGGCTCCAGCAATCTCTGAAAAATAGAGACATCCTCCCAATCATGTTGATGTCTGTGAATGCTCTCAAAAGGACAAACATACTATCCACATGCTCATAGCATTCTCTACTCATGCTCAAATCAGAACTCATTGTCTTCTCAAACTTGCTCTTCTACCTTTCTTGAATCTCCACATAAATTATACCTTCTATTTTAATTTTCTGAACATGAGAACTAGAAATGATTCCAGGCCCTTCTTCCTCTTCTTTCTGACATTCAGAGATTTCTGTTCATATTGTTAAGACTTCTTCTTTACCTCTCCCATTCTATCTCATTGTGCACACCTTCAGTTACATCTCATTCCTGGGTCATACTTTTCCTTCACCATATGTAGGGCATCTGCCTTTAGCCTCAGTGTCTCAAATCTATTGCATGCACTAGAACTGGAGTGACTCTGTTCAAAGGTATTCTGATTACATTATCTGCTAATATTTATTCAATGGCTTGCATTGTTCAAAATCTTAACCCAACACACAAGGACCTTCATGATCTGAATCCTTTTCAAACTAAACTAGTTTTCTTCTGAACTTTCTCCTACATGACAGCAAGCACACAAAGCATTCTCAGCATGCATTCTCAGCACTGGGACTGGTTCCTGGCACACAGATGATGCTGAATAAATGGTTATTGAATAAATGACTGTTACCAGTGAAAAGAGTCTATCAAAACTGGTTATAACTCCATATTGAAGGTCTACAATGCAAAAAATAAATTTGAGTTAATTTTGTTGTTAGAGGCCAAATAGAATATTTTTGTAGCCTATTATTTTCCAAAATTATTTGCAAGTTAACAATTTTGTTATAATCCAAATATTCATATCATTGTTCATACTCCATTGAGCTGCTCTTTTCAAACATTAAGTGAAATTAATTTCTATGCACATGCCTGATTTTTTGAAGTAAGTTCTTTTTTTTGTTATTCAAAAAAAGCCTACTATTTTTTGTTTGTTTTTGTTCAATATTGTTGTTATTCATTGAAACAGTTACACATTATCCCTGTTCTGCAGATACAAAGTTAAGGTTGCTTGTTCAGAGGCAGAATTTGGCAGAAGAGAAGTGTAGAGAGTGGTTTGGGCCAACTTAGTTTAACTGATTTCAACTGGCTGCCCCCACACATGGAAAATCCCAAAGCTGTTCTTTACAGACCTCACAAATCTAATAGTAAAACGATTTGCTGATGAGAAACATCTGCCTTCGAGCCTAGTGAAGATTCCATGGAAAGTTATACTTTCCATGCCGCAGCCTTATATGGATTTCCCCTACTAATCTTTATCCTGGGGAAAACCCTCAAGCTATACCTCTCTGATTCATCATGAGCTTTCTACATATCTGTCTCCCTTCTCTACTTAGCAGAACCAACTATATTGTCTTGTTGGAAAGACCAGAGTCTGTTGATAATCCAGTAACTCCCATCCTGTCTTTACCTTAACAGCTTAAATGTTGAGCCTTTTTATAGGTAAATACAAAAATACCAAAAGGAGGACCTATATTTATTATAGGACTATTTGAACACATATAAAAGTATATTTAAGGAATAGTAGGTGGGACATGCTTGATAACTTTTGCATTTTTCTGATTTGTGTAGAAGAAGAGATTTTGAATGAAAGAAATTCAGTTCAGATAATTTTTGTTATTTCCAGATTGGGATTAAACCCAGGGGCACTGTTCCACCAAGATACACCATTAGCCCTTTTCATTTTTTATTTTGAGACAGGGTCTCACTATATTGCACAGGCTGGCCTCAAACTTGTGAGACTTCTGCCTCAGCCTCCTGAGTAGCTGGGATTACATGTGTGTCTTGCTGTGCCCAGCTCTCTGGTTTACATAATTTTCCAGCCATAGATCCAGTTCATCCCAAGACCAAACATGATGACAATTAAAAATCAACAAAGTTGACCTGTATAAAGTCACCCAGTGTGGGAAACGGAGATTAAATCCTTAAGGAATATTAGAATCAAGTGTCAGATTGAAGTTTAGGATCCAAATTTTTTCAAATGAAATAAAGGATTTGGATTTCATCATGAATGAGGAATAAGAAGAGATTAACAAAGACAGAACAATTATGCAGAGGCCCAAGCTAAATATACATACAAAGAAAGTCCCATGTTATTACTACATCTTGAAGAAAGAAAAAGTGCTTCTCTTGGGTGGTGCACATTTTGCTTCCCACTTTCTTCACAGGAAAACTTTGCTGTGTTCTTAGGTATGTGGCATTTATGGGAAAAATTGTATGTGGGTTTGTGCACTTATCTACTCAGGAGTGATCTGAAGTATGATTCAAATTTCAGAAGGTTTTCCTCGATCTGAATCCCAGGAAACCAAAACAATCAACTGGAGTAAGCAATGCACAATTTTCATGTTCCCCCCAAATGGTAAATTTTTATATATATTTTATTATACATTTTTTAAGGAACACTTGCCATACTGAGTAGATGATCTAGTTCTTGTCTTAAATGGATAATTTCCTTAAAAGGGAAGTCAAGTGAATTTACTTCAAAACAAATGAAACCAATCAATAAATTTTCAATTTGACAGCTTTTCCTCTGTTTTTGAAGACAGGGATAGTAGTACACTGCTTAAGTGATATACAGGTATTCTACAGTGACCTAATAAGTATTATAAAAGTTAAGCTTTAAACTTATTTATCCATAAACATAGGAAATGCATGAAATTTATGAAATGTACATATATATTTTCATAACCATTTTATAATCATTTATTATTTATAAAGTAATGGAGTAATTGTTAGTATAAATTTTGGAAAAATGTAAAACTTCCATCAGGTAGTACACCAGAATCTAAAATAAATTCAAGGACAATTCCTCTGAGCACGATTTTGGTGATCATCCATAGTCTTGATATTGGCATGTTGCTATGAGGTGAATTGACAGGACAAATGCAAGAAGAATCTAGCACCATCCAGTCATGGCTTCAATTCTGAGTTTTGCTGTTTGGCACAGTAAGTGAGAATTACTTCCACACCCTGCTATTTGTAATAGAAATCCCTGGGGTGGAATATAGGCATGCAGAAGCTGGGATACCATTGATGAGAGTTGTTTCCTAAGTTTGGCTCTTGCTAGTACTTTTTTCCCCACTTCAGGGATTTGGATAATCATATTGGTTCATGGTGGGTGGTATCTCACTGCCAAATTGTTCTCTTGAGAGTAGGACTGCCTTAGGTTTACAGCTAATGGCCTGAAATTTTTGGACTAATTTATTTAGATTTGTAATACTTCTTTGTTTCATGTAGAAACTATTTGTCTTAGCACTGAAGGACCATTGTACCCTTGCAGCTTTACATTTTTGGACTAATTTGATTTGTAGTATGTCTTGATTTGGGTTAGAAAATATAGTTCTTAAGTGCCAAAAATCATGGTAGCCTTGACATTTCTCCTGTGGAAACTAATCTTTGAAAGTTTCTCAAAAGATAGAAAGTATCATGAGGGAAAAAAGCAGGTCTGTTTTATTAGCTTTTGTTTATTCCTCAAGATCTAGTCCCTTGAATTTTCCATAAGGGGATTCAATATGGATTTGCTGAACTAGATCCTGCATGTAGCTATACTTGTTTCTAATGGAGATTACACCTGTGATGCCGTCTCCAAGAATGGAGTCATTATTCTAACTGTGCATTTATTGTTTATCAGCAATGTGTTCCTGAGTAAACCACTTAACCTGTCTAGATCTTCAACTTTTTCACTTGTAAAATCAGAATATTCAAAGATACTGGTTGGGACTCGCCAAGTTTTCCTGACAATCAAGGGAGAAAATACATATGTGAACATATGAACTTAGAAAACATTCTTTACTACAGAAGCCCAAAGTATAATATTAACTATACATTATTGTGGGCAAACATTGATCTTCTGATTATTACCACTATGCGATCTGAGATCCAGAATTAATCACCTCTCTGACCCCCACATTTCCTCAGTTCTTATTTTTCTCACCTGGTTTGACCTACTTATATCTGTTTCTTTTGAGATATAACTATCCAATTTAAAGGCACAATTTTTTGATTTATATGAATGAGAGATCATAAACTGTACATTGAATTATATATTTAAATGTAATGAAATACTTTGTTATACCTAAAGCATAAAAACCAGATGCATAGAAAGTAAACAAAATAAGCTGAACATACAACTTCAATTCTAAGTTGTTTTTTTTTTTTTTTTTTTTTTTCTATTACAGTGAGTGTACTCATTGCCTTCTGTGCTCATGGTGCAAAAATGTTTACCTATTGTGCCAAGATCACTCAGTATTGCAGTAATATCCTGCATGATCAGGTGCTGTAGTATTGAAGTAACAGTGGGGATTAACTTGTGAAAAGAAGTTTATTAGAGAGATAGTTTGTATAGTTGTTTGGCAAGATGGGAGAGACCTGCTCATCATTCATTTCCCCAGCTCAGGTGACTCATTCTCTGAGAAGCCTCCCCAGGCTATCCTCTAGTAGGAAGTGAAATGACCACTGCTGTAAACACACACTTGCGTCCTGCAGAAATGTCTCTTCTACCTCATCTCATGGTCCACTCTACCACTTGTTTTCCATGCTACCTCCCTTTATCTGACTTACCCTTTAGCACAAGACTGTATCACATGGTGGTATATAATCATGTCTAATGGCTAAATGAAAGAAGTAAACAAAATGAGGGAACTGGAATAAAATGCTCAGGTAAAGAAGAATAAACATGTTTGCCCAATTGAAGACAGTTGTAAAAGCAAAACAGAACCCAAATGCAAGTTTTGGGAATGTTAGAGGAAAATCTATATACCATCTAACTTTATGATAACCAGATTAGGGTCAAGGGGTTCTGGATATGGCTACTATGGTCAAGTCAAAACTGAAGAGGTTTCCAAGGGCACCTATTAATCTTTACTGGAGTATGTTGCTAGGACAAGATGAGTTTGCTTAATGTATATTTCTATCCAAGGTGATGACAACGGTTTGACACGGAGCAACATGAGTCCAGACAGGACAACAGAGTTGTCCATCATGCTGTGAGCCAAGATAGGTCTTCTCTGAGTCCTGATCCTCTTATCTATGTGGCTTAAGATGAGTCACTTATACTTCCTCAGTCTCATTTTCCTAATTTTAAAAAGCAATTGAGAATGATGGCTAACTACCTCAAAATATTGTAAAGTTTAAGTAAGAAAAGGCAGTTTTTAACAATACCTATACATAGTAGAGATAAACAAATGTTTCATATTTTGAGCATTTGAAACATCAAAAAATCTGCAAGAACAGGAAAGAAGTAGGTTTGCTGTGAGCCCTTTATACTTCATTGTGGGAAACTTGAATCAAGAAAAATTGCCCCCCTTTTTTTCTTGATTTATTCAAAACATTTATTGAATACCATAAGGTAGCAGGCTCAATTCAGTGAGATATGCAAACTGAGCATGTGCATGATACACTGTCCCTGGGTTTCAATGTCTTGTAGTTGGCTAAAGAAAGATGAAACTTTTATATAAAACAACACAATTTTTAGAAGAATACTTGAATATAGTCAACTGAGGAGCAGAAAGAGGAACTGGTATGTGAAAGGCCAGTGAGCTAGGTTGAAGTCCTGGACCCTACTTCATTTTCTGGCCATGGGTAAATCTTACAGACATTCTGACCTTGGCTTCCTCACATAGAAAGTAATTAGTAGAAGGACGGTGCTGAGGAGCAACTGACTCTTCAAGGGCTTGGAAAATGATTTATGAAGAGAAAGTACAATGAGACCTGGTCTTGAAGGATGAATAACATTTCTGTAAACAATGAAGGATGGGTGATTGGTTTTAGATAATGATGAAGCAAAAGCCCAGAGGTGGAAAATTTGTACTTATCTACACAAGAACCAGAGTGGATAGAGTGGATAGAGTCAAGTGGGTTAGTTTCAAGTTAAATGAAATTTTATTGAGAATATCTCCTGCAAAGCTCAGGCCTGGGTTTCCATATGTATTACCCGATTAGATCCACAAGCAATATGTTTTGATAGCCATCACTACCCCTGTTTTATAGATGAGGTACCCATGTGGATGCCCAGAGAGCCACACAGAAAATGCAAAAGAATGAAGTAAATTGGTTTCAGCAAATTATATATCTGGATCCACATCTGCCCTGTAGATACGCAGTATCAAATTTTAGTGTGTGGAAACTAAAGTCCAGAGGGACTTGCCTTGTGGAACAAAGTGACCACTGAAGAAGACAGTATCACATTTCAATTTCCTGAATTCAACTCTAGTGACTTCTGTACTACATGATCTTCCTTCTAGAAAAAGTAGAAGAAAATCTTAGAAAAATAAGTGTATTCAGATTATAAATAGTGTTGAAAATCAGTTCAAGGATTTAGATTGTATTCAGTGACCAGTGAAGATCTGTAGCAGGCTGGGCATGGTGGTGCATGCTTGTAATCCCAGTGGCTCGGGAGGCTGAGGCAGGGGGATGATAAGTTCTAGGCCAGCCTCAGCAACTTAGGAAGGTCGTAAGCAACTTAGTGAGATTCTGCTCAAAATAAAAAATAAAAGGACTGAGGCTGTTGCTCAGTGGATAAGTACCCTTGGGTTCATTCCCTGTTTTTTTTTTTTTAAATATATATATATATATATATATATATATATATATATATATATATATAGCAGGATTTTGAAAGAAATAAATGTGATACCATGGGATCGGTAGCTTGGAGATGTGGGAACTTAATTTAAGTGAGTGCAATTATTTAAAAGTGGAGCTCTAAGAATAGAAGTGGAAAAGTCAATTCAGAATGGAACAAAAAAGGAATGGAATATAAAAAAGAACATGATTAGCCACTAATGGAGCCCAGGAGAGGAATTAATTAGAGATGATAGGAGCCTGGCCCAGTGAGGGCCGTCTTAGGCCATCTTTCTTGTACTATATGAAGAAAATTACATGTACAGAGAGTAGTTGAAACCATGAGAATGGTTCAAGGAAAAAAAAAAAATCCCATGGTGGATCCATGTTTGTACAGTGCAGTCCATCAATTTGTAGAATGTAGAGCCGTCACTATCCTGTCTCCACTACTGAAGTGGAGACACATTGCTGATTGAGAAACTTACCTGCCACACAGAGGGCTGGGGCTCTTAGTATTAATGCCTAGGGGGGAAAAAATCATCACACATATGATGACATTTTTGGCGTGGTAAGTAAATGTAACTTTATTTGAGGGATAAACTTTTTGTGTGATATCATCAGTTTCTCTAATGTTTTTTCCCCCCACAATTGGTTATCTGCCAATACTGTGATTATACAGTTGCCCTTATAACCACAAATGGACACTTCCCCACCCCCCGCCCCCATAGCTGAACTACAAAAATGCTGCTTTGTATTTGAAACTGACAGATCTGATGAGAAGGCAAGTGCCAAAATGCTCAAGGTATATCTGATATGCTAACTTGAAGAATTTTGGATTTCAGTACTGAAAGGAAAAGATAATAAACTCCTTTTTTTTAAAAAAAAAAAATTGAGTATTGAAGTAAATTAAAACACAGAGTGTCCAATAATTTCCTTTAACTTTAAATAGTATCAATTCAAATACAATGTCAGGAAAATATTGATAAAATTGAAATAATCTCTGTAGGTATTTAGCTCCATTTAAAACACATTTGTTGAAGTGTTCACTTTATTAAAAGAGAAAACCATTTAAAGTTTGTTGGAAAGAAGATGATTGCTCTCTTACCTAATGTAACATTTGATTATAAATGACTCATACAAAAAAATTAGAATGTAGCAAAGCAAACCTGTAGATAATATAATATATGATATGAAATGCAAATATATTTAGCTTATTTCATTTTAAAAAAATGAGCTGGAATCATGTTCTATGCAACACAGATCTCTCTTATTCCTCACAATTCCATAAAGAACAGAAGACACGCAGAAAAAAATATTGTAACATGGGAAATTATACTTAGTATTAACTATTCTATGAATCAACATTCAAGGATTTATCTAAACCTTAACAGACATTATGCTAACCATTATTGGGTAGCTATTCTAACACATAAAACAATTTAAAACTATTAGTTGTTCTTTTTCCATATGAGTTTGTAGAATTTTTCTTTTCTTTCTCTTTTTCTTTCTTTCTTTCTTTCTCCTTCTTTCCTGCTGCTATCCACCCATTCTTTTTAGAATACCACATTTGTTCCCTGTGAAACCCTTTGACTTAAAAAAATAATGATCTAAGATACAATCCTGACACCCAGAAGGTCTGTGACCATTGAAGACACTGGAATTGGTATGTAATGCTACTGCTCTCCTCATTTGGTACCTGCAGAGCAATGTGCTGATCCCAAAGGGGGTCTGCATGCATATGCCAGCTCCCTACCCAGGCTGCAGACCTGCTAGGTCCCAGACTCCCAGCTTTCCAGGTGGGTTACTATCTAGGAGTCTACTTTCCATGTTCTGTACTTTTATTGCATCTTAACTTGAGCTGAAACTTGAAGTTACAGTAATATATTTTAGCCAGACTTAAGTCAGATAAACTTGAATACTCCAGCTAATATTTACTTACTGACTTACTCATATAGAATATTTCTTTTTTCCTTTGAAAAGAGTGCTAAGCACTTCTCCTAGCTTGCACATTTCATCTCATTTGTATTTTTTTTTTTCTTATAGGGGAAAGTGAATATAGCAAATGAAACCCAAACCATTTTCATCAGAGTAAGGAAAACAAACTTTGGATGTGATTTTAGTAGGAGGCATGTAGAAAAAGAATCCCACAACATCTGCTTAATAACATCTTTTGTTTATCTTTTTGACTGGAATCCTGCACAGGGTGGGTTGCTTTCTTCATGCACTGCTCCTGTTCACATTTTTCCGTTCTTCAGAATTGCCGAAGCTTGCCTGTTGCTGTTTGGTGTTGCTGGACCCTTCTGGCTGAGCAATGACTCCCGAGGGTGGAGGAGAGCTTCCTGAAGTTCTGAAGGAGAAAATTTAATCAGCAAAGTAATGATTTCTGTTGAGATGGAAAAAAGGTGGCCAGGGTGAATGACAAAACAGCTGTGGACCACCAAAAAAGTCAACTGGAATTGGAAGGAGGTAGATTTAAAATGTTAAAAAAAAAAAAAAAAATCGCTTCGAAGGCATAGCATTAAAGGGAAAATGAATCAGAAAAGAGTTCTGAAGTGCTAGAATGCACTCCCTAATAACTTTAAATAGTCCATTGAGTCTTCCGGAATTTTTTTTGTTCTTCTTCAAGAATAATCTGCTTACATCGTTAAGACCTCAGCTAAGCTCAGTAACACAAATTACCAGATGTTGTATCCCCTAGTTTTTCCATCAAAAGACCAACCACCAAGCTTGTTGAAAGAGAAAGGTCATTGTCCCTCCCTGGCTATAAAACTATTTTTGGAACTCCTAACAAATGAAACGAGAATACCTTTCAGCTGTAGAAGGAACCTATCTCCCGCTCCTTCGAAGTCTCTCTGTTTGGCTTTGTTATTTTCTAATAATGCACTCATGTGTAAGCTAATAATGTGAACAGAGGGAAAATGAAGAGACTTTAAAAAAAAAAAAAAAAAGGAAAAAGCAGAATGAATTAGGGCAATTGAGGTCGCTCTGTTTCATTTTTGCTGGAAGGATTTTAGCCCTACTTTTTACCTTATCGCTTATTACACAATTTACGATAAAATGAGATGTGATTCCATTCTTATTGTTGTGCTATAGTCTATTGAGCATGCATATATAGAATTCATTTCAGATTTAAACACTATCTTAATTATAAACTGAATAAAATGGACAACCTATCGGGTTCTCTAAATTGCATTCCAACAAATAGTTTCATTTTTATCACATTTCTACCGATGACATATTGGGTATAATAATGTTCAGGGAATATTCCCTTTTTATGCAGCATCTTAATTGTGCCAAAGTATTTCCCATGGGACAACTCATAGTTCATTCTTGGCTTACAAGTTTGAGAACTTGAGCTGCATGACACACGTTATAACATTTTTCATGATGTTCTATTTGAACAATATTATCAGGAAATCCTCAAATTTAAAAATCACCTACACAATGAAATAACCTACAAAATGAAATACATTTTGCATAATGAAAACATAATAAGAAGATTTCACATAACTTTCTATTTTCTTAGGTAAATAATCTGATTGTAGTTAGGCTCACATAGAATTAAGTTGAAAGATTACATTAAATATACTATGTTTAGAACTATTATAAAATGAATCATAGACATAACTTTTTTTTAAAACAATTTTCAACAGTTTGTAGCAAGTAAGTATAAACTTAAAATAAACTTTTTAGCTTCTTGAATATGTTTTCTTTAAAAATATACTTTACATTTGTACTTACAAATTTCACTTTTAAGCACAATTAAAAAATTCTTTTAGTATTTTCAATGTTACATGACTTTTGTTGGGAAGTAATTCTGAGTGAATAATATAGGTTCTATTGATCAGAATATTATGGTTGTGTGTACTTTTAAAACATTAGTTTATATTAGTAGACTTTAAAATTTAAAAAGAAGGATCATGTTGACAATACACTTATTAGAAATTGTAGACAATATAAACTTTTGTAATTAAAATTAGATTTTAATATCTTAAAATTTTTATCTTAAAATTACTTAAATGTAATTTTACATGTTACATAAGTAACTCTTTAATTGACAACAGGGGAAACAAAATAATTAGCACTTTAATGTTAATTGTTTATTAATGTGTTAAGTATACCAAACTACCTCATTTAGTTAATAGATAATGTTATATTTTTATATATTATTCAAAGAAAATGACATATAAATAAACACATATGCTTTGGGCATTTTTCTTGATTTTTAAAGTTTTCATCTGCTTATTATAAAATGTAAATGCAGCCAATTGAACTTTTAGAATAGAGTCTGGTGTTTTATGAAGTTTTCAACTAAACCATTTAATAAAGCAGTTGTCCTGCAGGACCTGAGAGCAACTGCTGTTCACCAATGTGGTTTTGCATAGTTTTTTGAACAGTACAAATGAAACTCAATTCATTTCTCTCTCCTCTCTTTTTCTTTTACTTTAAGCAGAAGTTGTCCAACACACACACACACACACACACACACACACACACAAATACAATTTTTTAGTCATTTTTTTCAATTTAAATGATTTGCTATCACAGTTACTCCATCTTTTATCTCTCAAATAGTTTCAACCCTGTTAATGTGTGCATGTACTTTTTTCTTATCAGCCTCTCTGCAGCATTTGTGATTCATAGCAGCCATCAAAGTGATAATAAACTCATTCACAATACTAACAAACACGGGGCTCCCAGTTATTTACGAGGCAAATTCACTGCAAGGCTGGGCTGTGGAACAGGGGAGAATCAAGATGGTGTTGATTGATAAATTGACAGGTTAATTTACAAGTGGATAATAGGAGTTAGACCCAGAGGGAAAGAAGGAAGGTCTGCATTCCAGCTTGGTTGCACTGCCATCTGTCTTATGCCCAGAAATCTGCAGGACTTGTGGCTGGCAGGATCAAATACAGACACATTCTTCATAACTTAAAGACAAAGACCTCCATTTACTGCTGTTTGATGGGTCTGTTGCCTTGGTTCTTCACACAATTGACCTTCAATGTGTCACAAACAGTGCCACGTCTCAGTGTTTTTTACAAGTACCACTTAGAACACGATTTGGAATAAGTTATTCTGTCAGTTTCATGAAACAAACAATGAACAAAATTCTTTTCCAGACTGTATTTCGAAAAAAAATAATTGCCATTGAATTGTTAATTGTTCAGATGTGTTCTTTCAAGTTTCTGAGGTCTCTGATATGTCCTTGTTTTAGAGTATACATTCACCCCACCCTCCCCCAAAACTACATGCTTTCTTTATCCATCCTTTGTATGTAGATGCTAGCTGTTTACAATGTAGCATAAGACACAGATATAAATTCCATATTAAACGTTTGCATTGCTTTTTCTGCTAGTATTTCATTTTTGTAAATACAAACACGCTACAGAATTATAAAAAATATATAAAAGTTTATCAAGTACTTTAAAAATGGAGAAGTAAATTTGTTTATTTTTTTTTTCTTCCAAAATACCTTGTTTTTTTCAGGTAAGACATTTGTATTATTAGTTTTGTAGGAAATAAATCTTAACACTCATTTATTTTTAAAAATCTTATCAGCCTGTTACAATAGGAATATTTCAGGATAAGTGGTCAGAATATTGCGTCTATAGTGGGATAGTGCCACTGTTAGCAAAATTGTTAACTATTGCCACTTTGGAAAGAGCCTGGTCTTTTAAAATCAGCTGGTTAAAGTGTTAGCAGCAGTGGCCCTGCCTGGTGCCTCCCAGACAGAGGGCTTTGGTTCTTACTTGCCAGCACCTATAATGACAAGGGCTGATATTCTAGGGTCTCGACCCAAACCCTCTCTTGCCATATCACTGCCACGTCGTAGGCGAGCACTCTTCTCAGATTCAAAAGTTTATTTAATGCTCAGCTAATGTTAGAATTTAGTAGATCTGAACAAGTCCTGGGGAGTTCAACACATTTTCAAAGGGAATTGAAAAAGACACAGAAAGAGCACGGTCGGCCCAGCTCCTATAATTTGTTACAAAATGCCAACACTAATATTATTTTTAAAATGATCTTTTCCTATTAATCAAGGCATTAAAATAAACTATTAAAACTATTTCTCTAGTTCAATAACATTATAAAGTCCATGGAAAAAATGTAGTAAAAAAATGAATGTCAGAAAAATAAAAACAAATAACTTTGCATGCATGGAATTTTATGGTGTCACAAGGTTAAAAATGTCCCCTTAAAGGGTAAATATCCTTTGAAAAGAAAATGCATTTATGTGTGAATGGGAGGTTGAATGGCCTTTACTGCTTTGTTTAAACATAGACAATCATCTTTGTAATTTTTTTTGGCAAGTTGTATATTTTTTTAAAAAGATGTGTAAAAGATCACAACATGTTTAAGAGAGCTAATTTTTCTTGATTTGGTGGTTGTTTTATTAAAAAGATATCTTTTATTCAGAAAAGTGGTTAGTTTTTAAACTTTATTATTGACAGACTAAACTTGAATTCTTTCTTCAATGCATGAAGTGAGGTATTTTATTTTCTGAGGACTATTTTAACTTTAAATTATATATTATCTTTCCATTTAAAGGCTTAGTGGCCAGAGAATACTATATAAAATAGAAAAATAATCAGTAGAAAGTTTATAGTTATGTGTGCTTTTATATCAAGTTTTTATAGGGAATCCAGTAGAAAAAAGTGTGCTCAAAATTCAGTCAAATAATAATCTTTGCCTATCTACAAATTCCAGGGGTAAAACTATGAGTGTTTAGAGGCATGATTTCTAATATATCATACTTTCTTAACTTAAAAATATGTAAGCAAACTCCCTAAAGATATATATGTTAGTTAATATTTTTAAAAGCTGATGATTCCTCTGAAATGTAGCAGAGCTCATTTTAATCTGAAGCATGGTGATATGGAAGGAAATATAAGCTCCATGTAAGAATGACAAAGTACTGACCATTTTGTGTGTTTATAATTTTGAATTCTTTTTAATAAAGGCACACTCTGTCTTTATGCAAGCTAAGAAGAGATTTTTCTGTCCTTTTGTCTCTGCAGGTAGTAAAAGTAATTCTGAAACAAAAAAAAAAAAAAAAAAGAACTCACAGCAAAAAAGATATCAGATCTAATATCCCACCCAATTTCTGAGTTAAGCCAGTGACAGGTATGTTTCGAAGCAAGACTATTTAGACACATTGATTTTTGTTGTCACTTTCTTCTTATTTCATATGTCACATCAAGGCTTGGAAATTAGATGAATGTAAGAAGGGTCTGCTGATCATTGTTCCTCAGGAGGAATTTTCAAAGTCAGCTGGCTGTGCTTGATAAAAGTGGCCCTGCAAAGAGCTCTACTCTGCCTACAGGGAAGTTTAGGCAGACTCAACTTTACCACTTCACTCATATTACTAGGATTCTTGGTTGTCAAGGAGGCATCTATTTAAACTGAAGTCTGGTAAATCTCAAAAGTAAAGCATTAAGGAATAAAAAGAAAAAAAAAACTGTTTAAATCATTTTCCCCCCACTCTCACTTCAAAGTCCTTTTAAATGAACAGGCAACTCCAATTCTGGTAAACAAATTTTATGGAGTAAGTGATGCAGGTAATGTTTTCTTCAATCTTATGCTTCCAGGATAACAGGTTGACATCCAATTTTGGTGCTTTGAAGAGTTTGTAATAATAAATAGAAATCAATGCCAGAGACTGAAGTGTGCATCAATTATATTTCTTTTATCTCAAAGATTCTTCCCATGTTGTGTCTGTCTGTCCTCCTGATTTTTTTTTTTTTTCACATCGTAAAATGTTCTGTAGTCTAATTGGCAACAAAGACACTGAATGCTGATGGAGTCTAAATTATATTTGACAGATATAAAAAATGGCTTTATCTTGGGTGAAATGTAAAATATTACAATGCTCTTTGAATTTGAATATGGTTTTTGTGAATCGGTTTTTGTTTTGTTTTGTTTTGTTTTTAGATTCCAGAACAATTAAAAAAAAGGCTAAAAAAAGAAATTAAAAAAAACACTATGTTAACTACTTGTTCTTGGGGAAAAAAGTGATAAAAAATAGTAGCAAAATATTAAGCATGGCAGATAAATGATTAAAAAACAAAAATATCTAGGAAATAAAGTAATTGACTCCCAATAGTTACTGAAAGGGGAAATGGAACTGACAGACCCAGGAGAAAGTAGGATAGAAGCTCTTGAGAGTGGGCAATGTGCTTAGTTCTGAAGCAGGCTGGAATTCAGGGTCCTGGACAGACTCTAGTTTTAATGGCTGTATTCTAAAATTATAAAACATTGCATGGATGTTGGAAGATGAGGCAAGGCTCATGGATGGCACACTAGTATAATAGGGAGATTTCCTTTCAGAGAATTTACAGTTCCTTCCCCTCCTGTTGCCGATCTACAGCCTTTTGGAAATTTCATTTGAGCCCACAGGGAGAGAGTGCTTGCTAAGCTGTAATTTCCTATGATTTGAAATATGGCATCTGTGGGCCTCCCGTGTAGGATCACTCAGAAAAACAACAACAACAGGGTTTATCTTTTAAACTTGGCTGGATACCCAGTCATTTTTAACTCAAATTTCCCTTTCACAATATATTTCCCTTTAAAAATATGTCCAAGTAGTTGTGTGGACATTTTTGGACAGTGGTATATTGGACTATGTTAATTATTTATTCAAATGATATTTTTAGCTTACATAAAATTTCTCCCAGTTATGTTATTTGAAATATTGAATTAAATGAATTTGAAGAGGAGAATATTAATCTATTAATATAAATGAGGATTTCCAGAAACTAGGAGTGAGGTCAAAATGCCAAATCAGAGAATTAAAAAAAAAAAAAAAAAAGAGCAAAGTTACAAAGAGTATTGTGGAATAAAAAATTATATGATTTTGTAGTTCTCAGCCTTCACGATCTGTGGGTTTGTTCAAGTTCTCCCTTCTCCTTTTTTTATAGAAAAGAAGATAGGACTGAGAAAGGTCCTAATTCTCATGGGTAGATAATACCGAGGCAGGGGCCAGGATCTAGTTCTGTGGGTTCTCAGACTGAATTGTGTAGTACATCAACATGCTGGAGACACTCTCTGTGGCTGTACAATTATACTGGCCATTTAGAACAGAGAATGTTAGTTTGACGTGGAGCCTCAGTTTTCCCATCTTGAAAATGGAAACAATTACATTGTTTTCTATTTCTAAACATTGAAAACAGTGTTTTGGAATTTTGATTGAACACTGTATTAAGGAGACAATACATATATGGCATTATTTATGATAAACATTGATTCATTCACCTATCAGTACAGAACACAAGGGGAAAATGCAGGCTGGACATGGCAAAGGCCATTCTAGAAAACAGCTTTGTGACGTTATGGGGAAATAGAGCAATCAAAACTCATTAGCTCTCCTGTGAACACACACGCGCGCGCACACACGTATAAGCATGCAAATTCTTTCTTAGAGGAAACCATTCTGAGTTATAATTATTTTGAATTTCATTAAAAACAAGCGATTGGAATAGAAGGGTTCATCTCCCTCAAGAAAGAAATTAAAGTCTGTATTTTTTTTTTCCCTGGAATCCCTGAATTCCAATGACCCAAAGCCTTCCTTGGTGAATTCTCAGGCTGGATCTGCTCAGAGAATTGGTGTGTGTGTGTGTGTGTGTGTGAGTGTGTGTGTGTGAGAGTGTGTGTATGTTGGGAGAAGATCTACTAGTGTGGTCATTAGGCACTGGAGAAAGAAGCCAAAATGGAGGAGGGAAAAACAATGACAGGAAATCTGGGACAGTTTCACATAACTTTTAAAAATACTTGGTAAATTGATCCAGAGGTGTTCATAGATCATAGTTTCAAGGCCACTGGAAAACAGAAACTTTTGTTCATGTTGGGCTGCTTTGACAGGAAAGGGATGGCCTTGAGTTTCAAGAAAGAATTGGATTTCACTAAAAAGTCATCAAGATTCTTTTAAATTATTCACTGTTGATTATTATGTTTTGGATATGAGGTGTTTCCTCCCAAGACTCCTGTAAATGCAGAAATATGTAGAGGTAAATTGATTAGCTTATGAGTACTATACCTAAACAGTGCATCCTAGTTTGTATGGAATAACTGGGTGGTCGTTGTTGGTCACAGGGTGTGAGGAAGTGCCCTTGAAAGAGTACTTCTTCCCTGTGGCTTCTTCCTGTCTGCTTTCTGATGCCCACGAGGTGAGCAGCTGTCCTTCATCACATCTGCCATGATGTTCTGCCTCTCCTTTGGTTCAAATTGATGGAATTGGCCCACCATGAACTAAAGCTATAAAATTGTAAGCCTCAAATAAACTCTTCCCCTTCTAAATTCATCTTTTTTGGATATTTTGGTCACAGAAATGTAAAATTGACTCACAGAGATGGTGATAATGATGGAATTTATAGAGGATTTTCTATGTTCTGTTATTGTTGGCTGTTCAAAAGTGAGGATACATATTTTGAAGACATTGGACAAGTTGTCCATAATTACCCAAAAGTGATGGTATTCAAATACAAGAATGCTGGCCTAGAGATGGATAGAACTGTCATATACTTCTCTCTGTAGTTAGCAAACAATATATATATTTTTTTATCTTGGGTGGTTATCAAAGAGATTTAAGCATTTAGTAAATTGCCAGGAAAACCCTTTCTGAATTGGCATAAACTCAACTCAAGTAGATAATGTTGTCAGAGCATTCACCTGGCCTCCTCTTCCCTCCCTGTATTCCACATCCATTCAATGGGTTTTATTTATATTCTATCATTGTCTCCCTCCACTCCACTACTGGAACCATGATAAAATCAGAGCAGGAAAGAGTTTGTGTCTCTTAATTTGGTATGTGTTTTGATAAAATAAGAGTTCTACAGTGCATCATATTTCACTATTTCTTTTAACATCTGTGAAACACAACACTGAGTTAGGCACCCATTTTCTAGCTTCTTTCTCAGAGAGCTCTTGAAAAATAATGACTTTTGTTTTGGGGGAGTTTAATATTTACAAAAGTATTTTTTCTATTGCCAGTCCTCTGTGGAACAAAACAATAAAGTTGAAAAATATTTGAATAAATGAACCTCTGAAAATCCATCAAACTCTTCCAAGAATTAAATTGTGAAATTGTTGGTATTTTTCAGGCCACTTCTTTCTGAGCACAGCTACTTCATGAGTCTATAAAACATAAATATCATACTATGTTTTTTTGGGGTTCCATCCATTTCTTAATTAATTAATTTGTTCTAATTTGTTACACATGACAGCAGAATGCATTTCAATTCATAGTACACATATGGAGCACAATTTTTCATTTCTTTGGTTGTACACAAAATAGAGTCACATCATTGGTGTCTTAATTCCTGTACCTATCGTCATGTTTTCTAATTACAAAAATAACAAATATTCATGATAGAAAATCTAACCATACAGAGAAAACTACCACTAACATGGATAGCTTTTTTTAATTGATACATGATATCTACAACTGTATTTAATTGTGTGTGTTTGTGTATGTGTTTGTGTGTGTGTATGTGTGCATAGCCTACATTCTGAAAAATTTGGAATCATCTGATGGTACTGTTTTTATAACTTTTTCCCCATATCACAATTGTGATTTGCCTACATCATTCCATATTCTCCCATTTGTTTTCAAAGTACCTCACAAAAGGATTCACTTCACTTACTTATGCTGGCCTCCCGTAAGTTAAGAGTTCGCATCATGAATTTAAATGTTTATTTACAAGTAACATCATAATCCATACAATCTTTCATAAATGCCCCATGTAATTAAGTTCATGGACTATTATTGAAGAGATTATTTCCTCTTTTCCAGCAAATCTAAGAATATCTTGACTATGGAATGTGCATTCTATTAACAAAATGATATCTGTAATTCTCAAGCTCAGTCTGAAAAATTCCTTCTCCTTACCTGAAGTTACTGTCACTTCTTTGGCCACTGAGCATTAGAGACCTGAGCTAAGCTTTTTCTTAACTTTCATAGGATGAGAGAAGAAACTCAGGAGAAACTACTTACCTGACATCTATCCCCACCTTTCCCACTCTGTTGTTAGTTTAGAAGGCTCATCTAATGGTCTTCACTTTTTTGTTCTCACAAAACAACTTTTACATCTTCATAGAACAACTTCTACATGCATGGTAATGGCCTCCACCTATTCTTTTCCCCTACTTAAGATATACAAATATCCTGGAGCAGGTTCTTATCTACCTGAGGCAGGAAGATTTTTTATGTACATTACTCTCAGTTACCTTTAGGATTCTTTTCCTTCCATTGCTTTTCCTACTATTTTTAGAAAACTGCTTCCCATTCCCATTGAGTTCTACAATGGTCTTATATCCCATTCAGATCTCTAACACCATTCTTCTATTTATCAAATTATTGTTCTTTATGCTCTTCCTACTTTTACTAGAAAGTGTATATGCTGAGATAATAAAAAAGAATTCAACACTAGCTAGGTGTAGATGAATCAGTTGAAGTCAGTACATTGTAGAAAGTTCACTGAGAACTATTGAAACATATGATTAAATTACAACAAGGTGATTAGTAAAAAGAATTGCTAGAACACAACTCTTATCTTAGACAGTTTACATCTGCCTGATATAGCCATCAATATTCCAAGGAGCTCAAGGTGAGTGTTATGACATTTCTTTGAAGGCATTGTTCATAATTAAAAGTGTGTGGAGGATCCATATTTGAATTGTAAAGGAATCCTGATATTGGGATGAAGCATGCAGCCTCATAAAATCTTAACGAAAAGTTTGGAATGCTAGAATGAATGCCTTTCAGCGTAACAAATAAAATATTGCTCAGTGTATTTAACACTTAGTTCAAAGCATTGGTCTCCAAGAACTTCCTTATCTTAGATTATTTCCTCCTGGTACCTTCTACTTCGGGCCAGGCAGGGCCTATGAACACCTAAAAGTGGTTCTTATGCCTTGTGCTCTCTTACATGATCCTGTTTCTCAAAGACTTTTCCAATTAATTGGTTTTGTTCTTGAAAAGCAGTATTCCGTTCCATGTCCTATAATACTCCTGGAATGCACACACTCCTGTGTCTATAGCCTGAAAATATTGAGGGTGATAGCATTTTAGTTCTTAGATGTCATCTAATTCATAGTCATACATTTTCTCAATGCTAGAAACCAATTATCAGATGGAATCTGACACCAAGCTACAATATGAATTCTGATGATATAAGGCCTAGGAGAGGTTTTTCATCTTATAACTCCTCAGTCTATCTTGACCCATCCATTTCCTTCTAGCAACCCCAGAGGCACAGGAATAGGATTGTGTGGCTCCGTATCAGTTTGAGAATCACTGATCTTATGTAACCTTCTAATTTTGAGGGAGAAGCAGGGTCAGAGTGATTAAGAAACATTATGTGACCAAAACAAGTATTGGACAATGTTGGTTCTTAAAGTTAGGTCTCCGGAAGCTTCTTCATGTAAATTTCACTTTCACCTGGGGAAAGAAATAAGACTTAATAGGAAAAATAGAAAGAAAATGCTCCACAATGCAATGTTGAAAAGAGTGTGTTCACAATGTCCATGTAAACATAGGGACATTCAGTACTGAGAGTCTATTTCATGGCTCCATGTAGTTTCATTTTTTTTTTAAATTTCCTTCATAATAATGGCACTTATAAACCCATTTTATTAGTGGTCTTTGAGATCCATAGGCAGACAGCTTTGTTGGATACTATGTATCATTAGTGTTCATTTAGGACTCGGCTATTAATATCATTTTGATGATAGGCAATAGATTGATAAAGATATAGATCAAATGGATTAGATTCAAAAGCATTCTAAAAATGAGAATGACATCAAACTTCAAAATGTTGCCAACATGGAATATTTGGTATCTCTCCCCTGAATCTCATGGCAAAGAGAGCCCAACATCTGGAGCTCAGCTCATGCTCTGAAATATAGATCAGAGCATTGTCAATGTACCATTTAATAGGACTAATAAATAGAAGCTTGTTGGTTAAATATTATTTCTATTCGTGAAAAACTCTGCAATTAATGGAGATTTCTGGAGTTGCTCATCTCAGCACTCTGTGGCTTTGCAAGGTGGATGCTTGATAATGGCAAGTAGCAGAATGAGGATGGCAGACTGTTTTCGGTCTCTGACTGCCCCAGATTGCTGTAGGAGGTTGAAACTGGTAGACCATTTTCTGATTGTTCTAGTCAAAGCTAGTTGTAATTTACTTGGGTTTCATGTGGGCAGGAAAAAACATGTCAGAAAGAAAGACATAATGAAAATATTGAATCACAAAAATATTGCAGGTGGGCTAGCTCTGGGGCAACAAATTTGAGATTGCAAGGGGAAATTGGTGAGTGGAGGAAGAATGGAGGGCAGCTGCTTGCTATAGTTTGCAGTTTCTCTTGAGTTGAATCAGAAGAGGAGATTTAGCAACTGTTTGTTGTGGCAGAAAATCATCTCTGATTATTTGCGGGACATCGGATTGGAGTCAAGCAGATACAGCCAATTTCAAATGAGAAATCCTGACCTGTGTTGTGTGGAGCTGTATTTGCCTGATGAACCTGTTATAACTCCATCCACCTTCACCGAAAGGTAAGGATTTTCCAAATCAAGGAAACAAAAGTAAAAATGAGAACCAAGCCCTAGCAAGTTGACAGAAACGCCATAGATCTGTAGGAATAGTCTTTTTAAAGAAAGTTTCCCCTAAAGATTGCTGTAGGTAACTAGTTTCTTCTTGTCTCATCTTTATGCCCTAAGAAAAACTGGGAGTTTTATGATTTGAACATGACCAGTCTCCCAAAAGTTCTTGTGCTAATTCAGGAATGTAAAATGATTGGATTGTGAGAACCGTAACCAGATCAGTCCATACTAATTTGAATGGATTGGGTGTTAATTGTAGGTAGGCAGAGCATCCCTGGAGGAGGTGGGTCACTGGGGTCATGTCTGGAAGGGTTCATCTTCCTCTAAGCCCGGACTCTTTCCTCTCTTTCTCCCCGACCCACTCTCTCCTTCCTGACCCTGCCATGAGCTGAACATCTTTTCTCCACTGGGTCCTTCCCCCACAATGTGCTGCCTCACCTGAGAAGCAGAGCCCTGGAAGGGTCTGTCTCTGGACTGACACCTGTAAAATCGTGAGCCCCAAATGAACTTTCCTTCCTCTAAATCATTCTTGTCAGGTATTTTGGTCCTAGTGATGCAAGTTATCTATAAAGAGAGTCAGCATAAAGGTGTCATATCCAGATGGGTGCAGACCCTGGGACTGGTATTTGATATGAAACTCTGGAGGTGACCCTCACATAATAAAACTCTTCCTAGATTCTTTTTCTTTTTCTCCTCTTACGAGCTGTGTGACTTTTGGCATGTCAATTTTTCTTTGCTTCTGTTTCTTTATCATGAAAAATCATTCCAGCTCATGGAGTTCACCTGGCCATTGAAAAATATTGAATGACATAAATATATGTGAGTCTCTTGGAAATGATTAAAGTATTATTTGTCCCTCAAATCATCCCTCTCTTGAGTCCTGGATATAGTCCCTATTTCCAACTTACCTCAAGATTTTTTTTGTGTGTGAAATCACTTGGTCCCTTTCGCCATCTATTCAGGTCTTGCTTTTGTTTTTGTTTTTCTCCAGAAGGACTCAGTGGGACATAGCCTGGAGGGGGGCAGTTCCTCATCTCACATCTGCTCTGATGATTCCCAGAATCCGGGCCAGAGGTCATCTTGGAAAGCAATGAGGCAGCGTCTGCTGCTGGCTCACCTAACCAGCTGAAAGCCTGAGCTATTCGGTAGGTTACTGAGATTTTAGACATCACTCATGTGTAAAGTGAGGAAATTCTAAGGTCCTAAGCTAAAATCCTTAGTTCTTAACAAGAAAATTGTTTAACAAGATATAAACAAGAAAATGAGCAATCTATTGACATGTTGATTTCTCACTGATTTTAATAAGCTTTCAGCTTCATGCTCTTTCTCCAGAGCTTTGCCCATCTTTATCTCTAGCTGCTCCCTGCTCACCTACTTTTATAGCCACACAAAGGGTGTACCCTTAGGTTTCATATGCATTAACTCTATTTGGCTTCAGAATTTTGCCTTAAAATCCCCTCTAGAAAGTTATTGCTTATTGCCGTTCTCCAAATATTACACCGACAGAGTTGTTCCTAGGTTGCCCTGTCGAAGTAAGAACCCCATTTCTTTCTTTTGACTTATTGATATGATTGATCACATTTACACTTCGATTAAAATAATTAAAAACTTGAAAAAACTCATCCAACCATTAAAGAAACTACACTAGTAACCAAAATCTCTAGGTTCAGATTGTTTTATAGAAAACTTTTATGATATCATCAAGCTATAGAAAATTTCTAGCCTATATAAATGGCTAGAATTTTTTTAGTGTATGAGTTTTTTTTATTATTGGTTGTTCAAAACATTACAAAGCTCTTGACATATCATATTTCATACATTTGATTCAAGTGGGTTATGAACTCCCATTTTTACCACGTGTACAGATTGCAGAATCACATCGGTTACACATCCACGTTTTTACATATTGCCATACTAGTGTATGTTGTATTCTGCTGCCTTTCCTATCCTCTACTATTCCCCCTCCCCTCCCCTCCCCTCCCATCTTCTCTCTCTACCCCATCTACTGTAATTCATTTCTCTCTCTTGTTTTTTTTCCCTTTCCCCTCACATCCTCTTATATGTAATTTTGTATAACAATGAGGGTCTCCTTCCATTTCCATGCAATTCCCCTTCTCTCTCCCTTTCCCTCCCACCTCTCGTCCCTGTTTAATGTTAATCTTTTTTTCATGCTCTTCCTCCCTGCTCTGTTCTTAGTTGCTCTCCTTACTCAAAGAAGACATTTGGCATTTGTTTTTTACGGATTGGCTAGCTTCACTTAGCATAATCTGCTCTAGTGCCATCCATTTCCCTGCAAATGCCATGATTTTGTCATTTTTTAGTGCTGAGTAATACTCCATTGTGTATAAAAGCTACATTTTTTTTTTATCCATTCATCTATTGAAGGGCATCTAGGTTAGTTTCACAGTCTAGCTATTGTGAATTGTGCTGCTATGAACATCGATGTAGCAGTATGCTCTTTTAAGGTCTTCAGGGAATAGTCCAAGAAGGGCAATAGCTGGATCAAATGGTGGTTCCATTCCCAGCTTTCCCAGGAATCTCCATACTGCTTTCCAAATTGGCTGCACCAATGTGCAGTCCCACCAGCAATGTACAAGTGTACCCTTTTCCCCACATCCTCGCCAGCACTTGTTGTTGTTTGACTTCCTAATGGCTGCCAATCTTACTGGAGTGAGATGGTATCTTAGGGTGGTTTTGGTTTGCATTTCTCTGACTGCTAGAGATGGTGAGCATTTTTTCATGTACTTGTTGATTGATTGTATGTCCTCCTCTGAGAAGTGTCTGTTCAGGTCCTTGGCCCCTTTGTTGATTGGGTTATTTGTTTTCTTATTGTTTAATTTTTTGAGTTATTTGTATACTCTGGATATTAGGGCTCTATCTGAATTGTGAGGAGTAAAGATTTGTTCCCATGATGTAGGCTCCCTATTTACCTCTCTCATTGTTTCTGTTGCTGAGAAAAAACTTTTTAGTTTGAGTAAGTCCCATTTGTTGATTCTTGTTTTTAACTCTTGTGCTATGGGTGTTCTATTAAGGAATTTGGAGCCCAACCCCATAATATGTAGATCGGAGCCAACTTTTTCTTCTATCAGACACAGAGTCTCTGATTTGATATCAATCTCCTTGATCCATTTTCAGTTAACTTTTGTGCATGGTGAGAGCAAGGGATTCAGTTTCGTTTTGTTGCATATAGATTTCCAGTTTTCCCAGCACCATTTGTTGAAGATACTATCCTTCCTCCATTACATGCTTTTAGCCCCTTTATCAAATATAAGATAGTTGTAATTTTGTGGATTGGTCTCTGTGTCCTGTATTCTGAAACATTGGTCCACCCGCCTGTTTTGGTACCAGTACCATGCTGTTTTTGTTACTATTGCTCTGTAGTACAGTTTGAAATCTGGTATTGAAATACCTCCTGATTCACACTTCCTGCTTGGAATTGCTTTTGCTATTCTGGGTCTGCTGGGAGCCATCAGCCAAGTAGGTATGACAATTTCCTTGCCAGCTACTCCCATGCTGTCTAGTGGAAGGACTCTTGAAAGGTGACCTTGCTCAAGGACCAGGGCGGATCCGTGTTTAGGGTGTCCCCGGTTTAGCATAATAGGAGATTAGGGTGTTCCCCCTTTAGAATAGGGCGGTTTAGCATAATAGGAGATTAGGGTGTTCCCCCTTTAGAATAGGGCGTATCCTGCTGCTGAGTTCCTCTTGAGTTCTTAGGGTCAGACAGTATATTTTGGGAGACAGAAGCCCAGGAGTAGTGGATTTGGGCAGAGTGTGGATTTGGGCAGAGAACATGGATTTCCCCAGAACCTGTTTGTAGACAGCCGGTGTGAGTTCGGGAATAAAGAATTGCTGTTTGAATCTACAAGCTGTGTGGAGACTCGTGATTTGTGCCCAGCCAGAGACTGTGGCATGGGTCTTTTATTTTTCCATATGAATTTCATGATTGCTTTATCTATTTCTACAAGAAATGCCGTTGGGATTTTGATTGGTATTGCATTGAACCTATAGAGAACTTTTGGTAATATCGCCATTTTGATGATGTTAGTTCTGCCTATCCTTGAACAGGGTATATTTTTCCATCTTCTAAGATCTTCTTCTATTTCTCTCTTTAGGGTTCTATAGTTTTCATTGTATAAATCTTTCACCTCTTTTGTTAGGTTGATTCCCAAGTATTTTATTTTTTTTGAGGATGTTGTGAATGGGGTGGTTTTCCTCATTTCCATTTCAGAAGATTTGTTGCTGATATACAGGAATGCCTTTGATTTGTGCGTGTTGATTTTATTTGTTGAATTCATTTATTAGCTCTAGTAGTTTCTTTGAAGATCCTTTTGGGTCTTCTAGGTATAAGATCATATCATCCGCAAATAGTGATAATTTAAGTTCTTCTTTTCCTATCTTAGTGCCTTTAATTTCTTTTGTCTGTCTAATTGCTCTGGCCAGTATTTCGAGAACTATATTGAATAGAAGTGGTGAGAGAGGGCATCCCTGTCTTGTTCCAGATTTTACAGGAAATGCCTTCAGTTTTTCTCTATTTAGAATGATGCCAACCTGAGGCTTAGCATAGATGGCTTTTACAATGTTGAGGTAAGGTCCTGTTATCCCTAGTTTTTCTAGTGTTTTGAACATAAAGGGATGCTGTACTTTGTCAAATGCTTTTTCTGCGTCTATCAAGATGATCATATAGTTCTTATCTTTAAGTCTATTGATGTGGTGAATAACGTTTATTGATTCCCGTATATTGAACCAGACTTGCATTCCAGGGATGAATCCTACTTGATCATGGTGTACAATTTTTTTGATATGCTTTTGTATCCGATTCACCAGAATTTTATTGAGAATTTTTGCATCTAGGTTCATTAGAGATATTGGTCTGTAGTTTTTTTTCTTTGAAGTGTCTTTGTCTGGTTTTGGAATCAGGGTGATGTTGGCCTCATAGAATGAATTTGGAAGAGCTCCTTCTTTTTCTATTTCCTGAAATAACTTGAAAAGTATTGGTATTAACTCTTCTTTAAAGGTTTTGTAAAACTCTGCTGTATACCCATCCAGTCCTGGGCTTTTCTTGGTTGGGAGTCTTTTGATGGCTTCTATTTCCTCCTTTGTTATTGGTCTGTTTAAATTGTGTGTATCTTCCTGACTCAATCTGGGCAAATCATATGACTTAAGAAATTTATCGATATCTTCACTATCTTCTATTTTATTGGACTATAGGGTTTCAAAATAATTTCTAATTATCTTTTGTATATCTGTAGTGTCTGTTGTGATATTAAATGGCTAGAATTTATATGGATAATTTTATAGGCAATACAACAAAAGACCATTTTATGGGACTAGTCAAATAAATTTGTCAGGGTATAAAAATAATTATAAGCTAATCACTTATGTAAACTTTAAAGAAAAAAATTATAAAAATCCTTAATATATTAAAGCAAATAGGATTCAGCTGTGTGTGTATTTACATGAATACATCAATCAATCAATTGATTTATCAGTCCATCACCTATTTATCTACTGAATTTTAGAATTCTAACTTTATGCTCTTAGAGTATAAGAATATTTTATATAATAAAAGTACATGAATATAAGGGATACAAATTGATGAATTTGAGCATGATATAATACAAAATAAACTCTTCTTTTCAACAAAAACACATTGTTCAAAGTTAAGAAGTACAGTCCAGGGTTTAGGAAAGCACGAGTAACTAATAATACCAGAAATTTGTAAATACAAAAACAAAACTCCTACAGCTCAATAATAAAATGTCAAGCAGCCAAATAAATACTTGAGCAAAATATTTAGACATAAAATAAGACAGAAATGATCAATAACTAGAAGAATAGATGTGTAATGAACAGAAAATTCAAATTTTAAGGTGATACTTCACAGACTGGCAAAATTTCAAATTCTGATAATATCAGAAGTTGGTGAGATGTAAAGAAACATACTCATAAATTTCTAATCACTGTGTAAATTGGTAATATCATTTTCAAGAGCAATATAATAATATCTAGTAAAGTTTAAGGTGCCCATATAATTTGATTACATATTTCCAAAGGTGGAAAGTCTCACATTTATGTATGAGAGTGTTACTAAGAAACTTTGGAAAATATGTAAAATGTTTATCAAAGGCTGTTGAATAAGTATGTCAGTAAGAAGGAAAACCCCACATTAGTTAAAAATAGTGATTTAGAGCTACATTTATAAATGTGGATGTTTAAAATAAATTAAAATATTAATTTGTAAAAAGAAAGCACTGAGGGGAATATTATTATACCATCCATCAAATATTAAAGAATGTATAATATTTAATATTTCATACATATAATAAATATTATACTATGTTATGAATATCTGCATATGTGACTAAAGGTCTTTCTCAAGAACTACAAACAGAATCAGGATGGCAGTTCATATTCCAGATAAGGTAAAAAATGGGTAATGTAATTGGAAGGAAAAACAAGGATTTGATAAATATTTACAGTATATTATAATTTAAGATCAGAAGCAAATGTAGTGAAATTTTAATATTTGATAAATTAAAAGATAAGGAGCTGAGTATACAGAATTTATCATAGCAATCTTTAAAACATTGTAAACAAAATATTTCTTAATACAAATATTTTAAAATTTTCTTGAGGTGTTTGTTAAAACATGCTTTCATATCCATCCAAACACCTTCACATCTTTCATTCAATTATAAATAAAATATAGGCTTATATTTATGGAAAAAGTAAAATAATAATTATAGCAAATAAAAACAGCAGCGTTCAAATTTCTTTGAAACAGTACACATGTAATTTTTACCAAAAATTTTGCCATATAACTTCATATTTACTTCATTTAACATCCCTACTACGGGATTTTTTTTTCCAGTTGTTGATGCCATAGATTTTGCCTTGAGTGGATATTTGTCATTTTAGTCAACTATTCAAATTAAATTCTTTTTTGTACTTATTTTGATATATAGATCTGCCGCAGTCCGGCTGCAGCAAAATATCCGGGGGGTGACGAATAATTTGTGTAGATTGATACAGCAGGAGTGAGAGCCGTTTATTGTAGGATCTGAGCGATATTTATACATTTTACACAGCTTATCTAATTAGCATAAAATAGATACAGCAGTCAACCAATAAGGAATCTCCAGACTTAATGGCTCGCTTTTGTTACTTCACAAACCACTCCCTCTGGCATTTTGCCAGGCGCCATCCAGACTTGTTTACAGACTCTAACATTTCTCTGGCAAAATAACAGGTGCCAATGTGACTTGTTTACAGACCTTAACATAGATCATTTGTATGTGATTCAGAATACAGTAGAGTTGAGCTTGGGGCACAAAACCAACTTCATAGATATTTGCTGACTATGTTTGGTTGATCCTATTAACCTGTGGCAATTATAGAGGTATAATGAATAATCATTATAAAATATCTGGCAAACTTGGGAAATTATAAAGAAAAAAGTTAAAATAATTCATAAGTTTATGACCCAGAAATAATTTCTCAATTTATAGATATCAATATTTATTTATTTTCATCGTTTTAACATATCTCTTATCCCTGGCTCTATTTTCTTTAGATTTAATTAAGGAAGATCACTCACAGTCTAAAAATATTAAGTAGTAATTTCAGAAACAAGAAAACCACAAGCTTTAATTGCATTCCATTCCTCAATAGCATGATTAATCCTTTGTCCTTTTCCACTCCATTCCACTAAGCATTTGAATCATCTCTTTGTCCAAAGTATCCAGCCTGTATACATTACCCACCCATTATTTGCTTGGAAATCATCTCAATTATCTGATTGACTGGCTTAGTATTGCTGTGCTTACATTTGAGTAACCCTTATTTACTCAATAATGACTCCAAATGCATACTATTGATGCTGGCAATTCAGGTATGCCAAAGAGAAATTATAAAGTGCTTCCTTTCAGTGAAAATGTAGAAGCTCTCAACTTAATAAGGAAAGAAAAAAGAATTTGCAGATGTTACTAAGATCTAGTAAGAATGGAAAGGAAAAAAACAAAACAGCATTCAGTGCTACATATATAGCATTCAGTACTATACCTCTTTCAATGATCGAGGTAGGGGGTCTTGGAATGTACCGTATGTGAATAAAGAAGAACTACTGCACACGCACACACACACATACACACACACAGAGTAAACAAACAAAAATACAGGACGTCCATTTAAATTTGAAACGCATGTGTGTTATGTATTCTTTCCCAAAAGGTGTTTATTGCTGTTAATTTCACAAAGATGGTAGGATCTCCTGATTCATGCCTTGGTTCTCCAATCACTTGATATCACACTTTCAGCAACATGTCAAAATTTTGTCCTGAAAATTAGAGGAAATGTGGAAGAAAATCAAGTAGAATGTTCTTCAAAAAAGGAAGTACGTTCAGGAGAAAGGATCATGGGGCCATTAAGTCACATCACATCATCAGGACACATCACACAGACCCTTGACCAGGGTCAACCCATTGACCAGTTTCTTCAGGAGTTTTCCGACCAACACTCACCAGGATCTCTGAAAGCATTTCTATTTCTGCTCCTCACAGCCTGCAGGAACAGAAATGGCTCCTTTCTTCGGGAGGATTAGGTGAGCAATAAAGAAAAAAATAGAGACACAGGAGAGAGTGGAATCATGTGCTACTTTTCCTTAATTTTCATTGAAATTTGATTACAGAGAACTGTACCTCACATGAACAATGAGGACAATTCACCAGTGTAATTCCAGTACCTAGAAAACATCTTCAATAAACACTCTACCATATCTCATTCATGAGACTATTGGGGGAAATGCAAATATACATTGCTACAGGGACGTATAATATCCTACAAACCGGGAATCACTCAACTTTCATTCTGTTCCACCATTGTATAGCTCTATGATCTGTCTGTAATATAAATTTTTTCCCCAGGAAAATACTTTAGTACCTTAAACTGTCCAAAACCCATTTGATGTCTAGACATTCTTTTTCAATCATCAAATAACGAGTCTCTGGGGGACGGACTTTTCCCACTGATGTTCGCTGTAGGTTCTTCTCGACTGCAGCTTTCTGCACCCGTGATGCTCTTGATCTCACCTACACTTGAAAAGACTTCTCAAAGTCACATCTAATTAACACTGGCTCTGTATATCAAAAGGCTTTGTTATGACTTCTTATACTCAATGCAGGTAATATTTTTTAGATCTTTTCAATCTATTAAATACATTGTAAAAACAACAAAGCCTAATGCCTAAAATATGCATATTACCTAAACCCTTCAAGTGTCTCCTTCGCCTTGTTTCTTTTGGTATTTTTCACCACTGACTTGGAGTTCATGCCCTTTGTCCCCAGCTCTCCCTGATTCAAAAAATCAAATACTTTTATGATGTGAATATTCATCATAAGGAAGCATATTTTAAAGTCCATCAGAATCCAATTTTAAGGAACCAGATATTATCAGTTGTTTAATATCTTTGTCAGAGTTCTTATTGAAATGTGGTATTTATGTATCTGAAAATGTTATCACAGTTTCAAAAAAAAGAAACTTGATAGATGTTTGAATTTGAATAAGTCTCTGAGCAAAACTAAAAGTTGAGGAAATAAAACATGGAAAATGCTTTAAAAGCTTCTTATGAAAAACTCCTATCCAATCGATCACATGAACAAAACTGGATTCTTTAAGTATCTTACTAACTATTCCTCGTTAACCAGATCTTCAAAACTGTCATTCACATGAATGCCTTAGTTATCTCCCTAAAACTTAGGTCAGGTGACATTTCTTCCCTTCATCACAGTCTTCAGGGGCTGACAGCCCACAGAATAAAGCTGAAATGCAATTTCATGACCTTTGTGATCTAGTTGCAAACGGTTCCAGCCTCACCTCCCACATTTTACCAGGTTCTTCACTTACATAATCTGTCCTCTAGGTAGAATGCACATTCATTCCTTTGAGTCTTTTTTTTTTTTTTTAATGTTTCTTAAATCCTATGTGTGTGCACCCTGATTTATGGAACCTGCTGGCTGCTATAGTCAGAATCAGTTCCCCTTCATTCTGCTTCAACTGTGAGATGTTTGACCTTTTTTGATACACATTTTGTTCTAATTTCTGTTTCAGTACTGATTTGTGATTTCTCCAATGCAATGTAAATGCTCTGAGAAAAACTAGTTTCTTATTCAGCTTCTTATTCTTCCAATACCTAGGATAGTTCCATTGAGATAATAAGCCCTCAATGTACGTTTTTTTCTATAATTCAGAAATTAGACACCTTACTCAAAGTTTGTTGACTCTTTTGGAGTCAAGATAATACTAAAAAGTGATATTTTCTATTTTTCTTATTTATGTCTATTCTTTGTAAATGTTGAAAATTTCTGAATAATTAACTGTTTAGTTTTTGACAAAGCTATATGAACATTGCATAGTCTGATCAAAACTAGGGTAACATTTAATGTTTGGAACACAGAAATGGGTCTAATGGAAGACATAGAACATTGGGTGAATGTATGAAATACATACTTTAGTTATAGTCTTTACATCAACAAATGTGAAAATGTCATTCAGGTTTTTAAAAGATTAAGGTGCTAACTGGTTATCTTTAGGTTGTCTTTAAAAAGACTAATTTTCATAATCCACTCTTTGTTTTCTAATGTTTGCAACATTACCACTAAAGTTTATAGACAATCCTTTTGAGGCGTCGCAATGTCCTTTACCACCAGTACAATCCAATGATCTCACCCCAGCCCCCACACACTGTGGGCTGTTCATTAGCAGAGTTTAGAGAACCAAGAACTATACACTGCAAGGATGTGTGGTAGAGATTTACCTCTGATTGGCAGAAGAAGTTGCTCTGACTTGTCATTAAAACCTTGGATCACTGAATCCTCCCAGTATTTATGGATTAAGACATAATGCACACCACACTCTGGACCTAGAATGTCCCCCCAAGGCTCCTGTGTTATAAGCCTGGTCCCTAGCTAGTGTTGCTATTGGAAAGTGGTGGAAACATTAGGAGGTGAAATCTACTTGGAAAGAGTAGGTACAGGAATGTCCTGGGGTGTATCTTATCCTTAGCCCCTGTCCTCTTCCTCTCTATGCTTCCTGAATGGCATAAAGTGAGCAGCTTTCATTCAGCACATACTTTTGACATGATGTACTATCTCACCAAGGGCCAAGAAACAATGCAGCCAAATGAACATGAACTGAAACCTCTGAAACCATGAGCTAAAATACATCTTTCCTTCTTTAAGGTTCTCAGGTATTTTGTTACAGTAATAGAAACTGACTAACCATGGTGTTTACCATCAAGTGATTGCTGATTCTAGATGGACTTCAGCATAGTTTTCTAGCCCCTACCCTTAAGGTGGATAATGTATTCATAATTAGTCCAGCTTTCTCCTTTCATAAAATAAATTGATGTGTTTTTAAAAGTGCTTAAGTACATACACCTAGGTGTGCAATCAGGGCCATATGCCATGTAAATGTCCAAACTTTTAATTAAGAGATTAGTGCAAACTCTATCAAAGTGATAATATCACTGTATAATTCCACAGATAATGAGTTACTATTTGAATTTTTTAAAAAAGGAATTACTATTTCTTGTCATCTTTGTTAAAATTTAGTACTTTTAGACTTTTAAATATATGCCAAATAAGTTAACAAAGTACTATGTAGTTGTGATTTTAATTTGTATTTCTTTGATTACCAATGAGATATCATTAATAAAACACCATTAAACAATGCATTTCATACATTCATCCAATCCTCAATATAATTTATTAGAAGAATTTCTGCATTCCAAATGTTGAATGTCAACTAGTTTTGGTCAGAATATGCAATGTTCCCATTCAGTATGATGTTGACTTTTGAGTTTGTCAAATTTGACCTTTTTGATGTTGAGGCAAGTTCCTTCTATCCCTAGTTTTTTCAATTATTTTCTAATGAATGGGGGCTTAATTTTCTCAAAGTTTTCTTCTCCATTTATCGAGATGATCATGTGACTTTTGTTCTTAATTCTACTTATGTGGTGAAATACATTTATTGATTTGCATATGTTAAAGGAATCTTGCATCCATAGGATGAAACCAGCCTTATCATGGTGCATGATCTTCTTAACATGATTTTGAATGAGGATTGGTAATGTTTTATCAAGGGTGTTTACATCTACATTTATCAAGGATAATGGTATTTAGTTTTCTTTCCTCGTTATGTCTTTAACTGGTTTTGGCATAAGGGTGATACTGGATACATAGAATGCATTTCAGAGAGTTCCCTCCCTTTCTATTTCATGGAATAATTTAACAAGGACTGGCATTAATTCTTTAAAGATCTGGTAGAAGTCAGATATGAATCCATATTGTTTGGGGCTTTCTTTGTTGGAAGGTTTTTAATTGTTGCTTTAATCTCATTCCTTGATATTGGTCTGTTTACGTTTTCTATGTCTACTTGGCTCAAATTAATTCATGGGTATTTAGATTTTCTAGATTTTCCAATTTATTGGAATATAAATTTACAACATAGTTTCTAATGATCCATCTGGATTTCTAAAATCTTAGTGGCAATGTCTTATTTTTCATTTCCAGTTTTGTTGATCTACTTTTGGTTAGTTTGACTTAGGGTTTATCAATCTTGTTAGCTGTTTTAAAGAAATATCTTTTTGCTGTATTGCTCCTTACATATTTTTTTTTAATTCTAAATTTCATTAAGTTTGGATGTGATTTAATATTTCCTATCTTCTATTGATTGTGGAACTAGTTTGTTCTTGCTTTTCTAGGGCATTGAGAGATAATATTAAATTACTTATTTGGAATCTTTCTGGTTTAATTTTTTTATGCAGACACACAGTCCTATAAACTGTTCTCTTAGAACTGTCTTCATAAAGTTTCAGAAATTTTGAAATATTCTGTCTCCATTCTCATTTGCTTGTAACAATTTTTTTCTTTCTTATTTCTTCTATGACACATTCTTCATGCAAAAGTGTATTACTCAATCTCCATGTTTTAAAATAGTTTCTATTTTTATCTTATTTGTTTGCTAATATCATTCCATTATGATCTGATATGACAAAAGGAATTATCTAGAATTTCTTTTAAATTTGCTAAGACTTACTTGCCTAAAATATGGTCTGATTTGAAAAAGGTTTCATGCAGAGATGAGGAGAAAATGAATTTTGTTGTTGAGTATTAAATATTGTATAGATGTCTATTAGGTCCATTTTATTAGTACAATTTTTAGGTTTGAAAATCCTCTACTTAATTTTTGTCTAGATGACTGATATATTGGTGAGACAGATGTGGTGAACTCTAGTATAATCATATTGTGGTCTTAGTGTTTATATCGAGGAGAGTGTGTTTTATGTAGGTAAGTGAACCTATATTGGGGGCATAAATATTTACAATCATTATAACTTGTTGAATTGTCCCTAAATTGCTATAAAGTGATTTTCTTTGTCTCTTCATATTAGTTTTTGTTTGAAGACTATTTTATCACATGTGAAAGTAGCAACCCCTTCTTTCTTTTGGTCTCTGTTAGCGTGCTATATTATTTCCCATTTTCTCACCCTCTGCTTATGTATATCTTTGCCTGACTCTCTTATAAATAGCATATGGTTGAGCCTTTTTAAAAATTCACTCTGACACTTTATGTCTTTTAAGTGAAAAATTATGACTATTTATATTCTGTATTATTATAAGAAGATGATTTTCATTCCTCACCATTTGATTTATTTCTAAGATTTAATTCAGACTCAGTTTCATTTCAAATGGCTATTCTATTGATATTTGTTTTAGTCAGTTGTTTCACTTCTCAGACCAAAAGAGCTGACAAGACAACTTTAGAAGAGAAAAAGTTAACTTGTGGTTCATGGTGTCTGAAATTTCAGTCCATAGGCAGCCAACATCATTCCTCAGGGCTCAAGTGAGGCAGAATATCATGGTGGAAGAGTGTGATGAAGGAAAGTGGCTCAAGACATGATGATCAGGAAGGAGAGAGGGAGGGAGGGAGGGAGGGAGAGAGAGAGAGAGAGAGAGAGAGAGAGAGAGAGAGAATTTGAACTCACCAAAAACAAAATATATATCTCAAAGTCATACCCGCAATGACCTATTTCCTCCACCCACATCCTACCTTCAGTTACAATTTAGGTAATCACTACTAGGGAATTCATTCACCCATTGGGTTAAGGTTCTCATAACCCAATCATTTCACTTCTAAAGCTTCCTCCATGGTCTCACACATGAACTTTTGGCGAACACCTCATATTTAAATGATAATAATCTTCAACCATTTTTTGGCTCTTATTGTTCCTTTTTGTGTGTAATATTAATTAAGTGTTATATGTAGTGCTGACTTATTAGTAGTGATTTTTTTTGTTTTTTTAGTTTCTGATTATCTTTGAGGGTTTTTATTTCATCTCCAATTCTGCACATAGCAAGCTTGGGTAACAACTGGGATCTTTCAGGTCTTGGAATATATTAGAGTCTTCTAGAGTCTGAGCTGAGAGATCAAAGAAAGTCAAATTGGCTTATTTCTAAATTTGAACTGTAGATGTTTTTGTGGATTTTAGAATTTTATTCTTGTTCTGTATATTAGACATTTTAATTGTAATATACTTTGGAGAGAATCTTTTTTGTTCTTTTCTATTTAGTGTTTTAAATGCATCCTGTATTAGATTTTCTTCTCATTCTCAAGGTTTTCAAAAATTTCTAAAAATTATTTAACTAAAGTGATTGTACATTCCTTCAGTTTGTGTTTCAATGCCTTTTTCTGAGTCAATGCTTCTTCTATTTTGTCTCTTCATATTATACCAGACTTCTTGCATATTTCAATCATGGTCTTTTATCATCCTTTCTTTATTGCTGAATGTGTTCTTGTCTTCAAGACTTGAATATTTGTTTTCTATGTGGTGTAGTCTATTGTTAATTATTTAAACTGTATTTTAAATTTTATTTATTGACCTGCACTTTCTGTAGTTGTTCATTCTTTAGGTCTTCTTTTAGTTTATTGATGATTTTATCTATGAACTTTCTAAATTCTTTTCTGATATTTCCTCCACTGTGGTGTCAAAGGGGTCAGTAATCGAGTATTACAGAATATTTAGGGTGATTTGTTTCCTTGCTTTTTAATATTGTTTGTATTTCTACCCATCTGTTGAGATAATTGTATCTTCTACTTTTATGCAAGAACTATTTAGTGAGGATTTTTCTCTTAAAGGTCCCTAGATGGTCAAACATCAAAGTATTGATATTCCCACTCAATGTTTATACTCTGCTGTGCCCACTTTGAGAGGAGATACTAAGCCTATTTACTACAATCACTTCACAACAAAGTCATGTACTTATAAACCTTAAAAAAATGTTCTCTATAATTCCCCTAATCCACTTATAAAATTGAAGTAATGTTCTTGAATAGATTGATAAGTTTGTTTTTAATGATAGTGAAATTACTATCAACCCACATAGGTGTTGAAAAGGAAAAAGGAAAAGAAAAAAAAAAACAGACAACAAGAGAAAAACATGTGAGATAAGAAAATGGGGGGATTTTAGACAGCAGCAGGTAATGCAAGAGGAAAAAGAGAAACTAAAAGGAACAAGTGTAAATCTGAGCTAGGAAAAAAAAGAATAAATTCGATTAATGATTTAGAATATTAGAAGAAATGCATTCAATTGGGTTAAGAGCTGGAACATCAAATAATAAGGGAAAAATCTATAGATTCAATATGAAAAATGATACCTGTAAGATCAAATCTGATATTAGACTTGTTCATGATATTCTGTGATGAGCTGTTTGAGGTGGGAAGATTTCTTACTGAGTCTTAACTGATTTGGATTTCATGAGGATTTGGGGCCTTTAGAAGATTCCCACTGTTCCTTGGCTTTACCTCTAAGTTTTCCTGGGTGTGGAGGTGGTGATCACACTATCATACCTCGGATAAAATTTTAGAAGGTCCCCTCAGAACTTTTGTGTACTTAGGCATCTACTAGCTTTTTGTTGGGTCAGAGAGGAGGGTCCCTGATTGTCTGTGACTTAGCAGTCAAGAGGCTGTAGGTTTTTTTGTGCTTTCCTGAAGAAAGGCTAAATTTACCCAGTGCTCTCAAACCTGTTATGAGGTCTCCTTTGTATATTTTAGAATGTACACAATGTGGTGGTGTCAGGTAGAGGTATGGTGGTCTGCTCGAAGTGGTGCTGGGTGACTTTTAAGAGGGCAGAACAGCTACCCTCTATGGAGAGTGCAGCTTGATGTTTGGTGGGCTTATATGTGAGCAGACCCAGTGGTGGCTGGTGTTTGTGGGGTGCTCCTCTGTCAGCCCTTTTGTGGAGCATACTGCATTGCATATGAGGGAGGTTCTTCACTGGCTGCTTGATACTACCCTCAGGAAAGGCCTTCTATGGGTCAGCATGTCTGAAAGAAAAATTTGTCAACCGGTAACTCTGGTACTCACAGCTCTGGATCTTCCCATAGGTGCCAGGGCACAAGAGCTACTTCCCTGGTAACTATGGTGTCCTTGCCAGCTTCTGGAGCTAGTCATTCCAGAGACCAAAATCTGTTTGGTGTGGGTTGCATCTTCTGACCATTTCTGTTGGGTGCTGGGCTGCAGGGCTGAGGGCTGCCTACATCCCTCCACTGGGGCTTCTTGGTAGCAATTGGAGGCTGTCTGCAAGTGTGACGGCTGTGAATGCAGGCTCTCTGTGGGTGGTCTGTGGCACAGAATCCTCCATCTTGGCTGCTGTATATCCCTTGGGTTTAACATATCACCATGAGTAGGGTAGGATGTCATTTGGCCCATCTTCACCTAAGCTCCTGTAAACAAGGCTGTGAGACTCACTGGATGGGGTTTAGTACTTTCATCCCATGGATGCAAGATTAGTTTAACATATGCAAATCACCACATAAGTAGAATTAAGAACAAAAATCACATGATCATCTCAATAAATGGGGAAGAATACTGAGAAAATTCAACTGGTCATGTAATTATATATGCATATAGGTTCGTAAATCTGATTGATTCTATTAAGCTGCCTATACTCATAAACCCTCCCCTCCCTTCACTCCCCTCTGCCCAATCCAAAGTACCTCCATTCTTCCCTAGCAACTCCCACCTTATTGTGAATTACCATCCACAGATCAGAGAAAACATTTGGCCTTTGATTCTTTGGAATTGGCTTATTTTTCTTAGCATGATATTCTCCATCTCCATCCATTTGCCAGCAAATGCTATAATTTACTTTCTTTTAGACACATTTATTTGATTCTATCCTCCATATATCTTTAATCTCAGTTCAGTATTTCTGCCTCTGCAAGCAGGAATTATTGGAAATTTCTTCAGATTAAACTCCTAAGTCAGTATTTTCCTTATCTATTGTTTATTAACTAAGGTATAAAGCAGTCATTAAATTTCTAATTTCAATTATTATGTTAGTTGTTTCTGGAAATTTTCTTTTTTTAAAAAATTTGCTTGGTTATATATTTATTTATTTATTCTTTAGGTGTAGATGGACACAACTCAATGCCTTTATTTTTATGTGTTGCTGAGGATCTAACCCTGGTCCCACCCGTGCAAGGTGAGCACTCTACCACTGAGCCACAATCCCAGCCCCTGCTTGGTCGTATTTCGATAGTAAATTATTTGCTCCAAATGCGTGGGGTTTTCCCTCATCTAAAAATGTGCTAAGTGTACTCACTTTAAATTATATCTCCAGTAATCTCAATAGCTAAAGCGATTACTGAACTAATTTTGTTCATGAATATTTCAGCTGCCCCCCATTTATGGTGGTTTGTGGGGGTTTTTTTTTGTTGTTTTTTTTTTGCATTATCTGGATTTTGTTTTGAACCCACTCTATGAGTTTTTGTCACCTGATTTGAGGATACATACTTCCAAGAAAAATTTATGCTATTTTCAACAAATGGTGCTGGGAAAACTGGAAATCCATATGCAACAAAATGAAACTGAATCCCCTCCTCTCGCCATGCACAAAAGTTAACTCAAAATGGATCAAGGACCTTGATATCAAATCAGAGACTCTGTGTCTGATAGAAGAAAAGGTTGGCTATGATCTACGTATTGTGGGGTCGGGCTCCAAATTCCTTAATAGGACACCCATAGCACAAGAGTTAATAACAAGAATCAACAAATGGGACTTACTTAAACTAAAAAGTTTTTTCTCAGCAAGAAACAATAAGAGAGGTAAACAAGGAGCCTACATCATGGGAACAAATTTTTACTCCCCACAATTCAGATAGAGCCCTAATATCCAGAGTATACAAAGAACTCAAAAAATTAAACAATAAGAAAACAAATAACCCAATCAACAAATGGGCCAAAGACCTGAACAGACACTTCTCTGAGGAGGACATACAATCAATCAACAAGTACATGAAAAAATGTTCACCATCTCTAGAAGTCAGAGAAATGCAAATCAAAACCACCCTAAGATACCATCTCACTCCAGTAAGATTGGCAGCCATTATGAAGTCAAACAACAACAAGTGCTGGTGAGGATGTGGGGAAAAGGGTACTCTTGTACATTGCTGGTGGGACTGCAAATTGGTGCGGCCAATATGGAAAGCAGTATGGAGATTCCTGGGAAAGCTGGGAATGGAACCACCATTTGACCCAGCTATTGCCCTTCTCAGACTATTCCCTGAAGACCTTAAAAGAGCGTACTACAGGGATACTGCCACATCGATGTTCATAGCAGCACAATTCACAATAGCTAGACTGTGGAACCAACCCTGATGTCCCTCAATAGATGAATGGATAAAAAAATGTGGCATTTATACACAATGGAGTACTACGCAGCACTAAGAAATGACAAAATCATGGAATTTGCAGGGAAATGGATGGCATTAGAGCAGATTATGCTAAGTGAAGCTAGCCAATCCCTAAAAAACAAATGCCAAATATCTTCTTTGATATAATGAGAGCAACTAAGAACAGAGCAGGGAGAAAGAGCAGGAAGAAAAGATTAACATTAAACAGAGTCATGAGGTGGGAGGAAAAGGGAGAGAAAAAGGAAATTGCATGGTAATGGAAGGAGACCCTCATTGTTATACAAAATTACATATAAGAGATTGTGAGGGGAATGGGAGAAAAACAAGGAGAGAAATGAATTACAGTAGATGGGGTAGAGAGAGAAGATGGAAGGGGAGGGGAGGGGGGATAGTAGAGGATAGGAAAGGTAGCAGAATACAACAGTTACTAATATGGTATTATGTAAAAATGTGGATGTGTAACCGATGTGATTCTGCAATATTTGTAATGTTTTGAATAACCAATAAAAAATAAATAAATTAATTAAAAAAAAGAAAAATTTATGCTAGTTTGTGATTGGTGACCAATGACAGGAGAACTTTGGATCATTTAAATTTATAATTCATTGTTTGCAGTTTTAAATTCAATCCCTAATCCCATATGAAGACTGTTCATTGGTCCTGTCATTGATGTTGCTGGGTTCTTTTAAATTCCAATCATAGGTCGGACATGTTGCTTTACCAATTGTCTTGCATGGTTATTTTCTCTTAGTTTAAACTTTCTATGTGAGTAAGAACTGTGCAAGATTCATGTTGATCCTCTCAGTCATTAGTTCTGGGGTGTTGTCTGCAGTTACTCATTGTCACTGAAGTTGTGGCAGCTTTGTATGTCTTCAATGTAATAGATTTCTTTGTTTCTAGTTTCTCTCCCTGATTTGTGTTCTTTTGTCATTTGTGTCTTTAGATTCTCCTTTCTTTCAGGTACATTGAATGATTGTAAGTATTGTCTAAAGTACTTGATTAAGTAATGAATTTTAATTGAGAATGGTTAGTATCAATATATATTCTGATCCTACTGTAATCTGAAAAACTGAAGTCTAATTTTTTCCATTCAAATGATAGGGGAATTGCCAAAGAAAAATGTCTCTCCTCTTTTCCCCTCAGGAAGAAAATGTTTTAAAAAGTTCAGATCAGAAAAAAAAAAAAGATTCCTTTTGTTAAAGCTCTGAAAATCAAATTGTACAATAAAATTCAGTTCACCAATCTAACTGGGAAATTTGAAATTTTAGTAGTTGTCAACAAAAGAGAGAATTACCTATGTTTGTGTAGAAGCTTAGAGCCAGTTCTAATGTGAGTTAATAAGAAAAGAGAAGGCTTACTGTGGGAGATAAAAGTTGAAGGCACACCTACCTGGGTAAGCTGGTATCTACCTTGGAGAGAGACAGAAGAATATGGCAGAAAGAGCAAAAATGAACTTTACACCACCTCGACATAGATATCATTGATGCATTACTGAACAATTGCATGGACGTGGCCAAATCATTTAACCTCTTTAAGAATCAATGACTTTATAAATATAGTGGGGATAATAAAATACTTACCATGTGTTAAAAGATCTCACCTATTTAGAGTGGCAAGTAGGATGACTAGCATGAAGAGGTCCCTAACAATTAGTGCCTATCACAGTATTTTTACTAGCATGAATTTTACCAATGGTCTGCCCCTGAAGGACTGGAGAGGAACACCAGAATTAAATGTGGATTGTTCATATATTCTACATTTGTATTTACCTTAACCAGTATTGATTGTATTTTGCTTATACCATATTATTAGTTAAGCAATTCTTAACAAACATACTTAAATAAAGTTACACTGCACATAAGATAAAATGAGCAATTTTAAAGTATATTATTTAAGTGAATTTTAGTATAATCATGAATATTATGCAGGATCATTTGGTTCAACCCAAAGACAAACCCATGAACTGTTGGCTGATATTTCCTTATTGTTTCCCTTTCTGCTTTCCCTAATCCTGTAGCTAACATTAATCCATTTTCTATCGGTAAAAATTTTTCTATTCTGGACATTTCGTAGAAATTCATACAAATATAATCAAACAATATTTGGCTTTTTGTGTCTCATTTATTTCACTTAATATTTTCAATATTCATCCACATTATTTCATAAGTTTCATTTATTTTTATGGCTGTGTACTATTTCATTGTGTAGATATACCACATTTTGTTTATCCATTCATTATTTGGTTAAAGGTACAAGTTTTAGGTGAACATTTATTTTCAATTCTTTTTTTAGTATCAGTAGAGTGGAAATTCTGGATCTTACAGTAATTCCATATTTAACTTTTTGATAAACTGACAAACTGTTTTCCACAGCAACTTCACCACATTTGTTTCTGACAATAACACAATGTTGTTTTCCTCCTCCTCCTTCTTCTTCTTTGGTATTGAATATGGAACCTAGGGGTGCTTTATCACTGAGCTAAATCCTCAGACTTTATTATTATTATCATTTTAAATTTTGAGTCAGGGTCTTGCTAGATTGCTTAGGTCCTTGTTAAGTTGTTTAGACAGACTTTGAACTTGTAATCATCCTGCTTTTAGCTTCCCATGTTGCTGGGCTTAGGTATGCAACACAATTCCCCACATCCTTCTCACTTTCTTATCAGTGCTTTTTAACAGGCAAAATTTTTTACTTTGTTTCAATTACAATTTATCTTTATCCTTCTGTTGCTGTGTTTTATAGATCATCACAAATTCAACAAAAATATTGCCTAAACACAGGTTATGAAAATTATGCCCATACTTTTTCTATGAGTTTTATAGTGTTATCTCTTATATTAGGTCTATGATACATTTTGAGTAGAAGTTTGTACATATTTTGAGGGAAGGGACCCATAGGTGTATGGTTAGTTTTCTAAATACCAATTTTTGAAAAGTCTATTCTTCCTTCTTTTTTTTTTTAAAGAGAGAGGGGGAGAGAGAGAGAGAGAGAGAATTTTTTAATATTTGTTTTTCAGGTTTTGGTGAATACAACGTCTTTATTTTATTTTTATGTGGTGCTGAGGATCGAACCCAGCATCCCACGCATGCCAGGTGAGTGCATTACCTCTTGAGCCACATCCTCAGCCCATGTTCTTCCTTCTTGAATAGACTTGGAACCTTATTGAAAACGAGTTGACCATAGATGTATATGTTTTTTCTGGACTCTATTCTGTTCCATTGATCCATACATCTAACCTTGTCAATAACTAGCTGTTTTGATTTTTGTGGATTTGTGGTCATTTTCAGATTGAAAAATATGAGTCTTTCAAGTTTGTTCTCTTTTTCAAGATTTTGTAAAACCTGTTTTAAGGTCCTTTGAAATTCCAAATGTAGTGTAAAATTAGCTTTCCCATTTCTGAGAAAAAAATAGTTAGAATTTTGATAAACATTTTGAATCTATCGATCACCTTACAGAGTATTTCCATCTTATTACTCTTTTGCCTTCTACTGCATGAACATGAGATGTCATTTATTTTATCTAAGTCTTTCTTAATTTCCTTTAGAAATGCTTTGAGAATGCTTTGTGTTTAAATTTATTCCTAGGTATTTTATTTTTCAGATGCTTTTGAAAATCCTCTTTCTTCCTTAATTTCCTTTTCAGATTGTTCATTGCATATATATAGAAACACAAATGACTTTTGTTGATCTTGAAACTTGAAACATTTCTGATTGCATTTATTAGTTCTAGTAGCTGTCTTGTGTATTCCTTGGGGTTTTCTACATATAAGATCATGTCACCTGCAACCTGTGAATAGATAGTTTTACTTCCATTCAAATTTGGACAATTTTCATTTTCTAACTGAATTTTTAGCTTTCAGTGCAATGTTGAATAGAAATAATGAAAAGAGTCATTCTTATCTCATTCCTGATCTTAGATGGAAAAGTTTTATTCTTTCACTATTAAGTATGATATTAGCTGTCATTGTTTTAGAGGTCCTTATCAGATTGATGAAATCCCCTTCTCTTTCTAATTTCTTGATTGTTTTTATCATGAAAGAGTTTTTAAATGCTTTTTCTATACCAACTAAAATGACCATATGGTTTCTTCCTTTCATTCTATTGATGTGATATTTTATATTGATTTTTGTATATTAAGCCATTTTTGGATTACTGGGATAAATCATACTAAGTTATGGAATAGAATACTTTTATTATGATGTTGGATACATTTTGCTGACTTTTTTGGCGTCTATAGTCGTAAGATATATCAGCATGAAGCTTCTTTACTTGTGATATCTTTATCTGTCTTTATGAGAGTATTAGTGGTCTCATGGAATGATTCATAATATATTCTCTCCATTCTATTTTTGCCAACGCTTGAAGGCAAGCACCAGACACGGGAGGCCATTCGCAGGGCTTGCTCTAGTTTAAAAACACTAGATTCCTACGGATTTCCTCTTTAACCGCAAAAGTAAATACCAAACATGTAACTTTACCTTAGCAGTAAAAGGCCTAATATGAGCATCTTAATAAAGAAAAATAGTGATTATAGATTTTTGCATACTTTGTTTAAATGACTTATGAGTTTACCTATCTAAATGAGTATGCATCATGAGAATTTTCTACCACAGAAATTGCAACATATTCTAATAATTATTTTCCTAGAGTGCCTTGCCATTGTGTAATGTGCATACATTTTATTGTCAATAGTATGCATAGAAAAACAGCCAAATATTTATGATATAGGTTTTATAAAAAGTTTTCATTTACATGATAAATTATTCATTGGAAGTAGACATTTAGGAAGCTAAGCGCTAATCAAGAGACTTTTGCAGATTGTTCCTCAATTAGCTAATCAGCATTAATAGAAGTATGTTTAAATGATGTAAATTTAGTAGTTAAAAAACAAGGAATTTTTCTTCTAATGATGACCATTATTTCCTAGGTGAAGAGCCATTGAGAATGGCAGCCTATTTTTTTTCTTTGATTGTTAAGCCTATTGTATTAGAATATGTAAAAGATAAAGAATTCACCTCAGATTACAGACACTCAAACTTCTACATCCATTTCCTGTTTAGTCACTGGAATATGAAGAGAAGGCACACTACCATTTGTTAAGCTTGGTTGCACACTCTGGCTAGGGTTCTGTATCATGTGGAAGTGTGGAAGGCCTAATTACAAAGGTGACCCCAAATTTTCATTCCTTGGTTATTCAATCAATTACTGATGTAAATATTTCTGGGAGGAGGGGACTTTGCAGCTAGAAATAAGGTAGTAGTCAACTGACTTGAAAGTATTGAAATCATGCTATATTATCTAATGGGCTCAATGTGATCACACAAGTTCTTAAAAATAGAAGAAGAAGGAAGAACAGGAGTCAAAAAAGAAACCAGCTAGAAAAGACGCGCAAAAGCAAGGTGAAGGATGGAGAGAGAATGGGTTGTAAGCCATAGAACACATGGCAAGTACAGGTATTTGGAATGGCTTATCTTGACTGATTTGGGCCAAAATCGTTTTTTAGATTGGGAATATAGCAACCTGCATTGTGTAAGGGAATACCACCAGGGATTGCTTATACTCACCTTAAATGAAGTGCTTCCTGAAGGTAAGATTTTGAGGATTCATTTTGCCTCTCCCAACAATGAAAGATAGGAGGGTGTCAAGATGACAACTGAAAGGTAAATGACAGGATAAAATCCTAACGACTTTACGACACCAACTAAAACCCAGATACTTTCTGGATTGCATTTCTTGCTTCTGTAGAGTGGAAGCAACTAGTCTGAGGTTAATGATTAAGCTAAACTACAATATCTACTAAGTAAAAAGCCTTCCCATGCTTTTTCTGTGCAAGGTAGAAAAATAATCTGGAAAAAAATAGAACCCTGAGAATGAGGATATGAGGGGAAGATTCAGAGATCTTAAATGTATCTTGGGAACCAGAGGAAGCACTCATCCTTTACTTGATCTCATCTTTACATAGAGATGGTGCAGTCACCCCTGAACTTAGTTATTTGAGTTGGAGGACACTGAATGATAATATCATTAAATTCAAAGCTTCACCAGATCCTAGATCAATAGGAAAATGATTGAGAAAGAATAGAATTAAATGATGATGTATGGGGGAGCTTCAGAGGTCTCATGACATCCTTGTAAGCCAGAGCAGCCTACTCTCTCCTTGAGATTCTTTCACACTTGCATGAAGCATTTTAAGTGACTCTCCAAGGCATTTTCCTTAAAAATCAGATGATACGTTTTGGTTGCCTACGCTGACTCTGAGCTTCGCTGAGAGCTTTTGCCTTTGAAAATGTTTTATTACAGAATTTTTCTGGTACAAATTACAAATCAAACCTGAAAGATGCTTTCACATAAGTGTGTGTGTTTATATGTATATACATATTATATATACATACATAAATATCTATGTATGTATATGTATATGGTTTTACTAATTCATACTGACAAAATCTAGGAAATATATATAGGAATAGTTCTGAGCTTATTTATAATTTGAAGTATCATTTTTTATTTGGGCTGATTTAATTGATATGGTTTCTGTAGGCTTAATGGATTCCTTGAGTGTTATTTTAATTGTCGACTTGGGTGGATGCCTAAAATCTGAAACCTGGACCTAACAATGTCCAGCACTGAAAAGAAAGAAATTAGTCAAAATGCCAGAAAATTCTCAGTATGGTTCATGGAGGAAAACAGAGACATTGGGATTAAAAGGCTGGGTACATTCACTATGTGCTGCTTCAGACCATTTCCTAACTCTACCCAGAGAAACACTAGAAGACACTCTTTACCAGGACTTCAAGAGAAAACTGTGTGACAAGAGCACTTGAATCTGTGAAACATGCTTGTTGGTAATTTGTTTAGGATTCAGGATACTTATAAGAGAATATGCCTAACACAGCTTGCTAACTTTGATGGATACCACAGAGGAGCAAAAACCAAAGAGTTACATTTAATAGTCAGAGTCAGAAGAAGAGGATGGAATTCAAATCTTAAAGGTCTATGACACTGGTCAATGATGATGAGATTCCCTAGGACAAAACTGATTCATAGTTGCTACAAGTTTCCTATCTGATATGTACCATTTAGGACAGGACCACTTTATGTCTTGTGAAAGTAAGCCAGATCCGAGAAATCATGAAATATATTTGTTATCCTACTAGACCTAATCCTAATACCTGTGTTAGTTTCTGGATTCAGTACTCCTAGAATGAAATAGGAGGAGATAGCACTGTGATTAGGCCCAGTAGCAATATCTACATTTATATCATGATACTTCCTCCAAGTCTATTTCAAAAGGAATTGGTGAAATTCACCACAGGGTAAAAGGAAATAGTGATACCTTTTGTGGATTAGTGGATGATAACTCAATAATAAATGATTACTGCAGGAACTAGAATACTACTCTAATCTGATCCATTTCTTAGAATGGAGGCTTACAGTTATTAGATAATAAATAATATAGTTTCCTTTCGTAATTATATGGTAATTATCTGAAATTTAAAATTCTGCATTTCAAATGCACATGCATATCCACATGCACACACATGGGTGCTGGTTAAATCTCTACTCATTTTCATGACCCATAAAGTAAAGTTTATCATGGTGCCATTATGTCCTTTGGATATAATGATTATTAATGATGCAGTAAACTAACAGCAATGTCCCATCCCTAGGGGAATCTTTGCTTCAGAGAGAGATTAGTACTTCTATCCAAAACTTGAGAAGTGGTGGTTCCAAGTTTAAATCTACTTATACCTCTAGTTGCAAAAAGTACAGGAATTGTAGGACCTTGTGGAATGAAAATGAACCTTTTTCAAAAGAAGTAGATTTGATGCCAACTGTAACTGCTGATCCAGATATGATACCTCTGCTGGAGAGACTGGGAATACTTACCAACACCCGGTACACTTCAGTGGATTTAGGAATGCTTTCCTTCATCCCAGAAATAAAAATATCAGAATGTTTTTTGAACAAAGAGGTGCAGGAGTATACCCTCTGTGTCCTGCCTCATGATTTTAACAGTGTTCAAATTAGTCTCTATGACTCTTGACTATTTAGTAATTCCTAAGAAATTTTGTGGTCTACTGCATGGATACTACATATTAATAGCACCTGGAAGGAAAGAATTAGCAGGTATCTTAAGTGCCTTGATAGGATGCATGAAGACTATAGATGTGGAAATGAGAGAGAGAGAGAGAGAGAGAGAGAGAGAGAGAGAGAGAGACTTGCAACAGTGAGTTTTCTAGTGATTCACTAATCTGAAATTTTTCAAGTTATTCCCTTAAAGTGAAGGCCAAAGAATATTTTTGTCTCCTAACACAAAAGAGTAAAGAGAAAAAATACATCATAAATAAATATTATACTCTTTCTTTTTTTCGGGAGGGGGGTGTACTAGGGATCAAACTCTGGGGCACTCAAGCAGCCCTATTTTGTATTTTATTTAGAGACAGCATCTCACTAAGTTTCTTAGCACCTTGCTTTTGCTGAGGTTGGCTTTGAACTCTTGATCCTCCTGCCTCAGCCTCCTCAGCCATTGGGACTACAGGTGTGTGCCACTGCACCCAGTTTATACTCTTTCTTAATTACATACTTTTTCAAATATGAATGGAGCCCAAAATAAGTAAGTGTTACCTAATGAACTATATTTCAGGATGGTTACCACCCTTGCCCTTTATAACCCAGCAGATCCAAGCCTTTATATATTTAGAGAGAGAGTCATCTAGGATGAAATTTATACTTTTTGGAAGAAATCCACATTCCTTAAGCAAATAAACACATTAATTCCAAGAAATGGTTCTTGCTTTGCTTTTTATTTCTCATGGTGATTAATTTTCTAATCATGAGAATCATGTGATCATGTCAATTATACCAAACTTTCCATTATGAAAGGGTTTTATATGATTTACCCATTTATTGAGTTGGGCATGTCAACCCTTCATCATCATCAAACAGCAGTGATTCAAACACTTCTAGGGCTAAGCAGGCCCAGAGGATACAAATATGTAGCATCTTGGCTTTTTTAAACTTCTGTTTTACTTCTGAAAAAATATATGCATATGTATATATGTAAGCAATTTTTGTATGACTCTGTTCTGGCATCAGCAGAGTAGATCTTCAAAGAGGATGGAGAAGAAATTTAAGTTCTGCAATCTGTATCCTTTCTGAGAGAGTGAACCTACATAAAGAGATGACTTAATGGCTTCTCCATGTGGTCAGAGTACTGGAGGAATAAGATTGGAAAACTATAACAAAGGAGTTTAAGGAAGAACCATGTGTTTCTCTGAAAAATCACAGTGTGAGACTATTTGGAATGCTTGCCTAAGATCACACCCACAGCAGGGAAGTCTCTTAATAATCAGTAGTAGTTTTCCGGAAGTATCTTTCTCTTGTGCTAATTATATAAGAATTTCACATGGCCATGGAACAAGGCTTGATGCTCAAGATGGGTTTGAAAGCACGAACGTCCCCCTCACCAAGACTGTTCAGGCTGCTCTCCATTAATGATGTCCAATTTACCATCCAGTGAGTGACACTAAAATCTTGATATATGTGGCATCAGGGATCACCAGCAAGGTATCTATAAGCAGAATAATAACATTGAAACCCTTCTAAGATAGAGCTTTCAACTACCACGATGCCCCACTAGCATAGATAACTTAAAATGGACTTGGATTCATTGTCCTTGCCCTTCAAATATATGTTAGGAATATTATTAGGGAACTCACTGTTCCAACACTGTTACAGATTTCTGCACAGCACTGCTTCTAATGGAACAGTAAAGAGGAAAATAAACATGAAAGGACTGCTACATTTTGATGTATTTCATGAACATCAACATATTTGCCATAATCAGTAATACGTGTGGTGTTAGACTGTTGGGAATGAACTTTTCAATTTTCAGTTACAGTTATAAGTCAACTTTTAAATTATTTTGCATCTTGTTCTGGTAAGCTGGAGTCTGCTGGTTTAGAGGATGTATTACTCCACCAGGGAGAAGATTTCCACCAAGGCACACAACAGTGTTTCCACTGAACTGGAAACTCATATTGCCACCTAGACATTTTCAGTTTCTTATGACTCTAGGAAAAAAGGAAATGATGGGAATTCTAGTGTTGGCTAGTGTGATTGACCCTTACTGGGAAGGAAAAGTAGGGTTATTACTTTAGGATGAAGCAGGAGGATTATGGGTAGATCCCATGTAGTCTCTCAGGGCACTTTCTTATCCTAACATTTTAGGGCAGTAAAAGTGGATGAAAGAAAAAAAAAAATCACAAACTAGAAAGACTGCCAAAGGCTTAAAGTTTGGGATAACTCACTAGGTTAATCAACACCTACTTGAACAGCTGGGGTGCTGGTTAAATGTACAGTGCAAAGAATGGGCAATGAAGAAAAAGAGTCATAAAATATTATCTGTGCTTTCAGAGGCAGCTGTAGATAAGAGGGGAGTGATCTTTATACTTTTATGTAAAATATGAATATATATATAGCTTAATTTCCAATCTATTATTTTTTTCCTTTATCACTGTATTTGGGATATGCTACTTAACACTTTCAAGAGAGGAGAATTACAACATGGAGTAGTGACTATACAGGAGAAATGAAAATCTCATATATTCTGAATTTTGAGCTGGATGAAACTTCTGATGTTGAGTTTTCTTCTTTTAGAAAAAGAATAATCATGTTCATTGCTTCGTGTTTATCATGTCTTGAGTATTTATTTTTTTCTTTATGGAAGTATAAATTTTGGAAGAGGTATTTTCACAGGGGACAGACAATGGTGGCCCTTTTCTATTCTCTTATCTTCTCAACATCCACATGCCCTTGACAAGTTCATCACTGTGTCAGTTTCCTTTGGATTTTATATCAGCAATGAAAAGGATCCTATCTTTTCTCTTATCAGTGCACTAAAGTTGGAATGACATTTTCAGCTACCTGGGATTATATTTTGAAAGAAGTGAAGACAGGAACATTTTAGAAATGACTTAACTGGTTTCAGATGTTCTGGTAGGGATATTGCAATTCCAGAAACTAAGCTTCCAGAGGTGGTAGGGAATGGAGCCTTAGGAGTTTCCTATCAAAGCTCTTCCTGTCCGGAGCCTTGGTCTATGTGTCTCACACATCAGTGCTCCCCACATCAGTGCTCCATGCACTGTGTCCCAGCTCCTGCTATTTCCTTCAGATTGTCCTTCCGCCTTCCTATGAAGACTTTGATCTGTCTAATATCCTGTAAAGTTGTTAAGTACAATAGGTTTCTGTGGCCTCTGATTCCAGTTAATGCAAGTATATTTTAAGACTTGTGTTATGATATATATATATATTATATATATATATATCCTATTATATGATTTTATTATAATAAAATTTATAAATTTATAATTTTATTATAAAATATTATTTATAATAATTTATATATATTATAGCAATTTTATAATTATATAATAAAATATTCTATTACATGATTTTAATTATATAATGCATACTGTATAATAAAAAACTCAAGTTACTACTAAGTCATCATAATATTTTTGTATTCATTTGCTTTTCTTCCCATTTAATCTGATGCCCACTATTGGTATCCATGAAAAGGCAATGGTGAGATCATATATTTTTGTAAGTCTTCTGTACACTCATCCTGAATGAAAAGTCACTGCTTATTTAACTTAAGTGTGAATTTCATTTTCATTTTACCTTTCATTGTTAGATTGCTGATACTGATCACCAAGCACCTTTCTGCAGGTGACACTGTGTTGAGTGAGATGTGGATTGAATAAGCAGACATGAGTCTTCCTCCCTAAAGCAGCTTGCAGCCCAAGAGAACTAGCATGCTTACAAATAAACATGAGCATTCATAGACTAGAACAGATATGGGGGAAATTAATATTTTTATCTACGTATTTGATATGGAGTACAATGGTTGGGTGTCAGGAGGAAGATTTGGGAGAAAAATAAGGTTTTTGTATGAGAAAGGAACATGGAAAATTTGAGAGTTTTTTTTTTCTGCAATAGTCATGGTAATTATTCAACTTGGTGGTAAACCTTACAGATTCAAAATGAGTTCTTCCTCTATTCATTAAGATAGCATCGAGAATGCTTGGCATAGACAGTGTCTGTCTGTACAGGACAATGTGCTGTGTCTGACTGCTAATAAGTCCTGCATGAAGTTGAGTCTTCTGTCTTTATGACATTTGAGCTCCTCGCATACTAATTTCATCTGACACAATACACTCAGATCCTCTGAATGTATCCTCATATTGATCAGTTTCATATAAATAGTTGGGCTTTGTTCTTTTAAAGACAGAATCACAGAAATAGCTGTTAGGCAAGTAATGACAAAAAAAAAAAAAAAAAACTTGCATTCATTTTCACTTTAACTGATACTGTTTGAGTTCTGAATAATTAAGTAATACTTGATTTTAGAAAATGTTTACCTGGTAGATGTATTATACCAGCTATTGAGACTTTGAGGAAGATATTAAAACTTTGCATAAAACTTGACAAAAGTAAAAAAAATATTGATGTTTACCCTGTTAAATATCAATTGTACAATCATCTTAGAAATATCTAAAATTGATATATCAAACACTTCCCTCAATTATTCCACTACCTTGTCTTCTTCCTGGTAGCATTTATCTCAAGGGGAACTGGGCTCTTCTCCAAACAAGGAAGAACATGCTAATTTTGTGTATGTTAACCCCAGTGATTCTATGATCCTGTCACCAGTGGTTGGTTCTGAAGTGGACTCACAATACAGCTCTGGTCAATAAGATTTAAGCAGACATTAATGAAAAATTTATCCTGCTATCAACATCACAAGAAATTTTTCCTATTTTTCTGTATTGGAGAATTTTGGATGAGAATATGATTCCTGGAACTACTGCAGCAACATTACCACAACAGAAAAAACTCATTAGTTCTTCCTTATCTGTGCTTTACTTTTCATGGTTTTGATTATTCTTGGTCAACCACGATCTGAAAACATTAAATAAAAACTCTGGTAAATAAACAACTTGTAAGTTTTAAATTAAGTGATGTTCTGAGTAGTGTGTTGAAATCTTGAGCGCTCTTGCTCCATCCTATCTGGCAAGTGAATCAATCATGTCTAGCATATCTACCCTGTCTATACTACCTCTCTACTAATCACCTAGTGCCTATTTTTGGTTATCAAGTCCACTCTAGTTCTATTGTGGAACTTTTGTTAAAGTAACTCTTATTTTACTTAACAATGGCCCCAAATCAAAAAGTAGTGATTGTGGCAATTCAGATATGCCATGAAGAAGTCTTAAAGTAGTCCCTTTATGTGAAAAGTTAAAAGGTATAGTAAAATAGTGAGAGAAAAGAAAGACAGCAAGAGAGTGAGAAAAAGAGAGAACGAGACCACATTCACATAACTTTCATTAAGGTATATTATTATAATTGTTCTATTATTGTTGTGGTTAATCTCTTACTGTGCCTACTTTATAAATTAAATGTTAACAAAGATGTATATGTATGGAAAGAATATAGTGTGTGTAGAGATAGGCATTATCCATAGTTACAGGTGTCCACTGGGGGTCTTGAAACATATCTCCTGTGGATAAAAGGAAACTGCTATAATCCATGACAAAGTTCTGAATGTCAAGACCTTCAAAGCAGAAAGATGAAAACAAGCTAGTTTATGGATAACATCATTGAGCCATGGAATTTTATCTGAAACTGCCCTACCTCTGTACTGTAAAGTGACACATGAAAGGCATTATAATGTAAACTGCTTTTTGTTAGATTTTCTATACCTGCAGCTAAAACTTCTTAAGTATTCTAATGTCTTCATTACCAAAACAACAAAAACAAAAAAAAAATAAAATTCCTACATATGCATATATTAGAGTGGCACTCTTACAGTATTTTTAAGATTCCATTGAGAAAAGCAACTCCTCTACAAAGTAGAGTATTTTATCATTGGCATGTTGCTGTACCTTTGCAGAGAATCACTAAGTGCATTTGTAGTGGAAAAGGGGATTTTTACATTATGGTCTAGTCTGTTGATTGAGATGGCTTGTCATTATTATTTTTATAACATTAAATATAAATCTACACTAATAACTGGTACTCTCTAGATCTCAGTTTTCTTTGGAGAAAATTGAAGGGATTATATAAGGTGATTTCTAAAAATACCAGCTCTAGATTTCTGAGTATGCTTATTTATTTATTTATTTATTTATTTATTTGATTTTTAAAATTTTTTTGCCATTATACATGAGCTCTCTTATTTTTTTTGCATTACAATTCTTAATATACCTTTATACCACTATTTATTTTTAAATCAGAAAAGGTTTCTTGTAAAAAGTTAATATATTTTGACACAAGCATGGCAGAAAGCACTAGGAATAAAACACTACCTAGTACAGATCCATGGCCCCACTGACCATTGAACACAAACATTAAGTAATTGCAAATATAATAGCAAGAACATTCAGATGTGATCCAAAGGGTCTGAGAAATGCACTTGAAGCTAGAGATATAGGGAGGTATATGACTTATGTTTTGAAGAGATTGGGGAATTATAAAGAACAGTATTCATGAATTTGAAGGTAGAATGAATATTTAATGCAGTTGAGAAATTCAAAGGAATGAAATAGAGTCAGGGTAGTGAGAAAGGACATGTTAGATGAGGTTGAACAGAAATGTAGGTGATCTTTGAACACTGTTAAATAATATATAACTCATCACAAGAACAATAGTCATTGTATGGGGGGACATAATTGGCAAAGTTGGAGGGATCCATGCCTTTCTCTCTCTGCACATATCTGCTCTTCTCTCTCTCTCTCTCTCTGAACACATGGCTCAATAACTCTTGAGCACAGCACATCTATCTATATGAAGGCTTCATTGTCAGGGCCTTCACTTTTGGAGCTGAGTGAACTTACCTACAAGGTTCTTCAGATCAGGAGAATGAAAGAAAGTGGAATAAGCCAGAGTTGCTTATAAATGGTTGGTATAAATATTTTCTAGGCAATTGAATTCCCATCAGTTGTTCTTAGTGTGTTAGGGATTGGACAAGCAAAGTCAATCCTACAGTGAAGCAATACATTGATGTATGGGCTGTTAAGTAAATTAGAAGGGAAATTAAAGAGTATAAATAGCTACTTACACCCAGCCGAGGGAGTTATTCTCAAGTCTACAAATTGGTATTAGTGCAATAAATAAGAAAATTCAAATGTTTTCTTATACTAGCCTGTTGACATATTTTTATCCCAGACAAGCCCTCCCTAAATTTTCGAATTGTTTCTATGTTATTAAAATAATCCATTAACTCATATATTGATGAAATGTAATTTTTCACTGCTTATAACAGATATCAAGTCCTGAAGAAGACCAAGATTTTTTTCTGCCTAAAGACACTGTCAATAAATAATTTGACCTTATTTTAGAGATTAAAATATATTTTTTCTTGATATGTCCTTTAGGGATTCTGGATATTGATCACTGCAATTGACTTTCTATGTTTTTCTTCAGTTTTGAGTTGATCTTTGCTAATTTCCTTTAGCTCAAGGCTTTTGGTAGATGATAAATTGTTTCTATTTCAATAAAGATAGAATAAGATGACATGTCATTCTTAATAATAATAATAAAAAACCCACATGACTCGTGCTCTGTAATTTGCTTGTTTCCATTTGACCAGTGAACTATTGAATTTTACATCTATCCCTTCAAAGAATATGATCTGATAAACACTGGTTCAATGGCATACTCTGATAGCTATGTAGTTTATATATCTGGAACATATGCCTTTTTCAAGGAAAAAATTATAGAATCATAATTTTTCAAGATGCAAAGACTGATGAAAGTAATGCCTACCATATTTCTAAATGTTGTATTTTTTTTCTTTCTTGACATGATATATTTATGTCTCTTTTATATCTACAGTAAAATGACAAAAAATGTCACGACTCTCCCAAAGACTTAATGTAAGTTTTGAAGGAGATCAATTCAGGGTAAAATAAAACTTGGGACTTAGTAAAATATTACCTTGGGTATACACTAAATTGTACTAAAAATAAAAAAATAAGAACTGAAAAAAAAATCAACTCAAATTTGGTAATGTTTTGGAAAGCTACCAATGCAGACAGAACTTGAACACAGGATCCAGTTGATGGATATATACAGAGTGGAGCCTGACACTGTGTGCTACTTTGCCACTAAAGTTAATTGCCAATCATCAAGTAATAGATCCAAAGGGCTATAAAGTTAAGTGGAGAGTAGCAAGTGAGAGGAGAGGACTCTGAACTGGGTTTTTATCAGTTTTACAGGACCCGGAAGATAAGAGTTTCATGTTATCCAGGCAGCCAGAACCTGAGAGGCCAATATGTCTGAAGAAATGAAGTATGTTTAGGTGAACTTGATATTTTGCTCTATGTTCTCTTTTAGTCATTTATTGATGTATAAGATGCCAAACACAAAGTAGCAGTTAAAAATCTGGGAAGTCAAGCAGAGATAATAGAGTCTTCATGAAGGAAAGAAGAAGAAATTGGGAATCAAGGACTGGTAAGGAGAAGGGGCCATGATAAACACATCAAAGTTCCAGTTAGGACCATCAAAGGCTACAACTTTGGAGAAAGTTGTATTGTCCAATGTGGCTGTCACAGGCTAGATGTGGCTATTGAGCTTGTGAAATGTGGCTATTCCAAATTGAGATACATTGGAAGTATAAACACCACACCAGATTTTTTAACCCTTTTGGCAAAAAGGAAAAAAAAGTAAAAAAAGAATATTAAGCATCAGATTAACAAATTTTACATTGATAACATGTTGAGGGAGTAATGTTGTGGAGGTTGGGTGAATCATAATAATACAAATGCTTTTCTTTTTTCCTTTTGAAATGGGCTATTAGATAATTCAAAAAGACCTATGTGACTCACATTGTATTTCCACTGTATAGGGCTGGTTAACAGTAAATCTGAAAGGAAACAGCTCTCCCAAAGACTTAATGTAAGTTTGGAGGGAGATCAATTCCAGGCTTAGATTAAAGATGGTCTTTACTTATGAAAACTGCTTACCACAGCAGCAAATGAAAATTGTCTCTGGAGGGAGATAACTACAGTCAAATCCTTAGATAATTGTTATATTTTGAAAATATTGATGGTTAATCAGTAGATTTCAAGCCTTTTAGAGGGTAGGACTAAATATTTGCAAAACAACAGAAAAAAAATGAAAGAATACAAATATACCCGTAAAAGATCTATATATTGACATTATTATCAGTCCTAGACTTTAGAACAGGGGGAGGGAAGAAGGAGGGAAAGGGGAAATTATATTCTGTACTTTTATAATTATGTCAATATAAATCCTTTTGTTATATATAACTAAAAAGAACTAATAAAAATATGACTAATATGGTCAAGAACATAGGTGCCATTCCTGTAATTCCAGCCACTCAAGAGGATGAGACAGAAAGAATCCCAAGGTCAAGTTCAGCCTGATCAAATTAGTGAGACCCTGTCTCAAAATACACTTTTTTAAAAGGGCTAGAGGCAACAAGTTCAGTGGAGAGCACTTGTTTAGCATGCATGAGGCCTTTAGTTTAATCCCAATACCCACCCACCCAAATATATGCATACACACACATAAAATGGATAATAACAGCATTACCAAGTAGCCATTATTAATATTAATTATTAATATATTAGGTGCTCTTATTAAAATATTGAATGAAAGTTAGAATATGATACATTTTTGACAAAGATTATCAAACTGGATAAATGTACCTGATATGTATGACTTTTATGTATGCCTGGAATGAATAAATAAGCGAAAGGGAAAAACTGGTAATGAAAAATAAAATAAGCAAAATTAAGAATTGATTAAATGGGCTTAATAGCAAATTAAACATGAACAATTTAAGATTTTTCACTAGAGGATACTCACTAGAAGAAGTTCATAGTAAGAATAGACTAAAAACAATGGATAATAAATACTAGAACATAATTGCCTATTTCTAATGCAATGAAAATTCAAATATACATGCTATTTGGAAAGAAATGAAAAAGAGAAAAAGTCAAAACCTATAGTTGAAAAGGAACTGGTTAAGAATTGTTCAAAGGCAGTGAAAAGCATCAAGCTACAGATTTCAAGATCTTAGTAACAAACATCAATATAAATGCAAAGAAAATTATATGTAAGCAAGCCAGAAGTAAAATACTAAAATTAAATACACAGAATACAAATCTCAAATGCATCTAAAGAACAAGAGCACACTATTTCAAAATTTCAACAGTAAACTGACAGTTGATTTTTCAAAAGAAATGCTAGGAAATAGAAGAAAATTGAATGACATTTATACAGTATGAAAATAATTAACCTCAAAATTCCATATTCCCCAGAATAAATTAAGCTTCCAGATATCTTTGCATATATACATGTTACCTGTGTGTTTTTGTTTCCAACAGTACACATTAAATGAACTATTAATGGGAGCTTTTCAAACAGGCAAAAAAAATTATTTTTAGATTTAGATTAGAAAATATAGGATGAAGAATAAAAGCATTAGATATCAATCGTATAAAAATGGATACATGTATTTAAATCAAGTTTGAATATATAAAATAATGCATTCGTAAAGTATATTAGGGACTTAAATTCTGTCATAAGTAATATTCCTTTATATTGGAAAAGCTGATATAAAGTCAAAGATGAATATTTATATCTACAGTAAAATGACAAAAATGAAGAAAAGAATATGCAATTAACAAGTCATAGAGGAGAGAAATAGAATGCTGAAAATGCTTTATTTATTCAAATAAAGGTAGAAACAGGATGAGAATAAATTGGCAGCAGGAAAATTAGTAAGCTGGGAAATCAAAATTCGTGAATATCAGTAATAACATTAAGCTACATTATTAATATATTAGGTGCTCTTATTAAAATATTGAATAAATGTTAGAATATGATACATTTTTGACAAAGATTATCAAACTGGATAAAACAATTATACATAAATAGATAGATATGAAAAATGCACCTGATATGTATGACTTTTGTATATGTCATATCTATATAATATATATAGGATATATGTGTGTACATACATGTACTCACCCACAAAAGTGTTTAGGAAATCAAAAGATAAAAATGTGTATTCTGTAAACACTGAATAACAATAACATAAAAACACAAGTATAGTATTATAGGAGCAGAAAATATGGATATTAAAGTAAAAATATTTTATGGCTATAAAGGTTTCCATCTTTGATAAAAAATTCAAATTTGCATGCACCAAAAATTATAGCCTCAAAAAAAGGACATTGATAAAACTAAAAGAAGAAATACATGATTTACAATGTGTGTGTGTGTGTGTGTGTGTGTGTGTGTGTGTGTTTCCAGCGCTAGGGATCAAACCCAGGGCCTCACATAAGCTAAGCAAGTATGTTACTACTGAGCTACCTCCCCAAATCAAATATTTGCTTTTAAACATCTTATTCAGCTGATAGGAAACATTAATTTTCTAAGAATATAGATGATAAAAATCACGTTATCAAAATTGACCTTGTTTACACATATAGATATCTGCACTCAAACACTTTAAAATGAACAATTTTTTTCAAATACACATAAATAGTTTACCAAAATGACCACATACTGATCCATAAAGTAAGTCTTAACAAAATGCAAAAGACTGAAATCATGAAAGTATATTATATAACAATGTAGTTACGTAAAGAATATTTGAGTCTGCTGGCATGGTGGTGCATGCCTAGAATCCCACTGACTTCTTTGGTCCCTGAAACAGGAGGATCACAGGTATGAAGTCAGCCTCAGCAACTTAGTGAGACCCTGACTCAAAATAAAAAGGTATGTTCCAAATGTGTATTATGAGTTGAAATGCATTCTGATGTCATATATAACAAATTAGAATGAATACATAAATCAATTTTAAAAACAGAGATGGGTTTGTAGCTCAGTGGTAAAGCACCCCCTGGGTTTAGATCCACAGTACCAAAAAAAAAAAAAAAAAGATATATGAGTTAAATAGTTGATGGTGGATCCTAGAAAACATTTTCTGTTGAATGATAATGAAAATCAACTTTTCCAAACATGTGTGATTCCACTTACACTATGCTTAGAATGTGATAGGGGCCTCAGAATCTTGTTATTACAAGAGAAAAGTTGAAATCATTGACCCAAGCATCCACCAAAGATCACAGAAAGCCAATTATACTCCCTGAAAAGGAAAAGTTAGGAAGCAATGATTTTGAGCAGAAATGTATCCACCAAATAGAATAAAAAAGTACTATAGAGAAAACATCAAAGTTAAAACTCATTGCCAGAAAAAAGGTAAGCAAAGACAAATTAATTACTAAATCAAGAATTGGAGAAAAACAATATTAGTTAGATAAAGGGATATTATAAAACTTTATAGCAACTATTTTGATCAGTTATGATTCCTAGTAAATTCCTAGTGAAATGTACAGAGCTTTGTAAATCCTATGTAAGAATTACTAGCACTGTTTATTCTGTTTCTTAATGCACCAATTATGTTATTAAAAGCAATCCCTAAAGAAAACTCGGGACCAGAGCTTCACCTTTAATTTCTTTCAAGTATTTAAGAATGAAATAACATCTATAGATTCCTTGAAAGAAGATAGAAATAAAAAAGTGAGACTTTTTTTCCTAAGACCAGCATAACCCTGATACAGAAACTGATGAACAATTACTGGTATAGTGATATAATGAAATACTGTATGGAAATTAAGATATATTGTAATAGACAAATACCAACAACATAAAATGTAACTAAAGGGAGTTAGAAAAACTGGAAAGTATTTCATATTCAAAATGTACATTGAGTATGATTCTATTTACATACTATTTCTAAATAAGCAGCATTAATTAATGGTGTTAGTCATCATGATACTGGTTTATTTTATCTAGGAAGGTGGGTTAGTGACTAGGAATATAAAAATAAAAGGAGAACCTGGTATCTTAAAAAAAATGCCTGTCTTTTTAACATTTTAACTGGTGGGTTTACATGGATGTGTTAATCATGTCATACTGCATTTGCCTACTTTCCATATGTAGATTATATTTCAATAAATAAGTTTGTTTAACATGTTACATATTCAATTAATTATAGATCTGAGATATATCCAAAATATCAGTAGGGGAAAATTTACAATTAACTGATTTAGAGAAAAGATGGATCATACTTGTATAATCTTTATAGAAAATCATGTGACCAAAGTGTTGATACTTGAAAAGTCACTACCCCAAAATATAGTAAAACAATGTTAAAGGAGCACGTCAGACTCTTACCTGGTAAAGGCATTAGGTGACTTTTTGGGTGGTGTAATTTAACACAGATCTTTTAGAATGATTTAAGATATGCTTACAGAAAAACAGCTCCCACTGTTGAAATGACAAAGAAGGGGAGCCATGAATGAGCTCATCAGAGAAGAGGGCCAAGGTGAGCAGACAGTGTTATATTGACCCAGCATCTTTCCTTATCACGGCTTTGCTCTATACAGAATTTACCTTGACTCTGACTAAAGATGCTGTGGTCTGTGTACATGGATTTTATGTACATGTCTAGTAATGGTGAGAATGACCTGGCTTTCCTTGACTTCCTGAGCGCAAGGAAGAACGTTTTCCCAATTTAAATCATCTCATTACCCAAAACTGGATCAAATGGAAATGGAATAAAAGTATACTTAGAATAATCAGACCCATACTTGAAGGTGGGACTCAACATTCCCAAAGGAAGAGGCTGTATGAGGATGCTCTGGGTATCTGAAAACCATAGGAAGATGTGCTAAGTGGGAGGGACATGTAAGCTCCTTAAAGTAATCCCTGGTGTTCTCTAGAAATGTGCATACAACACCTGTTCATCAATCTCATTCCTTACAACCTCCATCTTATTTATGGTTTAATGATATTTTTTGTTTATTTTGTATCTAATAGGACTTTTATTTTGAATATCTTCTGCAATTAGTTATCTTTGCCTTGCATTTGTCTGGAAGCCCTTTTGCATTTTTTTTTTTAAAACCTGAACAGGTTCTCTTACATTCTTGCATTAGAATGTCCTTTGACATACACTCATTTTTCTAGTTTTATTCAGGCTTCAGTCATGTTCATTTTGCAATTTTTTTTTGTTAGCCTGTGGTTTCTTAATGCCATTTCTTTGCACTGAATTCTTTAGCATAAGTCCTATCTTTATATATACCACATGCTTGGTGTGATTGAGAGAAATGCTCATAGGGAAGGCCCAAGATATGGGTTCCTGGAAAATGGAGGTAAGGAGCAGATAAAGGGGTGTTGTATCTGAATGTAGCCCAACACTTTGGAACTCAGCATTCTGACACTTTGTGCTAAGAAGGGTTAATATTTCAAATATGTGCCATAGGATTTTGAGAAAGCTTCTTAGTTTTGAACCAGGTATCAGTATACCAAGAACTCTTTAGCATCATCTGTGTGGGAAACCTCACTGACAGTTTTAGCTGAAAGAAATGGATATTCATTAATACCTGTTATTCAATCAATAACAGTACAAAGCATACTGCTTTTATTTCTTATTTGCAACAGAAACATCCAAACTCCCTGTTTTTCTCTATGGCATCCTGTTACCTGCCTCTCCCATACTGTTGCCATCATGTGAACCTTCAGTAGTAACAGATAACACACAAACACACATTCACAGAGGAATTGAGGTTTCAAATCCAAGGTTAAAATATGTGTTTTAATTCACAAGTGTCCATTTTTATAAAATAATTCACAATCATGTTATCTTAAAATGAATTTCTCTATATATCTAAAGTAAAATTTCATTCACAAAATTTTATTTACAATAAACATAAGGGATTATTGAAATAATCATTGTTCCATACTTGAAATTTTCTCAGGGCTGAGGTTGTAGCTCAGTGGCAGAGCACTTGCCTTGCATGTGTGAGGCACTGGCTTTGATCCCCAGCACCACATAAAAAATAAACAAAGATATTGTGTCCATCTTCAACTAAAAAAAATTAAAAATTAAATAAAATTTTCTCAGTATGACAAGAGTATATACCACATTATTCTAAAAAGTATTCTTACTCAAGCTCTCTCTGAAAATTGCAGAATAAAACATTTTATTTTTTCAGCTTTTGGTCAACATACCACTGTTTACTGGGAATGGGTTATGGTGTCAGACATCTAAACTCTCTCTCTCCCTCTCTCTCTCTCTCTGTCTCTCTCTCTCTGTCTCCCTCACACACACACACACACACACACACACACACACAGGCACACACACACACAGAGAGAGAGAGAGAGAGAGAGAGAGAGAGAGAAACACTCATGCACACACAAAACAGACTTTGTATAAATTTGTTTCACAAAATAAGGAAGACTATTAAAGCTCGATCTTCTCATACCATTTTAGAATTAATCCTCAAATTGAATGCAACTTTTGAAATGATAGCATGCTTTCCTCCTTGACCTGTTTTGGAGACAGCAGACACCAGGGCTGGGTAAAACTGGTTATTAGTCCACTAATTCATCATATATTTTATGAATAAGTATAAGAGAAGAGTTTGAAACCTCCAAGTATAAACTAATGATAAAGATAGGCAAATATTAATTACTCTGATTTGATCAGTGTACATTGTATACATGTATTGAATTATCATATTGTACTTTACCAATATATGGATTAAAATAATAATTTTAAAGAGCTTTGGAACTTTGGAGAGGTTCACCTTTCTTGGCTTCTGTTTCTTCTTTCACAGAATGAAGGTTGTTTGGAGAATTGAACATAGCTTCCATGGTCAATCAGACCTTTTATCACACTGAACAATGAAGATATGATATGTGGCAAGCTCTTTAACTTCCTCAAGTTTTGCATTTACAAAACAGGGTAATGCTTAACTCACAGAAGAAGATTAAGATCAGCATGTTTCTGAGTGCAGAACATGGCAATAACTCAGAGGCATGTGACAGTGACAAGGGCTTCTACCATGTGTTAGGAACTATTTGAGGAAACTAGCATAAAATTAATGAAAGGCAGAATGGCTATTGACTTTCAAGAAGTTATCAAGCTTGAGATACTGTACAGATTAAAGGAACAGTATCTGTAAAGCTGTCTGGTATACATTGCTTTTTCTCTTTTGGCACATTTTATGAAAGTTGAGCTCTGATACTCAAAGTCTTCATTTGGTGATTTGCAATGAATAAGAGATCCAAGTAAGTAATGTTCACATCTTAATCTTTTACAATTTGTTTTAAATTGTTGCAGGTTCTGTGTTCTACTTGGAAGGCAGTCTTTCTATAGGTTTTGATTGTGAAAAATGTCATTTCCAAAAAAAATTCCAAAATGCTCCCCATCATGGTTGTAATATCTTTATTTGGCTAATGAGTTGAGGGTGTCACCCAGAGGAAAGGGGACAGTTATAAGGTTGTGCACAAGTGTGCACATTTACACACTCATACATGGACATGCAAGCCCAGACCTCCACGCTACAATGAGCTATGCCCGCTCCCTGCCAAGGTGAAGTTATCCACCACAGGGCGTGTTAGGAAACAGCTGATGGCTGGTGGCCTTCCATTCCTTCCAGAGAACCACGGCCACTGAGGCCTGAACAATTCTAGTGACACGGTTAACAGGGCAGGCAGCTGGATTTGAAAATAAAACCACTGCAAAGTAGAGACGGCTTTGCTGGGGATCAGAAGGGACTGGGCTGCTCCTTCAGTCTCCTTCTGCCAGTGCGGGGTGTTGATATTTATTAGAAGTGCTAGTAGTCCTGGTAATGATGATAACAATAAGAGGGAAAAAATAATAGCGATAATACCTGTGTTTGTTTCAAGGAAGACAGTCTCAAAGGGTTAAGACTCAGAGGAAGGCACCAGTATGCAGGGGCTGTAAACCCACAGCAAAAGGAAGGGTATAAAGCAGCCCGGGAAGTGACTGGGGAATAATAAAATAAGAGCGAAGCTAAACCAGTGACCCTTGTCGGCAGTGAAAAGCGGGAGATTAGAAAATGTTTCATGCTAATTTCCATGGAGATTTCTTTAATTTAGCGAAGATTGCTTCCCGGCTCCGCCTGGCCCGCGCCGGCCCGCGTCCTCGGTGGTCCGCGCCGCCCGGCTGCTCCGCGCGCGGTCACTCGGGCAGCTCCGACGTCTCTATCAGCCTCTGCCCGCGCCACCCGCCCGCCACCGGCTCTCCTTCCCTAGCTCTCGGTTTTTTTTTTTTTTTTCTTTTCGCAGCAGTCTTAGGATTCTTGTCACATGATGGCTTCATCGGGCCCTTCTCCTCCTGATCCTTTCAAGCTCTTTCTCCTGCCTGGCATATCAAAGGAGATTTGTGGGTCACCGAGCCGGGACGCGGCATATAAAGTCATCAGCCGGCTGGGCACCACCTCGATCATTTGCCATATTGTTCTTGCTAGAGGCGGGGGGTGGGTGGGTCTGTTTAATAACTCGGTTAGTATTTAAGCAAAAAAAAAAAAAAAAAAATGTTAATTTTTAAATATATAAAACGGTAGAGACAGTCTAATCCTCATTCACTTCTCCATACACTCCCAAATGAAACTTATTAGTGTAAAATAAAGGAACACATTGCACGAACGATTTAAAGTATTGTTATAGAATCCTTAGTATTTAGCATAATTATTCTAGGATTTAATTAACAATTTAAATATTAAAACCTGCGTTAATTCGGCAACAAAAATTACAGGCTGGACTTATTTTTGTATGTGCGCACAAGCCTTTTTAAAAATAACTTTTAAATTTAGCAAATAATCCAGATTCAACGTAATAGGGAAAAACATTTTAAATGGAAATGTTATGCAATATATGTTCAGATGGAAGGATGAGTATGTACAGATAGTATGAAACAATCACCACAATCAGAGACAGGTTCAGTATTTCAATGGGTTTCCAGGCTAGGATTTCTATCGTTTGCTGAATGATGTAGGACAGACCATAGCCCCTTCCTACTTCTGCCCAAGTTTTCCCCTGCTTCATTTAATTCTCTTTGGGGGCAGGTAGTGGGCACAACTCCCACTGAAACTGCAACTAAAGCCCGAAGCACTGGCTTCAGTGGAAATTTGTGTTGAAGTAAAACTCTTCTACCAAGTTATTTTTGATCAAAAACTATTCTATAGCTTTTGCTGTTCTGAGTCTGCATTCCCTTTACTGCTTTTTTTTGGTCATATATTGTACTTATATTTAACATTTTCCTCACTACATTTCCAAAGGGTCCCTGCCATATTGCCTTCTTTTTTAAAGGCAAATTTTTCATTAATATGTTTTCATTAGCTACATCTTGTAGGTCAGAGTCAGTTATTTTGTCATTAATTATTTGTTGTGAAATTTTACCTATAACAAACTTAAAATTGTGCCTTATGATAGAACATAAATTCCTAATTTGTATAGTGTGATTGGGGAACTGCAAGGTGGACTTGACATTAAAATGTCAAAATAAGTTTTTGCTGCAATTTTTATAATACAAGGGATGAACTAAATGCAGCAAACAAATAAATTATATAAATTATGTAGCTCATATAATATCAAAAACAAACTCTTCTATGTCCAAACATAAATATACTGTTTAGCTAAAGAAAAGTTCTTAAGGCCTTTTCTACGAACTTTATATTTTAATGAAAAGAAATTATTCAGAGCTGAGATGGCAATTGTGTGAGTTCATGTCATTGTTTTCTACTTCTGTGCCAGCAGCAGAGATTCACAAGAAATCTTACTAGGGGCAACACATGGCCCTGAAAGTTTCTGTAACCCAACCACCAGGAAGGCCACAGCCAACCCAGTGGATGGAGTCTATTCAGTTCAGATCCAGGGTAACAAGTATGTTTTGTGGTTATGAACACTAAAATTATCTCTTATTATCAGTTCTCAGATATTTAGAATGTAAAATTTTTATTCCATGACCTCAATGGCAAGAAGGTTGTGTTTCATCTCCAAGGGATTTCGGACAGACTTTTCACTCTTACTTTGATGTTTCATTTTGGGATTATTCTGAGCTTAATTTCTGGGACATAGTGACCTTCGGATCATTCCCTGAATATGAAAACATTGACCTGTTAACTGTGGTTGGATTTTGAAAATAAGAAGTCATATAACATTTCCAAGTGGCTGTCATATTCACTTGCTGCCCATAATTGTTGTTGACATTATTACAAATATCAGCACTGAAGAATTGTGATCCATAATCCATCATAATATTTTTAATAATAGCATATTAAAATTCTTTCTGGCTAATAAAACATGGATAGGCATGTTTTTTTTCTTTTCCATTTTCAACATACATTTTATATGTCAGCTATTTAAAGTGAAGTGTGGAGACTAAAGTAGATAAACTAATCTGGAGATGGAGCATATACTTTGAGTGAGGTTTGGGATTTGATACCTCTCAATCATAAAAGTGGGCATGAAACACTTATAAATATATAAAACCTTAGTTGATATATAGGAAAAAGTACCTGGCTTATTTTTGTTTGTTTGTTTGCTTTAATTTGTTTGCATTTAGCTCTATTTACTAGACAACTTGGTCTCTCATATTCATCTCTCTTTATTGCTTCTCTGAATTAGAGATTAGGTTTGCATTTAATTCTGGGCTTAAAAAACCATGCAATCCTACAGGATCAAATACCATCATATAGAGTTAAAGTTAGGAGGGATGGCAAGTGTTATATCATTAATTTCATAAATATGCAATAGTAAAATTAAGTGTTACCTTTTGCTGTCAGCATTCAGCAAATTCCTTTGCGTATACTAGAATACATTAGCTGACCATGTGCCTGGGATATTAGATATTCATTTTGTAAGAAGATTTTCCAAAAGTGATTTCACCCCCCCTTTGTTTAAGGGTTGTATGGATTGTCAAGATAGGAAACCAGAAAGGGGGATTTTATATCACATTTAGTGCCCGCGCCAGATATGTGTCACTGCTTTTCACTGTCGGCATTTCCCAAGACATATTCTTAGTGGATTCAGAATCCTAATGACACACTTTCATTCTTATAGTAATACTGATGAGAACTGAGGTATAAGCCAGAACCTATTTATTAGTGTCTTAATGAAGATAATATAGACAAAATAATTTCAATGTTCAAACAAAATGTTAGCGTTTTTATTCCAACTTACTTTATTTAGGTAATTTTGTATCAATTTTAGTAATCTGAAGAGTTTCCATTGATTAATTTTGATAGTCTCTTTCTTGCTCACACACTTTAGAAAAAAGAGAGGCCATTTTCTCTTTTTCTTATTTTTTTTTTTTTCATAAGAAGGAAGAAGTACTTGGAGCAAACAATGATAGAATATTCACAAAAAAAGGGAAGAAATATTGCCGTGGTAAAGACTTTTAAATCCCAGTTTGGGATGTATTTTGTTGCTTCTTTTTCTTTAACTCCTCATCTACTAAACAAAACAAATCAAAACAGAAACTTAAAATTGAGAATAATACCCACTATCCAGAAATGGATCCTGGTACTCACTTGAACTTCTTTGAGAGGCTAAGAGAAAAATGACCTGAATATTTGGGGCTCTGAGAAAAGAGTGTGCCTGAAGTCTTGGTCCTTGTCCAATGTTTCTCAGTCTCTATAGTACCAACCTTTATGAAAGAAAATTCTTTGTGGTGAGGTTGTCCTGTGCATTGTGTGTAGTTAGCATCATCTAATCACCCCACTCACTCTGTAGAGACAACCACAAATATTCCCCCAAATTACTAAGCAGCAAATTTGAAGAATACCAAATGCCCTTGTGCTAAGAATCACTGCTCTGAGGCACTTTTCTTTTCCACTCTGCGTGACATTATGAGAAATAGAAAGTCCAGTGGTTCATATTCAGGATTTAGTATTTAGCCTTAATTGGATCCAATTGTAACCATTTTAATTATAGCCCTTCCATTTGCTCACCCCAATTTTAAAATTAGCTAATTGTGTAAATGTACCCCTGAGCCCCTCCAATCAGGGCAAAGGGCAATGATATATTCGTGATAAAAGCAGGTGGACTTCCCACCCAGGTACTCTTGCTAGCCAGGTTCTGGTAATAAGCCCTTCTAGCAGGGGTAAAAATTTGCTTTGCTCATCCACTTTGGAGCACCTGTTTGATTTCTAGAAGCACCTCAGTAATTTCTCACAGCATTTCCTCATCTCTTCCCCTTTCCATTATCCTTTTCTCCTAATTAATTTTCTATCTTCCTTCTTCTCATTTTTCAGGACCTAGCTGACAAGACCTTAGCCCATTCTGGGAATTCCTCCTTCACTTGGAAAAATTTAAGTGGCCTGCTCTGTTTAACCAGAACATGTGTGCACTGGTTTTCATGACTTCCCAATCAGAGCCTCCTAAGAGGGCAGCTCTTTCAAAGACCAGAACTGAGACAATGTATCTTCAGCACCTAGGACAGTACCCAGTACTCTACCCAGGTGTCCATGAATTGGATAGGGAGCCAGTAAAGGTCAAAGACTGAATTAGTACCATACTTTGCATCATGCTATATTCTTTTTTGACCTGACCAATGCTTCTCTTTCTCAGTCAATTCAGAGCCCTTTTACCATTGCTTCCAATAACTTACTTTTCAGCAGCGTAATGAAGAATGGAATTTGGAAGGTGAATGCCTGCTTTAGTTGGTCTCTGTCTTCCCAAAGATCTCATTTAGGAATTTCAGTGGATAAAAATGTCATCTCTGCCCAGTGCACTTCATTTCAATATGATATATTTCCGTGGTTCCCAGGCCTTAGGGAAAATGCATGCCTTGAGAAGAGAAAGAAGCAAAGGCAGACTCCCTCCCCACCTCCACCCCCACCCCCACCCCAGTGCCAAAGTTTCCTGCACTTTTCTCCAGTCAATCTGCTTGGAGAGAAAGCAGACTTGGCAGACTGCGGGGCCTTTCTGTGGATGTGTGCAGGAGAGTCTCATCCACAATGACAAGCTTGCACCTTGGGTCTGGCTCCACTCCTGCTTCATTAAGATTTTTCTATTCTGTTCCTTCTATCATTCTTTTTGAGAAATGGGCCATTTCAAAAGAAGAGAAATGACTCTAATTTTGTGCTTTTACAAAACACACAGGAAAATTTGGATACATATGGATGTGTGGAATTATCATATTGGTAGCATTGACCCAGAAACACTGCAGAGAATGTCTGAGCAGGCTGCAGGGTCCCTCCAAGCCCAGGAGCCTTCTGCTTTCGGTGGCCATGGAAATGTCTCAGCAGGTGATACAGATTTTTTTTTTTTTAAAGCAAACTGGAAGGCAATACTTCAGAGTAAATAAGGCATAAGATGGTGAGGAAAAACCTTTTCCTCTTGTTTCTGTGTTTTCCTGCTTTCTTGCCTGCTTACCAAAAGGAGAGGGAGAGAGAGGGAGAGAGATAGATAGATAGATAGATAGATAGAGAGAGAGAGAGAGAGAGAGAGAAAACATGTCAAGTAACAATCCTTGGAAGGCTACAGAAGAAAAGGAAACTGAAAAAGAATGCGCTTAGCACTGTCTTGAGTTCACAGATAGTTTAGCCTTTTTGTGCCTCTATCTCTCTCCATGTGCCAAAACACTTAAAGTAGTGAAATTGAAAGTAAGGAGTGGCTTCTAAATTGCAAGCAACCTGGAATAGCCCTATGTACATTTACCATTAGAAAATGAACTAAAAACAAAGACCCCCATCCAGTCTTGAGATATATCAGTTATTTATGAGTTGATTTAGATATATCAGTTATTTATGAGTTGATTTATTTTCATTAATGATAATTCATATTTATTTTATATATACTGTGTAAAGTCATGAAATGAAAGGTATTATGCAGCATCTCATTTAATCACCTTGGTCACTTATGATTATCCTCCATCCAGAGTTAGAATAGCAGAGTGAAATAAAGCAGCAAATACAAGAACCAGGTGGTGGAGTCCAACTTGGTACTTCAATTGCTTTTTTAATTCAACTTTTTATTTTGAGATAGTCACACATGTACATGTAGTTATAAGAAAGAAAACATAGAGATACTGTATTCCCTCTAGCTGGCTTATTAAAATGGAAATACCTTATAAAATTAGAGTACCTTAAAACAACCAGGAAACTGGTGTTGATACAATCTGTCAACATTATCCAGATCTTCCATGTTCATATACACTTATGTCTATGATTTGAACATTCTCTCTATGTTCTCTCAGTATGTTCCTTTTTGTATTAAGTTTTTTTTTTTCAATTTATCACATGTAGAGATTTGTGCACCTAACACTGGAATCAAGAACATCACTTCCTCCCATTCTCTCTCCTAATTCTAAGCAACCATGAATCTGTTCTTCATCTCTAAAATTTTGCCATTTCAAGGATGATATATAAATGGGATAATACAACATGTAACCTTTTGAGATCAGCTTTGTTTACTCAGCATAGTGCCTTCAGATTCATCCAATTGTTGCATATTTCTACAGATTATTCTTTTTTGCTGTTTAGTAGTATTCCATGGCATGGTTATACTACAGCTGGTTCAATTTCTTGTTCACTGTAGGAAATTTGGATTGTTTTCAGTTTGGAGCTACTGTGAATAAAGCTACTATGAATGTTTTTGTACAGGTTTTTGTATGAATATATTTTTCTTTCTTCAGCATAAATACCAAGTAGTCCAATAACTGAGGTGCATAGCATTTTTATATTTGTTCTATAGGAAGCTTTCAGTTTGTTTTCCAGACTGTCTTCACCATTTTACATTTCCAGCAGCAGTGTGCGCGTGATATAATTTTTTAAAAAATTTTTGGCATCTCACCAGGACTTGATGTTGTCAGTTTTTCATTGTACTCATTCTTTTACATGTGTAGTGACATCTCCTTGTGGTTTTCATTTGTATTTTTCCAATGGCTAATGGTGTTGAACAACTTTCTGTGTAGTTTTACTCTTTTTTGTATGTGATCCTCAATTTTTAAGTTTTATACAGTTCCTTTTACAAACTGGAGCTCTTAATGGATATCCATGTGCATGCATTAAGATGTAAGGAAATCTATAATTTGTCCTTTGCTTTATGACATTCATAAGATGAAGATAAAGTTTCAATCAGAGAGATTCATGACAGCCAGTCACTTTTTCTCTGATTTTTTTTTTATTATATGAAAGAGGTGGGAAAATTTGACCAAGATTAAAGCAAAACAAAAACTCAAAAACATAAAATGTGATGGGTAGTAAATTAATGTAAAAATAATAGTGAAATTCCTAAAGCATTTAACTTTTTATTTGGTTTTGAAATTGATAAAAGATTGCATTTAATGCCTACTGTTATATAATGATCCAAGGACCAATTTGAGAGTTTGGGTTTATTTTGTGTTTTAGAGTGGAATGAACCCTATTTTCTTACCTATGTCTGGATAACCAAAAAGGATAGACTTGTGGTCAACAAATCACAGCAGTGTGTCTCCAAGACTCATGTCCTCGTGATCTGGTAAAATCTCCCAGTATCTTCTTTTCATTCAGAGCAATTCTGTATTCTTGGAGTTTCTGGCAATCTTCTAATCTCCATCCATACAGGTAGGTCAATAATCTAAGTATGGATAGAGACACTGGCATTCACTACCACTGTGACTTCAAGTTAGTTACTTAATATCTTTGAGTCCATTTTGTTCCACTGTGACTCGCAGATATCACTAGGGATTCAATGCTGTGATCTGGATTAGATAGTGTTTAATATCACATTCTGTGGGAGGTAATCAGCCCCACCCCAGTAATATTTCCATTCTTCTGTTTCTTGCGCTTCCTTGGCTTTATTTACCATGAGCCCCAATTTTCCATGGACAACAATATCTATCCAGTACAACCGCCCCCTACTGAAGTCACCCTGTCACCTGGGATAAGGAGATAAGTCTTCTGTTGCCATAACAGCTTTCATGAGCTAACATTCTTTTTCCTCTAAGTATTTCGGGATTGCTGCACCAAGTCAGAGAATATAGACCATAATTCTGGAAAACTGATCCATCTATTGCAATCCTCTTTCTCCCTTCCTTAAAAAATTCAAAGAAGACAAAAATTTAAAACTGGCTATAAATACCTAAATATCTATAGTGATAAAAATATCACTTCTTCCCCATGTACCCCAAAGTAATTGTGGGTAGGTCCAATAACCATAAAGCTTCCCTTTTGTTGGCATGGAATTTGGTTCTTATGAATGATTTGCAATGACCTCAAGCCTTTGCTTTTGAGCTGTGTCAGACATCTTTCAATGCAACTGTATTTAAACATCCAAATATTGGTATCACATTTTTCATAAGTTCCATGTTCTCCTACTTTAATGTTCCTCAGTGGTCCTTCATATAGCAAGTGTTTGTAGACCTGGCCTCGTCATCAATATTTTTTGTTTAAATGATACTTAATTCATAATTCCTATTAGAATAAGCTGCTCAGAACTGACCACCATTCACCAGAGGTGGCTGCGTAATAACTTACATGATTCTGAACACAGTGCTTTATATAATGCCCCCCAGTGTGTCCTTCTACATGAAGCACTTAAATGTGGGATTCTACTTCAAAGTACTCATGGAAGAGCTTTAGCTCGGGCATAATGGTCATGTGGCCATTGATGACATTCTCATCTCTTGATTGCCTACCTCAAGGTTGACAAGCTAGCAGTTCTTTTCTTGCCCACTTCTCCAACAGTGTGTTGGAGCAAAACTCACCAAAGGCCCCTGTGCTTGTACTGGGTGCTGGGTGCAAGAGGTGCAGTATCTGATTCCTGTTGTCAGGAGCTCACAGTCTATAGTGAGTTACACATAAGGAAAGATGGGGTGCATGCCCATGAACCCAATAATTAGCAGGTGAGGGCGCCAGTGATGGAGTGTGTGACAGATATAGAGATAGGGCATAACAGACATGTGATTATGACAGAAGATTCAGGGTAGGCTTTTCCCAGGGAGGAGAACAAGGGATTTAGATAATGTGTTTGTCTTGTTTGCTTGATCCTTCATGGGTTGACTCTAGCTTATCTGGAATGGTTTCTTTTCCCCTGCCCTCTCAGCTACATGGGCTTCACACACTTTGAAAGAAGAGGATGACCCAGACACAGATAAGTATAGATGCTACTGAAATCCACCACCTCACACTTTGGTCTATAATTTCTGGTGACATATCTTCTTTTCTGGCCTTTCTTTTGATGAGTACTGGTTACTCATTTATAAGAAGAACTGAAAAATTATTGTTCCCATTGGGAGATCCTCAGGCATCCCAAAAGGGGTCTAGAAGATGCCCGCAGAATGAGTAACTAAGGTGAATGAATAATGCATGTGCTGACTTGTGGGGACAGAGGCAGTCCTATGTGCCCCACTGCTGGTGTCTCGGTCATGTCTAAGGAGCTGCTGTAAAATAACATTGTGGGTCCCCAACGTTTACAAAACATTTCTGAATTTGAATCTGAGTATTATTTAACTAGAATCTGTAAGCTCATGGTATTTATTCTGTGAAACAGACAACAAATCAAACTTGCATCCGTGTGTGTCAAGGGATGGTCATTGCCCCAAACCAATAAAGCAAGTTGGAACAAGAAGGATGTAGAAGCTCCCAATAGTTCATAATTAGGTTTCACAAAGAGAGACCTGAATGAAATGTCTAGTAATAAGATACAGCAGTTTTAGGAAGGCCAATGTAAAGATTGAAAAATTTGTTTTAGTTTTTACCAGATCCTATTTTTAGTATGGTGACAAAAGTTTACAATTTTGGGTTATATATATTGAAATAGCTAGAGAAGAGGAATTAAATATTTTCATCACAAATAAGTCATGAATATTTGAGGTGATGACTATGCTAATTACCCTGACTTGATCATTACACATTGTTCAGGAGTTTCAGAGTACAATACCATACCCCACAAATATGAACAATTATGTGTATACTAAAATTTTTAAATATATAAAGAAAAAGTATACAAAATTTAGAAAATGAGCATTATTTGATTAACAAAAATAGGCCATGGGTACTGCAAGATGAAGACAAATGGCCTAGTGCATAGAAAATTCTTTTTTATTTATTTATTTATTTTTTTGCTGTTTGTTTTAAAGTACTCTGCAAATATGAATGTTCTTTATCTTTTGTTCATTTTCCCAATTTTCTGTATTGTTATATTCCTTGTGTAATTAAAAAATATACAATTTTTTATTTATTTTTTTAAAAAAATGTAAATATATTATACAAAGTGAAGTTTCCCATGACAGAGAAATTGAAACCATACAAATTTAGATTTCAGAGGCTTAATAAGCAAACAGCAGAGCAGAGTCGTCATGCTAAGCACATCTGTCCTTCTGTCTAGTTCTTAAGGAAGACCACACCCTTTAGAACAGCCCAGAATTGAAAACATTCTGTCTAGCTTCTCTGGAAACTCCAGTCTTGACAAAAAAAAAAGATCTATAGTGCCTTTTAAAAGGTAATAGAGAATTAAGGAACAATCAGATAACCATCTGAAGCTAACAGAATGTGTGCCTGTGTGTGTGTGTGTGTGTGTGTGTGTGTGTGTGTGTGTGTGTTTGAGAGAGAGAGACACAGAGAGAGAGAGAAGAGGGAAAAGATAGATACAGAGAGAATTTATAATTTCATTGTTTTTAGGTTAAGTGAAAGAGAACACATTCCCTTCCATTCTAGGATCATTCTCTCAAAGCCCATTCAGGAGGTACCTTTGATTTTGTGAGTGAAGGTAAAACAATTCTACTTAACTGTTCTTCACTTACTGTGGTTTTATAGCTTACCTGGGAATTGCACAGAGACTATAAGACTCTTGTTTTCAAGCCTTATAGGAATGTGGGAAGGAGAGTCAGAAGCCTTGAAAGAGAGTCTTTTCTCTTGACATTTACTGAGCACCTCTGAGGACTCAAGGGCTGCTTAGTACTCAGATTAAAATCTGTTCTTAGAGAAATTTATCTGAACTAGTTTTAATCTAAACCTTTCACGTCACCCAACCCTGCAGAGAGGTCATGGGCCTTCATTGAGCTTTCTTTAGCCATTGGGCTGCTCTTTGATTACTTAGAAATTTTACAGCTAGAGTAAATTTTATTTTACATTTTGTTTGAGTATAGCAAAAAAAAAAAAAAAAAAAAACCACAGATATTGAATTTTTTTCTTTCTTTTGAGCTTTTAGCTTTAAATATGCCTTTTAATTTTTTTCCCCTGTGGGCCAAGATCCTCCAAGTTGATGCACACATTCAGAAATGCTACATGTTAAAAGAACAGCACATCAATGAACCTTAGGGATATTTTTTAAAGAATCATTTAGTAGGTGCCTTCTTTCTTTTGGTTCCAAAGAATCAATACTCAGGTGCCCTTATAGCACAGAAGCTGATTTTCCTCAGGATTCAAGTGAAATACATATCTTTGAAGACTTAGAAATATTTAAATATAGAATACTGGCGCTTTGCCTGTTTCCAGTTGTTCATCTTGTACAACATTGTAAAACACATAATGATATTCCACATGGATAAAGACAGGATATGGTTTTTCCATACTTTTAGCAAGTGGCACTTAAAGTTTTGTAGATGGAGCTGGAGCCAGGGTGTCTAGAATACCAAGCTTTCTGATGGTCTAGCTTTTAAGTGCAGCGATTGTTTTTTCATAGCTTGCTTACCCTTGGGACCTATGCACTAACAGCATCATCTGACATTGGTGCTGTGTGTTAGGAATGTCACAGGAAATCTAAATTAAACAGCAAGAGCCCCCATGCCTAAATCTGCTCTTGGGTATCTGCACTGAGATGGGCCTTCCCTAAAGAAAGAGGAAAAACTCTCATGTATAGCCAAAAGTCAATAAAGAATAGGATCTGTCCCAAATTGTAATCACAGAAGGTATTGGCTACATCTGATATCAATTAAGAGTTTTATTAATAAGTTAAGTTTTGAAGCTTAGATTAACATTAGTTTTAATTTATCTATCAAAAATTAGTCCATAGTCATTTTACAATTGACTCCAAAATAGGCACCTTCAATAAATTAAAATAGCAAAATGTTTTTGGTACCTTAATGGAAAGTTAATTTTTTTTTAGTAAAGCTAAGTTTCTGCTTTTGTGATGATAGCAAAATTATTTCTTTTTTATTGTTTAAAAATTTAGGAAATGAGAGAGTGAACTGAAGATCACTTGGAATAATCATCTCCCCTATGCTGATATCACTATTATGTCACAAATACATAGTATGAACATACAATGCTATGTCATGTTCTCCTTAGAGACTTATAGGAAAATGATTTTTTCCTAAATAACTTACTGCCTAAAAGTATAAGGGAGCTTACTTTATATGCAAAGAAACCCTATGAGGAATTTATGTGCAAAATACAACAATTTTCTGTAATGTGAATTATCTCCTGCCTTACAATCTACAGACTTGTAATCTCACACTCCAAGGTCTAACAAGGTGCCCAGCATCACTGTAATGATGTCCAGATGTCTCTCCTTGGGACCCATATGCATGTGGCATTCTGAATTGTATATGTTCTTTAGGTAAAATGTGGTCAGATGAAGCCTTTTAGGATCACAAGATCTAAAAGACCAGATCCGCATCCCTTTTTATTACTTTCTATTTTCTTACCCTTTTTATATTCTTACACATACTGCTATAAGACATTGTATTATATAATAACCTGTGAGGATTTTGACTTTTTTTTCTGTCTGCATCCTTTTTCTCTTCCAAACAAATTCATCTTGAGTGGAAAGTCTTGGAATTAGAAACTTAAGTCAGTTTTTGTTTGTGGTTGTAGCTACATTACCTAGGATATAGAACATACTCAATAATTTTTTTGAATGAATTAATGGGTGCTTTGCTGAAGTTAGAACAACCCAAGGAAAAAACAGAAGCCTTGTGATATTAACATACCTTTGTAGGTACTATATTTGGATTTTGAATGCTTCCCAAGGAACATGTGTTGAAGGCTTGGTCCCCAATGTGGGGACCCAAGCTATTGGGAAGTGGTGAAGACTTTAGTGGAAGGAAGTTAGCTCATTCAGGGGTATGTCCTTGAAAGGATTATGGGAATGCTGGTTTCTTCATTGCTTGCTTTGCTTTCTGGTTGTCATGAGGTGAACATTTTTGTTCCATCACATGCTTCCACCCTGAAGTGCTACCTTTCCACAGACCCCAAAACAATAAGGCTAGAAAATCATTCCCAGAACCCCTGAAACTGTGTACCAAAATAAACCTTTCTCTCATAACTTGTTTATTGGAGGTATTTTGTTACAGCCACAGAAAGACAACTAACATATCAGACAAAGAGTTTTATTAGCTGCAAACAGGATGCTTCTACCAGGCCCCTCAGCTTGTGACAGTGAAACAGCTGAGAATGAGGCTAGAATTCTGCCTCTGAAGGCTCTTAGCTCTGTGGCCCTGGGTACGTTGCTTCATATCTCTAATTTCTTTGTCCATCACAACAAGTTTTAATAATGATAACAGTTCTACATGTTTTATAATGAAATGAGCAAATACCTGCAAAATGTTCACCATGGGGTTTGGCACTTGGAGTCTCATAAATGATAGTTATTATTAGTATCGTTATTGATTTATTTCATTATTGATATTTTAGGTATTTTGATATGGCCAAATATGCAAACTAGAGCAATTATAGAAGCAAAACTGTAGGTAATTCATTACCACATTTTGCCCACCCCTGAGATGTTTAATGATCACTTGTTAAGAGTTCTGCCTTCTATATACATGGTTTCACATGCTTCATTTGAAAAATAAGTGCTTACATACAAAGATTTCCCATTAAAAATACTTCAATGCTCAGCTACTATTCTTCTGATTAATCAACTCTTTCTTTAAAGACTTGAAGTCATGAAGATTATTTTTTGTGACACTCAAGGATAGGAACAAGTATTGCCAATGGCTTTCCAGAAGGCTGTTAGTTCAGCTTATCATGCAAACTTGTAGATGTTTTTACATGAAAGATACGTTTATAAAAAGAAGGTAAGATTGATAGATAACATCTGCTGTAAAGGACACTTCTGAAAACTGTTGCTAATCCAATTCAATTATTTTGCTATAACTTCCCACAATTGTTAAGAATTTAATGATGAGTATTTAATTCAAAATTAGAGCATAATTGTAAGTTTCTCTTAAACTTTTCTTTCCAAGGCTTAATGTACATAGCCATTCAAATAGTCAATATATTTAAAAAAGAAATATTTTATTGTATTTATCAAAGTCTTATACTTGGAATACACCCCAAACACCAGCTATGCTCTCTGTGTCCCTTAAAGATTTGTCACTTCTTCCTCCTTTTTCTTCCAGACCTACCTACTTCTTGCTTTCCCTGTGTCACTATTCTGCTCTGACAGTTCTAATTTCCCATCTTAGAGATTTGCATATAGTGTTAATTTATCTCTTTGACCCACTCAACCCCAGATGCTCATGTGACTCTTTCCTTCATATTCTAGCTTAAATACCAACTTCTTGGATTTTTTCTGTCACACCATATAAAGTAGCAAGATTCCAAATGAATCACTTCCTAATGCATCAGAAATTGTCTCACCATTGTTCATAGTATTATTTGAAATTATGTGTGAATGTGATTACATATAAAGAAGATATTTATTTTACAATGGCTCAACTTGTAATTTTTTGACTTTATAACTTTATGAAAGTGATACTTTAGATTCAGTAGAAATCGTACTTTAAATTTTGAATGTGATTCTTTTCCCAGTCTAGCATCTGCAATCCAATCCTCTCTTGTGATGCTGGGCAGCAGCAGCTACCCTCAACTTCCAGTCAGCTATAAGAACGTAGGGGAGATAACCAACAGTCTCCAGTGTGCTGTTCCTAGGCTAAAGTGTTATGAAGGTTTGGTATATTCAATCTGCAATATTTTTAGTTTATGATGGGTTTAGTTAGATATAGTCCCATTATAAATTAGGGAGTATCTATAGTAGGGGTAATTATGTTTGTATGTATAATATTTGATTTTTAAATTGTTTCTTTATTTTATTTGTCTCACTGACCACAACTTGAGACCCACAAGACCAGAGAGTGAGTCTTTGACTCATTCCCTCATGTGTTACTTGTATTTAGAACCATGTTTGTTGGCCAAGAGGATGATTATGTGGATACCAGGTACAGTGGGGATACGGATACATTTCTTAGAGTATTTTACCTCTTTAGAAGCCTTTGCCTGGTTAAGCCACTGGTGTATGAGAAGATAATTTAACAAGCCGGTATAATGAAGTGATGAAAGCAATAAATACTGGGAGACATGAATATGGAGAAATCACTTTACACCAATCAAGAGTGGATTGATAGTGGAAGTGGGTTTAAAGCTGGGCCATGATGGATGAGCAGGGTTTATAAAGGGAGCATAGCCGTAATTCAGCTCTTCATCACATAAATCCAAGCATATAAGTCATCTCACTTTAACTGCAACTCAGGCATGTTCACTGGAACCCAAGGGATCAGGGAAGGAAGTGCATATTGGTGTTGGTGTCTTTGTTTCTGTCCTCACAGACTGTACATGGATTAGAAGGCTCTCCAAGTGGAATGCCGTGTACTGGGCCCTTACAGCCCTTTCTCCTGTGGCTTGACTCTTGCCCTGTAGGTGCCAGATGGACTGTTCCTCCTCCAACTCAAACATTTTCTAAAAAGTGCCCTGCATACCCTCCAAAAGTGTCCTCTGTACCCTTGCTCAGGCTTTTCATTGGGTCTGAATTTTCTCCCAGCCATTACATCACCTCATTGAGGCCTTCTCATTCTTCACACTGTAATTTAGGAATTATGCGCTGAAAGATGCCTCGATTTCCCTCCAGACTAAGCTAAGTCTCTGGAGCTTAGCTTTAAGCTTCCTGTACTGCTCCCACATTGCTCAGAACAATTTCTTATCATTACCCATGAAATGATCATGTTCCCCCTAGACCGTAGAGTACATGAGGGCAGGATTTCTGTTTTCACTACCTCTGTGTCCCATGACCAGCACAGGGCCTACCACTTCAGAGTTGCTGAGTAAATATTTCCCCAATGGATGAATGATGAATGTGGAGGAAAAGCAGAGAGTATTCCACCTTAAGTGCAACATTGAAACGCTGAGCTTAACTTGAAATCATGTCTCCAACTGTAGACTCTTACTTAATGGAAACCAACTTGAAAATGCCAACACTACCTTATTTACAAGGTGCTTTGTTCACTAAAGCTATTAAAGGGCCCTGCTGATGGGAAGTTATGTATAATTGTAGGTATCAAGCCAGAGACCACTTTCTGTCAGGTTGCCAGACCAAAGATGTAGGCACAATCCTTTAGAGACCTTCACCCAAAAAGATTATTAAAACAATCTGTAAGGGTTAATAGGTGGGTGGAGCTCATTAAAATCTATTATAAATGATTTACTTTAGCCACAAACTCAATATGGACCATCCTGGAGAGACCAGTTGAAGTCTGAAGTGCTTCCTTCAATCTGTGTTAGGTTTGTAAGGAGGGTATGCTCTGCATATCTTTACCACCAGTATAGCCAATGTTGACTGAGCCCCTATATGCCAGGAACTATTCTGGTACTTTATGCATATCCTTGTCAATCTTTTCTGAAAACCCTCAAGGTTTAAGTATCATTTCCATTTACAGTTGAAGAAATTGAGGCTTAGAAAGGGACTGTGGCTATAGGGAATGGCCTATTAAAGACTGCCTTTTCTCCTTAAACAATGACAATTGACAAGTGTCTCTCCATTATATATTCATTTTATTCCCTTGAATCTAAGACATCATTCACTGTAGAATGTATCCAATTCAAATAATGGGCTTTGAAGAGAAAACAGAACACAGAATTACATGCACATATTGTTAAATAAACTGAACACAGCACCTAGTTATGGCCTGTTGTTTTCTGGGACTCCTGTTTAATTCTAAGTCTTCTTTACATCCTAACTTTAGACTGCCTTCGGGGAGGCCTTAAAATGAGGTGGTTGAATGTACAGTTATACTGACTGTGTCAAAGGTCATCCCTCTAACTCACAAGCTGTTTGGGTTCCTATAGATCCTACAACATATCTGTAGAAAGGGACAATGGTGGGACTACTCATAAGCTTGAGGTAAGTATGAGAAGAGTTGGCACACATAAAGCACTTGGACTGTGCCTGGCTCTTTGTGAATATGTGATAGAACTTAGTTGGCGCCCCAAGGCATCAGGGGAGAAGTGCAGTCACAGATCTTCATTCATCCATTCCTTGCACAGTCCTTGAGGACAATTCATGCCCTGCAGGGTTCTGGGCAGTGATAGCACAGTCCTCAAGGACCATTGGTGATCTGCTGTATTTTAAGATCTGTACTCCTGATGTTGACCCTTTTTAACAAGATCTTTAAGATTGTTTGCATTGTATTTTAGCATATCAAAAAACCATCTGATTTCAATTGAATTTCCTATCTATTTTTAAAGTTATCATTCCTATTTTCCCCTTGAAAACTTGTTGGATTTATTTTAAGGTTGGTTGGGCTCTTCTGACAGAAATAATGCTTTAGGGAACTCCAAGTCCCTTCACCAGCTTCTCTCAACTTGACAAATGGTAGTGGTTCCTAGTGTATTGTCCTAGTTATGACAGACAGTTTTCTGTAGACAAATTGCTTTTTCTTTCAATATTGCATCCAAGTATAATATGCTTGAAGACACATGAAATCTCTACTAGGTATTCCTATTTTAATTAAAATTTGATTTGGTAAGTTGCTGCTGATCTAAATACAGTGGGGCGAAAGGAACTCCCTCTTCCCAGGATGGAGAAGGCAATAGCTCCCTAGTCTCCCTGTTGTCCCATTACTAGAGGATGCCTTGTCAAGGAACTCAGAATGTGAGTTCTCAAAACAGAACCAGGCTTACGTGAATGGAGTGATATGACTTCCTCAAACAGATGGGGATCTAATCTCTGTGGTAATAGATATGTTTCATTCTAGATGTGTTAGAAAAAGGAAGTGGCAGCCTAATAAAGAACTTCCTCCTTCTCCAGAAAATGCATTCTCTTGACCCCCCATGGCTGACCTGTGGAATCTGAAGCCATTTCTTTAGCATTTGGGGGGGGGGTGATGAAGGAGAAAAGCTTTGAGATGCGGTGGATTGCCAGAACTCAATAAGCTAGGACTCAGATCATCACTGCAAGGTCATTAAGGTTAATGCCTGTGAAGAAAGGGTGCTACAGTAAGACATGGTTCTGAGAACAAGCTGGTGAGGCGGGGATCATAGATTGATTGGAAATGATCTGGGCAGAAGAAGTGGCTTGGAAATGCTATATTGAGAAGAAGAACCTGAAACACATTGAGCATTTCCCCTGTGTCCCATGTGCTCTTGGTCCATGAACTGATATGCATTACAGCATTTAATGTTCCCAATTCTCTGCATGGCCCTAAGTATTAGACATTTACTGTGAGTTACAGAGGGGCCTGGTAGCACAATTCCTGCTGGCACCTTTGTCCAACTCCAAAGTAATGTGCACTCATAGGAGGTAACTGGGGAACATCAGGTGAAAGTGGGTGGTTGGTTGAGGAGAAAAGGACCATGAGTAGAAGGGAACATAATCACAATGCAAGATACCATTCTCAAGACCATATCTATAAAACTAGTACAAAATATTAAAGTTCAATTCATTTTTCTTCTGTAAATATTTTCATTTCCAAAGAGGCTAAACACAATTGAGGTAAGGCTTGGTATATTTGCTTATTAATAAATGCTTCCCCAATAAATCTGTAGCTTAATGTGTTGCATATATCCATGGGGATATACAAAGATCAGGGTATGATTGAGTCGGATGGGACTTGGTTTGCTTTTAGGTCACCGACCCTCTGCATCACATGTTACTTTTATGCTAGATTTCTGAGTCACACCAATCAATAGAATTAGCCCCTCCTTTTCTTCTCTGCCTTCATTTAAACATCAAGGAGAAATTCAAAGGCTTGCAGAGACTGCTTGGGTCATTCAAGAGACTACTGGTCTTTTGGGAACTGCCTTTGTCTTTTCATCACTACATTGGTTTTTATTGCCCAGATTTGGGTTGTCTGCTGCCTGTCATCAGTGGCCTCCTGTCCAAGCCCATGCGGGAACTGAGCACAGCATATGCAAACAGTCGTGTAGTCATAAAGTAAGGTGGGGGAATAGAGAGAACAGGTTCTGCTTTTTTTTTTTTTTTTTTTTTTTTTTTCTGAGCTGTTTAATTGCTGTCTTGTGCAGGAACTCCCAATGATGACCAGGGGTTTTATAAAGCATTGTAGCCCCATTCAACAGCAGACTACTAATTAGTTCATTTACTTGGGTACTAAACTCATCTAAGAAGAGAAGCAAAGCCTAATTAGAGAAATCTCAAAGGATATTAGACTCCGATCCTTTAAAGTTACAAATTTTTTAAACACAAATCCACAAAAACATACATGCATGCACACAAGAGCTTGCATATACACACATACCAAATCAAGAATCCACATGAATTGTGTACCAAGCTTTTGGTGATTGCTGCTAATTAGAAAGAACTTCAGTCACCATCTCAGTATAAAAAAAGACAAAACCAACATAAAACATGCTCAAACTGAACCAAAACAAGAATTCAATTTCCCTTCAACTTAAACATTTTTAGAAGATATTATGGGAATCAGAAGTTATGCATCTTTAAAACTTTTTAAAAGTTTTATTACATAATTTTCTTCATGCATTATATATAGTTTTGTTGTTGAATGGAATGGGTTTTTATGGAGCTCTGTTCTTGTTAAAGTGGATTATTGTTTTCAGAGAAATTTTTCTCTTTTTTTAAAATTATGGAATCTTTAGATATTTTCCCAGTAGCAGCTATATTCTAGATATCATAGTGGGCACTTTGGAGGTTACCAGAATCAGTCTAGAATCCTACCTTGTCAGCAGTAGCAGCGGCAGTATTATCATCATCATTATCATCATCATCAGCAGCAGCAGCAGCAGTATCTGTATTTCAATTCATTCAACAAAAGATTAATGATTGCTTAGGAGTGCAAACTGTTAAAAAGATACTGTCCCTTTTCAAAAGAGAGTAAGAAAAAAATAGAATTAAGTAAATGCAAATATATATATATATATAATTCCATTTAATATATGAAAGTGTAAAATATGTAAATATATATAATATAAAATATAAAATATGTATATTACATATACATGTTTATAATTCATATAAGTACAAAAATACACCTTCTAGCCTTCAGAACTAGGAGACATCAACTTTCTGTTGTTTTAAGTCATCTGTTTTGTGGCAATTTGTACTGCAGCCTTAGAAAACTAATACAGACATGGTTTAAATTTCTATCATATATTGTATGTTACATACAATATAAATTTCATTGCACATTATTAAATATGAATTCATTTTAGACAATGGGAGTTCTAAGGAGCAAGATGTTAAAAAATAGTGGTAGAAGAAAATTTTGGAGATTAATGTTATTTTGGTAAAACTGACCATCATAAAGAATTGTTTAAAAGGCTGCTCTAACTCTCTGTATGAAATGGCATATGTTGAATTAGTCAGCTGGTCTCAGTGTTAATCAAAGACAGGGTCCAGAGGTCATAGCCATCAGCTACAGAGGAAAGATCCATTCTCTCTCCCCACATCCTGAGAACAAGCTTCCTGGCCCACAGCCAAGGCCAATGTTAAGATATGAATGGTGTATTTTTGCCCAGTGGAAAGGATAATTTCTGATTATAAAAGTAATTCCTGCTCTTTTCAAGGAATTCATAAATAATAAAATATGTATATAAAATATGTATATAAAACTATGTAAAAATTACCTGTGACCCCATCAGTCAGAGATATCAAAATAAAATATGTATATATGTACACATAAGTTAGGTGTGGTGAAGAATAAGTTTATTCCATTATACATTATCTAATATATATTTGTTAATTTTGCACTGTATGATAGGGATAATTTTCTGCTATTAAATAGATATGTTTCATATCATTTTAAAATATGTATGGTATACTAGTGTATGAGACTATAATTAAGTTAATCATTTTCCTGTTGAAGGACCTCTAAGTCCACTTGATAAACATACACTTATAAATTTGTCCAGTTACTCTTTTTAGAATCTCCATTTTTATGGAGTTGAAAAAGTTTTATAGACTCTAAAATATGGATAGGCTTACATGAGAATGAAATGTTAAATCTGGAAGGTTTAGGCTCTATTTAATCTGAGGGCTTCCTAAACTAGAATGGTTTCATGAGGTCTGCCTCTCTCTAAATGACCTCATTTATGAGAATTGAGCTGTTCAGGGGAAAAGAAGAACAGAAAATATGACCTCTGCCAGTAAAGAATCTTCTAGTTCAACTACAGCATGTGAAATGAGTGTGTGACTTTATAAAATTTTTTTAACCACAAAGACATAATGAGTAGAGGAATGTGTGTGTGTGTGTGTGTGTGTGTGTGTGTGTGTGTGTATGTATGTGTTAAAAGTTCCAGTAAGTATAGAAAAGTCAGTGGTTAGGATTAAATGTCCAACTCTGGGGAAAGTGATCAAAGACCTGAAGCAGGTGAAGAAGATCAGCTAAGGGGCAGAGGAATGAAAATTAGAGTGCAATCAGGAGGGGAGGTAGGATGGCTTGAGTATGTACCTTGTTCAGTCTCCTGTCTTTTCTTTTGGGGAGGCTTCTTTCACCTCTTTGGATTGAGTAGATATCTCAGCAATATATTTCAGAATAAATCCACAACCTAAATTTACATCTGTCTCTAGAATTTAGCATAGGACCTTAGGAAAATGGAACTATCCTTTCAACATGGGAATAATCCATGAGTCAGCCATTGATAATACCAAAAGCTGAGATTGCTGAAAAGGGGCTAGGATAGCTTAGGGGAAGACCTTAAGGAGAGAGAAGTGAAGGAAACCCTTGAATCTTACATGGATACTTTGTGAAACAGGTGATTGCATTGAGGCATTTTGGAGTTAAAGTGTATTCCAATGGCGTGAACTATGTGGGCTACACATTTGGAGATCTACCTCTTCCTCCCTTACTTCATACATGACTGGAACTCTTAGCCTCTTTTATCAGCACAAAATCTACCCTTATCTGTGAGAGCGATCCTATTCTCACGTGAAACTCCAGAAGGGTTGGGAGTCTAGCTCAGGGCATGACCTAGCTTGAAGTCACTTCTAAATTGTTTGTAAATTAGGTCTTTAAAATAAGTCTTGAAATCAGCTAAAGTTAGTACTGCAACTACGTTCTTCTTTTTAAAAGTTGTTTTTGCCATTCTAGGTCCTTCAAACTTTGTATGAATTTTAGAATCAACTTCTCAATCTCTGCAAAAAACATTCCACTGAATTTTCTGTTTGTATTGTGTTGAATTCAAGTTCAGTTTAGAGACAGAAATAAAGTATAGCATATCCTTACAGTGGGATATGACTTGGTGATAGAAAGGAATGAAATATTGCTATATTCTACAATGTACATTAATCTTAAAAAACTTCTGACAGAAGCCATTCACAAAATAATATGTACTATAGAATTCCATGTAGTGTATGAAATGAACAAAATAAGCCAATTTATGTATATAGAGAAAGTAGATTATTAGTTGTCTACACATGAGTATATGAAAAAAAAAAGGAGTGATTCCTAATGAATCAGAGTTTCTTTGGTGAGTGCAAAATATTCTAAAATTAAATTGCGATGATGGTTGTGCAATTGTATAGCTACTAAAAAACATCTAGTTATATACTGCAAATGTGTGAATTGCATAGTATATGAATTGTACTCAATAAAGCATTTTTTAAAAATGAGCAACTTAGGAAGAATTGATGCCTTAACAGTTTTAGAGTCTTTGGCTCATGAACATAGTATATATTTCACTGTCTTCTTTAATTTCTCAATGATATAGTATAGTTTTCAGTGGAGAGGTTTTTTTTCCAGATTTATCCCAAATAATTCATAGGTCTGAGGATAATATAAATGACATATTTTAAATTTTTTCTTGTTAACAAATAGAAATTTCAATTGATTTTATTTTTGTCATCCTATATCCTGTTACTTTCTAAACTCAACTGCTATGGGCTGAATGTGTCTCCCAAAATCCATGTGTTGGAAGCTTAATCCCCAATGCAACAGTGTTGGGAAATAGGACATTTTGCTAAGTGTTTAGGCCATGAGGTATCTGCTCTCACAAGTAGATTAATATCACTGTAAAAAGGTCTGGTGGCGGGACTTTTTCTCTTTTAGACTTCTGTATTTTGCCATGTGAAGTCACAGTTGTCTTCCTCTCTAGGCACCAACATGGAAACAGAGAGCAGCCTTCACTGAAGGTGGGCCCCTTGATCATGCGTTTCCCAGCCTCTAGAACTGCAAGCAATCAATTTCTGTTCTCTATTAACTATCCTGTGTCAGCTATTTACATATTGTAGCTGCTCAAATAATGAAGACACTTTTAGTTCTAAAGGTTTCTGGTAGATTCCATAGGAAAAGACGATCCTATGGTCTTCAAATATATTGCTCTATTTGACACATCTTTTCAGTTATGAATGGATCATGCAGGTATGGATGATGTTTTCTCTTGGTTTCTCTGTTTTTTCAATTCTCTCTGACTCATCATAACCTCACTGATGATAGATTTGCATGTAGTGGATGCTAACTGAAGCTGTTCTAAATGATGAATGTTACACAAGATTTTGTAGGCAAAATGAATCACAAGATCAAATATCTCACGCCATACCTAAGCACTTAGCCAATTCTATAATAACACTTAGTTCTAGTCCTTAATGCTCCATATTTTGCTCATGTTATTGTCTACTGATGGATTTTTTAACCTTACTTTAATATATAAAGAATTATCATACCTCAGGATTTTCTGCTGAAGTTTTTTTTATCTGAGATAATATAAACCACACATAAATTGCCCCCAATTGTTTTTAATAAAGAGTTAATTTTAAATAAAGTTTCAATCTTGTAGTTTATCTTGAAGAAGAATGTATAGCAACATTGGATATATATGTCCATTCTCATAGGTAAGATAAATGCTATTTGCAGTCACTTTAATTTAGGTCCCTTACCTGGGCCATATATGTGGGTCTCAAATATTGCCTTGCTCAGACGATCTTGCCCAGACTTAGCAAAAGACATTCATTCATTCATTCCTCTATCACACCTCAGTGAGCATAGTGGGTAGCATGACAAACACTAAGGTAGCTACTTTCTCTAGGCATAGAAACATAGTTTCCAGAGTGCTCACATTTCAGCCAAAATAACTGTGATACTATTGTGCTGTTAAAATTCAGCATGTTTTTCTACAGGAATATACAATGGGTGGGGGAGGTCTTGTTTTTCAGTGTAGGTTAACACTTGATCATGTCTCTAGAGTTTAAAGAATTTCCAGGTAGAGGATACTTTGTGAATAATGATGGATAAAACAGCACAAAGAAAGGTACTGTGGAACAAACTGAAAATAGTTTTATTGATGTACAATTTAACCATTGAGTTTGGACCTAAGAGATGATGAAAAGTTAAATCTAAATTTAGCATCTCTAAAACAAAAGTCCCTATTAGAACAACAACAACAACAAAATGTTGGCACTAAATAAATCACTGCCAATGATCACACAAATTAATTAATAAAAGAGGACAACCACTGCCCAACCAGAAAAGGGACCATTTCCACCACTCTTTGTCCATTCTAGAGATTTTGTTCTAACTGGCTGTGTGTATGCAGGTGTCAGCTCTACGTGTTAATCCACTTCATTCTTTTTACATGTTTACTTTTGCCTTAGGAAAAAGTAGTTTTCAAGTGATCTAACAGTGTAAGTTAGAGGTGCAGATTTCACTGGAAAGAGTGAGCATTAGTAGTTCCAAACATCTGAATCTGCAAGATATCTATTGTAACTTGGATCTAGGATGTCCCAAGGCTCATGTATTGAAGGCTTGTCCCCAGCTGGTGGCACTATTGGGAGGTGGTAAAAAGTTGTGGAGGTGAGGTCTCCTTGGAGGAAGTGTATATTTTCTTCCTGCTCTTTCTTCTTTCTCTCCCTCTTTCTCTCTGTTTCTCTCTTTCTGCTGCTGCCTGGATGCCACAGATCAGTAGCCTCTTTTGCCGCAGGCTCCTGTTGCCTTGATGTTCTACCCAACCTTAGGCCCCAAAGTGACTGGGCCAACCATGGACTAAAATCATAAGCCTAAATAAATCTTTCTTTCTCTTAAGTTGATGTGTGTCAGTTATGTTATCAAAGCCATAGAAAGCTGATGAGCAGAGTGCTCCAGTGGGGAGACTTCTTTATACTGTATTTGTGCTTGTTTCATCATCATGAAAGCCATTTCCCACCCCCATTCCATTTCCACTCAAACTTTCTTGGCAGTATCCAGATGAGATACAGTATCAGCTAACCCTCATGAAGCCAGTAACCTCCTTTGTTAAGTGGAGGTGTTTCCCAGTCTGATGAGGGTTTAGGTTGGGATGATTGTACAGTGTTCATGGGAAAGTCTCTAAAATCACATCCAAGATGTGGGGGAGGGACAGACAAAGGAAAGAAAAGGCAGAATAGAAGAATGACAATGTTGCAACAAATGTGAATTTATTATTGTTTACCTTCAAGAAAGCAGGGAAACTGTTCCTATCTTACTTCCTTAATTGCTTGGTTGACCTCATGGGAGAACAATCTGAGTTAAATGCACAGCATATCTTCTGACAATCCTCATCCCTTGCCTCCAGTTTCCTTTCGGCAGAGTACCCATGTGGTTTCTCTGCTTCTGAGCAGAGAGAGAGCCAGAGTCACTTTAATAGCCCTGGAGAAAGTGCTTTAGGAGGTATTTGCAGAGAGCAGGGTGCCAGGCCACAGCCTTGTCTCCTCGACATGCCCCAGATATTGAACCTTCCAGTAACTACAATTACAACCAAAACCACAAAATGTAGATTTACAGATTGTTTTCAGCAACACCCATTCAAATTTACTTATATTTACACTAGAAAAATTAGGGTAAGTGCTATTGTGACCAGAGACACAGACCAGGATCAATAACCAACCAATTCTTGGCTAATAAAGCACTTCTCTAAGGTCTACGGTTGCTCTATTCTGACTTTGAGGTTGGCCTCTAATGTCTTATCCATTGACTTTTCCCGTAAATATGTCTAATCGAGGCCATGTAGGATTCTAAAGAGAAATGATACACTGGGTTTGGTAAGAATTGCTAATTAACCAAGTATGTAAAACCTGTAGCTGTCACAGCTCACAATATTTCTCCCATGGTGAAAATTTATACATGACAAGAAACTAAAAGGAAAATAACAGTTTCCATTCTAGGCATAAAGTTGTAATTATTTAAAAAAAATTTTTTTTTCTTCTTCTAAATTCTAATGGCTCCAAAATTACCTTTAAGAAAAGGACATTCAAATAAAAGTCTGAAACAGTTTTGCCTGAAGTTCTAAAACCTCTAACCAGGAAAATGATGTGTGGGATATTTTCATGTTACACAGAATTCTTTAATCATGCTTAACCTCAGTTTGTACAAAGTTCTCTTTTTTTACAGCCACAAAAGATTACGCTTCATATTAGAAAGGTCAAGAGAGATTAATTTGGTTCCTTGTACACTTGATTCATTAATTTTGTTCTGGTGACAGAGCAGGGTATTTAATCAAACCTAAAGGAAATAAAATAATGAATGACAAAGAAAGGGAATAGGCAGAGATCTCAAAAGTGTTGCTGAATACACATTTCCATCTGTGTTATGCTACTATGCTACTTTTGCAAAGATGTCTGAAGTACCCAACTCTACCTGGTGCTCTTCCTTGATGTTCTCAGGTCACACACTCCTAGTCATCTCTATTTCCTGTGCCATGGGCAAATATCTCCCCGACTCAGCATGGTACAAGGAGGGGAAGATTGCAATTTCACTTAACACAGGGGCCACTTAGTGTGGTTTTGTTCTAAGTTGCCACATTTGCCCCTGTTCCCATCCAACAGTTTCCCACCTGAGAAACTACACTCAAACTCAGGCCTCAGATAACAAGGAGATGATAAAAGTAAAAGGCAAACTTTTTGTTGTAGACATAAAGTTACAGTTTATGGACCCTCAGATCATAAGAAGAATCCCATGACTCTCTTGGGGGTAAGGCTATCACTAGGTTTTTTTGGAAAATAAATGCAAAAATGCATGCCTTACAGACAAATTCCCCAGTTCTTTCCAACACCCAGAGACTTTTTCCTCACTGTGAAAAAAAAGTCTACAATAATGGTGCTCTATGTGAAAATAAAGATGACTTGGGTTGTTTAGGCCAGACGCTTAGTATAGGTTACACTTAGGATGGATTAATGAAGGCACTCCTGTGTTTGAATCACAATGTAGTGGCCAAAGCTGAGACTCCAGAGTCTCCATGTGCCTTGTCTTGGTTAGACCAATCTGAAGTCATTGGAATAACCCTATTCCAATCTGAAGTCATTGGAATATTACATTAGAAATATGATATAACATTTTAATACAACTTAACAAAACAAACCAGAAAAACACATTTACAGCCAATTACTCATTGGAACCTCAGGGGAAAACTGTGAGAAATGAATTATTTTTATTTCAATATTAGAGATGAGCATATTACAAAGTTTCATTCTCAAGGAGTTAACAGTCAAAATGAGGAAACTTTTAATTAGACTAGTTTATGACAAAGCTATTCTGTAGGTAGACAGGTGCTAGGAGTGCAGCCTGTCCTAGCTTCAAAGATAAGGTACACATTGACAGGATATAAATCACTTAGAAAGATGGCAGTTCTTTCTTTAGGAGGTATCATAACTGAGTGCCCAGAGATTTGATCTTAAAAATGAACAACATCTCTCCATTAAAGCACCATTAAAAAATAAAAGGGATAAATTCAGAAAATAGAAGAAAATATTTGCCACTCATGTAAAAGCTAGAATAAAGAATATATATAAACACTTAAAAATGAAAATTCAAGATAAATATATTTATCAAATATGAAAAAATTACAAATGAAAGTATAAGATAATATATGTAGTTAAATAGACAAAAGATAAGTAGAAATGTTAGATAAGAAGAAAAGCATATGACTATTATGTGAAACATTTGCCTTGGCTTTATTAGTAATCATGTAAATGTTAGTGAAGGCCACAAAGAGATAATCACTTTATACTACTACATTGGCAGAAATCAAGGAGTCTAAATGAAACACACATTTTGCTGGTTGAAGTTCATTAGTACAACTAGTTTGAGAAACAATATAAAATTATCTTGAATTTCAAGCATAAGTGCCCCAGGAGATATGACATGAAACTGTATAGAAGCTCTGCTTATAATAACAAAAGAATCAAAATCACACAAATATTTGTCAACAGAAAATGAATAAATAAATCACAGTATAGAAAACAAAATTTAATATCTTCCATATAATAAAGATATACTGTAGCCACAGCAACAAAAAAGATGAAATCTAGAAATGTGTTACCAGAAATATCATAATGAACAAGGATAGCAATACCAAGAAGACTACTCACAGTTTTATACAGTTATTGTTGGTATAAAATGCAAAGACAATGAATCAATACATTTTTTTCAATCATAATGCATATTTGATAAATATTCTAAATGAGGCAAGGGAAAAATAAACACAAAATTCAGGATAAAATGGATATTTTTAAAAAGAGATTGGGTGATGGGGTTAGGGAGGGCACACAGATACAAGTTATTGATAATAAAACTTAAGTGACAACCAGTTTAGAATCTCATTCATTAACTGGAAAGTTAGACTGAATAGCCACTAAATTATTTTGTAAAATAATCCAAAATGGGGCAGGGGTTGTGGCTCAGTGGTACATCACTTGCTTAGCATGTATGAGGCTAAACACCGCATATAAATAAATAAATAAATAAATAAATAAATAAATAAATAAATAAAATAGAGATCCATCAATCTCTAAAAAATATATAAAAAAGGTCAAAATGGTGTTTGCAAAAATAATGAAATATACTTCAGTTGTGATTATGTTATTTATATCATTAATAGTATTACTGAGCTTCACCACAATCATATATGGTTCTATTTTAGCCAAAATAGTTTAATAAATAAACAAACATGATCAAAACAAAGACTTTTGGATTGGAATAAAACTATGGCCTACAAGAAATACATCGAAGAAAATGGCATTAAATTATTCAAATAAATATCTAAAACAATCTAAAAAATCTAAAACAAAATAAAGCATGAATTATAATACTACTTGAAATTATAGTAGATATTCATTAGTAATAAAAACTTAAAATACAAAAATAACTAATAACAATAAAATATTATGCCCCAAATAACAGAACATCTAAATATAAAGAGCAAAATCTTATGTAAATGCTCAGAGAAAAAGCAATCCAATCAATAACAATAACAGAAACATAAACACCTTTACTGAAATTAATTCTTTGTGATTGTGGTACTCTTTGAGGCAGATATGATTAGTAGTTTCAAAACTCCAAGGAGAAGTGACTTATTCATTTTTTCACTTCTGGAAAGTCATTCAAACCTGTTTTGAATCCAAGCCACATGGCTCTACTTTCTGTTCTTTTAATGCATATAATTGGTTGTATTTAAATTATATCTAATTATCTACATATTTAATTCTCTTCATTATGGAAGAAATTAAAACATTGCAAACATTTTCTCTTCCAACATTACTAAATTGTTTTTTTTTTTTTTTTTTTTTGAAAAAAAGCTCAATTTCTGGATCCTGGCTGCTTCAAGTATAGCCTCATTGCCAGTATCATGGTCTTCCTTGAAAACTGATGTGTAAGCAGCATCCCTAGCCATGAATTCTGTTGTAACAAAGCCAAAATCTGCATTTTTCTAAGATCCTCAGAAGATTTATATACATATTGAACTCTGGAAAGTATGGAATAAAATATAAGAAAATAGGCAAGGTATACCCTTTCATCACAATCAATAATGCTGGAAAACAATCTTTTAACAAGAAATCACTTACAAAACCTAAAAAGTACTGTTTTCAAAAATTGCTCAAAGAAAACAGAAATGAATTCACTCAATAACATATTTTTTCATAGGCAAACAATTTGAGAAGGATATGTAGTCAATCTTATCAAATGTGATCAAAATTTGGTTTCATGGTAAATTCATAGTCTAGGTTACTAAAATGATATAATGAAACTATAATTTAAATAGTTATTAAAATATACAGCAAGAATATATGAAATAGAACATAATAAATATTAATCAGTGATAATGAGTTAAAAATATGAAGAAATAACATATCATAGTCCACAAGCTAGCTCTTAGAGAAACTAATAAGAGAGATGAATTCCTGGGAAGTTCCACAAAATAGTATGAAAAAACCAAAATACCCAACCAGAAAGAGAAAACAGAGAGAACTGAACTGAAAAGGAGTGAACATTAGTAAGAGCTGACCTATTCCTTCTGGTTCTTGCCTCTTTCCTCTTTTCTTCTTCTTGATGAGATTATATGGTAATGAAGCTAAGGGCACCTCTTTGTTCAGATATTCATTGGATTGCTGGGAGGTATTTATGAATTATTAAAGACTTGGTTCTGGCTAATCCCCTTGGTGTAAAGAACTGGGCCAGGTAAAATGCAACAGTAGAAAAAGCAGAAAGGATGCAAACCTGTCTTCAAGGAACTGGCAAGCCCCAGGACTCTCCTGGCAAGAGTATTCCCTGTGAAACCTTGCCTCTGGTAGGCTGATTCTGCCTGTAGAAGGATAAGGTCAAGACCAAAGAGGATCCTGATGGCAAATAACCTTGTTTAACAAGGGACTTCCTGGAGAGTGAGAGCCCTCTTTTCCTGCTTCTACACTGGAGTCTTAGTTATGTCATCCACACAGGCCTTGGGAATCCGAATGCTCAATTGAGTATCAAAAGATACTTTACAGGGCTGGGAATGCAGCTAGTTGTAGAGTGCTTGCCTGGCATGAAGGAGGGTCTGGGTTCACTCTCCAGCAATGCAAGAAAAAGTGTGATTAATTAACAGTTTTATAAAGACAATGTTTACCAAAAGAATAAAAGTAATTAGAAAAAAAGAAATTTATAATAAATACATGCAAGTATGTAAATAAAGGCTGTTGTTGTAAAGAAATACAATAACTTAACTGTAATTATCTTCCAATTTATCGGTGACTCTATTATTCTTCTTTATTTTCCAAGTATTTATTGTAAATATGTATGGAGTTTATGCCTGGGAAAATTATATTAACCTTACTTAATATTCTTCTATCTATTTTCCATTTGCATAAAATATGTATTTCTCTTCATCTTCTTCTCAGCTTTTTCTGATCTCTCATTTTCTTTATCCATTCATCTATTGAAGGCCACCTAGGTTGGTTCCACAGCTTAGCTATTGTGAATTGAGCTGCTATCAACACTGATGTAGCCATGTCACTATTCTATGCTGATTTTAAGTCCTTTGGGTATAGCTGACGAGTGGGATAACTGGGTGAAAAGGTGGTTCATTCCAAGTTTTCTGAGGAATCTCCATTCTGCTGTCTAGAGAGGTTGTACCAATTTCCAGTATTATCAGCAATGTATGAGTGTACCTTTTCCCCATATCCTTGCAACATTTATTGTTGTATTCTTGATAACTTTCGCACTAGTTTTAAAGACACACACACACACACACACACGGTATAAAGAACTTTTCCAACATTTTCTAGGGCTCAAATTTACTCAGAGGCAGAGGTTTAAGCTTATAGCTGACCTCAAACCTAGGGTGATATTTTCCTAGAATGTTGCTGCCCTTTATTCTGCATTCCCCATTTCATCCCCTGAATAAAAGATTGTCATGTCCACAACCCAGTTATGTTAGGGGACTGGGGTGGGTTGCAAGCAAACCAAAGAACATGCCTAGAGACAGCATGGGAGACATATGGTTTATTCTGCATAGCTTACAAGAAATAAGAGACTGCTCCAAGAAGAGTTTAATGGCAATAGAGTGAAGAGATAGCACCTCCATCCCTCAAGGTGCTTTCCAAGCAGTAGCACTTCTTCCTCACAGTGTGTTTATATTAGAGGCTGGCTAAATGAGTGGCAAGAATTCTTTCCACACTCCTTCAGTTCTGCACCAGTCTCCATTCAGAGAGGGGTTTTATATGTTAAGTTGCAAAAGCACTTATGCAGACTTTATCTGCATTAGCTTGCTCAGTTTGCTTATATGACCAACACCCAAGGAGCAACGTCCAAGAAAATAGCTTTAACAGATGACGCTAACTTTTTAAATTGTATGCCTCTATTCCAGACTTGCTTTCATTATTCCCTTACCTTGGCTAGATTTTTTTGGTAACATAAAAGGAACATTCAGAGACTTTGTGTTTTAGTGTCCACCTTTTCTTTAGGAATGATATAAAGATGAAACAACAACAAAATTTGAGTTGATTCTCTTCTGAAGAGCAAGATGTCTCAATGGGGCAGACATAGTTTAAGATAAAAACTACTTGTTCATAGCCCTGGTTCATAGCCTTTACCTTCCCTGCCTAATTCTCTGCACTCATGAGGAAAGTGAACACCACAGCTGTAACTCACTTTGCAAAGGACAAAAAATGTCTTCCACTGTAATCAGCCACCAACCCAGCTTCATGCACTATAGACAAAGGAGCCAAGCTCACACCTGTGGCCTGCAGTTGTTGGGATTTAAATTATACTTTTAAAAACTTTCAGAAGAAAATTTTTGATCATTTGGGTATCTTGTTAAAGCCTAGTTTTAAGATGTAGTATGTCTTATCATTGCTCTGATTCACTGATACATTTGATCAAGTAAAGAAATACAAATACGAAAGGCAGCTCTGTCCTCATAGGAAGAGGCAGAGTCTAAGCATTCCTGTATATTCCAGCTGTGTACCAGGGGCAAGTTCAGTTTTGTCTTAAGGGAAAACTGTTCTACTCCTAGTTATTTAAATCTTAGAGCTACGATATGCAAAAGGTCTGAGGGAAATGGCTCATATGGTAGAAATACAAAGCAGGCAGCAGCACTTTGTTTATAGGGCAAAGGCATTTTAATCACTTCAGAGAAGTGAGGGAAGGTTTTGTCTACTCATAATGGAAAAGTTCTGGGAATAGAATGAGGAGGATGAGCACACATCTCAGTTCTTTGTGAACCCCTTGTTTATCTGGTTCAGAATGTATTAGGGTCTGTAAACAAGCATTTTGCCAGAGGGAATGGTTTGTGAAGTATTGGTTGACTGCTGTATCTAGTTTATGTTAATTAAGATAAGCTGTGTGGAATGTATATATACCCCTCCTGTCCTACAATAAACGGCTCCCACAAGTTGTATCAATGTACACAAGTTGCTCGTCACCTCCCCTCCCCCACCCCCCCCCACCCCCGGTTATTTTGCTGCAGCCGGACTGTGGCAAGAATGAGTTTCTACCTCCTCTTATAGTATCCAAGTAGTTTCACACTTGTTCCTATCTTTCTTATAAGAATCTATATTTAATGCATTTGTGGGTTCACAGCCAAGTAGAGAGGAAGATCCCTCCTCCCACACTTGCACCCTGTTGTCAACATTCCTCAGAGAGGTACATTTGCTACAATTCACAAATCCACAATGACAATCACAATCACTCAAAGTCAAGTGTACATGAGGGCTCTCTCTCTTTTGGTCCTCTACATTGTTTCGATTTGGACAAATGTAGAATGACATGTATCCACCATTATAGAATCATATAAAGTATTTGTAAGTGTTAAATCTTCTCTGTATTCTATTTACCCCTCATCTGGAAACTCCTGAACTGTTTACTGTCTAAGTAGTTTTAATTTTATGAGTATGTTATATATTTCTAATCATACAATATTTTCAGACTCATTTCTTTCACTTTGTGTTTAACTTTCCTCTTTCTCATGGTTTGATACCTTATTTCTCATAGTGCTTGGTAATAACCCATTGTTTAGATATACTAATTTATTTATCCATCCACCTCCTAAAGGACATACAAATTGGTTGTTTATTATAGGTTGGATCTGAAATGTCCCTTAAAAAACTTAAAAAAACTCATGTGTTGAAATCATGATCCTCCTTGCAGCAGGGTTCATTCACAAAGGTGTTTTTAGGCGAAGATTGGATGGTAAGAGCTCCGGTTACATCAGTGGATTAATCCATAACCAATGGATAACTGAATGGACTACTGGGAGGTGGGACCTATTTGGAGGAAGTAGGTCACTAGGGACATGCCCTGCAAGAGTTTATCTTTCCCCTGACCTCTCTGTCTCTGCTTCCCAGTTGCAATGAACTGAGCAGCGCCCCTACACACACTCCCCCCTGCCATGATGTTCTGCCTCATCTCAGAACCAGAGCAAAGGAGTTGGCTAACCACTACTGAACCCCTGAAACCAAGAGCCACAATAAACATTTTTTTTTTCAAGTTCTCTTGTCAGCTATTTTTGTTAGATTCAAATTAGTATTTTTGTTGAGGATTTTTGTATTCATAAAACATTTTGGGGGTAGTTTTATTTTATTATTTTGTCTTTGGTCTTGGTATCAGACTAATTCAAGATTCACAGAATGAGTTTGGAAACATTCCCTCTGCTTCTGTCCTCTGAATGACATTGTAGAGGATTGGTACAAATTATTTCTTAAATATTTGGAAAAATTCACTAGTGGAATAATTTAGGCCTGGTACTTTCTGTTTTGTAAGATTACTATTTATTGATTCAGTTTCTTTAATAGATGGATAGCTACTCAGATTATCTATTTTTTCCCATGTGAGTCTTTGCCAATTATTTTTCCAAGGAATTAGTCCATTTCAACTCGTTTCAACTAGGTTATTACATTTGTGATAGAATTTCAAAAATACAGAATTGTTCATAGTACTCTTTGATTATTCTTTTAAGGTCTGTGGGATCTGTGATGATGTCCTCTATTTCACTTCTAGTATTAGCGGTTTTTATCCACTCTCTCTTTGTCTCCTAGTTAGGAGTTTTTGATTTTATTGACCCTTTCAAAGAACCAGCTTTTACTTTTGTTTATATTCCCAAATAATTTCCTTCTTTCGGTTTCAGTGATTTCTGCTCTCTTATTATTTCTTTTCTTCTATTTTTTTGCATTTAATTTTCTAGGATAAACTTAGTTTATTGATTTTGGATGTTTCTTTTCTTCTAAACTACAAAACCAATCACATGAATTTCTTTTTAGACTTTGCTTTAATTTTATCCCATAAATTTTGACAAGTTGTGCTTCTCTTTTCATTTGATTCAAAATATTTAAACATATTTTCATGAGTTTTTTTTTTTTTTTTGCCCATGTATTATATAGAATCCCATGTATGGGATTTAACAGTTCTTTCACGGTTATTGATTTCTAGTTTAATTCCATTATAATCTGAGAACATCCACTGTATAATTTCTATTTTTTAAATTTGTTATGGTCTATTTTATGGCCCAGAGTGATGAATATCTCATGTGAAGTTGGAAGGAATGTGCATTTTGCTTCTGTGGACGGAGTAGTTTATAGATGTGGATTGTAGCCAGTTGACTAACCATATTGTTGAGAGCAACTGTGTTCTTGTTGATTTTCTGCCTGGAGGATCTATCCACTTCTGAGACAGGGATATAGAAATCTGCAATTGTGACAAAAGATTCATCTATCATTCCTTTCAGGACTATTAATTATTGTCTCAGAATTGTATGCACTCCTGTTTTAATTGCATGCATGTTAAGGATTGTTATTTCTTCTTGGAAAAATGACCACTTTATCATTATGTAATGTCCTTTGCTAGCATTAATAACTTTGCTTACTTTGAAGTCTGCTCTGTCTGAAATTGATGTAGGTACTTTGCTTTCTTTTGGTTCATGGTAGCATGGTGTATTTTTCTTAATATATTTATTTTTAACATAGGTATGTCTTTATCTAAAATGTATTCTTTTTTTGACAATTGAATCATATTGTCAAAAAAGATGTTAGAGCTTTTTAGATACCTCTGGAGTTCCTAACTCGTAGATGTATCCACCCTGGAGCCTCCAGAAATTCACCAGTGACGGTTCATTTTCCAACCCTGGGGTTTATTCTTATGGGAGTTTCTATTTGTGTCTGTCCTAGCCAGCCACAATTCTCTGTGTTTGCCTTTATCTTTGTACAGTCATGGGGACAGCAACTCAGTCTGTGTCTTCCCCTTTCCTATGAATTCAAGAAGAGTGGATGACTTTTCAGGCCATTCAACTTATTATTTGCTATTTTTAGGGTGGAATGGAAATTTCTAGGCTCCTGACATGAGAAAATCAAAACTGAAAGTCACATGTTTGTTGTTTCCAATTTTACTTGGTATAAATTTACAACTGTTCTTTTATTGTACTATTAATATTGCCTCTTTTTCGGGGGCAATAAACACTAATTAAATAAAAATAAGAATCATATACAGAATTTAAAAATCAGGTTCTACTTCTCAATTTCTGTTTGAATCTTGATGATGAATTAAAGAATGATAAATTTGACAAAATGTCAATACTTGACATCTACCCAAGGGGCCAAGAGGATATGACTGACCCCACAGAAACCAGAAGACACAAATTTACTGGAAAAGCATCAACATCCAGTCTCAACAGTGCACATTACATTAAGACTGTGCCTAAGGTTTGCAATTCAATAGAAGATAAGTTTAGCACAGAGAGTTCTCTGCGCATGATTTTCATTTGAATCGAAAAACTGCCCTTAAAGAAATTTGTTCATTGTTCTATTCTAGCTGTGTTTCCAACATTCTTATGAACATACAAAAAACTGAAGAGAGCCACTGTCATGGTGACTACATGAGCAAAAGAAGGATACTAAGAAAAAAAAGAAATAACACTACATCCTTCTGATGTTTTAAGTAAAAATCAGTTCATTTTAAGGGTAGTTTAATCTTTTACCCAATCAATATAGTTAAAGTTTTCTATTTAAATTTTTTTATTTGCTATTTTTAGGCATACATGACAGTACAGTGCATTTTGACATATTATATATACATGGAGTATGACTCATTCTAATTAGGATCTCATTCTTGCGGCTGTAAATGATGAGGAACTTCACTGGTTGTGTATTCATATAAGCACATAGGAAACTTATATCTGATTCATTCTACTGTCCTTCCTATTCCTGTCCCCCTCCTTTTCCTTCATTCCCCTTTGTCTAATCCAATGAACCTCTATTCTCCTTCCTCCTGCTCTGTGTGTTAGCATCCACTTATCAGAGAGAATATTCAGCCTTTGGTTTGGGGGATTGGCTTATTTCACTTAGTATGATAGTCTCCAGTTTTATCCATTTACTGGCAAATGTCATCATTTCATTCTTCTTTAAGGCTGAGTAATATTCCATTGTATGTATGTGTGTGTGTGTGTGTGTGTGTATATATATATATATATATATATATATATATATATATATATATATATATATATCACATTTTCTTTATTTATTTATCTGTTGAAGGACACCTAGGTTGGTTCCATAGCTTAGCTATTGTGAATTAGGCTGCTATAAACATTGATGAGCTGTGTCACTCACTATAGTATGCTGACTTTAAGTCCTTTATGTATATACCGAGTAGTGGGATAACTGGGGAAAATGGTTGTTCCATTCCAAGTTTTCTGAGTAATCTCCATACTGCTTTCCAGAGTGGTTGTACCAACTCACATTCCTACCAGCAAAGTATGTGTGAACCTTTTTCCTCACATTCTTACCAACATTTATTGCTACTTTTATTTTTGTTAATTCCAATTTTGACTAAATTGAGCTGGAATCTCAGTATAGTTTTAATTTACATTTCTATAATTTCTAGAGATATTCAATATTTTTTCATACATTTGATGACCATTTGCATTTCTTCTTCTGCAAAGTGCCTATTCAGTTATTTTTCCCATTTATAGATTGGGTTATTTGTTTTGCAGTATATTCTGTTAAAGACAAAACATCTGACAATGTGAATGGTCTAGTGGATTCAGTCCAAATGCTCAAACAGGAGCTTTCTTTATGTTTATTTTTGTAATAATCTAACACAAATATTGGGTAACACTATATTGTGGTAAAAATGTGTTACTAATATGGCACAAAAATATAGTTACTGAATTGACGTTGGTGTACACATAGTTTATAAATTATACAAACATGTTATTATACCAAAAAAGAGAAGAACTTATTGTCAGAATTGATTAAATTTTTATATATAAACAAAGTAATGTAACTCTAATCTGTCTGTGTGTGTATGAGTGTGTGTGTGTGTGTGTGTGTGAGAGAGAGAGAGAGAGAGAGAGAGAGAGAGCTGATGTTGAATTAAAAGCAAAGGACAAAAACTTTGGTCTGCCAGTATATGCGCTTTCTTCCTTTGCTGCCCGCATCACTTGGAATTTAAAATGTTTGGGTTTTAAAGAAATTTATTTATAAAAGAATGTATGTCTGACATTTTGAGAAAAGCATGGTGGTTGTGTTTTGTTCATTAATCAACACTGAAAGCTTTATTGATAACAAAGCTAATAAACAGAAACCCATGGACATTTATTCTGCAAAATCCCAGGCAAGACTGAACTAAATAAACAATTAGAATTGAAACAGTGTACAGGATTTAATTTTGAAACATTGAGATTATGCTTTGGATTAGCTTGATTTGGGGGGGGGGGTTTCATTATAGTTCATATATTCAATTAAATACATTTCTAATTTTTACCAGAATAAAATGAAATTGAAAAGGCCAATGATTTTGCAGTAGCTAAATTTGGTAACATAGTCAAAAAAATGTAAATGGAGATAATTTATTTGACAAGTTTTGATTTTGAAAATTGCTTGATCTAAAACTAAGAATAAAAGAAAAACACAGTGTCTATAAAACTATTTCAGCATAATAATATTTATATATTGTCATAAAAAATAATTAACATATAGATTCTGAATCTGTAACAAAAAGTATTTCCTTAATTAAAAATTGTATGTTCTACATAGTGGCAAAAAATGGAATATGTCAATGAATAAAATCATTAACAGAAAGTTCAGCTTTGTGAGAAAACAGGTAACTCTATAAAAAAAATAATTAAATCATATTTAAAATATGCTTTCTTTAAAAAAATAATACCAATAATATGGTATGGAATAACAGATTAACAAATCTGTGCCCCAAGCATAATTGTTTTGTTTGCTATTTTAATTATTTAAATAATTAATAAATGCTTTAAAAACATATGTAACTAAATATCACTTCTATTTTTGAGACAATTTTATTTCTCAAAACAATTTTTGATTTAGAACTACTTTAGAAATTCATCAGAATGGTAAATCCAATCTATTGCAATTAATAAATGCTCATATATGTATATGGATATCTATGTGTGTGTGTATATATGTATATACATATATGTGTGTGTATATGTGTGTGTGTGTGTGTGTGTGTGTGTATATCTATATATATATATATATACTTTTGATTTCTTTACATTTCCTTTTCACCCTCACAACTCTCTTTGATAAAAATGAGGTAAAATATATGATCACACCATGTATGAGAAATCCACTGATGTTCTGCACTGAGGAGCTCAGATCCTGGTTCGGGAGTGCTGGGCAACAATTCTGAAGCAATGAGAATAAACATGTGAAAGGACAGTGAGAAAAGAGCCTAGATGATTACTTCTGAAGAGAATGCCTCAGACAGTATGACCTGGGTTCACGTGACTGTGAGGTCACTTCTGTCTAGAGTCGGTGTTTTACACAAAGGTTTACCTTAAGTTAGATCAAGGAAGTTGACCTGTGTTGGGAGAGACCCTGGAGAATGTCATGGGTAACAGAGTACAATGACGGTCACGACACAGTGAGTGAGAACACACAGATAAGGAATCATCCTGATACATTCTGAAGAAAAACCCCAGCAGATTGTCAAGGCAAGTTTAGAAAACCTGATTCAGTTTTTTTGCCATTTAGCAAAGAGACACTGAGAGTGAGTTAGCATGATAGAATTGGTAGATTTAGGATATTGTAAACAATATACTAAATTAATCTCCAAATTAATTACTAAGAAGTTTTAGATTTTCTCTAACAAAAGATATGATTTCACCTCCCCAGAACATTTTAGATGCTCAGGAGGAAATTTCAAGAAGGAGTAGGAAGAAAGAAAGCCTTTTCACTTTTACTGAGGTGTACACTCACTGATAACTCATGGCAAACAAAACCACTTGTCCAGGTTTTTGAATGTCAGTTTAAGACATTTTGATTTATTGGGACATAGATATGCTACTCTGCACCCTATATATGAAAATTACTAATTTTAAAGCATAAGCCCACTTCTTTACAGATACATTTTATGTTTAGGTGTTTGTTCATTTGATCTGGTAAATCCTACTTGGGAAAATAATGTGGACCGGTGGAAAGAGCTAAGGACACAGAAAACATTTGTAATCTCTGGCAAGTTCTCAGTTTCTTCATTTGTCAGGTGGGGACTAATTAAACTCCCTCTTTCACATACTGGTGTTTTGTTAAAAGCTATCACCCACTGGACACTAAACACATCTGGGCTCAAAGACAAGGGAGAATGGAGGGTGGGGTAAATAGACCATTTCAGCAATGTGATAACTGACAGAAATTGGTTTAGGAACTGGAAAAGGTAAAAAAAAAAAAAAAAACACTATTCAAAACAAAAAGTAGAAAAGAAAAAATATCTCCATTGATTCTTGATAGTTGAATTGAATTTTATTAGAAAAATAAGAAAGGAAGTGTTTCCCATAAGATGGGAAAGCACATATAAAACATGGAAATGCACAGATATAGACTCTTGTGCTCTAAAAATAATATAGGAAAAACAAGATATTCTTTATTGTGGCATTTAGTTAGATAGAGGAATGTCTTGATATACAATAGCTTCCTATTTATAGGGAGTAAAATGTAGGAGTATAGTTTCTCTCAACACAATGTTATGGCAAAGCCTCTGCCCGTCTCATCTGAATTTCACTGGGAAGATACAGCATCAATGAAAAATGGATGTGAGTTAAACATTGCTGTATTCCTTAACTGTCAAAGAATTATATAGAATGCAACTGATTGTCTTGCAAAGTCATTGACCCTCCTGCACACAATGATTTTAAAACACAGTAAGTGTCTATTGGTTCAGAATTGCTCAGTCTTAGAGTAGATGATAAAATAAGTGGCTTCCTGATATCCTTACCAAAGGAATGTGCCCAGGTAAAATGGAAATTATTGAAGATGAAGATTTTGGAGAAGTTCATGCTCTCACAATCTTTTAATCAAACACTCTTTACCAGTCTTCCCTATGTGTTCTTTAGAATAACATATATTTGTTATATCTGCAACAAATAAAATTATTCCTTAACTCTGCTTATTGTCAAGGGCCTCTCCCTGCTAGTCCAAACTCCTCTCTGTACCTGAAGGCTTTGCTCCAGTCAAATTAGTTTAACATTTACCTTTCCTTTCACATCTCTGCCTTTGTACCAATCTCGCCAATCCAGATGGATTTTCATGTTCTTTTTTTCTTAAGCCTCTTTAAGACCCTAGTCAAGTCCTATATATATTACATGAGTTAAACAAATACAACCCCTCTGAGCCACTTTTAGTAACACATTGTACTGTGTCAAGTTTAAATATTTCTTTTGCACGCAGCCAGTCCTTAGAATATATATTACCAGCAATAGGTTCTTGTTCATTTTGATTGATTTGCCTTCCCTTGGCCCTGGAGTATAACCAAGATTGGGTAATTCACTGCTTAGGGAATGTAGCAACATCTTTGAATTTTTAGTATTTGTTCACTTAGTACTTTTAAATCCTGAATTATTTACATGCAAGAGGATTATCCTGCATAAATATTACATACAGCATTGGTAATAGGGTCTGAGTTTTGCTCTCATTCATTCCTTCTGGAAGGAGGTGGACACAAGACTTAGACCTTAGAGAGCCACTGTGGTTTTTAAAAGGTCATGTTTGGCCAGCCATAATTTATTCTGTGTGTGTTTCAGGAGTAGACAGAAGTTTTTCAGTTGACAGAACTTGATTATTTTTTTCCCATATAAGATTTCACAGATCTTCATAAGGAGGGATAATTTCCAAACTACACAGACCTGGAAGAATAGAAAAGTCAATATGATGAATTGGAAAAGAAAAAGTAACAAATCTGAGAAGCTAAAACATCTTACAGAATAATAATAACCAAACAGTAGAAAAACACACCTAATTCTCAATTGGAATGCCTAAAGGATTAGAAAAAAACTTTGATTTTCCACTTTCCTTCATATTTTTGAATTAACAGCTTTACTAGAAATTGATGAGATATTTAGAAAATACACAGAATTGGAAAATTTTACATTTTTATGCTTATAAATATACTTTTTTTAAGAAAAATAACTTTTCCTTTGTAGGAAATAGCTTAGAATAACAAATAACTTTCTAACTTGAATATGAATACAAGTTGAAAAGTTTTTCTCTAGTTACTTTCTTGTTCTTCTCCATCTTCTTTTTTCCCTAATATTTTGATTTAGGCAAAACTTAATCTAGAAACTGTAAAGCGTATAAAGAACGTCTTAGAATTATTAGAAAGCATAGGATCTTTATTTAACCTTTTTAGAGGTTTAGATTGATCAATTTTTGTGCATTGTCTTAGTTTTGAATATGTGGGAAAATTTATACAGTCTGAGCATTTTGAAAAGTTTGGGGATTATGCCTATAACTTCAGAAATACATGTAATGAATATAACATATAATTTGTTTTATATTTCCAAATACCTCAGATTGCTTTTCAAAATGGAAAGTTGCGAAGTATATGGAAAATATTATATATTAATTAGACAGATGTCAAATTTTTAAAAAATGGAAAAGTCTTTTAAACCATCATCCATTTCCTTAAATGATGAAGTGATGTTGAAAAGATGCTAATAAATGTTATCACTTCAATGTGACTCTTAAATGTTTGAAAACTAAAAACTCAGGATGACTCAGGAGCCTTCCATTCCAGAAAACTCAATGGGAAGTAATCAGGAAAAGGACAGTAAATTTAGGTAATCTAGTGAATTAGTCATATTTGTGGATTAAAAGCCACATTTTTGTTAGACACCATATTTGAAATTTAAAGTGCTTAGATTTTCATACATTATTGTTGTTGCTGCTGTTGTTATTTTGTGTGTGTACGTATAGTACTAGAAATTGAACCCAGTGCCTTGCACATGCTAGACAAGTGCTATACCACTGAGCTGTACTCCCAAGACTTCCATGAATCATTATTAAGGACAATTACAAAATTGTTTTCAACATGATGTCTCCAAATAATAATACCCAAGCCAATGTGGAAGAATGTTCTACTTTGATGATATAGTTACACTCGTCTGTGATTTTTATTTATGAATACTAAAGGACTTAGCACTATCAGGTCTTGCAGATGATGAACTAGAACAGATTTCTAGTACCAACTATTGTTGCTACTGGGTCCAGGATGTTACCGGCTCCATGTTAAAGCCACAGAGCTGCTTAATCGTCTCCTGCTTTCTCTACAACCTTCACAGTTTATGCTAATTAATTGCATTTGGTCCTCAGGTAAACCAATTTCCACCTCATTTAAGATGAGACAAATGTAATTTATTCAAGACTGTCCTGTTTGCTATTTATTTCCTTTTCAACTTGGAGGACTTGCCTGTTCCTCCCTGTTCTAGAACCCATCTCTCTTCCTTGGGGTCAGACCAGGAAATTTTTATCTCAGAAAAGAGCCCAATTCCTTCTTCCACTGGTCATGTCCAACTTGTCTTTCCACAGTATATACTGGCTTCTTTTGATCTCTCCCTAAGTAAAAGAACATTTTTTTACTTCTACTTTTCCATTTTCTTTGGAACTGGCATTCAGTTTGTAGACCTAAATGTATTGCCATGATTATGGTGATGATGTCATCAACCTGTGACTAAAATCTCCTTGCTTATTTCCATTTGTCAACGTAAATGAAAAGACAGAAACTTACAGCTTTTCAGACCAGGATTAAGCCCCAGGTAGGATCATCTCCAGGAAAACCATGTCCTTTCTGAAGCAAATATCAACAATATATATATTGTTTTACTCTTGAAAATAACTTTATTATTTTGGCACAAATGAAAGATTTTGTAAATTTGCACAACAAAAAGTTAATAATTGTTAGGACCCTGATGAACATCCTTTTAAACATTTCTTTAAGCAAGAATATTTATATGTATGCATGTCCTTTACAGAGTGGGATCATGTTTATCCATGTTATTCTGCAATTTTTCTTTTCTCAACACTTAGTGAGCTGCTTTCCACATCACCTAATATGTTTTTTCTATGTGTTCATTGGTGTTACATTATATTGATGAACATTTTGACTAAACATTGTATGGAAGAGCATTCTTTTGCTCCTATTCATATGTTGTGGTGAATAGCTTCTACTGTCATATTTTTCTGCTTATATGATTATCTCTTGTTGAAAATCTTGATTTTAACTTTAGTTGGGTCAAGTCATAAGCAAACAAAATTTGATAAATGTGGTCAAACTGCCTTCTAGAAAAATTATCTTGTTTCTATGGTATATATCCCAAGTGAAAAGGCATGCTTCACCTCTAATCCCAGCAGCTCAGATGCTGAGGCAAGAGGATCTTGAGTTCAAAACCAGCCTTACCAATGGTGAGGTCATAAGCAAATCAGGGAGACCCTGTCTCTAAATAAAATACAAAATAGCACTGGGGATGTGGCTCAGTGGCCCAGTGCCCCTGAGTTCAATCCCTGGAACCACCCTTCACCAAAAAAAAAAAAAAAAAAAAGTGCATACTTCTGCATATTGACTTACTAAATGCTGGGTTTCCCTAATGTTTTGAGTCTTTATTTATTAAAAATATAATATTTCACTGTTTGAATATCTATGATATTGAAACTGCTATAAACAGGTTGGTAATTTGCATTTCTTCATTCATTAATGATTTGCCTGTTTGTTGGTTGATCTTTACTCATTTTCATTTTGGATTCTGCTCCCTCTTCTTTTCCTTTTCCTTCTATATTGAATCCTTTATAGTTATTACACATATAGTTAAATTTTTGTGATTTTTTATGTTGTTTTATTTTATTTCACTGTAAAGTAATTTTTGCTCTGTTTAGTCTTTATTTTGTTGTCATCAAAATGTATCGTCTGGGGCTGGGGTGTGGCCCAATGGGTAGCAGCTTGCCTAGCATGGGTGAGGCACTGGGATCAATTATCAGCACTACCTAAAAATAAGTAAAAAATAAAGATATTGTGTCCACCTAAAACTAAAAAATAAATATTAAACAAATGTATCAGCTATTTCCTTTTGTGCTTTTTGGTCTTCACAGCATGTTTTCAAAAAGTCTTTGCCACCTTCTTTAGTAAATTAGCATCTTTCTCTTTTTATGCTCATCAAAGACTGCTTTAACTTGTTTGCTATTCTTTCTATTTTTGTTCTCCGTTTCTCAGATTATATTGTATTTTAGTTTCTAGATTTCTATCTTGGATTCTGTAGAAGATCATTGCACTCCAGTTTAACCTATTGGGTAGTGAAGAAACTCAATAATTATGGATGATTAACCATGTTTGTCAACAAAATTTCATCATATGGACTCATTGTTGAATGGGCATTTTATGTCTTTTTGGTTAGGCTTTAAATTCTTATAACCCTGTTTTTTCTTCATTGTTCTAGGGATTGAATCCTGGGTGTTGAGCAGGCTAGGAAAATACCCTATCACTGAACTACATTCTCATTCTCACATTCTTCTAAACTTTTTTGTAGGGCAACTGATAAGACACACAAAAAATCTTTAAAAGTTCTAAATTTTCTCTTCACAATTAATCCTACAGGCATAATCAAAGATACACAGAAAAGTGAACATACAAAGATTTTCCTAATGTATTTATTTATTGTATCAAAAACAACAAGAAATATCCCAGAGGTAGCCAGATACGGTGGCACATAGCTGCAATCCCAGTGGCTCAGATGGCTGAGGCATGAAGAACAGGAGTTCAAAGCCAGCCTCAGCAACTTAGCAAGGCCCTAAGCAACTCAGTGAGACTCTGTCTCTAAATAAAATACAATAATGGTCTGGGGATGTGGCTCAGTGGTTAAACACTCCTGGATTTAATCCCCAGTACCAAAAAAAAGCAACAATAACAACAAAAACACACACATACTCAAAAAAAAAAAAAAAAAGAAAAGAAAAAGAAATATCCCAGAGGTAGTAGTACAATATAAGATTGCACAACACATGTTTATAAGTTATCATTCTGTATAATAATTAAATTAATATTTTTCGTGGAAAATTTAATGATTTGGACAGTCTCATGATACAATGATGATATAAAGACAAAAATTATATCATCATTAAAGAAGTATACACTCACAGTAGGAAAAAGTTCAGAAAGTATAGAAAGGAATCATATATAAAATAAAAGTTTTCTTCCAGTTCCTTTCTTTCAACCCATTTCCCCAAAAGCAATCACTGCTAATAGTTTCACAGTTGGTGAATGTCTCTGTATTTTCACTAACACAGGTGTGCATTTTGACTTGTGGTAAAACCTTAGCAATCTGGAGAATTTTCACTATATCCCAGTTCTTATCCAACTCTCTTAATTTTTTGAGGTCAGGAATATCATTAGTATGTGTCCAGAAGTATATCTTTTTAAAATTTGTATGCCATTTACCTCTCCATGAAATGAGAATGAAAGTAATAACATTTAAATTCATGGATTGGTACATTTATTTTGGTCCAAATAGCTCTGAGATATTTTATATTATTTGTTGTCTAGTTTTTCTTTTGGAACTCCTATTACACAGGGATGGGACCAGATGGGGAGAGATTTTATTTTATGTTTTCATTAACACTATTTTCTTTTCTGGTAATGGAATATTATTAATTTATTAATTATCTGCCAGATCTCCAAATAGATATTTAGTGAAGTTGATATTTATATGAAACTCGTTCAGTGAACTCTGGGGGGTGCATACTTTTATGTTTTCAAGATTTCAAATTACTCTTTGCATTTAGCCATGTCTTCTTGCTTTTTGGATGCTGAGTCTGAACTGAAAAGTTAGCTGCAAAGGAGCAAGAATGAAATGAAGTACCTACAAGGAAGGTCAACAGAACTAGGTGAGGTCTAGATCTGTAATTTGGCAAAGAAAAAGGCTCTCGGGTTTCTGGTTTTCATTCAGAGAGCTCTGGCTTATTAAATACATAAAGCACAGGGGATCACTTCCTCCTGGATTCTATAATGTGCAACTCAGGGTTCGCTGCTCTGAAAGGTGCAATAAAAGTTTCATTTGATGAAAACTTCTGAAAAGTACAGGGAAGAATGATGCACACAGGAGGGGCACTTACTTGATGGATATAGCAGTGTTTTCATCAGGTGCAGGTCTTTTTGTTATAAGAAAATGACATTTTAGACTGAAGGAGCAAACAAATGGAGATACAAAAATATGAGAAGTGTTTAGGAATGATGATTTTAATGATGATTATGATGATGGTGATCATGATGAAAACTATTCTTATTTACCAAACATCTGCCATGTATTACAGCACTTGGGACCAAACATTTGCCATATGCCCAGGTACTAGGGATCATTAAGTATTAAAAGCTGATTCCCATTTTACATCAATCCTGGTAGGTGTTGTTTTTCCCTATTGTTTATTAACATAATAAAACCAACAGTTAGAAAGCAGTCATAGCAGTAGTTAAGAAAGCTGGGATTCAAATCTAAAGCATCTTAATGGCTAAATCTCTTGCTCTTAAATGCAACAGGCACTTGCTCCAGTTGTCTGGCTTAGCTGAAGCAAGTGCATGATGGCAGGAAAGGGATTCCCTGAGAATCCATGTTGGAGAAGAATAGAAAAGGGTTTGTTGATTAGGCTTAGCAAAAGGAATTTCAGAGTTCCTGAACAGTGAAAAGTTAAGAACTTGGATTATCTGTTTATAAGAGTGAATTGGTTTGGATGAAAAAGGAACAGAGAAGTTCAGTTGGGTTTCATTGCAAGTTGGCAGAGGAATCAAGAGACTTGAGAGTAGAATAATTATCACAGGAATGGAGAAAAGGAATTTGGGTCCAAGAGGGTCGATGGAGAAAATAGAAGACTTAACTGTGTGGGGTGTCCCAAAGCACTAGAAATGGTCTAGATATTTAGGAAATACTGGAGGATTCTTGGAAATGACACATTGAGAGGTGCCCAGAATGGTCCTAGCCTGAGCTCTAGTCTAAAATTTTCTCCTTGCCTGTCCCAGTAGACACATTTAAGGTGCTATTTTCTATAACATCCACATCGTGAAAATTTCTTACAAAGTGAAACAAATTTTTTTAAAAAATTAAAAATTAATTTTAATTAAAATCAATTTTCTAATTAATTTGTAAGAGTTGACAAATTCTTCTTCCTCCAAGGAATAATTTTATTAATTTTATAGCACTGTGTGCTACTACAGTGCTTTAGGTGACCATTGCCCTGACAATCACCATATGCTCCAGTACAGCAGAAGATGATTTGATCCTGACTGTTCAGTTTACCTTTCTGTGTAGGTCATTCAAAAAGCATTTGATGTGGATTTTTAAAAATAACTTTTGATACAATAAAGTATTATTAAGCTCAATAATACCTACTGCCTTCTAGGAACCCTAGTGGCTGGTCATCCATTGGATTGTGAAATGCCATTTTTTTTTTTCTGTTTGTGTTCCTGCTGGCTAGCAATCCTTCATCCTCCATTAGTTCCATCAAGATGATTATAAAAGTGGGTGGAGAAATGGACACCGCCAGTAGTCCAATTACAGCTTATTGGAGAGGTCAACCCAGGAGTGCAGACTCAGATATTTCATAAAATACAAGGAGAAGCAGAGTTCTGAGGCTGAGGCTCCTTTCTTATTACCAAGAAGAGGCTTCCTGGGACACTGGACTGCAGCCCAAAATTGGGCAAAGAGGAGAAGAAACAATTGACTCCAAACCAATTCTGATTAAACTTGCAAATCTGGAGTCTTTGCTTTCCTCTCTTGTGTGGTGCCAAGGGTCAGGGTTTCAGCTGCCCGTGGTCATGAGGCTTTTTCAGCCAGTTCCTCGCAGGTGCATTTGTTGTACACAGAAACGTCTGGCACAGGGATGGGTTTTTGCAGCAGGAGAATAAGATACATCTCACATGTCAGTTTTCTTTGGCACATTTTTATTAGGATTTTTCTTCATCTTCCTGAATGAAAGTTGCAAATTGGAGAATTACTGTCATTTTCAAGTGAGAGGAATGAACTGTCTTCCAAAGCTTTCTCAGAAGTGACCCATTTCAGTAGTGGGACACTTTCTTGGGTGTTGAGGGACTTTGAAATGGATTTTGCTCCTGGAAAAATTGGTAATGCTTGTGACAATGCAGAGATCTCTTCCCACAATAAACAAAGCAATTAATGTGTCTTTAATTTGCACCTAACCAAACAGAAAGGGTACATTTATTCCATGTGACATGTAGACAAATTTTTCTTTAAAAACAAAGTTTCATGCTGTGACTACAATTAGTGTAATTGTCAGCTCTTCTCTAAAAACAAATATGTATTAAGAGAAACGCCAGTATTGTGCCCTCCTCTGGTGTGAAAATGAGACAATCAAAATCTATTGTAATTACCTCAGTGATATTATAATTAGCAACGATTAAGTTATTCCATGCTGATTTTTTTCCTCTTGGCTACAATTAAAAAAGTATATATCTTTCTGCTGCACATTACTGCTGATCATTTTACCTCAATACATGTCTGGTAAGTGGATAAATTAGAAGTAATTTTAAAGCACAACTCCGTTAAAACATATATCTTTCTATTTAACTGCCTTAACCCTCTAGACGCGTCTGTGTTCCCTGTTGTTGGCTGAAAAAGAAAGACTTTCCCCCTGGTTTCTTGTTTAGAAATCAAACGTATTTTTAAATAGACATTTCTGGATAATAGGTTTTTTGTTTGTTTTTTAATTACAGATATCCAAATGATTATGATGAATCATTCAGCTCTTGCCAGGCGTGCCCACCTAGCTCCAACTCCCTACATTAGTAATGATCACTTTTTAAAATAAATTGCTCAAAAACTGGCTGGCCATACCATCACAGCAAGTAAAGGATCTGGGGAGATGTGTAGAGTCGCATTTAAGTTGGGAAAAAAAGTGAATGAGGCCACTATTGTACATGTCTTTCATTTATCACATATATTTATATATATATTTTTCTTGTATATATTTTCATGCCACCTTTCCCTGCTTTTCTGTTGATGGGGAAAATGAAGAAGTGAGAAAAAGGAGATTTGATTACAACTTGTAGCTTCATTCAATTTGTGAGACATGAGGTGGTTATCGTGGGGCCATATTCATCTCAATTATTTAAAGCAAAAGAGGCTCATTTGTCTATACATCTTATTACCAGAGTTTCTGGTTTTCTCTGTTTCTTCTTTAGCAGAGGCAAATTATAAACTTATGTTTTCTTTGAAATACTTATGACAGTGATTCAGAAGGGTAAATGTGTAGCCTTAAATAATAAAAGCAGAAACATACTCCCTTACCCACTGTGCCTTGTTTTGCATGTTTTCCATGACAATCTTTAACCAGTTCTTATATTTTAAAAGTGTTTACCCAATATGTGTGTGTGACTTTTAAAACAGCAATAGTAGCATCATTAATGATGAGGTTTTGGATAACCAAGGCATGGCCCTTGGGCACTGACAAGGGGTCAGTTTATAAAATACTTGGAAGTTGCTTTTCTTTCAGTTGAAGAAGTGAGTGATCAGGAGATATAAGTCATGGCTTGAGGGTTTTGCTAAGTACTTGCATTTCTCTAAGGCTGATGGTGGTAAACAATAGCAGAACTAGGATCACTTTCAGTATTTCACAAAGAAGTCAATTGATGCAGGAAGACATACTGATTTAGTAAAGAACAGAAGCATGCAGGTCTTTCCAGGATCACGTTCTTCTCAGGTAGAGAGGAACTTATAGACGAAAGGAAATACAGCCACAGGGGCAGGTAGTAGGGGAACTACACTTACAGGATTTCCAAGGAATCATTCCCATGTGCAAAAACATTCTCAGCTAATTGAGATGACCACTATTTTGAAAAGGAAAATTCATTTTTAAGAACTAAAGCACTGTAGGAACGTAAGAGAATGTAGGCAAGTCTTCTAAGATGAAAAATGTAGTAAAAATTTATGCAGAGTTTCCAGAGAGTGCTAATTCTTGAATTCTTTCTACAGGACCTGTGGATTCTCGCAGAAAGTTTCCACCATTGGTTTAATGTTTTGCGGTAGCCATTTGAAAATACTTAACCATTTGTGGAACAAGTAGCTCTGATTTTTATTTTGCTTTGGATACTGCAAATTACCACATCCATCACACCTTCCCATTCCCTAGCTCCTCATGTGGTAGCAAAAGAAGTCCAGTGGTTGACAGTCATGCTGCTTCTTATCTGGAGTGGCTGGAGTGACACTGTCGAGAAAGACTGTGTCAAATAAGACACTCCAAATGATGTAGACATTCTGGATCCCATACTTTTCATAGAAGGATGTTTGGGCCTGAAGTGAGAGTGTGTGCAAAAGAACAATTTTACTTTTTTCCAAACATTTACTTCACTATTTTTTTTCAGAAACATTCTGCATTTGCATCCAAACTGATTAAAATATAATAATAATAAACAGAACGTGTTATGTTATAATCACGCAAAAACATACACAGACGAACATGCAGAAATATACACTAGGAGAGTTGTTTTTCAAACCCAGACAGACATTGTGAAATCTGTGCTATAACTTTAATGACACATCTGTTTAACTCTGATAGTGATATAAAACTTGGTTCCTGTTAACATCTATCCTTACTTGTTGATGGCTTGTGGGGGTGGGGAAGCCTCCCCACTCTGGGATACCCATTAGTGTCTCTGTTTATGAAGTTACACCTTACAAAGTGAGCTGTTGGGATGCTTCGGTGGCTCTGAATACCTAGTCACTCCTCCACAGCTCCATCAGTATGAGTTTTGTTTAATACTTCTTATTTATTAGCAAGTTGACAGCTCTGTTAATTCAATGGATAAGACTTCTCCAGAAGAAATGAGACCAGAGCATGGGAAAGAAGACAGGTCTGCTTTTGAGTGTTTTTGAAGTAAGGCAAGAAGGGAGGGAAGGTAATGACCCGGCCAACATATGCCACCCATGACAAGCCCACCTGGTATGACGGACCTGCTTCACTTGAAACCCTCATTAAGGTTTATGGAGTGAAAGGAACAGGCATCTATTCATGCAAGATCCAGGATGTGCTCTTCCTCCTATTGGAACATGATCCTTTACATGGTTGCTTTTATTCTTTCCAAGAATTCTCAGTGAGTTTCCATACCCCAAGGCTTGCTTCACTTGTCAATCCCCTTTCTTTGCAAAAAAAAAAAAAAAAAAAAAAAAAAAATTGCCCAGCTTCTGCTCTTTAAGATTAAGAACACTAGTGATCACTTTACGGTTACAGGGATTCACTGAAATAGTTATTGTGAAGTAAATACTACAACATGACTGAAATCTCTCCTACACCCAATGTTCTTTCTGTTCTCATATCTACTTATAATATAGAATAACGAAGGCTGTGTAGGTCTTATTTCTCTGTACGCCAATCTAGGATGTATAAATTTAGCCATGCTTTTATTTATTTATTTTTTTACTTTGAGTTTCAAATTAAAAAACAAAACAAAACTCTTCCTTTGAAGTCTAATATATGAAATGTTTGTACTAGGGAATTTTGAATTAAATTTAAACAGGGTTCCCTATATGGAACTGAATTTAGGGTTTTCCTTATAACTTTTAGATATAAAGCATCAGATAACAACTCAGTGGAGTGATGCACTGGTATTATTATTATTTAAATTGAATTCTGGAGTCTGAGTGACTATTCTCTCTATCCCTGATATAAGTTTGTAAGACTGATGTTACTTCAGCTGGTATTCATTTCACCCAAAGGAAGAAGGAAGAAGAAAGAGAAGAAAGGAAAAAGTGAAAAAGAAAAGTGAAAAAATTTCAGCATTGACTAATGATGTCATTGCTGCCTAGATTTCAAATTGTTCCAGAGATTGTGAGAACAAGAATTACAGTTGGAAGGGATATGCACTCAGAAGAATGGTCCTCTAGCTATAATGATAAGAAAACTATGTTAAATAGCTCCTCTGCTGCTTTTTGTGCACAGGAAGAGTAATCCCATTAAAAGTAATGACTGTCCATTGCTCACTATAAGGACTGCTAATGAGTGAAGTTTATTTGGGGGGTAATGAGTCCCTGCCTCTTTTACCACTTTACAAATTGATGACATGGATTGTGTCTAGAATTCTGAAGCTGTGGATAGAATTCTGACACTTTAAACAGAGAACACAACTAATTAACCCTTAAATATCTCCAGGTATGAGTTGCGTATCAGTAAATGTAATTTAAAATCTTGCGTATCTGGGACCCAAGATGTCAAACTAGAGAAAGGCTACATTCCTTGTTGCTCTGTGACTCAGATTCAAGCAGAGGAAATACTGTTTCTCTGCGAGGCGGCCCTTGCTGCTCAGTAATCCTCTGCTGTTTGCCCATGATTGTCTGTGGTAATCACAGCCCTTTGCCAGTATATAGCCTGCCTTTTGCTTTCAGATTGCTAGCTGACTGCTGCCTTTTGCCCATTTGCCCGAATGCTGGCTTTTTGCCTGCCCATCGCCTACTGCCCTATGTCCACCTGCTGGGCACCTGCTATTTGCCTGCAAAATGCCCTGGGAGCGCCTGCTGCCTGCTGTTGCCTGGAAGTTCATTGTCAGGGTACCCACAGGTTTGGTTACATGCTGCCACTGCCATCTTGGGACACTGACCAGGGCCTAGGAATTTGAAGGTTTGCTGCTGCCACCACAGCCATCTTGGAATGTGGCTGCCTCAGTCTGGGGACATGGGCCAAGGTCTGGAGATATATTGTCAGGGAACATGCATCGTCTGTTTGCACTTGAGGGCTTCTTGCTGGGTGTACTAGTGACTGCCACCTGGTTGCCTCTTTGCAGGGTCTCTCACTTGTGTGGGTGCATCCCTGAGGGTCTCTCTGTAAGTTGGAATGGCATTGATATCTGTGTATCAATTCCCCTTGGTCTAACCTGGGGAATCTGAAGCCCAGGTCCGTCAGATTGCACCTGGGTCTCAGTGGGCCATTCTGGGCCTGACAAGGCTATGGAAAGCTGGAAACTGGGGGCATTTCCATGCAGGACGGGGAGCACAAGTTAGAGAAACTGGAGAGAACTGGGCACTTTCCAGTTCTGTGAGTCCTGAAGACTGTGGGGCCAGCTACAAAGGGTGGAAAAACTGGAATAGGACTGAGGGAATCTTGCTATTGGCTTTCCAAGCCAACTGGTCCAGCACCCACTGGACTAAAGCTAATATTGCACTTCAGAAAACCCCATCTATCAGTGGAGAAGGGAAGCTGAGAAAATGTTTGAAAGACAAGGGAAACAATTGCTCAATTTTCCATTGAGAGTTTCCTTTTTTGTTTTTGTTTTCCCTCTCACTCATATCTCTACCATCTTTGAATCCAAATACTTTTCATGCATCAATTTATTGAGGAATGGGATATCAGAATAGTATGTTATAGCTTTTGAATATTTTTACCTATGTTAAGTAATATTATTTACTTATTTCAGTAATATTTTTACTTATTTTTAAAAATCTATTTATATATTTTTTCTCTCACTTATCTATTTCCCTGGATTCTCTTTCTCACTTCTCTCATGCTAGCAGCCAACCTCTATTAATTCCTCCTTTGAACTTACTATAAATTTTTACCTCTGTCTTCTCTCCTTCTCCTCATTAACATCATATCTTACACTACTTCTGTTCCCTCTTTATCCATCATTTAAAATGGTAAGCCATTTTAGCAAAATTACTGTTTTTATCGTAGACAATAATTGAACACATCATTTCTGTTTATTGCGACAAAACTGTAGGTGACTTAGTAGGAAATATTTGGTTTAAGGTTGTATATTGTTTGCATTGGGTGCTGTTAATATTGGTCTTCCCCTTAAAGGTGAGGTACTGGAAGCCTTCAGGGACACTGTTAGAATATAGGGCACAAACTATACTACCTCAGATCCATAGTGCTAGATGGGAAGACACCAAACAACAACAACAACAAAAAAGCAAGGGAACAAAATGCCTCAAACAAACCAAGACATTCCGACAACAGAATGCATAGACAACACAGTACAAGAAATGTCAGAGAAGGAGTTTAGAAGGTACTTAGTTAGATTCATTTTCGAAATAAAGGAAGGTATCAGACAGAAAATACAGGAGGCGAAAGACCAGCTTAATAAAGAGGCAAAGATTATTCAAAGGAATTAAGCAGAAATCCTCAAAATGAAGGAAACAATGAACCAAATTAAAAACTCAATGAAAAGTATCACCAACAGACTAAGACAGAACCTCAGGCAATGAAAGCAAAATTTATATTCTTGAAAATAAAGTCGACTGTAGATAGGAAACCATGAAAAGAACCTCCAAGAATTATGGGATAACATAAAAAGATTTATCAGATAGATGATAGCATGGAGGAGATACAAACCAAAGGAATGCAAAATCTTTTTAATGATTCAATATGTGAAAATTTCTCCCATCTAAACAACGAAATGGTAAAATCAACTACAAGGGGCTTACAGGACCCCAAATGTACAAAATTACAGCATATCCACATCAAGGCACATTAAAATGAGAATGACTAACATACAGAATAAGGATAGAAATTTAAAGGCTGCAAGAGAAAAAATATCAAATCACATATAGGGGGAAACCAATCTAGATCTCAGCTAATTTCTCAACCCAGACCCTCAGTGACAGGAGGAACTGGAATAATGTAGGTCAAACTCTGAAAGAAAATGGATGACAACAGAATTTTATATCCAGAAAAACTAAGTGTTTAGATCTGAAGATGAAATAAAAGCCTTCCATGATAAACAAAATTTAAAAGAATTCACACCTAGAAAGCCTTCACTGTACAACCTTCCCAGCAAAATATTCCATGAGGAGAAGATGAAAAAAAAATGAAATCCAGCAAAGGGAGGAACCACACTAAAAGAGAAGTCAATCAAAGGAGAAACTAAGTCAAGTTAAAAAAAATGAAAATGATCTGTAATACAAATCATATCTCAATAATAACCCTGAATGTTGATGACCTAAACTCATCAATCCAAAGATATAAACCAGCATACTGGATTTAAAAAATGACCCAACAATATACTGTCTCCAAGTGACTCAACTCCTAGGAAAAGACATCCACGGGCTGAAGATAAAAGGTTGGGAAAAAACATATCACTCACGTGGACTGCATAAACAAGCAAGGGTTTCCATCCTAGTATCAGATAATTCAAGAAAAAGTTAAGCAAAAGAGATAAAGAAGGACATTTAACACTGCTTAAGGGAATTAATTATATATCATCAAGGCATAACAATTGTGAATATATATGCCCCTAACAATGGAGCATCTATGTGCATCAAACAAATACTTCTCAATTTCAAGAATCATATAGACCACAACACAATATTACTGGGTGACTTTAACACTCCTCTCTCACTACTGGATAGATCTTCCAAACAAAAACAACACAAAGAAACTATAGAACTACATAATACAATAAATAATTTAGACTTAACAGAGTACCCCATCCATCATTGAGCAAATACACTTTCTTCAAAGAAGCACATGGATCCTTCTCTGAAATAGACCATATGTTTTGCCACAAAGCAACTCTAAGCAAATACAAAAAAAAAAAATGAAAATGAAAATACTACCCTGAATCCTATCAGATTGTAACACAATGAAACTAGAAATCAGTGATAAAATTAAATATAAAACCTAATACAACACCTAAAGACTAAATAACATGTTATTGAATGGATTCGAGAAGAAATAGGTAGGAAATTAAAACAATTAGAGGTAAATGAGAACACTGATACAATATATCAAAATCTCTAAGACACTACGAAGGCGGTGCTAAGAGAAAACTTCATTTCACTGAGCACATTGATTAAAAGAATAAAAAGTCAACAAATAAATGACCTAATATTATACCTCAATTCCCTAGAAAAAGAAGAATGTATCAACACCAAAAGCAGTAGAAGACAGGAAATAATTAAAATCAGGGCGGAAATCAGTGAAATTGAAACAAAAGAAACAACTCAAAAAATTGACAAAATGAAAAGTTGGTTCTTTAAAAAAATAAATAATATTGGTAAACTCTTAGCTACACTAATGAAGAGAAAGAGAGGGACAACTCAAATTACTAAAATTTATAATGAAAAAGGAAATGCCACAACACACACTACTGAAATACAGAAGATAATTAGAAACTATTTTGAAAACTTATACTCAAATAAAATAGAAAATCCTGAAGACATCAACAAATGTCTAAAGACACATTATCTACCCAAATTGAATCAGGACAACATACACAAGTTAAACAGATTAATTTCAAGCAATGAAATAGAAGACATCTACAAAAATTTACCAATCAAGAAAATGATAAAATGACAAAATGGACCAGACCAATTCTAAGCCAAGTTCTATAAGATCCTCAAAGAAGAATTAACACCAATACTCCTCAAATTACTCACAAAATAGAAAAGGAAGAAACCTTTCCAAACTGATTCTATAGGCTAGTATCACTCTGATACCAAAATCAGACAGAGACATGTCAAAGAAAGAAAACTTAAGACCAATATTCCTGATGAGTATAAATGCAAAAATTCTCAATAAAATTCTGGCAAATTGCATACAGAAACATATTAAAAAGATAGTGCAACATGAACAAGCGGGGTTCATCCATCCCAGGGATGCAAAGTTGGCTCAAAATATGGAAATCAATAAAGATAATTCATCACATAAATAGACTTAAAAACAAGAATCATATCATCTCATATCATATCATATCATATCATACCATATCATATCATATCATCTCAATAGACGAAGAAAAAGCATTTGAAAAAATACAGCACCTCTTCATGTTCAAAACACTAGAAAAATTAGGGATAATATAAATACATGTCAACATCGAAAAAGCAATCTATCTATGCTAACCCAAGGCCTACATCATTCTAATCAAGAAAAAATTGAAAGTAGTTTCTCTAAAAACTGAAACAAAATAGTTCTTTCACCACTTCTATTCAACATTGTCCTTGAAATTCTATCCAGAGCAATCAGACAGACCAAAGAAATTAAAGGGATATAAATAGGAAAATAAGAATTCATACTATCATTATTTGGTGACAACATGATTCTACATTGCCGCAGTCCAGCTGCAGCAAAATAACCGGGGGTTGACGAGCAACTTGTGTACATTGATACAGCAGGAGTGGGAGCCATTTATTGTAGGACAGGAGGGGTATATATACATTCCACACAGCTTATCTTAATTAACATAAACTAGATACAGCAGTCAACCAAAAAGGAATCTCCATACTTAATGGCTTGCTGGCATTACTTCACAAACCACTCCCTCTGGCAAAAGGCCAGGCACCATCTTGACTTGTTTACAGACCCTAACACTATATTTGAAGATACAAAAAATTCCATGAGAATACTTCTAGAAATAATAAATAAATTCAGCAAACTAGCACAACATAAAATCAATAATCATAAAAAGTTTATTTTCATACATCAGTGATGAATACACTGCAAGATGAATGAGGAAAACTATCCCATTCACAAAAGCCTCAAAAAATGAACAACAACAATAAAAAAAAAAAAAAACAGACAAACAAAAAAACCTTGAGAATCAACCTAACAAAAGATGTCAAAGACCTCTATAATGAAAACTATAGAACACTAAAGAAAGAAATTGAAGAAGACCTTAGAAGATGGAAAGATCTCCCATGCTTTGAAATAGGCAGAATTAATATTGTCAAAATGTCCATACTACCAAAATCATTATACAGATTTAATGAAATTCCTATTAAAATACCAATGATATTCTACACAGAGCTTAAGAACAACATGAAATTCATTTGGAAATAGGAAAGATCCAGAATATCCAAAGCAATTCTTAGCAAGAAGAGTGAAGCTGGAAGCATTTTGACGCCAGATCTTAAACTACAGTACAGAGCAATATAACAAATACAGCATAATATTGGCACAAAAAATAGTTATACAGAGCAATGATACAGAATAGAAGACACAGAGTCAAACTCACATAAATATGGTTATCTAATACTAGACAAAGGTGCCAAAAACATACACTAGAGAAAAGATAGACTATACCACAATGGTGCTGGGAAAACTGGAAACCCATATGTATCAAAATAAAACTAAACCTCTCTCTCACCATACACAAAATTCAACTCAAAGTGGATCAGAAACTTAGGCACTAGAACAGAAACCCTGCACTTAATAGAAAAAAAAGTAAGCCCAAATTTTCATTATGTTGGCTTAGGACATAACTTCCTTAACAAGACTCCTAAAGTGCAAGAAGTAAAATTTAAAAAATCAAGAAATGGGATGGATGCAAACTAAAAAGCTTCTTTTCAAAAAAGGAAACAATTGATAATGTGAAGTGAGAGCTTCAGAATGGGAGAAAATCTTTTACAACACACATCTTAGATAGATCACTAATCTCCGGTATGTATAAAGAAATCAAAAAATTCAACACCAAAAAAACAAATAACTTAATATATAAATGGCCTAATGACACTTCACAGAAGAAAAAATGCAATCAATCAACAAATATATGAGAAATGTTCATCCTTTCTAGCAATTAGAGAAAGGCAAATCAAAACTAATCTAATATTTCATTTCATTCCAGAGTGGCAATTATCAAAAATACAAGCAATAATAAGTGTTGGTGAGGATGTGAAGGAAAAGTCACACTTAGTCATTTCTGGCAGAACTGCAAATTGGTAGAACCACTGTGGAAAGAAGCATAGAGATTCCTCAGAAAACTTGGAATGGAACCACCATTTTACCCAGTTATCTCACTCCTTGGCTTGTACCCAATGTTCTTAAAATCCACATACCACAGTGACACAGCCACATCAGTGTTTATAACAGCTCAATTTACTAGGGAACTAACCTAGAAGCCCTTCAACAAATGAATGAATAAAGAAAATATGGTGCATTTATATAATAGAATATTACTCAGCCTTAAAGAAGAATGAAATTATGGCGTTTGCAAGTAAATGGATGGACTAGAGAATATCATGCTAAGAGAAATAAGCCAAACCCCCCAAACCCAAAGGTCACCTGTTTTCCCTGATGAGTGGAAGCTAATCTATAATTGGTGAGGCGGGTGGATAGGAAAGAATGAATGAACATTGGATTGTGCAGAGGAGAGGGAAGGAAGGGGAAGGGATGTAGGGATTGGAATTATGGTGGAATGAGATTGACATTAATACCCTAAATACTTGTATGATTACACTACTGTGTGACTCTGCACCATGTTCAGTCAGAGGAAGGAGAAGTTGTGCTATATCTGTATACAGAATGTTAAATGCGTTTCACTGTCATGTATAATTAATTAGAACAAATTAAAAACTAGAAAAACAAATCAATTTTTAAAAAAGAAAAAAGGATCGTGTATATCTTTTCACTTAAATGGCCCTGTACTTTCAATAATGATTAGCATTTCTAAATTCTAATGTTGCTACGTATTTTTTGATACCATTCCCTTTAATTTTCATTAAGAGGTAAATGTAAAGATTTGCACAAATTAGACACTATGTTTAAGTCTACTTACCCAAGGTCATTCCAACAGGTTATTCTTTAAACAAGGATCTAGACTCAGTGTTTTGAAGGTTCCAGGAACTCATGCTATTTCTGTGTTGAAAATAGCTAAATGGTATTAACAGGCATGGCTGTTGGAGATGATGAGGAGTAGTCACCCCAGGTGACTACTCACCCTCAAATTCATATGTTAAAGTCTTAATCCCCGGTGTCTTTGAATGTGACCTTATTTAGAAATATAGAGTTGTTCCAGAGGTTGTTAAGATACAATGATAATGGAGTACGTGGGCCTCTAATCCAATAGGACCCCTGTCCTTATATGAAGAGGAAATTGGTGTATCAACAGGCAAACAAGCAGAACACATGTGAAAATGAAGACAGAGACTGAGTTCTACAGGTGAAGGAATGCCACAATGCCAGCAAACCTTTAGAAGGTAGGAGAGAACTCCAAATCGCATTCTTTCTCACAGCCTTTATAAGGAACCAATCCTGCTGGTATCTTGACCTCAGGCCTCTCACACCCCACAAATGTGAGAAAGAAAACATTTGTTGTTACTACCACCCAGTTTGTGGGGCTTTATGATGAAAACCCTAGAAAACCAATATGCTAGCTAATGGAACTTCACGGCATTGCCGTAACTATTGGAAACTGATAAGATAATACTAAGTATGTCCCATTATACCCTTTTTCAGAAGCAAATTTGGGAGATTATACACCTATATTATATGTAAATACACATAGAGATGTGTCCTTTATTTGAGGAGGAAAAAAGAACAATGTCTGCCACAAAAACATTTCCAGTGAAAAGTCACATTTGTGATTCTGTCCTGAAGGGATATAGAGTAGTTTTGTCTCCAACATGCCCTGCCTGGGAAATACAGCTCCAGTTAAAACCCTCTCTCTTTTATTATGCTGTGGGAATTTTTCATAGCACTGACCCTACTGATTTCTCAAATTAGGTTAGTCCATGAGAAAGAGACTGGGGAATTCAAGTTTCCTTTTTGTTAATAAGACTTACGAGTAATAGCTGCAGTTCTTGGTTCAAAAGTTGTTATCTGAATCTGCCTACAGCAGAAATCAATGTGGATAGTGGGGAGGAAAATGCACAAAGTAGGAAAATCCTTGTAGTATTATATTTTCCCCTCTATCTTTACCCTAGGACCATAACAATTCTTCTAATCAAGTTCAATGTTGCAAATTGGTTTTAGATCCTTAAAGACATTCAACTGAAGAAGCATATTCTTTCTAATTTCGACCCTTGAAGCTCACATGTCCTTCACTGGTTGTTGAAAAAAGTCTAAAAATAGGAACGTCTGTGGCAGTGCATGTTTGCAATTATTGATATTTGTTCACACAGTCCCTGTGAATCCCTGTACGATGGTAACACCTACCATGCTGCAATACAGACGTCTATTTATTGTCTGTGTCACCATTTAGATGATCAGCTCCATAGCAGCAGGGACCAAATCTTTCCCTATTTTTTTTCCTAACTCCTTGTTTTTCAAAGTGTGGTTCCTAGCCCAGAAGCACTAATACCAACTTGCAGCTTGTTAGAAATGCAAAATCCTGTTTCCCTACCTCAAAACAGCTGAATGTTCAACAACCTCTCAAGGGATATTGAACCATAAAGATGGAGAAGCACTCCTCATGTGTAGCCTGGCATGTGAGTGATGTTCACTACTGCTTATTTTGTGGCTTGATTTACACATAAATGAACCTGAGGGACATAGCAACCCTTGTAAGATCACTATAAAAACTTATCTCTTTCCTTTCCTGAACTTCAGAGAGTTTTTGCTGACATTTTACCTAACCAGGAAGTAAAAAAAAAAAAAAAAAAAAAAAGAGATCCCATATTCCTTTTGAAAATGGAGTGGTATCCTCAGGGTTTTGGGAATCCTCCCTTCACCACAAATATCTGATTCTCAAAACTGCTGGCCTTAATCCAGAGGTCCCCTTTCCTATGTTTAGTGTTTGCCCGCTTGATTTCTTTTCTTTGTTGGTCCAGGGCTATTGGAAACTGGACTTAACTATTTTTTAAATGAAGTCAATTTAATTTGACTTCATTTAACGAATAGTAATTTCCCAAAGTCTTCACACTGAGAGTTAGGCTTCAACGTATGAATTTGGGAGGGACACAGATATTCATACTATAGCAGAAGCGCTCACTAAGTGCTCATTAAATGAATGAACCAAGTATAGCCTTCCACAGGCAAAATCAACTCAACAATACAATGAGAGAAACATAATTGTTATCATTCCCTTTTAGAGATTTACTTTACAAATAGGTAATGTAAATCAAACACAGGCTACTTGACTCCAAATAACAAACACTTTCTATAAAATAGAAATACTACTGTACATGTGCTCCTTTATATACATGTGGTCACCAGTCACTAAATATATGCACACATGGTATATGTTTCACGGGACTTGTGCTTTAAGCATGTGCTATGTTAAATATCTTTCTCTGCTGTCCTAGAGACTTAAGTCAATGTTTGTGTTCAACATGTATGGATATACATTTGACTTACATAAAAAAAATTTTGAAATCCAGTCCATTTATTAATGGAGCCAAACCTATATTATTATTTATTCAAATGTATATTTGTATTTATGATTGATTTAAGACCATAAAGAAAACATGACTATAAGGAGAAATTTCATCAATTTCATGCCTATAAGAGATATCTTGCTAAGAGGGATGGCACTGGGTTGTTATGCTTTAATTTGCAAAAGAAATATGGGGTAGTCAAAGGAGATATTTTTTACCCTACCAATTAGGAAAAAAAAAAACTTGTATTGATAGAAAACAGATTTTCTCTGTTTCACTTTTGTTACACATGCTGAGAACTCCAAAGGAGATCAAATTATACTGTCTCAAAATTTCATTACAGAAAGTTTACCCAATACCCATATTTTGACTTGCAAATAAATTTAGGTTAGCATTTGGATGAGCTATAATCTCCTCTAGTATTGTATCGATTTTGGCATAACTGACAAGTTTATGATGTATTATAATGTCTTCTTCTTTATGTATTTCAAAGAAAACTGAAAGAAAGAAGACTAAGATGTTGATACTACTGCAGGGTTTCGTGGACAGTGACATTCCAAGACTGAGGAAATGGATGATATGCTACCCAGGTAACACTATTTTGAGAACCTAATGAGTTAACTCATTATTTTACAATGTTATTATGCTAAAAAAGGCATGGATGCTATAATATTTCTTAATTCCATTTTGATTTATCATCAATAAGGTTAAAAAATTTTATTATTTTGAATTAAGCCTGTTAGTTTTATAAAGTTTTGGAAGCTAACAGAAAGAAGGGAATGTGGGTTAGAGGAAAAGAAAACAGAATCAATGGTCATATTGGTGTTCTAAATTTTACTTTGAGCAAGTGGTTGTAAAGAATAATGAGTTTTTCATGTTCATTGATGATAGATCAACCTGGAAAAAAATTAAAGTGAAAAGTTATTTCAGTTTCAAATGACTTAATTGTTTTTATGTTTGATATTTTTGGAAACCAAGAAAAGTTGTTATAAATATACATTCTGCAATGTAAGGAAACAACATTTTTCTTAACTGATACCATACATTTTTCATTTTTTAATTCTTCACATTTCTGCACCAAGCAATCTACAGCTATTTCTTTACTCACAGTGAAGTCTATGAGAAGATAGGAGAGCAGAAGCCAACTCTTCTCTGTGAATTGATGGTAAGGATTTATTTAAATCATAATTCTTCCAAACAAGGCATAAGAACCCCACATGTGCTACAAAGATCTATTGAAGTATAAGAAAATGCATTAAAATGTATGGTTATTTCCATGTGATAAAATAAAAAAATTAAGCATTATTAAAATTTAATATGTGGATCAGCAGAAGCATCCTCATCATTGATTAGTACGTCAGATACTCAGTCATCAGATGAGGTCAGTTTTACAAAGGGACCCTGACCTAGTGATCACTTTCAGCATGTTGTGGGATCTAGCAATTCATGTTTTTTCCTGATTAAGTGCTTAAGTAGTACACAGAAACCTAGTTTTAATTAACTGACTGATTAAATGAACATGGCTTATAAAAATAATATGTGAAAAATTTAATATTAATTTTAAAAATGATGTAAGACAGAAGTCCTCAGTACCCACACCTCCAGATAAGGAGAAGAAAGAACCTTTGAAAATGTTGTGATTTCTATGTTATTTGTCAAATAACTGAATACAAATAAATCTCCCAATTTCAGCATGGGTGAACACACATATACACACTCCTATAGGCACACACAGACACAAACTTTAGAAAGCTGATTTTTCTAACATCTTTATATGCTCAGTACAGTGTGACTGTACTGAGCATATAAAAATGTGACACCTTTTTATTTGTCTCTATGATAAACTGATTTACAAAAATAGGATTAAAATTTGCTGAATTTCAGTAACAGTCTTTGTGTAACTAGTGGATATGATTGACAGAATATTGTTAAATTTTTGTCAGATCTTTCCTAACTTCAACAACCAATTTAAATAGGCAATTGTAAAATACTGAAGTTAGAAGCAGACTTTCAAATTTCTTTTGACTTTGATGGGAAAAACAGTATTTCTGTTATGCAGAGATAGCCTATTAATAATTTTAATAGATAAAATAAATAGTGTTAATAACTATTATTAATGAAATTAATTTTGTGGCCCATACTTTTTTACTTTCTATCCTTCCATTCAATACAATACACCATGAGTACAGTACTGTAATTATGGAATCTATAAAAACATCCATATATACAAGTTGAAATTGAATATGTTCATAAGCTACTATGAAGTCATAAGGGCATTGATATTTGAACCTATGTTGATCTTGCCTCCCCTATTTGATGGCACATGATTTTTTGTTGGTACAGTATTATAAGAGACAATTTTATTGATGATATTAACAAAATGTTTATGAGCATTTGAACCTGAATGAGTAATGTCAATTTATGCTGTTTATTTTCATTGAGAATACTATATAATTAAGGTAAAATATAGTAAAACTTCATTAATCCAGATTAATTAAGAAAAAAAGCCTATATGCTTTATTGACTTTGCCGGAGGTATAAAATTTATTTTAAATGCCAGGCAGGGTCTTCTATTTTCCAAAACACGTAGTGACATGGTAAAGAGGTTCTGAAAAGAGAGGAAACCTTCTTGATTTTCAGTTTGCATATACAAATAATTCCATTATTATATGCAAATACATGCCTCCCCAGTGTTTGAACTTTTTTGCCTTAAATAAATATTCTCGACTACCATTTTGTGTACCTTGATAATTTGCCCAGCAAATTACTTTATGCACAGATTTGTTTCATTCCAGCCTCAGCTTATTTACCCTCATTCTAGATTAGCAAGGCACAAACCACTTAGACTTTGTGGAACTCTTCTCTTCAGTCCAATAACCAAAGGCTTTAAATCTTGAATTTCTGTTTCAAAGTCTTGCAATCTCTTTGATGAATGTGGCCTTTCTTTTCATACCCATTACTCCTACCATTATAAAAATGAGAGAATCTAGCTCTATTTTTCAGCTAAACTGTCTGTTTTTTCACCTTAGAAGATTGGTGGCCCTGAAGTCAGGAAGTGTAGAACTTAAAAGGTCTCAGAAGGCAATAGACCTTGAATAAGCTGTTAAACAAGAGAATTGGGAGTCCTTTGTCATCATTCTGAGAACTGCATTGACGGATGTGAGCAGGGCTCAGTATTGGTTTTAGATAAACAAGACAAAGGCAAAGATTGAGAGTAAGTGTTGAGGCTAAGGTTTAGAAAAGATGGTTTCAGGGAAAAAAAAATGTCAACAAAATAACAAGGAACTTTGTTATTTCTCTATTGACTTTCCTTATGGTCAGGTTCACATCAAACAAGCTGTACACTGAGCTACCTCCTTCTCAGTGGAGGTCAAATCCTGCATATTTGTGGTGCTCATTAACTTTCCCCCTGTCTGTCCAAGAAGGAAGGCACAACTTCTCCACTTTTTACAGGTAAAAGGTAAAGGGTAAAAGGGTAACAGAGTAATGGGAGGAGTCAGGAGGACAGAAATGCTGTAAACACTTTAAAAGGAAACTCCCTATCCCGGAGTAGAACGCTGGAAGCTGCCCAGAGAAAGATTAGCTCATCCCTATAGAATCCCAAAGAAAAGAGATGTTGGAATCACAGACAATTCATTGCCAGGATCCATATAGAACCTGGTACTTTGCACAGAGATTCTCAATATTATAAATATGTTTCTTTTCATTTTGTATAATTTGATCTATTCTAGTAAAATTTTGTGCCCTCTATGCCCCTTTTTGAGGAGAGACAAACAAAAGTGAGATAACTTAATAATATCACATGGCATTCCATAAATATTTATATTTATAATTTTTATGTGTCAATTAAAAATATTTAAAATTAATATAATAACATTTAAAAATTAAAAATGGTGAATAGGACTAAGTTGGCAGTCATTCCAAGACTAACTAGAATAGTCATTGTTCACTTTTGGATGCTCTTCTCATCTTTCTCTGACATCAATGAATGACAGCCCTCTTTCCTGGAAAACCTGCAAGGTGATGGGTTATAAAAAGCCCAAGGTTCAGACTGGGCATGTAGATCAGTGGTAGAACGTTTGCATAGCATGCTGGGGGCCCTGGATTCAATCCAGCACCACCACCTGAAAAAAAAAAAAAAAAGGTCCAGTGAAGCCATTATTGCTATTGAAATGCACAGTCAGAAATCCACCTCAGATCTGCATCTGCTATAAATGATCTTCCTGTCATGTTTACCTAGTTGTGGACTATCCCACCTGCACACAAATTCTAGCATAGTCCCTATCACTACTTCTTCTCACAATTGGTGTCATCTCTCATGGGACTGTTCAGTGTAACGTGCTTATACCAGATTTCTTAGTGAATTTCTCAGAAAGTTCAATCCTCAAGATAAGAAGTAACCAGAATACACTTGAAGTAATAGATAGTAGCTACAGAAAACCATTACTGATTGACTGGAACATGGTTAAATCTCAGATTTTCACTTGTTTACAACATATCTTATCTCTAAGACACTTCACTTTAGTAAGTTGATCAGCAAGAAATGTTACTTTCAAGAGACATGGTAACTGTGTATAAAGTTCAAGTCTTATAGGGTAAAATGGTAAGTACAGAGAGAATTTTTTAAAAAAGACAAGCTGTAAACACTTTTTTTCTAGAGACACAATGAGGATTAATTATCACAGTTAGTGTAATACAATTAGAATAGTTCTTGGTAGGCAGTATTAATCTTTTGAGACATTTAGAGAAGGTATCTAGGAGAAGATTAGAAGTAATCTTTCTAGTCACTGATGCATTTATGATTTCATCCATCTGTTCTTTCATGGACCCATCTACATATTTGTGCATTCAAGAAACAAGCCCATTTCAATGTGAATATTGTGTGCTAAGCCATGTTGGGGGGCAGCAACAGAAGTACACAGAAGAGTGTTATAGACTGAATTGTATCCCACCCCCTCCAACAAATCCAGATATTAAAGGCGTAATCCCTAATATAACTGCACTTGGAAATAGGATCTTTAGGAGATAATTAATATTAAATGAAGATATTGGGGTGGGGTCCTCACTGGTAGGACTGATGACCTTATAAGAAGAAAGGAAGTCTTTTCTCTCTGTCCATCTTTCTGTCTGTCTCTCTCTATCCTCTAGCATGCATGAAGGGAAGGCATATAAAGACCTAGCCAAAAGCCAGAAAGAGCATTCACCAGAAACTTAGCAAAACAGTACTTGATTTTTCTTTTTTTACTTCTTAGATTCTAGAATTGTGAGAAATTAAGTCTTTGCCATTTAAACCATACAGTCTAGGGTATTTTGTTATAGTAGCGCAAGCTGACTAATATGAAGATAGCCTCCAATTTACTATAAATTTAGAAGGTAAAAAAAGCATTTTTATGCTTTTCTCATTTTTGAGACATTGCAAAATCATCATTATTTAATCATTGGTCAAGTATTAACAATTACCAATGTATTGTAAGTACAGTTTGTCAGATATTTTAAAAAGTTATAAAAATGATTGTTGTAAACCTGCATTCTGTTTTAAAGCCATCACTAAATTATCAGTAAAATCTCCATACCCAAACTAGATTTTAAATGAGAATGGCATTGTGATTTCTACTTGTGGGGTGACAGGATAGTCATCCATTTCCCAATTACTATCCCTAAATAAAGCAAAAAAAAAAAAAATCTCTGCATATTACCTGTGAAACAAATACAAGACTCTGAAAAGCAGAGAGAAGAGGAAGAGTATTTAAGGAGATTTAGACCCCAGAGAACAACATAGTAGTGAATTCTCTCATTCTTCTTTTGTCTTATAAATCTCATACTGGATATTGGACAGAAGCAGGCAATCTGGTTCAGAGAAGTTTCTAAAAAATTAACAGATACATAAAGAAGCAGGCAACCAACAAAACACCAAGAAACTAAAAGAGGAGTAGTTTTATTCCAAGTGCTACAGTAAATTATTTATAACATAGTTTTTAATAAATAATCAAAGTCATACAAAAATATCAGAAAAGTATGGTCCCCGCCAAACTGGATAAAAACAGTTGTTGTAATCAAGGATAAGCTCTTCACTTAAAGTCATATACCAAGATATATTATTATATCCTAGGCAAAAAAATTAAACTCCAGATTTATCATGTAGAGTGATCTTCAACCCCATTCAAGCAAATGAAAATTAATTTCAAAAAGAGATAATAGGAAATACTACAAAGACACTGAAACTAACAACAGAATTCTAAATAATTCCTGAATCAAATAAGATGCATCAAGGGAGATGAAAAAATATGCTGAATTTCAGTATAATAAAAACTTCACCTATTCAAACTTGAGAGGTATAGTTAAAGCAATTCTGAGAATAAATTTATTACACTAAATGCACATATTAGATAAGAATAAAATTCTCAATCTGTAACCTAAACTACCATCTGAAGAGGTTGGTAAAGGAGAACAAATGAACCAAACAACACTGAATAAAATAAACCATAAAGGAGGTTTCAAGATGATGGGATAAAGAAAGTCACTTTTCTGGCTACTCCATGGTATAAAACCAAGAAAGCAGATAAGCAGCTTCTCAGCAAAGTGAGTGAACAAAAAAACAAAAGAGGAAGATTTTACTGGAATTTAATACTGGACATTCAAAGCAGATCAGGGACTCAGGGAGTTGGATATAATAAAAAAGAAAAAAAAACCAGCATACCCATTAATTTGGCCTGAGATGTCAGCCAAAAGGATCCCTTTGCAAGCAGATTGAAGGGACAAGGGAATTAAAGACACCCACGTTTTTAGGAGGCTGTGGTGTATCTGGATACAGAGGGTTTAGAGATGAAACTAAACTGAAAGGCATGTTGCACAATATCTTTGAGCGAGAAAGAAGTCCCATTTCTCCTTTTGATGTGTGGAAGACAGAGGAAGAAGCAATTTTGCAGCTGAAGCACAGGGGCCTATGGCTGGGGGAGCCAAATCCTGGAAAACCTGAGTTTGGCCTAAAATACAGGCCTGGCAAATATTCGCTGCACGACATAGAATGTGCTTGAGTGACCAGGAGAAAACCAAAAATGGAGAGAGTTTACATAAGGGAAACCCACTTGGCTCTAACCCTTCCCTACAAATCTGGCTGCTTGCAGGAATTGCTGGGGAAGACATGCCTGGATGGAAACTTGAAAGGGCCAGGGAGGGAGAGAGAGAGTTTGGAGACTGCACGCAAGACCAGGAAATGTGGGGTCTGCAGGTGATGTAGTGAACTAAGAATTGGCTCCTCCCCAAGAGTGGAACACAGGGGAAATTCCAAGGTTACCATCTTCTAATATGGACTGGCAATTTCTGGGCCCTGAAGGTGCACTGATGTAAAATCCATAGACCAATTGGCATTCAGCAAAGAGTCTGGAGCCTCCCTAAGCCTAAACCACACCTCCAGGAGTTCTGCCAACAGGATTACCTATCTCTCTCCAGCAGTACACTTGGAGGGTGGGGCATCATGCTCCAGATGACACCACCTAACAATGCTGAGAAGAGAAGCTAAACTCTACTGGGAAAAAAAAAATCTTAATTTTTCATTGAGAAGTTTTGTTTTGTTTTGTTTTGTTTTTTCAATTTTTTTTTTCTTTTTTCTTTTCTCTGTTTAATTGTGACCTTAATGAATCATGGACATTTACACATATTCACATTTCTATTTTTCTAATTTCTAGCAATTTTTAAGCCAGTTATTTTTCATGTATCATTTTCTTGAGGATGAGAATGTTTGATTAGTATATATTACTTTAGTATTGTTTTATTTTTAATTTGTAAAAGTTTTTTTACTTCAAATATATATATATATTATTCTCTCACCTGTTTCCCTTGATTCTCTTTCACTCTTTTCTTCCACTAACAGCCAATCTCTATTGATCTCTCTTTCACTTTCTTTATTTTTAACTTCTATCTTCTCCTCTCTCATAATCATCACATCTTATATCACTTCTGTTCCCTCTATGTTTGCCATTTAAAATTGTAATCTTTTGCAAACTTATCGTTTTTGTTGTAGGCAATAATTGACTAATCAATAATTTCTGTTTATTGTAATAATTAACATTGTAGATGCCATAGCAGAAAATATTTGGTTTAATGCTCTATATTGTTTGCATTAGTTGCTGATCTTAATTTCTCCCCCTAAATAGTGTTCCTGAAGGTTTTCCTTCAGGAACACTACAAGTTCACAGGGTAGAAACTCTACTGCCTCAGATCCATATTGTTAACTGTGTAGACACACAAACAACATAAAAAAGCCAAGAGAAGAAATCACCCCAAACAAACCAAGATACTCTAGTAACAGAATCCATTGCCACCAAAGTGGAAGAAATGTCAGAGAATGAGATTAGAATGTACATAGTTAAACTGATTTGTGAAGTAAGGATGATATAAGGAATGAAATCAGAGAGAAAATACAGGACATGAATGATCACTTCAAAAACGAGGCAAAGATTCTGGAAAAAAAGCAAAAATCTGAGAAATAAACCAAATTATAAATTGAATAGAAAGAATCACCAACAGATTTGACCACTCGGAAGACAAAGCCTCAGACAATGATGACAAAATATATAATCTTGAAAATAGAGTCAAGCACTGAGAGAAGATGGTAAGAAACTACAAACAGAATTTCCAAGAATTATGAGATAACATGAAAACACCAAATTTAAGATTTATCAGGATAGAGGAAGGTGTGGAGACATAAACCAAAGAAATGTATAATCTTTTCAATAAAATACTATCAGAAAATTTCCTAAATCTGAAGAATGAAAGGGAAAACCAAATACCAGAAGCTTACAGAATGCCAATGTAGAGAATTACAACAGACCCACAGCAAAGTACATTATTATAAAATTTCCTCACATACAGAATAAGGATAGAATTTTAAATCCTGAAAGAAAACTGAAGGTAACATTTAGAGGAAAACCATTCTGGATCTCAGCTGATTTCTCAACTGAGAGTGTCAAAACTAGAAGGTTCTGGAATAACATATACCAAGCTCTGAAAGAAAATGAATGCCAACCAAAAATTCTATATCACAGTAATATTAAACCCAAGGAAAACAAAAAAAGAAAGAAAACTACAGGTAACTACCCTTCATTAATGTAGACTCAAAACTCTTTAAGAAAGTAAGACACATAAAATTCAATAGTATATAAAAATAATTTGATATCATGATCATGTGGTGTTTACTTTTGCTAATATAGTACCTTAAATTTAATTGATACTATCCACCACATTTACATGCCAAGTAAAATAGTCATATGACCATATTGACTAATATATAAGAGGTACTTGACAAAATTTAGTACTTGTTCATGATAGAACTCAAAAAACAAGACAAGTGACACTCCTCAATTTGATAAAGTCAATTGATTAAAAAAGAATCTAGCCATGCATGGCATTACATGCCTGTGATCCCAGGTACACAGGAGACTGAAGTTGTAAGATCATAAGTGTAAGGACTAGCCTCAGCAACACAGGGAGACCCTGTCTTAAATTAAATAAAAAAGGATGAGATATAGATCAGTCGTAGAGTGCTTGCCTACCATGTGCAATATCTTGGGTTCAATCTCAGTACTGACAAAGAAAATATACAGGAAACATGATAAACAGTGGTAAAAGATGGAATGCTTTCCCCCTAAAATCACAAATAAGGCAGGCAAGAATGTTTTCCTCATCTCTATTAATGTATTGCTGGAAGTTCATATCAGTGGAATACTGAAAAGAAAGGTAATGAAATGTACTCAGGTTGGAAAGAAAGAGTAAAACTCTACATTCATGATAGGATATATAGAAAATACATCAAATGAAATTGTTCTATTTTATGCATGTTCAAATATGTAACAATGTATCACACTATTATGTATAATTATAATGTATCAATAAAAAATAAATGTTATAAGAAGAAACAAAAATGAAAAGAAATTCCCAAGTAACCAACATACTCAATTCAACAACCAATTAGGAAATTTAGTAAGGTTGGAAAGTACAAGACAAAAAAAAATGTATTTCTATATGTTAGCAAAGATTATATGAACACCAAAATGATACTGTAGTGTTTATAATTACAAAGTTTAATTATTTAATTACAGTTGGAAATTTTGAATTAAGCAGCATACTGCCGCAGTCTGGCTGGGCACAATTCAGGAGCCACGTGTCAAAAGAAATGAACTTTATTTTTAGAACCACACACACCAAACCACACAGTTCTTCAGGAAAACCTTCAGAGCCCAACTGCCACCAAGCCTCTCCACCTCCCCCACTCCTCCTGCTCTTGAGGCCGATTGGCTGGGTCGCATGGGCGGAGCCAAAAAAAGTCCCCCAGTGAGCAGCTCCATGGCCTGAAAGGGCCGGGAAACAGCCCAATGAGCATCACCACAGAGGAGCCAATCAGTTGGTAGCTAGAAGTTTGCTGGAAGCTGGAAGTTTGCTGGGGCCCCTTCAGCTGTGGCTCTCAACAGCATACATCTAACCAAAAATATTTAGGATTTACATGCTGAAAACTCCATGAAACTGATAACAAAATTCAAGTATCAAAGCATAAAACCATACCATACTCACTCATGTAAAAACAACACAGTACAAATGTCACTTGTCCCTGAAATATAAATAGGCTTTATATGAGATTCCTACTAAAAATGTTAAGCAGATTTCATGTGGTTATGGATAAAACTATTTAACACTCATATGTAAGGCATAGGGACTAGAATAGCTGAGTTTTAGAGGAATACGTATATCTGATATCAAGACACTAAAGAGCTGGAGTAACAGAGACTACAATGGAAAAATAGACACAGATTACATAGAGAATCCAGAAGAGGCCCCCCACACAAACACACAAAAAAAAACTAATTCTGGAAAATGTTCAAATGAAAGATAACCATGTTTAAAATGGTGCCAGTGTAACTGAAAATCCATAGGCCAAAAGATGAGTCTCAGCACAAGCTTGACTCTTTATACAACAATTAACTAAAAACAAATTTTAAATGCAAAATATAAAATATAAAAAGTATTAGGACAAATAAGAGAACTCATTAGACTCCAGGGCTAAGTTGTGAGTTCTTATTCATTGTACTAAGAGTATGATTTATAAAAGGAAAAATGAACAAATGGATACTATGAAAATTAAAATGCTGGCTTTGTAATGAATCTGGCTATAAAGATAGGAAAACAATCTATAGACTGGAAAAAGTGCAAAGTACATATCCAAAAAGGACTACTGTGTAGAATATGCACAGAACTGTTAATATTCAATAACAAAAGAGCAAAAATAAAATACAACCAAACAAAAAGCATTTTAATTTAAAAATGGGCAAAATACATGAAGAAAAATTTATCTAAAGTAAAGGTGCAGATAGCAGTAAGCACATGAAATATGTTTATCATCATAAGTCATTATGGAAATAAAAATTAAAATCACTATGAGATATCCCTATTAATGTCAGAATGGCTAAAATAAGACACAGTGAAAACATCAAATTCAAGGAGATCCATGCAATTGGATTATTCACACATTCTTGTCAGGAAAGTCAAATTACCTTTCGGGAAAACCATTTGGCAGCGCCTTATTAAACTATAGTTAGAACTACCGTACAACCTCAGCTATTTCACTCTTGGGCATTTATACCAGAGAAATGTAATTATATTCACTCCATCTGTACCTATATGTTTAATAGAAGTTTAACCCATATGACTCCAAACAACCTAAATTTATTAAATGTGTAAATGAGTTAAAAAAGGTACCATTTTCACCAGAGAATGATATCTAGAAATAAAATTTAATAAAAGGAAATATTGATAATTGCAATAATGTAAATGAACCAAGAGTTATGTTGAGTGGGGAAAATCAATCTCAAAAGTTTACATACTAAATAATCTATTTTATAATATTCTTGAAATGAAAAAAAAAATTTGCAAAAAGAGAGCAAGTCAGTGTTTACCAGGAGTAAGAAGAGGGTAAGAAGAGAAACAAGTATGCCTATAAAAGGGAAACTCCAGGAACTTTTGTGGTTATAGAACACTCTGCATCTGCACATTACCCATGCCAATATCCTGGCACTAAAATTGAAATATGATTTTGTAAGATATTATCATTGGGGAAACTGGCTAAGGGGTACATAGAAACACTGTTGTTTTTTTTTTTAACAACTATATGTGAGTGTATAATTATCAAAATGTTTAATTAAAAATGTGAATTGCATTAAAAACTCATTTTGTACTTGAAGGAAGTATGGTGCATTGCGGAATGCATCCAAGTAATCACTAGGTGTTCCATTTACTACTGACTCAGTATTTTAAGCATCCCATTACTGTAAAGGCATTAGACACTGATAATTAACAAAATCAATCATAATTAATTCCTTCAGTGTTCACACACTCATAGTATATATTTCCTGAGGTATTTCAGTCTAATTTGACATTAATGGAGATGGAAAATAGTAAAATGATTTTGGATTTATAGAATAATGTACACCAATTCTACATAAAAATGTTTTTTGTCATCTAGAGGTACTTGTGGCTTTATAAAGCAAGAATGGGAAACTCCAACAATTCATCAAGATCAGTTCATCATCATGATGAATTTTATATGAATAGCACAGATATGGAAAAATTAGAATATTTTACTATCTTGACTTTTCTAAGTTTAGGTTATGGCTTGATTATATTTCATGAGCTTGAACAGAGGATACTAATAATGCTGATGATCTATCAGAGTGAATATATCTGAAGTGTTCAATTGGGTGAGTTTTGACACATGAAGACTCCTACAAGCCACATCCCCGTGACACACTGAAATCACTGCACAGCATCTGCTCATGCTCCTACCACAAACCTGTTAGTTTTTATGAATGCACTACTTCCCTTGTGTAGTGTATATGTGAATTTCTAAAATACAATTTTTAATTAGGTAGTTGTGAGTTGTAGGGTTCTTTGTACTTTATGGATATGAGCTATTGATCAGAAATAACTAGCCCTGCCTATATAAAAGTGAAACTCTACAGCATGTGCTCTTTGTGTTTGGCTTATTTTGCTTACCATAACTATCTTTGGAGTCATGCATGATATATCACATATGAATAATTTGTTCATTCCTTTTTATTGCAAGAAACATATCATTAATGTGATATATTTATTAGATTTACCCTGGTCTATTCATTCAATCAAAAATATTGAAGGACATGTGATGTGAGTTGCGTCAAGTTTTGTTTTTTACAAATAAAGCCACTATGTACATTTGTATTCAAGTCTTTTATGGTCATACTCCTACAATTTACCTTTGTCAAACACCAGAAATGGAATGAATAGTTCATATGTCATTGGTATCTTTATTTTTTTTCAGAAATGCAAAGTCAGATATTTGTTTGTTTCAGATAAGGGAGTAGATATGTTAGCTGCCATTCTACCTTTACTGAATGTGAAAGTCTTCTGATAAATAAATACCTGTTCATCTTTACACCAAGGCTGCACTGTAATCAATGCTGTAAATATACATTAAGTTCTCAGATAGGAAAACTTTTTTTTCCTTTTTGTTTTGGCTATGCAAGTTCCTTTGCATTTCCATATGAGTCATACTGTCATCTCCTGCATCTTAACAAAATAATTGCTTGTATCTTTACTGAGGTTGCATTAATTCTGTAGACAAATGTGGGGATAATTAGAATCTTAAGCATATTGAATCTTCCAATACAAAATATGCTCAAGACACCATTTACTAAATTCATCTCATCAAATTATGTATTTTTAATGTAGATTATTTGCATATATTTTATTAACTTTGTTTCCAAGTATTTTATGCTTTGATGCTATTGAAAAATACATTGCTTTTCTTAATTTTTCAATTGGATGCTTTTTGGCATATAAATGCAGATATTTAATATATACATATATAACTATACTCTGTGACTTTGCTAAAATTATTTATTAGTTTCAGTAGCTTTTTTGTGGCTTCTGTAGGCTTTGCTTTGACATTCTTAGCTGTTAATAAAAATAATTGCACTGGCTAATACCTACAGTGAAAAACCTCTGTTGCAATTTGTCCAGAATAGTCAGGAATTACTGAATAACGGCAAGCACCTTCACTGTGTCCCCACTTCCATCTCAATTAAACTGATTAAACAAAGCCAAATGCACTACCCAAACCAAACACATAAGATCATCTTAGTGGGACAGCAATATGTAAATGCATGAGGTCATTCAATGCTTCCCTCTAAAGCCTTGCCATTCCACTCCTTGCCTTTGAGTCTGTCTTAATGCAAGTTATGGTGGCTAATTCCCCTATTATGCAAGCTCTAAATAAATAGCTTCTACTCATTCTCATTGGGTGGCTATTCTTTATTTATTTCGACATTACAATTATATTCTTATATATTTGCAGCAAACAATATAAATATGAAATTAACAAATGAATTACTTTCACCATAGCACCAAAAAAGAATAAGATACTAAGGACTAGTTTAGCAAAAGTAACAAAATACTCCTACACTGAAAACTTCAAAAAAAAAATTGCTGATACAATAAAGAAAATATAAATAAATTTAGAAATATGTTCTCTTTATAAATTTGAGAAATCAACATTGTATGATGCAGGATTGATTTTCAGAATACTGGTAAGAGGCAGGGATTTGAACATAATACATTGCAGAGTTTGAAGACAGAGAGGACAGGAATCCTGAAGCAAGAAATGTAAGAAGCTTTAGAAACTAAAAATGACAAGATTATGTGCTATCCCTAAGAGCATCCCGAAAGGAATTTTGTGCTGCTAGCATCTTGATTAGGGATTAGATATATGCTTGGCTTAAAGTTAGAACTGTAAGAAAATAAATTTGTTTAAAATATACTTAATATTGGCTAGGGATGTAGTTCAGTGGTAGAGGGCTTGCCTAGGATATTCAAGGCCCTGAGTTTAATCACCAGCACTGCAAAATGAATTACAAATAAAATTTAAAAACAAGTAAACAACATTTATTGTTTGTGTTAATTTGTTACAATAGCAGTACCAAACTACTACACAAATATACAACTTTGTATCTCATAATCCAAAATAAGCAAAGAAAATAATAAATACTAGGATAAAAAGTAATAACATAGAGAATACAATAATAGAGAAAAATCAATAAAATCAAAAGTGCTACTTTGGAAAAATTAACAAAGTTGATTTGACCTGTAGTTAACTAAGGAAGTAAAAAAAAAAAAAAGGAAGATTTGAAGTATAAATATCAGTAATGAAAGAAGTGGCATGCATCTTAATTTTATGGAATTAAAAACATTATGAAGAAATGCTATGAAAATTGTGTGTCAAAATTAGATAAACTAGATGAAATAGACAGGTTTATAAAGACACAAAGTATCTTACATTATTCAAAAGAAGTACATAACAGAAATAGGATTATATCAGGAAAACAAATGCAGTAGTTAATTCAAAAATTTCCCTAGCACAAATGAATTAATTCATCAATGAATTCTAAAATACATTTAAGAATTAATACTAATACTTTAAATCTTATTCTGAAAAATAGAGAAGAAATTTTTCCCAAATCATTCAACAAGAATAATGTTACTTTGGCACTACACCCAGGTGGGTATGTTACAGAAAAAAAAAAGAAAACTATAGGCCAATAGCTCCTAAAAATATAAACAGGGAAATCTTCAGTGAAATTCAGTGTATTTTGATGAACAAAATACAGCAACAACTGAAAAAAAGACAATAATCATGACAAGTAGAATTTGTTGCAATGATGCAAGGTTGGTTTAATATCCAAAAATTCATCAGTGTAATGTACCATATTAAAAAAACAAGAACAAATGCCACATGATTATTTAACAAGATAAAGAAAAGACATTTGGCAAAAGCCACAATGATAAAAACTAAGGATTGATTCAATGAAGTTGTCCTTGAAATCCTCAGCCAAGTTCATAATTAATGGTGAAAGACTAAGAGCTTTATACCTGATAACACCAAGAAGAAAAAGATGACCCACTCCAGTCATTTACACTCAACATTGTAGTGGAGGTTAGAGCCTAGGCAATGAAGCAGGGAAAAGAAATTTAAGGTAACCAAATACCAAAGGAAGTAGCAAATTTTCTACATTTGCAGATTATAGGATCATATACATAGGAAATACTATGGAATTGACAAAAAATAACAGTAGCATGAATAAATTGATTCAGTGAAGTTTTGGGATAAAAGATCAAAATACAAAATTTACTTTTGTTTCTAAACACCAGCAATGTACAATACATAATTGGAATGCACAAATTTCATTTAAATCATCATCAGTAAGAATAAAATAGTGAGGAATTGATTTGCCAGAAGATGTATATGACAAGTTTCATTTAAATTGAAAGATATTGTTCACAGTAATGAAAGAATATTTAGAATATTTATATAAATAGATGGCATTACATGTTAATAGGTCAGAAACCTCAGCTCTGTTAAGATGACAGTACTGCTCAAAAAGATCTGCAGATTTGATATAGCACTTATCAAAATCCCAACTACATTCTTTTTTTCTAAAAATGGACAGGCTGATAATTTACTTTAATGAGAATTCAAAGGGTCCAGTATAGACAAAACAATCTTGAAAAATACAAAAAAAGTTGGAGCACTCATGTTTTCTGACTTTAAAACTTTTCACAAAGCTGGAGAGATCAATATACAGTAGTTCCTGCAAATGAAGACATATTTATTAATAAATAAAAACATATGAGTCAAGAAATACAGTCTTGCTTTTATATTTAATTGCTTTTGACAAAGGTACTGAGATAATTTCTTTTTTTCAAAAAAAAAATGGTGTGAGAACTACTGAATATTCACGTGGAAAAGAATTGTATTGGATATCTTCCTGAAGTATCCACAATAACTTGCTCAAAATTGTTCATAGGTAGAAATAAAATGTTTAAAACTGTAGAACACTTAGAAGAAAATATAAGAGTTAATCTTTGAGAACTAAAGTAATGGTTTCTTTGTTACAACACTAAAAACACTAGGGAAAAAAATTAAAAAAATAGATTGTGTTAATTTCCTTCTCTTCAATTGAATATCCAAGTGCATCACTAACAATTTCCTATTTTTACAAAACTTATGGTGTCATTCAGCTAAGCTTTCTGCTACTGTATAACTAAGAGCTTTATTCTTCAGCTCTTGAATGGCACATTCCTCATTTCCTTCCAGTCTGTCACCAGCAGCAATTTCTAAGGCCGTATCTCTAGCACCTAAGCTGCTTATGACAATTTAGGCATTTACAAGATTCCATACCTTTCTCCTCTATGCCCAAATTTCCTTAGCATCCTCACTAGCTGAGCCATTGATCTCAGTTTTTACTGAGAGTCTGTTTATGGCCAGGTATCATACTTCCAAAAATTATCCCAGCATCTTCTTACTCCAATTCCAAAGTGAATTTCTACATTTTACGTATTGGTTACAACAGTACCACTTCCGGCATGAAGATCTGTATTCGTTTCCCACTACTTCAGTAAAAATTTATTATAAACTTTGTGGCATAAAAAGAGCAAATTTATATTTTAAAATATATAAATAATAGGAAGATCACAAGTCTCATTGGTCTAAAACCATTTATTTGCAGCAATGTGTTGCTTTTCCATGCTCTAAGGTGAAACTATTATTTGCCCTTTTCACTTTTTCAAGGCCTTACACAGCCTGGCTTATGACCCCTTCCTACATCTTCAAACCTGGGCACATATCATGTTATCTCTTTTCAAACAACCTGTTCTATCATTACATCTTCTTCCTGATGGAAAAGCCCTACATTTTAGGATATTTAGCTTAATCACACCTGAAAAGTCCCTTTTGCCCTGTAAGTTAATGTAGTGACAGTTCTCATGGATGAGAAATTGAACATCTTTGGGAAGCCATTATCCAGCCTATTAATGGAGATGATCAAGATTAAAAAGGTTTCTGCTTCAAGTGACAATATCAATAAAGTAAAAAACAACAAACAGAGTAAGAGAAACTCTTTGCAAGCCATGTATGTGATAAAGGGCTTGTTTCTGGAATATATCAAAAATTCTTGTCACTAAATAATAAAAAGATAACTGACCAATCAAAATGGACAAGGGATTGGAATAAATGTCTCTACAAAGAATGTATACAAAAGGCCAATAGTTACATGTAAAGATTCTCAAATCATTACACATTTGGGAAATGCAAATTAGAACCACAATGTTGATAGCACTTCAAACTCAATGGCATGGGTAGAAGCATAAAAATAATAACAAATGTTGACAAAGTTCTGGATATATAGAATACATATGTCCATGCCAAAAAAATTGTACATAAATGTGTGTAGCAGTTTTATTCACAATAGTACAGACCTTGAAAAAAATTTATTAACTGGTAAAATGATGAATACTTCTCGTTTATTCAATAAAATATTATTTGACAATAAAATAAGTGAGGCATTGACTCATTCTATATTATGGATAAACCTTGAAAGCTTTAGTTAAAGTAAAAGATAATATATTATGATTTTATCTGTAAGAAGTGGTCTGAATAGAAAAATCTACAGAGAGAGAAGATATAGAACTGGGTTGCGTGAGGTGGAGAAATGGACTGAATAGTTTTGTCAAAGGATTTCCTTTTGGGTGGCGAAATAATTCTATAATTTTTTTTTTATGGTTGTATACCTGTATGAGAATACTAAAAGGGTTTTAATGGTACACTTGAAAATGGTAACTAGTTGTGAATTATATCTTAAGAAAGATTTTAAAATATTTTAATATGGCAATTCTTTCCAAAATATTTTTATCAACACAAGGGAATCTCAATCAACATCTCACGGACTTTGTTAAATAAACCAACAAGGTGAACATAAATTTTTATGGTAATTCAAAAGATTAAGAATAACCAAAATAATTTTTGCAAAGGAAAAAATTTGAAGATAGTACATTGACTTCAAACGTCATGTATAGTAATCAAAATGGTATGATAATGATAAAATTGGACATACCGATGAAACAGAGCTGAGGCCACAGACATAAACCCTCAGATATTCACAGATCTTCAGACTTTGTACATCATGGTAAAGGGAATTTCTTGGAGAAAAGGATAGTCTTTTCAAATAATGATTCTGGGATAATTATATATGTTCCAATTTAAAAAGCAGCATTTTACTTGATATATAACACATACAACAAAAAGTAAATTGTAGACCAAAATGTAAAATATGAAATTATAATGCATTTAGAACAAAGGAGAATAGTGCTTTGACCTTAAATTAAGTTAAAAAAAAAAGATAAATGAGAGTGAAAGTATTATCTCTAAAATAGGAAAAAAAAGTTAACTTGCATATCAGTGAATAAAAGATCTCTTCTCCTCAAAATACCAATGAGAAAATTTTAAAAAACACACACAAACAACTACAGAGTAGAAGAAAGCATTTGCAAATCATATATCTGGTAAAGGATTTTTATCCAAAATATATAAAAATATTTTTCAATTCATTGGTGAGGAATCCAAAATGTGATACAATGAACAATGTGATATAAATGAACAAAGTATTTCAAAAGACATTTCACCAATGAATACATACAAATGTCTAATTAATACATGAAAATATGCTCAATGTCATAAATTATTAGAGAAATGAAAATTAAAACTACAATGTGATACTAGTTTACTGTTACAAGAAGAGCTATATTCAACTAGACTGACAATACCAGGTGTTGGTGAGTTTATGGAGAAACAGAAATCCTCACACATTGATGCTAATAGTGACACATTAAAAAATAATTTCAAAGTGTATTAAAAAATAAACATATACTTAGCATACCAGCAATTCTACTCATAGATTTCTTCTTAAAGAAAACCAAAAACATATGTCCAGCCAAAGATTTATATGTGAATGTTCATAGCAGCGTTATTTATAACATTCACAGACTGGAAATAATCCAAATGTCCATCAACTTGTGAATGAGTAAACAAAAGGTGGTATATGGAATTCAGTAATAAAATGAAATGGAACATTGATACTTCCACAACATTTACAAACTTCAGAAACTTCATGATAAGCGAAAGAAACTCAACACAAAATGTACACTTCATATAATTCTAGTTATGTGGAATTTCCAGAAAACGTGGATGTATAGAGACACACAATAAATCAGTGTTTACCTGGGCTGAGGTGGAGCAGGATTTGACTACAAACAGAGCCAAGGAAGTTTTGGGGGTGTCAGGAACATTCTAAAATTAGTTTATAATGATGGTTATCCACAATATAAATGTACACAATTTCAATAATTTTACTCTTAAAATGGATAAGCTTCATAGAATGTAAATTGTATAACAATTTAAAAAATCACATCACAGGAAAAAAATGGAATTCATCATCAGATTTCTAAACACTGTTTTCTTCGTAAAACTTCACTGTCAGATTTTTGAAAGTTCCTTGGTTAAGAGATAATAACCCAAACACATGGATCTCTATGAAAACATGAGTCTAAATTATAAAACCCATGCAAATGAAAGATAATATTGCAATATGGATAGTTTAAGGGAAATACTGTGTGTGTGTGTGTTTGTGTGTGTGTTTTACATAGCTTTTTTTCTGCTGTGACTAAAAGAGATGACCAGAAAAATTTTAGGAGGAAAAGTTTATTTGAGGGCTACAGTTTTAAAAGTCTTAGTCCATAGAAAGCTGGCTCCATTCCTCAGGGCTCGAGGTGAGGCTGAACATCATGGCACAAGAGTGTGATGGAAGGAAGCAGCTCACATGGTGATCAGAAAAGGAGAGAGAGAGAGAGAGACTCCACTTGCCACATAGAAATATATACCCTAAAGTCATGCCTCAATTCCCACCTTCTCCAGCCACACCCTATCCCTTCAATTAATCCCACTCAGTTAATCCCAACCAGGGGATTAATTCACTGATGGGATTAAGACTCTTACAACTCAATCATTTCTCCTCTGAATCTTCTTGCATTGTTGAGACACCTCACATCCAAACCATAACAATATATGTGCCTGTGTGTGTGTGTGTGTGTGTGTGTGTGTGTACATATATCTCCCAGGAGGCACAGATATGGATGCATTTACCTAAGGATAATCTCAGTGCCTATTATATATCTTCTTTAACCATTGTCTAAGAATTATGTTCATTCACTATATTATCAACTAAATATTCTCAAATACTTTCTCAACCTAGCTGAGAAATTACTTTTTATCTTCACTCATCCTAAAATTCTGGGTGTATTACAATGTGGAACTTAGACAATATATTGAAGAATTATATTTTTTCTTTTTTTATTCTCACAAATTAATAAAATAGCATGGTGTTTGAATTTATCTAAATACTGAGATAGCCACTCCAGGTCAAACATTTTAAAGTGAGTTTGTGAAATTTCAAATATTAAGTTTATAATATTTTACTAGAGCAAAGAAGACCTCTTAGATGTATGTTATTTTATATACAACTAACAAACAGAAATTCCCTCCAATTAAGTTCTGACATATCTGCAATCACAGGATGTATACACAAGTGTGACGAGATCTTCATTTATTTTGCTTTTACTTCCCCCAATATCTTTTACTGCCAATTTTTATAATCAACACCATTTAGGGTTGGGAATGGTGGTTGGTATTGTGTTCAAATGTATTACAATAACAGCAGTTTGACATTAGTAAAATAAAAGATTATATATTAGTATTTTTGCAATGGGAAAGACCATCTTAATGTACAGTTTCTTTAAGAGAAGATCATCTTGCTTTTTCATCTACCCTTCAATAAATTTAATACTACATAAACAAGATTTTTAATATGGTACATAAGTGATCCATTCAGTTGGTATATTTAGTTGCTATTGATGATGAAAAAGTCATTTAATTAATGTTAACTCTGCTTTTTGTATTACTAGTAGGAATTCTTACAACATGACAGTTGATAATTTATTAGCCACTTCCATGGAACTGGTCACCTAAGCATAGTTTTCCCAATTAAGATAAAGTAAATAACTGAATCTGGAATGGTATATTTGTAGAATTAAAAATTTTGACCTTACATAGAGAATTTTGGCCATAATATTCATGGCCAGATAACAAAGCTTGTTTAATGCAGAGTAGTCGCTTTGCATAAAAATCATCATCTGGATGCAGTAAAGATCTTCCCCAACCTGTAGGCTCTCTCCTCATTTTATTGTTTCCTTTGCTGAGAAATAGCTTTTTAATTTGAATCTATCCCATTTATTAATTCTTCATTTTACTTCTTGAGCTTTAGAAGTCTTATTAAGGAAGCAAGATTCTAGGCATCCACCTCTGATAAAGCATTCATCTCTTGGATATATAAAGACTCAAGAAACTTAACACTAAAAAAAATACATAATCCAATCAATAAATGGGCTAAGGAACTGAACAGACATTTCACAGAAGAAGAAATACAATTGATCAACAAATATGTGAAAAAGTGTTCAACATTCTGCCATGTGACCAGCACGCGAACTTCATAAAAGAGGTTTGAAGCATAAAAATTTAGTGAGTTTTAAAATCAAAGAGACATAATTCTCATTACCTTTAATGCCCAGCTCCAGAGACAGCTTCTCCTAACTCCTGCCTCCAGCCACTTAACGCGGTGGCGAGGTTAACACAAGAGGTTAGTGAGAGAGAGCACACTCCAGGGAGTGAGCTTTTATTGGGGAACAAAAAATTCAAGGGAAAATTCCATCCAATGAAGGTCAAGGGGGGCAGCATTCCAAGGTCAGGGTCAGTGATTGGTCTTCGGGTCAGTGGCCAGGCACACCTCCACATGGACAAGCCCTCGCACCTGGGACAGGGTCGGGAAGGCACTGACACAATTGTGTCTAAGTGCCTCTCACCCAGCCAGGGAGGTAACTCAAATCAAGTGCGAGAATGGCTTCCCATACAACATCTCTAGCAATTAGAAAAAATGCAAAACAAAACTACTCTTAAGATTTTATCTCACTCCTGTCCAGATGGCAATCATCAAGAATACAGGCAACAATAAATGTTGGCAAAGATGTGGGAGAAAATGTACACTCATACATTGCTGGTGGGATTGTAAATTGGTGCAACCACTATGTAAAGCAGTATGGAGATTTCCCAGAAAATTGGGAATGGAACCACCATTTGACCTACCATTTGACCATTCTTTTTTTTTTTAATATTTATTTTTTAGTTATTGGCGGACACAACATCTTTGTTTGTATGTGGTGCTGAGGATCGAACCCAGGCCGCATGCACGCCAGGCGAGCGCGCTACCGCTTGAGCCACATCCCCAGCCCCACCATTCTTTGATTTATACCCAAAGGTCTTAAAATCAGTATATTATTAGTGACAGAGCCACATCAATGTTAACAGCAGCTCAATTCACAATAGCTAGTCTATGGTACCAAACTAGGTGTCCCTCAATAGATGAATGGATAAATAAAATGTGGTATATATACTCAATTACTCAGCCAGCTTTAAAGAAGAGTAAAATTATGGGATTTGCCAGTAAATAATTGGAGTTGGAGAATATCATGCTAAGTGGAATAAGCCAATCCCACAAAACCAAAGGCCAGATGTTTTCTCTAATACGTGATGCTAATTCACAATAAGGCAGGAGGCACTAGGAAAGAATAGTGTTACCTTAGATTAGGTAGAGGAAAGTGATGTGAGGGTGGTGGTGGGGGATGTGGGGATAGGAGAAGTAGTAGAATGAAACAGATATTATTACTATATGTGTGTGTGCGTGTGTGTGTGTGTATGATTTTTGCATCATGTACACTCAGAAAAATGAGAAATTATGTTCCATCTATGAATGATATATCAAAGCACATAAATGCATTCTACAGTCACATATAACTAATTAAAACAAATTTAAAAAAAAAGAAAAGAAAAAGGAAACACAACTAAAACCACAGCAACAACAACAAAATCATCTCTGAATACTTGCAGGAATTTCTTCTCTTCCATCTCCTCTTTACCTTCTTTTCTCTCTCACTTTCATTCATTTCCTTTCCACCTCCCTCACTCCCTCCATCTTCTTTTATTCCTTTAAGGTGCAGAAACAATTAAATTTTTAATCTCCCTTGATAATTCTTTTTGAATTTCTTAAAAGAATTATTATGAAAAGTTTTATTTTTCTTCAAAATTTAAGATGAGACTTATTCATTTAACTAAGGTGAGATTTATTCACTTAACTAAGAAATAAGAATTATTTGAACCCAACATGGTGGCGGGCGGGGAGGCAGCGCTTTCAGTACCTCCTCAATAACGGGGTCAGAGTGTCGCATTAATACGCGCAGATTCTACCTGCTGAGAAACTTCTAGCAAAATTCCGCTGAAGTGAGACCTGCCAGGAATTAGTAGGATTATTGGAGGTGACAGTTTGCCCCAGATGAGTGAATCTCCTCCACGCAGCGTGGAGGTCCAGACCCGCCACCCGCTGCTGCTGCCAGCAACCAGTCTCTGAGGCGGCTCAGCAGGCAGGCGCAGGGACCCTATGAAGAGGTCTCTAACCAAGCATTCAAGAAATAGCGAACCCGGAACCAAAACCAACTGAGACCAGGTCAGACCAGAAACAGGCCAGTCCCACCCCTCCCTTCAGACACTCCAGCAAGGAGCCTGGGGCCCGCCATAGCAGAGAGGTGACGTCACCAGAGTTCGGCCAGTGGAATTCCTTCCCAGCGGAATCCACTTTAGCAGGTGTGTGACTCCCACCCCCACCAGATATATACAGCCGGGAAACCTCAAAAATCTCTCCGTGGGCGTGACTGTAGGGGCCGAGGGACTCCCAAGGCCCAACTCCCACTGCCGCCAGTGGTACTGGCCGAGGGAAGCAGAGGAGACTCCCAACCCCCAACTCTCGACCGTCAGTGGCGTGGGCGTGACTGTAGGGGCCGAGGGAAGAAGAGGGGATTCTCGATCCCCAACTCCCCTTACCACCAGCAGCGACAGCCAAGGTCTTAGCCGCCACTTTCCAAGGGCGTGCCCACCAAAGTGGTCCGGAAAAATTAAACTGTCTGTTCCCAGATCACTGCTCCACAGCACTGGGGCTTAGATGAATGACAGAGAGAGTGCTCAGTCGTTCGGGAAATAGGGCACGCAGTGGGGCTGCAAGTGTAACCAGATCCTTGGGGAACGCCTCGGTGAGTGGGGCCTGGCTGGCTGGCAGGGGGAAGCGGGGGAGGGGCCGGAGAAGTGAAACGGATCTGGACTAACAGGATTGAGAGACTCCCAGGAGCCGCCTTACAGGGATTGCTGTCGGCACATAGAGGGCAGAAGCTCAGCTTGGAGGACAGAGCTCTGCCTACTAGAAGAGAAGAAAATGGATCTCTAAGACTTCATTTTTTTTTTAAAATTTCTATTTTATTATTTTTTCTCCCCTTTTCCTCCTTTCTTTCTTTCCCTTTTCAAGTTTTATTGTTCTTTCCATTCTCCTCTATTCTCTCTCTCTCTCACTCTTTCTTTTTAAGAGCATCTTCCTTCCACTTCCCCCCAACTTTCATCCCAAGCGTTATGTCTTCCATTACGTGTAATTGTCTAAATGCAAATAGGTGAATGTTTCGAGGCTATCTATAGGGCTCCTAAATACCTAGCAACTACCAAACACCCTGATCCAATCGCCTGTTAATATCCCCCTTCAGTAGAGCAATCTTCCAAAGTAGCCAAGACATACTAACCCTCATACCATCATAGCACCTAACCTAAACATAAAGTCCTAAGACCAAACAACAAATCATTATATGCATACAGAATCCGGAAGCCTTTTATGAATCCAAAGAATCAGCTTTAAAGTACAATAAAGCCCAACATTTCTAGGCATAGTCTCCCACCACAAAGGAGAGACCACAGAGATATACAAAACCAAAACAAATTTATAGGAGAAAACAGAAACACAACAGTTAAACAGAGTTTGAAAGTAACATGAACAACATGAAAAAACAAGGGAAAAAAGGATTACAAACAATGCAGGACAACTTAAGTCTACAGGAGAATCTAGAGGCATCAGAAAAATGGACAGAGAAAGAACTCAAGGCATACCTGACTCAGATGAAATGGAATCTTAGAGAAGTCATTAGACAGCAAGTCAAAACGATGAAAGAATACTTTGAAAACGAATTGCATAAGCAAATTCAAATTGCAAAGAATGAACTCTACCAGGAGATACAGATTTTTAAAAAAATCAAACAGTAATCCTAGAAATGCAGGAAACCATAAACCAAATTAAAAACTCAAATGAGAATATTACAAATAGACTAGATCAAAGAGAAGTCAGAACATCAGATAATGAAGACAAAGTTTATCAACTCGAAAAGAATATAGTCAATGCAGAAAGGATGTTAAAAAATCATGAGCAATCCATGCAAGAGATATGGGATGTCATAAAAAAACCAAACTTGAGAGTCATTAGGATAGAAGAAAGTAAAGAGGTTCAAACCAAAGGAATGAACAATCTGTTGAATGAAATAATCTTAGAAAACTTCCCAGATATGAAAGATGGAATGGATTGCCAAATCCTGTAAGCCTACAGGACCCCAAACATACAAAACCATAATAGACCAACTCCAAGACACATAATTATGAAGATATTCAACATACAGAACAAGGAGAGAATATTAAAAGCTACGAGAGAAAGGAGGCAGATTACATTCAGGGGTAAACCAATTATGTTAACGGCTGATTTTTCATCACAGACGTTGAAAGCGAGAAGATCCTGGAACAATGTATTTAAAACGCTGAAAAAGAATGGATTCCAACCAAAAATACTGTATCCAGCAAAATTAAGCTTCAGATTTGACAATGAAATTAAAACAGAAGAAAAAATTGGCTCTGATCTACATATTGTGGGGTCCTGCTCCAATTTCCTTAATAGGACACCCATAGCACAAGAGTTAATAACAAGAATCAACAAATGGGACTTACTTAAACTAAAAAGTTTTTTCTCAGCAAGAGAAACAATAAGAGATGCAAATAGGGAGCCTACATCCTGGGAACAAATTTTTACTCCTCACAATTTAGATAGAGCCCTACTATCCAGAGTATACAAAGAACTCAAAAAATTGAACAATAAGATAACAAATAACCCAATCAACAAATCGGCCAAGGACCTGAACAGACACTTCTCAGAGGAGGACATACAATCAATCAACAAGTACTTGAAAAAATGCTCACCATCTCTAGCAGTCAGAGAAATGCAAATCAAAACCACCCTAAGATACCATCTCACTCCAGTAAGATTGGCAGCCTTTATGAAGTCAAACAGCGATAAGTGCTGGCGAGGATGTGGGGAAAAGGGTACACTTGTACATTGTTGGTGGGACTGCAAATTATTGCGGCCAATTTGGAAAGCAGTATGGAGATTCCTGGGAAAGCTGGGAATGGAACCACCATTTGACCCAGCTATTGCCCTTCTCAGACTATTCCCTGAAGACCTTAAAAGAGCATACTATAGGGATACTGCCACATCAATGTTCATGGCAGCATAATTCACAATAGCTGGACTGTGGAACCAATCTAGATGCCCTTCAATAGATGAATGGATAAAAATAATGTGGCATTTATACACAATGGAGTATTATGCAGCACTAAAAGATGACAAAATCATGGAATTTGCAGGGAAATGGATGGCATTAGAGCAGATTATGCTAAGTGAAGCTAGCCAATTCCTAAAAAACAAATGCCAAATGCCTTCTTTGGTGTAAGGAGAGCAACTAAGAACAGAGCAGGGAGGAAGAGCATGAGGAAAAGATTAACATTAAACAGAGACGAGTGGTGGGAGGGAAAGCGAGAGAGAAGGGAAATTGCATGGAAATGGAAGGAGCCCCTCATTGTTATACAAAATTACATATAAGAGGTTTTGAGGGGAAAGGGGGAAAAACAAGGGAGAGAATTGAATTACAGCAGATGGGGTAGAGAGAGAAGATGGGAGGGGAGGGGAGGAGGGATATTAGGGGATAGGAAAGGTAGCAGAATACAACAGTCACTAATATGGCATTATGTAAAAATGTGGATGGGATGTATAACCTATGTGATTCTGCAATCTGTATTTGGGGTAAAAATGGGAGTTCATGTCCCACTTGAATCAAATGTATGAAAGATGATATGTCAAGAGCCCTTTTGAACAACCAATAAAAAAACGAATTATTGATTCTCTTTAATTGTACATTATAATAGTTTTCTGTGTTATTGTAACTGTTGCTATGGGGAAGAGAAAAACTTATCTTTGCTTTCTTGGGCACTCACCAGATAGAGAGGACTGGGTGAGATTTACATATTGGAAATTGTCAATGAAATTTTTACTCTGACTTATTGAGGGATGCATTGTTCCTTAAGAATACTTAACTAGAGTTAGCCTTTTCATTATATATAGCCATAAAATATTTTGCTAGGTGATTAGATAAAAGGCACATGTTAAGAGCTCAAACTAAACATTGCAGAATATAAAAACAAGTCATATATCACATACTTGTCCCTCCAGTCCTCAGAGCCTTCCTGTCACTCACTCTTCTGATGCTCATAGGAAAATGTGATCCAGGCTGCCATGTGTACTTTCATCTGTAGATTGTCAGGCCATTTTTCTAAAGGCAGGGCCACCTTTTCAAATGAACTTACTTACCTATAATTTATTCCTCGATGCAAGGTCAAATGTTTCTTTGTCCATGGCAGCTTTACATAATGTTTAAAGACTTTCTATGTCACCTCTGGCTTTTCTCTTGCCTAAAAGAAGAGAACAGGAAAGATTTTTTTTTTCCCTTTTGAGACAGCACATCATCCAGAAATCTTGGGGAATAATGGAAACTTGAAGCAAAACACAACAACAACAACCCCACAAATTTACTGCAAATATGTAATTAAAATGAAAAGTGAGATTTATTATATTGATATTTTAGAGAATGAGGAAAACTAACATATGATAGGTATGCTGAAAATGTGTCTGTTTGTTTGTGTTTGTAATGCAGGTCAAGCACAGATGTCCCTTCTGTGGACCTGGAGGAAGGGCAACGGGAGGTAATGCTCATAATGCCAATGTCTTAGCATCAATATTGACTCACTAGAGGAAAGTATCACAGAAAACACCACTTTGCTAGCAGAAAAAAATTATAATTTTAGCTTTCATCATTAAAATGAATTTAGATTTATCAACAGAAAAGATTTCCATTAACTGATGAGTTCTCACAATTTAAAAATTCAGTGTTTTTACATATACATTTGATTTGAGACTCTGCTGTCCAAGTACAGTAGTTTAAGTGAGATGCAGTGAGAAAGATAATATGGCTATGAAGCCACAAGCAGAAACATTTTAGAGTTGGATACCTTGAGGATTACAACCTGGCTTGATTTCTAGGTAAAAGAAGCAAGAAGCATTTTATGAAAATTTTAACTGTCACTCACAATTTGTGAAATGTTATAAAAAAAAAAAAACTTTATACTTAGTTCAATATCCTCATCAATAAAATGGAAATAACCTAATCTTCATATTTTAAATAAAACTCTCATAATACTAAAATGGAAATATCTGTTAAATAATTTATAATCTCTAAAATTTTAATATGTATAATAATGATAAAATACTAAAAGTAATAATAATATTAATAATAATCCAGGGAAAAGTAAAATATATTGTGTAGTCCCTGTAAATTAAGTTTATATATATTCATTTAATTTAATTCTAAATATTATAAAAAATTGAAGGCATTATCAATGACAGATGGAATTAAAAGGTTAACCCAGGTTACCTGAACCAAAAGATAAAAGATTCTTTAAAAAACTATTAAAAATCATTTTCTAAATATTCACTTTTTATAATGTATATAAGACTATAAATGGACAAATTTTTGTATTATGACTGGCCTGATGGAAGATCAGTGAGAGCTGTGACTGTGTCAGAACCTCCCTTCTGCCATGAGTGGAGACTTCTTGAAACAGAAACAGAAGGTGAGGTGGGGCATCTACCCGCTGAATTTAGTAAAATTCCTCCCCCAGGTCCCAGAAGAGCTTGGGAGACAAAGGACTGAATGCATCAGTTAAGAGAAAACACATCTTTTCACTCCATCTAAGATGTTCTTAATCCCCGCCTCCAAATGTCTAAAACATGAATAACTCACTTCCTGAGTTCATGTTCAAAATTAATTCAAATCTTATCAGCTAACTAGCTGATTGCTTTCTAAATATTACATGGTTTTCTGATGCATATCCACTGCTGTGATTGTTAAGATATGAAAGAGAGCAAAGTAACATGATCTCCTATCTGGAATTTAAGTCCAAACTTTCTCTTGAACCCACAACTGTGTTCAGTTACTAGCTATTTTCTGCAAGTATACAAGCAAGCAGTTTAAATAAAAGACTGAACAAGATCATAGAGGAGTAACACATGATTAGGACTATTGGAAACAAATACCTCTCCAAACAGAATCTCAATATGCACCAGCAATAAAAAGACTTGAGCTTTCCTCCCATGTTATCAAGGGCTGGACTTGTATATTTGGCAAGATAATTTGCTCTCTCTCGTTTTTTGTAACTTTAAATATTTTCCTCTCAAAAAATACCATGCTTGGCCTTGCTGGACGCCTGCCAGGCAGAGAGTGAAGAAAAGAAAGAGCAATACGTAGAAGAGCACAGAGAGAGTCGGAGAAGAGAAGAAAGATTAGAGAACACTTTTTATTTATTTTTTAATGAATGTATTAGTTTTTCCTAACACATAGAGAAGTTCTTTGCCATTGTTTTCTTTGTAACATTGATGACTTTCTTTTCATGTGAGTATTGGGCTTGTTCAAACATGACAGAAGCAGGGGTTTATAGATGGTCCTGTTAGAGGCTATTGGTGGGGCTCCATGGGCCTCTGGGCACAGATGTGTTTTCTGCATACACTTCTGGTAAGTAACCAACAATTCCACAAACTCTACCCCTTCTTCTGATTAGAGAGAGCTATTCTTTTAAAGTGAAAAATATTCTTGACAAAATGTAGAGTCAGTTCACAGTTCGTTTATCTCAAGGCACATCAAATGTTTTCATCAAGTTGAATGCCTGTACCATAAATTATTTAACCTTATGATTATAGATGGATTATGTTTTTTCAGATTCTCACAATTTTTTTATAGTATAGAAGTAATCATTTTGCCTGTAACACATTATTTTGCATTCAGCATTATTCCCTTAATGAAGATTTTAATAAATGACCTAACTTGGTATGAACATTTTAAGGGCATTGTATTTATATTGACAAATGGCTTTTCACATGTTCTCTATCAGTTGATATTCCTGCAACAGTCCCTTGCTATAACCTTACCAGCAGGGTGTATTTTCCAATTGTAAAAATATTTTGCTAATTATTTTCTAATGTTTAAACTTAACAAGTAAGTCTGAAAACAACTTATTTTCATGAAATATTTGCCAAATAGTTTATTTTCTATATCCTAGCAAAATCTTAGTTTTTAATTACACAATATATATTAGAGATATTTTCAGAGTATATTTAAATATTTATTTTCCAGATTCCTGTATTTATAAGCTCTGATATTTTTATTTATTTATTTTTGTCAGGGAAGGTATCAGGGATTGAACTCAGGGGCACTCAACCACTGAGTCATATCCCCAGCCCTATTTTTTGTATTTTATTTAGAGACAGGGTCTCACTGAGTTGCTTAGTTCCTCACTTTTGCTGAGGCTGGCTTTGAGCTCACAATCCTCCTGCCTCAGCCTCTGGTATCACTGTGTTTACAGGTGTGTGCCACTGTGCATGGCAAGCTTTGATAATTTTTTTTCATTTGCCTCTAAACTAAGATCAAACTAAAGAATAAGGTTTAGTAGCACGTTTTAAAAGTGTAATAAGAATCCTTACTTTCAACAAAGAGAGGCAAAAAGAATTAAACAACTGATACAGTAGAGACAGGCAAGTGAATGTTCTAAGTAAAATCCTATCAAACAACATCTTCAAACAAAAAACTAGCCGTCTGATCAGGTAATATGTGCATAGATTGCAGGATACATTTGCCAACTTAAGGAGAACAAATAAAGCCTACAGTTTCTATGCCATTGTATAATTCTACTGTCTTTTTCTTTGGTGTCTGAGTGGAGAAAGGAAACAAAAGTACTCTTTGTCCATGTGGCAGTGATTAGGAGTGAAGGGAAAGAGAGAGCAAGCAAGAGTCTCCAGAGCAGAACAACCACTTCTTTGCTTCCCAAAGCATGTTTCTTCCCTTTATCTGAGCTTGTCATGGGTCATCTCATCACAAGCTCAGCTGGCAGGGAAAGGCAGCTAGGTGGTGAACCATGCTAAGTAAGGCACCTTTCCACACTATGGTCATTGTGATTGCAACACATTTACCTTGTCTGGGAGCCTGATCAAGACAGAAACAATGCCCGGTATTCCAAAGAACAGTCTCACAAGAACATCAGCACTGTGTTGGAATTTACTCTTTTTCAACCCATTTCTGTAAAAGCATATTTACAATTAATATAGGAAAAATGGAAAGAGCTACATAGTTGCTTATATGAGCTACTTTCATAAAGGTGTGCAGAAGTGAAAGTAAAAACGAATCACTTGGTCCTCTTAGAATCATTGGTCCATTTAGAAAATAGCCATCAACTGTCTATTGTTTTTCATGCAGTATCCATGGCTATAAGGATATAAGGATGAAAAGACCCTGATTCTGATTTCTCCTTGTTAATTAGTGGTAATGACAGATGTAGGAATCTGCAAAATGTTTTTTTAATTGATTTATTTTTGAAGTATTCTTTCTTCTTACTACTCAACATTCTTGCCTTTGCATTAGATAAAATTATTTATTTGAAAAATAATCTGAAACTAATGAATTAATTAACTGAATTTTCACCATTCATATCTTAAAAGAAATGACAAATACATGCCAAAATTTCATTAATAGTTCGAATGCCTAATGAGGCCATTTTGCTTTCTCAGTAACTTATCATCCTCCTCTGACTTTATATCTTTAGGCTCAAATGATTGAATTTTGTATTTATGATAAAAATGTTCTGACTTTGCCTGAGCAGGTAGAATACTGGACAATAGGGAAATATATATTCAATGCATTCTGGATTTCCAGACTGCTTCTCATTTAGCTTTCTGGGTGATTTTTGGTAGTAGGAATTTGTTGATAAGATTTTCATCATGCAAAATTTATTTTGCATTTTGGAAAAATATGTAAAATAGACAGAACTCTTTGTTGAGAGTTTGAAAAAAAAAAGAAAATTCCAGACTAGACATGAGGTGGATATTGAACATTCATTATTAATTTAGAATATTCATTATGCCTAATTTAGGACAAAGTTGACTTTATTATAAATCTTTTTATTGTTAAGTATTACTATGGGAATGATGTTTTGTGAAAAGATAACTGAGTAGATAAAACACATTTTTGTTTCCAAAGTTAAATTGATTTGCTCCATGAATAAACAGCATTAAAACTATTGATTTTAAAAAAGCCTTTTAAACTGAATCCAACCCACTGTGGTGAAGGAACTAGACGGTAGGACAAAAGATCTAGTCCTAGCAGCCATGTCCCCTGCAGATTCCTTGCAGCATGGCAGCTGTGTCCCAACAGAAGGGTCCTAAAAGAGCAAGGCAGAGTGCATAGAGTTCACAGCACACCCTCAGAAGTCATGTAGGGTTGGTCAGTTGGTAGAAACAGGTTTAAGAGAAGAGGACATAGACTCTACTCCAGAGGCAAGCTTCTAGAAGTACTCATGGGATTGGAAATACTGCTTTAAAAAATACTGTAATAATTGATTGTCTTTTACATTTAGAAGAGCTTATGGGAAAAAGGTTTCCAGGTTTTATGCTGATGGGATCAGCAATGGGAACTGGCAGTTTCCCACTAAAGCATAGAGATTGACTCACATCTTTAGATTTTCTCTCAAGTATTCTTGCACATTAAAAAAAAAATGATGGGAAGAATGCCTTCTCCAAACCCTTGTTGGTAGTGGCTTTAGAAACATTGACTCTGAATTTTGGCTAGCTGCAAACTGATTGCAAAATGAAGAAGCTGTCTGAGGCCACACGAGAAGTCATCTCTAAGCAATTTTTTCCAGCTCAGAAAGAAATCAGTTTTGAGCATGTGTGACATATGGTCATTCAGTGTTCTCTTGGGATGATTTTAAAATATCTCTCATCAAACAATTACATATTATGTTCAGCTTAAAATGAAATACACAGAATTCAAAGAGGGGTTTGCATCATTTATACTGCCCCAATGATATTAATGTCAGGAAATGAGGTGTGCATCAATGTGTATCAGCCAGAGTTCTTAATTGCCAGGCATAGATATCAACTCTGACTGTTCAAACTTTGGAGAAAACCTTAAAAGAACCCCAGGTAACTAACCGAATGTCTGGAATATCTTTAGACTCAAGCTTTGGATACTTCCTGAGAGAGTCTAGAAAACAGTGAGCTGCATAACTTGGTAACACAATGAAAATGGTTCCTTAAGGGCAACAATGCCATCTCTGCTCAACAATGAATGCCATTGACAGCATATACTCAACTGTGTTGCTGGCCTCATCACAACAGAAATATAGTATCTGTTTTAATACCTCTGGACTCAGAGTATTGAGTAAATCCATTTCATTTGTCAAATTTATGCTTTAGGAGAAGTTGTTAAAGCAAAAATCTAGACTTTTCATACTATATTTGAGAGGGGCATGCTCTGTCTTTTATTCAGATCTTATAATGGAAAATTTTTTATATAAAGAAGAGACACTCATACTCCGGCAGCAAAGGAAAACTATCTATACATTCTTTTTCTTCTGAGCCATTATGCATTATTCAAGAAAGCTTTATCCAGGCAATATGAGCTAGGTAATGCCACAGTTATACATACTGCTATATATTAGTATCTTTAACCAAAAAGGTGTATTTCATTCATCATGCATATGCATTTTAAGGCTAGTAAGATATTTGTGCCATAATGTCCTCATTCTGGAATAGAGATGGTGTAGCCTTTGCATTTAGAGCATTGTATAAAGGCAGAATAAATGTATAGGTGTAATAGCAGAAAAAAAGGAAATTGGTAAGTTTGGCATTAGATTTTAAAGGCATCCTCACATTTCCTTAGTTAACTCAAGGCAAATGGCTATGTCCAGATAAATGCAACCATACCAAAGGACTGATATATCTGTCTTCTAGTCACCAAATTTTAGCTAAATAAATATACTTCCATGATGCAGCCCACTCCCTCCCTCTTCAGAAGATAACTTATATGCCCTACTCAGGCGTCTGGAAGTTCTTGATGGCTTATAATGATTTTTTTTCAATGGGAGAGTGGTTGGAGTTTATTTAGGTGAATTGTGCCTCTGGATGTAGGCAAAAGTTAAAAGACAGCATGGTTTTCCCTGAACACAAATATCCAATGGAATGCAAAGAACTGCAATAAATCCCTCATTTGGAAAGGGGAAAAGATGGAAACAAGGAAAACACCAAAATTCTACTGGGGAGATTGTTTTCAGTGCCTTTACTGGGTGTTGATATCACTACAGGACTGCTTCCCTTTTCCATAGGTGTTCTTTGGACCTTGGTTTCACACTCTGGGATTTCTTCCCTTTTATTTGATTGTTTCTAAAGAGGATTTTAGGGTGCATGTTGTCTCTGAAGGCTCACTAGCCCACTTAGTTCACCTCTAACTCATGGGTGATTGAGGCTCAAACTTCTTTTTAGTTTCAAACATTCACTGTCTTTCCTCTTTTATTGGATTGGATATTGTTTTAGTAAACCTTTCACTTCTGTGACATAATAAATACCCTGAGAAAATAAACTTAAAGGAGGAAAGACTTATTAACATCCTGAAGACTTATTTTGGCTCATAGTTTCAATCTATAGTTACTTAGTCCCCAGAGTGATGACTTTGGGCCTTTGGTGAGGTAAAACATCATGGCAAAGAGTGTGTGGTGGAACAGAACTACTCACCTCATGGTGGCTGGGAAGCAGAGAGGCAGGGGAGGAAGGGACCAGGTACAAAATATGCCCTTCAAGGATGTAGCCCTGTTACCTACTTACTTCAAGTATACCCTGCCTCCTGAAGTTTATAGCACCTCCCACCAGTGCTGCCAGCTGCGGGGATCAAGTCTCTAATACATGAACCTTTGGAGGACATTCCAGATCCAAACTATAACAAAGATGTTACTTTGAAACAATTGTAGAGTCAAATGCAATTGTGAAAACCAACACACCTGTGTACCCTTCACTAGTTTTCCCTAATGGTGACATAAGATCATGGCTGGAAATTTGACTTTGATAAAATCCAATGACCTTTTTCAGATTTCACTGATTTTATAGCAAGGGTGTGTGTGTGTGTGTGTGTGTGTGTGTGTGTGTGAGTGAGTGTGCACACACGCGTGCGCATAAGCACTCTGTGTTTAGTTCTATGCATTTAGTCTTATGAATATTATGGTGTATCACCATCATAGTGAAGCCAGATTTAAAGATAGGTAGTTAGTGTAGTCAGATAAACGGGGTCTGGTATTGGGTCTGATGGAGAAAATGGAGTCTGATCTGAGTTTGGGAAATCTGAAACTGCACCTGAGAGATTAAAATGTTAATGTACCCAAAGCCCCGACCTATACTGTCCATCCTAAAGAACTGTTAATGAAGCAACTCCTGGCAAATACAGAATTGCTAATTAATTCACCTTAGGCCCCTTGCTTCCTGCCCCATCACTCCTGGCCCCGCCCCCATCAGCCCACCTGTTTCCCACCTTTTGGCCTTCCCACCTGCATTCCCATCACATGCAGGATGAAGAGAAAAATACAAGACACAGAAGAGTACTGTAGAGGGACAAACAAAACTTTAGATGTCAAAGGGATGGGACTTCCTCATCCTATGGATTCCCTCTGTGGGATCCCTTTCTTTCTCCCAGGAGAAGTCTGTTCTATCCTTTAAATAAAGCCTCTTGCTTTCTACTCCACACTTGCCTAGGCGTGCTTCTCTGGGGTTATAGGTCAGCAGTCTGGGAAGCAGGACTCAGCAAGGTAACCCATGGTATCAATAGTCTAGATTAGAACAGGTCCTTTGATTATCAGAATCCGTCTGCTGCCCCTTTGTAACTATAACCCCATCCCTATTCTCTGAGAACCACTAACTCCTATATCATTTCTATAATTTTGTCATTTTGTGAATACTATATAAATTAAAATATATAGCATGCAACTTTCTGGGATGGGCTCTTGTCACTCACCATGATTCCCTTGGGACACATTGGACTTGATGCATTTATTCTAGTCTCACTTACTGCATTTATTCTTTTTCATCGCAAATTTTTATTCCATACTGTAGACAAACTACAGTATTTTAACCATGATATTTGGTTTCTTCCAGTTTGGGGTTTTATAATACAGAGGTTATGAACTTCAAGTCATTTGTATGAACATATGTTTACATTTCTCCAAGATCAAAGTTCAAAAGAGTGAGATTGGATTATGTACCAAGTAAATATATAGTTTTAAAATAAACTGCCAACCTGTTCCTACAATTTTACTTTTCCAATTAAAAGGTATCAGTGATCCACTTTCTCTGCATCACCAAAATTTGGTATTCTATGATTTTTTTTTTTTTTAATTTTAGCCAGTCTGTAAGATATCTCATTGTGGTTTTAATTTACATTTCCCTAATGGGTTATTATAGTAAATAACTTTTAATCAGCATATCCTATTATGCTGATTAAAAAGTCTTCTCTTGTCCATTTTCTAATTTGATTTTTTTAATCTAAGATTTATTTGTGTACTATAAATGCTAAGCTTTTGCTGAGTATGTGGCTTGCGCAAATTTTTTCTCTGTGTAAAATTTGTCTTTTTATCCTTTTCTCAGAATAAAAGTTTTTAATTTTGTTGAGGTCTAATTTATAAATCTTTTGCTATTGCATATGTTTTTGGTATCAAATATAAAAATTTATTCTGAAGATTTTTCTCCCATATTTTTTCTTAAAAACTTTATCATATTACACTTTACCAGTCTCTTTTAATCTAAGATGGTATTTTTTTTAGTATAATGTGCTCAAAACTTTAAGACTTTTCTTACTTGTTTGATTCTGTTCAGCATCACATATTAACCTTTTTTTGAGATATAATTCACATATTTGCAGATTTCTTTGAATCTCATTTCTGTTTTCCTTTGTCTTTCTCCTCTTTCTTCTTTTGAACCTTAGTTTTCATTTTTCCTTCTCCTCCTCCTCTTCCTTCTCTCTTTGTGCAATATCTAGTGAATAAAAACACTCAGCTTGAGACTATATTGAATGTATGCTGTGTAGGATACTTTCCATCTAATAGCCACAACCATCCTAGGGAGAAGGAACTATTTTAATTATTTCTATTTTTTAAGAAAAAGATTGGAGACTTGGAGAGTTTAAAGAAATTACTTTGAATTTAAAAATAGCAAGTGGTTAAGGCAGAATAAAAATTTATACAATCTGACTTCACATTCACCTCACCCTGTACTGAATTGGGATGCACGCCTATCTATAATAAAACAGATTATATACACACCTGTACATACACATCAGTGATATTGTTATTATACACATATTGGTATATTATTATATACACAATGATATTGTTATATTATATACATATCAGTGATATTGTTATATATAGCACTACTAAACAAAAAATGAACAGAAAAATAAAACCTGATTATGACATATTATCGTGCTAGTGGTTTTAGCTCACTCTTTTCCCTGCTTACTAGGTTAATTACACCCCTTACTTATGAGGTGATAGTGGAGTGATTCTAAAGCAAGGTGCCTGTAAGACTTTCACCTTTCCTGCACGAGTAGTGTAATACTCTGTATCCTCAGAGCCCTGCAACATAAATTGGAACTACAGTGCCAGGGAGCATAAGAAATAGTACAGAGTGACAATATACTGTGTCAGTGCTTGCAATTATAGCCTCTTAATATCAGGATCACTGAACTACTACAGCAGTGATGTATTGGGCCTGGGAGTGGTGTGGTTCCATCATGGAAGGCAGATCTCTGAAGAAGAATTTGACGAGTTTCTGGAGTGCAGGGGGAACTTGAGTCAGGACCAGTGGGGTTCCTGGCATATGTGAAGGAAAAGAATTTCCACATGTGCTAGTCAAAGACAAACATAAGTATTTATTTATAAAAGTAGATACATAATAAAGGGACAATTCCTTTTGGGGAAAGCAAGGAGATGGCATTAAGGAAGACTGGGGGCCATCTTCAGAGGGAGAGACAGCAATCCATTGGTGTGGTGTGTTAATATTTATAGAGGGACAGTTGCTAGGGGCTGGACTAGAGGTGGATCCAGGACGGAGTTCACAATTCTGTACCAGATTTCCCTGTGCTCTTCCATTACTTGGCAGACAAGGCTCAGAAGTTTTAATTGTTCATGGGTGCTTTCTGAATTTCAATGGTTTGTGGGCACTTCCTTTGAGACTCCCCCTTTATTCACAAATTTTTATGTCAGTTCTGTTGCTGCAGGGCCCTCCTGCTTCCGCAGACCACTCAGTCCAAGGTCTTAACAGAAACAGTCCTAAGAGACCAACCTGTGGGCAATTGAGCCCTACTAATACTACAAGACCATATCCTGACGACCTTGAGGCCAGATTTCTGCACTAACTTGAGGAGTCACTCCAAGTGTTGTGTTGCAAAAACATTCTAAACCCAATTTTGGGGAAATTCTATACTTTGTTTTACAACAGAGATATGTCACATGACAGTTCTTGCTTTTAGAGGAACCTACCTGTGTGAACCTAGATATTTTGCATTTAATATTTGTTTTAGAAGCCAAAGGACCATATCTTAGGTTTATTGCTTCACTTTTCTTGTTTTAAAGCCAATCTTATAATTATAAGCCTGTGTTTTCTCACAAATTTAAAATAGAATCAATTATCCAATAATAATCCTTCATTCCATGGGAGGAGGGGCGGAAATAGGGAGAGAAAGAGAGAGAGAGAGGAAGGGCTAATTTTTTTTTAATAATAATAAAAAAAAAGAAACACTAACACAAAATACCCACACCTAAAATCAAAACAAGTTAGCAAACATACACAGTTGGTTCTGCTACCTGAACTTCATGTACAGTTCTCCATGTTTCATGAGTATAATAGAATCTGAAAGATATTATATTTCAGCTTCCTATCAATTTGCATTTAGTTGTGGCACAGTTCCCTTTCAGATCCCCTCCTGTGTCCTCCTTAGTATGCGACCATCCGTGCTTCACCATTGAAGGAATGTTACATCTTTTAGATATTGCTTCAGACAAGAAGACATAAATGAGAGTTAATAACCCTCAAATGTGCCTATTTCCCTTTCCTATAAATTAAAGCATGCTTTCCTACTGAATTTTGCAAGAAGGAAAACAGACTCCCTCCTGCTGATGTGAGGAAGCAGTGCTAAATCTCCCTCAAGATTCACTTTGGCTTCTTACAGCTGTATGTTAGTACCTTTTTATATGCAATTTTACTTCATTTAGTCTTTAAGGTTGTGCCTGAGGTTAGTTTAAAAGGTTAGTTAAATGTTAATGGATGTTAATGCTGCAATTAAATTGTTAAATCAATTGAAAACTGTGGCTCCATCTCTATCTGCGTTAGTGGCGGCCTGAGCTGCATTGGCGTATAAATTAAAAGCTGTAAATCTAGTGAAGTCTAATTAGAGACCAAATTTCTCATTTATCTTATTTTCACAGGACTGTAAGCACTGATAGATAATCAACGAAGGGCTAAAACTTTTTAACATTAAAAAACTATTTTATCTATTTCAGGATTCAGGTGACTGATTATAATTCAGATTCAATTACTGTAAAAGGTCATATGTGAAATGAAGTTCTTTCAGACACTCTAAGTTTTATTTTAGAAGTTTGCATACAACCCACTACCATTCCTATCCCCAAAAGCAAATATAAATACATTATTCAAGACCAACTTTAATGGCATCTTAGAGTAACCTTGGCGCTAAACAGTGTCTTTAATAGACAACTACATTAACCCAAAGGAGTAAAAATGGATTTGGATGCTTTGTGGGAAATTCTTCAGGGAGCAAAATTAAGCTTTCATGGGTGTCTAAGGTGACAACTGTTCATTGTTGTTTCAAATTGGCTGTTGCCATCTTGTTTTACCCAAGGTCTGAGAACATGTGCATATAAAGAGTTCAAATGAAAGGATTTGTCAAGCTTAATCCTCCTCAGTTCACCATTGCAGAACTATGCTGTTGAAATTATTCTCCATGTGATACAACCTTGGTTCTACAATATTTGATGATAATTCTTTTTTAGAAATTCTGTTTCCCCGATTATGACAGAAAATGATATGCCAACTGTAGATTTTGATGTTATCCAAATATTATTATACAACCCAAGACAAAACATCTTACTTTGCACCTATTCAGCAAAATTAAAAATTGCCTAAAAGGTAGGAACACACAAAGATTCTGGTTTGCAAAGCTATTTCTTTAGTGATGTTATTATGTTAAAGATTTTATGAAAAGCAATGTTTTTCTTGAATGCTAATTTCTATAATAAAATTTTCTGCCAAGAAAAATACTGCTATAGAACAAGTTGTCTATGGATGTTCCACAAGAAGCCTTCGCTCCTCAGATGAAGATAAGCCATCCCTTCCTCAAATTCTGAGTCGAGTTCCAGCATTGATTAAACCACAAGAAGAACATCACAGAGTGAATCGCTGAGAAGAATGAATGTTCTGAAGTTTTTGCTTTCTTAATATTGTCATGAATTCAGATATCCTAAAACTCTTGATCACAGACACTGTAGGAAAAATGCCACATTAGGTTGCCTGTCCCCTGAAGCAAATGAAAAAGATGTTCTATTTCTTTTTTCATTCTTAAAGGAGCACTGAGTTACTAACAAGTCTGTTTCCTTTTTCCTTCTTCTTCTTCCTTTTTTTTTTCTTTTGCAAGCATTCTAAGCTCGAAATCTAACACACTGTGTCCAACTGAACGGAATCAGTCTGTATTCATAAATTGTTAAGACTTTCGGGAGGAGTAGGCTGCAAGATACCAACCCGAGACTTTACACTTACATTGAAATGGTGTAAATAGTTTTCCATTTAAGCACAAGGCAAAAAGTAAAATCTTTCTTAAGATTAATACTAAAAGCAATAGCAAAACACCCTACCTTGGTTTATTTTGTACTATTCTTCTGCCTGTAGAAAGATTCTGGGAAATCCTTTGAGCATGAAAACTAGAATGGAATCATAGCTATTCCTAGCCCCCAGTCTTATGGGAACTAGATTTTTTTCTTTTCTTTTCTTTCTTTCTTCCTCCCTTTCTCCTTTTCTTCCTCTTTCTTTCTTTCTTTCTTTTTTTATGTATGTATGTATGTATGTGTGTATGTAAGTAAGTAAGTTGGGACAAGCAATTTTCCACTATAGCTTAATGATCTCTTAACGATCTGTACATAACTTAAAATCGTGCTTTTAAAATAAATTATTTTGATTTATACATTTTTCCCCAACACAAACAGACACATTTAATGTTCCACAAGTCACTAATGAAGGAACACCCAAAGATTCTAGTTTGCAAGGTAATTTCTTTGGTGAAACCTGAAGCTGCTTCAGCTCCTGTTCCAGGGCTGGTGGAGAGCCCAGGTGGGAGTTATTTCTTGGGTGGCTGGAGAGGTTGTGGGGGCCTGAGCAAGGATCACTTCCACTGGAGGCAGGCAAGACCAGGCAGAGCTTCAGAACCTCAACTCTGGAGGCAACAAGCACAAAAGCCCAAAGCTAGTCCTCTACAGACGTTCCATGGTGTCCAGCCGGACTCTAGCCCTTTCCCAGCCAGCTTTTCCTCATCATTTTCTTGGCCATTATTAATCCACTTTCTGATGGGCTTAAATCTTTATTTCAGGAGAGTGTGAATGTTTGCTTTATTAGCTCTTATCTGATTCATGATCCCCCAATTCCTATATCTAAAAATTTTATCCCCATTTGAATTTAGCGTCATTGATTCATTTACTCATTTATCTATTCATTCATTGTTGAGAGTCAACAAAATGCCAACCACTGTACCAGGCATTAGAAATTCAAAAGAAAACAACATAAAGTACTTATCCATTTAATATTTATAAACTAGGGGAGGGGGATATAAACAACAAAAAATAACAAATAGAAATGTACTATAATTTCAAAAAGAAAAATTTAAGTGATAAAAGAAATTATTTGTATATTGGTTCAAGACTAGAAACCTAGAATAGTGCAAGAAGGTTCAATGAGTTTTCTATATTTATTCCACCACTGAAAATTCCCATGACTCATCAAGTTTACCCTGTCTTTCCTGGTAATTTCCATTCAGAGTTGGGAATTATTTAACACCAACAATTATTGAAGCAGTATGTTCTCTGCCACAAACTTTTTTTCTGCATTACTTTGCAATTATTCCCTCATCATTTCATGTCAGTCCTATCTATATAGCTACATAATAAGTCCATAAATAAAAAGAAGCCAAGTCACCTGGTTTTATATATAGTGTTGGTGCTCAATAAATACATCCTCCCTAGATTTCAGCCTGTGCTGATGCCATAAACAAGAGATCAATGACAAAATTTGAATCAAAGTAAGAAACTGTAGATAAAAATAGTGAATATTTTTACAAACTGGGGGAATGAAAGAGATCACTAGGAATCTAAAGAACAAGAAGACTTTGGTTGATGAAGAAGAGAAATGGAGAATATAAATTAAATGGGTCTCAAAGATGTCAATGAATTTGACAACCCCTAGGGTTGTTATGGAAGTGTTCCTGTATCAAAGATGTATCATGTACTTACCAATGTCACAGGCTCCCTGTCATATACAGTGGTGACTGAAATAAATATGGTACTCTTCTCATGTGTCTGACAGGTTAGCTAGGGAAGACAGGAGTTAAAAGGCAGCCCAAATACAGCAGAAAGTACATCTGATGGGAATTCATAGGACACATAACTGATTGAGGAGGGATGGAGAGGATCTTTCTAAAGGAAATGCTTTTTGAAACCTGAGGAGTGATTATTAGAAGATCAATCCTGGAAAATGTAGGTTAGACTAAACTAGGGTGTGATAACAAAATGTAGAAGTCAGAGGAAGAAGAGAAAGCAGGATAAGAATGGGAAAGGAAGAAAGGAGAAATGGGATTGTTGAGAAATTAGGAGGTGAAATAAAGACTATTGTTGAGGAAACACATAGAAATCCAAAAAGCGAAAATGTCTCTGGAGAACATTTATAAAAAAGGGAATGGTCTTAAGAGGGAAGCCTGAGTCTGCTCTGTAAAAGTGTGAGCCTAATGTATAACTCAATGCACCTTATGACCCACAATCTAGCCCTTCTGTTCTGGAACTTCCTGTCGTAGCAGCTATCATATTGTGCTCTTCATTTTCCTTTTAATTTTCTTACATTGTTATGACCTCATAAATCTTCTCATTCATACCTTTCCAAAACCCACAGTATTTCCTCAGTATATGCCATTGGGCCTGAAGTCGCTCAGCAAACTCATCTAAATCCTTGCCTGTCGGGGACCACCCTGAACAGGAGCAGAGCATGCCCCCTTAGCCTTGAGTAATGTGGGTATGGACCTGGCATCACATGCAGTGCAAAGCAAGTGGGCCTTACCTTTGTTCAGCAAGGAAGTACAGATCTGGGATTGGGTGTCACCCAATGGGACTGGGCTATACTCATCCCCCTGTTTATTGTAACACAATCCCTTGCCTTATTTGTGGAATATTTTATCAAATGGGTTCTCCCCAATAAATAGTGGGTCTGCTTGCTCTCTTGACTCCCGTGCTCCCCTGCTCTTTCCAGTGCTGTCCAGCATGGAACTGATCCCTGAAAAAGGTATTTTGTGTTTGTGTGGTCTTTTCGTTGCCAGCCCAATTCACGGGGAGTGACCCTGATTCCGTCGCCCAAGCAGGACATGGGCGACACTTGCCATTTGCCCCATCTTTGGGTTCTTGTGGGCAGGAGTGGACTTTAGAAATGAGTGGAGTCTGTAAAGCTAAATATATGTAGGTAAACACTGTGTTCTAGTTGAGAAAATTGTTTCCCATGAAGGCGGGGACCAATTCTGATACCATTGTACATATCTACTGGAACAGAACAATTAAGCAAATAGATAGCAATGATGGGAGCCAGATTTGTCATTGTGGAGTGTGAATTTATAGATAATCAGGAGAGGAGACTAGAAGGTTCCATGTGGCAGCAAATTAGAATTTGAGACACAATATGAGCTTATATTCAGTTAGTATAGATATACATGATTGCATATAAAAATATTATAGATATGTCCATGTACATGAGTTAGTATACACATATATATTTCCTCGCTCATCATGTAAGAGGGCCTAGAAGTCACAATAGCCTAGTAGCTATGACTGCATGTAGTGCCTAGATGTTTTTTTGAATACCATGTTCTAATGAAAGCAACCAAGCCTCCTTGAAAAAATGACTAATTCTAGTTCAAGGTTATATATATACATATGCAAGATGAGCCTTTGTAAGGAAGTACTAAGAAACTAATCAAACCAAATCAATCAAATACCTACTCCCCCTTCCATGCAATGATGGGGGTTTGTGAAAGGTGTGCAGTAATCAATAGAAAGAGTTCCCCAGGAACCAAGATGCAATAATTCGATCAAAAAAAAGCTATTTGGTTATAATTTAAAACATTTTAAAAATTTCTAAGTCAATACCATTATAAATAAATGAGTGAATTGATAAGTAATTGGGGGGAAATAGACACATATTGTATGCAGAAAAATTCCAATTTAAGTAGATATGTTACTCTAAAGGACTGGAAACATAACTCTACACTTCCCACTGAGTAGTACATGGTGACTTCCTTCCAAAGAGCACAGGATGGAAGGAGATATGGAATATAACTTTAGAGTAGAGACACCTGACAAACACTATCTCAGCCAGGTCATTAAAATTAATATCATCAGTGATAATCATACTAATCACATGCACCCTCTATAGAAATTGGGTTGAACAATACTTCATCTGTGGTCTTCATTCCAAAGACACAGAATCCTGGTCTATTCATGTGAACAATCTCAAAACAAATCCCAGTAAACTGACATTCTACAAAGTATCAGACCAGTGCTCCTCAAAATTGTAAACAAGGTAAGTCTGAGAATCTCTAACAGCTAGAACACACCAAAGGAGACATGACAACTAAATGTAATATAGTATTCTGAATGGATGCTTGAAACACAAAAGAAAAAAAAGACATTGAATGAAAATTGAGAAAGTTTAAGTAAGTCCCATTTGTTGATTCTTGTTTTTAACTCTTGTGCTATGGGTGTCCTATTAAGGAATTTGGAGCCCGACCCCACAATATGTAGATCGGAGCCAACCTTTTCATCTATCAGACGCATTGTCTCTGATTTGATATCAAGGTCCTTGATCCATTTTGAGTTAACTTTTGTGCATGGCGAGAGGAGGGGATTCAGTTTCATTTTATTGCATATGGATTTCCAGTTTTCCCAGCACCATTTGTTGAAGATGCTATCTTTCCTCCATTGCATGCTTTTAGCCCCTTTATCGAATATAAGATAGTTGTAATTTTGTGGATTGGTTTCTGTGTCCTCTATTCTATACCATTGGTCCACCCGCCTGTTTTGGTACCAGTACCATGCTGTTTTTGTTACTATTGCTTTGTAGTACAGTTTGAAATCTGGTATCGCTACACCTCCTGATTCACACTTCCTGCTTAGAATTGCTTTTGCTATTCTGGGTCTTTTATTTTTCCATATGAATTTCATGATTGCTTTATCTATTTCTACAAGAAATGCCGTTGGGATTTTGATTGGCATTGCATTGAACCTATAGAGAACTTTTGGTAATATTGCCATTTTGATGATGTTAGTTCTGCCTATCCATGAACAGGGTATATTTTTCCATCTTCTGAGATCTTCTTCTATTTCTCTCTTTAGGGTTCTGTAGTTTTCATTGTATAAATCTTTCACCTCTTTTGTTAGGTTGATTCCCAAGTATTTTATTTTTTTTGAGGATATTGTGAATGGGGTAGATGTCCTCATTTCCAGTTCAGAAGATTTGTCGCTGATATACAGGAATGCCTTTGATTTATGCATGTTGATTTTATATCCAGCCACTTTGCTGAATTCATTTATTAGCTCTAGTTTTTCTCAGCAAGAGAAACAATAAGAGAGGTAAATAGGGAGCCTACATCATGGGAACAAATTTTTACTCCTCACACTTCAGATAGAGCCCTAATATCCAGAGTATACAAAGAACTCAAAAAATTAAACAATAAGATAACAAATAACCCAATCAACAAATGGGCCAAAGACCTGAACAGACACTTCTCAGAGGAGGACATACAATCAATCAACAAATACATGAAAAAATGCTCACCATCTCTAGCAGTCAGAGAAATGCAAATCAAAACCACCCTAAGATACCATCTCACTCCAGTAAGATTGGCAGCCATTATGAAGTCGAACAATAACAAGTGCTGGCGAGGATGTGGGGAAAAGGGTACTCTTATACATTGCTGGTGGGACTGCAAAATGGTGAGGCCAATATGGAAAGCAGTATGGAGATTCCTGGGAAAGCTGGGAATGGAACCACCATTTGACCCAGCTATTGCCCTTCTCGGACTATTCCCTGAAGACCTCAAAAGAGCGTACTACAGGGATACTGCCACATCGATGTTCATAGCAGCACAATTCACAATAGCTAGACTGTGGAACCAACCCTGATGCCCCTCAATAGATGAAAAAATGTGGCATTTATACACAATGGAGTACTACGCAGCACTAAGAAATGACAAAATCATGGAATTTGCAGGGAAATGGATGGCACTAGAGCAGATTATGCTAAGTGAAGCTAGCCAATCCCTAAAAAACAAATGCCAAATGTCTTCTTTGATATAATGAGAGCAACCAAGAACAGAGCAGGGAGGAAGAGCAGGAGGAAAAGATTAACATTAAGCAGAGTCATGAAGTTGGAGGGAAAGGGAGAGAAAAGGGAAATTGCTTGGAAATGGAAGGAGACCCTCATTGTTATACAAAATTACATATAAGAGTTTGTGAGGGGAATGGGAAAAAAATAAGGAGAGAAATGAATTACAGTAGATGGGGTAGAGAGAGAAGATGGGAGGGGAGGGGAGGGGGGATAGTAGAGGATAGGAAAGGTAGCAGAATACAACAGTTACTATTATGGTATTATGTAAAAATGTGGATGTGTAACCGATGTGATTCTGCAATCTTTGTAATGTTTTGAATAACCAATAAAAAAATAAAATAAAAAAAATAATAAAAAAAAAGAAAATTGAGAAAGTATTTAACTATAGACCTTTAGTTAAGAAGAATCATCAAGAATATAGGAAAACAATAAATGTTGGCGAGGATGTGAGAAAAAAAGGTTTATGCATACATTGCTGGTATGAATGTAAATTGGTGCAACCACTATGGAAAGCAGTATAGAGATTCCTTGGAAAACTTGGAATGGAACCACCATTACATACAGCTATCCCACTCCTCAGTTTATACCCAAAGGACTTAAAATCAGCATACTACAGTCATACAACCACATTAATGTTTGTAGCAGCTCAATTCACCATAGCTAAACTATGGAACAAACCTAGGTGTCCTTCAATAGAGGAATGAATAAAGAAAATGTGGTGTATATACTTAATGGAATATTATTCAGATTTAAAGAAGAATGAAATTTGCCAGTAAATGGATGGAGTTGGAGAATATCATGCTAAGCGAAATAAGTCAATCTCCAAAATACCAAAGGCTGAATATTTTCTCTAATATGCACATGCTAATTCACAATAAGGGTGCACTAGAAAAGAATAGCATCATCTCAGATTAGGTAGAGGGAAGTGAAGGGAGGGCAGAGAGGGGCATGTGGGAATAGGAAAAATAGTAGAATGAGACAGACATTATTACTTTATGTATGTATGTGATTGCATGACCAATGTGATTCTACCACATGTACACTCAGAAAAATGAGAAATTATATCCCATTTATGTATGATATATCAAAGTGCATAAATGCATTCTACTGTCATCTGTAACTAATTAAAACAAATAAAAAATTTAAAAAGAATTTATTAATGTTTGCAAATGTATTCTAACTATCCAAGAGGTTAAGCATAGAGAAACTGGGTACATGATATAGGGCAACCTTCTTCAATATCTTCACACTTTTCTATAAATCTAAACAACTTTAAAAATAAAGTTAATTTTAAAAATTACATTCTGAATCCCAACTCTTTTCTGAGCACAAACCCATACTTTCAAATGCCTGCTGGTCTGTTCTAGTGGAATGTTTTGAAGGAACTAAAAATCAAATGTTCAAATCCAAACTCATATCTTTGAGCATCAGTCAACAGAGTATCATGATTTCTTTGTCTATCACAAGTACCACACCATTATTTTATAAGCCAGCCAGTCCAGAAACTTGACAGTCATCATTTGTTTCTCTTCTTCTCTAACCCCACTGACAGCAGTTGCCATATATTTGTGTGTATGTGTCTGTGTGTGTGTGTAGTTTGTTTCTATAGTGACTCTTGGATTTATCTTCTTTTAGATTGTCACGGTCCACATTGTTGTTGAGACACACATAGATTCCTTGAGTATTTTAAAGGATTTTCAAAATGCCCATCATTCTTCCTAGTACATCCCAGTGTCTAACTAGTGTTGCCAGCACATGATTCCTATCACCTATTCTTCTAAAAGATTGCAAGTAGCTACTCGCTGCCTGACATGATCAGTTGATACCTCTCAGCCTGGCAATTAAGTTCCTTTGTGCTATATCTCCAGTATTTGTTCCCAGTCTCTTTTCCCTGATTTCTCTACAGAGCATCTCCACCTCATTCTTACTACATATCACCAGGTGTTTTACAACCTGTCTTTCCTCCTTTGTACTAGTAAATGTCTAGTGAATGCTGACTCTGTGTCAAGCAGGGATCATGTGTTTATGTTCCAAAAAGAACAGGTAAGTTAAATTTTCCTCTGTTTCCAGAAAAGCTCCTCCCTGAGTCCATATCTGCCTCATTGTCCTACTACATGTTCTCTCCTCCTGATTTTGGCTTTTGAAATCTATCTGTCCCTTCAGCATCTATTCAGAGATGCAGGCATTTGGGTAATATGGGCTCTGTGTTAAAGCAGACCCTGGCTTAAAATCCGGCTTTGCATTTTAATATTTATATAATGAGACAACCTATTTCTCCTCTAAGCATATAATTGCTCATCTGTGAAAAGGGGATTTGGGATGAATTATACAAATGAAGTATTTAACATAAGTTCCTGGATCACAAAGAGTTTTAAAATTTATTTTAAGATTCTTGCTTCAAGGACATTATCCTAGGAAGTCTGGTCTGAGATCCCCGCCTGCCAACCTTGGACTCCCTGGTGTTGTTTGGATATGCTTTACTCTACCTTTAAAGTTTCCTTTTGCCCCATGGTTATTTGTATTCTTGAACAAGATTGGACAATAACTTAGTTTTTCTATGTCATCATTTATTTCTTTACAAATAAAGATAATGATAGCTCTTCCCTCAAACACTTCTTTGAAAATTAAATGAGTTTACATGTATACAGCATTTAGAGTAATGTCTTACATGTAATAATTGGTAAGTGCTTTTAATTATTATAACTCTTATTACTTTATCTGCCAAGACAGAATGAGCAATAAGACTTACTTATCTCTATATTCCCTAAGTGATGAGAAAAAAAAATAAAGCCATGTATTTAGCAACTGCTCAATGAAGGCAGTAGAACCAATGACCAGGACCACGAAACATCGAGGTGCAGAGCATGTGAGGAAGAAGACAGTTATTGAAGGGATCATACAGAAAGAAGAGAATAAAACATCTGATATTGCTTAGAAAGGATTGCATTAAGTAATACACTCATTGCTGATGTCTGATGAGTAAATGAGAATACTAACGTAACTTCATCCATATGCAGAGACACATTTTCCTTACAGAATAAGTTGTGTTATGGTTTGGATGTGAGGTGTCCCCCAAAAGCTCAAGTGTGAGACAGTGCAAGAACATTCAGAGGTGACATGATTCGATTTGAGAACCTTAACCCAATCAGTGAATTAATCCCCTGATAGGGATAAACTGATTATTAACTGAAGGTGGGTAGGGTGGGGCTAGAAGAGGTGAGTCACTGGGGGCATCTCTTTGGGTTATGTATTTGGTGAGTTGTGCTTAGTTTCTCTGCTTTCTGAACATCATGTGAACTGCTTCCCTTCACCACACTCTTCCACCCTGATGTTCTGCCTTACTTTGATCCTTGAGAAATTGAGCCAGCAGTCTATGGACAGAGACCTCTGAAACTGTGAATCCCCGAATAAACTTTTCCTTCTCTAAAATTGTTCATGCCAAGTCTTTTAGTTACAGTAGCAAAAAAACTGACTGAAACAAGTTACCAAATGATATTATGCAATAAACCAATGCCCAACATTAAATATGAGACCATACTCTCCAAATTTTAAGTCTAAAGTAAATGTTTACATAAGTTATGATTTGATTTTAATGATGATATAGTTGTTTTCAATTATGTTAATTGATTGAATAACTCATATTAGCAGTTTTGATGTAGAAGATGATGGTATGTTTTAGAAATAATGCACAGTGCCCACATCATTTCAATATAAACAAAATAAAATAGCTAGTCATTTATGAAAGATAACTTTTCTCTTGTTCAATATGAGCTGAAATGAACCATCCTGATAATGTTGCAGTGAATATTGAATTTTCTGTCTTCCTACTTTGTCTTTAACATCTTCTATCTGTGATCTTTGAACGTGGATAAAAGCCTCAAACAAAATTGCAATAGATTCTGTCTATTAGAAATGTTATACATGAATTTTCTTTTTTGAAAGACAATGAAAGTGTGTTTGATTGTTTTTTAAATTATTTTTAATCAAGTAGGACTCTAGAATTCCACATACGCTCTTGTGGCTCTTGTGTGTGTCATCTCTGGTGAATCTTTAGCACATTCTAAATTCAGACACAGAACTTAAATTTATCAGACCATTTAAGAAGAGGAAGGGACATCATTAGAAAACCTCAAGCCAGATATGCAACCACCTTCAGCCTGCCCTGAAGTAGGTGACATGAAGAAACCCATTACTTTTATGGGCTTGACCTGATCCCTCATAAAACTTTCCTCTCTGAGTTCCCAATATAATATTAATCCTGGAAATACCCAGAAAGGGAAATGAAACCCTTCCAGCTTTTATTAAGACTTGACCCCCAAACACATTTTATTGGCTTCATAAACCCAATGTAACCATAGTATTCATTGGTCAGGAAAAGGGGTGGTGACAAATTGTGATTTGTCACCAGTGATGACAACATTATTATCACTTATATCGTCATGAAATCTGTCTAAGCACTTTTTTTTTGCAAGGCAGCAAACCATCATTCTAGGGAATAGCCAGTCATGTGAGGACATTATCCTAGGAAGTCTGGTCTGTGACCTCGGTTAACAGTTCACCAAGTCCCTAGCAAAAGCTAAAAGAATCCAGCATCCCTAGAGAAAGAATGCATTGATCAAGCAGGTAACAAGGCTATTAGAGAACAAGTCATATTTAGAAGGAATCATGCCTTTGATTTAGCAGTTCTTCCCTAGGATGTTAGACAAGTCTATGGGGTTGGTTTTAGGATTTGAATTTGTTTGTAATTTCTAAGTTCTTTTTTTCTTTCTTTCTTTCCTCTCCAGTGGTTCTGTAAAAAGCCAGTATAGCTGGAAGACAAGTGTGAAGGTCTTGGAGAATTGCAGCAGCCAAGGTTAGCTCACTACATCTAGGGTCTTATCATGAGCTCCCACTACCACTGGATTACCAGAATATGAGGGCATACAATGAGCACCAGACAGGAGATACTAGGCCCCAAAGGCATCACTTTATCAAAAAAGTTAGTTTGCACAAAGAGTCTCACCACAGGTAAACCCAGAGAAAAGTTTAGTGAGCAATTGTCTGTCCTTCCTTCCTTCTTTTCTTTCTTCTTTCCTCCCTCCCTCCTTCTCCCTCCCTCCCTCCCAGTGCATACTTTCCCCACCCCCACTCCATCTCCTCTTGGCAGCCTGGGCCAAGTTTGTTGCTTGCAGCAGAAAGACTCAAACGTTTTCGTGATCCGACTGTTTTCAAACAGGCTCGGCTCCTGTGAGCCTTACCAGCTGTGACTAATAGCAAAGAGAAGGGAGGAAGAAGCTTCTCCGGCCTGCAGGCTTCAGACAGGCAGGCTCTGGGGGAAACAAGAGAAAGCCATTAACTAACCACAGTGTTATCTTGATTCTCTCGGAGAAACGAGCCAGGGACGCCTAATGAACTAGCCTTAACGTTTCAAACTGAATGTGCCTCTGGGAACTCTACCAGAACAAACAGTGTGACAGATCAATGCTTGGTTCCTATATCAAGAAGAAAGGTTATTCGCTCCTCTAAGGAATTAGGGGATTAGTATATCTCTATGATATACTTTCACTCCTTTTAAAATTTAACTTTTCTTAGTATATTAAGGGATAAGTAGTGGAAAGTGAATGGGAGGGTGGACCAAGAGGTGGGAGAATTATTTACACACACTGGTTTTACAGTTCACTTACAAACAAGAGAGATTCCTGTAAGATAGGAGAGCATTTCTTTTTGCACTCTCTAGATCATAGCTCAATTTTTTGTTGCCGATGCTCCACACAGGTAGACATTTCAAATAAAATCATCCAGGCTTCAATTCCTGAGCCTCAGACTGAGAGGCAGGTCAAGGTGCAGGCATGCAGCACTCGCCTATTCAGTTCAAAAATCCCCAAGTGGCTACTATGTTGAGATTTTCAAAAGGTGACTGGGTTTCATAACCCAATCCTCCAAGCTGTTCATTTTCAGGGAGGCTTAACTACATCAGTTATTATTTTGAAGAATGAATGATTCTTGATATCAAGTGATGTAAAATATCAACTTCTTACCTTTTTAGTTGATAATGAGAGAGACTGGCACTCTCTAAGTGTCATTCATGGGGGGCGACTGAGGAGAATGCCAATTGCACCTTTGCAGAAAACTGTTTTTGAATTCCCAAATTTAAAAACAGAAAAAGAATAAAAAGAAAAGGGAAAAAATGGTTCCAATCACTGTCCTACTTCAGTAAGTTCTTGTTTAGGTCAGATTCACTTATTTTTCTTCTTATTTCTACTTATTTTCTACTTATTTTCTTTCGTCCTTACAGAGGACATTCACTTGAATTAGGTCACAGGGATTTTTTGGAGGTACTAATTTCCAGGTTGCAGATGCCCTGTAATTATGGCAATTTATCTTAAAAAAAACGAATAAACCTCTTGGTATCTATTCTGCCATAAAAACTCAAGTATTCTTTTGGAATCACAATCTAAGCAGACCTTAAATTTAAGGTCTACCCATGAGGAATTATGCAAAATACATCTCTTTTCCACCTCTTACTTATCAATGTGCCTGCCTATTGGCAAAGATCATTGAATAGTGCTATGATATGCATGTAAGTTGTTTGTGAACACGTAACTCTGTTTTAAAGCCTTAAAATATGCATGCTTTGGCCCAGCATATCATATTTCAATAATATTTCTAAGAAAATAATCAAGGATATATGAAAAATTTTACCAAATTAAAATTTATTACAACAATAATGTTAGAATATTCCTTTCCATACTTATTTTTATGTCTCTATCCATGTGAGAAAATCACTGCCTTATAAGTCATCTCTGTTACATAATACAACAAATACCAAGAAAATCAGCTCTTTGTATAAAACAAAAAACAAACTAGGTTTCATTCTGAAGTCTCTTTTCATGACTTGCAGATGGTGCCATCTTGCTGGGTGCTCATGTGATCTTTGCTTTATATGTGCTGGGGTGTGGTGGGGTTAAAGACAGAAGAGAGAGTGAAGAAGCAGGAAAAGGAGGAGAAAGATACGGAGGAAGAGAAAGAGTATGAGCTCTTGGTGCTCTCCGGCATCTCTTCCTATAAGTACACAGATCCTATTAGTTCAGGGCCCCATTTTATGGCCTCATTTTAACTTTAATTATTGTACATTCTTAGAGATTCTATCTCCAAATGCAGCCACTGGGTATAGGGTTTCAACATGTGAATTTGGAGAGAGAAACAAACATTGGCTCCATAACACAAGTTTCCTGGTTAGTGGAAATTTTCGTTAATTATATATCCTTTATATTAGTAGCTCAAAGACGTTTGCTGAGTCTCAACTAAGGCTGTATAATTAAACCAAAGACACATCACCAACTTCCCTATTGTCTTTCACACATGAAGTCAGAAGGCCTGGGCCCCACCCTTAGCTAGCTGTGTGACCAGAAGCAAGACCCATAACCCTTGTCTATCTTGATTTCCACATCTTTAAAGAAAGATGATTAAACCAGATATCGTCTTAAATCCCTTTTTTCTCTAAGCTTTATGCTATTTCTTATAGCTCAATGTTCTCACCCCTGTTATACAACTGTCAGAAATCATGTGGTAAATACTGTATTTTTAAAAATTCATAGTTATAAAAAATTGTATACACAGGTAATTTATGCATGTGTGCTTATTTTCTCACCAAGTTCATTTTGAATTATTTTTATATACAACAGAATAGAATATATAGAACTCACTTGAATTTGATTCTTGAGGTTGGAAGCTGATGGGATGAAATATAACTCAAATTTAAAGAAGAAATTGAATCCATATTTGGAATTTCAGAAAAAAAAAATCAGGAACAAGGAGGAACATTCCAGGAATATAATGTAATTCATTTTTATGAGTATAATATTAGAAAACATATTTCAAAATCTGAGTCTTGTTAATACTCTTTATATTAATATTTATTGCCTAGCCATTTCCTTCATCTCTGCCATAAAACAATGACAGTTTTGTCTAATGAGTTCCAAGTACCAATTATATAAACAAGTAGATAAGGATAAAAAAGAAGGGGAAAAGTAAAAAGCATAAATATCAGATTTTACTTCAACAGGTCTTGAAGAGCTTCAAAAGTTAGAGGTTATCGACTTTTGTTTGACCCTTGGGTTATTCTTCAGTCAGCTAGATTTATAAAAGAAGAGGCCACTGGTGGGAGTGTTAGAGGAGCCAAGACAGTCAACCCCACCAGGGCTGCAATTCAATAGTGGGTGAAACCACCACTGGAGTCCAGAGTTTAGAAAACATTCCAATATTCTTAGAGACCAAAATGTCCATTCAAGTGTTTAGTGTTTTAATAGGTAATTACTCTGAGAGACACTGATTAGACAATTGTCATTAATATACCCCACTGGGCATAGATGGCTCAGCTCTACAAGACTGTCTGGGTGTATCTTTTCATGTAGTATTTAAAAATATTTAATAAATCTCTGTTAAACCTGTTTGTCACTGCATCTAGTCTCAACTTTCTCCAAGCTAGAGCCCATGTAATTTTAAGCTACACTAGACTAAATTGGATTTTAAGAGCTTAAAAATCAGAATCAATGAGGACAAAAGTACGGCACCTTTATAATGGGAAATAAGTTAATTTTAAGGATGAGGAAACATCTAGAAACATTCTCTCAAGATAAAGCTCTGTACAACAAAGCTTTATCTGGATAACTATCCAGAGAAATGAGGCTGGATAGATAACTAATTTGAACAGGTCCAAGCAGAGGCAGCAAATCTGTAATTTAATTATCTAATTATGTTATCTGCATAACTTCCCATCTTTATACATAATTGCCACCCATTTTTTTTTTTAATTTTTAGAATTGACAGAACTTGCTGTACATGAAAGCCCTGTAAAGTGGAGTTTGGGAGAAAGACTGGGGTTTTGCAATTACACAGATGTGACTTCTTCTTGCACCAGCTGTATAGTTAGTTGTCTTCCAGTTCTTCTTTCCTTGGCTATTGTTTTATATAGTTCTGAAGTTAAACACCTCCAATGCCACCCGTTCTCAAGTAACTTCTATTTTTTCTTGGTGATACCAAAGCACTTTATTTTTATCTTGGATAGCTTTTACTACTTGATATTTCCAGATGTGTCTATTTCAATGTATTTTACTAATTTTCTCTTTGCACACTAAAATGTACACTTTGTGTAAACAAGACTCTTTCCTTCCTTGTTTTCCTCTTTCCAGCACCTAGAATGGTGCTTGGTATAGCAGGTTCTCGGCACATTTGTTATAATAGTACTGATCGAGTGCATAAATTAATGCATGACCAGAGTCATCTTATTTCTCATGTGGCAATGGTATTTCCTACCTCAGAGCTGTCACTACCACACAGGAGGAAAGTCCAATTTAAGTGATTTGTCTCAGAAGTGCCCAGGAAATATATTCATTCTTTTCCCTTTCCCCTTTCCTGTGTTTATTTCCTGATGGCAATTAATGTGAGAAATGAAAGTTTTGATGAGTTGAACTTTCGACATCTCCTTCACTTTTCCTTAATGTAAAAAGGCTAAACACATCTCCAGGAAATGGACATGACTGGCACTCCTTTGATTCCCAACAATCTTCCTCCCACTTCCTCCCCACAAAACAATTGTTTGGACTCTGCAATATATTTTCCCCTAGTGCATGTTTATTTCTCTTGGTGGGTCTTCCTACAAGAGAGAGATACCTCTTTACTCTGTGTTTATATGTGTTGTTTTCTTTGTCTTTCTCCCTCCTTCACTCTCTCTCTCTCCCTCTTTTTTTTTTTTTTCAAAGAGAAGATAATCAGATTCTCAGGTTACTACTAAGTGTTCTAGCGGATGGAAAAAGGTTGACACATGAGGTCATTTCTGTGTGGCTGAACTTGTAGACACTGACATATCAGAGAGCATCTAAGGGAAATATTATAGGGGCCATCAAGGCCGTTTCAAATTTCCTGATTGCATATATTAAAACAGGATAAGCTCCAATTACTGCAGTACTTGCTTCAACATAATGGAGAATCGGAGCTGGGTGTGGATTCTGATCTCTCTAAGAAAGACAAGTGTATCCAAAAATATGAAAATAAAATTAACTACCTAGAGTTGGAAGATCAGGAGAGTTAAGGAGCCAGACCTTCTCATTAGGGGCAAGAAAAAAAAAAGGTAATGAGAGTTCAGTACAGGTTTGCAGCTTTTCACCTGAAATGCATAGCTTCGTATTTCTTTTTCCTGGTGATAAGTCAGATAAGACAGGGTAACTTAGCCTTAATGGTTTTAAACCTTTCTCTCTGTGACTGTAAAGTGACCATTTACAAATTGGAGTGTGTTACTGACCTGAGATCCAGTTGCTTCTGGACTTGTAAATAGGAGCAGGACTTCCAGCTAAAACAACAGCCGACTCATGCACAAAGTTTCCCACCATCTATAGGAGAGGAGTTGTACCCACAGACAGCTGCTTACAACAGCTGTCTACTCACACAGCCATCTTAGGGGAGAATGATTAATGAACTCACTTGGGCAGCGAGGAGCCCAGTTCACTGATCCATAGTTGCAGCACAGGTATTGATGTGAAACTAATGAGAAATTTGATGCTCAAATTTGAATGTTTATTCCAATTACCAACCAACAGATCCAATTTTTTTTAAAGGCTTAAAGTATTAACCTTTTGTTAGGAATGGGCAGCGTAGAACTGTGGTTTTATGCTGTGTTAGAACTTGCAGACCAAAGTGATTGGAGTCTGCTTTGACGAATGGTCCTCCTCCTGTGAATATAGCTTTCTTTAAATTTCACGTTCAGTTTTTAGCCAAAGAAAAAATGAAGTACCTGTCAGGAGCTTGTCACACTGGCAGCTACTTAGCACTAAACACATGGTTTGGTGAGGAGTCTTTCCCAAATGAGTTAATATGATCTCATGCTGAAAATAGCTCAGTGTGGGGTCCAGTACAGTGGCTCTAGAATGGTAGGTCTTCTTATGTTCACCACCAGGTAACTCAAAATATAAAGCCCTCACTTTCACCCTTTTTACCAACTTGACTTTCCAGCTGAAAAAGGACAAACATGGTGAAGAATGAAAAAGCATGAGATTCACTTAAAGAAGAGAAGACTGTGAATTAGTTGCACCAAATGTATTGCAGCTCTCCAGTGTGCCTGTGTTGAAGGCCTGTGTTGAATATCTACTGCTTGCACTGTCTGGCATCCTCTGTACACACTGTTCATCAAATAGAACTCTCTTTTACACTAGCCAGGGCAGGACTTATGTTTCAGACTTTAACATGAGAATCGACAGCACTTCAAACTGAACAGAATCAATGAGGATTGGAGAAATCTATTTAGTAATCCAAAGTGGGAGAGATCAGAAGAATCCTTGCATGCATACCTGTGTCTCTACCTGGCTCACCCCTTCAGTTCTCTGTTCTCCTGTGTCCTATAGGTGAGGCCTTTCCTGACCACTCGTGACTAACTGGTCCCACCATCATCTGCACACCACAGCATCCTCTTCTTAAATTTTCTCCACTTGACTTCCTACATTTTCACTTCTTTGTTTGCTCATTTTACTTTTATACGTAATCCAGGATGTGAGTCCCACAAGAGAAATTCCTTCCATTTGTTTACTGCTGTATCCCTTGCAACTAGATTGGTGCCTTCACTCATTGTGGCTTCTCAATGGTTGATTAAATAAGGGGATGATTTCATTAAGATAATATTAAGATGTCCTCTGGAAAAATAATTGAATCAATTTTCTGTATCCCCTTAGTACACAAATATCCGTAGTGGTCAAAGTTTTTGAAGGTTACTTTTAGCAAAATGTAAAGGAGAAGACCAACCAAAATCAAACAAGGTACTGAGATTCTTCTTAACATTGGGTATTTTGGGATAAAAAGCAAAATTCTCAAAGTCCTTGTGCCCATCTATCAGGAAAACAGTAGAGAGGATTCATGAATCATACTGAAGAAGACATGACCACTTCTGAGGTCCCTTCCAAATTTCATGTAATGCACCTATTCCTTCAGAAAATGAATGTCACTGTTAATGATTTATGTTGTTTCATTAAAGCTATAGAGCTCTGCCCACAGGCTTCAAGGAGTTTGTGGTAGGATGCAAGCCAGTGTCTATTCAGAGGATAATGCTAAGACTATTCCTATTACCATCTGTGTTAGGCCTTACTAATGGAAGTGTCAGTGTGATTTGGGCATACTCTTGCCATGGAGTGATTGAGGTTATCGCAGTATGTAAGCTATATTCTCAAAGCAAGGATACTTTCAAAGTGAAGGGGAATATTCCAGGCTATTAGAATGTCATTTAGGAAATGGCAACTTTATTGCTTGAAATGGGGCCATGATGTGCAGAAAGAGTTAAATGTTCTTCCAGAGGAGACTGACTCTAAGCCAGGATATGGCATTAAGCACAGAGAAAATTGGGCAGAATAATCCCTTTAGACTCTTTAAGGTGCTGAGCTGACATTTTGATATGCTGCAAGTTGGCAAGTCAACGTTTCATAGTTTATCTTCAGATTCCACATTTTAAAAGTCTTATTTCCCTCTTCCAAAAAGACTGTACCTGCAACTACCTTAAGCTGTATCTATACAAAATTGGATATCTTTTTCTGTTAGTTCAATAAATGAAAAACTTAATATCCCAAATTTTGTGGAAAGAAAAAGAACCCCATTTCTGCTTAAAACTCACCCTTAAATTTCATTATTGTTACAGAAATTTTGTAAGGGCAATAAATTAGAAAATGATAGCAATATGTAAAGTGTTACAGTGTTAGTGCTATTGAAAATAAATTTAATATATGGTTGAAGTATGAGTTTTAAAATCAGTTGGGGCTATTTTATGAGGTTTGATTATAAATGTCAAAATATAATTCTTTTTCTGTTCTTACTCAGGCTACAGAGAATGTTTCCCTGCTGGGATTTCCAAATTTAATTGAAAGAGAGTTTTCAAATCTAACTAGTGTGTTGTGATAGCTAAAGGAAGATAAGTCACTGTAGGGTTAGAAATGAGAGAATGAGTATGAAAATTACCATACATGTGATAATCACAATAAAGAATCAGTAAAATCAGGTTTATAAGTCAACTGTACATTCATTTTCTTCCCTTCTCAGGTAAATATCTGTTCCCCAAAGAGCCTTTCCCATCCCTCAGCCTAATTTTCTTCTCTTATGCTCCTCAACAGTACTCATCCCTTCACCATGAAGCTCAGCACAAGTAGAAAGACCTTCTAGTGTCACGCTCCTTCCTAGCTTGGCCTATGAGCTCCATGAAGTCTGGACTGTGTCTATCATATTTAAATATACCCAGGCCTTGAAATAAAGTAAGTGCTCAGAAAACATTTGCTGAATGTAGGCATCGGACTTGAGATTGCTTTACAAGGTTCCCATGCAGTGAATTCTCCAACTGAAACACTGTTGCCCCAACTGTTGAAACTCATGTTCTAAACCACATCTTGCTGGGACACAGCAAGGTTCTAGTTTCCTCCAGCCCATACCATTTCTTGCAGGAATGAAATGTAATAAAAGTGCTCAGTGCCATACAACATCTGACACAGCTTCCATAACATTCCCAAAGCGGCTTCCTAATATTAGTGTGCTCATCAGCCGATGGCTCGAAGCAACTTTGCTTGTGAAAAAAAAAAAAAAAAAAAAAAAAACAAAACATTGCCTTCATTTTCAAATGAGAAATTTTAGGTTGGAGGGACTGTGGCTTCTTTAAGAACTTGCTAGGGATACTCATGTAGTGTGATAATTTTGGTAACTCTGCTCATAAAGTAAACTGTAAGCAGTCTGGGAAGCACAGCACAGCAAAAGACCACAGCCCTGCCAATCTGTGGCAAAACAAAAACAAAACAACAACAACAACAAAAAAAATAAATAAACAGATAATCTTCTACCTCTGATAGCAAGAATAGTATTTATTAACAATTTTTATATTCAACTTTTCAGGTATCAAATAATGATGGACAGATACCAGCCTGGAGAAAAGAACTTACCTGGATAATTGTCTAGTATATGCAAAAGTATAAATATCATTTTCCACTCTATTCCTTCAAAACAATGGCATATAGGGAATTGGGGTTATGGATTAGTGGTAGTGTGCTTGCCTGGCATGCATAAGGCCCTTAGTTCAATTCCCAGACTGACCCAAAAAACCTGAAAGCAAACAAACAAAACAATGGGATGTAATTATTAAAATAGAAAATTCTAATTGTTCAGTGCACCAATATCCTTTGTGTTTTAAAAGTTATTTGCTACTGAAAGGATGCTCCTATTTTTATTTCCTACCGTTCCTATGACTAATGTGTGTGTAGTGTTTCCAGATTTGAAAGGCTTCCTCTGCCTTTGTAGTGTGTGTGTGTATGTGCACGCACGCGCGCACGCACACACGCACACACACCCTTGAAATAAAGTGCCTGATCCCTGCTTTGGTTTTCGGCCCTCCGGTGGGTCAGGGGTCTCTCTCTGAGGAGTTTCCCTGCGCACCAGCAGTCATGCGGAACCTGTTTGCTGCGTTCAGCCTGCACACTTGAAAGCGAATGCCATGGAGATGCTCTGACCCTCCTGGCCTTGCAGCCAAAGGGAGCCCTGTAGGGAGCACCTGGAGGGGGTGTTTCTCCTCTTGGTCGCATCGTGGTTGTTCACTTCAGTGGCTCTGTTTTAACGATGTCCTTGTATTCTTTACTGACCATTGGAAAAGACGGTTGTTTTCTTGCCCTAGCTTCAGAGGCATTAAACCCTTCACCTTGACTTCTCTTAGAAAGCAAAACTAGGCAAAAAAGAAAAGAGGAGGAGGGCTGAAAGATATAACAAAGGGCCCGGATACTCTTATCACAGGGGTAATTATTGTGCTCACAAACGCAGAATGTTGGGAGGCAGCGAGCTTGCTGCGCAGGGGATTTCAATACATTTGGCTTTTCTTTTACGTCAAGAGAGTTTTCAAGTTGCTATACATTTCTAGCTTTGTGGGTCAGGAATCTTGTCACCAAACATGTTATTTCTGAAAATCATGTCCTGTTGAAAGGAAGACAACTAATATAACTTTTTCAATTATGGATAAATCTCAGAAAATCAATGCTCTTAATGCCCTTTGCATGATATTAGACAAGAAGTATAAGACTGACTAATGGCATGTTTATAATAGAGATAAATGCTGACATTTTTAATATACTTGATTCTCATGGGAAATACATATTTACTGTTATTTTTATTTGGCTTTACCAATTCTGTCATAGCTTTACCAAAATACCTCCTAGAAATACTTAAAAACTTAGCTATTAATCTTGGAGGAAAGGTCCAATATCTTACATAGCGGGTTGGATAATTATAGGCCACGTTTCCTTTCCATGTTTTGGAGAGATGAGTTAAATTTTGAAAGGGAAGCTTTCTATTTGAGCTTTGTGAACAAAGGCAAGTTTGTGTACTCCCAGGCTGGCCCATGGGATTTCTGCTAAAAGAGATGAAATGATTGTGCTGAAATCAAACTACCTTTGCAGTGCCTTTGTCCAGTTCTTCACTCTCCCGGGGGTTCTCCTTTTGCCTGGGAAAAAGTCGGGCAGTGGTCAAGTAGAGGTAGATCAAATGAAGCAAGGATGAATATGCACACCCACCTCCCGAGGCCTGGACTGCGGTAAAAATAGACAAAGCCCAGGTGAGAACCACTTTCACAATTGTGAGATGGTATTGTTACTGCAATTATAAACTTTAAGTCCTTAGAACATGTTCATGGTGACTTTGGCCTAGTTCCCCTCCTCAATGAATACAATAATCTAAGAGGTGAGTCTCTTTTTTCATCATCTCTATCTTTTGTATAGGTGCAAACTTGGCAAAAATTACAGAATCCATTTTTTTGTTTGGTCTCATGACATTGCTGTTTACACAACACCTTGAATTCAGAAATCAATGAAACTACTACACCAGAGCTATGATGAACTGATAATGATTTAGGGAAACAAACTAACAGAAACAGGCAGAATACCCAGTCTTTTTATACATGACATATAAAAGCCTCTGTGCCTGGGATGGAAGCATGTAGCACATTTTATGCACAACTTAAGGCAAGGAGTAGTTTTGCTCTTCACAGCTTGAGGAGGTACTCCTCAGGATCAGGGAAGATTGTTGAGCTACCTTGCCCAAAGGAATAACAAACTCAAAAGCCATCTTCTTTAGCAAATAAACCCTAAAATACTAGCTCAAATGAATTTGTGTTTGGACCTGACTACATACCAGGATAAATCTCCAGCTAGCCACCCAATTCACCAACTTCTCAGAAACATCTGGCCAATTTTAACTTGTGGCTAGAGGTTGAAACCATGTGAAATCCTGTGGTTATAGTCATTTCCACCAGGAAAACTTGAGCAGCAGAGTGGCATGGAAAAGAAGAATTTTCAGCAGGGGTTATCTTTATTTCCAAGTTTGGACATGAGGTTGGGTAATATGAATGGACTAAAGTAGCAAACTAGTTGTACACAGAGCTCTGGAAGAGGAAATGTTGAGGTTTACCTTTCTCTGAAAAAAAATGTTCTCTGTTGATTCATAGAACTTGAGTGTCTGGGAGACAGTATTTCTGAGAAGAACCAGACAGTAGATGGTAGAAAATTCCCTCCCTCCTTCCTAAGCATCACCCTCGCTGTCAAGAGTTACCATTTTCTTGGTAGATTTAAGACTCACATTGGTTCCAGAGTTAACCCACATTGGTGCAACTGGCATAATTATTTTCATTTAAAAGATGATGTAAATGAGGTTCTGAGTGATTTCAAACAACAAATCAGCAAAACTTCAGAAACTCACATCTTTCTTTCTTGACCTGATATGGCTTCACAAATGGGACTTGGAATGTGCCCAGACCTTCTCTTCATCCAACTCACTGAATTTAGAAACACTAGGTAAGAAAGCACGTGGCCAGCTCCTCCCAAGCCTAGATGGAAATCTATTCTTATCCTCCCTCACAGCATTAGCTCTGCTGTTGAATGGTGGCAAACAGGCTTCTTTGCAACAGTTTGGTCTCGAGGTTGGTGGCCTTCAGTCAGGGCTTATCTGAAAGTTACTTCTCAGGAAAGGGGCCAGATCAATACGGTATTCTTTCAGACCTCTCTAAACCCAGCGGGGAAGGCAATCACCATAGTGCAGCTCCTTGCACCTTCTGGAGCAGATCAATATTCTGACAGTGCGAAGCTTTGTTCCTTCCCCAGCTTTAAGATGTTCTGCATGCTCTACATGATTGCTTAAAGGCTCGCTTTCCCTTCCCCCTGTATGACAGCACCGCTCCCGCCCTGATCTCCCTAATACTATCACTGTAATTGCCTTGACATGAAATAGCAGCACAAACCCAGCGCCCCAGCTTTGAGGTGTTTTATGTTTTTGTAAGGATGTCTATTAGTAAAGGGTGTTGATTTGGCTTTAATATGTAGCCAGAGCTTTAATGCAAACTTACACTTATTTACACTGGTTTGCAAAACCCACTGAGATGATTTTACCTATGGGAATCATATAGGGGACTGATTCAGGGGAGAGAGAGATGTAAGCTCCTAAGCTCAGGAATATTAGCTTAAACTTTATGCAGCTTGAAGCCCATTATACCTACCCCATACTGCCACAGCAATTGTCTTGGAAAGGCTGTGTGCCTTATTTACTTTTTAAGTGATGCTGGGAAAAATGAAATATTTATTTGACTGTTTTCAGCTAACATTCCATTAAGTAGTAAATAACACAAAGGCTCAACAAATCCCATTTTTCCAATTCTGATTTTTGTTGTTGTTGCCTGCTAAGTGAAGTTACTGTTACAGTCTGAATTTTTACCATATCCAATTTTCTTATTTTCTTCTCATATTTCCCATCTCTTCCCCCTAAAAATAGAAACATATTTTAAAATGTAGTTGTTCCTTGGTATCCATGGGGAATTGCTTCCAGGATCCCCTGCAGATAACAGAAATCTAAAAATACTCAGATCACTTATATAAAGTGATATAGTGTTTACATATAATTTACATATAGTAAATCTTCTTAAATACTTAAAATCATCCCCAGATGACTTATAATATCTAATATAATGTAAATGACGTGTAAATAGTTGTTATACTATATTGTTTAAGGAGTAATGACCATTTTTTTCATCAATATTGGTTTAATCTGTAGATGTGAAATCCATGCATATGGAGGGCATTACATTATAGCATTAAAAATAGAATATTGAGGGGCTAGGGTTATAACTCAGTGGTAGAGTGCTTGCCTCTCACGCATGAGACTCTGGGCTCTATCCTCAGCACCACATAAAAATAAATAAATTAATTAATTAAATAAAGATTAAAAAATAGAATATTGAACCAGGCACTGTGTTGCATGTCTATAATCCCATTGGCTCAGGAGCCTGAGGCAAGACGATCCCTAGTTCAAAGCCAGCCTCAGCAATGGCGAGGTGCTAAGCAACTCAATGAGACCCTGTCTCTAAATAAAATACAAAATTGGGTGGGGATGTGGCTCAGTGGCTGAGTGTCCCTGAGTTCAATCTCCGGTACTGGAAAAAAAAAAAATAGAAGATTGAATGGAAACCTACTATTTGGCTTAAAGATGAAAAGTCAAGCACTTTACTCTGCATTCAGTTTGCTTCAAATGCACTTCTGTGGCTTGATCTCCCACAACTTCACCTCCTTGATATACGTGCCCCATGCTGAGTCTTGAATTCCACTGTGTTCTTTATTGTCCTGAGTCTTCCCTATTCTTATTTCCCAACCTTCCATTGAAAAACACAGAACTCTTGTCCTTTCCCTTTTCCTCTAAATCCTTCTCACCCATTAAGATCTAGTTGATCTCCACCTCTTTGGGGACCTTTGAGGACTGGTTTCGCCCAATGTGTCAAAAAGGATCCCTGCATTATAATAGGTGAATACTCAGATTGTAGGATATTTGCTGCCCCAAAAAGTTAAATTTCCCAAATTTGCAAATGATTGATCTTTTGTAAATAATTGGGGTGTATTATAGATTATCTTTACTGGCCTTATTCTTTACTCACACAATAATGCGGAGTTTTTTAATATTTATTTATTTTTTTAGGTGTAGATAGACACAACACAATGCCTTTATTTTTATGTGGTGCTGAGGATCAAACCCAGGTCCCGCATAGGAAAAGGCAGGGCTAGTGGCCTAAGTATATCTCACCTGAATCCTGTGTTACCTGACTTTAAGGTTACTAATGACTAACTGTTGTGCGGTATTCAAGGGGGGTATCCACTCCTATGTGGATCATTTTGAATGGCCTGGCACGGTGGTGCATGGCTATAATCCCAGCAACAATACAGGAGCCTGAGGCTGCAGGATCACAAGTTCAAAGCTCAGCCTCAGCAATTTAGCAAGGCCCTAAGTAATTTAGCAAGACCCTTTCTCAAATAAATAAATAAATAAATAAATAAATAAAAAGGGCTGGGGATGTGGCTCTGTGGTAAAAAACCCCTCTGGGTTCAATCCTTAACACCAAATAACAAACAAACAAAAAAATAATTTTGATTCATTGGGTCATCCAGAATCTCAATATAATACCTTATGTATTTCATTAGGCACAGAAAAAAAATATTTGCTAAAATAATTTGTTTGCTGGTCATAGTCATTTTTTACTAGAAACCAACCATATTTGTGATTCCACATGCACCATAACTCTGAAAAAATACCAAAAGAAAATAATTTGGAACACCTCTGATATTGAAACTAATCAGATAAATTGTCACTTCTTTTTATTTTTTTTTTTAATTTGTTGATTTTAGATATACATGACAGTAGGATGTATTTTGGCATATTATACATACATGAAGTGCAGCCCATTACAATTTTCATTCCATTCTTGTGGTTGAACATGATGGGGAGTTACACTAGTTGTGTATTTATATATGATCATAGGAAACTTATGTGTACTTCATTTTACTACCTTTCCTATTCCCGTCTCCCCTCCCTTCCCTTCATTCCCCTTCGTCTAATCCAACGAACTTTTAAACTTCCCCTCCCTATACTTATGGCAGATGTGCCAAGGCAAAGTTGCTTTAGTTAGTTGTCTAATTTAATACTCCATCTATTTCAGGTTATATTTAAGTATAGCTCCTGAATATGTTGCCCAGCTAAGATATATAATTAAAAAATCTAGCTGCAATATTCTGATGCTTTAAGTTGTCGCGAAGAGTCAGGGAAAGAAACTAGTTTGTCAGAAACTTGACTGTCTTCAGGGGATGGAGGAAAGAATTGGTTTTACTCACTGAAATGACTCAGAATGACAGGCATGTAGCAGTGTAATGATGTGAAATACAAAGGGCAACATTTATAATGTATAGAGGTGAGGAAGAGGAGGAAAGAAAGAGAATGAGACAGTAAATTCTCTCTACGAAATTCATGCAAGTTGATTGGTACTAAATTAATATGTATTCTCAAGCAGATTATATTACTGCTTAAAAGTTACAAGCAATGAGGACAAGATTTTATAATATTTATTTAGAAACCATTTGTCTAGGACACATATATAAATGATGAGATTATAAGGAAGTAAGAATCTTATTATATAAGAAAGAACAGGTTGCTGATGAACAGGGGCAACCACAGCAGTGCAGGATTTTGAAACAAAATGGAAACTCCATTTTTACTTGTTAATGTAATTACTGGAATACATTTTTTACAAACAAAAAGCTTCCTTCCTTCCTTCCTTCCTTCCTTCCTTCCTTCCTTCCTTCCTTCCTTCCTCCCTCCCTCCTTCCCTCCCTCCCACCCTCCATCTTGTCTTCATTTCTCTCTCTGATTCTAGAAGACTAGAAGTGCTATCAAGTTCCTCAATTTGGGCACCTATATAACATGGTAAGAAAAGGCACTGAACTTTCTAAGGATTTAGAGATTATGACCTTGGGAATCCATTTACTTTTATATTTTCGTTTTTACTGTCACAATGATAATTGAAACTGTTTACCTAGGATCCCACTCCAGCTTAGTAAGAATATATTGAACAACAACAAAATCCTCATTTTTAAGAAGGAAAAGTGCTATATCAAAGAAAGGGATTGTGAATACCAACATGTCTTCAAGTTTCTCTTATTTCTTGCCTACTATTAATTGTTACTATCACTTATTGAGTATCCACTATGCACTAAGCACAGATTTTTAAAATGCCTTTGATAGCTTGGCTGTGTCCAAGCCTGCACTTCACATTCAGGAGAATACTGTATATTTAAATTTTTCATTTTAATTATTTTCCATGTCAAGGGAAGTTTATTCACTCTTATGTTAGTAATGGCATATAATTAGCACTTGTCTAGTTTGGAGCATCTTAATCTCATAAAATCAAGCTGGCTTAAAATACACATTTTTCAAGCCAAACCAACTCCCAGAGAAAAAGGAAACTAAAAATATAATTGCTCATCTAATCCAACAAATCTCAGTGTTTAGTATGTTGTACCCATGGAGACACATATAGCTAGTCTTTTGAATATTATGTTTGGGTTATTTTCCCTGCTTTCTAAAGTCACACAAAAGCTGTAAGCTTTCTTTTTATCCATTTAAAAAAATTAAACTGATAGTTTGATAAACTAATACAATGAATCTATAATGACTTCTGACACTGATTAACTGGAGTTAAGGCATCTTCAGGGGTTGGGGGCAGGATCTTTCACAAAACTTCCCTCACTTCCAGCAGCATCGGCACATTAAGGGTTTCTGAGGCTAATATTCCTTCTGATCAGCTGGCCTTAAATTTGGGGGTTCCCTTTAGTCATTCAGGCTTGATAATCTGCTAGACCAACTCACAGAACTCAGAAGAAAGAACATTGTCTTTGGACAATGTGAATCCACTCTTGTGAATGGACCATTTCTTTTTCATTGTTATTGGAATCTTTATTTTTTTTTCCTCATCTTCTTCCAGAAATCTGCTCTGTGAGCATTCTTTCAGAGTGTGGAAGGATTTATACATTAATTAAAGTGTGCAGCCATATCTGTGGAAGAGGAAATATTTCATGAGCACATTACCAACCAGGGCAGAAATGTGATGGTAGGATCCTGAGCGTTAATGAGGTAGCTGGAAGCAACTTGGTAGGACAAACTTCACATCCAGCACAGAGCACCCAGCAACCACTGCTTACTTCATTGCACAAGGTGGGCTGCAGGAGGCCCATGCTCATCCACATCTCCCACTGAAATCATTGTGTAATATACAAACTGATTGCTCTGATTTGAAATTGACCTTGCAGCATTTGCAGAGTTCTTCTCTCATTAGGGAGTATGTTTTGGAGTACAAATTGAGTTAGTGCTTTGGGGATTATTTCGACCAAAAAACACATTCTCTGGATGACTGCCATTCCAAAGAGAGAAGTTTACCTTTGCTTTGTTCATTTGTTTATTTAAAATGAACTACTGGGCTGGGAATGTAGCTCATTGGTGAGTGTGTGCTAAGCATGAGGGAAGCCTGGATTTAATTCTCTGCAAAACACACACACACACACACACACACACACACACACACATACACACACACGCACACACACACATACACATGCACACACACATGAACACACACACAGCAATATGAAAGGAACCTTCTTTATTCCAACATTCATATGTCAGTGAGTGGATTTAGAATATTAAGAGCTAGATAATTATTTTTTCAGCTGATTCAAAATCATACTTTTCTTACTTGTTGAGAGATATAAAACAATATTCTCTAAAAGAAGACCATTTTATGTATAGTGTTTTGCTGAATGGTAAATATATAAGCTTACATGTAAAAATGTAACAGAATTTTAATTATACGTCAAACAAAAAACAAAAGTCATGACTCTGGTATGGTTTAGATATGTGGTGTCTCCCAAAAGCTCATGTGTGAGGCGATGCAAGGAGATGAAATGATTGGGTTATGAGAGCCTTAACCCAGCCTGTGAATTGATCCCCTGATAGGGATTAACTGAGTGGTAATTGATAGGATAAGGCTGGATGAGGTGGGTCCTTGGGGGCATATATTAAGCCATGGTGAGGAGAGTTCTCCCTGCTTTCTGGAGCCATGTCCTGACCTGCTTTCCTCTGCCATTCCTTCCACCACAATAGCCTGCTTTTTCTAGGACCCAGAAGTCTATGGACTGAGGCCTTTGAAAGTAGGAGCACCCCAAATAACCTTTCCTCCTATATTTTTTCTTGTCAATTCTTTTTGTCAGAGCAGCAAAAGAGCTAGCTAAAACACTTTGATACTAAGTATTGCACAAAGAAACAAAAAGGTGTTGGCGGAGATCTCTTTTTTTGCAGTAGAATAATGAGTAAGAGGGAAGAAATAGTGGAGTTAGAAAATCAGCACTTTGCCACCACCGTAGCCATTACTGATGTGGGTGAGAATCTTTCATGACACTAAATCTCACGTGAAAGTTTGTTCCAGGATAGCTTATTTACATAGTCTCAAAGCTTTTCCCTGAGGATGTCTTACTAATTACAAAGGGAAAATAATTATAATTTTATACTACAATAACAATAGCACACATAATGTGTTAACTTTCCAGTGGCACAGTGTGTTCATGACTTAAATCAAAGGATCAAGTACCTTCTGATGTGGTTTTCTGAGGAGGGCACTATAAAGCTTGTCCACTATTCCTGCCAGGAGACACGTAACCTGAATCACATCAACAGGAAGTAATTAGGCAACCCCAAATTGTCGGGGAACATTTTAATAAAACACTTTGTTGGTAGTCTTGCTTATCTTATTGGAAGGATTCTGTTTAAAGTGTAATAGGACATTATAAAAGGAAATGTGTGATTCTAGAATTAACCTGACTGAAAGGAAAAAAAAAACTGAGACACCCAAAGAAAATTGAATTTGGACTCTATATGGACTCTGTATTAAGTATTCCTATTATATGTGTATTATATTTCCTGTGTTTGATAATTGTGTCCATGAGAAGATCCTTGTTATTTTCATTATTCTTTTTGGTGCTGAGAATTACACCCAGGGCCTCACAGAGGCTGAGCATGCTCTCTGCCACAGAGACACCTCCCAACTCCTAATTCATATTCTTTTAAGATAATCTTATGGATGTGCTTAAGATTTGGAATGTTATATTATGAGATTCAACAATATAATAAGACTTTGCAGAGGAAAGAATTTTCCATTGTTAGTTGGCCTTTGTCCCTAGTTCCTAAGAGGAGACTCTAAACCCTTGTAATTTGCTGAGTGGAGAAATTCCTCTCTTGTATTCATGCTGGGACCCTTATACAACATTTGATAGTCTATATCAATGAAATTATTTAAGATCAATAATGAAACTCTTTAGCAATCAGATTATTAAATTGGTCTTATGTACCAAGACCAACTATATGATCAGAGGGTTAAGGCTTTGAGCTGGGTGACTTCTGTCCAAACTTTGGGGACAAGAGGTAGCTGAATAGTGAGTCAATTAGTCATATTGGCTTTATCAATGAAGGTGGGCCCCCATTCTGGTCATCCCACTAGTCCAGTCCAACTATACTCTGTTTCTTTTCTAATTTTTTTGTTTTTTTAGTTATATACATGACAGTAGAATGTATTTTGGCATAGCATACATACATGAAGTAAAACAACCCATTCTTGTGGTTGTATATGATGCAGAATTACTCTGGTCATTTATTCATGTATGAACATAGGAAAGTTATATCTGATTCATTCTGTCTTTCCCATTTCCATCCTCCCTCCCTTCCCCCCATTTCCCCCTATCCAATCCAGTGAACTTCTACTCCTCCCCATCCCTCGCCCTTACCTATTGTGAGTCAGCATCTGTAATTCAGACAGAACATTTGGCATTTGTTTTTTTGGGATTGGCTTTTTACACTTAGCATGATATTCTCTAGCTCCATTCATTTACTGGCAAATGCCATCATTTTATTGTTCTTTAAGGCTGAATAATATTCCACTATTTATATACATCTTATTTTCTTTATCCATTCATTGTTGAAGGACACCTAGGTTGGTTCCATAGCTTACTTATGGTGAATTGAGCTTCTACAACACTGATGTCGCAGCATCACTATAGTATACTGATTTTAAGTCCTTTAGGTATATGCTAAGGAGTGGGACAACTTGATCATAATAGTGGCTTTATTCAAAGTTTTCTGAGGAATCTCTATATTTCTTTCCAGTGTGGTTGCATCAATTCACAGTCCCATCAAAAATGTATGAGTGAACCTTTATTCCCACATCCTTGCCAACATTTATTGTTACTTATATTCTTGATAATTGCCATTCTGACTGAAGTTAGATTAAATTTGAGTATAGTTTTAATTTGCATTTCTCTAAATGAGACCATTTGTATTTCTTCTTCTGTGAAGTGTATGTTTCGTTCGTTTGCCCTTTTATAGATTTGGTTATGTATTAGGGTTTTCTAGAGACACGGAATCAATAGGAAGTATGATTATAAAAAGGGTGTTTATTAGATTGGCATACAGAATCAGAAGCTAGATAGTTCACAATGGCCATCTTCAGGCTGGAGAGCTGTCGGAACCAGTAGCTGTGCAGTCCAAGAAGCTGAAGCCTCAGAACAAGAGGGATCAATGGTGCTACCCCAGTTAAAGAGTAAGGCTTCTGGAAACTCCCTGGAGAATCACTGGCAGAGTCCTCTTTGTAAGAGTGAAGGAAGGAAAGTTCGACATCCTGAGGCAATCAGCACAGGAATCAAGAACCCGTTCAAGCAGAATTAAGCCTGCATCTGCTGCTGCTTCCTTGTTCTTCCAAATTTCATTCCATTCAAGCCACCATCCTATGGGATGGTGCTGCCCATGCTTAGGGAGGGTCTACACTTTAGTTTTCTCTCCTGCATGCTAATCTTTCCCAGACTCACCCTCACTGACACACCCAAAAGCCTCTTAATCTTTATCATATAATAACCCAATCAAGTTGAAAATTCAAATTAACCATTATAGGTTTTTTTTTAATTTGGTGTTAAGTTTTTTAAGTTCTTTATATATCCTGGAGATTAATGCTTTATCTGAGGTGTAGATGGCAAAGATTTTTTTCCCATTCTATAGGCTTTCTCTTTATATTATTTATTGTTTCCTTTGCTGTGAAGAACTTTTTAGTTTGATAAAATTCAATTTATTGATTTGTTCTTTTACTGCTTGTCAGTCTTGTTGAGAAATTCAGTTCCTGAGCTGACATGATGGAGATTTGGGTCTACTTTTTCTTCTAATAAGCACAGGGCCTCTGGTCTAATGCCTAGGTCCTTGATCCACTTTGAGTTGAGTTTTGTGCAGGGCGAGAGATAGGAGTCTAATTTCATTTTATTTCATATGGGTTTCCAGTTTTCTCAGCACCTTTTGTTGAAGAGGTTACCTTTTCTTCAATGTATGTTTATGGAACCTTTGTGTGTTTGTCTCTGTGTCTTCTATACTGTACCATAGATCTTCTTGTCTGTTTTGTATCAATACCATGCTGTTTTTGTTACTATAGCTGTATAGTATTATTTAAGATCTGGTACTATGATGCTGCTGCTTCACTTTTCTCGCTGAGGATTACTTTAGCTATTCTGGGTCTCTTATTTTTCCAAACTAGTTTCCTGTTTGCTTTTTCTATTAAATGAAAAATGTCATCAGAAACTTAATAGAAATAAGAATCTTTGATTCTTTCATAGCATAAACTTCTATTTGCAGATAAGTCCATGCTTTTATTAATGCACTTAATTTTACAAAAAATAATTAGAGAGAATAATGGGCATATTCATATGTGCATAAAATACACTTTGGTAATATTTACACATGCCTTGACACATTTTAGAATTGGAAGAGACAATGCTACTTTCACAGTTAATAAACTCATTTACAGGAAGTATAGTCTTTGGAAATCTCTCCTTGTGTATATAGTACTTAATACTTGGGCTACATTCACAACACAGATTGGGATTGGGCAGTATTGAAGCAGGAAATCATGCTTTTAAAAATATTAGTCACCTGCTTCTCACTCTATGAGTGTTCTTTGCTGTTGTAAGTAGCTCTATTTGTATTTATTGACAGTACATGTTCTAGAGTTGGGTGTACATGTCTAGTTCTGGCATCTCTTAAGGAGTGGGCATCATTGCTTTAACCTGCTTGTGATATTTTCTAACTGGAATGGATGGCTGCTGATAGCATCTCAAAGAGCAATGTGACTTAAAGTTACTATTGAAGTTAGAAGTTCAATGTAATCAGAGAAGGGGAAAAAGAATGTTTATGAGAATTTCTCTTATTTAATTCAGGAAACATTTCAGAAGTTCAAACTTTGCCAATAACACTGACTTGGGAACTTGACATGAACTCCATATGCATAGTTGAATCATTTTAGATCATTTTACAAGAGTTCTTACTATGGCTTCTGTGAAACTCCTAAAAGACCTACACTCATATGTGTGAGTTAAATTATCTGTGAAAAGATGCCGAAGATTTCATTTAATTCTCAAATAAATGGATTATCCCTATCAAAAAAGGAGAGGTAGATTAAGAGCCATTAAAAACTTTTATCTGATATGTTTGCTTTATAAACAAGAAAAAAGAGACAGAAGACCATTTTAAGGCCAAAAGGCAGATGTACTCAGACAGAGTTTAGAGAAGAGCCTGAATCTGCATGTTCACACTGGAGATTTTTGAGAAACATTATTCTTTTCTGCAAAACGGGAGTAATTCTACTTGTCTGGTACACAAATTTATTTGAATATACTGGAGGTCCATGAAATATTCTTTAGAAGTCAGTCACCTTTATTATTTTCACTTGCATTATTTTGTAGGTGACTCCATTAAAACTGTTACTTAGATGTATTCTGTAGCTAAATTATAGGCTCTGCATTATCATTCTGAGTGTGTGAACAGCATCTTAAAGGGGCAGAGTAGTAAAATCCCAGGCACCTTTCTGGGGCAATATGTCAATAGCCTGTGTTGGAGATGATGATATATGATAAAGACAGAAGGAGAAGGCAGAGGAAGATAAAGACAGAAGTACAATTCATTATGTGGGAGAGTCATGTGAGACTGGAAGACTGAACACTGAGAGAATTTGGAGAGGGGGATGGATTAAGAGTAATTCATAGGCTTCCATATGAGTGAAGGCATAGAGGGATAGTGTCATCATTAAGAATGTGGTCCATCTGAAAGGAGGTAGTGTGTTTTCTTTCAAAATTATTTAGGCATGTGAAGATGCAGGTGTATTAATCAGGGTTCTTTATAGAAGCATAAGCAATAGGAAATATATTTATATTCAGAAGTGATGTGGGGGCAGAAATTTGTGTAATTTTCAGAGTCCAAAGTCCCCAGACCAGGACTTTAAGATCTGAGACAGGAGCAGATGGATGTCCTATCTTAAGAAGAAAAAGAGTTCAGTCTTCCTCCACCTGATTTTCTATTTAGATGATAATTAATTGGATCATGACTACTTATATTGGTGAAGGTGGATCTTCTTACCTCAATGTACTGACTCAAATGCTAACTCCTTTCAGAAACACCTTCACAGTCACACCCAGAAATAATACGAAATAAAAATTTACCAACTATCTGAGCATCTCTTAACATACTAAAGTTAACACATTAAATAATCATCACAATAACTATATTTTGCACCCAGCTTAGAGCCAAAAAAGCAAATTTACCATGTACAGGTGGAAGGTAAAGTTATTTGGGGGGCACAGTGGTTTTTTTCTGCACTAAAGTTTCAATTGTTTGAGCACTAGGACTCTCAACTCTTCATCATTGTTGTATCCCCAGTACATGAAGGAGTGCCTTGCACATAGTGGGCCCTAGTAGTTATCAACTGAATTAAGTTGATAAATGAACTGGGGAGAAAGGTGATTTTATGACAAATCACTGGACACCCCAACATTGATGACCTAAGTATTGTTTTGTAGTATTCCTCATCTACTCTACTGAAATCAATTCATTCAAAATACAGAGATTTGCTAATCTTGAAAGTTAGATGACTTTGTGTTCACAGAGTACAGAAACAACAAATCACTGATAGTGAAGTTTCAGGCATTGTGTAGCTTTAAACAGTATTAAGAATCTACTAGAAACAAAGGCGTTATAAGAGAGCACAGAACCTGTTTGCATATTGGTGCTTTCACTTGCAAATATTATAAATTATAGTTTTTCCTTACTTTTTCAGTGGGATGGTGCCAAAATAAAATTCCAAAGTAGGAATCATGTTGTCTCAGCTCTTGTTTGATTCTGAGAACATTGCAAAATAGCTCTCTGTACATGGTAGTTCCTTAATTAATACCTTTGTATCATCTGTTGAAGGATTTTAGGAGAAAGTACAGAAAAAAGATGGATTTAATTCATTGTAAAAATGCCATTCCTGCAATTACATACTTCATAGAATTAGTTCATGGAATTCAGGGTTTGATAAGACATATTTACAACCAACTCATGTTTAATGCTTCTCCAGATGATTGACCTCAAGCTCTGAAAAATGTATATATATGAATCCATAGGCAAGGGTCAGTATAAACACACAGTTTTCCTGGGAAATTGTTTGATTTTTCACATGGTATTAGGATTAATTGAAGAGATATCCATTTATTTCTGATTAACACATTTAAAAAAAGCAATCTATCATGTAAGAAACAGGGTACCAAGCCACCATGGGAATAGAAATTAAACACAAAAACAAATAATGTGTATGTGTGTGTGTGTGTGTGTGTGTTGTGTTTGGAAACGACAAGATGAATACCACGTAAAAATGTACTAAATAAGCTATCATTGAGGAAGGCACAAAGTACTGTAAGAACATTAGGAAGTAGTGATAAATTTTTCACCTGGATACAGACTCTAAGGCTAACAATTTCTTCTATGGCTTTTGTGTTAGCAATCAGTGTGTCCAATGGGATCCACAAAGAGCTACCTACTTTGTGAAAACACTTTTGTTCAACATTTTGTGCTCATCAACAATGTTTGAATGGAGCTTGGGAAACTTCATGGTGTGAGAAACACGGAAGTGGCTTATTCTGAAGACTGGTCATGACTGGAAGAGTGTCCAAGAAGGCTGATGATGCTCTGGTCCTTGGCGTAAGGGCTGAGTACCGAGATGTTTTCAGCTTATGAAAATTCATTAAATTTGAGTCTGTATTTTTGTAATTCTTCAATTAAAATGAAAAGCAAACAAACAAACAAAAGGATTCTGTTACGTACTGACTCTTTGACTCCCCTCCATTAATATATTGAAATCCTGGCCTGCAATGTGATGGTATTAGGAGTTGGGGGCTTTGGAAGTGAAGATGCTGTTGGGGTAGAGCCCTTATAGTGAGATTAGTCCCCTTATAAGGAAAATATCAAAGACCTTGTTGTGTCTCTCTGCTATCCCCCATGTGAAGTACATTGAAAACGCAGCCATTTGCAAACCAGGAAGTGGTCCCTCACCAAAACCAAATCTACCAGTCTCTGGTTCTTTGACTTTCCAGGTTCCAGAACTGTGAGAAATAAATATTTATTTTTATTCTACCTACTCCATGGTATTTTGTTATAGCAACTGTTTTAGTCAGCTCTTTTGCTACTGTGACTAAAAGACCCAACCAGAACAATGCTATAGGAGGAAAAGCTCATATTGGGGCTCATGGTTTCAGAGGTCTCAGTCCATAGACAGTTGGATCTATTTCTTGGGGCTTGAGATGAGGCAGAACATCATGGTAGAAGTGTGTGTTGGGGGAAATAGCTCACATGATGATTAGAAAGCAGAGAGAGACTGCACTCTCCAGATAAAAGATATATACACCAAAGGCATATCCCCAGGGATCCACCTCCTCTAGCCACACTCAATTTTCCTTCAGTTACCACTCAGTGAATCCCATCAGGGAGATCATTCACTGATTGGGTTAAGGCTCTTATAATGCAATCATTTCTCTTCTAAACCTTCTTGTATTTTCTCACACATGAGCTTTTGGGAGATACCTCACATCCAAACCATAACAGCAACTGACTAAGACAGACTCCTAAAGTTTTGTGTATGGATAAGATTCATCCCAATCAGGTTCAAAGTGCCATGGGCAGGATTCTTTCTGGAAAAGAGATCCACCTGTCGTTTGTACCTCCCTAAAATCATCCTGCAGCTTCACCCTGTTATCTTCCTGGACTCATTCAGGGCTACTTAATTATGTGCTTGATCCTGACTTACTATGGTTTCCTTTTCTGACCCATCCTCATTGTCTTAAGGGATAGGTATTTTCTTTCCCATGCACCTTTTACCATTTAGTCTCGGGTAGAATAGATGTTTTTCTTGCGGTGCATTGCTATGTAGCTCCCTAAACCCACCCATAATTAATCTAATGTCAGTAGATTATATCACTGCATACCTTCCTTTGTTCAGTTACCTAGAGATTCTTGGACCATAGACTCGTTATGTTCCTCTGGGATCAACTTCCAGCTCATGCCAACACCACTGTCATAGCTCTAGATGATTTCATTATCAATACAGATAACCCTTCTAGTACCTCAACCTCTCATTCTTTTTACTTCTGCTTCTTCAACAAGTGTCATTCTCAATTTAGCTTCTGCCACTCATTACGCCCATGGCTGAAACCTAGAGCTTGCCCTTGTTAATAGCAATAAGTCACATGTTACTCAATTTGGAACAGTCAATTCTCTGACCAGCATTTCCTCCCCCTTCCCTGAGTGCTCCTATTCCCATAACTGTCTTTCCACTGCACTAGAAGCTAAAAATCACTGACCTATTTCCTTTTGTCCCTCTTTAATCCTCCTCATGGTCTCTCTTCCCTGTACACAATATGCCCTCAGTTTCGTGGCATATCAGTATAGTCATTCTCTTCTATTATTCAACTCTTCTGTCTCTATTTTACTTAAACACGCTAATTGACAAAACCTTACCTTAGTCAATTCCACTTCCTTTTAATTTCACAAAAATACCCATGCCTTTTTATTAGTTGGAATTGTATTTCACCAAGATTTCTGGGTGTTATGTAACTTTTTGGTCATTATTTGATTTTTAACTAATGTGGTTTTTTTTTCTCTTATTCTGAGACTAGTGCTTTTCAAACTTCAATGCACATACTGGTCATTGGGGAATCCTGTTATAATACTGGTGCTCATTCAATATATCTGGGAGAATGGGCTGAAATTCTGCATTCTAAAGCAGTTCTAAGGTTTATCATTGCTGCAGTTCCATGGACAACATTTTAAGCAGAAAATTCCTAAGCTACATACTTCTTCTCTTTCCTGGAGTCTTTATTTTCTCCAATATTCATATGTAACTGATGGTTTGCTCCTTATTGTACTGAAAAATTTGAAGCAACCAGAGATTTCAAACACCATATCTATTTATTCTACTGCACCTATGTTCACACACTATGTTTCATTTTTTTTTAAACCCAAGATGTCCTGGCTGAGCTACTATCTGTGGCAACAAATAGTACTTGGTATCAAGTACAATAGAACTTGGTACCAAGTTCCATCTCTCTCACTAACCATACCCATCCACTACTTCAGATTTCTCCTCTTGTCCCTGCATCCTTATTTTTATTTTTATCTGTACTGATTAATTCCCATTGACATCCAAGCATGCAGTTATAACTCCGATTTTAAAAAATTTATAAAAGCAATTAATATAAGGATTATAAAATATTATAAGAAAAAGCAATATAATGCAATAATCTCTGATATCAACTTCTACCTGCAGCTAGTACCCATTGTTCTGCTCTCACTTATAGAAGAATGACTTAAAAAACTTGTCTATATTCATTGCTTCTATTTCACTTCATCCCATTCTCTCCTAAAGGCACTGTGATTGCTTTACCCTTCCCTCAGCCTGCAGCCACCAAAATTGCCCTGTGAGGTTACCAATGAGTCCCTGTTGCTAAACTCAATATAAAATTTTCAGTTATTATCATAACTGACTGAAGGGTTCCATTTTTACATGACAGAACATTTATTTTTCTTAAGAGTTGCTGCACTTTGCTTCCAAACCGTCATGTCCTCTTAGTTATTTATCCTTAGAGGGCGGTACTCCTCAGTCTCCTTTGCGGAATCTCTCTAGCCTCTTTGACTTTATAAGACTGAGAATTTTTTTCACGCTAATTGATTGAACTTCCACTTTTTTTCCTACTATGGTTATTTCCCAAAGACTGTAGAATGTATAGTAAATTATGCTATGGCATGTATGCATATATCACAATGAATTTTACTACTAAGTATAGTTACAAAACACTATAAAAGCATAATTAAAAAAATTAGAAAAACTAGGGATAACAGGAACATACCTCAACATTGTAAAAGCTATCTATGCTAAGTCCCAAGCCAACATCATTCTAAATGGAGAAAAATCAAAAGCATTCCCTCTAAAAACTGGAACAAGACAGGGATGCCCTCTTTCATCACTTCTATTTAACACAGTTCCTGAAACACTTGACAGAGCAATTAGACAGATGAAAGAAATTAAAGGAATATGGATAGGAAAAGAAGAATTCAAATTAGCACTATTTGCCAATGATATGATTCTGTACCTAGAAGATCCAAATAATCCAACCAGAAAACTTCCAGGACTAATAAATAAATTCAGCAAAGTAGCATGATACAATATCGAAACACGTAAATCAAAGGCATTCCTGTATATCAGTGAAAAATCCTCTGAAAGGGAAATGACAAAAACTACCCCATTTACAATAGTCTGAAAAAAACAAAATACCTGGGAGTCAACCTAACAAAAGAGGTGAAAGACGTCTACAATAAAAACTACAGAACACTAAAGAATGAAATTAAAGAAGACCTTAGAAGATGGAAAGATCTCCCCTGTTCTTGGATAGGCAGAATTAATATTGTCAAAATAACCATAAAACCAAAAGCACTATACAGATTTAATTCAATTCCAATCAAAATCCCAATGACATTCTTCATAGAAATAGAAAAAGCAGTCATGAAATTCATCTGGAAACATAAGAGACCCATAATAGCCAAAGCAATTCTTAGCAAGAAGCGTGAAGCAGGTGGCATCATTATACCAGACCATAAACTATACTACAGAGAAATAATAACAAAAACAGCAGGATATTGGCACCAAACAGACTGATAGGCCAACGGTACAGAATAGAGGACAGAGAGAGTAACTCACAAAATTATAGTTATCTCATATTAGGTAAAGGCATCTGAAATATATAATGGAGAAAAGATAGTCTCTTCAACAAATGATACTGGAAAAACTGGAAATTTATATGCAACAAAATGAAATAAAGACACTATCTCTCACCATGCAAAAACTTATCTCAAACTGGATCAAGGACCTATGGAGACCCTATGTCTAATAGAAGACAAAGTAGGCCCAAATCTCTATCATATCGAATTAGGCTCCTACTTCCTTAATAAGATACCTCTAGCGCAGGTATTAAAATCAAGAATTAATACATGGTATGGATTCAAATTAAAAATCTTCTTCTCAGTAAAAGAAACAATCAGTGAGGTGAATAGAGAGCTAACAGAATAGGAGCAAATTTATACCACTTGCATATCAGATAGAGACTAATCTCTAGGGTATATAAAGAACTCAAAAAGCTAAACACCAAAAAAAAAAATCAGTAAATGATTTTACTCAATCAGTAAATGGGCCAAGGAAATGAATAGACACTTCTCAGAAGAAGATGTACAATAAATTAACAAATATATAAAAAAATGTTTCAACATCTCTAGCAATTCGAGAAATGCAAATCAAAACTACTCTAAGAGAAGAAAAAAGGAATATAGACTCCCTCTAGGGATCACAGAGTATTTAAATTTTCTTGCTTTTATTTTAATTTATTTATTCTAAGTTGTTATACATGACAGCAAAATGCATTTCAATTCATAGTACACATACAGAGCACAATTTTTCTTTTATCTGGTTGGACTCAAATGATGTAGAGTCACATCATTTGTGTCTTCATACATGTACTTAAGATAATGATGTCCATCTTATTCCACTGTCTCTCTTATCCCCATCCCCATTCCTTTCTCCCCCCTCCCCTTTACTCTATCTAAAGTTCCTACATTCTTCCCATGCTCCCTGCCCCCATCCTCATTATGGATCAGCATCCACATATTAGAGAAAACATTCTGCATTTGTTTTGGGGGGATATATATATATATATATATATATATATATATATATATATATATATATATATATGTTTTACGTAGCATTATATTCTCCAACTCCACTCATTTACCTCCAAATGCCATGATTTTATTGTCTTAATGCTGAGTAGTATTCTATTGTGTATATATACCACATTTTCTTTATCCATTCATCTACTGAAGGGCATCTAGATTGGTTCCATAATTTAGCTATTGTGAATTGTGCTGCTATAAACATTGATGTGGCTACATCACTGTAGTATGCTGTTTTTAAATCCTTTGGGTATAAACTGATGAGTGGGATAGCTGGGTAAAATGAGGGTTCCATTTCAAGTTTTTCAAGGAATCTCCATACTGCTTCCCAGATTGGCTACACCAATTTGTAGTCCCATCAGCAACATATGAGTGTGCCTTTTTCCCCACATCCTCGCCAACACTTATTGTTGTTTGTATTCTTAATAGCTGCCATTCTGACTGGAGTGAGATGAAATTTTAGAGTAGTTTTGATTTGCATTTCTCTAATTGCTAGAGATGTTGAAACATTTTTTCATATATTTGTTGATGGATTGTATATCCTCTTCTGAAAAGTGTCTGTTCATTTCCTTGGTCAATTAATTAATTGGTTTATTTGTGTTTTTGTTTTTGTTTGTTTTTGTATTAAGATTTTTGATATATATATATAATAGAGATTAGTGCTCTATCAGATATGCTTGTGGGAAAAATTTGTTCCCATTCTGTATGGTCTCTATTTACCTCACTGATTTTTTTTTTCTTGCTGAGAAGAAGCTTATTAGTTTGAAACCATTCCATTTATTGATTCTTGATTTCATTTCTTGCCATATATGAGTCTTTAAGGAAATCAGGACCTAATCCAATATGATGAAGATTGGGCCTACTTTTTCTTGTATTAGGTCTCTGGTTTAATTCATAGGTCTTTGATCCACTTTGAGTTGAGTATTTGCATGGTGAGAGATAGTGTATTTTATTTTGTTGCAAATAAATTTCCAGTTTTCCCAGTATCATTTGTTGAAGAGGCTATCTTTTCTCCAATGCATGTTTTTGGCACCTTTATCTAATATAACTGTAATTTTGTGGATTAGTCTCTGTGTTCTCTATTATGTACCATTGGTCTACCAGTCTGTTTTGGTGCCAATACCATGCTGTTTTTGTTACTATTTCTCTGTAGTATAGTTTATCTGGTATAATAATGCCACCTGCTTCACTCTTCTTGCTAAGAATTACTTTAGCTATTCTGGGTTTCCTATTTCTTCAGATAAGTTTCACAACTGCTTTTTCTATGTCTCTGGGATTTTGATTGAAATTGCATTAACTCTCTATAGTGTTTTAGCTATTATGGTCATTTTGACAATATAAATTCTGCCTATCCAAGAACAAGGGAGATCTTTCCATCTTCTAAAGTCTTCTTTAATTTCTTTTTTTAATTTAATTTAATTTTTTTTATTAGCTACACTTGACATTACAATGATCTTGGCAATTCATACATTTGAATCATTGGGCTATAATTTCTCATTTTTCTAATTGTACAAATTGTAAAATCACACTGGTCATAGAGTCATCTATATACATACAGCAATCATAATGTCTATTTTATTCCTTAGTGTTCTGTAGTTTCTATTGTAGAGGTCTTTCACCTTTTTCATTAAGTTGATTCCCAAGTATTTTTTTTTAGACTATTGTAAATGGGGTAGTTTTTGTCATTTACCTTTCAGAGGATTTGTCACTGATATACAGAAATGCCTTTGATTTATGGGTGTTGATTTTATATTCTGCTACTTTGCTGAATTTATTTATTAGTTCTAGAAGTTTCTTGGTTGAATTTTTTGGATCTTCTAAAGATTGTCAAATATTGTTGGCAAATAGTGCTAATTTGAGTTCTTTTTTCCTATCCATATCCCTTTAATGTCTTTAATCTAATTGCTCTGGCCAGTGTTTCAAGAACTATGTTAAATAGAAGTGATGAAAGAGGACATCTCTGTCTTGTTTCAGTTTTTGGAGGGAATGCTTTCAATTTTTCTGTATTTAGAATAATGTTGACATGGGGCTTAGCATAGATTGCTTTACAATGTTGAGATATGTTTCTGTTATCACAAGTTTTTCTAGTGTTTTGAACATGAATGGTGCTGTATTTTGTTGAATGCTGTTTCTGCATCTATTGATTTGATCATATAATTCTTATCTGTAATTCTATTGATGTGATGAGTTACATTTATTTATTTCCCTATGTTATATGTTTCCCTATGTTGAACCAACCTTGCATCCCTGGGATGATACCCATTTGATTGTGATGTACCATCTTTTTGATATATTTTTGTATTCAATTTGCCAGAATTTTATTGAAAATTTTTGCATCTATTTTCACTAGAGATATTGATCTGATATTTCCTTTTTTTTATGTGTCTTTGTATGATTTTGAAATCAGCGTGATATTGGACTCATAGAATGAGTTTGTAAGTGTTTCCTCTTTTTCTATTTCATATAATAATTTGCAGAATATTGGTATTAGTTCTTCTTAGAAGGGTCTTGGAGAACTCAGCTATGTATCCATCCGGTCCTGGGCTTTTCTTGTTTGATAGGCTTCTGATGGCATTTTCTATTCCATTGTTTATAATTGATTTACCTTGTGTATATCATCCTGACTCAGTTTGGGTAAATCATATGACTCTAGAAATTTGTTGATGCCTTTGATATTTCTATTTTATTGGAATACAAATTTTTTAAATAATTTCTAATTATTTTATGCATTTCTGTAGTGTCCATCATGATATTTTCTTTTTCATCACCAATGTTAGTAATTTGAGTTTTCTCTCTCCTTCTCCTCATTAGCATGGCTAAAGGTTTATTAATTTTATTTATTTTTTCAAAGAACCAACTTTTTGTTTTATCAATTTTCAATTGTTTCTTTTGTTTTAATTTCACTGATTTCAGCTCTCATTTTGTTTATTTCCTGTCTTCTACTGTGTTTGGTGTTGATTTGTTCTTCTTTTTTCTAGGGCTTTGAGATGTAATGCTAAGTATTTATTTGTTGTCTTTTTCTTCTTTCAAGGAATTAACTCCATACAATGAACTTTCCTATTACTGCCTTCATAGTGTCCCAGAGATTTTGATATGTTGTGTCAGTATTTTCATTTACCTCTAAGAATTTTTAAATCTTCTCTTTGATGTATTTTGCAACCCAGTGTTCATTCAATAGCATATTATTTAGTCTACAGGTGATAGAGTAGCATTTAGCATTATTTTTTATTTTAGATTTCTAATTTTATTGTATTGTGATCTGATAGAATGCAGGGTAGTAGCTCTATTTTTTGTATTTGTTAAGAGTTGCTTTGTAGCATAATATATGGTATATTTTACAAAAGAATCCATGTGCTGCTGAGAAGAAAGTGAATTCACTGATTGATAGATAACATATATACACATATATATGTTATATATATATGCATATATGCATGCTGTTAAGTCTAAGTTATTGATTATATTATTGAGTTATATAGTTTCTTTGTTTAGCTTTTGTTTGGAAGATCCATCCAGTGATGAAAGAGATGTATTAAACTCACACAGAATTATTGGGTTGTGGTCTATTTGACTCTTAAATTTGGCAAAAGTTTGTTTGATGAACATAGATGCTCCATTGTTTGGGCATATATGTTTGTAATTATTATGTCTTGTTGAAATATGGTTCCCTAAAGTAGTATAAAATGTCCTTCTTTATCTTTTTTGATTTTCTTTGGCTTGAAGTATACTTTATTTGATATGATGATGGAAACCCCTTGCTTCTGCAGTTTACATGAGTGGTAATGTTTTTTCCAACCTTTTACCTTCAGTGTGTGGAGGTTGTTTCCTATGAGTCTCTTGAAGGCAGCATAGTGTTGGGTCTTATTTTTTTTAATCCAATCTGGCACTCAATGTCTTTTGATTGGTGAGTTTAGGCCATTATTATTCAGGGTCATTATTGAGACATGATTTGTTTTCCTGGTCATTTAGTTTATTTTTGGTATTTATCTTGACTTGGTTTCTCCTTTGATTAGTTTTTCCTTTAGTGTAATACCTGCCTTCACTGATTTTCATTGTTGTTTTTCATTTACTCCTCATGGAATACTTTGCCAAGGATATTTTGAAGTGCAGGCTTTCTACCTGTAATTTCTTTTAACTTTTGTTTATCATGGAATGTTTTTATTTCATCATCAAATCAGAAGCTTAATTTTGTCAGATATAAGATTCTTGGTTGGCATCCGTTTTCTTTCAGAGATTGGTATAAGTTGTTCCAGGATCTTCTAGCTTTCAGGGTCTGGGTTGAAAAATCTGTAGATATCCTAATTTGTTTCCCCTTATAAGTATTCTGATTCCTTTCTCTTGTGGCTTCTGAAATTCTCTCCTTATTCTCTGTGTTAGGCATTTTCATTATAATGTGCCTTGATGTAGATCTGTTGTGATTTTGTACATTTGGTGTCTTGTAAGCATCTTGAATTTGATTTTCTAATTCATTCTTCATGTTTGGAAAATTTTCTGATATTATTTCATTGAATAGATTATCTATTCCTTTGGTTTAGAACTCTATGCATTCCTCTATCCCAATAATTCTTAAATTTGGTCTTTTCATGTTAACCCCTAATTCTTGAATGTTCTGCTCATGGTTTTTTACCATCTTCACTGTGTTGTTAATGTTCTTTTAAAGATTATATATTTTGTCTTCATTGTCTGAGGTCCTGTGTTTCAAGTGATCTAATCCCTTGATGGTGCTTTCTATTGAGTTTTTAATTTGGTTTATTATTTCTCTTATTTCAAGGATTTCTGGGATTTTTTTGTTTGTTTGTTTCAAAACCTCTTTCTCTTTATTGAAGTAATCTTTTGCTTCCTTATTTGCTTATGTAGCTCTTTATTTAAATGATCTTTTGATGCCTGTATTTGTTCTCTTATATCATTCTTTAATTCACATAACTTTTAATTTGTACATCTGAAATCTTTCTCTGTCATTTCTTCTGTTGTGCTGGCCACAGATTGTTTAGAGCACTTTCTTCCCTTGTTTTTTCATGTTGTTCGTGTGTCTTTCCTTCTAGAACTGTGGATACAAAGAATTATAGTTTTATAAAAACTTATACTGTCCCTGCAGGGTTCCAATGCTTTTCCTTTAAGGGGGAGAACAATATTAACAGATCCCAATATAAATAATATACAATCTTAAATCAAATAGGAGCTATTAAGATGTTTATGGTTTTGTCACAATATACAGAAATGTTGAGTTCAATTATTATCCATAATATAAGCAGTAGGATTGCAAAAGTGTCTACAGTTTCTGGTCAAATAAACAGGGGTGAGGTGTAGGATGACATATTGAGGGGCTAGGAGATGAGAATATTGAATTATTAGATCTTAGGAAGCATGAACGAGAAATCTAAAGAAGTCAGTTGGTAGTAGGAGAAGAGAGAGAGAGTGATCTTGGGGAGACAAGTAAGTGGGAAGACAATAGAGTACAAAAAAATAAACAAACATGAATATTAAGAAAGTAAAAAAAAATATATAAAAATAGGGGATAAAGAATATACAACAGAACTGTAATATACTATTCTGACTTCCCAGTCCTCAGTAGCCAAATTCATACTGGGTTTCACAAATGTGGGGGGTGTGAGGGCAGGAGAAGAGAGAGGGGGGCAAAAAACCTCAAAGGATTATACAAAGATGATTTTTGTAAGAGATCAATATCTTTCCTGTTTCCCTTCTCATTCAATAGGTGGAGTTGTCTGTTGTTTGCTGGTATCTCCACCCTCAGGGAGGTGGAGGTTATAGGGTGGAGGGGTTGCTCTAGGGGGTGGAGATCCTGGAAGTGGAGAATAGCACTTGCTGTCCCAGTGAGAGACTGCACCCCAAGGATCTCCTTGGGGGCCTGATCGTGTGAGGTGGGTGCTTGGTCTTATCTCTTTATAGTTTCTGTAAACCTCACAATTCCCCGTCTCTAATTTAGTCTCTAAACTCTATTTCACTCCCTTCCTCCCTTTCTATTCCTCAGTCAAGGACCTCTCTCTCCAGAGGTCTTGTGGGCTGCAGTCTGGGGGCTACACACCTCTTGTGGAGAGCTGTTTTGTATTGGGCAGCTCAGGACCCGGTTTTGGGAGTTATAGACTGGCCACATAGCCACAAGCATTGTTCTGGGTTAGTGGCTGTATGGGAAAGGGGGGAATTGAGGACTATAGGTACCTTGATTTTGATTCTAAGTCCTACTTGGTGTTCCAAAGTGAGGGGTGCCCTAACTAAAGATGGTAACGAAGGTGTCCCAAGATGGAGGCAGCTGTCTTCAATAATGGTGTTTTGGGTTGGGTGGGACTGGGCAGTGGTGGGGGTGGTATGTTCAGGTATGCAGCTCTGTGGCATGCAGTGTTGCGGCTGGCAGCCATCTCCAGACCCTATGCAGTGTCTCCAGGTGCAGTCTACCACATGTAGGGAACTGTGGTGGTGGTTGCAATTTCCCAAGATGGAGGTAACTCGGGGACCCCACATTGATAGATGGGATGCCACATGGGACTGGCAGCTGGAATTCCTGTGCATGGGTAGTGGCTGGGTGTCCTGTGTGGGAGCAGCGGCCAGGATTTCTGAGTGGGTGGGCAGCCAGGAGTCCTGTGCAGATGCTGAAGCTGGTGTTGCTGTGGGGCACACAGAGGTCCTGCATAGGTGAGTGAGTGGGGTCTTGTTCTGACGATGAGGCCTGGAGACCTGTGTAGGCACAGTGGCTGTGATTCCTGAGCATGAGCACCTGTGGGGGGTCCTTTAATCACTCGCCGAGAAACACTATTCCCACTATTTGAATCCCAGGTCCCTGAGCGACACAGAATGCAGCCTCCATCTAGCCTGCCATCTTGGATCTTCTCTTGCTTTTATTTTGAAATCTGCTTTCAGGGTAAATATATCACATATTGCTTAAACTATATTTTGAGTGAAAGTGGGTTCTAAAGTAAGTAATTTAAAAAATATTTTTTGATTGATACATAAAATTTGTTTTATAACAGGCATGGGTGTGTGTGTATGTGTGTGTGTGTGTGTGTGTGTGTGTGTGTTCTATCGAAAACTATTTAAAAAATAAAATTTTTGCCTGGTACAGCAGCACATGCCTGTAATCCTGGTGACTCAGGAGGCTGAGGCAGGAGGACTTGAGTTCAAAATGAGCCTCAGCAACTTAGCAAGGCTCTAAACAACTCAGTGAGACTCTTTCTCTAATAAAATATAAAAAGGGGGCAGGGGATGTGGATCTCTGATTAAGCACCCCTGAGTTCAATCCCCAGTACCAGAAATAAATAAATTAAATAAAACAGTTCTTTTAAAAGTGGAAATCACCCAAATTTATATGGTATTAATGTCAAATAATAAACAATATAATTATACCTGATAATTATTAACATGCTTAAATGAATTTCTTAGTACATCTAAGTATAATATCAGGCCCTTAGTAGCTTTATAAGATACATTTCATAACATCATTTTATTATTTCAAAAAAAATTCCAGTAGAAATCTTTAAAGTTTCACTCCATGGTTAGTATGTTTGAAATATTTCTCTCTTTATTTGATCTTAAATTTCAAGATTTATATTAAAAGAAATAAAAAGTATTTGAAGCCAAATGCATTATAAAAAAGCTCCACAATGATGATAAGATGGCAATATGGGAAGAAAATCTGTATCTTTGAGGATGTTATTGAGCCAGTGAATTTGATAACCTTGAAGGTGCTCTACTTCAGACGTTTCCTTTCAGCAAGCCAGCTTAGCTTTTGTTTTTTCTGTGACTCATGTAAGAGAGGATCTGAATGGCTAAAATTTTCATATGCTTTAGCTATGACAGTTTTCAAATTTTTAAATTATGCCATTACTTTCTACCATATTGATTCTTTCTTTGCATCATTTACTATTTGTGGCCATCTTTCCTATCACATTCACCTTCCTTCAATCAACACTTTTCATTTTGGTTAGATGTTGCCTTAGTGCCCTCTTGCTCCTATAACAAAATACTGGAGACTGGGTAATTTATAAGCAATAAAATCTTATTTCTTACTTTTCTGGAGGCAATAAAGTCCAAGATCACAGAGGCAGCAGATGCCATGCCTGATGAGAAATTTTATTATGCATGACATTTTCTTGTGACATCCTCATCTTCACATGTTGGGAATGGATGAACACTATGTTCTCCCATTGTCAAAGGAGTGGAAGGGCAAAAAGGAATGAATGAATTTTTCACAGGGAAGAAGAGATGGAAGATCCAGGCATCTCCCTGCAGCCTCTTTTTCTAATCCTATTCATGAGAACAGAGTTCAGTGTGACTTTATCATTTCCCAAAGGGCCCCACCTCTTAACAGAATCACCTTGGGAAGTTGCAAGCTATGAATTTTCCTGGGCACATTCATTTGAATGGTAGCATATGTCTTTTTTATATAATTTCCATCAATATCATACTTCATCTTTCTATTTCTCATGTATTTTATTATAAAACAAAGACTGAATATTCACACATACATATACACATATATGTGTTAGAGTCTGTAAACAAGTCAGGATGGCACCTGGCATTTTGCCAGGGAAATGTTAGAGTCTGTAAACAAGTCTGGATGGCACCTGGCAAAATGCCAGAGGGAGTGGTTTGTGAAGTAACAAAATAGAGCCATTAAGTGTAGAGATTCCTTATTGGTTGACTGCTGTATCTATTTTATGTTAATTAGATAAGCTGTGTGGAATATATAAATACCGCTTCTGTCCTACAATAAACGGCTCCTACTCCTGCTGTATCAAGGTACACAAGTTGTTCATCACCCCCCGGTTATTTTGCTGCAGCCAGCCGGCCTGCGGCATATATGTATGCATGTCCATATGTAATACAGTTAGTTCTTGCCCAAATTAAAATTTTTTCATACATTGACTGCTATATTCTTCCCTTGGTTTTTGCTATTATCAACAATTAATTTTGTGGATCCCCAAACAAGTTTGTTCTGTTGCATAAACAGAAACTATCCAGATGTGGAATGCGCCTGTGAATAAAATGAATTAATTGCTTTCTTCTTCATTGCCTACATAGGTCCTCGCAGAATCTTCTTCCTCTATCAAAGGTTTCAACGTGCACATCCCCTGGCCTATGGTTTGTTATTCAGCAGTCATTCATTTTGTCTTAATATACTGGTCAGAAAAGAGAGCTGCCTGTTTCTTCACCACTGAAGCCTGAGATTTTGTTTCTTGATAAGATAAAGATTCCAGTAGTTTTTTGTTTGTGTGTTTTGCCAGAAATAATTAATGAACTACTACAAAGCTTTAGAAAATACCCTTCATGTGACTTTTCCAGGTCAGTCATTTCCTGTTTGTTAGCTCATAAAGTTTGCTTTAAAAACAAAAATTTCTGCCCCTAGCCAGGTTGCCATGCCAGAATTAGTATTTAGCATGAATTCCTAAGGGGCACCCAGGTGATCAGGTTCATCTGAATGAGCCAGCACAGGGCTTACTTTGTGTCATGTGATGTATGGCTCTCCTAGTACGGCAGGTCAAGATGATGGATATATTGTGGTACTGAAAAAATTGTATTTATAGTATATTTTATAAATCTTTCATTGATAGCTTTTTAGCAATACCATACAAAACTATCCACAGAGGAATTACAAGGAGAATTGATAGGCCATGGTTATTATCCTCTGTGCTTTTATGTCCATCTAGCCTGCATGGCAACTAATTAGGTGTACTAAGCACATTTCCATGCTGTTTGTGGTAATTGACTAAAATCCCCCTGTTGCTCTTCCTCCATTGCTCTCTGCTCTTCCATGAACCTGGTATTTACCTTTTTCTTTTCCTGTACAGTCTTTATTCTAGTCTTTTGATCTCTAAAAGGAATTCACATGTTTGGCCTCTTGGCCTTCATTTAATTTTTTCCTGATTTCTCACCTGTTGGTTCTTCTCAGCATAGTTTACTGAGCTTTGCTATATTACTCTGTCTTATTTTTCCTATTGCTTTGCTATGTTTTATAAGTTAAATTATCCAGTATAAAAAAGGTAATTCCTCCATCTGGTGCAAAATTTAGACATATTTTATCATTTCCCTTAAAAATTACATACTCTATAATCAGTTTGAAAAATATATCATTGGTCAGTACAGAATGTAATCTGCAGCATGCATAAAGCAGTTAGTACATATTGACCTCAGATTTGTAATAAAATTTACCAGTTTGAATATCTCTAAGCAAGTATCATTGTTAATTACATCAATCATATGCATGGCTCTTACTTCTTTCAGCATAAGATTTACGTTGAAGTAAATCTGTGGATTATCAGATCTTAATTTATTCAATTTCAATCTAATGATCAGAGATTTGAATAATCACAAAAGAAATTTTAAAGGCATTGGTGCTTTTAAAGTGATAACTGTTCAGGAGATAGTGGTGCACTTCAGCAAGATTTCTATGCACGATACCTGGGAAATATAGGAGATGGCTGCTAATTTTAGTAAAAAGGAATTAAGAACATAAGAACATTTAGTTCATAAATAATCAGGTTAGTGAGTTCATAGATGAGAGATTATTAACTTCTCAAATTTATTCTATATAAAACTTTTAGAAACAGTTGAGTCTAATACTCTGTTGAAGTAAAAGTTGCAGCAGTCATTATCTTTCACCAGGCTTAATTTCAAACTTTGACTCTTAATTTCAAACTCAGAAAATAGATGTGAAATATGAAATTATGAAATGAATAATGTGTGGCAGAAAATGTCTGTTCAAGAAAAGAAGTATGAACACAAGAAAGAGCCAAATCCCACAATGGTGTTTGTTAAAGGAATGGGTTTCTCTTAGGATTCAGTCATTAAGAATCAGCACATTTACATAAACAATAGGAATATTTTGCATTCTGTGACAATGCTTTTTATTATGCATCTTCTCAGTTGTAATTCAAAATGCAATGGTAGCTCTCAGATAAAAATTAGAGTGTATACAGATGCGGACTCTTCTTGCTGTAAGTGTGTTGGCCAAGATTATTCTGTGATGTGGGTAAATTTGAAGTATTTCTCTTAAACACCTCAACTATTTACCTTCAGGTAAGACAAATAATAAATGTTTACCTAGGTACTCGAATGCTGTGATTGATACAAATGCTGCTATTGACTCTTTGTTTGTTTGACTGCTATGTTTTGTTTCTACTTTATTTTTTTTCAAAAATTAAAGAATATTGTTTAAAGAGGACTGTTGAGATTTCTAAGTGCTACTCCTTGTATTCAGGGGAATATATTACCAGAAGTACCAACCCATACCTATCTTCACAGGTATCTTAAACAGGTCAACTTTACTCATGTAGCATAATGATCTTAGCCAACATACCTAGAATAGGAAGAGTTTGCATTTGCATTACTGGGGATGTTGAGAAGGCCCAGAAGAAATTACATTTTATCTCCAATGAAGTGGCAGTAATAGCAGCCATTATAGGAGAAATAAGTTTTGGAAGACAACTTTCCATTGTGTCTCTCATGTTTCTGCGTGTCTTGTGGGTGGAATCATAGACTGTTTTTATTCAAAAATATCTTAAAAAATGTTTGGGTATATATGAACCTTGAAAAATAGACATAGTTTATTTTTTTCTAGAGGGCAGAGGGAAGAGTTGTTTTCTGTCCCATAGAGCAAAGATATTGCCTCCTCCTGGGTGAACTTTGGACAAGTTTGCTGGAATTCTCTTTCAACATTTCTAGGCTGTCTAAGCTCAGAACTCTCCAGATGTGATCTTCCACACTGGGTGTATAGCATCCTTCTTGCACTCCATTTCCAATGTCTTTTGGGGAATTTGAGACACAATGAGTATGGTTCACACCCCCCTTTGTGTAAGAGTAATAGTCATTTGTCTCTTATCTAGGAGTCTCATGTATTTGGTCAACTTTCATAAATCAGGCATATTTTAAATTGGAAAAGCACATAAATAGATGCTTTAAAGTTCTTCACACAATTTGATGGCTGCAGAGTATTATCACTATTTTAAAAAAGCATTAAATCAGAAAAGGAGGTATCCGAAGAGAAAGAGTTGAATGAAGAACTGCACAATAGAAAACAATTAACAAAATCACAGTATTAAGTTCTTACCTACCAAGAACTACTTTAAATACAAATTCCCCAATTAAAATAAGTACAGTAACTGAGTAGATTAAAAAAGAAGATCAAACTTCACTCTCTGTTCCTACATGCTGCCTTCAAGAGATTCATAATAGCTCTAAGGATACACACAAGCTGAAAGAGAAGGAAGGGAACAAGTTATTCCATGCAAATGGTAACCAGAAAAGCAGATTTGGAGATATTTATATTAAAAAGGACTTTAAGTTAAAACTATCCAGGGACAAAAAAGTCATATTTAATGACAAGGAGGTCAAGTTACAAGATTATATAACAATTATAAATAGATAAAATATTCAACATCGGGGCTGGGCATGTGGCTCAAGCGGTAGCGCGCTCGCCTGGCATGCGTGCAGCCCGGGTTCGATCCTCAGCACCACATACAAACAAAGATGTTGTGTCCGCCAAGAACTAAGAAATAAATAATAAAATTCTCTCTCTCTCTCTCTCTCTCTCTCTCTCTCTCTCTCTCTCTCTCTCTCTCTCTCACTCTCTCTTTAAAAAAAAAAAAAACATTCAACATCAGGGTCACAAATATTTACAAAAATAGAGAGGAACTTGACAGCATTACACCAGATAGAAGAGGACTTTAAAACACTACTCTCAACAGTGAATAGACCATTTAGATGAAATATCAATACAGAAATCAATGTTGATCAACACTATAGATCAAATAGATCTAACAAACACACAATATTCTATCCAACAGAAGAAAAATGCGCATTCTTTTCAAGCACAAGCAAAATATTCTCCAGAATAGGACATACAAAAAAGCTTCACAAATTTAAGAATATTAAAATAATATTAACTAATTTTTCTGATCATAGTGATATAAAACTAGAAAGCAAGAAAGATTTACAAATCATGGATATTGAGTACATATTCCTCATCAACCAGTGGACCAAAGAAGAAATGAGAAGGAAACAGTTTCTTTAAAAAAGAAACTATCTTGAGACAAATGAAAATGGAAATATCAAAACTTATGTGATATAGAGAAAGTATTTGTAAGAGAGAAGTTGATAGTAATCAATGACTGTGTTGAGAAAGAAGAAAAATCTTGAATAAACAGCCTAACTTTACACCTCAGCAAACCAGAAAAAGGAGAAAAAGACTAAGGCAAAAATCAGTAGGAGGAAGAACATAATAAAGATCAGGACAGAAATAAAGAAAATTGATATGAGAAAAAGAATAGAAAAGATTATTAAAGCCAAAAGTGTATTTTTAAAAGCATAAATAATATTCAACAAGCTTTTATCTTGACAAAAAAAGGAAACCTCAAATAAAATTTTATAGAAGAGGGGATCTTCCAACTGGTATCATAGAAATATAAAGCACCCTAAAATAATATTATTTAAAAATTATTAGGCAAAAAAATATATAGCTTTGAAAAATAGATGAGTTAACAAAAATATGAAACTTAGTAAGACTGATTCATAATTAAATAAAAAAAATCTAAACAAACTGTAGGGATTCTGACTGCGGAAATATATCAGTAAGCATTCCTCTGGTGAGCAAACTCCCAGAGGGTAACAGGTACTGTGTTTCCAAGTCTTAGAATGCCCTTCAGTTTTTCTTAGGAACTAGTAAGATAACTAATGCATGTGCAATGCCTGGTTGCTGAGAAAATTTCTGTGCAAAGACATAGAATGCCTAGCTACTGTAGCAATGTCCTTCATGAGGAGGCTCTGGGCTAGAGTCTTATCAGCCTCAAACTTGATCTCAGGCACACAGCCAGCTCCTTGAAATAAAGGGATTCTCTTGTTAGGCAATCACAGTGTTTCCCTGAACCTATCCACGTAACAGTAACTTTATACGTTGAACTTTTTAAAGAGCTACACAAAGCTCTGAACTTTGCACATTGCAACATGGTATGTAACTGAGGAATAAGTGGCATAATATTGCTCAGGCTGTAACCTGCCTAGTAATACAATGAACAATATGAACTAATGATGCCAATGACCTAAATTAACCTATAGATATAAATAAAGCTGGCAGTTTGGTCATTTTGCCATTCTGCCATATTTCCTGCCTAGGCATCTTATCTCTGTGTCTCTTTTTATTTTTCCTTACAACAAACCAGTAACAAAAATGTATATTTGATCAATAATTAAAAACCTTCTAATGAAGTAAATCTTGCACATGAAAACTTCCTAGATAAATTCTACCAAATATTAAAAGAATTAACACCAATCATGCTCAATCTATTCCAAAAATTTGAAGAGGAAGAAACACTTTTAAGTTCCTTTTATAAGATCATCACTACCTTGATATCAAAGCTAAGAAAAGATATTATGAAAAGAAAGAAGAACAAAGAGAAGGAAGGGAGAGAGGGAGAGTAGAAAATGAAAGAGAGGAAAAAGAAAGACAGAAGAAAAAGAAGAATGAGAAATGGAGAAAGGGAAGAAGGAGAGAGGCAAGGAGGAAGATTAACTTGAGGTCAATACCTTTGATAAACATAGATGTAAAAATCTTCATCAAAATACTAACACACTGAATTCAACAGCACATAAAGTGTATCACACCGGTAGGGTCCCTCTCTGGGATACAAGGACGGTACAATGTGCTTAAATTAATAAATGTGATAAAACCACAATAACAAAATTAAGTTTAAAATGATATGATCATTTCAATAGGTGCAGAAAAACAGTTTGACAAAATTCAGCATCATTTCATAATTAAAACTCTCAGAAAATTAGATATAGAATCAATGTCTCGTGTATGACAAAACCACAGCTAACATATATCCAGAACAAAACAAGGATATCCATTTCCACAATTCTATTCAGTACAGTACTGGAAATACTAGGCAAAGCAACCAGGCAAGAAAAACAAATAAAAGGCATTCAACTCAGAAAGGAGAAAGTTGTGTCTATTTGCTGATTATTTTACATATAGAAAACTAAATACTATCAAAAAAGTTGTTAGAATTAATGAAAAAAGTAGCATATATTCAGGATACATAATCAAAGTGCAAAAATCAGTAATATTTCAATATCCAGGAAAAATATCAGATATCAAGAAAGCAATTCCACTTTCAATATCATCAAACAGAATAAAATATTCAGAAATAATTTAAATAATAATATAATTTAATAACTTAGATTGAAACCTCCTCCCTATAACATAATTCTTAGGAATAAATACATGTTCTACTGACATTTATCTTCTTAAGTACTATGCTTTACATCAAATGTTTTGAGAACTATTGTGCTTTATCATAAGTAAAAATCATTTCACTAGTCTTTACATGTGCAACAACACAAATAATACAGGTTTACACACACATATAACATATGGAACTATAATTACATTATAGGCATTTTGTTATAAGTTTCTTTTGTCTTTTTTATTTTTATTTTTTTTTATTTTGGGTTTTTTTTCCTTCCCATTCTCATTCCTACTCAACTCATGAAATTCACTATTAGTAGTTACTAGTAAATATTACTGTTTTTTTTTTTTTAACCCAGGCACATTGCAGGTTTGGACTTTTAAAGTTTGTGTGGCTGTAAGACTGTTTCTAGAAATGAAATGCAATAAAAGATATGGTTTCCTCAGGTGAGTAAGGACACATGAGTCAGGTAGCTGCTGCTTTCTTCTAATGCCATTTTGACCTCTAATGAACCATATCAAATCAGGAAATTAGGAACTGACTGGCTTCATGCTTTTGTAAATAAAACATGTGGGCAATGTATTCTTACCCATTAATCTTCATAAATCAATGCTTGATTTTCTAATACCATTATAAAATTTTGTAGTTGCTCCAGAAACCCTATGAATTTGACGACAGGACTTACAAATTCTAAAATATTTACTATATGGTCCTTTAGGAAAACATTAACTGACCTCTCTCCAGATGATGTTGATCAGCCTGGTACTTGGAGTGATGAACATGCAAGAGGAGAGAAAAATAAATGCTTTTGTATTAACATGCAAGATTTTGGATCACCACATGATAAATATGTATACTTTTATCTGTCACTTTAAAAAATAAAAATTGAATATGTGTCAAAGTATTAAAAAGAAAAAAATTAGATTTGCTTATTTTCATAACATAATATAGACTTTGTAGATTAACACCACACACACATCAGATAGAGCACTATTCTCTAGGATATATAAAAGCACTCAAAAATCTTAACACCATAATAACAAATAACCCAATCAATAAATGGGCCAAGGAACTGAACAGACACTTCACAGAAGATGATACACAATCAATCAAAAAATATATTTAAAAAGTTAAACATTTCTAGTAGTTAGAGAAGTACAAATCAAAACTACTTTCAGATTTTATCTTACTCCAGTCAGAATGACAATTATTATGAAGACAAACAACAATAAGTGTTGGCGAGGATGTGGGGGAAAAGGCACACTCATACATTGCTGGTGGGACTGTAAATTGGTGCAGCAAATCTGGAAAGCAATATGGAGATTCCTTGGAAAACTTGGAATGGAACCACCATTTGACCCAGCTATCCCACTCCTTTGTCTATACCCAAAGGACTTAAAAAGAGCCTACAACAGTGACACAGCCACATCAATGTTTTCAGCAGCACAATTCACATTAGGTAAACTGTGGAACCACCATAGATGCCCTCGGTAGATGAGCAGATAAAAAAAATGTGAGATATACATATATATATATATTTTTTTCCCACACAGACACATATACACATACATACACAGCACATACAATGGAATATTATTCAGCATTAAAGAGAATCATGTCATTTGCAGGTAAATGGATGGAGTTGGAGAATATAATGCTAAGTGAAGTAAGCCAATCCCCCCCAAAAAACAAATGCCAAATGTTTTCTCTGATATGTGGATGCTGATCCATAATGGGGTTGGGGTGGGTGGATCTTGGGAGGATTAGACGAACTCTAGATATGGCAAAGAAGAGGGAGGAGAAGGGGTGGGGTATGGGGAAAGAAAAATGGTGGAATGAAATGGACTTCATTACCCTAAGTACATGTATGAAGACACAAATGGTGTGACTCTACTTTGTGTACAACATGAGGTATGAAAAATTGAGCTCTCTATGTGTAATATGAATTGTAATGAATTCTGCTGTCATATATAGCAAATTAGAATAAATAAATTTTAAAAAAGAAACTGATGATGACAAGAAGAGTATTGCCATAGCAGAATAATAAAGTAAGCATTATTTATTGGAGGCCAAAAACAAATGGAGCTGTTCTGGGAGGCTGATGCAAAAAAAAAAAAAAATCAGTGCATATATAATGATAACAGTATTGAAACAATGTTATGTGAGATAATTTTGAAGGTAGCTAATATATTTAAAAACTCACAGCTCTAAAAATACAGTCCAAGAATCCAAAGTTAGTATGTTATTTATTAGTGGCCACTGGCTGCATTTGACAAGGCGTTTTAAGAAAGAGATGAACTCATCACAAAATAGTTCACAAGCTGAATTGAAAGGGAATGGAGAGCCCAGAAATTTGAAGCTTTTCATGGTTGAGAAAAGAAAAGTGTCCTTAACAACTGGAATGAGACTGCACAGGCTTTTGGGCAAAAAAAAAAAAAAAAAGCTGAATTGTCTTGACATTGTAGCAAGGACCAAAATCACTAAGATGACCAACACACTAATCATGAAAACCTCTAATGGCGTAATGGGTCTCAGAACAAAGATCAAAACAGAGCTATGGAGACCAATAGGTCCTTTCAACTAGCCAAAATGGTTGAGGGAAAACAAACAAACAGAAAAAAGAATATGGCTCTTCCACCAGAGGCTTGTTAACTCAAGATCTGTAAAATTAGGCAATGGCAGAGATGTAGGAGAGAAGGAAAGAAAAGAATCACAGGGGATAACAGTATGCTTTAAATGAGCTGAAGATATGTAAATCATTACACGGTAGTCAGATCAAATTTTATGTACCTATCATTACTTACGTACAAAAACAAACAAAGATTGTGCAAAATGAAATAAAAAGGCTATAGTTTTTAATCTTTCCTATCATTCAGAGTCAAATATTCTTTAAAAAAAAAGCCACCCTTGAAAAAGTTTGCTGTTATGTTTGATGTGAAAGAAGTAATTACAATTTTTCTTTTAAACAAATTTGCACAAAGAAAAAAAGTAGTGAATAGTAAGTAGAACAAAAATTGTATGCATATTTGTTTATGTACACTAATTCTTTCTACATTAACATTGGAATAATTTAAACCTGAAATCCAGAGTATCAAATCTGTAGTTGGAAAGCCTTGTGATGGGCACATGGAAATCAGAGGATTTCTTTCTCTCTCCTGCTTTTAGATATTAAACATAAAATAAGTGGTTTTCTTTCTGTACCATCACATAGTGTTTATATATATTTCAATCTTAGCCTAAAGAGAAAAAAATAATAATTTGCAGTCTATTACAAAGAGACGATTTTAAAGTAAATAATTCAACAGTATTTTGCATTTAGAATTTTAACTATACATATAAGTATACATAAGATGCATATTAATAGATATATAAATATGTATATATGTCAACATTTGAAAACTAATATAATTCAACATATTTAAAAGTCTGAAAAGCATAAGATATATGATCACATCAGCTAATGCAGGAAAATCATTTGACGACATTTAGTGTCTGCTCATATAAACAACACTCAGCAAACCAGGGATAAAATGGTGTCTTCAACTTGAGGAAGGTCAGTCACAAGCAATCGAGCAGCTTACATGATACATAGCAGTGGACGATTGATTTTTTCCCCCTAAAATTGGGAGGAAAGCAATGATGTACACTGTAAGCCCTTCTACTTTGTAGAGTACTGCTATTTCTAGTTATTGCAAAATATTAAGAAAATGGAATGAAAAAGTCCATAAATTAAAAAAGGGAATTAAAATAATTCCTATTTCAGATGACATAATGTAAATATAGATAATCCAGGGTGTATATAATAAATCCTATAATCAATTGAGTCCAGTGAAGTTATAGGATTTAGGATCAACACACAAAAATCAATAACATTTTGACAGACGACCAGGAACATTTGAAAATTTTAAATTAAAAAAAATAGATCAAAACATGAAATGTTTAGGCTTATATCTGACAAAACATCAACAAGATTTTTATAATCAAGTCTAAAAATTGCTAATGAAAAGTAGTAGACAAAAATGAAAGGAAAGTTATATCTCGTTCCTGGATTAAAAATAAAGGTGTTGGGCTGGGGTTGTGCCTCAGAGGTAGAGCGCTCACCTAGCACATGTGAATCCTGGGTTCGAGCCTCAGCCCCCCATATAAATAAATAAAATAAGATATTATGTCCAACTATAACTAAAAAATAAGTATTTGAAAAAATAAATAAAAATAATAAAGGTGTCAATTCTCTCAAGATAGAACTATAGATAGCATAATTTCAGTGATAGACAAGATAGACAAATAGAGCAATGGAATACAATAGAGTATCCAGAAACAGAATCCACCAATATGACTATTTGAAATGGACAAAAGTGCAAAAAGAACTCAGTGGAGAAAAGATAGGCTTTCAACAAATGGTTTTAGATCATAGACAAAAATTTGAAATATTTTAAAAGAAAATATCTGGGAATAAAATTTCATGACCTAAAAGTAGCCAAAGAATTCTTAGACATAATACCAAAAGCATGGAAAGTAATAAATTATCTTATCAAAAATTTAAAAGTGCTCTACAAAAGATATTGTTGAAATAATAAAAGGTTAGCTGCAGGCTGAGAAAAAAAGATCATTTGAAGATTATGCATTTCATGTAAGCCTTGAATATAGAATGTATAACATTCTGTAAAGTCAAAATTATGAACTGCAGTAGCCAAATTAAAATGTTGGGAACAGAAATGAACAAACACTTATATGGCAAATAAGCATGAGAAAATATATTTCACCTTATAATCTGTGATAAAACATCAATTAAAATAATGATAAAATACCACTACACATACCTATTAGAACAAAATGAACAAATACAAGCACACCTCAGAAATATTGTGAGTCTGGGTCCAGACCACCACAATAAAGCAAATATTTCAATAAAGTGGATCACACATTATTTTGTTTTATAAATGCACATAAAATTTATGTTTACATGATACTGTCATTGACTTGGCGTACAATAGCATTAAGCTTGAATAAATCACACATAAAAATACTTTATCGATAAAAAATGCTAATTATTATCTGAACCTTCAGCAAGTTGTAATATTTTTGCTAGTGGAATATTTTTTTCCCCATGAGAGTTAGAATCTACTGTTCCACACTGCTTTTAATGTTGACATTGGGACTACTTTCCATGAATCATAGATGTTCTTACTGGCTTCTAGATTCTTAAATAAAAATTATAAAAGTAATCCAAGAGAGTTCTAATCAGCTTCTTCTAAACTCTTGTGTTTTTTTTTTCAGCCAAAATTATGTTACAATACCCAAGAATCAGAATTAATTTACATTTGTTGAGCACCTTCTGTAGGTCAAGTGCTATAATTCATCAGGGTGATGGTTGTCAGAAATTGTAATAACTGACAATTTTGTAAAATAAGACATTGAGGCTTGCTGCATTGATTGACTCTTTCTTACTTGAAAAGTCATCTGTAACAGGTGATGTTGTTGGGTAATATTTTACCTGCAGGAGTTTTTTTTTTTTTTTTCAAATTTGAATCAATCCTCTCAACCCTGCCACTGCTATATGAACTAAGTTTATGCAATATTGTAAATCCTTTGTGGTCATTTCAACAATGTTCAGTGCATCTTCTATAGGAGTAGATTCTTTCTCAAGAGTACTTCCTTTGTTGATCCATAAAAAACAACTCCTCATCCAATAATTTTATCATGAGATTTCAGCAGTTTAATCATATCTTTGGATTCCAATTCTACTTCTCTTGATAGTTCTACAATATCTGCACCTATTTCCTCCACTGAAGTCTTAAATCTCTCAAATTCAGCCATGAAGCCTAAAGTAAACTTTTTCCAAACTCTTGCTGATGTTGATATTTCAACTTCCTCTTGTGAATCACAAATGTTTTATTTGCTTCTAGAATTATGAATCCTTTCCAGAGGTTTTTTAATTTGTTTTTTTCCAGATTCATGAGAAGGAAGATGGCAGCCATAGAATTATGAAATGTGTTTATTAAACAATATTTTTTTTCAAGTGTAGAAAACAAGTTTTATTTAAAGGATAGAACAGGGACAGACTTCTCTGTAGGGAAGGTGTCTCAGAGCTGGGTATCATAAGTAATAAAGTTTTAAAAGTCAAAATTAGTCCTTGTTGCATGGGTCGAAAAATGGACATTGTGTTAGCAGACATGTACGCAGGGCTAATCTTATCATCATTCTCCATCAGAGCTCTTCAGAGACCCAGTTGCTAAAAGACAGGAATAATTTTATTTATTCATTTATGTTCCTATTTGCAGCAATGGGATTGAGCCCAGGGATTCTCTGACACTGAGCTGCATCTCCAACCTATTATCATTATTATTATTATTATTATTATTATTATTATTATTATTTTGAGACAGGGTTTTGCTAAGTTGTGAAAACTGACCTTGTACTTGCAATGCTCTTGCTTCAGCCTCCTGAGTTGTTGGGAGTATAGTATTGTATATATGCACCAATGTATCTGGTAGACATAAATCCTTTCAAAGGAATATTATTTCCTGAACAGTTGACTTCAACAGGAGGCTAAAATGTTTACAAAAAAAGTTTTTAAAGATCATTCAATATATGATAAAGTGGAGTGCAGCAAAACAAGGTATTTATTTAACACCATAAATACCAAGTACTGAAAAGAACTGTGGAATAAATGTCACTCTCATGCATTGGTGATGGAAATGCAAACTGGTCAGGCAACACAATTTTAATTTTGTTTGTAGAGTTAAATGCACTTCTACTCTTGGATATTTACTCTTAAATGGTCTTTCAATTGGTGAAAGTATTATTTTTTTTAAAAAAAATCTTTAATATAGCTATATAGAATGGAATACTATTAAGCAATTAAAAGGAATGAACTTCTCTCTCTCTATTTTTTAAATTTTTCTCCATTTAGTATGATATTGGATTTGGATTTGTCATAAATGGTATTTATGATGTTAAGTTCCCTTCTATACCTACTTTCTTCAGTTTTTTTTTTAACATGAATTGGTGTTGGGTTTTACAAAGGTCTTTTCGCATCTACTGAGATGGTCATGTGTTTTTTGTCCTTAATTCTGTTTAAGTGAGAAATTTCATTTTTTGATTTGTATGTGTTGAATAAACCTTGCATCCCTGGAATGAAACCCACTTGATTATGGTGTATTATCTCTTTGATATGTTGTTGAATATGGTTTGCTAATATTCTATTAAGGACTTATATTTATATTGCATATATACATATTTATATATCTGTTTTCATCAGGTATATTAGCTTGCAGTTTTCTTTCCTGGTGTGTCTTTGTCTAGTTTTGGTACAGGGTTATAACTGGCTTCATAAAAAGTATTTGACATTGTTCCCTCCCTTTAAATTTCATGAAATAATTTGAGAAAGACTGGTGTATATTATTGTGTAAAGATCTTAGAACTTAGATTAAAATCTATCAAAGTCCTGGGCTTTTCTTTTTTGGAAGCCTTTTAATTTCTGTTAGAATTTCATAACTTGATATTGGTCTGTTTAGGTTTTCTATGTCTTCCTGGTTCAATTTGGTCAGGTTAAAAATGCCTAGAAATTTGTCAATGTTTATTGAAGTATAAATTTTCAAATAATAATCCACATATTGTGTTGGAGTCTATGTGGTATTTAATTTCATGAAGTATTTTTTTCTATGTAATTAAGTACATTGATAATATTTGGGGCATAAATGTTTACTATCATTATATCTTTTTATTGGATTTTTCTCTTTTTTAGAATGTAGTGGTCTTCTTTGTTTCTTCTGATTAACTTTTGCTTGAAATCTGCTTTGTCAGATATGAGAATAGCTACTCTTGCTTGTTTTCTTGTATTATATTCCTGGAATACTTTTTGCCATCCTTCTGCTTTCAACCTGTGGATATCTTTGTAAAAAAAGATGACAGCACATTATCAGTTCTTTTTTTTTTCCATCCATTCTGTTAATCTGTGTCTTTTAATTGAGGAGTTGAGACCATTAATATTCAACTTTAGTACAAATGTGTCTGTGGTTTCCCACCATTTTGGTTTTTTTGCTATCTTTTATCCTGTCTTGATTCTCACTTAGTGGATTATTCTTCTTGTGAACTCCCTGTTTGGGGAGTACTGGTAATTGTTTTTCATTTCCTCTTTGTGCAGTTTATCTTTGAGTAGTGCTAGTTTGGTGCTCATGAATCCTTTTAGTTTATTCTTTTCATAACAAGTTTGTATTTCCCCCTCAGATCTGAAAGTGAGTTTTGCTGGGTATGGTAACCTTGGCTGTCAGTTGTTTTCTTTTAGGACTTGAAATGTCTCATTCCAGGACCTCCTTCATTTTAGGATATGGGTAGAGAAATCAGAAGTGAACCTTACTGCTTTGCCTTTAAATGTGACCTAATATTTCTATCTTGTGGCTTTCAATATTTCTTCCCTATTTTTAATTTTTGGCATTTTGATTATGATATGTTCCAGTGAGCTGCTTCTTTGACCAGGTCTTTTTGTGGTCCTGTAAGCCTACCATATGTGGATGTCTACCTTGTTTCTGATATGGAAAATATTTTCTGTAACTATGCCATTGAAAATATTCTTTATGCATTTAGTTTGTGCCTCTGTGTTCTCCTCTATCCCAGTGATTCTCAGATTTGGTCGTTTAAAGTTCTCCCAGAGTTCTGGTCTTTTCTATATTTTTTTCCTTTATTGCCTTCTGTGTACTCAAGACCTTTTAGCCTTTCATCAATGCCTGAAGAAGTTCTGTCTTCAAGGGCTGAGGTTCTATTTTCTTCACAATCTAATTTGTTAGTGATGCCTTCAATGAGTTTTTAATTTGATTGATGTGTCTTTCATTTCTAGAAGTTCTGCTTGGTTTCTTTCCACCATTTCTATTTCTTTATTAAATTGGTCTTCCATCTCCTGGAATTGCTCTCTTAATTCTTTCTTAAGTATTTTAGTTCACTGAACTTTGTAGCAATCAGGTTTTTTTAATAATCTTTCTCCCGGTTTTCATCTACCTAGCCATTAGTGGGATCCTTTTACAAGAAATTGTGAATTGGGGGGTGTTGGCTGTTTTCTCATGTTTTCAGAGATCTTGGTCTTGTGCATCAATCAAGGTGGAATCCTCCACTTCTTTTTTGTCATGTATTTTTCTGTATAATTATCTTACTTGTTCTGGGACTTCTTTCTGTTTTTGATACATGTTTAGATGCCAAGGGATGGGAAAGAAGTTTCTTCTCTGATTGTTTTTCCTTAGGTCCTTGTGGTTGGTTTGAGACTTTTGTTTCCTCACTTCTTTGAGTTAGGTAATATCAGGGAATGTTTAGTTTACTAGCAAAATTCCTAATTTGTGAACTTTTATTGTCTCTGTAAGTTCCCAACACCTATCAGATTGGATAAAATAAATCATAGGAACAAATGTTGTAAACAACAAACTATAAACAGCGTTACAGTAAATAACTAGATGCTACTATGATGTCTTCAGCATTAATTGTGACCAATAAAGAGAAATGGTGTGTCCATCATTTGCGAACAGAATAAACAATAACCATGAACTAGATCTGGCTTTAAAGCAAACAAGCAGATGTCAACTGTATCCTCCACAACAGTAATGATTTTATTAGAAGTATGATTTTATTAATGCCAAGGTCGCGGGTTTGTTCCCTGTACGGGCCACCAAATGCCGCAGTCTGGCTGGGCACAATTCAGGAGCCACTTGTCAAAAGAAACTAACTTTATTTTTAGAACCACACATGCCAAACAAAACAGCTCCTCCGGAAAAACCCTCAGAGCCCAACTGCCACCACCGGCTTCCCACCAGCCACTCTCACACCCACCAGCCTCTTCACCTCCCACAATCCTCCTGCTCTTGAGGCTGATTGGTTGGGTCGCGTGGGCGGAGCCAAAAAAGTCCCCCAATGAGCAGCTCCGTGGTCTGAAAGGGCAGGGAAACAGCCCAATGAGCATCACCGCAGAGGAGCCAATCAGCTATATGTTGCTAGATGTTGCTGGGGCCACTGTGAGCCAATCATCAGCTGGTAGTCTGAAAGTTTGCTGGCAGCTGGAAGTTTGCTGGGGTCCCTTCGGCTGTGGCTCTCAACACATTAATGAGTTCTGAATGATGGATACATCATAAATAAATACAGTTAATTAAGAGAAAAGGAAATTAGAAAAGATTTTACAGCTTCAGAAAGTGAACAGAGAGAATGCAGAAGAGAACTAACAGGTAATGTTTATACAGAAGGAGGGGAAAAATAGAAAAAACAAGGAACTGGGAAAGAAGGAAAGAAAACAATAGAATTTGGCCATTAGTAGGAGAAGATAAGAGAGAAAGAAAAACATGATAAACAAATGAATGAAAAAGAAAATGAGATAAATGTGTGTGTGTGTGTGTGTGTGTGTGTGTGTATCTGAACCAATCAGCATAGCCAGAATTCACAGAGAGAGGAATAAATAAATAAATAAATAAATAAAATTAAAAATATCCAAAATCTTGGTGAAGTCTGAAGGAAATTTCTCCACTGAGATGGTCAAAATAATTGACCAGATATGATGTCACTGTCTATGTTCAATAGTCTTTCTTTCCAATTCTTTCTTGAGTTATGTAATGATCAAGAAAGCAAAGGTAGGGCTTGTTATCACCTTCCTGTTTTTGCGTTGCTCTCTGAGCTGCCAGTTGGAACAGCCTAAGATTGAAGCTATTTGATATAAGACTTAGCTTACCTTCTCAGTGGTATTAGGTGGGATGGTTTAGGATGCACTGTGAGTTGATTCCCTACATTCCTAGAATACAGCTCCTGCAGCATTCTGTGAAGGGTGTTCCACCAGGTGAGGCTTAGTTCTTATCAGACCACTGGGACTTTTTTGGGAGGTGTTTTCTTTAGAGAGACCAGATTGACCCACCCCTAGGGCTAAAAAGTAGTTGATCTCCTCTGCATGCCTGGTTCTCAGGACCCTCCCAAGAAATCCAATCATGAGCTATTGGGTGTGGGTGTAGAGGAATGATCCTCCACTTCCAGATTTTTTAAGATGACAATTTTATTCAAACTAATCTATGAAGTCAGTACTTTCGTATCAAAATTTCAGCAGATAACATGAAAAATTGATAAACCTTTCCTAAAATCCATGTGAAAATGCAGAGAACCCCAAACAAACAATTTTTAATAAGAAAAAAATCAGAGGACTCAAACTTTCTAGCTTTACAGCTTACTATAAAGCTACAATAATCAACACAATGTGGTACTGAGATAAGTACAGGAATTCTTCCTTGTGGTTTTGCCTCCCACAGTTTCAATTATTCAAGGTCAACTGTAGTCTGCAAATACTAAGTGGAACTTTTGAGAAGTAAACAATTCATGAATTCTAAAAATCTTGCATTAAAGTTTTCATTTATGCCTTGGTTGTTTATAGGACCTCCTGTAGATCCTAAAGTCCTTGAGTGCTCAAGCCCCTTAGCACCAAAACATGGCATCATATTTACATAGAACCTACAAAATCATCCCATATGTTTTGTGACTTATAATACCTAATACAATTCAATATAATAAACAATTAGAGTAATTGTGAAATATTATTAATATTTATAAATAATGCTGTACTGTAGCCTTGAGGAAATAATGACACGAGCAAAATGTCTGCACGTGTTCAATATAGAAACTGAATTTTCTATCCACAGATGATTAAATTCTCAAATACACAATGTATGAATACAAAGGAGCCACTTCATTGTTTATTAAGTGTTTTATTATTGCATACAGTTGTTAATTTCACACTGTGACTAATTTATAAATGAAATAGTAATGTTTACATAGAAAAAGAGCCTAGTCAATATAGACTTCCATACTATTTGTGGTTTTCAGTGTTAACTGGGGAACTTAGAACATATTCCCCATGGATGCATAATAAGCATACACAGAAATGAACTCAAAAATTTTTATAAACATAAAACCTAAAATAATAAAGAAGAGGGGCTGGAGATGTGGCTCAAGCGGTAGCGTGCTCGCCTGGCATGCGTGCGGCCCGGGTTCGATCCTCAGCACCACATACAGACAAGGATGTTGTGTCCGCCAAATACTAAAATAAATATTAAAATTCTCTCTCTCTCCTTTCTCTCACTCTTTCTTTAAAAAAAAAATAAAGAAGAAAGCACAGGAGTTCAAATTTGATGACAAGATTTTAGATACCATACTAAAATCATAATTTATGAAGAAAAATCGGCATGTTGCACTTGATTAAAATTTAAAATCCTCCACTTTGTCATCATTATTTTTCTCCTTTCAGGTTGTATTTTAGTCAGCTTCCTCTGCCGTGATGAAATATCTGAGAAAATGACTTAAAGGAGAAAAAATTATTTTGGCTGAAGATTTCAGAAGATCCAGTGTATGATTAGCTGAAAATATTGTTATTGGACTGAGGGAGGGCAGAACATCATGGTGAAGAAAGCATGGTAGAGCAGAACTACTCACTTAATGGCAGATGGAAAACAGAGAGAGATAGGACAAGAGGTTGGGCACAAAATATGATTTCAAAGGCACAGCCCTAGTGACCCGCCTCTTCCACTAAGTCCTACCACCCCAAGTTTCCACCACCTCCCCAAAACACCACCATCTGGGCACCATATCTTTAACATGGGAACTTTTGGGAGCCGTTTTACATCCAAATTATAACAGAGTATAAAATCTGTATTGATCTGTCCTTAAGTTAACCAGTTCTTTCTTCTACCAGTTAACATAAACTATCGAGCCCTCTCTTTCGTGTATTTTTTTTCAGTTGCTGTACTTTTCAATTCTGAGATTTAATTTTTTAAAGAATAAATTCTTATATCTTACTGATAGTACTTAAGTGTTGCAACGCTGTCATCAGGTTTTGATTTTTTTTTTTTTCTTAGCATGGCTTTCTTTAGTTCTTACTACATAATAGTAATGGATATTTTGAAGTTTTTGTTAAATCTGACATCTTGTCACTCTCACGGGGAGTTCTTATTGCCAGTTATTTTGTTTATTTTATTTATTTATTTATTTATTTATTTATTTATATCTCAGACCTTCCTGTATCTCTGTGTCACACACACATCATATAAGCCCACACATATCATAAAATAACCAACCATAGAAGCAGATATAAGTCTGGATGTTGTCTACATCCACTCCTCCAGGAATTTCTTCCTGCTATTTGTTCAATGACAACCTGGATTACTTTACTGAAGCCTCTTCAACCCCTCAGTGTGAAGCCTCTGATGCTGCCCCTTGGAAGTGAAACTTCATAGTCATTGTCATCGTGGGATGATGATAGTTTTGCCACAGACAGATATTTCTGTCTTTGTCTTTTTCTCTGAACACCCTAGTTGTTAGGCTCTACTACTTTTCTTACTGACTGTCTTATTATTTTCAACAATGACCTGAGCCATAAATTACTTTACTGAGTGATCCAATTAAATCTAGGCTCCTTTACAAAGATAGTTATTTGAGGTCTGTGTTTGAGTTAGTTTTGGCCACAGCTTAGCTCTTTTTATCTGTTTGCCTGAATCTCTTTGGTAAGTTATCCAGATAAGGGTTTATCTTAAATTACTTCCATATTTACCAGTTGTCCTATAATTGCCTTTCTCCACACAATCCATTGATGAAAGAATACACTGAGGCTGAACTTCACACTGCTGCAACTAAGTAAAGTTGGGGGAAAGAAATTCAGACATTTCTATTTTATGGGCCTGGCTCTACCCTGGGACAAAATCTCTCCATAAGGTTCTGGAACTTGGGGTAAAGGCAAAAGTATACCTCTGACATGCAACTCAGTGTGGGGATGGATTGGTGGTAGATGTAAACTTGAGGCTTTCTAGCTTGTTCTTATAGAATGGGGTAAATACAGTAAAGGCCATTTGCATCTCAGGATTCTCTAGGCAGAACAGAACCTGCAAGGTAGAGCTCCTCTCCCATGAATGAGGACCCTTTGCTGCACTTTACTGAAATTGACTGGGCACAATGGAAATGTTCGTGTTTTTCCCATCCTGGAAAGATACCTTAGCCCTCCAATTGAAAGCTGTATGGAAAGGGAACTCTTCATCTTTGGTTTCCCCATTTAGTCTAGAGTTTCTATCATTGAGCTGGCCTGAGGGAAAGTGGGAGTGAATAATATTTCAAACACCACAGGCTCCCTGTTCCTACCAATTTTTAGTAGGTTTTTCTCAGTAAAATATATATTTTTCCCATTTGCTTTGTATTCTCAGGCATATTTCCTGAAATTTTAGCTTATCATTTTTCTAATTTTCAACAGTGTCACTGGGAAGCGTATTCATTTGCTCTTCAGCCTGGTTCATTCCAGAAGTCCATCTGCCACAGGTTTCCCAAGCTGTGTTGGAGACCTTGTAGGAGAGAAACGGTGCATGCACTTATTCTTTCCCTAGAAATTCCACCACATCCCAAGGTTTCAAATGAGCCCATCCATTTGTACAGACATCAGCAACTGTTTGTTTTAGGGACTGTGGGAATGAAGAGAAAAGAAGTCATTTCTACAGTTCATGTTTCCAGAATCTTACCCTTCCCCCTTTTTGTTCTGACTTAGCTCCACTGTACAGAAAAATAAAACTCTCAACAATTTATTAATATGAGCAAACTTTTCCAAAAATATTTATCTCACTATATTAAAATTGGCACTCATGGTAAGGAATAAAATCTAACTCATTATCATCAGACTTTAAGTCTAATTCTGTGAAAATCCTCTGAGGTGCACATATTCTGCATGAATAATTTCATGGCTCTTTTTCTTTGACCTTTGGCTATATTAAACAAAGCAATCACAAGATTTACAAATGAGAAACACAAGAAATATGTAATGATTAAAATTGAAAATACATAACATAACCTTTCATAATAAAAATGAATGTTTTGCTAATTTCATCTCAAAAGTGTATTGATTAAATGCATTTTATAACTAAGAAATATAAGAAAATTCAATTAATATATTCCTAAAATGAAGATATTCAAAACAATGAACTCTAGATCATACATGTTAATGCATCTTAGAGAATTCTTCAATGCATGTAAGTAATTGGGTGTCATTGTTAGCAAACATTTGAAATAATATTTTCCATAATTGTTTGTAAAAAACATTTAGATTTGCCACTTGAAGCATTCTTCACTGTTTTCATCTTTGCAGATAAATTTAAAATAATTTTTGTGTGCTTTATGTTATTCATCATTTGTATCTTAATTATTGATGCTGATGGTGTTTTCTCTTTTTCCAGAAGTGTGGATTTTGTCAAAGAATTAACATGAATATTGGCTCTAAACAGATGCACATTGATAAACATATGTGACTAAATGAATAAAAACATTTAAAGGAAGTTTTATTATTTTCTGGACTCTTTAATGATTTATAGAGTGCCTGATATATTGTGGTGTTTTCAGGGACTGGATCATAGCAAGCACTCAATAAATATTGAAATACTCATGAATTTAGTACTTTATAATTTTTAATGTTGCCTAAAAGCTTTAATATGCTTTATATAATTTAATTTTTGTCATTTATAAAATAAACGAATATCAATGAGAGTACCTTTGGAATCCTTACAGAGATTATACATGTATTGTTTATATAAGATATTTTAAATGTGTAGGTAATATGCAGAAATGCATAAATATATTTAAGACATGTATTTTAATCTGAATGTTACATAACATGTATTAATTAAATATGATAAAATAGAAAATATTCAATGTTATACAATCCATATATGAACAATTATTGATTTAATATGAATGTATCTATTTCTATTTATATATTTTTTTGGGACTAACATTTTTGGATATATTTTATCTAAACACTATATCTTCACCAATTGAACTGCTACTATATTGTGGTCTGTTTAAGGTATTTTTTTCATTTTTCTGTACTTTAAAGAGTGATGAGATAATAATTTTGTCTGTCCTCTTCCATATCTTGGATACTTCTTAGCAAAATGAACTTAGAGGTGGGAATGCTATGTCAGAGTATCAGAGGTCTTTAGAGCTCTTGAGCATTATTGCCAAATTACTACGGCTCTTGGATGTATTGGGGATATTGTTATTTGGTCCTGAGAAGCATTGGAACCAGAGGTTTGACACTTAGAAATGTTAATATTTGAAAAATTAGAGTCATCTCAAAACAAAATGGGCTTTCTTAAGAAGTCTGAGTTCCATTATCCTCCCATCTTCATGCTTCACGACGCCTCTGGTGGCCAACTCAGGCTACACCTCCCTGCCACACAGCACTCCAGACCTTTGCCTGGTGTATCATGAAGCAACTGCTGTTGTCCCATTAGTAACACTGCTGTGCGTGGAGCAGCTGCTATGTTCAGGCAGAGCACTGAGAACTAGCTCCCACATTTCATTTCTACTTCACAAAAACTCTATTTTATAGTTGCTCTTTTTGGTTTTTTTTTCTGGTATTTTTCAGAAAATATGTTTCAGAAAATACCAGAAAAATACCAGAGGATAGAGAACTTGTTAAAGGTTAATAATTAGGATTCATACCCATTTGCTGGCCCCTAGGATCCCTGCCCTCCAGAGAAAGTAGGATCTTATTGTATCCCATTGTTCTGGCTCCAGGGATTTAGTAATGTTCCCACCCTATCCTGCTATTTACAGGAATCTTAGTGGAACATGATTGTAAACATGGGAGTGCTTAGAACTTGTTAGAGTCTGTAAACAAGTCAGGATGGTGCCTGGCATTTTGCCAGAGAAATGTTAACGTCTGTAAACAAGTCTGGATGGTGCCTGGCAAAATGCCAGAGGGAGTGGTTTGTGAAGTAACTCCACCCAGTCATTAAGTGTGGAGATTCCTTATTGGTTGACTGATGTATCTAGTTTATGCTAATTAAGATAAGCTGTGTGGAATGTATAAATACCACTCCTGTCCTACAATAAACGGCTCCTACTCCTGCTGTATCACCGTACACAAGTTGTTCGTCACCCCCCGGTTATTTTGCTGCAGCCGGACTGCGGCAAGAACTAGTGTCACTATCATCTATAGAGTATCATCTATCTCCAATCAACTCCCTCCTCTTGGCTTATTTCACCTACAGCACTTGAGAGTGCAATACTCAATAGACCTAACTCTCTTCTAGTATCTGCTACCAGAAAAATCCTGAGATATTGTTGCCCCTGTGCAGACAGTGTACTCATTATGGTCCTTCTGGACTGTTAATCAGATGCATGTATTTTGTTTTGTTCCATTTATATGCATGAAAAAAGGCATGTCTTTAAGTCGATCTATTGATAATGTATTTCTGTTTTTGTAAGAGACTAGGGCAGTGTAATGAAATATTTAAAGTAAAAGTAGGTTTCTAGTGGAAATTACAAAACTACTTAGCACTTCTGACAGGGCTGAGAGAAAAATACCAGTAAAGAAAGATTGGAAACATTTCTGATGTCAACACACCATCTCATTTTTGGGAGATTTTATGCATAAATTTTTTATTATGGAAGTTTATTTGACCAAGAGGGCTAATGAGTGAGAGAGAGAGAGAGAGAGAGAGATGAAAATTCCATAAAAATTTCAGAAATATCAGTTAGAATGACTTAAGTTTCAATACTAATTTTAACAGAAGTGAAGAATGCAGTTAACCTGCCCAAATTAAATCTTGAAAACATAATTAACTCTCAAGGAATTATTTAAATTCTGCAAGAGGTGATGAAGAAACTCATATGGAAGTTTTACAGCAATTAACAAAATAGAAGAAAACCATATTTCTTTGTGGTTCCTATGCAAAACAGGACCAGGTGAGGATATTATTCAGACCCTGGGACCAGGAAGGAGAGATCCAATGGGACTCCACTTAATCAAAAGTGGGATGGGAGGCCAACAAGCAGAGATAGAGCCCCTGATTAGGTGATGCTGACCATGTACTGCAAAAATCTTAGCCACAAGCAACTGTCAATATATTTAGAGAAAACTATAGATTAATAGAATTTTTAAAAATCTGTAACCAGGACTGAGTTTTCTGACTAAGAGGATTATGTACCAGAGTGTTTGAGTGAAAAGACCCAAGTGGCACAGCAAGTAAATTTAAAATCAAAGGAGAATCTGAGGTTACTTGTGAGTTTTCCTTTGCCTCAATTTATAGTTTACTTTTGGTAGATAATTTTTGTGTGTGTGTTCATTCTTCTGGAAATTAGATGTTGATGGTATATAACAACTTTTCAGTATTTTCAGCTCTTTTTACACAGAATGAGTGTTGCTTTGTTACATTTGCATATCCTAGATGGGTCTTATTCATATGCTCTCCAAAATGGGTAGGGTGCATAGTAAGAACTACTAAAATCCTATAAACCTGTCACCATCGAGAACAACAAAAGTAACACAAACCCATCATTTATCACATTATCTTGGATAAGTACATGAAAGAACACTGAAAATTACTGCAATGGTAAATTAGATATGACATTAATGTTATCACATATGTATATAATCATAATGAGTTTTGATTTTTATGTTCATTTAGAGAATGCATTACTGAAATATAAATATATCTAAAATGTTGTTTGTCCCCCAATGAAGCTAACTTGCAGACTGAAAGTTCCTCATGCTGATGGGCTAGTGCCATTTCTGACTTTATCAGAATTTCTGATCTTTATCATTGTCAATTGGGGAATAATGGATTCTCAGTCTACATGGTTATCTATAGCTATGCCTAGTCTTCATTTTTTTGTGCCAACATGGGTTCAGGATAAGTTGATTAGTTTCTTGTGGCTGCTAAAACAAAATTCACAAACTGAATGGCTTAAAATAAACAAAATTTATTCTCTTGCAATTCTGGAGTCCAGAATTGTAGAATCTGTATCACTGAGCTAAAATCAACATGTTTTACTATGTATGGTAGCTGTAGGGGACAATCTTCTCCTTAAATCTATACAAATTTCTGGAGGCTCTTATGGCTGTGGCCACAGTACTCCAATCTCTGCCTTTCTTCATATCACTTTTTCCTCTCTGTGTTCAAATATCCCTCTTCCTTGCTCTTATAAGGACCCTTTGATTACATTTAGATGTCACCAGATAATCCAGGATAATCTCATCTCAAGGTCTCAATTTTATCACATCTGCAAAGTCTCTGCCACATAAAGTAACATTATAGGAATTAGAACCTACTTGGAGGACAACCATTTTTTTAGCCTACTGTATAAATCCTCATCCCTTCTGAAACTAGGTGACTAAGGAAGGTCCAAACTCTTGTTTTAAAAATTTTAATAGCTTTTGCTACCTTGAAATGATGTGACTAATATATTTGGGAGTCAATCTAAAAATAAATAAATTATATATATATAAATTTATTAGTTGTATATGGACTCGATGCCTTTATTTTATTTATTCATTTTTATGTGGTGCTGAGGATCAAAACCAGTGCCTCATATGTGCCAGGCAAGTGCTCTACCATTGAGCCACAACTCCAGTTCAGGAGTCACTTTTTTTTATAGGTTGTAGTATACCCATAGAAGAGAATGCTTCTCCTTGGAGAATGAATGTAGACAGAAAAGAAGCACATCATTAAGCCTTGAATCTATTTAGCTGAGAAGCCCAGGAGACTGGGAGGATTTTGAGAAGGGTTCGAAGAGGGCAAAAACAGTAAAAGAGGAGGAGCACAAAGAAAAAGAGAGGTCGGCTCTGCCAAATCTGCAGGTGCACCAGGTCAATGGAGGATTCTAAAAAATGGCAAAGATGATCTCACTGATGAGAATGATCTTGGGAGTAAAGGACAAGCGCTTGATTAGGCTGTGCTGGGGAAGATGTCGAAAACCTAAATGTGGAGGTGGAGTATCCCAACAGGAGTCTGAAGAGGGGTAGGTGGGATGCTCAGTGAGAAGCAGTCTCATAAGCATGAGAACAGAAGAATGTGGCACATGTAGTAGGACTTCCAGGGGGCAGGCAATGTTAGCAAACATGTATAGAAAGTGAGGCTGGCTATCAACATGGGATCTCCTATCCCTACACCAGATACATAGCAAAGGAAATAAAATCAGTATGTCAAAGAGTGTCTGTACTCCACACTCATTGCAGCATTATTTACGATAATTAAAATGAGATGAGTGAATAAACAAAATATCACACACACACACACACACACACACACACACACACCACATATTGCAATACTAGTTAGTCCACCATGAAAACATAAATCCTGTCATTGGTGACAACAAGAATGGAGTCTTTCTCTATCAGAGGAGAGCTATTTGAGAGCAGATCCTGAGTATGGTAGGAGCAATGGCCAGGACCAAGCCTGGGGTTCACTCAGGCCATATTAAGTGGAGCTAAGGAAGTCGAGGTTCTACAAAAGAAATACTTAGGATAAATGATGATAGAGTTTTAAATAGGAATAGAAATAATGGTGAGGAAAAATTGACTTCCTAGCTATAGGAGCTGTGTAATCACACTGAGCCCTATGTTCAGAAGGACTTTGCCATCTGGAAATCCTTACTCATTTTACCTTTGAATCTGTACTCTATAGGAAAGTCAAATAAGAAAATACAGCATGCAGTAGGGACTTGGAGCTTGGTCATGGAAATGGGTGGTTGAGGCATTCCAAATGAGACCCTGTCAAGAAGTCAGGGCAATTCTTAAACATAATCTGTGATGGAAGTGTTGAAATCACCAAGAAATATGACATGAATGATATTAATGTCAGGCAATGAACAATGGATAAATCTTCATGAGATTTCAGGAATCCTGACAGTTAGAGGAAGCTACCTCAATCAAAATTCTCATTTTCCATTCAATAGTCAGAGTTAAGAAACTTTTTGTGACTACTCACAAAAGAAGACATAAGTTCTGGATGTTTCTGTGACAAGAACAAAATATTAAAACAGAATTGTTTCTTCTTTTCTTTTTTAGACACTAAATTAAGAAAATGACTATAGGGATACTGCCACATCAATGATCATAGCAGCACAATTCACAATAGCTAGACTGTGGAACCAACCTAGATGCCCTTCAATAGACGAATGGATAAAAAAAAAATGTGGCATCTATACACAATGGAGTATTATGCAGCACTAAAAAATGACAAAATCATGGAATTTGCAGGGAAATGAATGGCATTAGAGCAGATTATGCTAAGTGAAGCTAGCCAATCCTTAAAAAACAAATGCCAAATGTCTTCTTTGATTTAAGGAGAGCAAGTAAGAACTGAACAGGGGGAAAGAGCATGAGAAAAAGATTAACATTAAACTGAGATGAGTGATGGGAGGGAAAGGGAGAGAGAAGGGAAATTGCATGGAAACAGAAGGAAACCCTCATCGTTATAGGAAATCACATATATGAGATTGTGAGGGGAAAGGCGGGGGGAAGGGAGAGAACTGAACAACAACAGATGAGGTAGAGAGGGAAGATGGGAGGGGAGGGAGGGGGGATAGTAGGGGATAGGAAAGGCAGCAGAATACAACAGTCATTAATATGGCATTATGTAAACATTGTGAATGTGTAACTGATGTGATTCTGCAATTTGTATTTGGGATAAAAATGGAAGTGCATAACTCACTTGAATCAAATGTATGAAAGATGAAAAAAAGAAAATAAACAAAAAAAAAAGATTTGATCAGAAGTTTGAATAAAGAGAAAGTGGTAGTCTTCAAAGATAGCCTATATAAAAATAGAACTTAATTGAGAGTCCAGGAAAAATCATGCATATATGATATGGATAATTCAGTTATGAGAAATGTAAAATTTAAGATCAGGGAAGAAATGAATATTTTATAATAATAAAATGACAATAAATGCTTAATAAATAACAAAGAAAAAGAAAATGAAAAATACGAACCACAGACTGTAGACAGTCTTTGCAAAAACATAAATCTACAATAGTCATATATCAAAACAGCATCAAGAACACTTGCTATTCAATAGAAGAATAAGCACTTGAATGAAAGCATAACAAAAGAATAAGAGTTTATCAAAATGTGACCTCATTCGGAAATAAGGACTTTACGGAGGTAATCAAGTTGAAATGAGGTCTTCAGGAGACTCACTCAATATGACTGATGTCCTGTAAAAAGCAGGAATTTGGGGACAGACACACACACATACATACATAGAAGTAAGACAATGTAAAGAGGCACAAGGAGAAAATGATATCTGCAAGCCCAAACAAGAAGCCTGGAACAGATCCTTAGAAGGTTTCTTAGAAGGAACCAACCCTGCCAAAATCTTGATCTGGGACTCCAGCTTCCAGAACTGTGAGACCATCCATATCTATTATTCAGGTCACTCTGTGCTTTCTTGTTACAGCAAACCTAGAAAACTAATACAGACGACTGCTGGAAAAGGCAAAATCCATAGAAACAAACCAGATGAGTGTTTGTTCACAGGGGAGAAGGAAGAGTTTTCTTGTCATGGGGCATAAATGAAGTTTGTGGATACTGAAAACTGGTTAATTGATGGTGGTAGGTATCTATCGAAACTCATCAAATTCTCCAAGTCTCAAAAGGATGTATTTTACTCCATGTTAATGACACTTCAACATGCAACTTTTCTCTGGTCACTCTGCTGCTAGGCTTTCATTGAATTCATCACAATCATTTCTAGGGATTTATGATAGATGAATAGAGCAGGAAAATTACTCCACCTTTGAATATGGAAGGCAGTGAGAAGAGAGAAAAGGACAACATAGAAGGGAAAGGGAGGAAAGAAGGCAGAAAAAATGGTGAAACTGAGAATGGAGAAAGGGCTCTCTGCAAAGACAGAGTTAAGGAGAGTCCTGTTGAGGGTCACTTTGGGTAGAGAGTTAGATAAAGACAATTTTAGGAAGTGTAATTCTGTGTAGTTGTGTGAGTCCTTATTGAAACATTGTGGGAACACAATGCCATCAAAATACCTTTAGTAAAAGCCTAAATTATCGATCAAGTTTTGTGAAGTCAGATATAATGTTCATTTTTATCACTTATCACTCACTGAAATGAGCCTTAGAGAGTGGAGTTCCTGTTTTGCTCAGGGTTCATATTGCTTTCTTTATTTACATACTTAACTTTCCCCAGAGAGCAGAGATCAGAGCTGCAAATTTTAATATTGGCCCTCCCTGTTCCCCGCTTTATGCAGAGTGAGATTTCAAGAGGAAGCTGGTGACTGACAATTGAATTTCAACTGAAGTGTATCTATGTCTCATTTTGCATATTGATGGCCTCGATTGAAAGAAGAAAGCCTGAGGATCATACTAATCTCAATTTTAAAAGTATGTAATTTTATTGGAATAAACTTGATGTGTAGATACTTGCAATAACTTTCCTAGTGTTGATATTTTTTACAAGTGTGTATGTTTTATGAAAAGAACACCTAGATCCTCCTTCTAGACAATAACATTAAAATTTCATTCTCTGACTTTTCCTTCACTTCTGAAGAGTAGAAATCGTGTCTTTGATTCTGTTTGATGATTAAGACGATTTGCTGAGTGTCTATAGAGTGAGTCTGACATCGCAGTCGATATTTTAAAAGGCTTGATGTTTGGATGGTATTGAGGTCTCAATTTGTTTTCCATTTATGGATATCGTCAGAGGATAGGGACATTATTATTTGTTCAAATACCATATAGTGGAGAGAAGCACACATTTCATGTGCTATAGGAAGAATTCGTGGGGGAACTAATAAAAATAAGTAAATGGTCACAGATACAGGAGCTCTTCCCAGAGAATATAATGCTCAAATGTTTTAATTCAGAAACTCTTGGGCTATTTTTTAATGTGCAAGAACATTATGGAATGTAAAAAAAGAATCCTTACAATTACTGCTTCTCTGGGAGCTGTATCTGAGTGGAGACAAGCACAGATGTCTTTATTAGGCTGTAGTCTAAGTAGCTTCCCTGGAGGGGAACCTGGCGGGTAAGCATTAGCAGGCTGATGCCTAATCTGTGAGAATCTCTGTGCTCATTACAGTGCTCATTAGCGGTGGGTGACCTCACAAGGAGGCACATGGTACTGCTATTTCTCTGATTCTTAGGCCTTGTGTTTACTCTAGGGGTAAGCATGTGGGATTCCACATGCATACTCTCAAAAGGAATCATTGTTCATGTACAAATCATGAGCACATTTCACTATACTTTTTAATACGCAGTTTCTATATCATGAAATCCTTTGTAAGATATTCACATGTATGACATTTGTATTTGCAGTCCAGAGTGTCTGCTTATTTGGGCTTTCAGTTAACCATATCACCCAAAAAAATGGCTGCACGAATACCAAAGAATTTTTCAAGTTGTGAATTTCATTTATTTGTTTATTGTGAAAAAAAATGAAGTAGTGAATGCTTCATTTCAATTTTTCTTGTGTTCTTTTACTGTTTCAGGAAAAACTTCTTCCATGATTTAGGTCATGTGAACAGAAACCCAACAGCTTTGCTCTAAATTGTAAGGAAACTTTTCAGCTTATGCTAAAGAAAGTGATAGAAATCATCTTCTTTGCCATAAGCAGTTTGATTTCTGTGACAACAGCCATTCTGGTGGAGATTCTCTGTCTCTCTCTGTCTCTCTGTCTCTCTTGTCCCTCTCTCTCTTTTAAAGTAAGAATTATGTTCATATCTATTTAAGTATTTTTAAATATTTGCACTTTTTGCAATTCTTGAATCTTCCCCTAAGTATCATCTCGGTACTTTCTTAACCAAAAGTAAATGCTACACAGTTAAACATTTACTGTTTTTTGAAATTTCATCCCAAATGAAATAATAATACTTTCCATTAAAACACACCCTTCGTTTAAGCACTTGAAGCCAGATCAGAATCATGAGCCAGAGTTCTATATTATCTCTGTCAGCTCTGTTGTGATGGTAACAAGCACCCTGGACCACGGAGAATACCACTCCATTGTACTTCTTCCCAATCTATGATAATATGGCCATTTCCCTTATATTCATTTGGGAAATTAGCAAGAGAAAACTCATTTTAAAACCTTTCTTTAAAAAGAGAAGTCATTACAAACTCAGTGACTTTGCATATTTTCTCTGATTTTATGTCCACCTACATAGGAAAGTACTTTTTGTGACTCACTTGGGGGAAAAAAATAGCCTTGACCCTAGCTTTGAGCCACTTGTTTAATAGAAACTGGCTTAGGAACACTGCAAACGTGGTTAAGCCACAAGTTAATTAAGTTTGACACTGTTGCTGGGAGTTGGCGAGGGGTGAAAAGAGAATTATAAAGTTAGTCTTTGACACTAAGGAGATTTCTTTTTGTTAAAAAAATATGAAAGTTATAACCTTACATTAGGGAATTAATTTACATAGAACCAAGAGAAGTTTGTTTAAAATCTTAATAGTTCTTCACACCTCTCTGATCTTTTACACATTTACTCTTTGCAACTCCTTCCCTGACATTTTACATCAAAAATAAATATTTAAAAAGTGTATGTCTGTGTGGTCTCTCTCTCTCTCTCTCTCTCTCTCTCTCTCACACACACACACACACACACACACACACACACACACTAATGTACCCAAAGATGTGAGTCTAAATCTTAGCTTCTATAAGCTACAAAATACATTCAAAATTGCAAAGTAGAACACATCGCAGAATGAATTAAATAAAAGGATGTTAATTTAAAATAATAAGCCAGACAAAGTTATAAAATGCATCAGTAGATGTTTTGGAATTTTCAGATAAAGATTAGTGAATTTCTTTCAAATACAGGAGATTGAAATAGTATGTTTGAGATATGAGTTTCTGGTAGTAAAGATAAATGAGCTTCTTAAAAACACTCTTCCCATTATATAAAATTTAAAGTCTGCCTCAGTCAAGTTACATGTAGAAATGAAACTTTCCTTGTCCAAGTGGTTGACTGGAAAATACATCCTTTCTGTCAGGGAAGAGCAGAGAATTTCTGGTTGCAGGATCTTCTCCCACACCCAGGTTACTCAGTAGTTTACAGAGGGAAGGAACTCTTCAATCTTAGGGAAAAATGTTCTGGGCTGTTGTCACCACTTGACGGGGCTCATTCACAGAATCACTTTCACGAAATCATGGCAGCTTTCCTGGGTTCATTTTTGGACACAGGCCTCAACAAGATGCAGCACCTTGAAATCAGGACTTAAGCATTAATAAAGAGATTTCGTGAAAAAGTTTACAATTTGTCTATGAAATGTTTCTGAAATGTTGATGAGTCTAATAATCATCATCATGCTTGCCACAACTAGTGGGGACCTACAATACTCCATCTGCAATTTCAAAATTGAAAAAGTTCCAAAACCAAGTTCTGTTTCTCCAAAATTTATTTTTGACAAACCTTGACCTGGCATCACCATAAAGCTAATAATTATCTCTCTTTATCCTACTTTGAGTGACTGTGGATACATTTATGTAAGAAATGTTGGTTATGTAATGAAGGGGAAAAAATTGGCTGACCTCCTGGGGCTACCAGGCACTTTTAAAATCTGAATATTCTGCATTCCTGAATACATCGAGCTCTCAGATGTTCAGGCAAAGAGTTGTGGATGTGCATTTCAACAATCCCTTCATTCATTGATTTGACCTGTCAATATTTTGACCTGCTTTTCTGTCCCAAGCCATTTCTGATCTTTAGTGCTATATGCAGTGTTGGCCACTTGACCCCATGTTGATTCTTACAAGTAGGATTTTCAATTTCTTCATCACTGTTGTGAGTTGTCACCACAGGTCTTTGTGCAGAGGTGAATGGTCACTTATAACCTGCATTGGTCTCTGAGATGTTAGCTAGTGAGGAAATGCAGCCCTCACTTTGGATCCTGCAGAGTTAACAGCCTCATTTTTTAAAGAATATTTTGCTTTTTCCCTGTTTAGCATTTGTGAAGAGAACAATTAAAAAGACAGGTAGAAAGTTTTGTGAGTATTTTTTGGTAGTAAGAACCACCCTCAAAAACCTCTTCAATGTCTAAAACAACTTGCTACACGATTCTTTCCTGAATTATCAGATCAAAGGTGTTCCCAGGTTCAATAATTTTGGGTTTTATGTTTTACCTTCTTGACATCCATTTTTAAGTGAGGCACATTTTAATTTGTATTTATACGCTTGCAATTCTTATAAAGTGGATTAGTTATTGAATTATGCAGTTTTGGTAAATAAAATTGAAAATGTTGAGAAAACAATCTAAGCTCCTCCCTGTGTGGTTGGACTGTGGCCAATGATATCACCATCACTGGGGCTTTGGCTAGAAATGCCGAATTCCAGACCTCACCCACAGCTACTGAATCAGTATCTGTATTTTAATGATATCCCTGGGTGATTAATATATGCAGTTTGAGAAGCTATTAAGTTGGAAATCCAGTGATCTGTCTTATCTATCATTGATTATATTGAAAAATCAAATCAAATTTGAGAAGTCAGTTCTCGAATTAGGAAACTACTGGTCACTTCGAACTTTAAACAAATCAGGAAAGTGGATACATTTTACAAATACACTAGGGGAAAGAGTCATTCTGAAAACATTATTTTTAAAACTCCTAATCATTTTAGTGAACTGTATTATGGCCTCAAAATAGTAACTAATGTTGTGATATTGATGAATAGCTGGGGATGAATAGAATGGTTCATGATAATGAAGCAAATATGGTGTGATTACATGTAGACTCTCAGAGTGCAGCTGGTGGCTCACTGGGTTGTTGCCTGACTAATAAGGCCAAAGGTCAAGCTGCCTTCCAGTTGCTATGTGCATGAAGAAAGAACAGAAAAGGGAGGTTGATTTTTGAAAAGTCCTCCTTTTCTAGACATTGGGGTTATGGGCAATCTATTGTGATCCTAAAAACTTGAGTTTTCCATCAGCAGGGCAATTTTTTTCCAATTTATAAGACATAGGAGTGGCACTGGTAATAAACTGTTGTCCTCAGCTGCCTGGGTTCCAGATTGCTCTCTTCTTTATGTGTAGTTGAAACTAATTCTGGCTCTTAGGGATTCTTTTTCACTTGCATCTGTTCACATCCCTGACTCTTGCTCACTGGCAGTCTGAAAGCCATGAACCCAGAACTTTGGTCTAATGGTGAGCGCTGACTCTCCATCTATTTACACTCAATTTTCAATTGTATGGCTATTACAAGGTGGTGCCTTAACTCCACTACTCTCCACAATTACACAGGAGAAAAGTGGAGATAAAAAGGTTTATGTATGTGCCTAATGTCACACTAGAAGTAGGCAGCAGAGCTGGAATTTAAGTTGGGGTCTATTTGACAGAAATTTGTTTGAAACTATCATTTTTGGTTACTATCACTGGCCAAAATTAATCTCCAATCATGAAAATCTTTGTACTATGGCATAATCTTACAATTTTATAGTAAGAAATTGTTTTGATGAAGGTTTCTGTGATGCATATTTGATGTATAAAGAAAACACTTTCATTTCAAAGACATAACAGCCTTGGGGTAGAAAACTAGTATCAGAAGATTAAATTTAGCCAAAGGCATGGTCTGTTCATTGTTGAATTACATTATTATTATTATTACTTTTATTATTGTTATTCATTTCAATGGAAGATCTTCCCAGCTGATATGGACATTACCTGTCTTTAATGTTTTATGCTTTCCCTGTTTTATCATTCATAAATATACATCACCTAACTAATCTGGTTCAAACATTTAAATTTGGCATCCTTGAATTCTATTTTATTAAACAAAAGGTTATATTGTTTATGAGATAAATGCATTTAGAACCTCACTTACTGTATTTCCCAAAATCAAAATGATTCTTTGAAGAAAATAGGTTGTTATATTTTTCATTTATTGTTCTTTCACATTTCTCCATACTCTAGTTTAATTGCATAACCTATATATAGCCAAGAAGAACTTGATTAATTGACATGTTTAGTCTTCACACATTATTATATGGCTTTCAATGGTAATTAACAATTCCAAGCTGCAAGGAAAACTAAGCTACATAATGCATCCCAATTTTTGTTTATCTGTTTCCCTTTCAATATGAGGTAGTATCTTCTAGCTTAACTCAATTGTGTGGTGGATTTGTTCTGTATCAGTCAGGATATATAGGTTATGCTGCAGTAACAAATAGTCCTAAAATTTCCATGACTTGAAACAGCTAAGGTCAATTTCTTGTCCAAGCTGTTTGTGGCATTCCACATGTGGCTCTAAAGAGATTCAGGTCAACTATGTATCATCACTTTAAATATGGTCAGTTGTCACAACAAAGGGAAAAATGCTCCTGAGAATCTTGTCTCAGCAGAATGTGTTTGATTCAGAAGTAACACATGTGACTGTGCTAAGTGCTCACTGATGGAAACTTTTCATATGACCCCATCTACTCAGAAGGAAGGCGAGAGTTCACTCACCTGGGACTCTGTCTCTCTTTTTAAAAAGCTCCCTCTTTTGCCATTTTATATTCCTTTTTCTCTAAAGTCACCTCCTTATTCAGCTATTTGACATGTTTGTAATAATTTCTACTCCATTGTGAAAAAAATTCTGAGATGAAACTGATTTAACCAGAGTTGGTTAGCCTGTATTTCCTATTAGATAAATGTTATTAAGGATCAGCCATGCCATAATAAAATCTGCCATTATGATGCATTTTCTTTCTTCATTATTCAGACACAGTGGTCTTTATTTAATTATCTATATTTATATAAAGTCAGTGTGTAGTGATCCTTTTGGGAGGGTGATTATTTCGCTGGTATCTGATACCATTCTTTATAAACAGAAATTAAACAAATCTATCCATTTAACAAAAAAACAAAAACATTTTTTTCAAATGAAAGAATTCCATTTCATTTGTATAATTGTGTTGACAATATTTATTTTGCAACACATTTTTCTTCTGAATTCAGTATACTCCTTTTGCCTTTGGGACTTAGGTGTACGTTTTCCATAAGATTTTTTTTCTGAACAGAGAACCTTTTAATAATTGTTAGAAATGTATCAAATGCAATAAGAAGTCACATTGAACAGGAGAAAGAGACTTTTCTTCATATTTCCTTTAAAAACTCCCAATTTACCCTCTGTCTTTCTTTCCCTCAAAACCCATCATTTTTGTAGTTTATTTTTTTAAAAAAATGTTTGGGCCAAAAAGATAGAATTCATCAGGTCTTCTTCCCTATTAGTGACTCTGCGACAATTTACTAAGGTTACTCAGTTATTTTAAAAGCCTCTTAGAGGTTTCTGCAAGAGGCTGTATTCTCATCCTGCGCCATTCAAAGACAGCCTGCTTTTAGCCAGATTTTAGGACAGATAACATGCACAGTAGAACGTTTTAAACTCTTGATGTCAACACGGTAAGTCCTGCAAAATTATATGGACACAAATAATGCCATTTTATCCAAACGATTGACGGAAACTGGTGGTGCAGAAATTTAGAAAGCCCCTCTGGTAATACTCATGTAGCTGGAGAAGGGGATGGCAACTGGTCACTCGCTCTGCCAGGGCCACTCCTTTCTGAGCTTGACAAGCGGCAGGCAGCTTGCTGGGGTCTGTGAAGTCATTCTCTAAAGCTCACCATAGGAACCGAGGGAGAGTGCTTGGCTGTAAGGACATACACAGCTGTGATGTCACAGGCACAAAGATAATAATAAAATGTGGCCAGTGTGATGTCAACTACACCTTGGCCCTTTTGTCTTTTCTCTCTCCTCGTATAATTTTGTATCCTTGTGCGAATCGCCTCATTAGGGAAAGAGACTGAAAATTGGGGTCAGGGTATTTAAACCTGACCTGTGCAAAGGCCAGACAAGGCCCGGGCCCACCGAGGTTTCACTTCAGAGCCCCAGACCACCCCTGAGGTGACACCAATTCAAGCCTCATTTTATAAAGGCCTTATTAATTATTGTCCTTATAAGAAGGAGAAGAAGCCTTATAAAGAAATGTGTCATTCTTAGAGTAGGAGTGGGCAGACAAAAAAAGGAAGAGAGAGGGAGAGGGAGAGGGAGAGAGAAAGAAACAGAAGATCAAAAGGGAGCTTTTTTTCCCTTTTGCTTTTCATGCCTCCAAACCTCAAAGGAGGTCGGGGAACAATCAGGCTCAGGGGTCTCCTGTGCTTTCTGGCAATTAGACTCAGCTGATGGGCTGAAAGGGATTGAATGGCAGGGTTCAAGGCCCTTCTCCGGAGCTGCAGACAACAGGCTTTTCCAGAGCAGCCGAGCAGCAGACACCATCAAAATCATTTCAAATGGAGACTTACAGCGAGGATTCATTAATTCACTGGCCTAAACAATTACGGGAACATATAATGTCTCTATAAACACTTTGATAAAGACTGTCATCTTAGACCTTCATTTTCCCTATTTTATTAGAGATTTTTAATGCCAGGTTGGAAAGGCATCTTTTATTTCTCCAATTACTAAATTATAAACCTTTTTCTCTGAAAATCATCCACCCCAAATATCTGAATATTTCATTTTCAACATTAGGATGCAAAAATCTAAAAGAGAATTAAAAAAAAAAAAAAATATATATATATATATATATATATATATATATATATATATTCACATCTTCCACCCTCAGATCTCTGAAGTTCAATATTTTATCTGTCTTAAGGATAGTGAATTTGCTCTCTGGTTTGTTAATTCTTTTGCAGCCCTTATAACTCTTCTTATTTCTTTAATTTGTTTTAGATAAATTAGAAAAATAAAATGATCTCAACTAAGTCATTTCTAGTTAATTCAGAAGGGAGGAAAAATGCAAGAATCTTGTACTGTGAGCGAAAGCAGGGTGGATGATTTTTTAAAATTTTATTTTAGATATCAATTGTATTTGTTTAAAAAAAAAAAAAGAAAGAAAGATGAGCCATGAGCTATTTAGTCTTAGGGTCCTTGGGACATTTAGAAACAGAAATATTTACAATGCTCAGGCTCTAGTTCATGCAATAGGAAGGAGTGATGCTGAATTTCAAGTATTCTACTTTCTGAGTGTAGAAGGATTGAAATGACAGTGACACCTTTTACCACTACCCAAATAAGTGGTAATTTGCAAGTGAGGGCCATTAACCAGACTTTCAAAAACATAGGACTTGTTTTTAAAACTGTGCACACAGATTCCGTGAGCCAAGATGAGGTCAGTAGCTCCAGTTTAATATTCTTCATGGGATTTTCACCTATAATACCTGCAAGGCTTCGATTTTTCAGGTGGAGCTGATCGTGTGCACAGCACCCCCGTGGAAACAAATAGCTACTTGTCTCGGCTCGCCAGCACGGAGAAAATGTTTATATGTGTGTGATCACATTGGACTGCTCAGCAGGGCAAGGGTTAACCACTTACATACTGTCGACCCCTTTCAAGCAGGGACTGCTGAGAACTGCTGCTTCTAGGCAACCACATCAAACACTTGAGGGCTTTGGTGATCATTGATGACAAAGTAATAATAAAAAGAAATATGGCCGCTCTCAGAGCATCTTTCATCTGCTTACAGTGGGGCACTTGTTGCACAAAAGGCTGGTACTTCGTTTGACATATTTGGAAACTGAGGTAGCTGGCTCTTTCGCCTTTCTCAGAGGTGCTCAGGCTGATTGGAAACCAAGCCCAAAGTACTTGACTTGTCCACCGTACTTGGGAGCAAGGGGCCATGTTGAGTCACAGGAGAGAAAATGGGGGCATACTTTAGCTTTCTCCTCAATTAATGGAGAGCTCTCAGGGGACAAGAGGGAAAGACAATCAGCTATGGTCGTCCAAATAGACACAGATTTAGGCTTCAAAGAGAACATCTTCCTCAGGCATACATATCCACAAGGCTGGACAAATGCTCATTTGTGAGCAGACAGAGTGGTATCAGGGGACTCCCTTGTATGACAGTTTTGTCATGTACACTTTGACTGTTCTCTTTGACTTTTCTAGAGTAAGACAGGAGGTGACATAATTGCAAGAATTACCCCAGAAATACGAATCTAGTAGTTTGGGATATATTCACCTAAGCTCATTTTCACAAGCACAGCATGACCAGATACCAAACAAATATTGCTATGCATGGTTTTGATGAATGAAAATTTATTTTTATAAAAACTGTGCACAATTTACTTCTCTTCTCTGGTTGGGTAACATAGGTTGAAAAGAGGACCAAGTGTATTGTAGTAATTGTGGTGGATTCATGCAATGTCCTCACCTCGTGCTATATCTTCCTTCACCTCAGTGCAAGTATCTATCACCCCAGCTCCCCTATCCTCTGGCAGAAGCAGGGTCAGTATGTGCTGGTTAGCTTTCTAATTTAATCCCTTCCCTTCCTTACAAATGAAAAAAATAAGTTTCAGGGAAACAAAGTCCTCTACTTAAGATTACAGAGCCAGACTGGGCCTTGATCTGATTGTTTTCCTCCAAAGTGTAGAATTATTTCCACTTCATTCATTTACTTGTCTAGCAATTTTTTTCACTCATTCATTTACCCATTCATTCATTCAGGAGACATGTTTTATAATTCAAATGCCCATTGCTGTATGAATCAATAAGTAAAATGTAGCATATAAGTTGTTTTTCTGCCTTTGAAAAGGAAGAAAATTCTGAGATAGGCTGCACATGGATAAACGTCAAAGAAACCATCCTGAGTGAAGTAGCCAAATACTGTATGATTCTGCTTATATCAGGTACCTAGAGTAGCAAACTTCAAAGACACAGAAAGGAGAATAGTGGTTATCAGGGGTTGTTGGGCGGGAATGGAAAGTTATTGTTAAATAGGTTCAATTTCACTTTGGAAAGATAAAAATTTCCTGGCGATCAATGGTTGCAAAACAGTGTGAACACACTTAATGCCGCTAATCTGTATTCTTAAAAACAGTTAAAATGGTAAATTTTTTGTTCTGCATATTTTGCCACAATAAAAACAAACAAACAAAAAAAAAAAAACAGTGCTTGAAAAACCATTCATTTCTCTGTTTTGTGCTAGTTCCAGAGACTATGAAGCTGAATACAAAGCTCACTTTTATAAGTAAGAAAAACAAAACAGAAAACTTCATAAAATGTGAGGTGTTTTTCTCTCTGGCTCAGATTCAGCTCAGATCAGTCCTGCAAACAGAGGCTGCATCTGGGTTGAGCAGCATGACAGTCAGTGTCTACATTAGATACATGAACAACCATTCTTTCTGCTTATCTGGGGAACAGCATTAGACCCAGACTTAATGATATTTGCATGCATGGACAGGACTTGCGGAGACTGTATTGCTGAATAAAGTAGAGAGATTTCAATATGTCTAAGTTAATTCTTATTCTTACTCTGAATATTCACTGTCCTTGTGCTCTTTCTGTTGCTGCACTTTATTAGAACCGAAGAAGTTATTGTCATGTGCATTTTAAAAGAAATAAGTCACATTGCTGTTAGGATGGATAACATCTCAGAGGAACATGATGATTGCATCTTATTTCTTTAAAACAATACAGAATTTTTTTTTACATTTATCTCTGCTAATTTCTTCCAAGCTCTGATTTGACCTACATATAATTCTTCCTTTTGTTTAGTGCCAATTAAAATTTGAGCTTGCCTTCAGGCAGACCATTCCTTTCCCCTTTTCCAAGTATGCCCTTTCTTCAGCACAGGGCAAGTGGATGCCTGGCTGCCGTCTTGCTGTGGGACACACAAGTTCCTCTCTGGAATCTGAAATATTAATGTCCAGTGTCAGGTAGCATGCCACCAAAAGAAGTGCTGGCCCCGGGATTTGAATTAGCTTTCTCACTGGGTCTCCTCAGAGATTTTGTGGTTGTTGATGTTTTTGCTCAAATGGGCATATTTTGAAATCTGCCAGGTAGATTAAAGAATTTCATTTTTTAAAATTGCCAAGCTGAGAATTTAAGCTTTATCATCTTTGAGGTGAGGTTTAAAAATCTTTATTCATGTCCAGACATTTGATCATCTGCTTTTTCTTATAATCTTTTATTTTTCTAATGTAAACTGATGTAAATTCCAATTTCAAAGGGGACAAAAGGAGATGTGTGCTGGTTTGATTGAAAGGGAAGTGGGAGTGGGATGGTGTGTTTTCTAGAGGTCATCTACTGCAGTCTCAGAGAACTCAGAGTCATTTCTAAAGAACATTATCAGTGAACCTAGTGAGAAATATGGATGGAGGGAATTTATTGCCAGTCAATCCACTCTTCCTTGGGTGCTTTCAGACCGTTTTCTCTCTGAGATGCACAACATGATACTGCTTGTATGTAAACCACACATTTCTTGCCATAGCACAAGTGAGTCTCATTTTATTTTGCATTCACCTCAACAATCATGCCTTCCTCCAAAATTTTTCTTACATTTTTCTTCAGAGAAAAATGACTCAATTGTTCTGATCCACCCACATCCTTGGATCGCCTCCACTGACCCTAACCCCTCCACCCTGGTGAACAGTCCTCATTCCTTTGCCAACTAGTCACTTCAACTTCCAGACTCTGGAAAAAACTCATTATATGCTGCTTAAAAAGCAGATGAACACCCTGCCTTGGGCTTGGATTATCACCCACAATGCAGTGTGTTTGGGATATGTCTCCCTCTCCATGAAACACCACTTAGATACCATTTAGAATACTTGCATTAATTCAATGTACATTCATTGAGTTTCTCACCAGAGAACATCAGAGATGAATCTGTCATACCCCTGCCTGCAAAACGCTTGCAGACAAGTAAGGGGTAAGATGCAGCCCTTCCTGTTCAGAAAAGAGAACTAGACACAGATAAATGTGTGAACTGAGGACCTGCTGGATGCCAGGCATTTTCCATTCATTTTTTTTTTATTTGAGTTATCATTGCAAGAGTTAAAATTTCTATTTTACCCTTATTTTATTTATGATGCAACTGAGTCTCAGAGGGGTTAATTGAATCAGATATGATTTCAAAGCTCATGTTCTTCCCACTCCAGTACATTGCTTATGAGTCACTTAATGACAGGACCTCGAAGCTCATGTGTACCATGTGACACCCTAGATACCACAAAGCAAAGGTCTCCTCTCTGTGATGCTCCTGATTTGCTGTTGCATTTCATATTTCCTGAGATCAACGGAAATATCACCTAACAGCTCCAAAAGATATCCACCTTGTAACTGCAAAGTGGCCAGCCTATGACTTCAGCCAATATTAAATGAAATCCATGACACACTTTTCCATTCTCTCAAAATATAACTGCTTGGTAGTCGTCAGGGCAGAAATCACATTAGCTCAGCCCACATTGTATGGGAAGAACCTACTCTTTGCTTTCCAATTAACTGACTTCCTACACTGGACAAGTCCTTTAAACATCTCCAGGGCTCAGGATCATAATGTGCAAAATGAATGTGAAAAAGACTTAACATAGTCTTAGCATCTAACAATCGATTTATGAACCAAAGGCCCAAAGGTAATATGTGAAGACTAATCAAATAGTTTCCTGCAGATATTACAAGCTCTTCAGAAAGAATTGAGAGAATTTCTGTCACATGAGAAGTGGGCTAGGCCTTTTGAGGGAGGAAGTGTTTTTGTGAGTGGCATTTAGAAATCCCGGAGAGTGGTGGTAGGCACTGGCATGGAGAGAGTTAATCAAATGTGCCCCAGAGCCATCCAGAATTTTCAGCTAAGAGGGTGTTCACTGTGCTGTGAACCCCAATTAAAAATAAAACCCCTAGCTGGGTGAGCCCGCCCCATCCTTAGGTTAAACAAGATTTGATTCACTGCAATTGCACTGTACTAACTGTGTTGTAGAGTAATACAGTATATGTACCTCCTCTGGGGAGGCACAAAGGAGGCGGCTTAATTATCATCTAGCCAGAAGGATGGGGCATAGTTAACACCTTTCTGGGTGGGCTGAAATTAATGACCCTTTCCCCCCACTATTGCCTACCTCCAAGCCCCTTTATAAATGACTATACAACACAGTAGTTGGTATTCAGATCACAAGAGAGGGCATTTAGCCAAAGCATTTGTCTACAGGGTTTGATCTCTTTTTAATTTTATTCAGATTTACAACTGTGTTATTAAGTGAGATAACTGGATCCTGTCTGAAGTAGACCAGAGCCTTCCCCACTCAAATCTGAACATCTGAAGTTAACATTAATTTTCAAGATTGGACTTAATGCTTTCTCCCTAAGTGTTTTTACAGGCTGCTTTCCTGGAGCTACATTGAACCCTCCATTCTGCAGGGCTGTGCATGCAGCCTGCCTGCCCACTTCAAGCAGAGAGAGTGGGCTTTGGGGACAAAAAAGACTGGACTTGTGAATGTGTTGCAGAAGGTTTAAAATTCACAGATGGCCAAATGCCTGGGGAATTCAGCTCTCTCTTTGGGCAAGGAGGAAAGAAGTGTGCCATGTCTAGTAATGATGTTGAAATTTAAAGTTGCAGTTTATTCTTTAAAATAAGCATTTCTGCTATCTGTATACATATTTAAGTATATACACACAGATATATGTGTGTGTGTGTGTGTGTGTGTGTGTGTGTGTATACTTATGTAATATTTAAAAGCACTTTCTCCTTAAATAATGTTGTTGCCATTTGAAAAGTAATGAGCAAAGATTTGGTGATGTCACAGGTGTTATATGATGCAATTAGGTCATGTGGTAATCTGTGATGCACTTTTGAAATAAGGACATTATTGGTCCCATTTTACATTTGAGAAAAGTTACCTTCCAAACCTAAGTGAGTAATTAAAAACTAATGAAGATTTGAGTAAATCCTGAAAATCATTTTATTTCTGACTTTAAATTCAGTGGCAGTCAATCACATCGCTTTGCCTTTTCTGGAAGTCCTGTGCTTACAAGTTATCTTCCTGCTCATTATCTCCCTTTTATTTCTCTTTTTAACCTCTTGAAACTTCATTTTCTATCTGTATCAATGGGCATAATGTAAGTCCTTATTTAATGGAACATTTCTGAGGATAGAATAATCTGAGAAATGGGCTTAGAATATATAGTCTGAACAAATACAGAATTCAACTCCTTTGAGGTTTACATGGATTATTATTATTATTTTTTTTTTTTTTTGAGAGAGAGAGAGAGAGAATCTTTTTTGTAGATGGTCTCAACACAATGCCTTTATTTTTTTATGTGGTGCTGAGAATCGAACCCAGGTCCTTCCCGTGCTAGACGAGCGCTCTACCACTGAGCCACAATCCCAGCCCCCTACATGGATTCTTTATGTAATCAATTACTTTTTTTTTCTCTATGTGGCAATAAATGTTATACCCTTTATTCATTCAATCTTGGTTTAAGAAATGCTTGGTTTAAGAATTTCCTAAACAAGGGAATTTCATCATTTTTACTCCAGGATAACCCAATACATTTACTCTTGCAGCTCCACAGAAGAAGGTATATTCAGAAGTCACCTTTCCATATTATGAAATAATAGCATCTATCTTCCAGTTCTTGAAACCATATAATTCATCCAGATGAAACCTAAAAACTAAGAATGTGGCCTTTAAGATCTAAAAGTTAGCACCAAGAATCTCAAGGGTACCTCTAAGCACAGAATGCAGGGGGGAGGGTGGAGTTAAGCCCAGTAGGTCTGACTTCTGAGGTCAGAAAAAAAGGTACTCAGGCCACATTGTGTCAAATGCTTTGCTGATGTTCCCACTGGTTTCTACAGCTCACGGAACTTGTGCCAGATCTTACTTTAGAGGAGATTGAAGCCACCACATGTATTTTTGGTAGTCAATGTTAACATAATATCCTCAAATCTAATTACTTTTTATAATAGCTATTTTATGGAATACCCCAAAAATTCGGAAAGCACTTATTCATGTTGAAAAAATAAACTAACTTTTTTCTCTTTTTTAAAAAATTGCTTACTCCTTCATTCATTCAACAGATGTTTAATGTGCACATACTGTCATACTGTGTGCTAAGCATTGCATGAGTGCTTGGAATTCAGAAGTAAGCAAGAACATCAGACTTCTCTATTTTAACAGAGCCTTCACTCTAGTGGAGCAGATAGAGCTTCATCCAATAAACAGTGATGAGCATTTAAAGACAGCTCGAGACAAAATAAAATGAGTACTGAGACAGGAAAATGGATCTGTGGGAAGAGATAATAAAGAAATATGACCTAAATGGGAGATGAGGGGATTCTAAGAAATGTTTTCCTGAAGTACCTGTGGTTTGAGCTTAACATCTAAAGGATAGAGAAAGCTAGAAAGGATTGGAGGCAGGATTATATACAGATGGACCAGCATATAAAGATCCAGTGTAGAAAGAAGACAGTTCCTTAGAGATCCAGAAAGACAGTCCCTGGACCTAGAAATGAAGAAGAGGGAAGTGTGCAATGCTACTAGAAAGACAGGAAATGCCAACCACACAGTGTCATCTTCAAGATGTTTGTCCTTCTTTATGAGTGGCAGAAAACTTTTAATTGTGTTAAGTAGACGGATGACAGATGAGATTTAGTCTTTGAAAAGATTATTTGGGCTTCTGTGGGAATAATGGTCTGTGCAAAACAGTACTGCAGGAAAGAACAATAGAGGTTTGGGAATGGTAATAGAGACATAAACAAATAAATGGACTGGACAAGTATGCATAGGTAAGATGTTAAGAAATTGACAACGGATTGGATGGTTTGGGAGGCAAAGTCTGGAAAACCAGAAGAAAATTCTAGAATTGTAGTCCTTCACTGAACATTCAGCTAACACTGAAAAGAGATTGAACTCTACACACCAACTTCAAACAATATTAGGCTACTCAAATGCACAGGAAGAGGAGTTATCTATTTGTATTTAAAGGTAGGAAGAGGTCTTTGAATGCATATCTACAACTGTCAATCATTAACATTTAGGTTCCCAATAATTGAGTCAATGCCCTTCCATGGAATTGTTTAGGCACATAGAATAGAGATGAGAAGCAGCACTGGATGGAGATTTAAATATTAAATACTAGGTAGGGGTTGATGAGCCTGCAGAAGAGACTCAGACAGAGCAAGAAGAGAATTAGGAGACTATTGTTTTGTGAAAATCAAAGGAAAAGAAAGGAGTAATTAAGACTATAAAATAGTCTGAGACCCAACATTAGAACTAAAAAAAAAAAAAAAAAAAAAAAAAAAAAAATCACTTAACTGAATTTAGCAACTTCGTGTTGTGCTAAAAATTTGCTTTGCCAAGTGAATAAATATTAGTCATCCTCATATTCATACAGTGGGTCAAGGAGCAAGCTGAAGGGCAGGAAATAGAAAATATGAGTATGTACAACTTTCTCAGAGAAGATGGCTCAAAAGGGACAAGAAGGGACACAAGGCAGTGACTTGAGGCTGTTATCCACTCTCATGAGTGCTGTTGCCATCTTCATGAGATTGGTTCCCCATCTGTTATTTCCAGGCTGCATGTCTTTCAGGGCTTCAGCTTTATATCAATGTGACCTTTGAACTGGTCCTATTGGCCCTTGGCCAACCCTTCTTCTCTAGCTGTATCTGCAGTACAATATATGCCATCTTTGTTCACCTTGGTCACGGAAGCAGAAAGATGAGTGTCGTCTATACCGCCCTGACCCTCACTCCACCCAGTCTCACATACATCACAGATCTATCATTTTCTCTCATGGGTATCTCAAACCTGGCGAGTCCAAATAGAAACTCAGGGCTTACCTCCCAGACCTCACAAATTCCTCCCCTCACAGTCTTCTCTATTCTAATATTCTACAAGAATTGGCCTAAAAAAATGAAAAACCTTGGCATTTTCTTGGACTTCTTTCTCTCATATTCAAGCAGTAAGCCAATCCTGTTGAGTCCTTGGGAGACATATAACCAGAGTTGGCTACCTCTTCTTTTTACTTTTGATACCCTGCTTATGCCACCAACACCTTCTGCTTGGACCTTTGCGGTCGCCCATCTTTTTCTTCGAGCACTCTCATTTACAGTTTCCTGCAAGGTAAGGAAAGCAACCTATAGAGTCACCCCCTGACACATGTATCCTAAGTAGCTGCCACAGTCTGTCATGTCCTGTTTTATTTCTTTCACAACAAATTACTTCTTAAATCTCTTATATGAGTATTTGTATTTACATCAATATTTGTTTTCTTGTTTTTGTCTCTTCCGAATAGAAGGCAAGGCCTAGGTGAGTCAGATATATTCACTGCTGTATTTTTCATGCTGCATATAATTTCTGGCATGTATTTGAAGCTAATTATATATGTTTTGGATAGACAGATATTAGCTCAAGAAATAAACTTGGACAAGACCTGATGACACGATCTAAATCACTTTTTTTTTCTTTCTTTTTTTTTAGTGGCAAACAAAAGGTGAGAATGTAGATAGAGGACAAAAATATATTTGTTCACTTGGACTTGGTTGAAAAACATCAGATTTGGGAGTTGTATGGGATGAAAGATCCAATTGTCAGTTCTATTGTAGAAAAGCTATGAGTGTATGGAATGAAAAAATATGAACAGGCTTCTAATTCTTTACTACTATTTGAAGGCTGTTGTAAGTTTATATCTTTTCACAGGTACTCTTTGCTTATTAATGAATTCAATTTCTCTACATGCATTCTTTGAACTAAACCTTATTGTCTGACCTGACAAAGCAAATTCATCCTTTTCAAAACTATAAACATTATTATTTAATAGATTTGGATAGAAACAAAATCATTAGATGCTCTGCAGAAAGCAAAATTGGCCACATCAAGAAAAATTTCATCCAAACAAGATAAAGAAGTTGATTAGAAGAGAGTCACAAAGGAGCAGTTTGTCATTTAAGCTACTATAAAGTCATACACACACACACACACACACACACACACACATATTATATATACATATATGTAATATCTTATGCACATGGATATAAATTTCTTTTTTTAATTATAATTTCTTTCTGTTGTTAAAGGTCTGTGGAACAGTGGGGGTATTTGAGAATAGGAATAAAGGAATGAATTAAATGAAAATAATGAATATGTCCGGAGAATTTTGTTTTTGTTTTTGTTTGTATTTTTATTTTTGTTTTTTGATACTGGGGATTGAACCCAGTGGTGCTTGAGTCACATCCTCCAGCCCATTTTTGTATTTTTTTAATTTAGAGACAGGGTCTCACTACATTGCTTATGACCTTGCTAAATTGCTGAGTCTGGCTTTGAACTCATGATCCTCCTGATTCAGCCTCCCAAGTTGCTGGGATTATAACCATAAGCAGCCTAGCAGGAGAGCTTCTTTTATCAGTGAAAAGAAGCTGAAAAACAAAACAAAAGGGAGTCAGGATGGGATCACAAGAGAATCAAGAAAGTCAATCTGAAGCAGAGATTTGTGAGAAAAAAAAACAACAACTTGTATTTCCATTGAATTTTGACAAGTCCAAAATATCCTTTTTATTTTTTTAATTTATGTATTTGTTGATACATCATAGTTATACAAAACTGTGGGATTCATTTTAACATATGATGAACCCCTCCCTCTCCTTCTCTCTCCCCCTACTCCTTTCCTCTACTCTATTGGTCTTCCTTCTATTAATTTGTTCTTTTAAATTGGTGCATTATACTTAAACATATTATGCACGTAGCATAAATTAGTCAATGTCGTCCTGCAGTTTCTTCCCTTTTCCATTAATCCTCCCTCCCCCTCAATCCTCTTTCTCTAATGTTCTCCATTCTATCCAACATGTCTTTCTGAGCAATCCTGGTAACATTCAATCTCCCTATTTTTCAATAATAATCTATTCACAGTTCTGTATGAGCAGAAAAGAAATGGAACCATTTTGACTTCTTACTGGTACTCTCACTTTTCTTCAGGGAAAATGAGTACTTCTCACTTCTGCAAACATCTTCCAATTGCATGTGAGGCAGTGAGAAAATATCTACCTGGCCGGGAAACAGCATGCATGCCTTTCTTTGAATTCAGAAACTGTCACTTCTGGCTTTCCTTTGTGAGAAACAGTTCCCATAACAACAGGAGAAGCCAGACCTCTGGGGAACCTCCTAAGGAGCTCTGGAATCTTCTTTGCCTGGGAGGTAGGGAGGAGAATGCCAGCAATCCAGTCCAGGCTCCCCTTGATGCACACTTGTATCTGGAAATGGGCCAATCCCTGAACACCACTGGCAAATCCGCTCTTCTCCCAGGTTGCTGTAAATTATGCAGCATCCCAAATAGTAAAGCAATGTTTTTACATCTATCAACTAATGACTTAAAAAATGGAAGTATTATAAAACATTTTCACTGTCTGAAAATAAACACATGTCTCAGGGCATTTTAATCACTAATATTGATAAACTATACTGTACGTGTCAAATGTATCATACACATATGTACATTAACATTTTTGGTTTCATATTGAATGTATGTTTATTTCTTATGAAATATTATTCTTTTAGAAAAAATTAATAACAGAATTTAAACAAAATAGCTTCTTTGTAATTGTGCCTTAGATATATCATTCTTCTATCATAGACACTAAAGCTAACATATTTAGAATGAAGTTGGAAATTCAGATAGAAAGCCATTGAATCATGTAATAACACATGGAAATCTCTTATTTTTAATAAATCCAGATTGTATTGCTCCTTAGTTTTTATATCGTTTTTCTTAGGATTATTTATCTAGGGTGATTAATGAATATATTATCCCTAACTCGTTATTAAAATTTGACCAGACCAAAAGTGGTTGGCTGGGACGTAGTAATATCTCTGTAATGTAAAGTTGCAACAATGGGTCACTTTCTCTTCACATTATTTTATACTTCTAGACCTGCTGTAATAGCCCAAATGATTCCATTATATAGGTATTTTTCATAATAATATTAAATTACCTTTACTTCTTCTATAAATTGTACATAGCAATTTGTGCTATATCCATCTTCTTTTCTTCTGCTCGTTGAAATGAGAATTTGCCACGGGATTTTTAACCCCAGCTTTCCCAACTGCACCCATCCTGCATTTGAAAAAATAAACAAGATAATGGAGGAAAGTGCTATTGTTAACTGACCAACACATGATGGAACTAAAAGGATCCTGTTAAATAAGAAGATCCTGATTTAATCTTTTTCCTTTAATGTAGTGAAGTTGATTTGATTTGTTACATTTTTTTATGGAATAAAACCTTAAGAATTCAGGCTTTATATATTGATATTATTTCCCCTGATGTAAGCAGTGAATAAAATTAGCCATTGTACTTGTAAATACCAAAGGACAAAGTTTTATATTTAACAAAATTACAAGACCATATATGTGTTAATTCTGAGTAACCATATAATAGGGAGGTTTTGGAGAATAGAATATTTTGTGTCTTGGGTATTCATAATATTTCCTAATGGTCAGATGCAGGTTAATTTGAATTCAGTTTTTAGCATATCACATCTGGAGGTAGATGGCAGCCATTGCCCAGACAAGATTTCATCTGAGTTCCATGCTGCTTGGACATCACTTTCCCTACACTAGCAAATGATTTGGGGGGAGACTCTTCAAGAATATCCAAGAAAGAATATCTAAAAACTTTAGTTTTTTTTTTTCTAATTTTTTTTCCTTTTCCTCTTCTATTCATTTAATTAATTTTATTTATTTTGGTACTGGGGATTGAACTCAGGGACACTTAACAACTCAACCACATCCCCAGTCTTTTTATTTATTCATTTTTATTTTGAGACAGGGTCTTACTAAGTTGCTTAGGGCCTCACTTACTAAGACTGGGTCTTACTAAGTTGCTGAGGCTAGCTTTGCACTTGAGATACATCTGCCTCAGCCTCCCAGGTCACTGGGATTACAAGTGGGTGCCACCATGCTCTGCTCCTCTTCACTGTATGGAGTTGCTGTTGCTAGACTCAGCTGCATCTCCCTGCATGTTTTCTTCTGTTTCCAATTTTTGGAAATACCAGTTGTTGTGTGACCATAGTTATCAGGTAGGTTCTCGGTAAAGTCATTAATTTGCTCTGCACAATTTTTTATTTTTTCGTTCTTTGAATTTGTCTAAGCCAAAATGTTTAATCCATCTGGGGCTGATTTTGTGTACACTACTAATTTTAGTTTAATTCTTATTTACACTCATTTCCTTTCAGATTCAGTCTTATGTGTGTAGTAAGAAAAAAAAAAAAAGAAAGAAAGAAACTGCCCATGTCCCTTGGTAATTTCATAATTTCACTTTTAGCATGATGCACTAAAGGTCGTTCTTGGTATTCCAAACATAAAGAATTGACAAGAAGAAAAACTCATCACAATTTGGAGCAATTTAGAAAGACACTTGTTAGAGTTATCTTAGATGCCTTATGGTATTTCAGCTATCCTCTCCATTAATATACCCTGTCCTATCTCACTAAGGGACTCATTAAGTCTTTTGCTTTAGGCATTTAGAGTCATGATTTTGGATTAAATTTCTACCTTTGTCTTGCTTATATGTTCTTCTCTTAGGTTCTATCCCTGTCTTCCCTGGCCTGGTTGCTTTCTTGTGTCTACAATAGATTTTTCAATCTGTCCATTGCCTGCAGTATAAAGGGGGCAAGATTTGAAGTCAGAAAGAGCTGAGCTTACAGCTCGGTTCTAAGGCATTGACCAAATTATTTAATCTCTGAGACACTCAAACTCTTTGTCAGTGCCACATGAAATTCTGAGATAATTTAATTGTTACTGTCTTATGGCTTTTTACTCTCCTTTTTAAAAAAGTCTTATCAAATTCATCAGACCCCCTTAAGTCTGCTGTACCTCAATATAGGTGAGCAATTCATAGTCCTTCAGATGGTTACAGAGACTTGTGAACACAAATTCTTTTCTTTCCCTAAGATGAATTCATTCATTCCCATATCTTCTAATACCATGTATAAGCCAATGATCCTTGAGCTGTCTTCAACCCTGGCCTTCTTTGATTTTCAGCCTGAATCCAAATGTCTATGCATCATCTCCATTCACCTAATAATTGTTTCAAACATATGTGTCCAACCTGACCTTTTGATTTTCTTCAGGTGGTAGGCTTCACCCTTAGTGGTCTCCTCAGTAAATCACTTCAAGCTTTATCCAGTTATTTTGGACAAGATAATTTGGAGTCATTCTTCTCCTAATTTATGTATTCAGTAGTAGTTGGAATAGAACCTGGGACCACTCTACCTAGCCTATTTTTCTTTTTTTTTTTTTTTTTTTGAGACGGCCTCAACAAAAATGAGATTCCTTTCTTTCTTTGCAGCCTGTATCCAGCCCATCAACAAATACACATTCTGAATCTTATGAAACTTACCTGCTACCACACCCTCATCAACACCATCATCTTCTCTTTTCTTGGACTGTCTCCTAACTGGTATTCTCTGGAAATCAGGGTCTGTCTGGTTCTTTTAGTCTAACTGGAGTTAACTTTTAGTACTCACCAACCTCTTCTTCTAAATACCATTTATTTGTCTAGCTCCTGTTCCTCACTTATCATGATGCTCTCATTTTCTGAGGGATCTTTCATTTGTCACAAAATAGACTATCTAATTCTATCCATTCTTCAAAGCACAGATCAAATGCCGCCTGTTACACAAACCTGTTTGGGGTTCTCAAAGACAACCACAATAGGTCTCCTTGGAAATCTCATGATACATTTTTTTGTTACCCAACTTTCCTTTAAATTACTCATTAATATTTTAAAATTAGAAGACAATGACAAAATTATGTTGAACATTGAGACAATATCCAGGAAGATATTTCAAAAGAGACATCTTTTTCCCATCCTTTTTCTCTCTTACCATTTTCAAGAAGTAAACATGGCTAATAATTTATCATGTTGAAAATATTCTTCTAGGCTTGTCATTTGACATTTAATCATTCTCTTTATAATGTTTAATAAATGCTTAAGTGTGTCAACTTGACCATTATTTCCTTCTTTCTCTGATAGAATGTAAAGAGGACCATAATATCTTACAAATTAAAGGTATGCAACTACTCTCCAAAATGAGAAAAAAAATCAGTTGTAGATATTTTTAAAAATTACTTGCTCAGAAGTGTTTAACGATAATACAGTTTTATACTATACTATCTACTCAGAATTTAAGCATGGATTTCAGTAAATTTATTTATGTGCCCTTAACAACACTCCACATCATGCCAATATGCTATTCAGCTGATTTATAGCAACCATACCCATCTGCCTTTTTAAGAAACCATTTAATTTTAAAAATTACATGTATAGAGTTTTTGTCCTTGACCTTGCTTCAGATATTACTGAAAAATCAAGCTAAAAACTCTCCAAAATCTCATAAATTACCTCACTCCTATAGCTTACATCACCCTGCCTCTTCCTTGACAGCTGAATTAATTTTAAGAAGTCCCATGGAGTCATCCTCAGCCATTCATTATCCCAGGAGTGTAGCAGAGCCCCATATAGACATTTGCCAGCTTGTCCTTTTAATACTCTCCTAGTGATGAATTGGCCTTGAGTGATTCTGTGTTCTCGCCCTGTCCCTTCACTGACTCCCTTTTCCCTTGTTGGTCATCCCGTCCCCACTCTGTGGACCTAATTGGAATCCATAGCACCAGAGCAGAGACAAAGACATGTTGAACAATTACACGAACCCCAAACCAGGCATTTAACTGCACAAAACTTCAACTTTATACTACTAGCAACATTTCATGCTGCTTTCTCCCCACCCTGTTTTGCAAGTGTACTTTCAGAATTGAGTATACCTGATTGTGCACTCATCTCATAAATTCCCAACAGAACCACGAGTTTCACTACTTTTTTTCTCATTCAGAGTTGTGACTTGACTAAACCCCTTCCATTTCTACCTCAGATTTCTACATCTTCACCTTTGCCTCTCCATTATGGAATGGAAAGTTGATTTCCAGCTCTCTTTTCAGAAACATTTTAGGTAGACCACTGTTATGGTTTGGATGTGAAGTGCCTCCCACAAGCTCACATGTGATTATAATGCAAAATGGTTCAGGGGAGAAATGATTGGGTTGTGAGAGTCTTAACATGATCAGTGATTTAATCCCCTGATAAGGATTAACTGAGGGGTAACTGAAGTGGTAGGGTGTGGCTGGAGGAGTTGGGAATTAAGGCATAGCTTCAGGGTATATATATATATATATATATATATATATATATATATATATATATATATATATATATACATTTGTATCTACAAGTGGAGTATCTCTCTGCTTCCTGTTCACCATGATATGAGCTGCTTTCCTCTGCCACCCTCTCCTGCCACGATGTTCTGCTTTACCTTGAGCTCTGGGGAATGGAGCCGGCTTTCTATGGACTAGACCTCTGAAACTGTGAGTCTTCAAATAAACTATTCCTCCTCTATAATTATGTTGGTGGAGTCCTTTTGTCATAGCAGTGAAAAAGCCGACTAAAACAACCACTGTATCACTCAACTATCTGGCCAGGAAAAGAGAACACATGGGTTATTTTAACAGACAGCATTCAATATTGGTTACAGAGGTGCAGGGAGAATGAGAAAGCATAAAGGAAATATGAAATAACACAGAGAACTGAATGGCAGGAAGAGCTCCCACTGATAGAACTGGAGAAGAAGGAGAAAAAGATGGGGTTGTCATCATGTGAAAACAGAGGAAGCTCCTCAGAACTGGGAATTGAGTCTTCTGAGAATCTTGAATCCTGAATCTTCTGAGATGCTTCTTGTGGGTGCTGAGGAATGACAGGTTCTGTAGTGCAGAAAGTAGCTGGGGCTTGCCTCGTGGTAAAAGGTGATTGCTGGCATAATTCTAAGAAGAAAGAGAAGCAAACAGAAAAGAGCACATCCCTTCTCTGCTTCTGCTGCCCTGGAATTCCCACCAGAGTATAATTATCCAATCCTAACCTGACAAAGAAGAAATCAACTTTCCATTCCATCATCGCAGAATATAGGAAGATGAATTTGAAACTAAGAAAAAAGAGTTTATAATTATCACCCCCCCAAATTCCCTGAGTTTGCTTCATCTAAAACCAGTTGCATTATTTTAATTTTTTAATTCACACATTTTTCTGTCTGCATGAACTACCTCTTCATTTAAACCAGCTCAATTCTTCCTCCAATGTCTTTTTCTCCTTCTATAAATTATATTTGTGTCTCCAATTCTTAGATGAGAAAGGGAAATACATAATTTCTGTCTTATATATAATAGCTCTTTATACACATGACCAATACGCCGCTGGGCTAGGTGCTCTGCCTATAGCTATAATGAGAACCAGAGATCCTCAAGGATGGGGACTGATATTTCCATCTAGTCACAGGGTCTGACTTAAAAATAATGATTCCATGTATTTTATTAGTGTGATTCATCTGCAACTAAGAATTAGTGCACATTCATCTTTCCAATTTCACCAGACAGAATCCAACTCAACTGCAAAGGAGGCTAGAAAACAGCATCTTCCTTTCATGTTCCTGGCAGAGTGGGGAAGGAGCAAAGAATAGTGAGCCTTGGTCAAACTTTCTACCTGCAGTTGTTACCTTCCTTCCAGCAAAGGTCATGTAGGGCAATAAAATGCACAGAAAAGCTTACATATGCAAATATTGTATTGCAATACATTGATCCTGAGAATGGAAAAGGTTTGAAGGCTGATAACATGAGAGGAGCATCATCTTCACATTGCTTTAACACATTCCCATAGAAATTATTGAACTAAACTGTACATCTTCAGAGTGAGATTTAGCCACTTAATTCTACAAATACCAATACATATATTTTAAAAAGTCAACTGCCGTTCATGTTTTCCCTCTATACTATACTATAGGGAAACTACAGTTAGATACAGGCAAAGCTCTCCCAATAATGAGGCTTTATAAATCAAGTTGGATTATATAATTGGGGGCTATTTTATGTAAGAGTCTATTTCATGAGTACTAGTAAATTGATTTTTATACATTCTTATCTCTCTAATCTGTTATTATTCACACCTATAAAATAGCATTTCCTGAATTCTCACATCCATAAGTGAATAAAGAAGTATACAATTGTTGGCATATTTGACACCAGTAGTCACTTCTTATTTGTGTTATGGCTTTTGTGTAGCAGAGTCGATGCTTTTTAGGGGATTCAGACACTAAGAACACCAATAAGAAGGTAGATGAGAACTTTTAGAGGCTGATGGTAGAGAATTTAAAACTCAAAATGATTCTAGGGTAGGACCCTTGACACTACAGTCATTTTTCATCACAACAGTTAGACTTGCCCTTCCATAACATTTCTCCCCCAAGAAGACTACTGTCAGAGTAAAAGTCAGAGCCCATTCCATGGCCTACTGTGTGATGCCCAGTCTTCTCTCCTGTCACCTGCTGGGCCTTATCCCCTCTTCACTTCCCTTCTGCTCACTTCTTGCTGTTCACTCTGGCTTGCTATTGTTCTTCCTCAAATCTCAGTGAAGCTTCTCTGTCACATATTGCTAAAATTGATTTCCCCTTAATCTTTTTTTTTAATTTTTTTGTAGTTGTAGATGGACAGCATGCCTTTATTTTACTTGCTTATTTTTATGTGGTGCTAAGGATCGAAACCAGTGCTTCACATGTATAAGGCAAGTGCTCTACCGCTGAGCCACAGCCACAGCCTTCCCTTAATCTTTATGATACCTTCATTCTCTACCTACTTTGCGAGCACTTACCATCTTCCAGCACATAGGAATTTCTTATTTGTTTTATTAATTCTCATTCTCTCATGGAACAAAAACTCTCTTAAAACAGGGAATTCATCTACCTTCTATCTGCTGTGTTCTCAATGCTAAAAAGAGTGCCTGACAATAAATAATAGTGGACTATATTACTTGAAATACTAGAAAGGCTAAACAAGAGAACAAATGCCCATTTCATAGGATGACTGAGTTTCCGATTAAATTAGCTTTCATTTTGAAAACTAAAAGACACTAGTTAAGTAGATCATAATTAATGCTAATAATCATACTCATGAATTATCAAACTTACTTTAATGAGTTCTGGGTAAAGTGCCATGTGGTTATTTTCTTTAACACAGTAAAAGACAGTAGCTCAGTGGGGTGATTATTATTATTATTCCCCTCTTAGAAACAATAAGGTTAATGACTATTGAATCAGAAATGTCTGCAATTTTAAAAAACAGAATTTGGAGTGAAGCAGTATAGGATAGAGAAAAAGCCAAATTTTCCCCTTCCATCCTTTCTCAAGCCTGCTAACATGGGACCCAGTCTGTAGTTCATACCCTGTCCAGATAAGTAACAAGAGTACATGTAATTATTGCAGAAAACCAGTGAAATATCATGCTTACTTATACAACTGGTTAATGGCAGAGTCAATAACTCCAAATATGACAGAACCTCCCCCGCAAAAAAAAATCTACTTTATTTATTGCTACATCATAGTTTAGAAATTGGAGCACACCACACACTGCACCTCTCATACCCAGAAAATGTACAGAAATTTTAATAATGAATAAAGGAGCCAATCCAGGATAAAACTGAAAAAAAAAATCTGTTGGAAGTGCATTTAGCAAAAAAAAAAAAAAATGCAAATAACTATTAAGTGTATAAAAAATTACTCCATATTTTGGTCATCAGAGAAATGGAAATTAATGATGTTTGGATTACCCCATACCAAATATAATGGCAAAATGACCAAGCTAGAGAATACTAGGTATTGGTGATGATACACAAGCAACCAGGGCTCTCTATAATACACCACAGGCAGATATAAACATTGGCAGGCATTTGCCTACCTTGTGACAGAGCAATCACACTTTGAAGGCCTACCTAATAGAAATTCTTGTTTATATGTACCCAAAGAGAGCACTGTTTGTAGTGGTCAGAAATTGGATCTTATCCAACCATCCAAAACATTTAAACATTTTACCCAAGCATTAAAAACATTTAAAATAAGTGGAAATTGAGGAATACTCACACAATGGACCCTGCAAGAACAAGAATGAACAAATCATAATTTTATGCAACAATATATATGAGTCTCACAAACATAATGGCATGTGCAGGAAGAACACATACTAATTCCACTGAGACTGAAAATGATTCCACTGATGTTCAAAAGCAGACAGAACTAAACTGTGCTGTCTGATGTCCAGAAAAAGACTATCTTGGTGATGGAGACAGGGAGCAGGGCTTCTTGCACCTGTATATTGTTCTCTTTCTGTTTCTTGAGATATTAAATTCATATATATATGAAATGTGCTCTTCTTATGGATACCTAATTTTTAAGTTAAAGAAGTCAAAAAGAAAACTGAGAAAAAAATACATTCTCTACCTTTCTCGGTTACCCTTTCAAACATCATTTTGCCTATATATTTTAGATACTAGCATAGAAAATGAAAATTTAATCTCATGTACAATATATCTTATTAGGATGGCATGTTTAAGAGCAAGCATATAAGGTTGGGCACTTTTCAGAAGTGAAATTTCAGCCAAAGACAATATGTTTGATAGTGTTAATCATCATAATGATAGTGATATATCATTATAATGCAAAGGATAAATAGGCATAGATTTAAAATGCAAGGGATAAATCATACTGTGATATTTACTTCTTGATAAACTCAGTTTTCGGCTGATCCAGTGTTGTTGTTCCATTCTATTAGAGGTGTCTTCTCTGTTGTACCATGTTTTTGTAACCCGAGCTTGCTTCCTTTTGATGCTGGACACATGGTTTGAAGACCACAGGGAAAGTCCTGACAGACATGCCTGCAGATGCTCTGTGATTCTATAACAGGAGGGTTTGGAAATTTTTCAGTGTATTCCCTTTCCTCTGTGAAGCTGCTGTTTAGATATAAACTCAGATTTCTTTGTGGTTTGTGTGGCCATTAGAGGTGACTTGGTTGAGGTCTATACCTCTGCCCTCTTGGGAAAAGGACTGTAGGCCAGTAGCGCTTGTGAGTCTTATGGCCCTCAGACCAATGAGCAGGCAGCAAGGACTGTAGAGAACTGCAAAGGGAGGGCAAAAGGATCAGAAGGGCATGAGGCATTGGTTCAATTAACCAGTGCTCTCTGTCCCTAACCAGCACCAATAAGGGAAATGATCCGACCCTTTGCAAAACACCCCAACCACTGGAGGTGGATGCTTAACTGATGGCTGCACAGGCCTGTGCCGCAGATTTCAATCTGTGCTAAACTTTTTATCTATCCCTCTCTCCCTGTGCCAGTTTCCCCAATGTTTCTCGACATCACATTAACTCCCCTCCCAGTACAATAATCGACTCCAATCTGCTATTATCACGGAAATAGAAGAGGTAAAGTGCCTGTAATAGGATCCAAATCAAATCACTTTCACTTCAGCCGGCTTTTGCTGTGAAGCCAAGGATTCCCCAGGGAGATTCAATACAGAGAAACACCTGCAAACTCAGGCTGAGGCCCGGAGAGTAGATAGAACACGACAGGCCCCGCTTGCCTGTAGCATCTCCTTAGCTACAAGCCGGTCACCTTGGGAGTAATGACCTCAGGCAGGCTCTGATAAACTTGTGACTCAAAGCCAAAGCCAGGCTCTGACTCCTACTCCATTCAGCCCATCTTGAAGCAACACGTTGGTTCCCTGTCAGAGCACTGGGGTGACAGTTCTATGTCCTTTCCTGAAGTATTTGCCTGGGGTTGCTTTTGCATGAGTTACTGCTTGTTCTTGGACCAGTCTTCTGTCAAGGGAAAAAATTGCATATGTATTTTATTCACTCTTAAGAAATAACAAAAAGCAAAGCAAATTGGACAGAATTCAGATCGGGCAGTGTCTCAGGTCAGAACAATCCAGCACATTTTTCTATGGGCATTTCGAATATTGCACTCTCTCACTGTATTTTCCAGGTGGTTGCAGGTTACAGAGCTTATAGCAAAGATCTTTCTATGTGAGTCCATCAGTTCACATCTCTTTTAGAACATTCTTACGCCCATGACTAGTTAAACAGCAATTCCATATACATTTGTGATTGTACCATAACTTCTCATTTAGGCTCAGGATCTGACATGGACTTGGCAGGAAAATCCTATAGTCGATGTTTACTTTTCTGCCAGAGTCTGAAGATTTCAGCTACCCAGACTAATTGATAGTCTCGGTAAGTGAGTTATCAGATCAGCAAAAAGAGCAATTATAATTTTCATTTCACAGACCTATTAAAACATGATGGTGGATAGTTCCAAGGCAAATGATTCACTAGAAATATCCTCAAACAGGAGTCTCTCTCAATGTTCTTTGAACTCCATTTGTAAAGTAGACAAAAGGGTCCAAAACAAGAAAATCAGAATTAGAGTTGAAAATGTTGCTTTTGCAGTCATGTTTCTCCTCTTACCTGCTGTGTGACTTTGTACAAAAAAAAAAATCAATTTTGCTAAACATTGTTTTCCTTTTCTGTGAAATACATCTCACATAGTCATGAGCAATACATGAGGCATGGTATTCAAAAATATTTTGTTATTTGTAAATTACTCTACTGATATAAAAAAATTTAAATTTTCTGAATATGTTATGAGAAAAAAAATGTAAAAGAATAATGGCCACTGGTGTCTGAAGAGAGAAGGGAAAAAGAGAAATGAGGAGGGGTTGGTCAATAGGTACCATTGTAATTAAATAGGAGGATTAATTTCTAGAGTTCTGTTGTACAGTAGGGTGACTCTCATTTTAGTTAAGAATAAAATAGCACATTTCAAAACAGAGAGGATTTTGAGTTCTTTGTTGCAAGCAAAGTACAAATGTTTGAGGTGGTGAATATTCTAATTGCCCTGATTTGCTTATTGCACTATGTATGCATATGTGGAAACATCACATTGGATCCCATACATGTATATGATTCTCACATGTCAATTAAAGCAAAGACATTAAATTTAAACAAAACCAAAAACATCAAAATGAAACTAAACAGTGAAGATGAAAACAATAACATTTCTTCTGAAAATATATCTAAGAGGATAAAAAGAGATCTGTGATGACTTGGAAGATGGGGTACATTCTATGAATTGGTCAGGGAACAATGTATAAGTAAATCCCACTGCAGCAGGTACAAGAAAGTGCTCATGTGTGACTAATGTTAGTGGGAACTGAATCCACCGTGCAGTCTTACTGGACCAACTCTGTCCCTAGGGTCACCAAAGCTATAAGGATCACCAAAGGCAGTTTTCAGGAACCACAGTGGCCAAGAAAGTCTGATAGTTATGACTCCAAAAGGGGTCACCTTCAGGCTTCTTGTCAATGGGAAGAAAAGAAGTATTCCCAAGGAAAACACTTGAGTGGTTCTCTGGGGATAAAACCATTAGTAGGATTTATGCCTAGACTTCAGCATGATCCCAGACCCCTTAAATTATAAGATGTATCTGAGGGAAAACGGTTTCCTAGTGAATATGGATATTAGGGAAATAGTCTGTGACTGTTAACCCACGGCTATTTCCTTTAAATGCTTTATTTTTATTTTTGAAGTTGAGAAGCATCTCATCCTGGTCATCCGGATAATAGGAGAATGTGGAGAACAAGACAAAGTCAAACCATGTTGTATTACATGTACCAGGGTAATGCAGGCACATATTGTGCCAATGGCCACTTGAAGTCAAGACAGGTCAGATTTTATCCAATTTATCTTTTCAGTGAAGTACTTTCATTAAGCATGTATCTAACTCTGGTTTAATATGTATGGATTTTTAAGAAATTTTATACAGATATATGAACATATAAAAATAATGTGTTCTGATTGAGGTTATAAAAAATAATCACTTTAATCTGTTCTTCAACAAATGTCTGTTGATAGTCTTATTTTAGAAACCACATGCATATATATCTATACACATATATGCATATATATACATATATATGTATTAAAAAAAAACTAAGTAAAAAAGAAAAAGTAATCCCTCACACACTAGAAACAAATCAAAATCTAATTATAACTAAAAACATAACCACAATGGCTTTGGGACCCCCAGGGGCCCTGTGTAAAACCCCAAGGATGATTCTTATGGTTTTCATGCTGGGTATGTCCCAGCTTGGGAAGACATGAAGGTGATAGGATTGCAAGGAGATAATTGTGTTTCAGAAAGTACCTAGTGAAGAAGAGAACAGGAGAGCCAGATCCCAATCCTCACCTGGAAGAGCAGGGGATGCCTTAGAAAGAGGTGAGGTATAAATTAAGACATGGTGCAGAGTAAAAAGAGTCAAGTTGTAAGGGGTACGTGGAAAACAATATCAGCAAGGACATGGCATGGGGAAGCTTATAGAGGCAAGAAACTGTGTATCAAGCACCTTTTGTGTAAGTCCACTAGTCCTCAAAACTGCCTATTCCTGTAGCAAATGGAAATGATGGCCAGTTTGTTTTGGAAACCTTACACAATGTTTGCTTCAGTTACAGTAGCCTTTCAATTCGTTGGACACCCACTAGAGGCATGATCTAAATTAAAAAGAAAAATGAGGCAAGAAAATAGAGACTTCTCTCCAACAAACTTATTATTCATACTAAGGGATAAAACATTTCAGAACTTACTAAATGAAACAGGAGAGAGAAGACCTTGGCATATTCTGCTGGCAGCAACATGGGGAAGTCTGATCAGAAAATCTAGAGTGCATTGGTTCCATGTTTGCTATCCCAGTGAACATGATCAAAGTTTACCTTCGTTTACCAGTCTTCCCTCATCAAGGGTTCTTTTTTATTTATTTTTTTTGTTACTAAGGATGGAACCCCAGTGTACTTTACAACTGCAACATCCCCAACTCTTTTTATTTATTCATAGGTTTTATTTTGAGGCAGAGTCTCATTAAGGTGCTAATACTGTTCTAAAACTTGTGATCCTCCTGCCTCAGCCTACCAAGTCACTGGAATTACAGGTGTGTGCTCCTACTCCCAGCTCCAAGGGTTTGTGGTATAATTATTTTTCCCTTCAGTTTTGTTAGATAATATTGCATTTTATACTTTCTAATTTTTTTCTCTACTTGTGTGTTTTTAAAATAATTATTTTTCTAAGTTGGGTTAAGGCATTAGATGTGGTGGTACCATTTATTGGGGAGAAGATAAACCAATAATGGAATTGGTAGAAGGAAAGCAAGCAGGAAACTAAGGACTTATATTCATGTGCACATGTCAAGGTTATTTGAAGCAGAATTTCCAGAACCCATAACTCAAGAGTCAACATCAGAATTAGTCAAGTAAAGGCAATCATGCAGTGGGGGATCAGATCCATTGTGAACTCCTGAGGCTTACATAGGTTCATCTGGAGACCAACCATTGGATCTGAACTTGATTCCTAACATTGTGTTGGCATTGCTTCCATTGTAACCAAAGGAATAAGGTCAAGTTACTAATTTTAAAATGTATCTCAAATGTGAAGCAACAGTGTGGCATTGACATGCATTTGTAAAATGGAGTGTGTTAGCCAGCTTTCTATCACTGTGACAGAATACCCCGAGATAATAAACTTAAAAGGAGGAAGCATTTATTTTGGCTTAACTTTGGAAGTTTCAGTCCATGGCCAGCTGACCTGTTGGTTTTGGGCCTGGGGAGATGCAATTCATTTTAGCAGGAATATGTTGCAAAAGTTGCTTACTTCATGGTACTGGGTACAAACAAAGAAACAGGAACAGGCCAAGGTCCCAATATTCTTCCCGTCAAGAGTACATTCCTGATGACTTGACCTCCTCCCCCTAGGCCACTCCTCTTGAAGGTTCTACAGCCTCTCAATAGTGCCATGAGGGGGGGACCAAGTCTTCAACACATGGGCCTTTGGAGGACACTTATCTAAACCACAGCATGGGGATAATATATCTCCATACAGTTTTAAGGTTCAACCAAATAGAAAATAAGCAAATACCTGCTCTTAAATGCTTTTCTCTTGTGTTATTATTATTTCTCTCCCTCCCTTCTTCTTTCTCCTCCTTTCTTTTCCCTGTTTCTTCCCTCCTCCTTACGTTTACTTCCATTCCCCATTTACCTTGCCCTGTCTTTCTGCTATTTATATATAGTTCTAGCTATTTGATACAGAATTTTGAAAACGTATTTCCACAAAATTTTATAATCCTTTAAAGAGAAAGATGCACAGGGAAAATTTTCACCAGATAAATGAAATATTTTGTTGGTGGTAAGAGTCTCATACAAAGTTCCCTTTTATTCTCCCCCCTCCCTTTAGTGCCAAGTGCAGAGCTGGTCAGGATATAGGCTCTAAATAAAATCGTTTAAACCAAAGGAGGATATAAAGCAAGATTTTAAAATTCTGTAAAGTGCCATTTTTATAGTCACAATAACAGAATTTAACTCCAGAAAGAAGGTCACCAATTGCTATCATTTCCATTATGACACATATTATGTAGGACAGTCCATTTATGTCTGGTATATATCCATATGAATGCATATATGTTCCACTAGATATTACTGCAAAAATCTGATATGCTGATGATTCTAAAATAGCTAACGTTTATTGAACGTTTACACATGACAAGGATTCTAAGTGCTTGACATGCATATCATTTCAATAAGTCATAGGTAGGTTATTGCCAGTCTATCTATCACCAACTATTCCCCTTTCTAATAGGAATTTCATAGAGAGAGTTTATAGTTATATTTGAATGTAGGATTATCCTGGCTGATAATGTATATGGCTTTCTAATAAATATGTTGGCAATATATGGTACAATATCTGAATTCATGCTGTTTCCACAGAAATGTTATTGCTCACTATTGTCATTATTTTGTGGGTTTAGAGAATAAAACTATTGTATTTAAACTTAGTCTTGGACATTCCTTTTGAAAAATGTAGAGATCCCACTTTTCAGGAAGATAGGTGTACTAGAATCCTACAGGTCAGTCTATCAGTGCAATTATAAGAAGCTCTAAGGTTAAGCATCAGAAGAGAAAAAAAATCTCCAAAGTCATATAGAACTGTAATTGCTATTTTCCTGGACTTTAATCATTTTTTGGCAGAAAGCTTAATGTTTGGCTCAAAAGTGCTGCTAACTAAGGAGAAATTTTGTATTTTGCTCAATAATGGGCAGTTGAGTCACTTAAAATAAGACATCATTATATCTGAAAAAAAAGTTATACTTATTCTCTGCCATATTTTTGGGAAAACAATTACATATTATGGATTTTTCAAGTACATAAACAGAAACAGTCCCCCACATTGTAATACCCACTGTAGCATTTATAGCATTAGAAAATTATACTGGTGACTGAGAATTTTGACTAATTAGGTTTCTTGGATAATAAGAGCTTTTTAATAAGGTACATATCATTTACAATATTGCTAATGAAATGTGAAAGCGATTCAGTACCGGGTAAGATAATGGCTAACTTGTTTTAATTGTTAACATTTTTTCTTGCCTACAATGACACAGTCATTATTTCACAGTCACCACTTATCATGAAATCCAAGAGGATTAATGGTTTCACTTATACTGGCGAAAATGTTTAAGCTGTCCCGATTATCAGTGCAGTTGAAAAGAATAATGGTTATTTGTCATCACGTTTAGCAGGAGAATGAATTGTCCCCCGATAGTGGCACCATTAACCCTTTGAGGAGGTGCTGATAGAGTTTTATGGCACAGACAGAGAATGGCAAGATTTAGGGTTGGGTGTTTGTGTGTAGGTGGTTTGTTCTCATCTTTGACTGCCTCAAAGAATTATATACTCTGCTGGAAAAATTGGAAATAAGCAGTTTAACTTGTTATAACATCTCAGATATCTGAAATTAAAACTAGATTGCTAATGATTTATTCTTGTGATAAATGAGCAGTCCGCTAAAATAAAATATAAGAGAAATAAGAATTCTGGAAGAGGAAAGCAAAATATTTGCAAATTCATCACCCCTTGCCTCCTCAGAGAAGTAGAGAAAAATATAAATTTCTGAAAGCAGTAGTTCATGGTTTCTTATCACCAACTTTTGCCAATTTCAGTTCAAAGTACATTTTAATAGAAGGTAGAAGCTGTGTTTACATTAAAAATTCTTACCCTAGCTATCTGGCTTGATAAGTATTAATTAAGGAAAGTTGTCTTAAAGACTAAAAGTATGCTGAGAATAAGGACAAATAAAGTTCTGTTCTTATGAATCAAGGCTCTGATTTACAAATATCCAAGCATGAAAATATACATTTATGGTACTGTGCTTAATATTCTGGTTTAGGTGAATGAGTTCAGCTATGAATTGCATGGCAAAACAAAATAGCTATAGTAAAAAAAAAAGTTCAGGGCTATGTTTAGAAAAAAATCAATCTTTGCTTTTAGCAAAATTAACAGAATGCCTCCTTTTCTGAATGGGGGCTTTCATTATATTGTAATAGAACTCCTTTCTCATCAGGTTCCTCCTGGGCATAGGTGATGCAGGACATGGCCTGGCCTGTCTCTGATGGTCCAGTTCTCTTTCCGTGCCTGAAACACTAGGTTAGTTCCATTGGCAAGAAACCTGAGGCAGCCAGGAATCTCTTGTAACTTCTCCCGAAGGTCCAGGGGGTCAGGCCTCAGGGAGAACACCCAAGGGGATGGGGCAACAACAACAAAAATAAAGTGTGTTTTAGGAGATACAACTTGGTTGCCTTATCTTGTTACATTGTCCTGTCTCCTCTGGAGAAGTGGCTGCAGCTCAATCCTGTCAGTCAGCGCCAGGGCCACCCTGCTAAGCACCTTGCACATAAAGAAATTTGTTTCCTAAAGACACAGAGTTCTCACAGTGCTGGAAGATTACACTACTGTCCAACCCCTCCAATTTTTAAAAGGAGACTGATTCTTTTAGAAGAGTCCATAAACACAGTTCCTTTTTTGAAAGCTCTCTCTACACCCAACATACACTCAAGTTTCCAAATGGAGCAGAATGCTTATGCAAGTAAAGTGCAGGTAGTTGAGATGTGAATAGAAATTATATTATTCAACATCATAGGGGGAAATATTTTCCTCCTCAGGTGCCTTCCATCCTTAGAATCAAGGTGGCCAGTGCACAGAAGTTTCTACCAGCCTCAATCATTATGTGTGATCTATGGACAAGCTGATGCTTCTTTGAGATGGTAAACAAGACAATTTCCACTAGACCCCCATGAGGTATTATGAAACCACACACCCCAGTCGTTTTAGATGTAAGAGTTCAGGAGAAACAGTTGCCCACAGATAAAAAGGCATAGAAAAAGAAGTATAATAAAGAAAAATGGGATGCGAAAAAAGCAAGGCAGAGAGGAATAACAGGACATTCTAGGTTTGAATGGTAAAAATACAGAGATGTGGATGCAGAGACCTGCAGATGTGACTGGCAAAATTACAGAGGGAGTTCAGGGAGGGAATCCAGTTCTGATTTATTGACTGACACAGCGAGATGAGGGTCCCCTATGCTGATTGGAGTGTTTGCTTCCGTAACACTGCTTTTGGAGTCCCCCAGACTTCATTAGGTGAAGAGCAATTCAGGCAGAGTGCTAAGGATGCTGATTTCTGAGAAAGACGGCACCAGAAAATACCCTATGAGAATTTAATTCCCTTGTAATGGAGTTCAGCACCTTCCAAGTTATAAAACAAAATGGTCTGGTCCCATAGCCTTTCTCAGCCATCCAGATGCTTGATTTCAAAATAGCACAGGCTAAGATAAAATTTAACTTTTGTTCTTATCTCTAAAATAAATGTAAGTACATTAAGTGGCTAAGTAGAAAAATAAAGATCTCAGACTGTGCCTTAAAACTGCTCCAACAGATGGGGAGGTGAGAGAGAGGAGGCTTCCAGCAGAGGCCCTTGTACCTAAGAAGGTAAACACCAGTCTTTAAATAAAAATGATGTATGTGTTTGAAAGATTTCTCCTTTATGCTTACTTACTCCAGATCCTGTCTTCTTTCCTCAGATCCTTGTGGGAAGGAACAGTGTGCACATCTTAGGAAGTGCTCCAGCATGAATACCACAAGCCTGATTTTTGCTTCACTATTAATGCTGCCACTCTGTGGTCTCAATATATTTAGACTTGAAGGTAAGAGACACACAGAGTAGTCTTCAAAATTCTGGGTTAAAAAAACAGAAGGAAAGAAAAAAAATTTGAGATTTACTTAAATTAGAAAGACAACTGGTAACCACAAAGAAAACACAGGGACCAGATAGGAGAACTTTTTAAAAAATATTTATTTATATTTTCATGTGGTGCTGAGGATCAAACCCAGTGCCCCATGCATGCTAGGCAAGTGCTCTGCCACTGAGCCACAACTCCAGCCGGCCCCCCACACTGCCCCAGATAGGAGAACTTTTATAACAGTGTAGGAACCACAATTGTTAACAAATGACCAGAACTGAATTTGGGGGCCATACTGGTCTCATGATGGCAGAGTAGCAGCTTGACTTACTGAATGACTGCCTAATTCCAGTTTTTATTTTTCTCAATTATAACCACCTCTATCATGCCAGCTGGAAGCTCATATTCTGATTCACCCTCCTCTCCTCCACTATTTATTATCTTGGAATCTGTACCCCTTCCTCGCTTCTGAAGGGCACATTTTTAATTGACATTTCCCTGGAAATGTATTGGGTCAAATTAGCTGTGAATGTGCCAAATGTATGTGAAACCCTCATTCCTTCATAAAATGATCTCTAAAATGATGGTGTATTTCAATTTTCATCCTCACTTCTACTTAAATCATGAGTTCACTGTACAAAACAAAGTCTCTTGTTATCTTATAATTTAACTTCACAAATTCCTATCATGCCTCACTCCCTTAACAACCCAACAGGACCATCATCCATAATTAGGTCTCCTTAATGTGCCTGTGTTCTGGAGCAGGGTCCTCATTCACTAAGAATAACACATGCTGTGGTTTGTGAAGCAGCGCTAATGGAAGATCAGGTGAGTGAAATTCCCTCGAATAATTGTCTCACCTGGCTTCAGAAGTGATTGTGTTGGGGCACTAGGGTGTCATCAAGTGCCCTGGCTGAGATCATATGTCAGATAATACCTTGGTGTCTTCCAAGGGTAACCGGCACTCTGCCCTGCATGGCTGGCCAACAATAGGCAAAACTATTCTGAAAAACTGTTTTCACCACTTTGGAGAAATCTCCAGGATAATGCCTCAAGAAAAATAAACAAACAAACAAACAAATAAATAAATAAAATATATTCCCAGTTGGTGAGTGGTAAGTGTACCCTTGATTTTCAGGCCATATGAACCCAATGTCTAAAAATGTTTTTATTATTATTAGTTATAATAATAATAAACATTATTAGTGCAGCCTCCTGTATACACTGGAAGGAGCAATGATATGCTGTGCCCTTACTCATAGCAACTGGGGAAACAGCAGTAAGTTAATTGGAGGCAATGTCTGTATCGTCCATTTTATTTATTTACTTTTTTAAAAAAAAATTTGATTCAGTTTTAGATAGAGAGGGTACATTTCTTTAGAATGGCTTAATAAAAATATAACAGGGGCTACAGAATAAGTAACACAAAATCTTTCTCTCAAGCTTACTGATCTAATAACACTGGGGAAGGTATCTTACCTTTCTACACTCAGTTTCCTCATTTGTGAAATCAGGGTTTATGCTCACAGTCAGGGTAGCAACCCTGATGTCACATGATGTTCAGCCCCCAGCAAGTCCTCCATTCATGTGTGGTGACTGTTATGACATTGAGGTTGTTATCACTATTGAATTCCATGTACTTGGGACAATTCATTCAGCTTTATTCAGATCCTATGTCATTCTACATGTCTTTGTTTTATGAACTTAATAAAGCACATAGTTGAAGTTATTGATGTTCATGATTGTCACAGTGTCTTCAAAGAAGCATTTTTAGAATTTTCCCCCAATTTTTAAAAATTTCTGAGCTAGTTAATAAGAAACATACATTCTTTTTTGTTTGTTTTTGAGAGAGAGAGAGAGAGAGAGAGAGAGAGAGAGAGAATTTTTTAACATTTTTTTCTTAGTTTTCGGTGGACACAACATCTTTGTTTTATTTTTATGTGGTGCTGAGGATCGAACCCAGCGTCCCGTGCATGCCAGGTGAGCACACTACCAATTGAGCCACATCCCCAGCCAACATTCTTTTTTTAAATTTGTTCTAATTAGTTATAAATGATAGTAGAATGCAGTTTGATACATCATATATTGATGGAGTATAATTTCTTATTCTTCTGGTTGTACATGATGTAGAATATCTCATATACTTATATATGCACATGGGGTAATAATGTCTGATTCATTTTAATATTTTTCCTAACCCCAAATACCTCCTCCCCTCCCTTTATTCTTCTCTACCTAATCTAAAATAACTCTATTCTTACATAGCCCAGCCCCACACCCTTCATTGTGAATTAGCATCCAAATATCAGAAAAAAAAAACCATTCTGAATTTGTTTTTTGGGATTGGCTTATTTCAGTTAGCATGGTATTCTCCAGCTCCATTCCTTTATCTGCAAATTCTATAATTTCATTCTTCTTTAAGGCTGAATAATATTCCATTGTATAGATGTACCACATCTTCTTTATCCATTCAACTGTTGAAGGGCATCTATATGAGTTGAGCTGCTATAAACATTGATGTGGCTGCATCACTATAATATGCTGATATTAAGTCCTTTGGGTATAAACCAAGAAGTGAGATAGCTGGGTCAAATGGTGGTCCATCCCAAGTTTTCTTCTTGAGAAATATATTTAAAACATTGCTTTACTATTTACAATATTTATTAGATTTTTTTCTCCTGCAATAAAGCCTAAAAGAACTGTGCTAAGTCTCCAAACAGAGAAATAAAACAGAGTTGAAGTAGAAAACATAAATTCATTTGGTAGATTGCTGAAGAAGATTAAAATTCAGATACTCTTTATATATTTTTTCCATCATACAAGTTGGCCAGAATTGGAGAAAGCAGTTGTTAAAACACTCCAACCCATGTCAAACCACATCATTACATCCCTTGAAAGTTGAGTAGTGAAAGCTTGTGTGTCTATTTACACTTTACTTCATGGTCTCTTGACTGGTACAGACACTGGAACTTCAACTGTACTTTCTCATTAGTTGAATGGAAATGATTACCAATGCTTTACTCACTGCGAGGGTCCATTGGGGATCGGACACTACTGCCAGGACCTTGTAAATGGCCTTTACAAAGAAAAAATTGAGTCTGAAGTGAAATAACAGGTTGCCCCAACTCGGGGTTATATTTTTAGGGTGATGAAAGGCCTCAGCCCTAATCATCCTGGGCCTTGTGCATCTGGTTCAAAGGGCTTCCTCTAGTTGTCATTTGTTCTTTAGTGTCAGATACTAAATGCTTCATGGAAGAAGGCAAAAATACACTAGAGAGAGAATGACGGTGAGGTCTCAGAAGAACAGAAATGACAAAGGAGTAAGTTCTCACCAGTTATTTCCTTATGATTCTAGGTGAAAAAAACGAGAGCTTAGGTTTCCTTTTGCCTGTTATTGTTAAAGTAATTGTATTTTCTTTGGATAATTCAAACTAACCAATAAATGACACCCCAAATACACATAAATTGGTTAGCATTCTCATTACCTGTCCATGTATCCTGATAGCATAGTTACTTATTTAAAATTTCAAAAACCTGCAAATTTATTAAGTGATTTCTTCTGATCAGGGGCATTAATTCCAACTAATCAAAATCAGAGATTTTCCAGATTATCTCCTTCTTTTCAAGATATGTGAAGAGTTAGGATAGATTGTTTTAACTGGTTATCTTTTGATACCGTGCTTTAGAATTGAGGTGCTGTAATATAAATATGACAAAAAATTCTTCAAAAAACAACCTCTGTAAGTTTTTTGATGAGTGTAGCCCTAAAAATCAACCTAACATGAAATATGTTTGTTGGGGAAAATGTACAACATAGTAGCTAAAGAATATGGTTTGATTCAGATATATCTGGGTTCAAATACTAATGCCAGGTGCTCCAGGATAAATAAACTGCCTAAGTCTCCAGGTCCATATGTATTGTGGTAGATATTACTGCTACCTCGGGGTTTGCTGTTGGAATTGGATAAGAGTATTTACATATTATATCTGGTTCATAATCAGGAATGAAGTAGATGACAACAATATTATGAAATATATCACAAGGGAAATGAGTGAATAAGCCATAGGCATTCTCCTAGGGTACCCCTCCCTGCATTATACATCTTCCCAGAGTGTGGCATAAATTGGAACCATCAAGATCTCTGCACACTGGGCGACTCATTACCAGAATTGCATGCTTAGTTGTGGGTCAGCAGAGAAGCACTCTGGCATTTAGGAGCGTGCAGGGAGCTGGCTTAGCATCTGCCTGCATGTTACCCATGTCCAGATGGTCCTATGTTACCATTGCTAATATGAGCACTGGAGGTCACAAATCTCCCCCCTTTTTCTCTTTTCATTGACCCCACATTCTCCTTTATAAAATCAAGAAACAAAAACAATAATAAACTCACAATCAAAGCACAAATGCCCATTCATAAGTCTGATAAGATTCCTTTCATGGAACACTGCCATAGTTGAGGCATCTAATATAAAAAACCAAGCTGTTGGTTGACTATTACTCACTGTGTAGCTACGGCCACATGTGCTTGTGCACAGTCACCACCCTGCATCTAGCATATTATCATTTATTTCATTGTGCTATAAAGTGTGCAGAGATGCAGAGGATGGAAAGCACCAAGGCACTCTGGTGCAATTCAATTTAGTCGAATATCAGACATCCACACAGTGTAAATGGAACATGAGTAAAGAATCTGATCCAACTGCCTACTGGTGTAATTGACTCAACAGAGCCAGCCTGTGTCATTAGTCCTATAAACAGTTGCATTTACAACAATAAAACTGAAAAGCATGGAAATTAAAAGCTGTTAGGATTTTCTCTGGTGTGCATTTATCTTTGAAGAAGTGTGTACACACTCTAAACAAATTTTTTTAAATCTCTTTGGTAAACTGGCATCACAGTAACCCATGTCAGCAATGCCTTATATATCAAATGGTGATCAAATTTGAGAAAGGTGAAATGAGAGTAGGATACAGTGGGGTGATATGCTAACTTAATTGTCCAGCACATGGAATCGGTGTTAATTGAATGACATGGCATCCAGTTTCTGAACAGTAATCTAGGGTTATGTCTGGCTAATAGAAGTTATTTTGGAGAATACTTTAACACAATATTCATTGCCACACAGAATTATGCAGCTTAAATAACAGTTAGCTTGGAAGTTCAATCTGTGGTTTCTTAATAGTACTTCTCCTCAGCGGCTGTACTATTTGATGGACAAGTCTCCTAGCTTCCTGCAATGTTTTGGTTGGTTAGTGGAACCTTGTCAAAGGAGCAGATAGCCATCTGTAAAAGTAGTCTTTCTGTTTACCACTGTCACCCTGTCCCTCTTACAAAGAAGTTTGAGCATGTCCTCTGCATTCCCATGTCAAGAGTGAGGAACTCAAGTGTCTCTCTATTTCTGGTGAGATGTCACTGGACCACTTAACCAAAAATTGAGAGCATATATTATAAGATTCAAGCACAGAGTCCGGAGGTTATTATAGTTCTCATTAAGAGACCTTTCTGTACACAGAGCTTAGGTGAATTAGTATTCAGTCTCAAAGTGATCAGGTGAAGATGGCTTTAATTTGGAGAGAGATGGTTGCTGGAGGGGAAGCATTTATGGCTTCTGATGGCAGTGGTCCTCATAGGTTATGTGATTGGCAGCAGGACGTGATGACAGTTGAGATGCCATAGATTTTAACATTTCAGTTCTCCCTTGAATAGGCATCTTGGAAAGCCCTTAGCATGGGTCTAGAAAGCCTTGATTTCTAAACTGTGGCTTGTGGTTCAATACACACAAAGACTGAGAGAAGGCAGTATGGCTCATTTCAGGTATGTCCTTGTTTCCTTAATTTCATATTTACAGTTGAGAAAACTGAGGTATAGAGTGAAAGATACTATAGAATTTCTCATAGGACTATGACATATACTAGGTCCTCAAATATTTGAAAATAGATTGATTGCAAATATATATAAATAATTTAGACAGAACACTGAACTTACTGGTTTTCTGATCTATCATAAAAACTTTCTCCCTTTAATATGTAGAATCATTTTTGCAAACATGAATTTCAAATATTGAATTTCAGGAACAAAAAAAGCAAAGTTTTAAATAACAGACTCTGTTGCAGTAATGTACACATTTCTAACACATTTTGTTTTTCCCAGAATTTTTACAACCAAACATTTTCTTAAATCAAACTTCTATGTATAGAAATGAAATTCCTAAAGAAGCAATATAATGTAATCCCTACCTCAACTGTATAAATCTATATAGACTAATATTAAATATAGTTAGCAAATAGTCAAAAATACATCTAAAAATCATAGATGACTTATGAGATCTGTGTGCCATATTTACATTAATTTTCAGATCCTAACATTGTAAAACATGATAATTTTTTACCTCCTCAATCTACTCAAACTTTCAATAATGGACATGCATGTGTCAGTCAAATGAAGAAGCTACCAATTTAGTTGTGTTCAAAAGTTTAAAATGATAAATAATAAACAATAGTGCTGCTTAACTCAGTTTACCTACTTATTTCCCAAAACCCAATGAATCTATCTTCATATTAAACATTTGTAGTGGAAATGCTAATAAGAAAGTAATTCTATAGTGGCTTACAGTCCATGAAATTTTTTCATATGTTTGTAAAATTTGAGAAATCATATCCAAAATGTATATCTAACAAGTACTTTAAACAATTTTCTATTAATCAATAGTTTTAAAATATTCAGAGACAGTGGAGGAAGTCAGAATACCCAGTCCTTACAACTGACTACTTCTTTTTCCCAAACCACCGTAAAGAAATTTGAAGGAGCTACATTGATGGGAATAGAGAATCCATTTTACCAAAGAAGAGACAGGTACCAAAGGGATTTGCAAGTAAAATGTTTTAAGCAAAAATAAGGAAAAAGTGCCTAGGTTAACAATATCTTGGAAAAATGACTCCATCCAAACTATAGGGATTAGAATTATAAAATATTATCTTTCTTATGAGTTCAAAATTAGGTGAATCAAAACCAGGAGCTGATTTCAACCAACAACTTTAAGTTATAAAGTTTTTATTTTTCATTATAGCCTCCACTCATAAAATGATAAATAAAAAATAATATACACAAAGAAATAAAGAATAACTAAAATAACATAACACAGATCCCAGCTAGTTGAAACTTGAAGGAGTATATGGGCAGAAGCACAGGAGACATCATGTAGCTGACCAAAGGTGGGGACATAAGAGACCATTTCAATTATATGTAAAATGTTACCTAGACCTGGGCTCTGGAGATTCTGAGCATATTTATCAGTTCTTTCTGTTTTGTAAAACCAATGACAATAAACTAAGCAATTGTAAAGTCACATTGCCTCACCGGTTCTGACCACTGGCCTGATAGCCTAGAATTGATTTTATTCTAGAAGAAGTTAGAAAGAATTTTTATATTTTTAATAAATTGACTGCAGACTGAAAACCTTTAAAACCAATAAGGAATGTCCTATAGTGGGTGTGAGAAGAGAACCAAGAGTAAATAATAGCTGGAGAAAACAAAGTGGAAACCAATGGGTACTTCATATCAGTTTCCACGCCTGCAGGTTACACACTAATAATCTTCCCACAAATTCACATTTTGAAGTCCTAACACCAGTTGAAGATAGCACCTTGAAGAGGCAATCAAATTGATTGAAACTCTAATCCTAAATGGCTGATGTCCTTATTAAAAAAAAAAAAAAGAGGAAGGGGCATCAGTGCTAGGTTGATACACAGAGAAAAGACTACATGATGATACAGTGAAAATATGGCCCTCTGTCAGCCAAGGATATATGCCTCAGGAAAAACTAAACCTGCCAACACCTTGATCCTGGACTTCAGCCTTTGCAAACTGTGAGAAGCTAATTTCTGCCACTCTGTCCATGCTGTTACAATGGACCCTTAGCTCACTAATATACATGTTTTATTTTACTTTTGTCCATGTTTATTTATTCTTATATAATTATCAGAGAAACTGTATGAAATGGATACTTTGTTTTCATTTATTAGATGAGAAAGGGAAGATCAGTTTCTAAGTAATTTGACATGAGTTTACAAAACTGGCAAAGGGAGAACTCAGGTTTGAATCCACATCTCTGACTCTGATTATCATGAAGCTCTTTCATCTCAGCTCATTAGGGGAAAGGTTGGATTTACCAAGAGCACTGGATATAAACTTCTGTCTCTTAGAACCTCATTTTATTTATGTACAGAAGAAAGATATGCAGGAATCTCACAGGAATCTTGTAGAGGGATGAAAGAGCTGAATCCACTGATTGCATCCTGTATGTGTTTAATCAATGTTAATTCCTCTGTTCATTTTGATTTCTCCCATGTTAGGCAGGGGAAAAAAAAGAACATGTTTCCCAGGCTTTATTGGGGCTACACTTATCATACAATTAACCACCTGTACAATCTCTTTTGACATACACATGAAATCATCACAGCAGATGATAGTGAATGTAGCCCTCACTTCATAATTCTCTCATGCCTCCTTGCACTTCCTAGCTCAACACTCCCACCAATTCCTACATTCCAGGTTTTTATCCAGAAATGTTGTAGTTTTAGGTTTCATGTTTAGATTTTTTTTCCATAATGAACTCAATTTTTATGTGCTAAAAGGAATAAGTTAGTATGGTTTTGCATATGGATATTCATTTCTTCAGGAAACATTTGTTGAAAGATTATGTTTTATCTGCAGAATTATCTCTGTACCTTTTAAAAATCAATTACCCAAGAATATATGTGATCTGCTTCTGAATTCTATGCTGTTCCTGTTTTAGTTAACTTTTATTTTGCTGTGACCAAAAGAACTGACAAAAATCATATAGGAGGAGGAAAAGTTTGTTAGGTTCACAGTTACAGAGGTCTCAGTCCATGGATGGCTGCCTCCATTGCTCTGGGCCCAAGGTGAGAAAAAACATCTTGGTGGAAAGGAATGGCAGAGTAAAGCAGCTCAGGACATGACAACCAGGAGTGAGAGAGAGAGCTCTACTCCCCAGAGGCAAAATATAAACTCCAGATGCATTTCCTCAGAGACTAACATCCTCCAGTCACTCCCTACCTGCTTAATCAACCAGTTAACCTATACCAGTGGATTAATCTACCTATTCAGATCCAATTATCATAATCTAATCATTTCACCTCTGAATTTTCTTGCATTGTCTCACTCATGAGCTTTTGGGAGATACCACATATCCAAACCATAACACTCCCCTTGGTATATTTGTTTAACTTTACAACAATGTGGTCTTGATTACTGTTTCACTTATAGTAAGTCTTAAGACCAGGTAGTGTTAACTCGCCAACTTCATTCTTTATTTCCAAGTTATTTTAGTTGATCTAGACCTTTTATGTTTTTACATTTTTTAATTAGTTTGCCAATTTCTCCAGTAAAATCCTACAGGAATTCTGAGTAGAATTTTGTTGAATATAAATATTAATTTGGGGAGAATTGACATCTTATAAATACTAAGCATTTAGATGTAGGAATAAGGGTATATCTTCCTCATTTATTCTTCCATTTTTGTCTCCAATATTTTGTAATTTTTAATATGGAAAACTTACACATCTTTTGTTACATTTTATTCCTTAACATTTTTCAATTGAGTGATCCTATTATAAACAATGTCCCTTAAAATTTAAATTTTGAATATTTATTGCCACAATATATATAAATTGATTTTTATATATTAACCTAGCATCTTACAACTTTGCTAAAATTGCAAATTGATTAGCTTTAGTAGCTCTTGGTGTTGATTGTCTTAAAATTTTCCACATAGTCAATCATGTAGTCTGCTAACAAAGTTATAGATTTTGTTTATTCTTCCTTTCCAACTAGATTTCTTTTATTTGTTTTTGTTACATTGTTGCACTAGCTAGAACTTCTAACCAATCCAATCTTGAACAGAAGTGATGAGAATGAAAATTATTGCTTTAGTTCTGTTCTTAGTTTTTTAATATTAATTGAAATGTTACATTTAGTTTTTCCCAGATGTGCTTGTCAGGATCAGAATGTTCTCACCAATTCCTTGTTTGCCAGTAGTTTTCTAAAGTTTTTATTCAGGATTGAGGTTAGATTCTGTCAAATGTTTTTTCTTTCCCTATTGACAAGATCATATAGATATTATTTTCTGAGTTTCTTAATATGACAAAATAGCTCTTTTTCTCAAATGTTGAAATAAACTTTGAATAAACCTCCCTTTGTCATGATATATAATCCTCTACATTTATTATTAGACTTGATAATTTTCTTTTAGATATGAGGCTATTAAAGTTTTCTTCCTGAGAGAGTTTTAGCAGTTTTGATCTTTCATGGAAATGATCTCTTTCATTTCTTACTTACTTTATTAGCATAATATCTATACATAATACCCCTGAAATATCTTTGTAATACATATATAGTGTTTTAACTTTTCTTATTCCCAATACTGAAAACTGCAATCTTCTTACTTTTTTCCTGATCACTATGGTGAGTGGTTCAACAGATTTTTTCTGAGGAGTTTTTCTTATATTGTTTTTCCCTACTGTTTTTCTATCTTCTATTTCATGTTTCTTCTTCCATTCTTATTATTTCTGTTCCTTTATTTATTGAGGGTTTCATTCATGTTTTCATTTTCTTAAGAAAGAAGTCATAGACACTGATTTTAGGTCTCTTCTATTCTACTGTATGTAGATGGCTAGTATTTAAATGGCTATGGCTATGAAATTTCCTGTTCTTAACACCCACAAAATTGATATTTTGACTTTTATTTTATTAAAAATACTTTATAATTTCTCTACTGACTTATTTATAACCATGGGTTATCTATATAAATCTGTTATTTAGTTTATGAACATCTGAGAATTGTTCAGAGAACTTTTTGTTATTTATTTCTAATTTAATTCCATAGGGATCACAGAAAACATTTTGAAAGTTTGGAATTATTTTAACTTATGACTATTTCCAACCAACAGAGTGGTCTACCTTGATAATCACACCATGCATTTGAAAATAATGTGTATTCTACTACTATTGAAACATCAAGTCAGTTAATTTTTGCTTGTTTGTTTTTATCATTACTGGTATTTTTCTATTTGTTCAATTATTAAGAAAGTCACATTGAAGTTTCCAGAATGTGTTTCTATTTCTTCTTTTAACTCTATAAAGTTTGCATGTGTGCACTATAAAGTTTTGTTGTTAGATGCACAAAAATTTTGGATTGTAATATTCTCCAGAAAAAGTGACTTGTTTATCATTATGAAATGGCTTTACTTTTTCCTAGGTAAAATAGTCTCATCTGAAATCTGTTTTATCTGGTATTACTAAAATCACTTCAGATTTCTTTTTGTTAGTGTTATCATAGCATGTATTTCATATTTTTTTAACTTGATGTCTAATATTTAAATTATGTGTCTTTATACTCAACATATAATTGGTCTTGCTTTTAGATCCAATCCCACATTCTTTCCCTTTTAATTAAAAACTTAGACCGTTTATATTTAATCTAACCACTGACATATTTAGAATAAGTCTGTTGTCTTGCTATTTCTTTGTTATCTGTTTCAATATGTTCCTTTCTCCCTTTTACTTCTTATATTGCTTTTGTATGAATTTTGTGTAATTTTCATTTACTTTCATATTTTTATTGGCTTATCACCTATAATTCTGGAAAGGTCTGAAACAGTTTTATTTTTCTTTTATCTTTTTGTGCATTATTTCTCTATTATTTGAATTTTTTCTGAGAAGAAATATGCTGCAGTTTTTCTCTGTGTTATTATGTGTTTAAAGAGACTTTTTCTTAGATGCTTTTAAATGTTTCTTTTCATCACTGATTTTCACTGATATAATCTGGTTTGATTTCCGTCTGTGGTCACTGTTTATTGAGCTTCTTGAATCCATGGGTTTAGAATTTTTATTTAATTTAGAATATGTTGTATCATTGTTTACTTAGGAATATCTTTGATCTTCTTCCCCTTCTCTCCTTGGGTGGTATTCAATCATATATGTATTAAGCTTCATGAAATTGACCCACAGATAACTATTTTTTTACTGTTTATTATATTTCTCTATATGGGTCTTTTGGGATTATTTCTATTCTGTATCTTCAAATTCACTTACCTTTGGCAGCATCCTATCTAGTGTTACAACCCTCCAGTACAATTTTTAAGCACAGTCATTTTACATTTTGCCTGTAGAAATTTAATTTGGATCTTTTTATATTTTCATACTTCCACTTAACCTCTGAGCAGATGGAATCTAGATATAATACTTGCTTTGAATCATTGTATGTGGATTCGATGCTGTATCAGTACATTATCACTTTCAGTTGATTTATTTTTCTGTTCATTAGCATCATATTTTTCTGCTTCTTGAAAGCACCAGTAAAGCTTATTTGAATGCCACACATTGTGACCTTTATCTTCATTGATGTTTGATATTTTTGCATTCTTATAAAATTCTTGAGCTTTATTCTTCAATGCAGTTATTTGGGAACAAATTCATCTTTTCAGATTTTCATTTTAACATTTGTTAAGTGGAATCAGAGTTTTGTCAATCTACAGGCAATTGTCCCCTTATGAAGTAAAGACCTATGGAAGACTCTTCCCAGTTCTCTGGCTGATGGAAGCAGGAAATGTCCCTGGATGCCAAGTGTTCTTTTTTCTTATCCCTTTGGGAGATTCTTTCCATGACCATGTGCAGATTAGCACTATGCTGAGTATTCATGGTGACTCTTTTCCTGTAGTGTCTCCAGAAAATTCTAACCAGGTCAGTCTCTCAAGTCCCTCTCATTGACCCAGTAGGTCTACCTCCCCGTGCAGTAGCTCAGAAACTCTTTAAAGTTAGGAATATTGGTCAATCACTTATTTTCTTTAACATTTCTCAGGGATTACTGTCTCTTTTGGCCTGATGTCCATAGCCTTAACAAACTATTGATTCAAGCAATTTTTTTTTTCATTGACTTTCTTAATTTTGATTGTTCATGATGGGAAGATCAATCTTGCCCTAGTTTCTCCTGCTTGACTGGAACATGAGCTTCCAAAAAGTTCTTTATCAAGTAAATTATTACTAAAGGAAAAAATATTAATTGTTGATTTATCTCATAATCAATGAGAAATAGTCAATAACAACAATGATGCGTGTGATTATACTCATGTATTTTAAGAATTCATATAATTCATCTTATGTTTTCACAAAATAAGTCCATTACTAAAATGATCCAGTGACTTAATAGCTTTGGATAAAAAACCTTATTTCATTTTAAGTATTTCTCATCTGCTAAAATAAGAAAAGAGGGCAACTACATTTATTTTGTTTGTTTTTAAAGATATGAATGTAGTCATATATAAAAATTGAAATGACAGAACTACAAAGTAAAATGCATTCTAAAGCAATTCTTTCCTTCTGGATCAACAGTAACCTCTCAGTAACACTGACTCTTCATTGGTTCATTCTTATCTTATTGAAGTCTCCCTGTGGTCCACTATAATGCTAGCTGTTTTAGTTTTACTGATAATGCATATATTTGCATTCAAAGCAAGTCCTGGGAATTTCTCCTCTTTCCAAGAGTCATACTTTAAGTAAAGAAACTTTGGCCACTTTATCTGTGCTGTGCTAAATATATTTTACATTTCCATTCTCCATGCATTTATTATTAGCAAAAGGTACATGTCTAAGATTTTAGAAAGCAACAGAAATTACCAAAAAACATGAGTGCATTTTAACAAGATGCATGTTGTCATTTGTGATATCTGGGAAGGCTGAGAGATATTAGGGCTGATTCTGCAATGACATGCGTTGAACAAATGTTTCTATTACTGATGGTCATTTGTCTGTGGTGCTTTATACTTTCAATCTTATTTTTACCTGTTTCATAGGAAAATTTTTACTAATAATTCAAAGTAGTTGTAGAATGGTATAGTGATGTTGAGAGTAGCAGTTACCTTAGGGACCAGATTTGATAAGGTCTTTTGTGCTTGGTACGGTTGCTAATAAAAATACTCAATTTGAATTCTCAATCAGTCACTAAAATTAGAGAAAGACCAACAAAGGAGAATCCTTAATATAAAGAAGCACAAACAGTCCAACAGTACTAGGAAATTGCCAAGAATCAGAAGTAGAAAAGCATTCTGAATGTGTGGTGCTCTATGAAGTCTTGTTGCTAACTCAAAATTTTTAGGATCAAAAAACAGTTTACCTCCAGGCAAAAACAAACAAACAGAAACAATTTAACTCCAGGCAAAGGGAGATTTAAGCCTCAAATTTCAGAGGATATAAAGTATTTTAATGGACTCTCGTTGTTTTTTAAAAATTAAGAGGGAAACCCTGAGTAGCGCAATAAGCTATGCCGGAAATGAAATTGTTTTAGCCACCAAGTAATGGCCTGCTTTGAACATAGACAGAATGAATTCAAGATGACTTTCTGCTTTTACAAGTTCTGGTTTGCATGAAAGCATGCTTTTAACACCTCTGTAAATACTGCTAATATCAAGGAAAGAAAAAAGATTGGGTTGGAGACAAGCACTGTGGAGATGCAACACAGGTGATCTTATATACTGTCAATCTCCAGGAACACTCAGAGCTGACCTTTTACTCCAGAGCCTAAGCCCTGCTTAGGTCCACACATCCTTTTAAAATACTGAGAAATCACAGGTGCTAGACTTAATTCTCAGGAGACATCTTATTTAGAAAAGAAAATGAATGAATTAATAAATAAATAATAAAAGAAGGGAGGAAGCCAAAAGACATGCCCAGGCTGCCTTTATCTGATGCAAGTTACTAATAGGGACCTTATCCCTCAAGAGCTCAGACTGCTTCTCTAAAACATCTAGACAGGGAAGATACAAGGCAGGAGAATCTTCCCATGCGCTTGGAGTTGCCAGCTGCAAAATCTTGCCTGAACAGCAATTAAACTCATGCTGTGGGACTATCACAAGGGCCAGAGCCAGGAAACTGGTGCCACTGACATACGAAGTCTCAATCTCAGGGTCCTCGGGCAGCAACTTGCCAGGGTGTGAGGTGTCACAGGGCTGGAACCCATTCCCAGGAGCTGACCTCCTCTCTGTCGCAGTGGATTTGTTCTGTCACGTGCAGTGAGGACCTCTTCATGTGTCAGGAGCACCCCGTAACCTTTGTGCTAATTCCCATGACATCCTCTGTGTCTCACTGTAGGATTCCGTGAGCAGGTCTTTGGAAGAATAGGGAGAACAAAAGATTCTTCGGCACATCTGAAGAGGGCTGGTTGAGTGTGCCTGAATGTAGGGTCATGGTTTAAAAAAGGCTGAGAACCCCCTACCTTGCACTAAAAGGTTTTCAATACACTGAGACACATTTTTTTTTTAATGTGCTCCTATAAGCCATGTTAGGCCCAGTTCATTTGTGTATTCAGTTCAATTGCATCTGAATCAATTGGTTCCCAATTGAGTGAATTCAAAAAAAGAGAGAAAATGCTAAGATGCCACTTTCACTCATTTATTTTCTTCTCTTTTAAAAACTATAAATTAGCCACGTTGGATCAAAACTTTGTAGTAAATGAGAGCATTCCAGACAGGAAAGAAGTACCACAATAAGCAAATGACAACCCCTATATAGTCCACACATAAAAACACCTAAGTGTTAAAAATTCTCTGCATATTTCTTTAGCTATTTCTCAAGAATAAAAACTGCAATCATATAAAAGTCATGTGAATGTTGGTTGAAAGAATATGGATTTTCTTCACCTCAGTTACATTCCCGTATATTGTAACTTACTGTAACAACTATTTAAAGAGTATATAAATGAAGACTTTAACAAATGGAAATGAACTTGTATTTTGGTGTGCATGTGTGCTTTACCCATATTGTACCGTAGAGGAGGGCTTATTTGATTGATAATTGATATGCAGCATATAATATTATCTAACTATAAAAATAATATGAAGGGTCTCAGGAAAATCTATGATATTATCAATATCTCAGTTTCAGTGATAAATAACTCCTGTGGGGTATTTATCCATCTGCATTGATGGGACTGAAAAATAGAACTGTATTCAAGTGAGAGTCTCAAAAATGTTCTTATTAGAAGCTCATTGCTATAATTTTATATCATTTTAATAATTCAAATAAGGAATATTATTCTATATTTTAATTATCTATATAATAAAAGCAACCATTGTTATTTTATTAGCAACCAATAATAATAAAATAAGTAGAAACTATTGTTCACTTTAATAACTTATTCAATACAATAATGTCACATTCGTCTTGGTCATTTAGAGGCTAAATTCACCTAATGACATGAGTGCCAATTGGCTGAGCACTCTGGCTTGCACCATGATAGGCACAGCCTATTTGTTATCACTAAACCTTGTGTTCTATATGTATTATTAACCTTATTATTAGTTAAGAAAACTGAAGCTCATAGAGACTTAGCAACTTTCACAAGAGCACAGAGTTAGGATGCAAAGGATTCCATTCTTTGTTCTAATATTATAGAATAAATCTATGTATTTCACAATAAGAATTTAAAAATCAATGTTTCATTAGGCTTAATAAGCCTTCATGTTGGGCTTTATGTGTCTAGCTCCGTCTGGGAGTAGCCACAATAGTTGTATATTGCTTTCAGCTCCTCTAAATTCCTCACTGAGAGGGCAGGAGGGAACTGTTAGCTGCCTCAATCCAGTGCAGATGACCATGAATTTTGTGGCTCAACAAACCTATTGGTAGCTTTCAGGGCGATTTATCTACATGGTGTCAGACTTTGAATCTGGGTTTGAGTGTTTAGAAGTGTGTTTTGCATTCAAAATTATCATTGTCATTGTTGTCTAGTAATTAATGTTGACATAAAATTATTTTGCAAATATATCATCTTGGGCAAAGCAAAAGACTGGTTTTGCCATACACTAGCTTCCTTAATTCTTCAGTTCATGTGTACTTTAGGGAATATTCAGTCTGTATTTCACTGACATGATTACATTTAATTTCCTGTTGCTTATAGAAACTACATTGGAGTCTAAAAGGCCTTTCCACATATATTTTGTAAGTTTTTCTTCCTTTGAAATGCTGTCATTCAAGAAAATGAATCAAAAGGAAATATTGTGTATGCATGACTAAAACTCTACAATGGACTCAAGTTTGGTCATTGTCACCCCCAATTACTAATAAACTTTATTACTATTAGAATTAAAATTGCTGCCATATACTGAAAGACATATGTATAATTTTAAGACATACTAAAATCCTTCACATATCATTTTTAAAATATAAATATCTGACAAAATTAAACGTAGTACACCCTTATAAAATCAGCATAGCGATAGTCTTTCAAGTCAACTCATTCTCAACACAACTAGATCCAGGCAAAAAAGAGAGGTGGGTGGGAGGTGATGGTGGATTGGTGGGAGGTGGACATGTCCAATACAATTGCTTTGTAGACTCCAGTGTCTCTTCCAGATCTTTACCTGGCTCTTTTCTTGAGTCAAAGTTATTCTTATTCATTAGGGCAGAGTTTAGCTCTTTGGTTTTCAGGAAATGCCTTCGATTTGGTGCAAATTTTAAAAATGAACATGTTAAAATATCTATAGTACTCTTCAAACTGCAAGAAAACAATTAGTTCCTGGTCTAATCAGCTCTAGGACAGCATTACATCCTCAATAGGAAAGAAAAGAATTTTAGAGTATCTATGATATATTAGAGAGTAAATGATTATTCACAGTCATGAGGCCAGCCCATGTTTCAATAAGACAAATTGCTCTGGAGTGTTCTGGTGGCAACCAATGATAACTCATGATCATGAGACAGAGTAGGTGAAAATTACAGAGAATTGATGAAAATCAAGAGCAAGAGAACAAATCGCTCGGAAGAGAAGAATCTGTGATTATTATTTCCTAAGCCTTCAGTTTGATAGAGCTTGAATCTATTTTCTTTGAAAAATCTATACAGCTGTAGACACTGAAAGTCCATCTGAAAATGGCTGCATTTGTTTCCATCCAATTGTGAATGATTAACTCCTCAGTCTGGATGTGGGAATCAGCCCAGAGGGGAAGATGCATTTCCAAGGAGATGGCTCATTTGGTTTGCTGTATTCCCGCCAATCAAGTGTTCACTCAGATACCGAGGGGATAAGGACACTTCAGTCCCACTGTACTACTGACGAAATAGCAGTGGAGTTCTACATTTTGGGAAAAACACATTTGTTTCAGAGTTGGGAATGATTTGTTAAATTAAATTAACAATAAATGCTCATTATTATTTTATATTCATTGTTGTAATGAATTTATTTTGCAATGAGCAAGGATTTTGAAAACCAAATAGAATTCACAATAATATGGTGAATACAATTTGTAAAGAAGTGTCTCCAAAATTTGATTGCAGATAGTGCAAATGGTCTGGGATCATAAGATAGCTTCAGTATTTTCCTCTTGTCATTTGGGTGTATTTTCTGGAATTGCCTAAGAGCTATATAACAAGGTGCTTCCTGGAATATGTTCCTGGGTCACTTACATTTATCATCTCAAAGTTAATCATCAGTACTGATGATTAACATCAGTACTGATGATTAACATCAGTACTGATGATTAACATTAAATATATTGAATGTAATATGCTAATATAAATATATTTAATTTATATAAACATATTTAGATTATATATTAATATAAAAACACTAATATACTTTTCTGTGCCTTTCTCATTCTTCCTTAAGGGGTAGGTGTACCAAAAAATCTGGGCCTGTGTTCTCATTCACTTTTGAAAATTTGAAATAATCTAAAAATTGACCTAATTGTATTCTGATTTACATGTGAACTTTTATACACCATTAACATCTGAATAATTCACATTCAACTAACCCTATCTGATAGATCTACATTCTGAAATTTATTTGTATTTGTACCGCTAATAATGTGGTAAAAATATTGTATTTTCTCTTTAAATTGATGCACTTATTTTAAAGATGTATTATCAATGATATGTGTTCCTGATTCAGTCCTACACCCAGCTAAACATGTAATGATCTTAGGTACTTGTCATAGAGTTTGGCTTCCATACAAGTATTCGTGGCGACCTTGCTGTCTGCCTGCTCAAAGAGCACCAGGCCGAGCAGAAGGGGCACAAGGAGCTGCAGAAGAAGATGAGGCGCCAGACTATCACTGAAGCGACCTTCCTGGCAGAAGCTTTGGTCGATCACCTCATTGTGGGTGTTGCCCAGGCCTCCATGAACCAGAGAAAGCTGGACTACGAGTCCCTTCAGGTCCAAGCTGCCCAATCTGTCAAGTAGACAGGCCAGTGGATCAGGATGGAGGAGAACTGCAAAGGAAGGAAATGGGGGATTTGGAGAACTGGGCTCAGAGCATGAAACTGAATATGCTCACAACTGCCACTGCACTGGAATATGTCTATAAGGGGCAGCTGCAGTCTGCCCCCTCCTAGCCCCTCCTTCCTCCCCTTCTACCCCACCCCTTGTGCCTCACCCACCTTAACAAGAGGGAGACTGACAGGTAACTGGTGAATAAAAGTCAAGCGTCCATTTGTTAAAAAAAAAAAAAAAAAGAATTAAAGTGTTCTGTTTGAAACTGTTTTCATTCTTTCAATGTCATTTGCATTGGAGTTTTCATGAGGAAGAAATGCCCACTGCTCTCTACCCATTGCGAAGAGTCTTTTTAGCTCACAGTCCCACTGAGAAAGAGCAGTATACCCTTGTAGGGCTGACCAAGCTTTTCTCAAGGGAAACATGGTCTAGATTGTGCCCTTGAGCAATCAGCTGGTTCTGTTCAGAAACCACAAATAATCGAGTAAGCAAGACTCATTTCAAGACAGACATGGCTGTGGAAATGTAGCTGCCTTTGCAGACATTTCCTAACCCTTGTTGGCTATCCACAGCATTGGAAAAGAGAATGCTAACAATGTTTAGTTGCCCTTCAAAATCTCTGCAATATCAGAGAATAGAGTCCAAACTTTTTAGTCCACCTGTGACCTCTACTCATCTCTCAACTGACCTGAAATCTTATGATTATTGTAACTCTCCTCTCTGTGCCACCACCATGCAAAGAACAGCTTTCTATTTCTGCTCTCATTGTTGTATCACTTACTTGTTTTTGAGAATCTCTGTCTCCAGACTGTAAACTTATTAAATCCTGGTCTGTATTTTTTTTTCATCCCCAGAAGTATTATTATAAAGAATTTCCAACACACAGAAAGTTGAAAGAATCTTTTTTTTTAGTAAATACCCATATACCCCAATGTAGTTCTACATTTGTCATTTTAATGTATTTGCTTTGTCACGTATTTATGCATCTACCCATCTGTCCTTCCATCCATCAATCCTTCCGATGATTTTCATGCATATCAAAGTAAGCTTCAGATCAGTCATCTTCACCTCAGACATAAAAATAACTACAATTCAATATTTGTTTAAGGTGATTTTTCTTTGAGGTAAAATAACATATATTAAAAATCATAAATCTTAAGTATGCCATTTGATGAGTTCTGACTAATGCATTCACCTGTGCAAATCAATCTGTGATACAGAATATTATCACCAAAGAAATTTCCCTTATGCCACTTCCCATCACTATCAGAAACAACCACTGTTCTGCTCCCCCACCAAATAAATTTGTATTCTATTTCAAATTGTCACACACTGTGAAACTTTATATTTCTTTTTTCATTTCCTATTTTTATGATATATTCATGTTATTTCATGTTGTATGTACCAGTTCATCCTGGTTTTGACAGAAGAGTAGAATAATATTATATGTGTATATATCATAGCGTGCCTATGTATTCCCCTATTGATGGGAACCTGAACTGTTTTGATTTTTGGCTATTTCAATTTATTGTGAATAAAGCTGATAAAAACTTCACAGAAAAACTTGGTCATGGCTGCATGTTTTGTTTTTCTCTCAGATAGATACTAGAAGTGAGATTAATGGGCATATCATAGATGAATGTAAAGCTTAAAAGCACATACCATAATTTATCCAAAGAGGTTCTATAATTTGACTCTTAACAATAATGTGTCACAATTCTGTTCTACATCTTCTCCATCATGTTGTCAGTTTTCTTCTTTAATATTGACAATATAATAGTGTGTGCTAAAATTTCCTTATAGTTTTCATTTAAAATTCCTAATAATGATGCTTACCACATTTTAATTTGCTTACTATGCAATATATTTTCTGTTATACAGTATCTGTTACCATTTGTTGTATTCTTTAATTGAGATAGTTGTCTCATTACTATTGTGTTATAGCAATAAGTTATACATCCTCAAGTGTGAGTTTTTGCCATATATATGTTTTACAAATATATTCTTCAAGTCTGTGATTCTGTTTTTTTTTAATTATGTCATAATGATATCTCAAAGAGAAGAACTTTTAACCTTGGTGAAATTTTAATTGTTTTACGTGTTTTTCTTGCTTTTCATGTCAGTGTCTTTTGGGTTCTTAAGCAAATCTTCCTGATCCATTCTACAGTGTTCATACTAATGATAAAATAGACTTTAAAGAAAAATTGTTAATAGAAAAATATAATTTATAATGACAAAATGATCATTCCATGATGAAGACATAATAATTATAAACAGCTATGTACCTATGAACAGAGACCTAAATACATGAAATGTAACTAAAAAAGTAGGACTGATGGGAGAAATAGATAATTAAACAATAATAGTTAGAGACTAAAATACTTACTTGTAGTGGTTGATTGAACAATTGAAGACTTACTAATAATATGGCAATATTTCCCAATTTGATTTCTAGATTCAATATAATTATTTTCAAAATCCTATTTATACTTTTTTCATAAATTGATGTTCTGTTCCTTATATTTAGATGAAAATAAATATCCAAACAGCCAAATTTTGGGGAAAACAATTTTTTTAATTAAATTAGTCACATTTTGGCTTCTAAACCTCATAAAAAGTTGTGGCAATCAAGACAGTGTGGTATTAGTTGAAGGATACATCTACAGATCAGTGGAAGGTAGTTGAGGATCATAAACAAACTTTCACATTGACTTTTCAAAAGATGTTAAGGCAAAAGAATGAAGAAGTGAACTTTTTAAACAAATTGTGCATATATGATTACATGCAAAAGAATGAAGTGATACCTCTACATTACATTTATATTCAATAATTAACACAGAGTAGAACACAAACCTGGAAAAAGAAAGACCCACAAAATTTACAGAAGAAATTTGAGAGGTAAATCTTTATGACTTCATATTTACCAATGAATTTTTAGATCTCCATGACCTTGTATCTGGCAAATGGTTTTTGTACCAAAAGCACAAATTAAAAAAAAAACATACAGATAAATAAAATGGACTTTGTCAAAATTGAAGATTTAAACCAGGCATAGTGGTACATTCCTATAATCCCAGCAACTCAGGAGGCTGAAGCAGGAGGATTGAAAATTTGAGACCAGCCTCAGCAACTTAATGAGGCCCTAAGTTACTTAGTGTAACCCTGTCTCAAAATAATTTAAAAAATAAATAAAAATAAAGAGGACTAAGGATGTGGTTCAGTTGTAAAGTGCATTTAGGCCCAATCCTCAGTATCAAAATAAAAACTAGATTTGAAAATTTACTGCCTTAAAAGACACCATAAACAAAGTGAAAAGATAAAACACAATATGGAGTTAAAATTTAGAAAGCCTATATCTCAGAAAGACTAATAAAGACTATATAAATTATTGTAACTCAAAAATAGAAAGATATATTACCCAATTTCAAATAGGAAAGTGTCTGAGTAAACACAAAGTGTCTTGATTACTACATAAATAAATAGAGAATAATTCATGAAAAATTGTGGAACATCATTAGGTATTAGGGAAATAAAAATCAAAACTGCATCATGAAACTTCTTTATCCCCAAGAAGGATACATCGCAAGAGCAGGAAAAGGCTATGGTTATAGTAGCTTCATGATAGAGCAAGTGCTGAGCACATGTGAGGCCCCAGCACTAAATAAGGAGAAAAAAAAATAGTCACACATTAACAAGTGCTGTAAAGATGTAGACTAATAGAAACCTGCATGCATTTCACTAAACTTAGTAAAAAAAATTAAATAGAAATGTAAATAGTCTTGTTTCTTTCCTGAATTAAGAGGGAAAGCATTCAATATTTTTTTATGCTTTGGACATGAGGTGTTCCCTCTTGTGTGAGAAGTTTCAAAGGCAAAATGATTAGGTTACAAGAGGTATGATATAATCAATGAATTTATACACTTGAATGTATTAATTGGCAGTAACTGTTGGTATGGTTGGGTGAAACTGACAGAAATAAATCATTGGGAGCAAATTTTGGGGGTATATACTTTGTGCCGGGTGAGCAGAGCTCTATCTGCTTCCTGATTACCATGTGTTGATCTGCTTTCCTCTGCCACACTCTTCTACCATGATGTTCTGACTCAGGTTAGTTGAAGAACAATGGACTTTACTCTCTATGGCCTGATACCTATGAAATCATGAATGCCAAATAAAACTTTTCCTCCTTAAAATTGTTCTGGTCTGGTCTTTTGGTCACAACAGCAAAAATTCTGACTAAGACGATATTTTACTATTACATGATGAGCTTTACAAATTTTTTAGACTTAGTTTTTTTATGAAATTAAGAATTTTTTTAGAAAAATTCTATCAAATATTTAAAAAAGAAAAAAAAACAATCTTATAACTCCCTTAGGAAATACATAGGGAAAGAAAACTTCCTGTTATGAGACTTACATCACCCTAATAACGAAACTGTACAATATATTGCAAAAAATGAATACAATTGGTCAAAAATATATGAAAAAAATGTTTAACACCTCTAGCAGTTAGAGAAATGCAAATTAAAAGTGAGATTTCATCACACTCCAGTCAGAATGGCAATTATCAAGAATGCATGTAACAATAAAGACTCTCAAGGATGTGGGGAAAATGGTACACTCATACATTCCTGGTGGGACTGCAAATTGGTGCAACTCCTATAGAAAGCAACATGGAGATTCCTTAGAAAACTTAAAATGGAACCACCATTTGACCCAGTTATCTCACTCCTCAGTTTATACCTAATGGACTTAAAATTAGTACATTATGCTGATGCAGCCACATCAAAATTTATAGCAGCTCAGTTCACAACAGCTAAACTATGGAACCAATCTAGGTGCCCTTCAACAGATGAATGGGTAAAGTAAATGTAGTATATATACACAAGAAATATTACTCAGCCAAAAAAGGAATAGCATTATGGCATTGGACAGCAAATGGATGAATCTGGAGACTATGATGCTAAGTGAAATAATCCCAAAAGTCAAAGGCCAAAATATTTTCTCTGATATGTTGATGCTAAGTCACAATAACGGGAGTAGGGAAGAATAGAAGTACTATGGATTAGGCAAAGGGAAATGAAGGGAAGGAAGGGGAAATGGAAATAGGAAAGATAGTAGAATGAATCAAACATTATTACTCTATGTGCATATATGATTACATGACCAATGTAATTCTACATCAGGTACAGTCAGAAGAATGAGAAATTATACTCCATATATGTATAATATGTCAAGTACATTCTACTATTATATAAGATAAATAAAAATTTAAAAAGCAAATGAAAATAAAAAGTAGATGCAAGTGGTAGCCACTCAAAAAAATATATATGCATATATATATATATATATATATATATATATATATAGCCTAATTTAATGATAGTTTAGATCATTTTCTTGCTTAAATATTTGTTAGAATTTATCAATGAAATCATCTTGCCCTGGGCACTTCTCTGTGTTAAGAATTTTAGAAATAATTTTGATAACTCACTAATTTTCAAAATAGATTCAAGTTTTTCAGTTTAACTTTGTCAATGTGAACTTTTATTGTTCAAAAAATTTTACATTTGTTGAATTTTATGGTATAAACATATCATTTCACCATTATACCAGTGTACCACTATTAGGAATTACAGAGAGAACCCCTCTACTACACATAATTTATGTTCTATTATATTTTTCTCCTGATCAATCTAACTAGAAAATTCTCAACTTCATTCATGTTTTTCAGCAAAAGCCTTTTCATTTCTACTATTCGAAAAATACTTTAAATATGTTGTATCTCTTTGTTATGTGAAATTTACTTTTTTCTGTCATTGACTTCTGTCATTATTTTCTTTTGTACTTATTTTGGATTTACTTTACTTTTCCTTACCTCTAAGGTGGAAAGTGAGGGTCATTGATGTCTTGTCTTTTTTAAAAATATAATTATTCGTAACTATAAATTTCTTTCTAAACATTTCCATTTTTGCATCCTGCAGATTTTGACTTGTGCAACTATGACAAAATTTAAATCAAAATAATTTGAACTTTTGAGTAATTTGTTTAGCATAGGGAACCCATAGGTTATTGAGATGTTCAAATTTGTTGTCCTCTCTAATGACACAATGTATCTTAATATCTACTTTTTCAACATTGAACACAGTTACTCCAGCATCCTTAGTTATGCCTACTATATACACAATAATTATTTTTTAATATACTTTCAATCCACTTGTGTCTTTAAAATAATTTATTATAGGTAACATCTTGCATGGTCTTTATTTTCCACCTATTCTCAAAATCCATACCTTTTAATCGAATTTTTCAGTCAACCACATTTTAACGCAATGTTTGATGTCATTTTATCATTTGTTTTGCTATATTTCTGTTTTAGTCAATTTTTTTTGATGCTGTGACCAAAAGACCTAACAAGAACAATTTTAAAGGAGGAAGTTCATTTGGGGGGATCACAATTTCAGAGGTCTCATTCCATTTGATGGTGAACTCCTTTGCTGGTGGGGAGGGGAGGCAACACATCATGGCAGAAAGATGTGGAGGAGAAAAGCAACTGGGAACATAGCACCAGGAAGGAGAGAGAGAGAGAGAGAGAGAGAGAGAGAGAGAGAGAGCCAGCCTGCAAGCATCCCCCCCTCACCAAGGATAAAATATAAACCCCAAGGGGACAACCCAATCAACTCAGTAAATTAATGTACTGATTAGGCCAAAACTCTCCTAGTCCAAATATTTACCTCTAAACTTTTGGGGGACACCATAATGATTTCCTATTTTATTTTAATTCTTTAGTTTTTCCTTTCTTGCTTCCTTCTGAATTAATAGCATATTTTAAAATTCCACTGGAACATACATATTGAATTCTTAGGTAAACATCTTGGCATTAATTTTCAGATACTATTCTATAGATTAAAATATACATGCTTAACTGTAAGATTTAATATTATGCTATGTCATGGAAAAGATAGAATCCCTAAAATTGCATAATTCCATTTATAAGCCCTTTCTATCCCTTAGGCTATAATTTTCATTTACATACATTATAAGCTTCAAGTTACAATATAAGAAAATTTGTTTTAAACAGCCATATGTAATTTGAAGAAATTTAGAGGAAGGATAATTTTTTAAGTAATTTACCCAATAATTTCCATTTTAAAATTCCCTTCCTTTCTGCAGAAGATCTGGATTCCATCTGGTTTTATTTTTCTTCCTTCTGAAGGACCCCTTTTGGCATTACTAATTAGTACAGGTCTACCGGCAATGATTTCTCTTATTTTTTTTTTTAATTTAAATGAAAGTGCCATTATCACATATTCATTCTTATAGAATACTTTTGCTGGATATAAAATTCTGGGGTAGAAGTTTTATTATTTTTCTGCTCCTCATTGACCTTCCTCCATTGATTCCAATGAGAGGTCAGGGATATGTGCAGTGGTTGCATCTATATTCAATGTTCTATTTTTCCTCCATATTACCACAATAGTTTTAGGCAGTTTAATTGCAATATTGTGTATGTTGTTGTTATTTGTTTGCTTGCTTTTTTTTGGTCAGTTTTTAGAGTTGCTTAAATTTGTAATTTGGCATTTTAAAACAAAATTTGAAGATTTTTGATTAACAAAACTATTTGATCAACCATTGTTTTCTATGGACTAAATAAATTCTTTCAGATTTACAGATGTTCTGAGTCATGTCTTGTAATTTTAGGAATGCCATCAAAATGAGGAAATCTCTACCAGTTTTATGACTTCTTTTGGAAGACCCATTCTTTATCTTTTCAGCTCAGGCACATCAATGTTAGACCTGTAAATATTTTCTTGTAGGCCTTTACTACTTTTAAAAGTTTTTCTATCATTTTTCTCCACTTTATTTCTTCTGAATAATTACTACTATTCTAAGAGCAAGTTCAGGGATTTTATTCTGTTTTGTTTGTAATCTCCAATTTTCTGTTCAGTCTAGTTTAAATGAATCTTGTCTCTCTATAGTTGATTATTTCAAAGAGTAATTTTTAATGATATTTAAAATGTCAATATTTTTTAAATTCCAGTTGAAATATTTTTAATTATTTTTTAAACCAAGGTGTCATCTACATTGAGTGCTGAATCATGATTTCACCTTTATGAATAGAAAAAAAGTTGATGAAGGAAAAGCCCTTAGATCTGGTGGTTAATAGACTATGAGTATATTGTTTGTTAGTGACCTTGATAACAGAATTTACAATATAAAAGAATGAGTCTCTCAAAACCACATGCTTTCTAGAAGCAATGAGTTTAAGAATAATTCTTTGTATCTTACTCATACAGGATAAAGAACAATATAATACTTGATTATAGGGCTTTATGTAATTTTTGCTTTCATAGTCTGGATCTCACAAGATTTAGAAAACCATAGTTAGGAAAAAGAATTTTAAAATCATGAATGAAAAAATAAGTACAAAAGTGAATGTTTCAAATGGAAAAAGAAACCATTCCTAATTACAAATCTTAAAAAGCTGTGAAATACCACAGACCTTCCAATTTTTAAAAGCCAGAGAGTTTTATTATCTAGATTTATAGATGTTCTTAGTTATGTCTTAGTAACACAAATCTACAAACAAGTCTTAGTAAATCAATTTTAGTTATGTCTTGTAACACAAATCTACAATACACTTTCTTTCCAATTTTGGATGCATTTTATTTAATTTTTTCTTTATATGAAAACTATTTTTGTAATATTATTTTCTTGAGAGAAAACTGGAAACTACTTTTGTATAGCATATTTGATCAACCATTATTTTTTATGGATTAAAGAATTCCTTTCAGATTTATTGATGTTCTTAGTTATATCTTGCAATTTTCACAATGTCATCAAAATGAAGAAATCTCTACCAATTTTATTTAATGCATATATTGTCAAATATTTTCCCCAATAGTATTTGTATATGTCTATGTCCTACAAACCCAAGAATTCTAATACATTTCATTTTGTAAAATCTTCAAATAAACAAAAATATTTCCTTACATTTATAATTATATATACTGTAATACCAATTATATAACTGATGTTAAAAAAATTTGTTCTGTCTCTGCTTTTACAAGAAAAATCTTCTAACTTAATTTTATGTGTTTGCCATTTGGAAGAATTTATCATACACTAATTTCTGCCTTTGTGTGCTTCAAACCTGTGCCCTCACAAATACTAAGACAGGGACTTTGGACTGGCCTTTATGTCACAAAGCGGGTGAGTTACAAATTGGGTGTAAAAGGATCCTCAGAAACATTTCCCATACCAGAATACCTACCTCTAGATAAAAACATAGCTATGAACTCTAAGTATCTGTATATCCCAATGGATATAATATAAATGAACATGTGATTCAACTTTCCTTTAACATATCCTCAAATGCTTAGGGACACTTTAGTATTTCAACAAATAAAGGGAAATATAGGGAAATATAGTGGAGGGAAGATGTATGAAGTGAAAAGTGATAAACAATTGCAGTTTCAACATTTTCTTTCTTTCTTTTTTTTTTTTTATAAATTAGATAAAAACAAATGATCACACAGACACTTTCCTAAAGCCTCTCCTGAGTCTTACATGGCACATGGGAGACCTTGAAGCATAAGGTTTTTCAGACCATGGTAAATCCACCTCTTCTTGCTTTATGTCTTTGTGATACCGAGTTTGCAATCTCATTAAAGAAACCAAGGTAGCGCACAATATATGCTCACTACATTTGGTTTAATAAATAAGTTAATGAATGAATGGAACAGAAATATGCTTTGCAGTTTTGATGAACTTGAGTCCCACTTGTAATATCATATTCAGTAAGGCTCATATTTTTCTTCTACATGTTCTAAAAGATGGGTTAAGAAAAACATATTTCCCATTCACCCTCCAAGATAATTTTTTAAGAGTTATCACAATCACAAGATAGAAACTGTGAACATTCCACTGTGACACTCCGGATGTCAATGTGTTTCTTTTGTTTTACTAAGAACAATGAGAAAAAAGCAAGAGAGAGAGCTGTTACATTTTCTCTTTGTTTATCTCTTGTTTCACTCATCATTCTGAACTCATGTGTGTTTATGAGCTTTTTCCAAATAGGAAAGCAGCAAAGAGAGAGAATACTGCTTGTGGCAGCACGTGAGACTTCATCTGAACCCTCGCTGCAGTTCTGTCTCAATGGATACCCACATCACATCTTGTGCAAAGCGCTGCCTGTTAGGTTGGAATCAGCTCTGTGTTTTTTACCCATTTCTTCAACTTAACTCCATGTTGAGCACATAAGCCTCCCTACTTGGATCTTTGATCAAAGCTCTTACTTTCGAGGGAATGAAATGACTCCTACTGGGGTGGAGTAGCCACAAAAATTGCTGTTAAATTACCACTGTTTTCACCAAATCACCCTCAGATACCATCTCTCCAATCTGCTACCTAGAGAAGATATTAAGCGAGGAAGCAGAATGAGTCAATATATCTCATTGGGGGCCAGTCTCCAGGCCTGAAGAGTGAGCTGAGTTCACCTACCGTCCAGTCTGGAGACATTCTGGAAGACATTGCTTTGAAGCAAGCTGGTATCAACCCAGGCTCATTGAGTCTCAAATGTTTTTCCTCACAGTGAACATGAATGAGTCTCAAATATGAGCACTTTGAAATGTGCTCAACTTGTGTTTATATATTTTGCTCTTAGAAGTATAGCAAATTACCATTGTAAAAGGTTTAAAATTTCATAATTGAGGGCAAAAGCTTACTTTAGGGGTTTAAATTGCAATTAACTAACTGGACTCTGAGGCCAATTTAAAAATTAAAAGCTCATGAGAACTGTTAAAATATTCAGCTGTTATATGCTTATAATATAAAACACTGGCTATCTAAACAAAAATTTGGACACCATTGTAAAAAAATATTTAAAATAATACATATCCTGGAGACCAATTTTATAATGTACATAGTAAATTTTGGTCTCACTAATCACAGGGGTTCACTTATATCCCATGTTTTGTTCTGTATTAGCAAATTAGTGACTATTGTCTTTAAATGCACAGATACTATATACTGAATGTTGCACTTCCCTTGCGCGTGTTATTAATCTTCAAGTACCTCTTGTTTGAGACACGAAGAAAAATCAAACACAGACATGTGACCCTTCGTGCCATTTTAATTTTTAAATCCCTTCAAGTTTACAAATCGTACATGAGGAAATGGGACAAAAATATTAGCATTAAATAAGATTGGGCTTGCAATAAAAGTTCACTACTATTATGGTTTGGATGTGAGGTGTCCCCCAAAAGCTCACACGTGAGACAATGCAAGAAGGCTCAGAGGAGAAATGATTGGGTTGTAAAAGTCTTAACCCAATCAGTGATTTAATCTCCTGATATGGATTAACTGAGTGGTAACTCAAGTGGTAGGGTGTGGCTGGAGGAAGTGGGAATTAGGGTGTGGCTTTGGTGTATATATTTGTACCTGGAGAGTAGAGTGTCTCTGATTCTTGATCACCATGATGTGAGCTGCTTCCCTTTGCCACATACTCTGCCATGATGTTCAGCCTCATCTCGAGTCCTGAGAAAAGGAGCCAGCCTTCTATGCACTGAGACCTCTGAAACTGTGAGCCCTCAAATAAACTTTTCCTTCTGTATAGTTGTTCTGGTCAGATTGTTTAGTCACAGAAGCAAAAATCTGACTAAAACAATTACTTTCTTACTAGTTAGTTCAAACCTCTCTGAATTGTACACCTGTCAACTTTAAAAGGCACAAAGCTTCTTTACTGTCTTTACTGGGTTGTTCAGAAAATTAGGTGAGAGTCTATGAAAAGTGTCATGCCCAGGATTTGGCCACAAGATGTGCACAACAATTCCGTCTTCCTTCTTTGTGAACTTTGTTCCCTAAGAGGTTTGTTTCAATGTATTGTATTCAACCACTATAAAAATTGTGTACACACTTGGTTCTTTCAAAGCCTAAAGGAAGAGTCCTCAATTTTCTTCTAAATTGAGAATATGCACCTACACATATTCAAATTTTCAGAATGCTTCCCTCTTTTATTGATGCACGTTTTTGCCTTAATTTACTCTTACTTTAGATAACTGCTTCAATCTTATGTAATGAATTTTCTCTCATCTCCTAATTTCATTTGTAATGAAAGAATATGTAACTGATGAGTTTATAGTGAATAACAAATAGAATTTAAAAATCATACGTTATTTAGTGAAGGGGAAATTTTCCTGCAACCTGACTTAATTTGAAACATTTGTTATATAACTAGAAGTACATTCATAGTTTTCCCACTACAAGCACACTAAGTTGCTGAGTCTGGCTTTGAACTAGATCCTCCTACCTCAGCCTCCCAAGCAGCTGTGCCACCACATCAGCCTTTTCCTTCATCTTATCCATTAGAAAAAGAAGATTGGTTTATTCCAAAATTCAAGATAATAATGTAGAAAGCAGAAATATAAACTCTTAAAATTTTAGGTGAGTGCAACTCTAATTTACTGAGAGAGATTAAAGGGCAATACTAACTTACATTATTAAATAAACATTTAACTATGATTTGGATTTAATAAAACAATTATGTACATTAACTTGTAATTGATCATTATTAAATGTATAATTAGTGAGATCAAATAACCAAAGAAAAGATAAAAGTCTATCTTTAATCTATTGTTCACTCTCAATATGGAAGATTCTAGTAATCATTGGTCCCTAATATAATTATGAAGTTATAAATATAAATTAGATTACTTTAAAAGATGGATTTAAAATCCTTCTGCATTTTATCTAATTATTATACACTTAATTATGGATAAATAGCTAAACTATAATATGGTATTTGAGAGTTAAGCTTTTCTAACTAAAACCTGGAATGCTAATCTCAAGCTGTTCGATTTTATAATGCTTGAGCAGCTGATCATAAAAGTTAGAGAGTAAGATAAAAATACAAATAATAGATTATGGCTAAGTTTGAGTTTACATGCATAAAGATAGAAACTTGGAAAGATAAATTTTGTTAGAAGGTTAAAATATTCTTAAGGAATTAAACTGCACTTTCTTTTTATGAAAGTGCTGGATGGATTACACTTTTTGATATGAACAACCTCCTTATTTTAATTAAACTGGAGATATTCCTCATCATTGTTATGCGTATAAATAAGGCAGCTGGCCCCAAGATATAACCCACATCGTCACAATTGCAGAGATTAAAATTTCCAAATCGTCAAAGGATTCTAAAAACCTATTCACTTTTGTCTTTGACACTAAAGACCTCATTTCTTAGTGCACAAAGAAAACTTTCTAAAAACTATAATTAAACTATAATGTGAAAAGCTTCACATTAATTTGTCTTTAATTTTTTTCAAAAAGAGAAAGGAATTTAGAGTTTGTTTGGGGTGAGTAATTTAGATTAAAATAGGCAGAGTTTAATAGGAAAGTCCATTATTCCCACTTAGAAAATCCACCAGCTGCTCAAAGGGAAGTGAATTAATCCATTTCAGTCTGCACAGGGTCTTTCATTCAGCTACACCTATCAATGCAAGGGCCTTCCACTCCTGGCTGACCTTCAGATAGAAAAAACTGTGACGCATTCACATTGCTTTCCAAGTTTCCCTATTCATTGTTGTGAGTAACAAATGAGCCATGTATTTTGAGCTCCCAGTGCAGTTATTAGCATATACAATCGTCCATTTAAAAGTAGTGATTATTATCATGATTTTTCCTTCCTGCAGCCATCACCTCTTAAGATGTTTAGTCAGAGGAGCAATATGGGAAGACAAGAGGCATTGTTTTTTCCTACTTCTGACCTATCAAGTGTAAGAAGTTCTGTGATTACCTCATCTCTAAATAAACCTTCAAAGGCAACCTAGTCTGGGAGGGCTGGCTGCACATTGCCATCTTTATAGCCAATGTTCCATATTGATCGCAGAGTTTCCACTGTTCCTTTAAGCCTGTCTTTAGTAGGAAGAAGTGCTGAGAGCTATAGCCAAGTAGGAATGACGCATGGCATTTTGGGTTGAAAGGTGATTCTGCTCAGGGATTAGGGTGGCTCGGAGTTTAGAGTTTAGGGTGGATCCTGCTGGGAATAGGGCGGCTCCAGGATTAGGGCGGATCCTGCTGGGATTAGGGCGGATCCTGCTGGCTCAGGCTCCTTTGGAGTTCTCATTGAGTTCTCACTGGGTTCTGAGAGAATTGCTACGCAGAGCCCGGTGAAGGGAGTGTATTCCCAGGTAGTGTGTAGAGAGTGTCAGTGAGAGTTCAGGAATAACGAGTTGCTATTTGAATATACAAGGCTTTGTGGTGGCTCGGTTATTTTGTGCCCAGCCAGACTGCGGCAAAGAAGCAATCACTTTGTATATCACTATAATAGCTAACATTTATGGATGATATAAGAAGCTAGATATTGTTGTTTTACCTTGATACAAGACATTTTTCTTTTAATTGAATTTTTTTGTGTGCTTTGCCTGCTTTCTGAGAATTACATAAGTGGAATAGAATCCATTATCCCATTCTGTTCAACTTATTTTGCTCAGTATTTATTTCCAATAACATTCTTTATGAGTTATTACAATTCCATAGTACCCTGCTTCCTGGTGGAACACCTTAATATTTGTTGTTATATGGATATAAAACGACCTCCAAAGACTCACGTGTTAAGAAACTATTTGGTGACCACCTCAGGTATTAGCAGGAGATGGTAAAACATTTGGGAGGTGCTGAAACATTCGGGACATGGAGCTTAGTAGAAGGAAACTTGGTCATTTTGGCATGTCCTTGAAGTAAATACCGAGATCCTGGCTTTTTCCTTTCTCTTGTTTTACTTCCAGGCTGCCATGACCTTAGCAGCTTCTCTGCCACATGCTCCTGCCATGATGTACTGTGCCACCACAGGTCCAAATGCAATGGGGCAAAGCAAATTTTTTTCAGCAAATTGAAATTTTTCCTTTTTTAAATTTGATTTTTTCAGGTGTTATCACAGTGATGCAAAACTGACTAATACATTAATTTTTTATTATCGTGTCTACTTTTTTGTCTTTATATTTTTAATATAAATCTGCAAATAGTGGCTACTTTTTTCTTTTCTATATTTTAACTTAGCACTGGGTAGAAACTTCAGTATGATATTTGACAAATGCACCCCAATTCTAGAGGAAAGCTTTTAATATGTTATTGTTGAGTATATTTACTAGAGATTTGCAAATGCAATTGATCAGACTTAGAAAGCTCTTTATTATTTCTTGATTGCATATAACTTTTTATAAAATATGGATCCTGGATTTCAATTTTTATTTTCCTGAAGCTTGAAATTGAACCCAGGGCTTCATGCATACTATGTAACTGCTCTATCACTGAGCCACATCCCTATCCCAGAATCCTAAATTTTATCAAGTTTTTTTAACATGATCATATGATATGATTTACTTTTTTATTATCTATAGGTCAATTTCATTGGACAGTTATAAAATGTTAAACCAGCCTTGCATTCCTAGAATAAAGTCAACTTGGTCTTATTTATTTGTCTCTTCTATTGCTGATTATGATTTAATGGTATTTGATTTTGCCTTTGTGAATTATATTGACTGATGAGGAATGTTCCCGTTTTGAAATTTCCCTGTCATGTTTGGAACCAAATTTATGGAGGTACCATTAAATACATTACAGTGTTTTCTCATTTCTACTCTTTGTAAGAAATTGAGAAAGACTGGCCTAAATGAAGTCATATAAGTGGGTTTATTGAATAAAAAGTATGTATGCTTAAAATTGAATAATATTACTAAACAGATCTCCATGCTTTTTGTAGCAATTCACTCTCTTAAAGATATACTTAGAATATACTTTCTAAAAAAATTACTTTTTGCAGTATTTGGGATTGAATTCAGTGGTGATCTACCACTAGGCCATAGTCTGGGTCCCTTTTAAAAAGTTTTTACATTTTGAGACAGATTCTTGCTAAATTGCCCAGCCTGGTCTCGAATGAGTGAAACTCCAGCACCAGCCTTCCAGGTAGCTGGGATTATTGGTATGTGTCCCTACTCCTAATTTAGATTGCACATTTCTCATTGGATATTAATATTAATACGCTTTCCAGTCCATTACTGAAGCATATGTGATAGTATTATAATGTGAATTTTTAAATTATTATTAACATAAAAGTTCTATTTTAAATTTATCAGCCACTTGTATATTTTATTTTTTATATTTTGTATAGATCTTTGACCATTTTTTGGTGGAAAAATATTATTTATTATCTTACTAATTAAATATATGTAAAAATTAGAATAAATAGTTATAAGACTAGTATGTGTGGTACAAATTTACTTTCTCAATTAAAGAAGAAATATGTATTTATTAACTAGTGCATATTTTCTTTCAGAGATGTTATGTGCCTTTTTATTATATGCATTATTTTCCCATACATGATTGCAGATTTATTTTAGGCCTTATTTTAGGGCTTCCATTGAAAAAAAGTCTACTGGTGAACTGCTGTTGAAATGTGATGATTTGAAGACATTTTAATGTGCTTTAAAATATGTTAGTGCTAGTTTGTCATTCTTACTACTCATTTTCAATATATGGCTGAATATTTCCATTATTTATTCACCAAAAAATCTTCAGATTTATTTCGATATTAGAATTTTAATTGCAATTATATTGAAATGATAATAGAGCTTTACCTTTTCACAAATACAATCCTGTATTCACTGTTTAATTTTAGAGAGACACATTAAAATTTTTTCCACCCTTCTTGCTTAATTAAAATTTACCTGTTTCCTTTATTTTTGAAAACTATCTTCTATTGAAGATAGTTTCTAAGTTTTTTAGCTAAATAATTAATCATATTAATACTTCAGTAGAATAAATTTATATTCTGTATATGGTTTGGTTTTTTAACTGAAAAAACATACGTACACATACACACATATACATACATATGTATACACGCATATATAATTATATACACATGTTTAATTATATTATTTTAACCCTGCTATTTATTATTTTAAATTTGTACATGTAAGTATAATATACTCTTGATTTGACAAATATTTGGGGAATTTCTGTATTTTAAACATTTGAAAGGTTATGGTTGTTAGTGTAGAAAAGAATTACTTATTTCTAAGGATTTTTAAAAATATATCATCTAATTTTTTCTCTAAAATTTGTATTTTGTGACTATTGGGTTAAGAATGTGGCTTTTGAACCAAAGGCTAATGTTTTCTCTGATATTTGCATGCTAATTCATAATAAGGCAGGGCTAGAGAAGAATAGAGGTACTTTGGCTTAGATATAGGGGAGTGGAAGGAGGGGAGGGCATATGGTGGTAGAAAGGATCATAGAATGAATCAGACATTATTACCCTATGTACATACATGACTATATGACCAGTGTGATTTTTATATCATGTATAACCAGAAGAATGAGAAGTTATATTCCATGTATGTATGATGTGTCAAAGTTCATTCTAGTATCATGTATAACTAATTAGAACAAATTTAAAAATATCTATTAAAAATTAAAAATATATTTTAAAAAGATTGTGGCTTTTCAAACAGATAGATCTAAGTTTGGAATATTCCTATCGCATTGTTTAGTGATCAGATCCAGAGAAAAATAATCTTTTTCTCTAGCTTTTTGTTTTTTTTTAACATCAAACAAAAATGAAAGTAAGAATCTTAAGTGGTTATAAGCACTGTCTTGGCTAAGCCAGGCACACACCCCTTTAGAAAGCATTTTGACACCATGACCTTTATTTTTTTAGGCTATTAAGAAGAATAAATGTGTATTTATTTATTTATACTCTTAAATATACTTCTTATATTTGCTATATTACTATGTGTTTTTGCTTTATTTTTGAAATACCAAAGAAAGAGTCCTTGTACTTTGTTCTATGTTATGTGACATAAACCTTTATTGCCTTTTTATTGCCATTGTAGACTGTAACTTAAGTGGAAATAGGACATGAATTTTGTCCTGCTTCATGACTCCTTTTGAAATCACATTTGTAAAAAGTGGCCTTTTGATTTTTTGTTAGAATTTTCTTGAAAAATCTTTGCTCCTTTTGACTTTTATTATAATATTCTCTTCTGTGAATGTCCTACAAACTTAGTTGTGATTTCCTTTTCTGTTTTATTTTAAATGATTTTATCAGAACTGATCTTTCTTGCACTAATATTTCATTTTTTATGTAATATTGTTTTAAATTTATTTTTAAATGTACGATCTTTCTATTCTTTTGGTGAGAAAAGTTCATTTTTTGATTTTTTTAAAAATTTTATTTGACTCTTTGATATCCATTATCACTCTAGGACCCCCAAAATTTTGAAAGTAACTATCTTATTCTAAATTTGCCTGATTATTCTCAATACTTACAAACCTCTTCTTTTTATTTCTCTAAATATAAAACATTCCCCTGAAGAAAGTATGGAGTTATTCTTCCCTATTAACACTGTAATTCAAATTTTTTTCTTAAAAATCTGTCTTTAGTTCCATTTATTTTTACTAAGTTGTTTTGGGCTTCACAGTTTTTAAGAGCATAATCACTGAGGTTAACATTCGATATTATAATCAAATTTAACATTTCTATCAAGAATTAATCATATTCCTATGAATTCAGACCTTTATCATTTTGAATCATAAATTAAAATCATAATTTTTATTTTTCTCTGGGTTGGCTGGAATATTTTCTTCATATATTATTTCAGAGAATGTCTGAATTGTACACTTTTAAACCTCTTACATAATAGAAATGCTCAATAGAAAATTTGGCTTCTTAGAAATTACTCTATCAAAACATTTCCTCCACATAAATCTATAAGAATACTTCTGGTAGGTTTCATTATTCCACACTGAAAAAAATGTTTGAGTCCAACCTAATATGCATTTTTTTATTATATCTATGAATCAGATGACATTTTTTGCTTAACTATGTGAATATAATTTTTCCTTTGTGATTTAAACATCTTTGTCTTTTTTGCTGTATTGTAAGAGATCATAATATGTCACTTATATCTTAATTCTCTTTGAGGTGGAAAGAAGAATTGGAAGTAACTTTGTTTTTACTTTTTATTATTAGTGTTTCTATTATTATCACTTTGCCTCTGTTTCACTTTACTGAGGAGGGGAGGCAGAATTCTCATGTAATTTTCCATTGTCTATTTCTTCAGCCATGTCTGTCTCTTCACTTGAAGTTATCATTTTGAATTTCGTTTTCTGACAACATGTTTAAAGAACGTTAGAGACAGCAGACAAAAGCCACACTACAGCTCTCAAAAAACACCTGGTTTTTCTTCTTCAGTTTGGTGTAGAGTATATTTCAGGTCTAATCATCAAACACTACTGGGGTGTAAAAGACAGTGACTTCTAGCTCATTCTCAAATTGCCAGGTATATTCTTCACAAAGCAAAGTATAGTTATGCCATCAGTTGAAGAATGAAGTTTTATTCTTTTATCTCTTTAATTATGCCTAAATTTATTTCCAGTTCATTCCAGGTGCAATAATAACTACTTAATCAATTTTCACAGTTTAAGAAAAAAATTCCCCCAAATCTTCAATTGCCAAAATTGCCTTCAACAAAAACGTTGATGTTATTCTCCAAATAAATACCTAAGAAAAAATTAGTAGAATTGTGATTATAGTGATTAACAATAGGGGTTTGCAACATACTCTCCGAGAATACTCACAACTTTTCAGTGCACTGATCTTCCCTGGTCTTGCTAAAACCATGACTGCATATATTAGAGCACACAGTTGTGTGAATATATAATGTATCTTATGCCTTGTATTTTTCTTTAGGTACGGAGAGTATCTTTTGGAATAGTTTATACTTACAAGTGCTTTATATTTTCATACCTCAATTTCTGTTATCTCACTTACATGATGTGTTTACACACTATCTCTCCTTTTCTATTCTTTCACTTTTAAATTATGTGTCTATATTTTGTTTAAGTTGGGTTTCTAATAGATGGCACAGAGATTAGGTTTGTTTCTGTATGGTCTGATATTCTCTGTATTTAAATTAAAATATTGAGAAATTTACATTGAATGTAATTTTTTAAATATTTATTTTTTAGTTGCAGTTGGGCACAATACCTTTATTTTATTTATTTTTATGTGGTACTGAGGATTGAACCTAGGGACCTGCCTGTACATGCTAGGCAAGCACTCTACCACTGAGCCACAACCCCAGCCCCTCCATGTAACTTTTTGATTATATGAGTTAATTCCATAATTTTTGTCATTTTTGCTTCTACCATTTGTTCTTTGTTGCTTTTTGCTTCTTCTCCTTCCTTTTTTAGATTAATTTAATATCCTGTGTTATTCTATTTTGCATATTCTATTGGCTTATTGTCTACATATCTTTGTTTTATTTCTTAGAGACTGCTAGGGAAAACATACGTGATTTTTAAGATGTAATTGTTTCTATTGATCTATTTTAACATTCACTAAATTTTTAAATTAACTTCTATTAAGCTGTTAAGTATTTCCTGGTGAATGTTTGCTTCAGTTAAATTTACTTTCAGATCCATGATTTTCATTTGTTTTCTTTCCCTATTAAATAATTCTTTCCTGACATTTTGTATTTTGAAATTTATTATATGGTTTTTCTTCATGACCTCATTAAACATAGTTATAATTGCTGCTCTAAATTCTTATTTGCTGGATAAACTACTGGCTACAGACAAATAAAGAGGTCATCCAATCCTCTTTCAAACACCAAATACAATGGTAAACAAAGTTGACCAAACAATCATTTCAGCACCTTGGAAATCAATAATACCATACAATAATCTAAGAAGACGTTATACTTTATAAATGGCTGAACTTCCAGTAAAGACTTGAATCTGTGAGTTTCTCACCTTGATCAGTGCCATTCAATTCACTGGGTGTGGAAGTACTGGCAGACTGGAGCCAAACCTGCCATAGTTAATATGGGCTTGCTCCATTTCAAATGGTTGCTGAAGCATAAAGCACTGTTGCCAATGGCAGAAGCAATCTCGGTGGTTGGTGTGCAAAGAAGGTCGATAGTTCTAACAGTTTTGGGTTGTGGTTGTAGTGGTTTTGGAAAGCAAATCCCTGACTGACATTTCCTGCATATGACATGAAGATGACAGAGGACTTAAACTACGCACAGAATCTTGACCAACCTTGTGCCCATGCATAGAGAAGAGGAGACAAAAGTAAATTCCTTGTCGTGGTCCCAATCTCAGGAGGAAAGTCTTTGTTCTTTAAATATTAAGCTTGTTTCTTGGGTTGTGGTTGTGATGTTCCTTTCTATTCTCAATTTGTGAAATGATTTAAACACAAATATGGGTTGAATGTTGTAAAGTGCTTTTTTGATTAAGTCAATGAATTGGTACCCTTAATTACAAAATGCAAAGTCCCTTTTGACTAGTAATATAACATAATAAAGCCATCCTCTCTCATCTTATTCACAGTCCCAGGGATTAGAGTGGGAAATCTGGGAAACCATTTTGGGATTCTGTCTTCCACAATACCTTATGAAAAGATTACTACAAATCCAGATTAAACAAAAAAGGGTTGTGATTATGTAAGCATAAGCCTTTAGATTAATGAAACAGATTTGAAATACTATAAATAAAACTTTACATCTATGATCAGTTATTTTTTTTCAACAAAGATGACAAGTTATTTCAATAAGGAAAGGACAGTATTCTCCACAGGTGGTACTAAGATAATGTCCACAGACCTGTCACCTCACAAGAGACAGAGGAACCAACTCTAAATGGACCATAGGCCTAAACATAAGGACTAACAATAAATGATCTAGGATACACCTTCCTATCAAATTAATAAAAGGTTTTAGATATGATACCAAGGTCTTGACACATAGAATAATTTGATATGTCACCCACATCCAAAAGTTTTATTTCAAAAGATAGAGTAAAGAGAATGAAAATAGAAGGACCAGCCTGGCAATAAGTATTTTCAACTTATATTTGATAAAAACCACTTGGATCTAAAATATATAAAGATCTTTTAAAACTCAATAAAAAGAAGATAGAACAATTAAAAATGAGCAGATATCAATAACACCTTTACCAAAGTCCTAATAAAACCAGGAATTTGCTCAACATCATGAGTCCCTAGGGAGGAATGAATATAAGCCACAATACATAGGACGACCTACCCTGTAGGATAATTATGATCATAAAATCAGACAAAAACATATGTTGGTGAGAAGGTAGAGAAACTAGAACCCTCCTATATTGCCCATGGCACCCCCACTTTTGAAAACTGTTTGAAACTGTTCGACAATTTCCTTAAAAAGTTAAATATAAACTAACTATATTACTCAGAAATTCAATGCCAAGAGAAATGAAAGACGATTGAAGCAGCATGCATAATAACAGCACTAATCACAATAGCCAACAGAATTGAAATAATTTAAGAGAAAGACATTCTACAATAATTTTTAAAAATGTACAAAGAGATGAGAAGGCAAGGATAGCTCTCTGGAGAATGCATATTGATTTTAATCCTTAGCTTAGACACTAAGACTAGCATTTTAAAACAGAATCAAGAAAAATATTGAGCTCACTCCAAATTATTTGTCAAGAAATTTCTAGGTGTCGAGCTCTGTAGTTGGCACTTGAGCATGACTTAATAAGTTTAAGCTCATAAATAAGCCAGTTTATGATATCTGTGCACCATCATCAGTTATGTATAGTAATAATAATTAGCTAACCTTTATTAAATGTCAATTATTTTCTATGTCCTAGGCTCAGCAGATTATATGCATTTGCTTCTTTAATTCTTGCATGCCAAGACAAACCAGTTATTATTATGGTCAGAATGCTGCAAAAGAGGAAAATAAGTCTAGAGAAGTAAATTGCTTGCTCAGGGTCACTGTGGGTAAATGATGAAAGAAGAGCTCAGATGCTAGCTGTATATTTCCAGGAACCCTCACTTCACCCTTAGCATGGTAAAATGACAGCAATAAGAACATTACAGAGGCTTATGAACATGAAGCAGGAGGACTGCAAGTTCAAAGACAGCCTCAGCAACTTAGCAAGGTCCTGAGCAACCCTGTTTGAAAATAAAAAAAATAAAAAGCACTGAGGATGTGGCTCAGTGGTTAAGTACCCCTGGGTTCAATCCCTGGTACCAAAACAAAGAAAAAAAAAACACATGAATAATAATTATATGGGGGAAAGCTACTTGTTATTACAAAATTACCAAGATTTCCAATTTTGATTGATGGGTTAATTTCAAATTTGAATAGTTATTTTCAAAGACTTATCCCCATCCTCCAGATGCAACTGCATACGTGTGTGTGTGTGTGTGTGTGTGTGTATGTGTGTTTATTGCATACACATGCATGTGTATGCACACACATGCCCCAATGAGTGTGAAGATATCTTTGTGACAGGACATTTGTATGACTGTTTTCTGAATGTGTGTTGCAACCAAGGTCAACCCTGCCTATTTGCTGTGGGTGGCCCACAGTCACATTTTAGGGAGTTCTCTTGTTCAGCTGAGTTTTTAAGGCTCAGTCTTTCCAGGGGTCAGCATGGGAGCACACTTGATTTCCTCAAATAGGACATTTTTGCTTGGCTCCTCTTCCACATACATCTCTGTGGGTAGCTGAAGATTCATGAACTAAGCCTGTTAGATAAAACCTTATTTGGCAATCCAAATGTGAAACTTCACATAGGTATTGTGGTCCCTTCATCTGAGAAACAATAATTTCCTATCTTATATGGTTCTCAGTTTTCAATCATAAAAGTGATCATTTAAAAATTTATCTTATGAATGTAAATTTTGAAGAACTATCTGTTCCATGAAGGATGCTAATTTTGAATCTTAGTGCCCGCATCATTCACAATCATACTGGTATATTTATTTTTTTGCATACTTCTCTAACTTAAAAAATGTTGAATCTAAATTCTGTAAAGATATTTCCTAAATGTGTTCCTTTAGGAATTAAATGCAATCATGAATATCCCTCCATGACACAGATATGGAATCTATCATCTCATGCCATAGAAAATCTGGCCCCTTGGTTTTTTTTTAAGAGATGATTATCCTAAAACGGACACTGCAATAATAAACAAAGTAACAGCCAAATATATTTTATGAGTCTATTTGCTTATAAAGAATAAAAAGAAGGAAAGAAAGAAGGAAGAGAGAGGGAGGGGAGAAGAAAGAAGGTGAGAGGAAGGGTAAGCAGATTTAATATTCATACAGTAATTATAATTTAAGAAAAGAAGAAGCAGTGTTAAAAAGTGAAACTGAAACCATAAGATTAATCCTCTCCCTACCTTTAAATAGTTCCTTTCTGGACTGACTTAAACCAAGCAATGGCCAAGAGGCTATTTGTAGGGGAATCAGCAGAAAGAGCATTGGTCCAGGATATTTCAGCTCTTGATTGATTTCTAGCCAGAAGTCTGAGTTGGGGTACGATCACCCAAGTCATTTCATTTTAAATGGTATGAAATGCCTCCCATCAACTATTTCCTCTGCAGGAAACTCCTGGCAGCTATGCGCTTAAAAGGGTGATTCCTGGCCTGTGCGGTTCCTCAACTTTATCTGTGAAATGAAATAGTACAACTTGCACACCTACGAAAACTTCTTCCTCCCTTTTGGAAGGATCAGTTATTCAAGTGATGTGTTTCAGAGAGGAATCTGAATGAGTTTCCTATCTTGTTGCAGTAAAGATATTTTCCTAATATGGAGGCATCTAAAAAGATTATTGAAATGTATTTAAGTATCATTTTGATACAAAATGCATCTCTATGAACTATGAACTAGGCATTATAGGCCTCTAGAGGATAGGTATCAAGAGCGATTTGCTTTTAGGGGTGCATTATACACTTTGTGTCAGTGTTTTATAAAAAATCTTTTTTTTTTTCCTTCAAATTTTGGTATAAAAACATTAGTTGTATGTGCATATTTTTTTCATATGTCATTTAAGGACAAACCTAACAACAACAACAGAAAGTCTACTTTTGCTATGTCACTATATGATTCCCTTTTTATTAACTGGGGGCTTCCTGCAACTGAACATCCCCAATCTGTCCAGAAGTCTAGACACATGGCTACATCTCTCTTTTGAAAATAATTTCTCATAGATCAATTCAAAGAAAAAAAAAAAAAACCCGAGTTCTTCATCCATGAGTCATTTTCCCTCAGCACAAATTTCCCTGCCTAGGAAAACAGTACTAATATAGTAATCTGAAAGTCCGTGTGATGAAAGCGTGTGTCACCATGTGCAAACTGTGAAATGTAATTGAAAGTAAAATGTTTAATTAAAATGGACATTTCTAAGCATGCTTCTGGCAGCAGCCATCTTGCTGAAAAATTATATTTGTTACACCGGCAACCTGGGAGAATAGTTCAAGAGATGGAGAATGCCAGGTCCCATCCAACAGTAAATGGAGTGAAAATCAGAAAAAAGACTTGAGGGTTGATCCTTTACTTACAGAGCATGTCCCCAGCACATGAACCCTGGTGCACACCAGTCAGAACCACAGAACCTGCCACACATAGCCAGCCCAGAGTCAATATTCATTATAACCAAACATCCTCCTCCTTCCAATAATTGTTCTTTTCACTCGTGTCAGCAAGTTTTCTTAGCAACTGGGCTTTCAGATGCTGCGCGGCTTTTGTACAGACTGAAATGTGAGGACGCTCTTCATCTCCACAGTTATTTCTCCTTTGAGACCCACAGGGTCCTTTTTTTTTTCTCCTCTCATAAAAGCCCCAGATCCCAGATACTCTGCAGACTTGCGTGGACCTGAGCTCCACTGATGTTTTCAGTTCAAATGGGAGAACAGAATTTAAAAACAAATTTCAGTGTCATATCTAGAGGGCAGCTCTCCTGTAGAAAATTCAGGTGTCAAAGAACATTTAGCCCAAACTGGGCAGGTCTGGTCATTAAGTGTCCCAGTTACAGAACGTCTCCTTACAGAAAATATTTTTCTGACATTTTATAAAGGAGCAAGAGAGAAAAAGCTCTTTTCCTTTTGCATCTTCCACTTTAGCCTTTAAAACTTCAGAGATCAATAGTAGCAGATACAATGTTAGGATAGAATTTGTGCATTCCTTCATAAAGGCAAAAGTTCCGACTTTTACCCCTATTTTTCAAATTATATTAGGCTCACTTGAATTGTTTTTATTTCTACCATCTCTGGAATCTCATTACCATCCCTTAAAGTGAAAGAATTTTAAAAAATAAATAAATATATAAATAAAAGGTCTGCAAACCTGAAACCCATTAAAACAAAGGATGGAGGGGAAAAAATCAAAGGATCTAATCACTGTTCTATAATTCATGATTTGGATATTAAAACAACTCTCATTGTCTAGATCCGGCAACCATGGAATGTGATCATTTTTTTTCCTATCTGACCTTGTTTAGGGAGCTCTTTCTCTATAATATGCTCTTTATTGCCCAAGGAATGCTCTTTGAATTTACTTTCTTTATGGAGTGATTATAAATCTTCATGACATCCCTAATGATTCATCTCTTTTGGTGCTGGGCAGAGGGATAACCATTTCTATACTGCACACATTTCATTTAAGGTGAAACCAGGAGATTTATCAATCAGCACAGGATTTCCAGGCATAAGCTAAACGATAACCATTTATCCCCCTCCATAAACACATTTAACTTCCCTACACTTACTGCCTGAAATGTCCCATAAACTTTAAAGAAGAGATTGCTTTTAATTTGTACATGATCTAAACCACTGTACTTTCTTCTGGGGAATTTTAACCTTAGCCATACAATGGAAATATTTAGAGACTATTGAAATACACACTAGATTATTTCATGTGTCTTTGAAAAAACAGACTACTTAATTGTAACTCTGACTAGTGGTTGTTTTCTGAGATTTGCCATTTACCATTAGAAATAAAAAGACTTCATAATTTTAAGAACATTAACAAGGGATCAATCTTTTTCTTATGGGGGGGTTCATCTTGGAAAGCCTACTGTCTCAGTTATGAGCATTATTGACCATATTCTTAAGGTTGCAGTCCCAGATTTCAATGGCTCTGGTCAGGTGTTCATCATGAATGCAAAATCCCTGAATCTCAAAGGATAACTTTTCCTCCTAAAATGTTTGTTGGATTGAAATATTTTACCAGTGATACATAGTTTTGTAAATCAATGGTGTTTGCTTCAATCAAAGGTTCCATCTCCACAGTCTTGTGAAAACAGAAAACTACATGAACAGATTACAAACCTACACAGGAGAAGCCAACACTGGGAAAATGCTTTCTGCAAAAATACTTTTGAACTTCAGAGGATGAAAAACATGCTCAGTCCATGGAGCTGGAAGAAATGGAAGTTTTTTTTTTTTTTTTTCAGACATATGTAGAACATTTGTTTCTGTTTTATTTCTGCTGTCATAATATGATGGTTTTATTCAGTTTTTAAACATGCTTCAGCTGGAAACACTACATCTTTAAATCAGGCAACCCTGGCTTCAGTGTGAATTCCCCTGCTGCTCTCCCTCACCTTACCCAGGTGCATGTTAAATCAGTATTAATGACAATATCATTCTTGTGCAGTCATCTCCTGCCTGCAATTTGGTTTTAATTACCCGCCACGTTGTCTTTCCCCCTCACTGACAGCCATTAAATAGGGAATGACACCGGAGCCATAGTTGTGTGGAATATTCACTTTGCCAGATCGCAACCCCATCATAAAGCAGGCTGCAGTGCCTCCTAGTGGCAAAGGTCGGAAATGGACGAAACCGAAATTTTCGATCTCGCAAGCACTTTTGAGGTTAACTCGGAGATCCCGACAGAGTTTGAATTGGAACAAATATATTTAAAGAAAAAAAAGAAAATTAACAACCACTTACAGGTTAAGGAATAATAATAATTTGGTAAAATGTTATTTAAATTGAAATATTACAATAAACCTATGCACTATTTAAGTCTTATCTGACCAGCTGGAATGGTGAAAAAGGAGAGATCAAAGACAACAAATTTTTCATAGAAAATGTAACAGAGGAAAGTTCTTTAGGAAAAATTCAACGAGGGTGAGCTGCAAAGTGAGCTATAGAATCTCTCTTTCTTCTGTTTTTGTTAATGCCACAACAAGAGTTTGGGGTTTTATTTTTACTTTTGCTTTTTTTTTTTTTTTTTTTCTTTTCCTTTTTCCATACATGTTACAAAAATCCCTTAATTTCATGTGACCTAAAAACATTCTTCTTGCAGGAACCAGTGTCTTTTTGTGCAACTATGCAGTTCCTAAGTGTTTTTTTTTTTTTTAACAAAGATTTCCTTTAAACAGGAGTTTAAAATTGAAATTGTTTGTCCAAATGTTTAAGTTAGACACTATACAGATGCTCTGAATTGAAGACGTTCATCATATGTAATGGCCATCACATATTGTGTCTTTTAAATTTTTGGTTAAAATAAATCTGAAAGCATGTGCATTTCACAGGAAGCACATCAGACCTTTTGCACTATAAATTAGAAACATTGCTTATAAACAATACATCACAGTGTACTTGGGCAGGGAAAGCAGTAGTGAGGAGTCACATTCAGTCTTTACTCTGATTTTTCTCCCAGCCAACTTCTACTTGATTTGAAGGTTGTGGGTCCACGGGATGCTCTTTCACAATTGCTAACGCTATGTTTTCTAGCTTCTTTCAACAAGTGTAATTACTCATTTTACGTGCTGCTAAATGAGAGTTATAGCTAACTGCTTTAATTAGAATTTTAACCATACATAGCATATACAATAACTTGCACATACATTTATTGTGCACACTTATGCTTATAAGTGCATGTTTATAAGAACCCAGACATAAAATGAAGATACTGATAATTACTGTTTCTCTCAGCCATTCCTCATTCTCCAAACTAGCAGGGCAATGTTAAACATCAATTCATTTGTGGTTATGGCTGCTTCTTTTGTAAATATTTTTCTTTATTTACATTTAAAAAATTAAAATGAAACAGTGTAGTTTCTTGAAGAAAATGGAAGTACTGAATAGTAAATTAAAATAATGTTGGAACTTGGTCATAAATTAAAAAAAAAAGATTTTGAAGAAAGAAATTTTTTGCTCAATGAGAAATATTGCTCCACAAATTGTTTCCAGTACCTCTGAGAGCCAAAAGTTCTTCTGATAACTGAAAGAGTAAAAATATTATTGTCTTTAATATTTGAAATTTCACATATTTTTTAAAGGGAAGGTGTGCTAATTTGATTCATGCTTTTCTTCCATAGAGAACAATATTTGGTTTGCATACATTGCCTATATTAATTTATTATTTAAGGAATATTTTGCATCCTTAAATAACAGCTAGGAAAAATTGTTATTCTTTCCAGACAGAAATGGGAAGCTTATAAACACAACGATAAAGGCTTAATCTCTGATATGGCTTACATATATTGGTTTACAGCTGTATTGAGTCCAGTTAGACTGATTTTTTTTCTTTCCTAATATGAAACTTGATGCTGGGAAATCTGATAAGTGAGTTTCATTTCCCTGGAAATTTATTGCTTCTATATCCAAGTGCAAAGAAATATCACAAGTAAAAACAATGAGGAGTCTGTAAGGACAGCATTAATGAGGGCCACTCTGTTCTCACAGAGATTCTGCGGTGGGGGGGGGGTATTTCAACTATTAAAATTGCAAGATATGCTATTCCTTTTATAATCGATCATCATTCCCTTTTGCCTGACTGGTGTAATAGCAAATCAGCATGTTCTCTAGCATGTGAGATCAACAAGGTGACCACTGTAAGTGAGGAGACAGAGTCGGTGTGCCATTTCTATGGTACTTGGGCAGAGAAGCAGTTGAGTACCTTGTGGTGAGGCAGCGCCAGCCCTGGCAGCCCTGCTGGCTAGCACGCCTCCTCTGTGCCCTATCAACCCACAGCTCTGCCCCGGAGCCCCGGAGCCCCGGCCCCTTCTCATTCCTGCAGTGTGCTTTGCATGTTCTGTTCACCACTCCATTGCCTCTGCCCAGTGCCTGCCGTATTACAGATGGGATGACAGAAGCTCCAGAACTTTTTAGAGAGCAAACAGTTTCATTACATTAATTAAGTCAATGACTAAATGGTCGAGCAACTGTAAAAGGCTAGACATCATGGAGCCACACCATAATGATGTTAGTGATATTTATTGAGTGTCCTCTGTATGCTAGGTTCTGCACATGTAGTATCTAAGTGTATACTGACAGGGGATCCAAGAGGGATGTTTGGATGATGACTAGGGAAGTGCAGAGGCTTACTCAAGGTGTGACCACCACCAAGAATGGAGTTGGGGTGTTAGGAGATTTTCTTCATCCGCCTGACTATGAAGTTCATACAGGTATTTTTGTTTAATTTTGTCTTGCATTTTTAAACTAAATTGTGGTTGTTGATTTCAAGATGCTTAGGCTCCCAATTTGCATTTGTTAAAAATGATAAATAATGTGCTATCTGGCATACATGATAGGTGACATATATTAGTAAGGTTGAAGCTCTCTTGATGGGGAAGACAGTCTCTGTTAGATATGTCAGGGGATGCACTATGAACAACTGGAGTGGTACAGTCTGGTTGTGACAAGGTATAGGATGAAAGTATTCTGGGGGGGGGTAGAGACAGATTGTGGTCACCTTGAGAAAATTTGCATACTTGCATATACACACATAAAATGGAATATAGAGACATGTTATGTGGAATCATAGAAAATAACTCAGTCTCAGGGCTGGGGATATAGCTCATTTGGTAGAGTGCTTGCCTTTCATACACAAGGCCCTGGGTTCAATACCCAGCACCACCAAAAAATAAAAGTAGAAAATAACTCAGTCTCATTGAATATATTTTTTTTCTTTAAGACAGTATATTTTAAAATTGAATAAAATTAGGCAAGCTTCTGCAATGCAGGACTTCTCAGTACCTTTAAAATACAAAATGAATAACTTAGAGCAACTTAGTATTTCCCAAACTAATTTGATCTCAGAAATTTAATCTGTCCCCACCACACCCCAGAATACTTTCATCCTGTCAGGATAATTTTATAAACACAATGTAGCAAATGCTAGGAGAGGAAGTAAAATTAGAATATTAGAATATGTTTACAGGAACCTTTAGATTTAGGTAGTAGATTAAGACAGACTTTCCTCTGTAGGCCATGAAAAGACACCAAAACTCTATGCAAAGGGAGATGATTTCTTCTATTATGTTAATGATATTTCCAATCTCCAGGGTTGAGACAGCAAGAGTAGCATATTCTCAAACACTGTGGGGCCAAACTTGTCAAAACAAATACTATACACTTCCTTGTTGTTTCAGATCGTCAGCAAGCATGTGCTTTGTGGTACTGAGTTGCTGGAATGCATCCAGACACTGTGGTTGGAAATAACCCACGCTTTACAGGTTTTAGGGAGTACTGGGCTGATATTTTAATCTTGCTGAGTATTCAGGAGAGCAAATAAAAGGAGCTGGTGTAGATGGGTAATCAAAGCCTCTTGCAGGCTTTCAAGCACATATGGCGTCTCACAAGAAGGAAGCAGAAAGTGTGAACCCAGAAGAGAACCAGGGCTCACTGGGGGAATACTCAGAGACTTGTTGCCCCAAAGGTTTGGAAGGTTCCAGACTGCTCCCCAGAAGATAATTTTCTAAACATTGCACTTTCCAGGTTAGATTTCTAAGGGCTTTCAAGAGAATAGAAATGCAGCGTAGGATTTTATCCTAATGATCTTACCAGATACAGCACTGTATTGATGCTCAGGCACCCACTGGACAGCAAAGGATCTGTCTGTGCCAGCCACTCTTCTAAATACCTCCAACATATCTGAGAAGGTAGTTCTGAACATGACCTCAGAGTAAAGCTATATCATCACCTTTGTATCAGTAATTACACAAGTAAGTCCAAAGGGTTGAATTGCTTGCCAAGATTTTGCAGTGTGGTATGTTAGAGTTAGCTGGACTTGTGAGCTAGCCTTGAACTTGGATGGTTTGATGTGGGTACCTTCCCCTCAATGATACTGCTATCTAGCCATGTACTGGTTAAGGACACGGTTTATAAGTACATCCCTCTCATTTCTACTTCTGTAACATGACATCAATAACAATAAACAGATTTATTTATCTACTGATGCACTATATCGCCGATTTGTTTATCTCATTTAATTCTTGCAACTATTCTACGAGACAGGCAGACAATTTAGCCCCAATAAATATGTGAAAAAACTAAAGCATGGAAGTGTTCCTTCCTATGGCCAAGCTCACAGGACTAGTAAAAGGTAATTCTCGAATACAAGCCTGGGTCCAACTCCAGACAGAGTTATCATTATTACTTATTCTATTCAATTGTACCCTCTGGAAATCTGTATATTTGATACATTACAGACGAAAATCACTGGTCACATCTTGCATTGGTGGCTGTAGATTTCTTTTCTCCAATTAAAGAAATATATGGAAAAATAGTTAATGGTTCACAGAACCCAGAGCATTGGTGAGCCAGGCAGGTATACCTATTGTTCACCTACAAAACTCATTATGGCTTTTAAAAATTGTTCTTTTTTTTTTCATTCTCTTCTTTCAAAAATAAAGTTCCAAATAAACAAGAATTACACATGAATGTTTTTCCTGAAAGTCAAACACTAATGAGTCTCGATTGCCCTATTTGTAGTATTTTTTTTTTTACCTGTATTGATCAAGGCAATTGAAAGAAAATAGATGTGCAAGAATGGCAGGTTATATATAATAATATACTACTTGAGAACTTTAAAAATTGAAAGTTGGAAACATCACAATCAAAATGAAAGATTCTTACACCCAAATGATTTCTTATGTTGTCATTTTTCTTTGAAGAAATAAATTGAATATTTCTTTACGAACTCTTTGCTACAAAAGGAATTGCTAAGTCAATACTGTGTGTAATTTATCTCTTGAATTAAACATTTCAACGATTTGTAATGAGGTCTCTCAATTTTCTCATGTCCTTGACAGAGTTTTCTCCAAATCATTTAAAATATGGGGTATGGGGTTCTCAGATTATGATTTTCCCATCTATAATAAGGATAACATCATAAGTCAATATTTCCCAATTTTTTTAAAAAGCTATTATTAAGTAAAATGTAATATTTTTTTGTCCTCCACAGATATTTTATTCCCAAGTACATTAGGAAAAGTGTTGGGTGCCAGCAAAGGCTTTTATATACTGCAAAACTTCCCAGAGTCCCTTGTGAGAGAGTTTTGTGACTCTGTAGAGGGATAGTTGCCAAATTTTGAAACTCGTCTCTAGAATATATATTTTTTGGTACCAGGGATTGAATCCAGAGGCACTTAAACTACTGAGCCATATTCCCAGCCCTTTATATTTGTTTATTTGTTTGTTTATTTATTTATGTATTGGCTGGAACAGGGCCTATATGGATTAGGCCTCAGCTACTGAGGCTGTGAATGCAAGATCCTCCTGCCGCAGCCTCCCTGGCCACTGTGATTATAGGTATGCACCACCATACCCTGCTAGAACAATTTTAATATGTAGTATCGATTAACAATTGATACATTACCTATGTTTTAGAATTATCTCTACAAATGTTCGGTAGCAATTGTCCCTGGCTACATAATTTTAAGAGTAATGGAGGTAAATATAATTTGTGTTCAGGTTTGGCAAGTACTACAAAATAAGTCATCTCAAGGAGGACAATTACGTTCAATATATACAATTGAACACAGCTGCAGTCTGTTCTCTACACAAAGGTTTACATACAAAGTCCAGGGGAATATGCACTATCCAAACTTTCAAGTGACAGTGTCTATTTGGACTTAGAAGGGGAAAAAGATCTATAAGATTTTATGCAAGGAATAGAAACTCTGAGAAATTTAAGAAGGGGATTAACTGCTTTTAAAATTGTTGAAAGGGCTGGAGGAGCATGCTCTCTCAGCAGGGATTTGAGGAATGATTACAAGCACTCTAAAAACATGTTGTGCCAGGAAAGCTACAAATTTCTGCAGGAATCAGGAAGGTGGCAATTTTGGAAGTTGCCTTTGGAAATATGGTAGCCAATTGCACCCAATGAAAACTACCATCTAGGAATCTAGAAGCTGCCACCATCACCTCTGCTGTACCTGCAGTTGAACACTGACAGCATCAAGATTATGGCATGTAAAACGACTACATCACCTTCACTTTTCTGTAACGTGGCTTTGTCAGAAAGAACCAAAAGCTTCAAGAATTTTCCTCTACCTAGGAAGATGCTTCCAAGTTTTTAAAAATTGTTTTTCATTTGTTGGACCTAATTTGTATCCAGGAAGGTCAGAAACATAGTTTTTAGCTTTTCAAGCTCTAATTCAGAGAGACACACTACCAAGAGTTAATAAAAAAGGTGGAGGGCCATTCTTAACTTACTCAATGCATTCAATGCATGACAAATTCAGTTCCGGATGGTGCTTGCCAATGGGGCTGGGAAATCCATGTGTTGTTTCCTATGATGGCAAAGGAACCCTTAGATCAGCCATTGTTTAAGCAGAGAGTTTACCACTAAATAGATGGTGGTAATGAGATTCTTGAGTATTAATGGGACATTAAAACTCATGCTAGCAGGAGAGCTCTACATTATTGGAAAATAGATATATCTGGTGAAACATTTGTAATTTCTCAGAAATTCTATGATTTTATAGCTTATGTTAAAAAATAGCACTGAGAAGAAAATATGGAAGGGGAACATTTAAAAAGAATAATGCTTTTGAGAAGGAAATTTTTTGAGATGTTTTTGGTAGCAGAAATACCAGTTGAGAGATAGAAATGGGAGTGTGTTTTATGGTCCAGACTGTCCCTGGTTGGACAACACAGGAAAATATGTATATGTGTCTGTATGTGTGTGTATATATATAATGTCTTAGAACACATTTTAACTTAAAGTACATTATGTTGACTTTTCTCACTGATCTTTTGGAGATTCTATTTCTTTTCATGTGATTTTCACTTTTTTGTTTCCTACTTGAATTGTTTGCTTACCAAGTCAATTATGTTTGTTTCCAAATGTGTTTACACCAGTTGAATTTGCATATTCTCCAACTAATTTATAGATTTAATCAAAACTCATCCCTCTTTTGCAAAACATGTTAATGAATTAAAATTAACATTCAGAAACTTTTTAAAATTTTGCACTGTAATGTTGGCATAAATATAGGAAGAGTAGGGATACACTTCCTATAATTCTTAGTTTCAATGTTTGTAAGTGCAGAAAGAACTTTACACTAGTAAACAATAGAGAGGGACACCTTTTCTAATTTTTAAAAATTGTACTTAAAAATACAACATGAAATTTAAAATCTTAGCCATTTTTAAATGTATAGTATCACTTAAATAATTAAATAAATTCAATAATTAAATATATAGTATTAATGATATTACTTGCTGTGCAAAGATTTCTGGAACATATTCAGCTTATAAACCTAGAACACTATGTCCTTTTATACTCCCCCTAAGCCTCTGACAACCTTCCTTCTGCTTTCTTTTTTTTCAGAGCTTGACTCTTTCAGATACTTCTTACAACAGAAATGATGCAATATTTGTATTTTTGCCAGTGGCTTATTTCACTTAGCTTAATGTCCTAGTTTAGAATATGATAGAAATTCCATCTTTTTAAAGGTAGGATAATGTTTGGTTTTGTATATGTACATTGCTTTTCCTTTTATCCATATATCTGTGATGAACTGTTGTTTCTTCTACCTCTTGGCTATTGCAAAAATACTCCAATGAATAAGAACATGCAAATATCTCTTTTAAATTCTGTTTTCAGTTCTTTTGAATAACACACCGGGAGTGGACTTGCAGGATTATAAAATGATTCTGTGTTAATTTTTTGAGAAAACCTCATATTGTTTGCCATACCAGGAGCACCATTTACATTCCCATCAACAGTGCACAACGGATCTAATTTTTCCAAAGCTTCAGCAACGTTTTTGTTATTATTTTTTCTTGTTTTATTTTGTTTGCATAATGGCATGTTAATAGGTAATATCTTGTTTCAATTGTGATTTACATTTCCCTAATGATTAGTAATGTTGAATATCCATTCATATCCTCACTGGGCATTTGTATGTCTCCTTTAAAGAAAGGTCTGCTAAGTCCTTTGCCCATTTTTAATTGAATTACTTTTGTTGTGGAGTGGTAGGATTTCTTTATTGTGCAGTTTCAATACTAACCCTTTTTTTCATATATGCAGTTTGCAAGTATTTTCCACAGTTTGCCTTTTTGCCCTGTTGATTTTTTCCTTTGCTGAACCTAAGTGTTCCATGGTCTCATTTGTCTATTTTTGTTTGTGATGTCAGTTCTTTTGGTGTCATATCCAAGAAAACATTGCCAAGGCCAAAGTCAAGGAGCCTTTCTCTTATGTTTTCTAGTAGGAGTTTTTGTGGTTTCAGTTCTCACATTTAGATCTTTAATTCATTTGGTGATAAATTTTATATATGGTGTAAGGTAAGTGTTCCATTTCATTTTTTTTTTCATATGGATATACAACTTTTCTTTTGCATGAAGAAACATATAGCACTACTTATTGAAAAGAATATCTTTTATTGCAAAGCCTTAGAATATTTGTCAAAGATTATCTGACCATATATGTAAGAATTTGTTTATAGTTTCTTTGTTCTGTTTCATCAGACTATACATCCGGCTTTTTTTTTCAGTATCCTATCATTTTAGTGGCTGTAGTTTTGCAATATGTTTTGAAATCAGGAAGTAAGAGGCCTCTAACTTTTTTTTTCTACAAAAAGATTGCTTTGTGAATTTTGCATTTCTGCAAAAAATATTGCTATTGGAATTTTGATAGAGATTGTCTTGAATATATAGATCATATTGGATAACAGAGCATTTTAACAAACTAAGTCTTAAGTCCATGAACACAGGCTGCTTCTTTATTTGTATCTTCTTTAACTTCTTTCAGCAACATTTTGTAGTTTCAGTGTAAAAGATTTTTTTTTTCCTCCTTCATTAAGTTTCTTCCTAAGTACCAAATCAGTAAAACTGAAGAGGAGGAAAAGTTTATTTGAGGGCTTACGTTTTCAGAGGTGAGGCAGGACATCATGGCAAAAGAGTGTGGTTGAAGGAAGCAGTTCACATGATGATCAGACAGCAGAGGGAGAGGTTTTTACTTTCCAGATACAAATATATACTCCAAAGCCACGCCCCCAATGCCTAACCTCCTCTAGCCACACCCAACCTGCCTTCAGTTACCGCTCAATGAATCTCATCCAGTGATTAATTCACTAATTGGTTTAATTCACTAAAGGCTCTTATAATCCAGTCATTTCACCCCCGAAACCTCTTGCATTGTCTCACTTATGAGATTTTGGGGGAGACCTCACATCCAAACAATAACAGTACCTTTTTCTTTTTTTACCTATTTCAAGTGAATTTTTAAAATTTCCCTCTTAGATTGTTAATTGTTATATGTAGAAATGCAATTGGTTTTTGGATAGTGATTCTTACCTCTGGTGAATATCATGAAATCATCTGGTCCCCAGCTACTCATTGCTAGAAAGATTTGTAAATCACTCATCAATTACCAATCAAATCTTACTAGTTAGAAATCTGTCCAGACCTTATTTCTTCATAATCCAGTTCAGGAGATTACACATTTCTAGAAATCCATCCATTTCTTCAAAACTATTCAGTTTGTTGACATATAAATATTCATAGGATTGTCTTATGATCCTTTTTCCTGCTTTGGAATCAGTAGTAAACTTTTTTATTTCTGATTTTTGTAAATTAAGCCATCTCCTTTATTTCCCCTCAGTCTATCTAAGACTTTTTAGATTCTGTTAATTTACTCAAATAACTAACTCTTGGTTTCATGACATTTTTCTATGGTCTTCCCATTCTACATTGTGTTTATTTCTTCTTTAATCCTGGGTATTTCTTTCCCCTGATGTATTTTTGTTTAGTGTTTGGGGATGGGATGTACTGGACATGTCTGTTGGTCCAGTGGGTCTGTCCTGTTGTTCAATCTTCTCTTTCTTTGTGAATCTTCTTTCTGGTTGACCTATCTCTTTTGAAAGTAGGATATTGAAATCTCCTACTATTATTGTGTTAAGGTCTTTTTCTGTCTTCAGTTTTGTCAGTGTCTGTTTCATGTGCTCTGATATTAGGGGTGTGTGTGTGTGTGTGTGTAATTATTTCATCCTTATGTTGAATTGATACTTTCTATCATTCTATACTCTCTTTGTCTCATCGAACATCTTCTTACTCAAAGTCCATTTTGTCTGATAACAGTATGGCTACCCTGTTCTCTTTCGGTTAAGCTCTGCATAGAAAATGTTCTTCTATCCTTTCATTTTCAGTCTGTATGTGTCTTTATATCTAAAGTGAGTCTCTTATAATCAGCACATATTTGGATCTTTTTTTGTTAGTTTTTAAAATTCATTCATCCATTTACATTTAAAGTAATTACCGATACAGTAGGGCTTATTACTGCCATTTTTTTGTTTTCTATATCTCATAAGGTTTTTCTTTGTTGTTGTTATTGCTGTTTTTTCTTCTCTTGCTGACTTTCCTTGTGTTTGCAGATTGTTTTTTTGTAACAACATTTTATGTCTTTCTTATTTTGTCTTATGCATTTTCTGTAGACATTTTCTTTGTGGTTACCATGGGAATCACAAAAACATCTTATAGTTATAACAATCTATTTTAAATCAATACAATTTATCCTAAATCACATGAAAAAAAATATTTGCATTTCCCTCACTTTTTGTTTTTGAAGTTAAAATTACATTTTTAAAAAATTTTGTATCCTTTACCATAGTTTTTAGAGTTGTAGCTATTTTATACTTTTATGCTTAAATTCTTTGCCTGAATTGAAAGCTACTTAAGAAAACCCTTACAATATTACAGAAATCTTTATTTGCTTATGTATCACTTTTACTAGAGAGCTTTATAATCTTGTATGCTTTCATGTAGCCATCTCACATCTTTTCATTTTAACTTGAAAAACTCCCTTTAGCATTTTTTGGCAAGTGAGTTCTAGTGGTGATGAGTCGTCTCAGTTTCATTTGTCTGGTGAGGTCTTTATTTCTCCTTTATTTATAAACTGTAGTTTTTAAAGGTTAGTTTTGCCAGAAGTAGTTTTCTTATTTGGCAGGGTGATCATTGTTTGATTTTAGAACTGTGGATATCATCCATCTCCCATGTTATCTACAAATTTTATGCTAAGAAATTCACTGACAATATTATGAGGGCTATCTTTTATGTGATAAGCCATTTTTATCTTGCTGCCATTTAGATTATTTTGACATTGTCTGTTTATCATGGTCTGTTTTAGTGTTAAACCTATTTACTTTCATCCTAGTTGAGACTTTTCAGCTTCCTGAATCTGGATTTCCATTTCCTTCTAATCTGTCTCTCTTCTCCTTCTGGCCTCCAGGAATGTAATAATTCACACCTTTGTTGGTGTCCCTATATAATGGAGATTTTTTTCCACTTTTACTTATTGTTTTTATGTTTTGTTCTACCTTGATATTTTCAAATGACTTGTCTTTTGAGTTTCCTGATTCTGTTGCCTGTTCAAGTCTACCATTGAACTGCTCCAGTGAATTTTTCAATTCAGTTATTGCATTCTTGACTTTCAGAAGTTCTCTTTTGCTCTTCTTTATAATTTCAAATTCTTTGTTTTTTTATTATAGTTTTGCACATCCATGATTTTCTGGATTTAGATTAGTTGTCTATCTGGCATTCTCTTGTGGCATATTCATCTTTTTTAAGAAAATTATTTTGAATTCTTTGTCAGGTAATTTATACATGTCCATTTCTTTAGGGCCACTTTTTGAAGATTTACTTTAGTTCTTTCACTGGGACAAGTTCTCCTGTTTCTTCATATGCCATGTTATTTGTTGTAATTTTTTTAAAATTCAAAGAAGGAAAAAACTCTACTTCTCCCAGTTTATAGAGATTGGCTTTGTAGAATTTGTGACCTTCATCAGTCAACTTGGTAAGAATTGTGTGAACCTCTCAAATTTATTATAGAAGTGCATTTTCTCTAAATTTCTGTAAGTCATCTCCAAATGAAAGAGGTTTGCTCGTTTCTTTTTCAGGAGCTTATGCGCTCTCTCTCTCTCTCTCTCTCTCTCTGACTGTCTGTAATACTATAAGTTTTCCAGCACTGCACATGCTGTCAAACTTTTTATTAGTACTCCAGAAGCAACCAAAATATGTCAGCTCCATCAGTGAGTACTCTGAATCCAGAGACATAAAACCCAGTGACTGGACTCTCCAAAATCAGGAACATTGTATATGCATTCCACTCTCAACTTTTAATCCCAATAAGGGGGAAAAAGCTGTACATTAGGTTTAACCTCACTTCAGAGGTTTACAGTATAAGGGAGGACCTAAAGAAGATAAAATGAAATGACATTCCTATATCTATGAGGCTTTGAGCTCATCTGTGATAAGACAACTTCTAATTATTTATGTCCTTCTCATATGGACTTCTGGACAGAATATTGTGATTAATCACTGTTTCTGTGTGAAAACAAAGCCTGAGGCTTCTTATTCTGCCATCTTGCTAAGTACACTATTCTTATTATCCTTTTTCTAGATTTTTTGTACTCATTTCTTGTTTCATTTAGCTCTCTCACATTTTATTAAACAGCATTTTTTTGGATAATTTATTTTCTCAGTCTTTCCAAACCATTAAATGTGGTTTATTTAAAAAAAAATTCTGTTAGACATTTATCAATTATGAAAGAACTCATTCTCAGTGTTTGAGAATTTCCATGAGAGTTCATAAGGACAAAGATATGAAGCTAGGTTTTATATAAGTGACCCTCAGTTTCTCTCCTTCCCTCTTTTCCTCCCTTGCTCTCTTTCTTCTTTTCATTCTTCATTACTTTCTCTCTCTTCCTTCTTTCTTCCATCTTTTTAAAATCAGAACTTCATATCTAACCAAAATATGGAAATGTAACTTATTTTGTCCAGACTTAATCTCTTTTATATAAAATTTTTTGCTTTGATAAATGGATTCAGAAAGAGATTTTATGAATAGAGACTTTAAATAATATTATACATCTATTTAAAAAGTTCTTTCATATTATGCTTTGGGAATATAGTTTTAGTATGCAACAGTTTAGTCTTTAAATACAGAGAATATTTTCATTTTAGCATAGCAGAGGTAGTAAAGGAAACTAAATTTCACTATTTGAGGAATATTAAACATTCCTTAGGAAAAAAATCTAGTCTACTGATAACATCTCAATTAATAAACACATTAAAGGAATGAAGGGAATAGAATTGGAACAAAATATTCATATTTTATTTTTCCTGAAGTCTCATTTTATTTTAAAGGTATAATATAAAAAGTACATATTTAGTAATAAATTTGAGCCTTACATAATCAGATTGGCAGTACAAGAGGAGTGGCCAAATGAATCAGAACCAGCAATCAGGAAAATGCCAATAAAATTACTATCAGAGAGAACATTTGTATAAATGATGCCATCAATATGAAGACCAATACAGGCAATAGTGTGTAGATGAGAGACAATTCCCTAAAGATGTTAAGATCAAAACATGTTAGGATGGAACTTTCAGTATCAATATCATTAAAACCACTTCAGGGGACACACTGTTTCTGTGGACTGTAATGTGAATAGCATCCTTTTCATTTGTACACCATGGCAGCTCTGAAGGAGTTCTATAAATTTATCAGATGGTATTCAGAAAAAGATTACAATCAGCATGATCACCTAAGTGCCTTGGTGGCCAATATTACTGCTGATGGAAACACCTGGGTAGAGGAAGCAAGTTGGATGATGATATACTGATCCAAGGGGGTTTAGACATGCCATCTAGAGAGGCAAAAGAAACTAAACCATGATTGGCACTTAGAAAATTTCGCTTTATTTGATTGCGTAACAACCCTAGATTATGGTGTAGGTCTTAATAAGATAACTGTAGAAATTGGGGTTGTTATAAAATGTGTTGCTTACAATGTGATATATATACACACATAATGGAATATTACTCAGCCACCAAGAAAAGGAAAATTATGGCATTTTTTTGGTAATTGGATGGAACTGTAGACTTTCATGCCAAGTGAAATAAGCCATTCGCCCCCAACCAAAGGCCAAATGTTTTTTTTCTGATATGTGGATGCTGATACATAATAATGGGAAAGGGGGACAGGGGTTAGAAGTTCATTGGATTAGATGAAGGAGAATGAAGAGAAAGGAGGGAGGATGGGAATAGAGAGACAGAAGAATGAATTGGACATAATTTTCCTGTGTTCATATATGAATACACAACCAGCGAAACTCCACATCATGTTCAACCACAAGAATGGGATTCTAATTAGAATAAGTTACACTCTATATATGTATAATATGTCAAAATACACTCTACCAGTATATTTATTAAAAAAGAACAAATTAAAAATTTGTGTGTTTAATAAATAAGAAAAAAAGAAATACAAAGAGAATGATTGAAATAATGGCAAGTACTACTTCAAGAGTTCCTTTGAGACCATTTTTATAAAAACAAGTGAATGCTCATGTTTTCTCATTAATGAAATAGACTTTAAATGTAACAAATATGCTTCATCCAAATAACAATGACTAATATAAAATACAAATAAAAGTATAGGAGAACAGTCCTCTATGACTGACAATGTGTAAATATCCTAATAACTTGAGGACCAGATAAAACAGAGACCCCAAAGTGCCACAATAACCATTCTATTTGCTAATGGGTGGGCAGAGGCAAAATAAGGGGGGGAAGCACCCACATATAGATTGGATAATGTTAAATATACAAAGCAACAATGTATTTATTTAAAATTGTATGTTACAAAGAATTTATATTTGCCTACTCCATTTAAGCATCACCATTAATTAGTATTACCCATAGAAATAAACTCAGCATTGAAAACTTGGTTTCTACAAAACAATATGTCTTTATCCTTCAGAAAATGGAGAATTATCATTGATTTATGCATAGAGCATTACCATAATAGTACTCTTATTTTAGAAAAAAAAAACTTTTGTATAACGTGGAACAGATTTCAATTCAACAGAAGTTGATCACAGTTTGAAGGTTATTTACTAAGGCCAGAAATGAGAGAATTAGGATCTGAAAAGACAAGGAAGTAAGCAATCAGACACTGAAATGAGATTCAATAGAATTTGCCTATAAAATTCTAAAAGAACAGCTCCTTTCAAACTTAGATGATGAAGAGACTTGGCATGAAAGTCTACAGTTCCATTCATAATGCTATTATTATAAATGGGAGTTTGAAGGACTGGGCAATATAAACGAATATGTTTAATGTTAAGATCACATTTGTAAACATTTCTGCATTGCAAATTGTCATTGTTTTAGAATTTCTATAATTTACAAAGTCATATTTAATACTACTTTGAACAAAATAGCTCCATTGTCACACTCATGCTATATAACACATCAAAAATGTAGTGGCTTACAACAACAATTGACAAGTCTGCAAATCAGCTGGGTAGCAGCTCTCCTGATCTGAGGTGAAAAAAACTCATTTATCTCAGTCTAGCTTGGTCACATGTCCGTGATCAGCTCCAGGTCAGAGCTTCCAAATGTACATCAGTCAACTGCAATGATTGGCATCCTTGTCTATAATATCCTTTCACCAAGATATACCACATTTACCTCATGAGAGCTGTGAAAGACCAAGAGAAGAAATAGAAATGCAGACTTTTTTTTGAAGATTCTGTTTAACTAAAGCTACATATTGTCCCATTGGCACAAGCCATGTAACCAAGCCCAGAATCACTATGGCAGGGTACTACAAAAGAATGTGATTCAAAAAGGCATATTGGAGACAATGCATACAATATAAAGTCCCTAAGAAGCCCTTCCATAGTGTCCATAAAGAATAAAAAGCATCAGATGGTCATTCTTTTAATATAGCAAAGGGGTCTAGACTTTGCTGATTGAATTCTTTAGTCTATGACTAAAACATTATCCTTTAAATTTAGAAAAAAAATCCTACTTCTCTCAAATTTCTTTCATTAGTATATACAAGTCAATCTCTTAGTTAAACTGAAACAGGAATTATTACAATATATTTGAAAGATCATCCATTTTTGCTGCCTTAAGTTATTTACATGGTCTTCTATATATAAGGAAACTTATTTTTCAATTGAAGATTACTTTTGTAAGTGATGATCTGATTTCCAGACTTCTTTATTTTACATGGTCAAACCATTTTTTTTTTTTTTGCTGTGGATCTTTCTAACAGTGTTCAATAACATATTAATATATGCCCCCTGTTTAAACAATGTTTATTTAAGATATATTGCTATTATTCTCATTTTCATTTTAATCCTGATAGTTTCAGTCTTTTCTTTAACATTGACCAGTGCTTCTATAACTATGCGCAGCTGGGGATACAAGATTAAACTTCCATCTTGTATGTTTTGTTTTTTTCACTTGAACATTAGTTTCAAAGGGGCAAATACCTACCTTTACTCCAGACTCCTCCACCTTCTCTAAGTCTGTCAGGTGTAGTAGTGGAGTTGAATTTCTTAGGGTAGAAAAGCCTTCCAGAATATGGTGATACCACCTATATTTCTTACTCCAGTTTAGGTGTTAAAAACTCGTATTATTTTAAAATTTACATATTACATATTCACTTAAATGAGTTTATTTCCTAAGCACCATTTTTAAGTGTTCATTTTTTGTTCTTTGATTCAACAGAGTCATTCTTATTTTCTCTCTTATTTTCTATCAGGTAATAACTTTGCTACCTGGTCACTTTCCCTTAATTTTACTGCTTTGTTTCATCAATTTGCGTGCCCCAGTGTTGATGACAACATAGATGCAATTAGTAATAATATTATTATTAATAATGATCATGGAAGAATACTTGTGAAAATTCTAACACAGAAGTATAGATGAGCTAATGAGGTAGAAAGGGCTATCAGCATCCCAACACCCAATTTTATTGTTCCTTCTCTTCCCATGTGGTTTCCATCTGTTGCTTGTGAATTATTTCACTGAGGTCCAGTTCACAGTAGGGCTAACTGAGCTCTTTGGAAGAGCCTGACCCTCAACTGAGAGTTTGGGTCTAAGGTATAAAGTCCCGGATCTGATTACATCTCCGATCCTGGCCCACTTCAGGAAATTAGAACCTGACCAGCTGTGCTTCTCAGGTTGTAGGCTGTTACCTGGTTTTTTCTTAGCCCAGCCTGTTGTCTTTGCTTGAGTAGACACAGATGTATCCACTACATCAGTTTTCCCCAATGCTTTGTGAAGATGTGGTCACATCAGTACCAAATATACTCTTCTTTATTTAATTTTTGTATCCATCTGAAATGTTGAGTCATTTAAAATATTTAGGTATACTTTTTAAAAAATGCTTGATGACTAATGAAGTTGAGAACAACTCTTTTAAAGTGGAAAGTAGATAGTTCTAAAAATGCTGTAAAATTAAAGTCTCTGAATTTGAGCATTATATTTTGCATGTCCACAGCTCTGTGTCTCCATTTGTTTAAAAAATAATGAGGACTTAAAAGAATGAATTAATCTGAACCTTTTGTCTTGTGATAGTAAAATGCAATCACCTTTGATGGGAGAATTGCTTTTTAGTTAGGGGTTTCCACTTTTTTAGTGTCTTAGCAGCAATCCAAATTTAATCACTGTAGGTGTAGTGTTTACCTCCTATATTTTGCAGGACAAACTGTTAATTAAATCTCAGCCAATAAGACAACATTGACTTCAGGTGAAGTGAAATTAGCTCCTGTACTAATGGAGGCATTCTGCAGTCCAGTTTCCATGCTGCCATGAATCCCCTCCCACCCTACACTCTCTAATCTCAGATTCCAAACATTTTCAATGTATTTTTTTTAACTTCCCCATGGTCTTCTTCCAAGCCAAATGATATTCCCTTTTTTATGCATTAGTTTGGAACATTGGTTCCCCATACGTTCATTATGGCCACCCTATAACCAAATATTTCAACTCCTTGGTGACTAATTTGGCTTTGGGAGGTTACGGACTGGTGGGATTTGAATCAATCATATGGAGTATCTGGTGACGAGTGAAGTGCAGATTAATTTGTGAGATAGAACATTTCCACCCTTTTCCCCTTGGCTTTAAGGTTTATTTAGAATTCATGAAGTTGTATCTGTACATCAAAGCTTTGAACCATTAAAGAGAATTATTTAACAAAATTTCTAAAAATGCCAGTGCAAATTGGTTTGTCTTGAAATTCTGGTGCTTTGTTATTTTGTCACCAAGAAAAAGGATTTATAAAAAAAAGCTTGAGGGAAAATATGAATGTAATAAATATTTCATTTTTGTAGCACATCGTGCGTTGTTCTTCAGTTTCAGACCTTGCCAGCAGTCAACACAGTAGTAAATTTCAGCACCTGTGGACCTGTTTCAGTAATTTATGATTTCCATTAGATTTCCATTAGAGATGGGCTGAAACAGTTCAGGCAAGTTCATGCACTAGAGCCATGATCATGGTTGGCCTGAGGGATTGTTAGCATTAGGTATTTGGCAGCATGCACACTCTTTGTTGCCTCTTTTGGTATTATTGATATCATTTGGGGGTTGCTCAGAATGCTTAGCCAAAATGACAGAACGTAGAAAGGTGTTATAGACACTTACTTTTTGGTGTCTTCTTTTGTCACAATCTGTACTTGTTATATTCATTCACTTAACAAATATTTAGTGAACCCTATTTAAATGCATTGGAAATGCACAGCAGAATGAGAGATGGTCTCCAATTTTGAGGGGCTTTTAAGGGAAGAAAAATACATAAAAAATGAATGCAATTACAAAGCATATTGTTTCGACTTACAATGTTTCTGCTTACAATGGTGTGAAAATATATCAATACAACTGTGTTGGTTTTACACTTTGAGTATAGTACTCAATAAACTACATGAATTATTAAGTACTATATTACAAAATGGGCTTTGCGTTAGATGATTTTGCCCAGCTGTAGTTCTGGGCATACTTATGGTAGGCTGGGATGAGCTGTAATATTTGGTAGGTTAAGTGTATTAAATGCATTTTAAATTTATGATATTTGTAATTTATGATGGGCTTATGGAAATGTAATCCCATTTGAACTCAAAGAGCATCTTCCCAATTATACAACAGAATAAATGGCTAGTTCAACCAGGACCAAGTGGACAGGAAGAGGCAGTGCTGAGGACAAGGGCAGCAAAGGACAGTCCCTCCTCTGGTGTGAACACACATTCAGGCAGGATGCTTGGCTTATCTGCATACAAGGCACTGAACATTAGGAATACAAAGAGCCCAATAAGCCCACAGAGCATTTGAAGAGTAGACTGTAATGATGGTGATGCTTTCCAGTCTTATCATGAGACTTTCTTCATGTAGTTTTGATACTTGACCATTTCCCCAATCAGTTCAATCTATCTATCATCATCATGGTGAAAGACAATTAGCATTGTTACAGTACAAATTAGAGGAGAAAGAAAGAATTCATAGCTATTTTTGGCATGCAAAATGGTATTTTTTGACTCCATAACAAGATGATATAATTGAAACTTTGATTTAGTCAAAAGGGGGGAAAGAAAAGTGTTCCGTTCATTTTACCATGAACAAAGCGCAACCTGACAGATCAAGTCATAGTTCTACTGAATGTTCAGAGTGGAAAAATAAAGGGCACAGGGGAGGAAATGAAAGTCCTTAACCTATCATTTCTGAGTCAGAACACTGTGGGTCAAAGTAAAGAGGCAATGGAAGTCAGAAACTGAGAATACATGTTCTTATTTCATTGAGTGTGGGGCCATGACACTTTGAATGCATTATGCACATATGGATCACAGTTTCATAAGTTCATTGCAGAGGAAATCCACAGATGTTTTTAGGAGATTCTCCATAGGCAGCCACTTTTCACACACAATACAGAAATGGTGGCTAGAAGTGACAGAGGACAGGTAGACACCTGAGCTTGGCAGGAAAGTCCTGGTTTCCTTGAAGCCAGTTTTGGGGGCTTATAGCAAACAAAGGCACCTATGTTCTCTACCAAGGGCATGAGAAATGAGCAAGGTCACAAGTAACTCATCAGAGGCCTAGAATCCGAGGGAAGAGGCCAGAAGATGTGGCTTTGCTACTGGAACTAAATGATGATGCATAGATAACAGGGGTTCTGAAAAGCTAAGTAGAACAATGGTATCATGTTGCCCACACCACCAGTGGGCAGGAGTCATCCTGGGGCACCGTGAGGATCTGCAGGACTGAGTCTGACCTTCATTTCCCCTACTCTGGAACACCAGGAAACCACATACTCCAGATTCCCCTAAACATAATTTTGGAGAAAGCAATGGAAATGAAATAAAACCTAATAAACTGATCATTTTACCTAAATAACAAAGCATCTCCTAAAAGTGCATTTAAGTGCTTCTATTGGACTTCTTTTTGTACATATTGAATTAAAATTTGTTAATTTTTTCCTCTCCTTATCAGAGCAAGTATCATTAGGAAAGAGAGTTCAGTTATTAAGAAAAATATTTTTTTACTTGTAGGTCAACCTTGACACATAAATTGTAATAAATAATGATGCTGCCATTCACTAAAATGTTTAATATAGCTTGATTTAATATCTCCTTTATGTATGGTCCTACAAAGTTAGAAAACTGGAAAAGAAAGAAAGATGAACAAACTAAAATGAGAACAATATATTCTGGCATAAAAATGTTCATTAAAGCATTACTTATAAAAAACACTGCAAGAAATGTAACTATATTTTTAAGTTTGTAAATGTCATGTTGTACATAGAATAAACATAAAAATAAAATAATTATTACAATTGTTAAAAGATTTATGAGACTTTTAATATGTAAAATTTGTATTCCAATAATTAATTTGGAAATATAAGATGCACTTATACATACTGTTCAATTAAATGAAAACTAAATGACATCAATTAAAAAATGCACCAAATAAAGAAATAGGTAAGAAAAGGATGAGAAGAAAGATCAGTGGAGTACAGAATGGGGAGAGAAGGGAAAAGAAGGGATGGGATAGGGAAAGACAGTAGAATGAATATGATGTAACTTTCCTATGTTCATATATGAATACATCTCAGTGAATCTCACCACCATGTACACCCACAAGACACCAATTGTAAAAAAGTCTATCAATAAATAGCACAAAGATCAGTAGAACAGAAGGAAGGGAACATTAGATGAAGAAGGGGAGGGAAAGGGAAAGTGCTGGGGAGTAAATTAGAACAAGTTCTATTCCATGCTTTTATAATTTTGTCAAAATTAATTCTATTGTCATGTATACCTTAAAAGAACGAATAAAATGTTAAAATAATTTATTGTTGAGTGTAGGTTTATGATTGATCATTTTACTTGTTCAACTGAAATTTCTCCATTTGGTAGATAGTGTTCTTGTTCTATTTTTAAAATTAGAAAACCTAAAAAATATATTACACGTGTGTGTGTGTTCTAAATTAGGGAGGAAGAAGAAGAAGAATGGCATAAAAGACATTAAAGGAGTAGTTTTTCTTCTCCTCCTTTGAAAGATTTTACTAAATCTCCATTTAACAAGTATAAACAATTTATCCCTGACATTGCAAAATTGGTTCAGTAAAGTAAGACCTCCCACGTAATTCATGGATTGAACGGATTTTCATTGATACCTTTAAACTTATATTTTTGCTGGTTTTTCAGATATTCTCTTTCTTCTAAGGCTTTCATTGAGTATAAATCTAAATCATTTATTGAATATTTCCTAATGTAGTTTTCAGTCCTGAAAAAAAAATAATGCCTGATCAATTCCTTTCAGGAAACATCTATCAATCCTGCTTGAGTAAATGGCAAAAGTATGTTTCTGATACTTTTAGTTAACTCATGGTTCCCTGGACTTTGGAGGTGCATTGGACATCAACTCTTCAGAGTTTCCAAGTTAAGTCCTTGGTAGGTTAGTAAGTGTTCCTTGATGAAGGGTTGGTCCTTGTTCAAAAGCCTGTGAGGACCTGTGGATTAACAAAATGAAACAGGTGACTTCTCTGAAGAATTTCCCAATTCTTTTTTTATTGACTTATAAATCTCTGAGGGGGAATTGAGTGTACAGCAATTTCCAATTTTGTTTGACCTCAAGCCATGCCTATCCTAAAAAAAGGGAGTTAAACTTTCTTAACTACCTCCAAACATCGACAGATTCCATGAGAACATTGGTAAAATACCAAGATGGATTCCATCTCTGTCTAAATGAAGAGAGAACTAAAGAGTTAAAATAGAAAAGGGACTAGGGACCTCCCAGGTGTTGGCTGAGAGACAGGTTTGATCAAGAGCATTGGGATGTGAGTTCTACTTTGGTCACAGAAGAAAATGGGGAGCAGGTGTGGCTATGTAATCTGCTTCTGCAATCCTGAGGTGTCCCCAGAATGACCAGGTTTCCTTATACCACATCAGCATCAAAATGAAAAGAACAAAGCAAGCAGGTTGGTAACTCCTAGGAATTTCCCAGAATGCATCAGAGGCCTCAGTTCATTGGTGTTGCTGAGGAATCTGTTGGTGAGGAATCTGCACCTCAAAGACAGCTTCCAGCCTGTTTAAAGCTCACAGAAAAAAAGTATCAACCCTTTTCTGATTGACTAAATGGGAACAATGGTAGACTCTTCTCTGCTGTGAATTATGAGAGTCTCAACTTTAATAGACTACTTACTTGAGAAAGTTAATTATTATCTTTACAGTCAAATTAATTTTTACTGATACATAATTACATTAAAATTGTGTACCATGGGTAGGTACCATGTGATGTTTATATCTATCTAGCTACTCAAGTCAGTTTAAGCCATCATTTCTTCATGATTTTGATAACATTCAAAATCCTTTCTGTAGCTTTTTGAAATATATATTATGTTATTGTAATCTATGGTCCCAATACAGGGCACAGTGTACTCCTATCTAACTGCAACTTAAGACCCACTGATCAACCTGTTCTTATTAACTAAGATTTTGTTGTCAATTTATAATTAGAAAAACTTTTTAAAACTCCACGTATGAATGACATCATGTGGTGTGCTTGTCTTTCCATGCCGGGCTTCACAATGATCTTCAGTTCTACCCAGGTTGTCATAAATTATAGGATTTAATTATTTTCTGTCGTCGAATGGTATTCAGTTGTGTACATGCACCACACTGTCTCATCCCTTCACCCATTGATGGACAATTAGATTGTTTTCCCTTTCTAAATTATCATGAAGTGAGCTGCGGTGAACCTGGGGGTACAGATGTCTCTTTGACATGCTCTTTTCATTTCCTTTGGCTGTATACCCAGTAGTGGGATGGCTGCATCATATGGAAGTTCTATTTTCAATTTTTGAGGAAACTCCTGTACTGTCTTCCATAATTTACATTCCCACCAACAGCAGGTCCCTTTACTCCACATCCTCACTGCACTTGTTACCTTTAGTTTTTTTTTTTTTTCATAATGGCCATTCTAACAGATGATATTTTATTTTGATTTTGTAATTGTCACCTTTAAGTTCCACTCTTCTCATTCCTAAAATAGAATCATTTCCAACACACACACACACACACACACACACACACACACACACATTTAGGGTTACTGTAAGAATTAAATGAGATATTTATGAAATGAAGTGCTCATAGGAGGTTCTGTCAAGTTTTAACTGCTTCATAAATAGTAGTTATTACTGTAGTTCTACTCACAATAGTCATTAGTAATGGTATCAATTTCATATATGTATAGCATATCCAACCTAAGGGGGCACTGAAAATTAATATTGAATGGTTTCAAATAGATATAATCATTTAAATAACAGGGTTTTAGACATTACTAGCTTTTTCTTATTATGTTTTATGTCTGATTAATTTCTTAAACATATGATAAAACAGGCACAGCTACAAGCAGTGCATATAGAGTATATGAGTAAATTCTCATTGGCTACATAATACACAGTTATTTCAGCAATGCCTCATGGGTGCTTCTTTTCAAATTGTCAGGAACCATTTATGTATTTCAGATCATAAATGTTAAAGTGTTAGAAATGGCAATCCATGTCATGAAAATATTATTGCATCTACAATTCACTCCCCGTTACCAGACTAGAAACACAGAGATGATCAAAACTAACACAATATGTCCCACATGAAGCTTTACTTAACTGTGACATGATTTAAACCTATAAGATTATGAAGGTCAAGAACAGTGAAAACCTGGGCCATGAATACTCTAAAAAGCTTACTTACCCATGTGTCATGTGACCATGACTTCATAGGAGTTTTAGTGAAACACCCTTTTTAATTCCTCCTACATGGATTATTAAGAGTGGAAACTACATCATACTGCCACTGTGAAATTAAAAGCTTCCATAGTGTTCACTGTGAACATTGGAAAAGACATTCACACTCTTTGCTTGGGCTCTCTGTCTACTTCATTCCCTCTAAGACACTTTCTGGGTGATTGCCTTGGAAGAGTGCTCTGATGAGGCCACTATGAGTCTTTTGAAATTTCCAAACATTTTTTTTTGGCAATGAGAAATCATGATTTGAATTTCTAGCCCCTTCCCCTTCTCTTCTATGATCTGTGCTCCTGCCAAATTGAAAGCCCTGGGCTTTGTCCCAAGGCTCATGCTAATGTGTGCTCTTTCCCATCTCCTTGAGAGCTAGTCTTTCAAGGCACAGGTCAACATACTCCCTGACTCTTTACTTGTCAACAATAATTTAGACGTACTCTGAGTTCACAAGGCTAGGTATCTTTTATGGCACTTACCACTTCAGGGATATACACACACATGCACACATACACACACACACACAGCTGTGGGCTGTGGTTTTGGTCCCAAATCCTTGGTCTTTTCTGTACTCATTCAGTATTTTGCATTGCTTGATAAACACACACACACTCACACACAGACACACACACACACTCACACTCACAAACACAATTAATTTAAATGTGGGTTAATATTGATGAGGCAACAAGATAAGACAAAATAATGAAGAACGGAAAGTCAGATACACACACGAACACAATTTTAGTGTCTATTGTACTAATGAATTGAGTTCCCCATATCAATGCAAAAGGTGATTGAAATGTCATAATGTTTGTGGTTTTTTCTATCACAAAACAAATTCCCAAATGAGTTGGACTAAATGATGATCCTTATGGGAGTCAATTGACTCATATTGATCTAGCTGGATTCATCGTGGGCTTGTACTCATAAAAATATTCATCATATTTATCTCTCCATCCCCTGAGCCCTCAGTAATTTGATTTCATAAAATTGTATTTTGGTTGGTATATAGGCACCTTTTCATATAGAAAAAAAATGTTCTTGTTTCACTGAAGGAAATGTTTAATAATAATGTGATTTCCTTCGTTTTTTGTTCATCTGGTTTCCTTGTTAATTTTAGCCTTTCTACTATTTTCTGTGCACATGTGAGAGCTCGGGAAATAATGCAGTCGGTCTTATCCCATCCTTGAACACAAGGACTCTTACCTGGGCAGCGAGCATGGTGCTCCACGCGAGTGCGTGCCCTCGGCCTCCCACACTCCCCTGGGGCTGCTTTCCAGCATCTATCATTCAGTCTGTGGGCCACTCCAGGGCATGCATCTTGTTGTCACAGTGCCTTGCTACAAGTGCATTTTACAGTGATTTTCAACAACCTGAAGAGTGACATTATCACAGTGGGAACTCTGTTCTTTACCTTCCAGAGGGGACCTTATTCAGAAGGTCAGTATAGAAGCAGTTTAAAGCAGTGTTTTAGCTGCTAGGGCTGCAAATTCAGGGAGGCACACACTGAGAGAACAACCCCAAAGGTATTATTGGGATCAAATAAAAAGTTAGGTCAGCTGTGTGTGTGTGTGTGTGTGTGCATGTTTTAAAGGATGTGTTGAGGTTTTGTTGTATTAATGCCGGTGCCACAGAATTGGGAAATAAAACATCATAACTGATATTTCATATATACCTTCAAATAAAAAAAGAAAAAGAAACAAATTATAGATGCACAGACAGGTGATTGATTGATAGTTAATCGGTGAGCTAGTGCTAGTTTCCTAGGGGTCATAACAAGGTAGCACAGACTGGGGTGGGGTGCAGGGTGGGGATTAAGGTGTGTTTGTGGAAACTGAAGTTCTGAATGAAAGGCGTGGACCAAGACGTGCTGTCTTGTGCTGTCTTGTGCTGTCTTTGGCATCTCTTGGAGACCATCTTCCTCCATTTTATCCTGCCTTCGGTGGTGTTTGCCAACAATCCTCGTGACTGCATGATTCCAGTCTCATGGGTCTCTTTTCTGCGAGCTCCTCATGCCATCTTCCTGACAGGCATGTCTGTGTATGTGTCGAGATTCTCCCATTTTATAAGGATGCTAGTTATGTTGGATCAGGGCTCACCTTCATGATTTCGTTTTATCCCGATTATCTCTTTACGATCATATTTCCAAATAAGGTCAAAGTTGGAAGGCCCTCAGAGCTGGGACTTCTGGGTATTCTTTTGCAAGGACATGATTCAACCCCATAACAAATTAAATAGATAGATGGATAGATAGATAATTTAAGATCCATGGTACCACCTATTTGAAATACATATCGTTTACTTTGAAGAATTTTATTCAGACAATATCAATGTTCCTATAATATATGTATGTGTCCATGTCTTCTTAACTGGGCAAATATTCATAAATTAATATTAAAAGTTTGGAAGATTCTAGGAATCCAATTGAGGGTCTCATGCATGCTAGGCAACTGCTGTACCACTGAACTACTTCTATAGACCTAAAAACATTTTTGTGTTGCCAGTTATGTGTAAAATATTCTTAGTACTCTGTGCTTTGTGAATGAAATAATTAATCAAACACAGTTCTTGTTTTAGAAATTTATTTTACACTTGTATATTTAATTAAACATCAAATATGTTCAGAGATTATTTTCACATTCAAATATCACTTTATCAATTAAAACTTTGGGGACACTGAAGAAGTTTGACCTGTTTCTGCCTTCAATGCATTTAACGTGTAAAATGGGAGGAAAGGTTTACACAGTGCAACACCTAAGGGAGAAAACATTGATTATGACTCCTATTTTAATTACATGACCATAAACACTACATCAGAAATCCAATCTGTACTAAAGTAGATTTGAATGAACCTTAAAATTAACATGTCAAAAGGAAAATCCCTGTCTTTCTTTTCCTTTAGATTGCTGCTGCCCTGTGTTGCCCATCTGATTGCTAAGACCACATACCTAGGAATCATATGGATGTACTTTTTCCCTCCTTCCCTCTTCTGACTCGGTGCTGAGACAGGTCTCCAGATCTCTGCTCTCCATCTCTACCACAGAGACTGTACGTAGCCCACCAGCCTTTCTCTAGTCCATGCAAATCATTTCACAATGGTTTCCTGCCCTTCACTTTTACCAGTTGCCAATACATTTTCCACAATGAAAACAGGATATTTTTAAAACATAAATTTGACTACTTAAGATCCCTTTGAGAACTTCTCTTAGAGGAAGTTGGAATCCTTATCATGTCTTCTGAGATCCAGGGTGGTCTTCCTATTGTACTGGTCTCTTTCTCCAATTTAAACTCCTCCCTATTGATACTGGCCTTGTTTTTTTTTTTTTTTTTTTTTTAAGTCCTTCTTACTAAGCCCACTTTCCTGCTCCAGGATCTCTGGAAACCAGATACACTCACCCCTGCACCACCAACACCACCCTCCCCAGGACCTTGGTACCCACTGTATTGCTTGGAGTGCTCTCCGTTTCTTCTTTAGTCTACGCAGTTCCTTCCCACTCCTCATGTCCTGAATTAGCTCTCTCTTTCTCAATGCACCATTCTCTGACATTAAAACCACTCAACAATATTGCTGACCTCCATTGGACCGTGATCATCCCTTTTATAGCTCTCAGCAAAGTTGCAATTCAATATTTATTTATTTTTTATTTTTTTAAATTTGTTTTAATTAGTTACACATGACAGTACAATGACCTTGACATATCATATATTTGAATCAGATGGTATATAATTTCTCATTTTTCTGAGTATACAGGTTGCAGAATCGCATTGGTCATGTGTTCACATATATACACACAGTAATAATAATGTCTGTTTCATTCTACTATCCTTCCTTTCTCCCCAACCCCTCCCCTCCCCTCCCATCACTTCTCTCTACCTAATCTAAGGTAGCGCTATTCTTTTTTTTTTCTCACATCTTCATACGTGTATTTTGTATAACAATGAGGGTCTCCTTCCACCATCCATGCAATTTCCTTTCTCCCTCCCTTTCCCTCCCACCCCTCTTCCCTATGTAGAGCTAATCTTCTTCCCATGCTCTTTCTCTCTTCCTCATTTTGAGTCACCCCCCTTATATCAGAGAAGAAATTCCACATTTGTTTTTTTTGAGGGGGGGATTGGCTTACTTCATTTAGCATAATCTGCTCTAATGCCATTCATTTCCCTGAAAATGCCATGATCGTATTATTTTTTAGTGGCTGAGTAATATTCCATTGTGTATATATGACACATTTTTTTAAATCCATTCATCCATTGAAGGGCATTTAGGTTGGCTCCACAGTCTAGCTATTGTGAATTGTGCTGCTATAAACATTGATGTGGCTGTGTCCCTATAGTATGCTGTTTTTAGGTCTTTAAGGTATAGTTCGAGAAGAGGAATAGCTGGGTCAAATGGTGGTTCCATTCCCAGCTTTCCAAGGAATCTCCATACTGCTTTTGAAATTGGCTGCACCAATTTGCAGTCCCACCAGCAATGTACAAGTGTACCCTTTTCCCCACATCCTTGCCATCACTTGTTGTTGTTTGTCTTCAACATGGATGAAAGGAAAGTGACCACAACACTTAGAGCAACCAAGAGATCTTTATTGCAGCAGTGCAAAACAGGAGAAAAGAGAGCAAGAAAGAGAGAGAGAGAGAGAGAGAGAGAGAGAGAGAGAGAAAGAGCAAGAGTAAGAGAGACAGAGAGAGCAAGAGAGAGAGAGAGAGCAAGAGAGAGAGGGGCCCCACAGGAGGGAGTTTTTATAGCCCAAATCTAATAGGATCTCTGGGTCTGTAAGCTGCCTTGTTGGCACAAGGGTATTAAGTATTTGGCCTTGGTGGTGGGTTGAGTGTTCAGCCTTGGGCAGGGGGGCAAAGCACTCAGCCTTGAGCGGGGTCTTGGTCATTTGGGCTTGAAGCAAACAGGTGATAAAGAACCAGACAGAGGGTTTGAGAAGCCAGGTCATCCTGCAGCTAACTTTGTTTGGCATGCCCTGCAGACAGCTTACTCAACCTGTCCTGCACCTAACAATGGATGCCATTCTTACTGGAGTGAGATGGTATCTTAGAGTAGTTTTAATTCGCCTTTCTCTGTTTACTAAGGATGAAATCTAAATTGTTTTAGTACATATTTCTTAAATTAATGCAAAAAGAGAGTTCAATAAAAATTAAATATTTGTAATAATTATGCAATAAGCTAAACTATTACATGAGGACATCCACATGCAGGCTTGCTTAAACAGGATAGACATATGTATTTCTCTCCCCAAGTGGTTCCTATGTCGGTAGCCTTTGACTAGAGACACAGCTTCTCTACTCCAGAAGTCCTATCTTATTTCTCTTCCATCCCCCACAGGGTTGCCCTACTGATGCCTGGTGCCTGTGCACCACTCTCCAGCCTTTGGGGAATGGGAAAGAAATCCTGGAAACAGCTACCTCTTCAAGAAGTTGGCCCAGAGCCCCGTGTATCACTTCAAATCACCTCCTCCTGTTCTAAACTTGATGGCATATATCTACTGATAGCTGCAAAAGAGGCTTTTATTGGATAGCTACTGCTCAGCAAAAATCCTTGATTTTCTAATTAAAAGGAAGAAGAAAATGGATGCTGTGTTTTAATTAGCAGTTTCTGCACCGAGCCCTTCTTACCATGTATGCTCTGTTTTGCTCCCCTGGAACCTCCATTATGCTTCAAACACACATACACACAAACCTTCAAACCTCCAAATACACTTCAAACCTCCAAATGCTTCAAACACACATACACTTCAAACCTCCAAATGCTTCAAACACACATACACACACACACACACACACACACACACACACACACACACCACACTTTCTATTGTGTCTTTGTCTTTGCTAACTTTTTTTCCATGTGAGTGATTGTATAATATACCAACTATTATGCATCTTGGATTTTTTTAGCCTCATATTAGCCTTGGAATTCTTCCTATAAGTTTCTTTATTTGTTCTTCTAGCAGGTGGTATTATGTACCATGTGTTTGATGAGTCATGTGTCTCTGATTGATGGACACACCAATTTCTTCCACTTACTGATGTTTTTGTAAAACAAACCTGGCAGCAGTGCCCACCCTTGTGGTACAAAGAAAGTGGTTTTGAGGATGGGCCCTGAAGTCACAGTGTCAGAGTTTCATGTCTGTTTCTAACAAATCTCTAATTTTAAAATGTTAAAAAGTTACTCAACTTCTCTATGCTCCAGCTTCTTCAAAACGGGCAGAACAATAATAGTGCTTGTTTATTTGGGTTATAAAGATTAAACAAGCTAATAGACATAGCACCATACCTTCACAGAGAAAACAGAGATGTCAAATAAAATCATTATTTAACTTTTGATTTTGAAATAACTCCAGACTCATATTGAAGCTGTGAAAATAATAGAATTACCAGGTATGCTTTACCCAGCTTTCTTCAGTCAGAATATCTTAGAGAACAATAGTATAATTATCAAAACCAGAAATTGACTAGTATATGGAATTTTAGAAGCTTTATCAGTTTTAATATAATTTTATTGATGTGTATATCTGTAAAATTTCACCACATGCATACATTTGTATAACCACTGCCAAAATCAGGGTGAAATATTCTCACATCTCCCTCAAAACTTCCTTCTTATTACACCTTTATGTCTTACTAATCATACAACCCTTATTCTTAGCAACACCTAACATGTTTTTCTTCACTACAATTTTGCAGTTTATAGAAAAAATAAAACATACTGATTCCTTTACTCAGAATAATGCCTCTGAAATCCACTCAATTGTTGTACATTTCAATTTTATTTTTTCATTGATGAATAATATTCCATTAACTAGTCATACCATAATTTACTTATTCACCCAGTGTATTAATTTCATGTGGCTGCATAAAGTTTACTATAAACTTGTGACTGTAATCAATAGTAATTTATTCACTCAGAGCTCTAGAGGTCAATAGTCCAAAATCAGTATTACTAAGCAGAAATCAAGGTGTCAGCTGAAGAACAGAGTCATGACCTTTTGAAAATCCCAGAACAGAACCTGTTCCTTGCCTTTTCGTGATCTTTTGACATATAGTGTCACCTCTTCATTCTCTGTCTTTGGCTTTATTTAACCATCTCTTTTATTAGATTTACATTTACGTATTTCATCATTTGGGGCTCTACTGTAAATATCATGATTTTAAAAAATTCTATGTCTGTATGTTTCTTAGTAGTACTCAGAAACGAAACAGACTTCTGGGTGCTGATACGTTCTCCTGTGGTCTCTCTAGACATTATTTGTAGGACTTGTTGTTACTTTTAGATTCCTGTGACTTTCTGTATACAAGAATCATTTCTTCAGCAAGTAGAAACTTTTATTTCTTCCATTCTATCTGTAGGCCTCTGTCTTTCCTTTTTTGTTGATCATTGGTGGAAAACACTCAATTCTTCACTGTCAAGAACAACGTTAACTCTAGGTTTTAAGACCTTTATGAAGACGTCCCCCTCTATTAACACTGTATGAGACTTTTTATCAGGTGTGGATATAGAATTTTGTCCAGTGATTCCTTGGATTGTTTGTGAAGATCCTTAATTTTCAAACACTGAACCAGCCCTGTATTTCTGAAACAAATACTGCTTTATTACCATGCAGTATTTTAATATGCTGTTGGATATAGTTTGTTCATATTTTGGTGAAAATGTGGTGCCATATGTATGTGGGATATTGGTGTACTGTTTTCTTTTACTCTTTTTTTTTAAATCTCTGTTATTTGGGGGGTTCTGTCTGTCTTAATCTCATTTAAGTACTGAGGTAACACTGCACTCATAAAATCATTTAAATTTAATTTGCTCCTCTTGTATTCTCTGAAAACCTATAGAACTAATGTTATTACTTTTTTAGATATTTGGTTACTTTTAAAAGAGGAATCATCTGGGTCAAGATTTCTCCTTTTGAAGCTTTGTAAATAACAAATATTATTTCTTTATTCTATTTCTTTTATTTTCTTTGTTCTTTTTAGTTACACATGACAGTAAAATGTATTTTGACATATTATACATACAGGAAGTATAATTTCTCATTCTTGTGGTTGTACATGGTGGAGAGTTACACTGTTCGTGTATTCATATATGAACATAGGAAAGTTATGTCCAAGTCATTCTACCATTTTTTTCAATTCCCATCCTCCCTTCTTTCCTCTTTTCCCTTGTTCAATTTGATGAACCACCCCTCAACCCTTCCCCCAGTCTATCAAAGAGAACATATCAAAAAGAACATTTGGCCTTCAGTTTTGGGGGATTGGCTAATTTCTCTTAGCATGATAGTCTCTAATTCCATCCATCTACTGGCAAAAGCCATAATTTAATTCTTCTTTATGGCTGAGTAATATTCTATTGTGTGTGTGTGTGTGTGTGTGTGTATCACATTTTCTTTATCCATTAATCTGTTAAATGACACTTGGATTGGTTCCACAGCTTAACTATTAAGGATTGAGCTGCTATAAACATTGATATGGTAGTGTCACTATAGTATGATGATTTTAAGTCCTCTGAGTATATGCTGAGGAATGGGATAACTGGATCAAAAGGTGATTTCATTCCAAGTTTTTTGAGGAATTTTTGTACTGCTTTCCATAGTGGTTGCACCAATTTGTTGTTGTACCACCAATATATGAGTGTAGCTTTTTCTTTTTCCCCACACCCTTGCCAGGATTTGTTGTTACTTGTATTCTTGATAATTGCCATTCTGACTGGAGTGAGATGAAATCTCAGTGTAGTTTTAATGTGCATTTCTCTAACTAGTTGATGTTGAATATTTTTTTATTTTTTTATTGACCATTTGTATTTTTTCTTCTGTGAAGTGTCTGTTCCGTTCCTTTTCCCATTTATGGATTGGGTTATTTGATTTTTTTGGTGTTCAGATTTTTGAGTTCTTTATATATATCCTGGAGATTAATGCTCTATCTGAGGAGCAGGTGGTAAAGATTTTTCTCCCATTTTGTAGGCTCTCTCTTCATATTCTTAATAGTTTCCTTTGTTCTGAAGAAGCTTTTTAATTTTATACAATCCCATAAATTGATTCTTGATTTTAGTTCTTGTGCTTCAGGAATCTTGTTAAGGAATTTGCTTCCTAAGCCAACATGGTGGGGATTTGGGCCTACTCTTCTTTTTTTCCTAGAAGGCACGGGGTCTCTAGTCTAATGCCTAGGACCTTCATGTGCTTAGAGTTTTGTGACAGGGGACCCGTAGGGGTCTAATTTTATTTTACTATGTATGGATTTCCAGTTTTCCCAGCACCATTTGTTGAAGAGGCTACCTTTTCTCTAATGTATACTTATGACACTTTTGTCTGGTATGAGATAACTTTATTTAGGTGGGCATGTCTCTGTGTCTCCTATTCTGTTCCTTTCCATTTTGGTGCCAATACCATGTGGTTTTTGATATCATAGTTGTGTAGTATAATTTCAGGTCTGATATCGTGATGCCTCCTGCTTTACTTTTCTTGCTGAACACTGCTTTGGCTATTCTGGGTCTCTTATTTTTCCAAATGAATTTCATCACTGATTTTTCTGTTTCTATGGAGAACATCATCAGAAACTTAATAGGAATCACATTGAATCTGTATAGTGCTTTTGGTTGTATGATAGATTGACAATAGTATTCTGCCTAAAGAAGAACATGGGAGATTTTTGTTATCTTCTAAGGTCTTCGTCAATTTCTTTAGTGTTCTGTAGATTGAATGGTAGAGATCTTTCACCTCTTTTGTTAGATTGATTTCCAAATATTTAGTTTTCTTTGAGGCTATTGTGAATGGGATAGTTTTCCTAATTTCTCTTTCAGTTGATTCATCACTGATGTATAGGAATGCAATTGATTTACGGGTGTTAATTTTATATTCTGTTACTTTGTTGGATTTGTTTATAAGTTCAAGAAGTTTTCTGGTGAAGTTTTTTGGTGTCTTCTAAATATAAAATCATGTCACCAGCAGAGAGGAATAGTTTGAATTCTTCTTTTCCTATTTATATCCCTTTAATTCTTTCTTTTGTATAATTGCTGTGGCTAAAGTTTATAGGACTATGTTGAATAGAAATGGTAAAAGGGGGCATCTCTGTCTTGTTCCAGTTTATAGAGGGAATGCTTTCCATTTTTCTCCATTTAGAATAATGGTGCCCTTGGGTTTAGCATATGTAGCTTTTACAATGATGAGATATGTTCCTACTATCCCTAGTTTTTCTAGTGTTTCGAACAAGAATGGCTGCTGTGTTTTGTCAAATTATTTTTCTGCATCTATTGAGATAATCATGTGATTCTTGTCTTAAGTCTACTGATGTGATGAATTGCATTTGTTGATTTCTCTACATAGAACCAAGCTTGCATCCCTGGGATGAACCCCACTTGATCATGGTTCATTAACTCTTTAATATGTTTTTGTATGTGATTTTCCAGAATTTTTATTGATAATTTTTGCTTCTATGTTTATGAGGGATATTGGTCTGAAGTTTTCTTTCCTTAATGTGCCTATCTAGTTTGGATATTAGGGCAATAACTAGGTTCATAGAATGAGTTAGGAGTGTTCCCTTCTTTTTTATTTCATAGAACAATTTGAAGTGTGTTGGTTAGTTCTTCTAACTCTGGTCCTGGGTTTTTCTTTGTTGGTAGGCTTTTGATTTTGTCTTCACTTTCATTGTTTGAAATTAATCTGTTTAAATTTTCTATGTTATCTTGATTCAATCTGGTTAGGTCATATGTCTCCAGAAATTTGTCAATATTTTGTATTTTATTAGAGGATAAATTTTCATAATAGGTCTTGGTTATCATCTGTATTTCAGTATATCCATTGTAATATTTCCTTTTTAATTAAAAAATTTAGAAATTTGAGTTTTCACTCTCTTTTACTAGCTTGTGTAAGGGTTTATCAATTTATTGATGTTTTCATTGTTATTATTTAAATATTATTTTATTCCCTGTCATTTTGATTTATTTCTTTTTAAAATTTGGACTTTTTTTTGTCAATTCTTTGGATTGATTCTTCTGTTTCAATCTCATGGATTTCAGCTCTGATTTTAATGATTTCTTGTCTTTTACTGCTTTTGGTGTTTATTTGTTCTTCTTTTTCTAGGGCTTGGAGTTATAATGTAAGTTTATTTGTCTGTTGACTTTCTATTTTTTTTTAATGAATTAGCTCAATGAAATAAACATTCCTCTTAGTACTGCCTTTATAGAGTCCCAGGGATTTTGATATGTTGTATCGCTATTCTCATTTACCTCTAAGTATTTTATTATTCATCCTTGATTTCTTCTGCTGTACATTCATGATTCAATAGCAAGTTATTTAGTCTCCAGGTATTAGAGTAGCTTCTATTTTTTTTTATTTTATCATTGATTTCTAATTTCATTTCATTATGATCTGGTAGGATGCAAGGTATTATCTTTATTTTTTGAATATGCTAAGAGTTGCTTTGTGGCCCAAAATATAGTCTATTTTAGAGAAAGATCCCTGTGTGTGTGAGAAGAAAGTGCATTCAGTCATTTATGGGTGAAATATTCTATATGTCTGTTAAGTCTAAATTATTAATTGTATTGTTTAGTTCTATAGATTCTTTATATAGTTTTTGTTTGGAGAGTCTATCCTGTGGTGAGAGAGGTGTATAAATGTCACCCAGCAATATTGTCTACTTGCTTCTTGGAATTTAGAAGGGTTGTCTGACGTACGTAGATGCTACACTGTTTGGGGCATAAATACTTATGATTGTCATGTCTTGTTAATATACAGTTCCCTTAAGCAGCATTAAATGTCCTTCTTTGTCCCTTTCTGACTAACTTTGACTTGAAGTCCACTTTATCTGATATGAAGCTAGAAATACCTGGATGTTTATGAGAGCCATGTGAATTATATGTTTTTTTCTCATCCTTTTACCATCAGTCTATGGATGTCTTTGCCCATGAGGAGAGTCTCTTGGAGACAGCATATTGTTGAATCTTGTTCTTTAATCCAATCTGCCATCCTATGTTTTTTTGATTGATTAGTTTAGGCCATTTACATTTATTGTTATTATTTAAACATTATTTTTATTCCCTGTCATTTTGATTTATTTCTTTTTAAAATTTGAATTAGTTTCTCCAAGTATTCATTGTTCTTACAATATAGTTCTTCCCTTTGCTATTTTTCACTTTTTTGATTTCTTCTTCATGAAATATCTTATTGGATATGTTCTATAGTGTAGGCTTTCTAGTTGTGAGTGCTTTTAACTTTTGTTTATCATGGAAAGTTTTTTATTTAATCATCAGTTCTGAAGCTTCATTTTGCTGGGCATAGTATTCTTGGCTGGTATCCATTTTTCTTTCACTCTTGATATATATTATTCCAAGACCTTGTGGTTTTACCTCTAAATCCTACCTTTTGTTTTTCTCTGGCAGCCTTTAAAATTTTATCATTCTGTATATTAGGCAATGTCATAATTCTTATGGGTCTGTTGTAATTTTGTATATTTGGAATCCTGTAAGCCTCTTCCATTTGGTTTTCCATTGTATTATTTAGGTTTGGAAATTTTCTGATACTATTTCATTGAAAAGATTTTGCATTCCTTTTGTTTGTATCTCCACACCTTCCTTTATCTCAATGAAACTTATAATTGCCTTTTCAGATTATCCCATATTTCTTGGGAGTTCTGCCCATGGTTTCTTAACATCTTTTCTCCACAGTCAACTTTGTTTTCAAGATTATATATTTTGCCTTCATTGCTTGAAATTCTCCTAAGTAATCTAGTTTGTTTATAATGCTTTCAGTTGAATTTTTAATTTGGTTTATTGATTCCTTCATTTTGAAGGCTTCTGCTTTTTTTTTTCTTTTTGAATCTCTGTCTCTTTATTGAAGTGATCTTTCACTTCTTGTAATTTTTTCATCTGATTTCACTTCTTATACTGTCCTCTACTTTGCAGATTAGTTTAACTATGTACATTCTAAACTCTTTCTCTGCCTTTTTTTCCACTGTGATGTCAATGGATTCTGTTATTGGAATATCTTGGTTGCTTTGGGGCAATTTGTTCTCTCCTTTTTTTCATGTTGTTTCTATATCTACCCATCTAACATTCTGTAGCTGAGCCAGTAGAGTTTCTACCCTGTGGACTTAGAGTGTTCCTTAAAGTTTCAGTGTCCTTTATTCTTTAGGGGGAGACAGGTAATAACAACAACCAATGCAAACAATTACAGCATTAAACCACATATTCATGAAAAATAGCTGGTTTCAACAATGCTTGAAGTTAGGGGGAAAATAAAATATGAATATGTATAAATACCCATGTACCATTAAGGTCACAATTAAACAGAGTAATTTTTTTTTTTTTTTTTTTTTTTTTTTTTACCAAAAAGGAAAAAAAAAGGAAAAAGGAAAAAAAAAACCTTGTTGAAAAGTTAAAGACTTTTTTCATATGCAGTTCAAAAGATTCTTATCAGATTTAATTGGGGTCATCTGGAGCTTGATGCTCCACCCTATGGATTGCTGGCAAAATTCCTGGAGGCAGCCTTTAGGTTTAGGTGAGCTCCAGGCTCTTCATTAAAGGCCAATTGTTTTGGAGATTTTAAATCAGTGCACCACCAGGGCCCAGTAATTTCTGGTCCTTGCTGGAAGGCTGTACCCCTGGGATCTCCCCTGGGTTCCACTCATGTAGTGGGAGAGCCAATTCTTAGTCCCCTATATCACGTGTGGAGTCTCCCCATTTCCTGGTTTTGGATTCAGTCTCCAAACAATTTCTTCTGCCCTGTCCTTCTGAATTCCTAGCCAGTCTCTCTCAGTCAGTCCTGTAAGCAACCAGATTGGAGGGGGAGCTGTATGGGTTTCAACAACAAGTTATCCCCTTTGTAAACATCTCTCCACATTTGATTTTTCTCTGGACACTTAAGTACACTTTATGTCACGCAGTATGGGTTTACTAAGCCTGTATTTCAGGCCAAACTCTGGTTTGCCAGGAATCGGCTCTCTCTATTGCTAACCCAGCCCCCACAATGAAAATTGGTTCCTTACTTCATCCTCTGCAGCTGCCAGGAGAGATGGTGGGTGGCTTCTTTCCCACACAAGGATTGTTGTGCAGCATGCCTTTCAGGTTTGTTGGGCAATGTCCTTGATCTCTAAATTCTCCGTACCCAGATACTCCTTGGGCCTCCTAAGTTTGCAGTTTCCTTGGATTCTCTTATCCCTCCACTTTGCTTATGGAGGGACCACACTGGCTGGTACTTCCAGCCTGGCCTTAGGCCACTGGGGATTTCTTCCTTATTTTATTATACCCAACCTCCTGAGTCCCAAATTTGCTTTGAATGTCCAGTTTTAAATTCCAGTAAAATGATGACCCCATCCCTGACTTTTGTTTGTTTGTTTTTGTTCACCCACTTTGCTGAGAAGCTACTTATCTGTTTTCTTGGTTTCACATCAAAGCAACTAGGAAAACCACCTCCTCTATTCTGCCATCTTGAAAACCTCCAACAAATAATATTTCTTTTTTTGAGCATAGAAATAATATTATAGTATTCAGCTTATCTGTTTTCTTTTCATTGGGTTATAGGAATTTGTTATTTTCAAGCAATCTATATTTCACCTGTCTGCATAGTAGAGTTCTGTATAATATTCTTTGTCTCTTGTTAATGTCTTAGGTTTTGCAGTGTAATCCATGTTTCATTGCATATATTTGTGTTTTTTTAAAATTTCTCTTTTTTATTTTATTCATTCTGGAAATTTATCATTTTACTAATTTTTTTTTCAAATATTTACCTTTTATTTTTTTTATTGGTTGTTCAAAACAGTACATAGCTCTTGACATCTCATATTTCATACTTTAGATTCAAGTGGGTTATGAACTCCCATTTTTACCCCTTATACAGATTGCAGAATCACATCGGTTACACATCCACATTTTTACATAATGCCATATTAGTGACTGTTGTATTCTGCTGCCTTTCCTATCCCCTACTATCCCCCCTCCCCTCCCCTCCCATCTTCTCTCTCTATCCCATCTACTGTAATTCATTTCTCTCCTTGTTTTTTTTCCCCATTCCCCTCACAACCTCTTATATGCAATTTTGTATAACAATGAAGGTCTCCTTCCATTTCCATGCAATTTCCCTTTTCTTTCCCTTTCCCTCCCACCTCATGTCTCTGTTTAATGTTAATCTTTTCCTCTTACTCTTCCTCCCTGCTCTGTTCTTAGTTGTTCTCATTATATCAAAGAAGACATTTGGCCTTTGTTTTTATTTTTTCATTTTTCTCTTTTAAAACAATGGTTTATGTTTTATTTTGTTTAGTTTTTGGCCTTACTAGGAATTCAAACCAGGGCCTCTGAATACTAGGCAAGTGCTCTGCCACTGAGCTGCTCCTGATTTCATTTTCTCTTCTCAATTCCACTGATTTACTCTATACTCTAATTTTCTTTCTTCTACTTTCTTGGGATCAATTTTGATCTTTATTTAAGTTCCTGAGAATCTTAAAATTTAGAATCTCAGATTTCGGTTTGAAATTTCCTTCTGTTTAAAAATCAGAGGTCTCGTCTATAAATCTTCTTCAAAGCACTGTCGTCTTTGCATCCTATGGATTTTAACAGATAGCGTTTTCATTTTCACGACGTACATGTATAAACCTTTAGATGAAATAAATATAGGCTCAGTATGAATTGCAAAATTAATGTGTGAGACCTCTGAGTTCTTCTTCCATCTTCCCATATTGGTGAAATACACAACATAAACTATAGATTTCAAAATAAGAAATTTATGTCAGCATATACCCTTTTAAAATAGATCCCAACCCTATTTCAGTTTCATAAATATATACATGCATTTGTATGCATATGTTGGTGTATAATTTTATGTAACTGGTCATATTAATGTTTAACATTTGTTTTTCTAATTTTTATTAAGACCTTTTTTTTTTTTTTTTGGCCCATAGGTTACTTTCACACATGTTGGTAAGTTGCTTTCTTTAAAGCTTTCCCATTTTGTCTGTAAAACTTGATGCCTAATTTAATTACATTATGGTCACAGAACATATTTTGTTATTTTGAATGGAACCTGTTCTTAATTTTTAAATGATCCGTATGTGGTTTGTCTTAAGAAATCTTTCACATGAATTTGAAAATAATATGTATTCAGCTATTGCTGGTTCTAGCATTGTACAAATGTTGGTTAGATTTTGTTCATCAACAATTGCATTGTTCAGCTTTTCTATATCTTTGTTGGTTTTCTGTCTGGTGGGTTTTCCTATTATTACCTTCAATTTTGCCACTTTTGCTTCATGTACGTGGACATGAGTACATGTTAAGGATTGTAATAACTACTTGATTCATTTTATCTCTATTGAATATTTCTCTTTGTTCCTAGTCTATGCATTGACATAAAGTTTACTTTCTCTGATATTGATATTGCTATTTTGTTTGTTCTTAGGTTAGAGTTTCTATGGTACATTTTTCTCCATCTTTTTTACATGTAACTCACATTGTACTTAAGTTGAAAATGAGTTACTTACATATTGCATAGAGTTGAGTCTTTTTTTTTTAAGTCTGATAATCTCTGACTTTTGATTAGTCTGGCAATTTCTTTTACACTTAATATAATCATTGCTATTCTGGGAATTAGATCTATTATTTCATTAGTTTCTATTTATATTTTCCTTCATTTATTATTCTGACACTTTGAGAGTTACTTAAACATGTTTTACTAATTTTTTTTTACTATGCATATACCAGTTGAGAATATGTATGTCCCGTGGTCTTTCTTAATGTATACATCGATGGTGATATTTCTTGATTCCTGATGTTGCAAGTTTCCCTCTGTTATCATTTTCTCTTTTCCAGAAATACTTGGTTTTGTTAATCCTTCAGAGCAAGTTAGCTGATAATAACTAGTTTTAGTTTCTTTCATCTTTTCTTCATCTAAGAATATCTTTATTTCATCTTATTTCATGGAGGTATTATTATGGATATATAATTCTGTATTGAGAGTACTTTTCCATTTAAAACTAAAATGCACATGTCAATTTCTCCTGGTCTTTGTTTTCTAGTGAGATGTCTTCTGTCCTTTAAATTGTTGATTCCTTGGAATGTGATATATTATTTCACTGTGGCGGCTCACAAGTATTTTTCTTTGTTTTTAGGTTTCTGAAGTTAAGTTGTGATATGCCTGGTAATGTATGTCTTCAGGTTTTTTCTGTCTGGGGTTCATTCGCCTTCTTGAATTTGTAATTTTTTGTCTTCCATCCATATTTGGAAGCTGCTATTCCTTGCAACGTTTTTCAGATCTTCACTTCTCATCCTGGATTCTGCTGACATGAATGATAAATCTTTCTTATTGCCTCACTAATCCTGAGATTCTGTTAATTTTTTTTGTTTTAAGTAGACTTTAATTTTAGAACAACTTTACATCAAAGCAAAACTGAGAGGGCAGATGGTTCCCATGTATTTCCTATTCTCACATAAGCATCTCACCCTCCATTAATATTCCATACCAAAATGGTAAAATTTTTTTACAATCTATAAATATACTTTGGAATGTCATATTCATACAACTTCCATGCCTTATATTGGGTTTCACTCTCAGTGTATATTCTGTGAGTTCTTACAAATATAATGACTCAGATCCACGATTATGATACCATAAAAATGGCTAAAATCCTCAGTACTCTCTATGGATTTAGCATAGGATTGTATATACAATCCTCATAAAATTTGAAATGGCTGTATGACTTGATTTGACCAGTTACATTTAAGTTAAAGTAGAATGTGTCATGTCCTTTCTGGGTAAAGAAAATTTGAAGAACTAGTGATTCCTTGCTCTCTCTTTCAGTGGTTATTGGTGGGGCTCTGAATGGTGGATGCTACATCAATCTATATTCTAATGAGGATGATATAAATTAATATCCTACCCTACATGTAAACATGTAATGTACTTGTCTTGTGAATGAAAAATGGCCCTTGTTGTTTTAGATTACTGTGATTTATAATTTATTTATTACTGCCATATAAATTGACCATCTGAGTGATAAAAAGTGTATATGTGCATTATATTTTAAGATCAATTGCTTTATTTTCTTTATAATTTATTGTAATCTGAGTATTGATTTTTATAATTTCTACATTTTAGAATTTATTGACATCAATTTTTGTAGCATAATGTAAAATCAGACAATATATGTAATCCATGAACATAAAGAAAATGGATTTGTAATCTGAGGGTGTAAATAACATATGTATTCATTGCATCTAACTCCTGAATGATTACTTAATGATTATTTAATTCCCTATATCTATAATTCTTTGTGTATTTACACTGAACCCAACATTAAGAGAGGCAGATTACTTTTCTCTACCTAATGCTCATTATTATTATTCTATAGTTTTACATTATACACATTTGATGATTTTTTTATGTGTAAAGAATTATGACATATCTAAAGTGTAAACTGTGTATTTCATTCCTCTAGATTGTTCTTGCATGTATTTGTTTGCAGTGCTGAGGATCAGATTGAGAGCCTTATGTATTCTAGGCAAGCGCTATACCACTGAGCTATCTGCAGCCCCTCTTGTATTTATTGACTTATGAATTTAGTTTTGTTCTATTAAAAGCAATACTGCTCAGTGATCAGTGACAATATCAGGAATTTATACTAGAATGTACTGAAAAAATAAGACCATTACCAGTGAAAGATAAAATCAAAATAAATGAATTAGTTGCTTTGCCTTGTTCCTTTTACCAAAGCAAATTGTAGAAAAGATAGTTGAATTTAGTAGTTTGAAAACATGATGGAATCCCTGTATAAAGAAAGACTTTCTAGTTATGGTGTCAAGTCCAGGGTCTCTAAGAAGAAAGATTATGAAGTTTGATCTTATAAAAATAAAGATACTTTCTAAATGTAAGTAGTCACAAAGAAGTTTCAATTTCATAGACCAACATGTAGGGTTATTTATGAAGATATACAAATATTTCCTGTCAAGACAAATAGGACAAATAAACGACCTAACAGACAAATGGCCAAAGGTCTAAATGGAGAGTTTACAAGAGAAAAAACAAATAATTAATCAACATGTAAGCAAATGTCCAACATCATTAATATACTCTAAAGGCTTATGACAATAGTAGCATATAATACTTTAAGTAATTTTTACAATAATTTCACACTGTATGGGGTAAGGGGCAAGTTAACTGATATTTACTCTCATTCATGATATGGTTCAATTACTAAAATTCTATTTCAAACAACCAAACTTTAAAATATGTATGGCCTTCCAGGCCTGGCAATTAATCTTGACTAAAAACTGTATCTCAAAAACTATATTTTAAATGTTTATAATGGAAAAATCTTGGAAGCTTTCAAGGAGCTTATCAATAAAAGCTATGATAATTAAGATACAACATGCAATAAACTATTAGGAAAATAGCTTAAAATTGAGATATACATATTTATGTTTAAGGCATCAAAAAATGTCCTGCATATATTTTTCATATAGAAAAGAATTATAAAAGTCTGTGTAGGGCTGGGGCTGTAGCTCAGTGGTAGAGCACTTACCTTGCACATTTGAGGCACTGGGTTTGATCCTCAGCACCACATAAAAATAAATAATTAAAGATATTGTGTCCATCTACAACTAAAAAACATGTTTTTTAAATTCCACGTATATTCTGTATACAGTTCAGGAAAATATTTCAAATGTTTACTTTAGAAACATTAACAATAGCTCTTTCTGGGGTAGACCTGCTTATGTCTTTGGGATGCACAACTTAGGACATGGATTCATTTGTTGTAAGAAAGATAACAGTGTAGAGTTGCCTCTAGGATTGTGTAGGTATAGTTTCAGTGTCAAAGTCACATCTAACATTCTAGACCATACAAGACCTTGCCTCACTCTCTTTATCTAAACTAGCTCCTCAGTGATCTCTAGTGTCTTTGCCTCCTACACAGATGATTACATACTCCAACAGGCATTCCCAACCATAGACATGTACTTATTCTGCCTTCCAGACAAGGAAATATATTTCTTCTTCACATATTCCACCCCAATTCTATGCATATATCAAAGAAAGTTCAAGTTCTTCTTTTCCAGGAAATTGTCTAGAGCAGCTCTGTACAAATTTTTGAATTGGAGGTATTGCTGCCACTAAAAAATATAACAAATTTATGACAAAATGCATATTTAAGAACAATGAAAAGAATGTTATTTTATCCCACATTATTTCTGAAATAATTTGAAAGGAACACACACGTAAGAATTATTCGTAGTTAATGAAATTAGGCAAGAATTACCATAAATCATAGAGTAAGAGCAATAGTGGTAAAATGTCATGAAGTCAGAATCAAAGCAAGGGAAGATGCAGTCAGTTACATGATCAAATAAATACACTTGGAATAAGAAACAAATTGCCAGCATAGCAAATTGCAAACGGTTCCTGAAGATACTCCCTCTCAAATAGGTGGCACATGGCTTCCCATTTCTCAAGTGTGGGGTGTACATAATGATTTCCTTTCAAGGAGAAAATTTTGGAAAGAGGAGAAATAGGTAACTTTACAGTAGACAATGGAGAACCTCAGCCAGGTGACCAGTGTCAACAGGTCAGCATCACATTATAAGTCTTACAGATAGCATGCATTCTTGATATGGTATGACACAAATGTCACTTTGCCTCTGTAGTCCTCCTCTTCAAAACACATGACCCTATTCTAACCATGAGCATGTCACTAAGCAAACTCATACTGAGGGACAGTCTCAAAACTAAGTCATCTTGCTGGATGCAGTGGTAATTTCAGGAGCTCAGGATGTAGTTGAGACAGAAGGATCACAAGTTCAAAGTCAGCCTCAGCAAGACCTTAAGAAACTTAGTGAAACCCTGTTTTAAAGTTAAAAAAATAAAATAAAGGACCTGGATGTGGGTCAGTGGTTAAGCACCTCTGAGTTCAATCCCCACTACCAATAAAAAAAAAAAAAAGAAAAAAAAAGCTTCAGGCATCTAAAATAAAATTCTCTAAGAAACTGGCACAATGCAGAGGTGGCTAAGAAGGGATAATGCCTAATTTGGTATTTAATCTTGGATGAGATTATAGAATAGAGAAAGGTCATTAGGAAAAAATTAAGATAATATGAATAAAGTATGAATTTTAGTTAGTAATAATATATCAATGTAGTTCATTAGTTGTGACAAATGTACCATAGTAATATAAGAAAATAACACTAGGAGAAACTGGATGAAACTCTGTGTATCTTTGCAAGCTTTTTGTGAATTTGAAAGTATTCAAATAAAAAGAGTACTTCAATATATTTTTAAAGTACAAAATAAAATTAAATGGAAAATAATTTATGATTATTTTTCTGTGTTGTTTGAAAGAGAAGACATTGAATGAACTGCAGAAGCTAAAAGAATAGTTAATTCTATAAAACTCTTTTAAAATAATTTAAAATAAAATAAGGGGCAATTAAAAATGCAGGTTGTCAAGTTGCAGTTGTGAAAATTTGCTAGAGATTTTAAGAATTTGATTAAAGCATCTGATAAGTTTAAACTAGACTATAATAAAGATAGCATTCATTGAGCAATGTGATTTTTTTTTTCCCCAAACTTTAACATCATAACACCTCACCTAGGAGACAAGGAAATGAGATTCAAGAGTCTCAAACCTTGCTTGGGCTTGCCTAGCAGAAGCAGACAGAAACTACTTCTGTGTCAATCAAAGTGCCTGCCCTTCCATTTGGATGTCCTCTAGGACAAGTTTCCAAGATATGACTGAAAAGAAACATTGATTCAAGAGTAACAAATTGCATGGAAAGAGAAAATATCCAAGTGGGAACCTGACAACCCATAGAAGATACTTGGAACCAGGGCAGAAACTAGGACAGTAAGTTACAATGGACTCCAAGTTAACTGTGGAACAGAAGAAACATAAAAATTCACATGAAAATATTCAGTCTTGTTTTTTTTCTCTCTCTCTCCTGTTTTTAAATACCACCAGTTGGTAGGAGATACTGGCATTTAACCAAGTAAAAATATTAAAATGATGGATCTCAATCCATTGTCTTTATGATGTGGGCACAACCATGTATGTTTAATGAATATGACAAGATATACTAGGACAGGAAACAAACAAAACCAGGGCTTATATCTGGGGCATTTTGGGCAATGATGAATTATATTTATAGGGAGGAAGAGAAGGTACTGTGGTTAGACAGTTCTGTAAAATATAATATACAGAATAAGCTTCCAAAGATTTTACAGTGTATATATATATATATATATATATATATATATATATATATATAGAGAGAGAGAGAGAGAGAGAGAGAGAGAGAGAGTCACGTAAGAAAATTTCCCAGGGCTTATTTTCATCCACAATTATCTTAATCCTCCCACCACCATGTCTTCCTGCGAAATAGTCAGTAAGCAGAAATGAAATAGTTGAAATCACCAGCATTACTGAGTGAAGCTGGGGAGCATATTATTTGTAAAGGGTCAGTTGTATTGAGAGTCTTAGAAGCTGTTCTGGGTGACTGTGGGGCACTGATCTCTCCAGTGTGGAATGCATCCCAGTTGAAGGTTAGCCAGAGTTCCTTGCAATGGTATTTCTTCAGGCAAGCTGTCTTCCTCTGCTCATGAGGAAGCTGTTTAATTCATAAAACTTTGATGCTTAAACTGCTTCTGACCTCTGTGAACACTTCAAAGGGGAAAATTAGCTGCCTGGAAAAATATAATGACCTAAATCCAGCAATTTGGAACACCCATGTTATAGCCTGTTGAACTAATATTGACTATTTATACCTTGTTTTTTTTTTTTTTTTTTTTTTTTTGATGGGTGGGGTGGGGGCTGGGGGGTGTCTCTAACTGGGGAAATGTATTAATTTAATTTGAAGAGTTTGGAAGTAACTGGGTATCTATCTATCCACTCCTCATTTGAGTGTCAATCCTATTAGGGTCTTTGCATATATACACATATGAGAAGGCATATATTATTTGCATACCTTTTTATTGGTTCTTCTTAGTTACACATGACAATAGAGTCCATTCTGATAAAATTATACAAGCATGGAGTATATTTTATTCTAATTAGGAATATTATTTGCGTTTCTTAGAGTAAATTGGTATTCATAATATATACAAAATAGCAGCAATGAATTCCTTTTTCCCAAATTACTTCATTTTTAAGAGCAGTTTTAGACTCATAGCAAAACTGAGCAGAAAATAGAGTTTCAATATAACCCTTGTGCCCACACATACACATCACTATTGATTTCACCATCATAGACATACATCTCTTACAACTCATGAACTTATGTTGACATATCACTGACTCCCAGAACTAGTAGCACATATTTGGGCTTATGCTTGGTGTTGTACATTTGGGAATTAGACAAATTTATAATATATCCACTGTTGTATTATACCAAATTGGTCTTCTATTATAATTTTTTTTCTGTGCCTTGACTACTTATTATTCCTTCCTACCTATACCTGGCATGCACTCATCATTTTACAATCTCCATAATTTTCCTTTTCCAGAATATCATATAGTTGGAATCATACAGTTTGTACGTTTTTCACACTGGATTCTTTTCACTTACCAATTAGGCATTTAAGGGTCCTCCACGTCTTTTCCAGCTTAGATAGCTCATTTCTTTCTGATGTTGCTGGAGGTACCACAGTTTATCCACTCACCCACTGAAGAACACATAGTTTGCTACCAAGTTTTGGCAATTATGAATAAAGCAAACACCCATGTACTGGTTTTTGTGTGGCTGTGTTTCTATTGTATTTGGTAAATACCAAGAAACATGATTCCTGAATTTGTCAGATAATAATATGTTTAGTTTTGTAAGAAATTGCCAAAATATCTTCCAAGGTAACCATACAATTCGGCATTCCCATCAGAAATGATGTGAGTTCTGTTGCTCCACATGTTTACCAGCATTTGATGTTGCAGTGTTTTGGATTTGAACCATTCTAGTAGGTTAGCACTGGAATTTCATTTCTATGAATTCGAACATTCTTTCATATGTTTACTTGCCATCTGCATATCTACTTTGCTGATATGTCTGTTCATATCTTTCCTCTGTTCGAAATAATTTCTAATTATCTTTTGAATTTCTGTAGTGTCCTTCTTGATATTTCCTTTTTCATCATGGATATTAGTAAATTGAGTTTTCTCTTTCCTTCTCTTCATTAGCATGCCTAAGGTTTTATCAATTTTATTTATTTTTTCAATGAACCAACTTTTTGTTTTATCAATTTTTTAATTGTTTCTTTAGTCTCAATTTCATTGATTTCAATTATTTTCTGTCTTTTACTGCTTTTGGTGTTGATTTGTTCTTCTTTTTCTGGGGCTTTGAAATGTAACGCAAAAGGCATCAAAGAGGAGATTTAAAAATTCTTACAGGTATATGAGAACACTGATACAACATATCGAAATCTCTGGGACACTCTGAAGGCAATACTAAGAGGAAAGTTCATTGCATGGAGTTCATTCCTTAAAAGAAGAAAAAGTCAGTAAATATTTCTTTATCTTAATTGACAAATAAAAACATAAAACTTGAGCTGGGTGCAGTTGTGTATACATGTAATCCCAGCAGCTCGGGAGGCTAAGGCAGAAGGATCATGAGTTCAAAGCCAGCCTCAGTAACTTAGGGAGCTCCAAAGCAAATCAGTGAGACCCTTAAACTAAATTAAAAATAAATAAATAAAAAACCATAAAACTTGTGCATATTAATAGGATGCCATGTCATGTTTTGATACATATATGCATTGAGTAATATTTAAGTCAGTGTAGACATGTTTACCTTTTCAAACATTTATTAGTTCCTTATAGTAAAAGCTCTCCAAATCCTTTTTTCTGACTTTTTGAAGTATTCAGGACATTATTGTTCTCTATAGTCACCATGTTGTGCAAAAGCCCAATAGAACTTCTTGCTCTTATTTAATAGTAACTTCTTATATATTGGTCAACCTTTCCCATCCCTCCCTCCACTGTGTTCCCCAACCTTTGGTAATCACCATTCATCTCTTCACTCTGTGAGATCAACTATTTTATTTTATTCTTAACCACATTCTTTGTGTGTGGGTGGGTGTAAGGAGGAGAGTACTGAGGATTGAACTGAGACATTTTGATATTAATTAGAATTAATTCTGTTTATCTTTTGTTTTGATACAAGGTCTCACTGAATTGCTGAGGTTGAACTTGAACTTGTAATCCTTATGCCTCAGCTTCCTGAGTCACTGGGCTTATAGGTATAAGCCAACACTGGAGTCTAAGGTCCAACTATTTTAGACTCAATATTTGAGTGAGATCATATGGTAATTGCCTTTCCATGCCTTATTTATTTTACTTAACATAATAATCTTCAGTTTCACCCACATTGTCAAAAATGACAAGATTTCATTATTTTCCATTGCTGTTTTGTTTCATTATTTTCTGTTTCAGTTTGTATGTGTGCTACATTCTCTATCCATTCACCTGTTGATGGAGATTTAGATTGTTTCCTTTCTGACTTCTGAGAATTCTGCTGCAATGAACACAGGAGTGAAGATGTGTCTTTGACATACTGATTTCATTTCCTTTGGATATGTATCCAGGAGTGGAATTAGTGGATGATATGGTAGTTTCATTTTTGAATTTTAAATAAATCCCATACTGTGTTTTCATAATGGCCACAGTAATTTACATTGGTAACAATGTTGTGCAAGGTTTCCCACTTCTTGACACCTTTGCAAGAACTTGTTATCTTTCATCTTTTTGATAATAACCATTTTTACTGAAGTTAAGGGATATCTAATTGTAGTTTTGATTTCAATTACCCTAATGATTAATGATAAACTTTTTTTCACATACCTGTTTGCCATCTTCTTTGGAGAGCTGTTTATTTAGATACATTGCCCACTTTTAGATTGGGTTATTTGTTTTCTGTTTTATTAGGTTTATTTCTATTGAGTTTATTTTATTTTCTGGATATCAACTCCTTATTAGGAGTACAATTTGTAAACATTTTCTCTCATTCTGTAGGTTGCCTCTGAAATCAGCTGATTGTTTTCTTTGCTGTTTTTTCTTTTCTAGTTTCCTAAGATGGAAACACAGCATATTGATTTAATATCTTTCTTCTTTTCTAATATAAGCATTAAATGTTATAAGTTTCTCCCGTAAGCATTTTCACTGCATCTCACAATGTTGATAAATTGTATTTTCATTTCTGTTATTTCAAAATATCTTGAATTTTTCAGCATTTTGACAAATAATTTTAAAATAGTGAATGCATATGAGCTATAGGACATTATATATGTATATATGATTACCAAAATCATTCTCACATATCCCACTACTGCATGCAGTTATCTTTTCTTTTAATTTTTTATCTTTTATTTTAAAATTTTTAATTTGTTCTTTCTAGATATACATGACTGTAGAATGTATTTTGATATATTATGCATACATGGAATCTAATTTCCTCTTCTTGTGGTTGTACATGATGTGGAGTTACACTGGTCATGTATTCATATATGAGCATAAGAAATTTATGTCTGATTCATTCTACTGTCTTTCTTATTTGCATTCTCTGCTCCCTTCCCTTCATTCCCCTTTCTCTAATCCAGTGAACTTCTATTCTCCCCCTCTTTATTGTGTGTTAGCCTCCAGTATGGAGATTCCTCATAAAATTTTGGAGTGGAATCACCATTTGATCTACTCCTCAGCATACACCCAAAGAACCTAAAATCAGCATACTCCAGTGACATGCTACATTAATGTTTATAGCAACTCAATTCACAATAGCTATAAACTATGGAAACAACCTAGGTGCCCTTCAACAGTTGAATGGATAAAGAAAAAGATATATACACAATGGAATATTACTAAACCATAAATAAGAGTGAAATTATGGTATTTGCTGGAAATGGATGGAGCTAGAGAATATTATGCTAAGTGAAATAAACCAATCCCAAATAAAACAAAGTCCAAATGTTCTTTCTGATATGCAGTTATCTTTTATAAATATAGAGAGAATATCTAACATTAACTCTCCTAGAAAATTCAAGTTTGAAATACATTAGTATTAACTATAGACACCATATTGTACATGTATTCTCTCTTATGAATGACATAACTGACAGCTTACCTCATGATCAACTTCTTCCCATTTCCTTCAACTCTTGATCCCACATGTCTATTCTTCTATTCTGTTTTTTTCTATGAGTGTGAATTTTATAGAAAGTACTTAGAAAATATTTTTATACCACTAGATATGTTTTCTCTGTTCCATGTGTTATTTATAAATGAGTTTTTAAATTTCCAATATTTGGGGAAATTATAGCTTTCTTTTTGTTACTAATTTCTAGTGTAATTCCATTGTGGACCGAGAACAAACATTATATAAACTTGTTTAGATGTGTTTTAAGTCCCAGAATAGCGCTTATCTCGGTGACTGTCCCCTGTTGGACTGAAAAGCATGCACTTTAGATGAAGCAATCCATACATGTCAGTTGTATCCAGTTGGTTGATATTCTGTTGGTTTCAACTCTGTCTTTATTAATTTTTCTGCCTGATAGATCTGTCCATGTTGGACAAAGGGGTTTATAATCTTCAACTTTAAGAATGTATTTATCTATTTCTCATTGTAGTTCTAGCAGTTTTTTGCTTTATGCACTTTGATTTTCTAGTTAGAAGTGCATATACTTTAAGAATTGTTATATCTTCATAAAATATTGACCCCTGTATCACTATGTAATGTCCCACATTATTCCTAAGAATTTTCCTGACTTTTAAGCTCTGTCTGAAATTAAAATTCCTGCTTTTTAAAAGTAGTGTTAGCATGCTATTTCTCTCCATCCCACTATTTTAATCTATATATTATATTTATATTTAACATTACTTGTGGAAAAACATACGATTAAGTCTTTTTTAAAAAATCTAATTTGCTATTCTGTCTTTTGATTGGTATATTTAGACTACTGACATTTAATGTGTCAGTTACAGTTCAGGTTTTCTTAACCTGGCCCTAGCTCCCATGTAGCTTCCACCCCTCCCACCCCGCCCCCACTGCCATGAGATTCTTTCCTAATGTATCCACCTTTGCCATCAATTCTACCTACTCTGTACACTTCTGAAACAGATCAAATCACTCTCCTACTTTATATCATGAATGTTTTGCACTGCCTGTGGCATATTGCACTACACTCCTATGAATAGCATAGAAAGTCTTTGACATTATGGTCCCAAATCTTTCATCCCACCCCTACTTACCCACACAGCTGAAAATATAGAACTGCGAGCCTCCTCATGAAGAGGCATTATACCTTCATGGCAGGTTTACTTTTCACCAAGAAATGTGTCCTGGATGTGGCCCTGATTCCCCCAACTGCCCCATGCTAGCTATTTTCTCCTCCACCAATATTCTTCCTGTTGCATTTATCCAGACTGACAGGCTGAATTTGCCACTTTCTCATGTACCGTCCTAGAACAGCTTTCATAACTCGGTCACAGCTATTAGTTCACTGCCTGTATTTACTTCTTCACTCACTGCTTCTTCCAGAGAGAAGGTCAGCTACACAAGCTATGTAAATTTCATTTTTATCTAAACTAATTGACAAATATCTGACCATGAAAAAATTATCAATGGGAGTACCTCTTTTAATTTTTAAAATTAAACTTTATTTTAATTCCAAAAACTTAAAATGGAAAGGCTACAGCAGTCTCTTGAAGGGCAAGAAGAAGCTCATAACAACTTTTTAAAAGGCTCACACTGTTCTTTACAAAGCAAAATAAGGAGAAATTTTTAAATTGTTGATAAGAAGCAAGAGTCTAGGATACTTGCTAATCTCCCAATGAGGGTAAGGATTACAGATTGTTTGTAATGTGACATCTAGACTATAAAAGTCCTCACTACATGGTAACCAAGGGAAAAAAAAAACTTTGTAAACTAGAGTCTCAGGTAAATCCTTGATTACTGGAAGATATGATTTTCAAATTTTCCTTTTAGGTAACAGATGCGGCTTATTAAAAATTTAATGCTGTAGCAAAGAACTCGGAAAATGAATCAAACACAAAAACCCCCTTAGGGTATAATCTAGGGTTGGTATATATTTAGCTCAGTCTGCTTTCTCTAACCACAGAATCTTTAATATTTCTAAAATGTTATATGCCAACCAAAAGTCATGCATGTTCTTTGCCAACATCCTAGTGGCTCTGGATGGTAGGAAGGACAAGTACCATTCTTAGAGAGGAGAGACTGAATCACAAGATGCAAAATGACCAAGATCACAGACCAAGCTAAGGACAGACTAGAGAAAGACAAGTGTCTTCTATTTCATTTTCCTTTAATGTTAATTCACCTAGAAGGAAAGTAAATATTTTATAAAATCATGAGTCATTTAAAAACTTTGTTCTTTGTCTGCATTGTCTATGACAGGAAAGAAGTTTAGTACATATAACACAGGTTTAAATCCCACAGATATTACAACAATACAGCATTTTAGATGACTCAAACTGAAAATTCAATTAAATAAACTATTCTGATAATTGCATTTTTATAGTAATAACAACTACAATAAAACCTGACCTTGAATTTCCACAGTGTCTTTACTTTCCAGAACTCAAAATGCAAACATGACAATAATCTCACATATTGGTGATGGGCCTGAGAGAGCATAGGAAATAGCCATTTGGAGTAGTTTAGGCCAACTATTGATTGTTAATATTAAGATAATAAATGAATCTGCAAGAGACCCATTTATTTCTGTTGTCAGTGGCAACCTTCATCTTTGCATGTTATTCATTTGGCTTCAAAATATATCATATGCTAGACAAGCCATTCTATGAATGTTTCTAGAAGTCTTACGATAAGTTATGTATTCCTACCAATGCAATATAATTATTAAGGATATCCTTGCTTGCCGTGCAAATGCTACTTCTAAATGGTTCAGCTGAAAAATTACATTTAGAGATCGAATTTTTTAATTTGCCAAAGCTAAACTTGTTTCTTGAAGTACTAAGAACAGATAAGCTCTTGTGTTTTAACTCAATCTTCCTGCCCCCATACTAATCAGAAGAGTCTATTTATTAAGTATTCTCATTCATCATTGGTTTTGGACTCTGAATAAATAATAAATCTAATTTTCTCCAGAAAATGTAACTTGACTTTCAAGTCTTTCCAAATGAAGGTTCACATCCTCCTCTTAGTTCAAAACACAAACCCATAGACTTCAATGGAAGCTCCTAGTGTAACAAGCACATGACATTCATTGACTTGACAATTCTTCACATTCATCAAGAAGAAATCTCAAACTCAGTCCAAAGAAGAAAATGGCACCAACAAACCTATCCTTTGTGGGGAATTATAAGGAAATTTCAGAGGATTGTTACTTTGTTTCAATTTAAACTCAGTGCTTTGGTTTGGAGGTCAAGTCCTAAGTCAATTAAATTACTTTTGCAAAGTCACAAAACTAGAGGAATTTTTTCTCAAGATTCATGATACTGCTGACTGCAAGAGTACCTAAATTGAAAAATATGCTGTATTAACAATAACAAGTTGAGAATTGGAGTGGGATATGAGTGAGATACATAACAAAACAATCAGGCATTTAAATAGCAATTAAGAAATAAAATGATACAGATATTTTACATTAACATTTCATTCTACTTGTTTCTAAATTAAATATAATTTTGTTACAATAAAATATTTATCTGTCACATGTAAAATGGGCCTACACATTTAAACATATACTATATTTGAAATAAAATCAAATGAAGTCCTAGAGGATATTTTATGATATCAGATTTTGAGCCTTTGGAAGTATATTCATGGTAAGACAGGGGAATGTGGGATGCTTTTTGTTTAAACTGTAAAAATTCCAGGAATCCTTGATAAAATGACAGCTAAAGCTTTGAAGAGAGATCTGAGATTTTGGCATGATCTTCAAACTGCCTTGAAAGTCCCCCCTTGAAGGTAAAAACTGAGTTTCTAGGGGGCTGAGCTATATGTGCTGAGAGTTACTCTTTCTACTGAAAACAATATCAGGATATGGCATGTTTATAACTAGCTTAACTTCTGGAAATAGGCAGACCTTGAACTTGTCAAAAAATCTCTGTGATCAATTTAAAGATGATCTTGATTAAAATTTCTTCCTTATTTAATCTTTAAAAAGAGAGAAGCAAAGAGGAGAGGGAAAGAGCGGAGAGAAGAACAGAGAGGAGAGGGGAGGAAAGGAGAAGAGACAATGCCTAGCCAGAAATTTATTCTCAAATATGATTGTTTTCCAGTTGTACTATTGCTTTCCTGAAATATTAATCAATTAAGAATAAAAAAATTTGCCTTCCTGTTGAATAGTTCAATAGCCCAAGTATTTTACCCTCCCAATTTAAATTTGTAATTATTTTATCCCAATAACTTATTTATAGTTTCAAAGTTGAGTAATACTGCTTCCCCAGTGAGGGTATTTTTCACTATCATCATCATCATCATTATTATCATTACTATTATTGTGTAGCTGGTGTGATGGATAAGGTACAGTAATAGATTTTTTTAATATATTTTCTACTCTACTTAGGTAACTATTATAAATTGGACCAGTATACACAAGTAGGAATCAACTTTCCACTAATGATATCAAGAAAAAAAATGTTCCATTTATCATAAGCCAAATTATCTATTAAATTAAAAAGGGGACAACACTATGATCCCTTCATGTGGGTTGGATTCTATTCTGATTTTGTACAACATGAACTTGTCATCTTTTTTGATATTACTACCATAAGCCTCTTCTCTTCTCATCCCTGCCATATATTTCTCATTTTATTATTTATTTGTGATAACATTTTATGCACACACACATATGCATACATATACACATATATATTTTATAACAAACAAAATATATTTTATTAGTTAATATATTCATATGGGATGAAATTCATAAGGTACAAAAGAGTACAAATTGGAAAATGTATCTCTTTCTACACTTATCCACCAGACCTCCAGATTCTCACTTACCTAGTTTCAGACACTGTTAGAAGTTTCTTTGGTAATTTTTGAGAAACTTTTAGTGCATTTGCAAGCATAAATAGGTATATGAGTATATCTATGTGTTCCATATTTAATATGATCAAACATCACACAGTTTTCAGGTTTTTTTTTTTTGTGTGTGTGTGCATTCACACACCTACATGCATGTGTGCTTGTGTGTGTGCAATCATAAACAGTTATTTTGGAGATAATTTTCTACAAGTATTTAGAGGTTTGTTTGAGTTTTTCCCAAATCAGGTAAGCAATCTTCTGTAAAATTGCATTATTTTAGAGTGCTTTTAATAATTTTACTTAATGCTTTTTTTCCTTAAATTTAATCTTTCCGAAATTGAGATAATAGTTCAGAGAACACCCCCATATTTTCTAAATCTGTACTTATATTTTTATTGTTAGAGCTAAACTTAAGTGAGCATGAATTCACATGCTACTGAATACTTGGTTGACTGTCTATGCAATGGCCATTTCCCTCCCTTGTTTCCTTTATCTCATGATAGAGGCAGAAAATTCTAGCTCTTACCTTCTCACCTTCTTTGGGGAAAGCTTACCTGTGTTAGCCAGTCCCTGTTGAAGAGTGTTGTGGTTTGGATGTGAAGTGTTCCCCAGAATCTCACGTGTGACAAAATACCAAAAGATTTAAAGGAAAAATACAAGAATCCCTTCATAGGGATTAATTGAGTGTTGAATGAAGGTGGCTAGGTGTGACTGGAGGAGGTGGATATTGGGGGAGTGGTACTGGGGTATTTATTTTGTATTTGGCATGTGGAATCTCTCTCTGCTGCGGCCTGATCATCATATGAGCTGCGTCCCTAAGCTATACTCTTACCTAGAACCCCAGGGAATGGAGCCAGCTGCCTGTGGACTGAGATATCTGAAACTGGGAGACCCCAAATAAATTTTCCTCCTCTTCAATTGTTTTGGTCAGATCTTTTAGTCACCACAGCAAAAGAAAGCTGACTAAAACAAGGGTCTTCCAGGAGATTAGTGTGAAGTATTTCCTTCCAGAGAGAATGAAAGAATGTGTGAGAATGAATTTCTTTGAGGCCTGAGTCTTCCCAGTGATGAGGTTGTGGGTGGCACAATGAGGTGAGCCTGTAAAAAGAAGCAAACAGTCATATTTGAGCCACAGCCCCATACCCAGGCCACTCATCTCAAAACTCTTGAAAGTGTGAAAAGTAAACTTTGTATGTCTGCTAGTTGAATGTTTTGTTATTAACAGTCAAAGTCCCAAAGACACTAGGACTCATAGAAGTTCCACGATGCTCCAGGCACTATGGGTTGTACTGTTTTAGTTTGACACCATATCTTTACTTGCTACCTACACCTTGGCCAGAAGCTGTGATAAAAATTACTTTGGTTGCTTATGCTGAACTATAACCATGAATGAACAATATGTATCTCTCCTGTATGCGGTAAAATGTAGGTAACAGTCATTAGCAATATTATTAATGATTTTTACAACAGACTTTAAAATGCATTATTTGGGAAAAGTCATAAAATGTTACTACATTAAAATATAATTTTTACATGATTGTCATTCCTCAACAAGAAGGCTGATTTTATTTATGAAATAAAAGTTATTTAAAACAATGACCTTCATCGAATATGTTTTTTAAAATTGTGTCTTGTGATTACATTGATAAAGATAATATATGCTGCATTTATGGTTTTGCTTTTCATGTGAAAACATGCTCTCTAGAAGTCAATAACATTACTTGGTCTCTATAAATAAATAAATAAATAATAAAATATACTCTATGTAAGACTTTTATTTAGCAAGAAATGGAATGAAGATAGTAAGAAATCTGATTTTAGTAAAATGTGTCTGAGTTGTGACTCCTGGATACTCAAGAGACTCTGGAAAATATACTGAACATTGGTTAGGACTAGAAGTTCTAGCTAGATGCTCTCGAACATGATAAGAAACATATAAAGCAAGAAGAGCTGACCTGGCAAACTCTGGGAAAGTCATTTGGAGAAAAAAGAAAATTCAAGTCTGAGCAACAAGTATTAGCATGAGGCCTAAAAGGCAGGGTTTTCTGGATTTTTCTGGGGGGATCCACAAGGGAACAGGGTCCCGCCTCAAACAAGACTGGAAGGAGTACAGATCAGAGAAAAGAAGATGGGTTTTTGAGGATTACTGTGAAGAAATTTAGCTGCCGGTAAGTAGATGGCAAATGAACATGTCAGACTGAAATGCCAGCAAAGAATTGAAAAGAAAGAAATCTGTATTCAGAAATTGACTTTAAAAAGACATGTTCTTTATTGATAATTTTTCAGACCCTGACCCTAAACTATTCTTCAAAATCATGCAGATATTTTTTTTAAATGTACCAAATCATATAATAAAGGTCAAAATGAATAGATAGACAAAGAACCAGGTAGTAACCTCTTCATCTGAGAAGGAGTTCAGAGGAAAATGCAAAGAAGAATTTTTTGATGAAAATTCCATGGAAAAAATTTTGAAGGATCAGAAATGACTAAGGCAGTCACTTTCTATTTATTTATAAAGTTATACGGTCCATTGATAAAAAGACACACAAACATTCTATTGTAGTTAATTTTGTGGCAGTACTATGAAAATAACTTTTACATTTTACAGTACTAAATATATTTATTGCCACAATTACTAAAAAAGAATTGTTCACATTCCCTGGCATACTTCAAAATTAATCTCCAGGATCCTGTTGGGTAATGCATTTACAACAGCATAATCTCATCTCCACTATGTAAATTGAGTTGGATCTTCTTTTCTTCTTTCATTTGTAGCACATTTCGCTGGTGATAACTGTGAGAACATTTGGGTGAAGGATAATTTGGTTGCCCTCTAACACTTGAATTCCTGGTATTGCACAATCAGGGAATCGGTGTCACATTAAGGCAATTCTTATAATATAATCAAAGTTCTCATGTTGTACTTTCCTTGAGATGAAACAAACTAATGAAATGTATTGACCCTCCTCACGCACTTCTGAAGCAAAATGAGTAAGAGGTATTGAGACGACATGAAATACATTGACATTGATTGTGAAGCCGGCCTTTCCCAGTCACATTGGTGGCTGATTAAAGTGTCACATTGACAATATAGCCCCTTTTGAACAGGAAATTAATACCAGCTTGATGGCAAAGAGAATCTTCTTCCACTAGCAAACTCACTTCATCTTTAATCCCTCTTAGGGAAAAAAAAAAAAAAACAGCCATGTCTTTGTTTTCACTAGCACAGCCATGAGTTTTCTTGTTATGAAAATATAATGAGAAGTGTCAACATTGTAATTATTTAAAAATGTAGGATGCCTATATTTTTTTCATCTTTATTTTGAATATGAATAACACTTAAAATATGGAAACAAAGTAATTAGAAATTGTTTGACTTTTTATTAAATGGGAATTTAAAAGATTAAAACATAAGTGATGTTAGATAAATATTTAGTTTGATTCATTTCCTATATATAGGATAAGAAAAAAAAGATTGAATAATTCTGAAGTTCTAGCTATTTCATACTATGTCCATTGATAGTAAATTTTTCTTTGTTGAAAAGACTGCATCCATTCTAGGATTCAAGCAAAAGGACCACAGTGTGGCCACGGTTGATTTACTAACCCCCTAACATTTGTTCTGCTGTTCAGGGAAAGATAATTACTGCTCTAAGTTTCAGTTTCCAGTTGGTTCTTTCATTTCCATTCCAACTTTGCATAATGATTCATGCCAACTTAACATAATGATTCAGCTAATATGATGCTGGCATTCCTTAACTTAATAGAGGTAATGTCGCCTGTGTGGAAGAGACATTTTACTAGATTTCTTCCAGCAGAAGTGATGGAGAAGAATGGGATAGAGGAAGAAATTTGAGAAGATGGATCAGCAGGGATGTCTTTTCTTAAAATTCAATCCTTGTGAGATTAAGGGTTCAGCACACAGACCTGAGTTCCTATAGAGCATTGCCCTCCCATTATTTACCATTCCCCACTAAAACTACATTCCCTGCCATTGGAGCCCCAACTCTACTGTCCTACAATGTTGGATAGCAATTTCCATCTCCTCTTTTGCCCTTCTCTGCAGAAATGTATATGGTTATGATTTGATAGGTCTAGGTGCTCTGTGTTCTAATGCAAAGAGTAAGTGTTTAGTAATCAAGATTCTGGTTCCCACCCCAACCTGTGCCCCAACCCCGAAACAGTGGATTTCTATCTTCTTGAATAGCTTTTTCTTGGACCTGCCTGCTTCTCCTGCTCATTTCTTTAAAAGCTCTCTGTCTAATAACAATAGCTGCTGTTCATCTAAATGCACAGACAGCTATTTCCTTCATCTGCTAATGTGTAACTCTAGCAGGGGAAACACAAAAGGAAATAAAATCTGTTACACTAAATACATCTTTAAAATTTCTGGGCCCCAAAATTTATGTTCGAGCAACAGAACAGTTCAAGTATGAGTTGAGTGGTAAATGGTCTTTGTAAGAGTAATATGGCTGTATGAAGGGTAATATTCAAATATTCTGATAATTGCTGTTAGCTCTGAGGTTTAAAACACAATATTACTGAGTTGTAGGAGTGCTGTCTGTTCTAAAGACTAGCCCCTTTTGATATATGTGATTTTCAAATATTTTCTCCCATTCTGTGGGCACCATTTCACTATTGATTCTGTATTTTTGCTAGGCAAAATTTTTAAAAAATTATGAAATCCAATTAATATTTTTTTGCTTAGGATGCTTGTCTCTTTAGTGTCATATTTAATAAATCATTATATATTTAATAACTTTCTCCCGGTTTTCCTTAACAGTTTTATAATGGAGCTCTCATACATAGGTCTTTAATGCATTTTGTGGGCAGAGAACTTATTTAGACAGTCCTCCAAAAATACACAAATGGCTAATAAGGACATAAGAAGAAATTCATCATCACAAATTATGGAGAAATGCAAACCAAAATCATGATAAGATAACATTTCATCCCCATTAGAATGCCTATCATAAAAAGGCACAAAAAATAACGAGTGTTGGTGAGAAAATGGAGAAATGAAAAGCCATATATATTGCTGGTAGAAATATAAAAATGTATAGAAGATATGGAAAACAGTATGCCAGTTCCCCAGAAAGGAGAAAATAGAATTACCATGTGACCCAGCAACTCCACTTCCATGTATATGATTAAAATACAAATGCTTCACTAAGAGATATTTTTACACCCGAGTTCATGGTTTGGTTATTTATAGAAGTCAAAGGCAGATGCAACCCAAGTGTTCATCAAAGGATGAGTGCATAAATAAAATTTGATATCTAGATACAGTGTGACATTATTCAGTCCTGGAAAAGAGGAAGTTCAGATATGAATGAAACTTGTAGACATTTTCCTAAGTCAAATAAGGTAGTCAGAAGAGGACAAGTCTTGCATGATTCCATCCCAATGAAGTATTAAGATTCATCAGTGTCACAGAAACAGAAGGTAGAAGGGCAATGACTGTGGGGGAAGGGCAGAAGAAAATATTGAGTTGTTGTTTAATGGGTACAGAAATTCAGTTTTGGATGATGAAAGAAGTTCTGTGAATAGATGATACTATGGATGCACAACAAGGTGAATGTATGTAATTATGTAATGTAAAACTGTACCCTAAAAATTGGTTAAAATGGTGATTTGTATATGACGTATTTTATCACAATTTAAAAATATTTTAATAAACCATAATTTAAATTTTGGAAAATTTTATAGCAAGAAAAATCTGTTAATCAACCAATTAATTCATTTCCACACACAATAAGTGTTTATGTAACTAGATACACTAAATTCAAACAATTTAATGAATAAGAGAAAATGACTGTGTTTGGAATCTTAGGTCTGAAAAATCATATAAAAACACAGTTCCTAATGTAAAAGATTAAGGGTATAGTTTATAATTCTCCAGGGGTGGCAGTGCATAAGATGATCAATTGAGATGCTGGAATATTATATGAATCTGAAGTATCTTAATTTACTTACATATAACTTTCTTATTGAAAAGTAATTTGTGTTATATAATTTATTCATTCAAAGTATACAATTTAATATTTTTAGTGTGACCACAGAGTTATGCAATTGTCATCACAATCAATTCTAGATCCTTTATACATACAAAAATGTCCTACTCATTTGCTATGACTCCCTATTTTTACCAATCTTCACACCAAACCCTGCCACAAATATAAATAACCTCTAATTTAGTTCCTGTCTCTATCTACTTTCTGTTATTATAGATTTGATAGATTTGTTTATACTGAACATAGAATCATAGAGCATGTGGTCTTCTGTAACTGTTCTTTACTCATAGTTTTCAAGGTGATTCACATTGTCGCATGTATCACTACTTAATTCCCTTTATGGCTGAGTTATATTCCATTGTATGGATGTACCATATTTTGTTTATCCACTTAAAGTTGGACATTTGAATTCTATTAATGCTACTATGAAAATTCACGTTTAAGCTTTTGTATATGTGTGGACATGTTTCTATTCTGTTGTGTTTAGGAGTTATAAGTCTGTTTAATTTGGGGAAATCACCAGATTTTTTTCCAATGTGGCTTCATCAGTTTACATTTTTGTCACCAATGTATGAGGGTTCCAAATTTTCTGTATCCTCAATGATACTTGTAATTACCTGTCTTTTTGAGTCTAGCTATTCTCATGGATATAAACTGTCTTCCTATTGTGGTATAACTTTCATTTTCCTGGTGACTGCCCATGTTTACTCTATGTATTCCTTTGACAATCATATCTTTGTAGATGTTTTTAATTAAGCAAAATATGTTGGAACAGCAATGCACATGCATTTTTTATATGCATGTTTATATGATAGTGATGCATTATCAAAATTTTTAATTGATGCATATATGATCAGAAATTTGGAGAATGGGAAACTAAGCAGTAAATGTTTAATGATAATCAAATCAAGACTATTGAAAATAACAAGAAAGTACATTGAAGAAACAGATATGTACCTGTTGAACCTGTAAAAGAAAGCAGGATGACACCATGGATAAGAGAAGAACATGTTAAAGCATCAACAGAAGTGTGAGAAAAATTGTCACCCTTGATGAATTTCACATTTTTTGAAATTACGTGGACATCAGAATGCTCTAGGGGAAAATGATTCTGCAAAGGAAGGGAAAGATCAATGTGTGAAAGTTTCTTCTTATTCTACTCATCTCATGTGTGAAGTAGAGCCACTGATGAATTTGAGGCTGGGAATGACACTATTTGATTTTCTTAAATTAATTATCCACACATCTGTTTCAAAAATAATGAATTATGGCTAATCCAAAGGTTGAGTTATTAATTCAAATGAGAAACAACTAGGATTTAAGCCTTGGTAATAATTTATTAATATTTCAGATTAAAGTTCCTATCTATGAAATATTTTCCATCTTTACCTTTTGCTCACTTCTAAGTGCTTCTTGCTTATTTTAAATATATTAGAAATATTAGGTTTTACTATTAGTTTATATCTATGTCTTAGATATATGTGAGTGTGCATTGTGTGGGTACACACATACAGATAGATGCTCCTGCATTTGCAACAGGTTATACCTAATAAATCCATTGTAAATTGAACATATTGTTTTTAAAGATGCATGTAACATACCTAATCTATTAAACTTCATAGCTCAATAACCCAGCACACTGAACAGTACCTGTGGTTTCCCTCATGACAGTATGGATGGCTGAGAGCTATGGTTCAGCATGCAGCTGTTGTCCATCCTATCTATAGTCTGCATATTGCTAGCCCAGCAAAAGATCAAAATTTCAAATACAAAATATATTTTTACTAAATGTATATTGTTTTCCTGCCATCATTAAGGCAAAAAAAAAATCATAAGCTAACCCACTGGAAATTGAGGACCATCTCTAGATATCTTTCTGAAAAGTACCCTGTGATTTGAAGATAGAAATATTCCACAATACTTTACTCTATTGATAAGATATTCTTAAGGTGAAGTATGGACCTCTGGAGTATCAATGAACACCACTAGGAAGCATATGCTCTCCCTGATAATGTGTGAAAATGTGTTTCTGGGTGTGTGCGTGGGCTCTCTCTCCTCCAGCGAGGAGGTCCACGGAACAGGGTAGAGGAGAGTGTGGCTGCTGAGTCACTAATCAAGACCTCTGGAGGCCAAGCAGGAAGCAGGTCTGATTTTATTGCGCAGTTACCATGTTTATATATTCAGGCAGTAGCTAAGCAGATTACAGGTAGCCACCAATGCAATGTCTGTTAACTGTCCTTGCAGCAACCAATCAAGGAGTAGGCCGTGGAGCAAGCACAGGGACTGCAACACATGGCCTCAAGGGGTAAGCAGCCTGCTGCTTGTGTGCCTAGCACTGGGGGGAGAGGGGAGTGAGTGACCTGCCAGTCAGACGCCCTTACCACATGCCATGTATGCAGTAGTCCATGCACTTGTCCCCACAGGTGTGCACTGTGGGCATTTTCCCTTGCCATTCCCCTAGCTCTCAGAGCATCCTTCACCACTGGTAAGGGTGGGATCTTCAGCACACCTCATGGAAACAAGGACGTGTCCCATGTTAAGATGGATGGAAAAATGGAGATCCCTGTTCTCTGATGTCAAACAAGCTTATGATGTTCTCATTGCAGGAAATTTCAAGAAAAGAACAGCTACCTCCATGGACGTACTAATTTACAAAATTCACCATCTAGAAAACCATTGAGCTGAGACAGGGTTCTCAGCCTGCTCTCCTAACTTTTTTGTTGACTTTACATAAAATAATTAAATTTGATTTGCCTAAATAGACTGATGGTGTTATTCTTTTTTTTTTTGTACCAGCGATTGAACTCAGGGGCACTCAACCACTGAGCCACATTCCCAGTCCTATTTTGTATTTTATTTAGGGACAGGGTCTCACTGAGTTGCTTAGCACCTCGCTTTTGCTAAGGCTGGCTCTGAACTCACAATCCTCCTGCCTCAGCCTTCTGAACCACTGGGATTTTAGGCATGCACCACCAAGCACAGCTGTGTTATCCTTTTTATAAAACGCACAAGCATCTAAAGGATTGCCAGAGAAGTTAGATAGGAAGCAGATAATGTATGCTGACCTCTTTTTTTTTTTTTTAATTGGTTGAAAACTTACAACTGGCAGTGGTGGGATTCGAACCCACGCCTCCGAAGAGACTGGAGCCTAAATCCAGCGCCTTAGACCGCTCAGCCACACTACCACTGCTTACCTCTTATAAAAAGAAAAATTTCTGGATATAGAACAAGAACTTCTTATTATTGCATACAAAAGAACATAGAACATAGTAGCTTTATAAGATGCAGATAAAATATGACAAAAGTTTCAGAAATGCCACAGATGTTGCTCATTTTTCTTTCCTGATAATGAGAGTTAAACAAAGAAAACATTCTTTTGCTTGTTCTGATAGCCAAATATTCCTCAGGATCACAACTATAATGTAAAATTTCTACCTAGGATTATCCTTTTGGGGAATGGGTATCGAGGAGAGGTAGATGTACAGTTTCCTAAAAGAGAGTTTTCAGAGGGTAGTTGTTTGTTTAAGACATGACTATCACATTTCATTAAAGCACAAGAAAATTCAGTGGTCAAAGGCAATATTTTGGAAATATTCACTTTAGCATATAGTGCCAATCTTTGGGCCTGGTATCACAGTCACAGCTCCAAGTGACTGAACTTTGCATGTGGCTTCTTACTACTTCTAGCATTTCCAAGAACATGACTATTTCATCTGAATGTGCTGTTACATATTGTGTTACCTATTACAATGACCAAATTTCATGCAAGGGGCCTGCTAACATTACCCACTAGCTCTTGTGAGCAATGCTCAAATCAACGGATCTTTTGTAGTTCTCTTTAATGGAGTCTGGATGATGAATTTACATCTATATATCAGAAACATTGTCTTCTGCCCTACATTACTAATGTCAGAAAATTGCCTCTATATAATTCATCAAAGTATGTCTATAGACTCACTCCTTTATTATCTTTTCTCTTGCAAACTGTATAATTCCCCTTCATTCCACGCCAGGGGAGACCTTTAATCTTGTCTGGCTGCATTCTGTAGGGCTTTCTACATTAAAGGACCTGAGCAGGTGCCATGCGGGAAAACAAGAATGAGAGCAAGCCAAGATGGGGGGAGTCCCACACTAGTGCCTTGAGAAATGGTCAGATAGAAAGTGTTTCCTAAGAGATCATGGCATTTTTAAAAAAGTGGCTTTAAATGCTTATTGGACAAAAATTAAGATATCATTCATAAGTATGTATCTCTTTTTTCACCCTTTAGAATTCTCATCCTATAATATTGTCTTACCATTAAAGAACATGGACTCCTGGACATTTCTCCAATGCTCATGTTTTAATTTGCTATCCTCTGTAATAAGAGAAACTAATAGAATTCAAAGTAGAGCATTTCCATTCTGGGGCTATAGTGAAAGCCCCAGATGATGACAATATTGTATAATTCACAGTCCTCAGGCTTTGATGTCTGGATGCCTTTTCTAGTCTTAGGTTTCTCCAGCAATGGTGGTGTCAAAGTGGATTTGAGGTAGATTCTTTCCTTAATCATACACCCTCCCTTGGGAGTGTATAGGAATAATGACTTAACAGTGAAGAATGCATTGAAAGCAAACATTTTTTCAATGCAATGAAAATAGATTTTAAACAGGCGTCTAACATCCTTAGGAAGATCCCTAAGTGTGGGTTAGATACGTCAGGGGAAGTTTTACTCCTCAGTCTGGTATGTGACTCAACAAGCAACAGAGAGATCATGGGGTTATTTTTGTCCTCAAACTATGAGGGCTAGACTCAAGGGGGACAGAGACATTCTGACAACATTATAGAAAATTGCTGTTATCAATGATAAGTAATTAAATAAATTGTCCAAAATATCTTAAGTAAAAGGACAGCAACAATTATACAGACTCACTTTTATTCATCTTTGTTTTTCCAATACTCAGCAAGGCACTCGACAGATAGTAACTCTTTAATTAATGGTGTCAGGATGAAGAGGCTGATACTGGTTAGTGGGCTACTTTGAATTTCAGTTTCCTTATCTAAAAATTGCGTATAACATACACTCTAGAGTCATACAATAGAGAATACTAATCATGTCTATTCTCTGCAAAATTCAGGCATAATGGAGAGGGGATCTCCTAGAATTTACTCTCATGTTCAGAACTGAGTTTGAGTTAGTCTGAAGAGATTTCATTTTTCATTTACTATAGGTAAAGCTCCCTAAATCCCAAAGACATAGGACTATTTTATTTTTCTTTATTCTTTTTTTTAGAATTTTTTTAAATATTTATTTTATTTTAGTTATCAGCGGACACAACATCTTTGTTTGTATGTGGTGCTGAGGATCGAACCCAGGCCGCACGCATGCCAGGCGAGCGCACTACTGCTTGAGCCACATCCCCAGCCCCTCTTTATTCATTTTTATTGGAATTATTTACAAAGGAAATTCTATGTGTGTGTGTATGTATATATGTGTATGGCATGGTGTTATGATATAGGTATACATTGTAGAATGGCTAAAAATCAAGCCAATTAATGAATGCATTATCTCACATACTTAATGTTTCTGTGGTGAGACCTACTGAAATATCTCTTAGCAATTTTCACGGGATACAATAGAACCCTGACTACAATAGATCTCTTAAACTTATCCCTCCTCACTGAAATTTTATATTCTTTGATTAACCTCTCAAGAGTCCCTTCACCCAACCTTAGCCTCTGGTGGTCATCATTCATTCTACTTTCTTAAGGGATTTCTGCACAAATTTGGCAGTGGCAATGGAGGATCAACTAATACATGTGGGATGTCAGTGCAGGGCTCCGGTGGCTACTATTGGACCATGCATCAACTCTTATCTGCTCATTGGTATGGGGCAGTAATCAGGCTCCTTAAGCACTCACCTGAGACAGGAACTTTCTGTGGGAAAAAGAAGTGGTACATCTTGCAACCATCTGCATCTGTGAGCAACAGAAGTGGGATCCAGCTTGCCTTCCTGGGTTCTGCCTGGCACTAACAGGCTTTAGATTGTGTCTCCTTTCCAGACAGTTTATTCCCCAAACTTCCAATCTTATCCCCTGGAGGCTTTCACTGACTTTGAGATCATCACTGGATACAGAGGCAAAGGTCTTCCTTAAACTTCTTCTCCACCCTCTCTTCATGGTTCTGGATTAAAAAGATTTTCTTCTCTCCTCCAAATATCTTATTCCAGAAATGTCTTTCTACAGCCTCTTGCATAGCTATATAAAAATCCCTGTGACAATATCTAAATATCACTCACTTTCTGTTATGAATTAGATGTGGTGTCCTCCAAAAGGTCACATGTGAGACAATCAAAGAAAGTTTGGAGGAGAAGTGATTGTGTTATAGCCTTGACCTAATTAGCAAATTAATCCCTGATGGGATTTATTGGGTGGTAACTGGAGACAATGGGTTGTGGCTGAAGGAAGCAGTTCATTGGGGGTGTGGCTTTGGGGCATATATTTTGTATCTGAAGAGTAGAGTTTCTTTATCTCTACCTCTCTCTCCTTCCCTCCCTCCCTCCCTCCTCTTCTTCTCCTTCCCTCTCCCTCTCCCTCTGTCTGTCCCTCTCTCTCTTTCCCTCCCTTCCTACCTCCCTACCCCCCCCCTCACGTTTCTGTCTCTTTCACTTTTTTTTTCTCTCCCTCTCTCTTATTACCATGTGAGCTGCTATCTTCTGCCATGATGTTCAGCCTCATCGTGAGTCCAGAGGAATGGAGCCTGCTGCCTATGGACAAAGACTTCTGAAACTGTGAGCCCTCAAATAGATATTTCCTCCTCTACAATTGTTCTGTTGAGTCCTTTTAGTTACAGCAGTGAAAAAGCTGACTAAAACACTCTCAAAAACACTGAAACATTCTCTATAGGATTCACTTGGTATACCCCAGTGGCAAAAAAAAAAAAAAGGGGGTATCAGAACTTTCTGTATAGGCTCTTTATACTGATCCTAGTTTGTCTGAAGTTGGTCCTCTGATTTGGTTAAATATAAAGAAATTGTAATCTTATTTCTGGCTGTGATAGAAATATAGTTTCTTCCATAGAGTAAGAAATTTCTTACATGATCACATGTGTACACCTAAAATCAAGTGACTATTGAAAATGAGAACTGGCAAGATTAGGTAGCTGCTGCCATTGTACGTTTCACTGTAAAGAAGACGATGTGGGTTTTGTTGACTATTTCTAAGTGGAGAAGAGAATTGGTAATCCACAGAGTTCAAATTTATGAAACTTAACTCAAAGTCCATTTCCGTGGAGAGCTGAATTGCATGTCCAGTGGACATCATAGCCATGCCAAGACTGATGTCAGCATCAGGGCACTGGTGTAAGGAGAAGGACTGAGATGCTGAAAATTAGAATCTGCTCATACAGACAGATCAGTCTAGGGTCTTTAAACTTATCAAATCTCTCAATCTTTCTGTTCCTGTAGAAACAAATATTTATTTACCTGTTGCTTATAAAAACTATAATGGCCTATAGTTTTTATAACTACAAACTATGGTATGTGTTTTGAAGGGAACAAGTAGACATCCAGGTATTAACTCAATTGATTTTTATAGTTTCTAGACCATTAAACAGACAAGTTTTGTCAGACTCTAGGAAAGCAAATGAATTATTTGGTTTTCTAACTTATACTGATAGACCCTGGAGTACATTAGTGCAAACAAATTTATAAGGATACCGAATAAGAATAAGAGGAAAGTAATTTCAGATTGAGTCAAATTTGTAGATATAGTTACACTGAGCAGAATGACTAGGAAAAGGTTTATTTTTTCTTGCTTGTTTGATTGAAATATAAAATCATAGGTAGCACTGAACAAAGTTGAAATACCAGTATAGGTTTAATATGTGAGGTCCACTTGCCCATTCTATAACTATGCCATCTAGAAGAAACTTGAGAACATTGCTTTCACAGAAGCTTTGAGAAATATATTTGTGAGCAGAGTGGTAACATCCCTAAGAGCTCAGTGGTGGCTACTCCCTGAAATCCAATAACAAGAGTGGCTAATGCTGCCATCAAGCTAGGTTTCCTGAATTCAATGAAGATGATGGAAACTCGAGGTTGCAGGGGTCAAGTGGAAGCACTTAATCACCAGAGACAAGATGTATGTGGTAACCGTAAGGGACAGCAGACCCATAGTAGTAATCAAAAGTATTTGACCCTCACAGATCTTTGGCATTGGCTAATTGATCAAGGCATTCTTACAAATTAAATAGATGTGCATCCTACTAACTTCTTACTTGAAGTGTGTAAATGGAAAAATCTCTTCTGGTAAAAGAAAGAAAGATGAATGAATCACCACAAAAGGCAAGACCCCTCATCAAGTTTTCTAAAATTGAACCAGTTCATAGACCCAAAGTAAATTTGTATAAAGCTGAGGGAGAAGGGGACCAAGTACATTTAGAAAGGACCTTATTATAGTAACAAAAAATTATAACATAATTATTTCTCTTAGCCTTCTCCAAAGAGAACTCAAACTACTTACCAGGGTGTCCTAAGCCAGGAAAAATAGTAATAAAGGAAAGAACAGAACAGAAAAAAAAAGAACAACAAAAAAACAAGACCAGGTTTTTCATGTACAACAGGTCACTGCTCTGAAATAAAACCAGTTACTGAGACCCAAAGCACCAATGTGATTTACCATTCCATATGGGAGCTTATTGAGGTCAGGTGATCAATGTAGTTTTTGGCTTGTGCCTATCTCATAGTGAGTGCCATAATACCAGGAATCCACCCTGTGATTATTCTATCAGCTTCAGGATGAAAATTGGGAATAGTTGTACTCATTGGAAAAAGGTCCTATATTGGGACCCTTATCTATAGGATGAAGGTCACTCTGATGGTAATGCTCAGCGCAGTGAAGTCTTTGCTTACTAAAACAGTAAACAGAGATAAAAATCACATTTCTGAAATGATTCCAGAGATTTCTGACATGATCAAAGACTTGAAATATGTAAGGTGTTGATTTCTATCCACTTCCTTTAACTCACCTTCACAATGCTTCTGTTAAAACCACCATCTGTATTTAAATAGTCATCTTTACAATCAGAGTATTCCCCAAAGCATGGCTTCTGACCCAGGAGCATCTTTGCAGGAAAAAAAATAGCAATGGAATAAGAACATAGAATTCTCTGGTCTCTGGTCTTACCATGTTTCTCATCTCCCTGAAGCAGCAAACCTGACTGAGAAATGAAGTGACCTTTTGAGGCCAACTGGGTGGCAGCACCCTGAATGCCTGAGATAATGTTCTCTCTCCATAGTGTCTTCTATGTGGTTTTTGCCAAAACAAAGACTCATGGGTTTGGGAATCAAGGCATGGAACTCTTTTCACCTTGAGCGCAGATGACCCACTAGTAGAATCTTTGCTTCTTGCTTCTATAACTTAATTATTATTTTTCCACAAGAGACTGCTTTTGCAAGTCTACATTAAGATGGAAGGAAAGGGCTGGGTTTGTAGCTCAGTTGTAGAGCACTTGCCTACCATGTGTGAGGCACTGGGTTCAATCCTTAGCACCACATAAAAAAGAATAAATAAAATAAATGTATTGTGTTCATCTACAAAAAATGTTTTTTTAAAAAAAAGATGGAAGGAAAGACATCCACTTGGCTTCTCTGAACTCCTCACTCTAGAGAACCAGCAGGAAGAGTGGGGTGAGTCTACAAGCTGTCAAGGTTAATCAGCTCTCAAGGAAGAGCTGCATTTTTAGTATATATTTGCTATATGGTGTAGTATTTCTGGGGTATAGAAGACCCAGAGAGTAGCTCTTAATGCCCCTGTGTCTTTTGACACAAGTTAATGGAAAACCAAACAACTGAGTACATAGGCAGGACTGGATATATGCAGGACCAGTTTCCTCCAGGAACCAAACAACTCAAGGTTCTTGCTGAAAGCAAAGGAAACATTGAAGAGGTAATGAAAGAAGCATGCTCTAAAAGTCAACCTCAGTCATGAGATCATTGTAGATACAACGACTGTACAAGAATTCTTGCCTTGTCTTAGTATAAAAGTATTTGTGCATACTAATTCCTTTTCCATTCCTCAATATTGACACAATAGGATATCAAATGGGGAATGTGACCCTACTTGAGCAAGAATATGTAACACCCTAAGGTGGATAAACTGAAATTTAGACTCTGTGTCCCTTCTTGGGAGGGGCTTACTGTGTTTTTAGTTGTAAGAGGGGTGGGAAGAAACATGATTTTCCTACTGTCTTTATTTGGAAGTTAACTATGATTACACAGAAGTGCTATGGAGTCAAGTTGACAAAGGTCAATGCAGAGTTGTGCTCTCAGCTGCAACTGTATATCCCTTTCTTGTGCACTTCTGGGTTACATGATCTACAAGAGAAATTGGTACAAGAGTTGCAAGGCAGAGTGAGGCAGCAGCCTCTGTGCTCATTAGGTGAGTGTAGGGCTTGTGTTCTGCTGCAGCTTGCATAACCCAGGGATATGATCACATACTTTATTGGTGTGGCTAGCAGCAAGTTCCTAAGCTAACTCCATCTGTGGCCAAGAATCTTTTTCTTCTGTTTCTCTGAGTGCTGGATCAGGCATATATGTCACTTCTGAAAGTCATCAGGTAGTTGCAGTTGGATGCAGTGAGTAGCTGATGCAGGCTTCAGTTTGTCCTTCCTCCCTTTATGCATCTGTCTTTCCTGTCTGCTGAACTCCAGAGAGATCAGACCCACTACAAGACTCAAAGTTTTTCATAACTTTTGTTGCCAGGCTTGGTCTCCTGCTTAGCAACATTTTACTGATTTTACTGATCTCTTCTGGATTTTTCTCTTCCTACCTTTTGGCACAATCAAATACATATTTAATCAATTATCACACATCTTTATTTTATATCAACTCAGCTTTCCTGAGGAAGCCTGAACTGATATAGACCTTGAATCTAGCACAAAATTATTCAAGTTTAGATTCCTTGAACAGGTTTCAGGCCTGTGTTAAAAGAGGTACTCTATTCATATGCAAGTACAGTGAGAAAATAAATCCAAATATCTTTATGAATATTAATTTAAATATACATATATGTATAGTAATGTATATAATATATATTCATATGTAAATATATAGGTAAACATTTAGGTATACACACGTATGTATACATTGTATATATGCATATAAATACACACATAAAATGTTGGCAGATGGTCTTCTCTGAGATATTCAGTACACTTCTCCTGGTTGAAGATATTTAGATGTATTTCATAGTTTACAGAGGGCAAGAAGTTCATTAAAACATAATTGCTTGGGGCTGGTATATAGCTCAGAGGTAGAGCACTTAAGGCACTGGGTTCAATCCCCAGTATCAAAACAAAACATAACAAACAAACAAACAAAAAAAGCATAATTGTTTTCCTGCGTCTTTTTTTTTTTTTAAAGGAAATACTGTGTCTTTGCCTTGCTTGTAAGAAAATAAGATTTCTCTCTCTTTTTTCTTTTTAGTACAATAAACCATATAGATTTTCTTTTCTTTTTCATTCTGTTCTCTGCCTTGCTTCTGCCTTTTTGCTCTGGTGGTTCTGAACCACAAAGCAAGTTCACCATTTAAAAAGCACCAACTGGAAAGGAAAAAAAATCTGCTCTGGGCCCACACATAAAATACTTGAAAGTAAAAAAAAAAAAATTAAAAAGGATAAGAGCTTTTCAATCAATTTAATAAAAAATTTAAGTTAATTAAAGGAAGACTCTATTTTTCCCTAGAAGGCGACACTGATCTTTATTATTAATGCATACCAGCGTTTCATAGCTGTGCATAATGATGGCCTGTAACATCGGGAGCAGTTTCATCTGGAGCCTAATTTGTTATAAAATCTTTTCTAGTATTCTTAAAGTGTGGCCTCTGCCACTGCCTCCCTTCTGCTCCTGGGCTGGTTCTGAACTCTGAGACAGTGTCTTCTCTTCTCCCATCACCTGAGAATTAATTTGCAAGATTGTTTTTTAGCTTTAAAGTAGTCTCACAACCTCCCCAAAAATTCATTTATAGGATTTTCACTTTGCTTTCATTTTTTTCCCTTTATGTTCTATTAATAGAAACTATTGTCAAAACATCATACACATGCAATCTTCTCCTCCGTAAGAATAGTCTTAGCAGAGAGCAAAGAGAAAGGAGATTAAAGGAAGCTGCATTGTAATTCAAATATTGCAGTTTGAGAAGATTAAAATATCTCCCTAGATAGGAGTATCAAGTTTAATTGAGTCATTCATTCCTACTTTCACGCATGTGGATAAATATGCATTGAGCACCTCCTATATGCCAGGCACTGTATTAGATACTGGTAAGACAAAGATGCTTAAGAAAGTACTACAGCCAAGGGGATTAATGCATCTAATACCTTGTGCTTGTTGTCCCAGATTCCATGAAGATAAAAGAAATTAAGTTACACAGTCTACTTTCAGGGATTATGGTTTCATGCAAACATAAAATTAGAGCTTATTATAGAACATTGTTCTTGTCTTTGTGTAGGTAAAAGGTTTCAAATGTGAACAGCTATGTGGGCAAAGAGTTTGGAGGAGAGTCCATGAAAGAGATATTAGTTCAAGAAGGATGAGCTAAAATTAGAGAACACTAATATTGGATAATATTTTGAGCTAGTTGAAAGAAAGAGCCACATGAATAACTGTGCATAAAAAAAGTGTCAAGTAAGAAATTTGCAGAAAATGTATGTGTTGTGATTTATTATTTGTAAAACATCAAAATCAAAACCCCTTGGGAAAACACAGATGGTTGAGCTGAATTTGGACAGGCAGCAAGGAGAACACAGCAGCATGGGAGACAGCAAGAGTTTTCAAAAACGATATAGTATTCAGGGACCGGGGAAAGAGTGAGCCATCTGCAGTGTACATGGAGTACCCATGTCAAGGGAGAAATAAGACCATGTAGTGACATTGCAAACCAAAAGTCAAGTCAATGGCAGTATCTTTGCCTACTGGGGGCCTACTTGGGGAGGCCCCAGCTCAGGTGCATCACAGACTGGGAGAGGCTTGGACCTAGACATCTTTCTACCTCCCTCATAAAGAAAATTCTTGGTGGGGGGAGGGAAAGCCCAGATAGCTGGAAGAAACCAATCCAGGTGACGGAGTTTCTATCACCTATGGTCATAGATAATAGGAAGTTACCCAGAGATTAAACAAAAAGGAGTATAAATGTAATATGCAAAAGTCCAGATAACTTATTTATATTTTCTGGTAAAAAACGTAAAAGAGAAAAAAATATATAAAAAAGTTAGATTTCATGCTCAGACAGAAATAGGAAAAAGAGTCACCTTCCTAGCTGACCAGTCACACTATTTCTAGTCTGGGTAAGTGGAAGAAAATAAGGTATATAAAAATGGTGAGCAAGTGACAATCAGTAGATTTGCCTATGCTATCCAGCAAATGGAGTGGGCCTTCCTCAAGGCTTAGGTGGGGATATTAGGGGGAGAGAACACTGGACCTCTTCCCCTCCTGCTCTGTTTTCCAGCTTATCTTATGGGAAAAAGATCTAGTTAGAAAGCAGGAAATTGAATAATTTAAATCAGTACTTTTCTCCGTGCCATTTCATTGGTAACTTAGCCCCATGTTCTTGAATTTGTCCAGCCCTCAGTGATTCTGCCATGAAGATGGAGGGTAAGAAGAGTGGAAGGATTTAAACAGTAAGGATTATTTAGCCCACAAACTCCTGCTAAAGGCTGATAATGCAGAGGCATTGCTTGTTGCCTGTGAGTTAGTTCGTAAAGTGAGTGCAATAGGGGAAAAATATATATAATCAAAATGACCCTTTATGTGATGTATAGCATAAACTAAGAAAAGATTTTAAAAATAAAGAATGAAAACACAAATGGCTCTCTTGAACTGTCCAGGTATAGGGTACAAACAGGCCCAGATGGGACCAGCAACTGTGCTCCATGAGACCAATTAGGGTCTCACTTTCTTACATCTTGCATCTCTTCTTGATCAAGGCAGGATCGCAGAGCATAGGAAAAGAAAAAAAAAACATTCTTTCCACAAGTAACACACAATTCAATTCCTCAGTTCAGTTTTCATATAACTGAAGAGAGATGCATCACATGGCTACATTAACTTGCAGCGGGTAGTGGAAAATGTAGCCTTTAGCTGATTGACCATGACCACCCTAAGGGGAGAGCCAGGAAGAAGAAAAGCCCTAGGTTCATAGGTTCTTTTTCTATGGGATAAGAAATGATGAATTTTGAGGAAAACTAGCCTTTTACCGCCAGTCTGCTTTACATAGTCAACTAAGCTTGTGCTCTCATTTTGAAACATATTTACCTTGATCACAAGAGAACCAAGGTCTCATTCAGCTACAGCAGCATTTCAAAGCCCAGATCTGCAGGTGGCTCATCATGAAGCTCAGCTGTGGTTTCGTTTGCTTCAATGGTGTATAAACTAATAGACAGATTATATGTTTTTCATCCACACCAGAAAATCATGGTGACTTCAAGATACACTTGCACTGGAAAAAGGAGAACAATGGAAAACACAAAAATCAGTGATCCAATGTAATTAGAAAATCCTACCAGGTAGGCCTTGTTAACATTCCTCAGGTGAAAGTGAAGTTCCTTCACTGGGCAATTTCTTCATCCATCCTGGTTAAGGAGTCCTGGTTTCACCTTCTAAATGGTTCCTCTCTTCTGTTACCTTTGGAACCACAGCTAAAGAGGATCAACAAAAGTATTCCATTTTTGCACTTGCCTAGTTCTGTACATGTTAAAGACACAGAACAGGATTTACTTCAAGGATTGAAAAATCACAACATTGGTTAACTCATCGGGGAGTCTTTGGATGTAAGACTTCCTTAGACTGCAAGCATTCCATCTATTTACTTCCCCTCAACTCCAGGTACAAGTAATCGCATTTGAAACTTTATTCTAGACACATCTGAAGCCTCTGCATTTGATTTTATGTGTTGCCTTCTGAGCTTGAATTCTCTCTTTATCCTCAATTTGATGATGGCTTCTTGAGATCATCTGAAACAGCAAGCAACCTTGACTGCAAGGGCATCATCCCTTGTCTTTATTTGAACTGATTCCCATATCATGACTGACAACTATAAATTAGAAATAAACCTGGAATCATATCACTGGCTGTTTTGGCTATGAAGAAAGAGATGTTTCCTTCTAAATGTCCCTAAAATCTGGATTCATTTTTAATTTAAGCTTAAGAACTCCAGGGAAATGAGGAATTTATCTTTCTTTTTTCCCACATATCTGCTCATTACTGCTCCACTTTCTCTTACAAGATTTTTTTTTAGAAGCACCAAGGAACACCCATCCTGCAACATCATTTTGAATTTTTGTAGCCAGTTTATGTAGAATAATTTTTAATAACTCATACTATGTCTTAAAAGTTGTGACTAAATGTTTGGACACTAGCTTAACAAGCTGTGCTATCTCTGTTTTTGACACCAAGTACCAAAATGTTATGAAAAGCCCAAACATTTTTAGTTTTTTGCTATGGCCATCTGCTCTTTCAGGTTACAACAATTTTATTAATTACATTATGGCTAAGCTGCCAAAATGAAGAGAGACAACAATATAGTAACTGTAGTAAGACCTAATGATTTATTTTCCCTTGGTACAATCAGTTTTATGTCTATGTCTAAATAGTATTCTACATATATGATACATGGATAGGTGCATAGTAACATACAGTGAAAAATTGAGTGCCTGTCTCACTGTAATTTTAATTTGTAGGAGAGAACTGCAAACAATAGACAGAGTCTATATTATATAATTTTTGCAAGTTAAATGGTGGTATATGATATAGCTCTATCAGATGATTATTCTTATGGGAAATAAATGACTAATATTCCTTCATAGGAAAATCTTCACACAGAATTTTGCTTCTCTTTGGTTTTAAGAAGCCCAATTCTAAGGTAAAAATACATGCTACATCATATATGGGGATCATTGAGCTTCATAAGTCTAAAATTATTTGATTTGGGGACATCTTTAGTAATTATTTCTTCAAGTAAAGTTTTGCTGCCCAATACTCTCTTTTCCCTTGGTTCATCAATTATATAAGTTTTAGAGTGTTAAAAATATTCTTTCATACATCTCTGAAGCTCTGTTAATTTTTTAACATTAGTTCTCCCTATTCAGGTTAGATCATTTCCACTATCCTCACATTTACTGAATTCCTTCTGTCCTCTCCATTCTTCTAAGTCCATTTTGTTTTACTAATTTTCTTTGTGTATTTCAGATATTTATTTTCATACGTAGAACTTCAATGCTGAGATTTTTTATCTGTTATTTCATGAGGAGCATATTTTGGTTTATTTCCTTGTGTGTAGTTTAGGAAACAGCTTTACGATTTTTGTCTGCTAATTCCAACATTTAGGTCATCTGGAATTTTGTCTCCACTCATCTTCTTTCCTCTTTAAAATTGGTTCAGCTATTTGGCTAGGCCAAGTGCACTGATGTTTATAATTATAATTGACATAATATCTCTATTTCATTTCATGTGAAATACTTTTAAATCATATCCTGGACATCTTGAATGAATGTTGTAGATAATTCTGAATTTGGTTATGTTCTTTTTTGCATATTGAGTTTAAAGGCTAGCAGTTAACTTGGCTGAATGGACAATGTAAACTCTTGTCTCCTCTGTGATTGATGTTCTGTTCCCAGGATTATTCCTTGAACTTTAGCTGCACTCTTGGCATTCACTTGAATATATATGTTACTCAGATGTCATCCAGAGATTTGGGCAGAGTTGAGTCTCAGAATTCAGGGACTTCTGTTTTTGTTTTTGGCTTTCTAGGATTTCTTCCTCGCTTTCCATTGGTTTTAGTTGCCCTCCACTAGAACTGTTCTACTTCTTCAGACCAGTAACATTGAAGACGTATGGTTGGACTTTTACATACTTGATGTGGCATGCAATCTGGGACTTGTCTTTAGGAAAATAAGCCCTGAAAATGGAATATTCATTCAGAAATATTTCCTTGTATTCCAAGTGTCAACTCTTGTCTTAGTATCTGCCTCTCTTATTCACTGCTGAGTGCCTTTGCGTAGTCATTTTGGATGTTTTGTCTAGTCAATGGCTGTTTTCTCTTAAAGGTTTGGTTCAATAGTGGAGATTTGCTATTACTGAAAGTAATTCCCACATATCAACTCACAAAGCTTGCATATAAGATAATGGCTACTTTGCTTAGACTGTCACTCAAATCTGTACAATCTGGCCTTAATTTTACTTTTAACTCTTATTTTCTTCTCCCTCCTTATATAACTGCCCCTTGCACACATTGCAGTCTCATTAATTTACTGAGCAAGTGGTTCTTGAGTACCTCTATGTATCAGACAGCTGAGAAGAGAAAGGATTGCTCTTGCTCTCTTGGAGCTGACAGCTCAGCATGGAAGACTTCCAAAAGTGCTATTCACTACTGCTTTCGGTCTTTTTTCCTCCTCCATTGCCACTCTCTGTTTTAATTTCCTCGATTATTATTTTCTTTTGCTTATATCTATCAATACCATTCATTCCCAAATTCCATTTCATCACATTCTATAGGAACCACATTAATTACATTGTTTTTCTTTCACTGCGGAAACTAAAGAATACCCTAGATTCACTGCAATTTTCTTTGTGTTATGTTGTTTGCTTCAATGTTGACCTATAAAAATGCTTAGTGAATGAATTAATGCTCTTAAATTTATATATAAATCCTATAATCATGATTATAGAATTTATAATTTGCCATAACATTTAGTAAGTTCACAAGTTAATTGGTGATAGAGCACGTGATTACAATAAAGGCTGTAAGATTTCCATCTACAAATGAAAACTAGACTTTACAGTAACTTTCAAAGCATTTTGAGCTTTTAGGCATTAAAATAATTTACATACATCTTTTCATACTAATATGATTGTCAGCATAGCAAGAATAGAATTACCAGCATTCCATATTGATATTTAACTGTTAATTAAATAGTTTGGATAACTATATCATGATATTTGAAATGCTTTTGCAATAATTTTTATGTTCTTTCTACCCAAGAATAAATTAAGAGAATACGAAGATCATGAAAATGCATACTCTTTATTTTGACCATTTCCATTTATCAATGAATGTATTTTCCCACTTGCCAGTCCCAAGAGTAGCCACAGTGGTAAGTGGTCCAATAGGAGCCATTCATATCAAATAGAGTGGCTTATTTCCAATCAGGGGGCAAAGAACAGTTTTTGATACTTGAAACCATAAGTCTTAGAATTTATTGCATATGCATTACTGAATATCTTTTATGAAAAGGACACACATATGTACATTTTCTGATAAAAGCTGTATCACTCTTATCTATCCTGTGGGATTTTACATCTTCATCTACAAATCAGAATGCTGACAAAGGCTTCCATACCACAGCTGACTGCAAAATGACATGGGTGAAATGTAATTTACATAATGAAATGCCAAGAATTTCAACTTCAGAATAGTATGTGACTAACAAAGCGAAGTATAATCAGAACTTCCCTAAAATGTCCAAAGCCTGTGACAGTCACTGATGATTCATTGTAATGCAAAAGTAATGACATCTAGCTAGTGGACTATCAAAATCTTTAGTTTCTTGAGAATGAGTTTGTATCATATTTTTGATTTATCCTTGCACATTATGGAATCCTGGGAGCACATGGGCAGGAATGTCATTCATTATGCCCAAAATAAAAGTTTATCTTCCACCTCTTCCGATTATCCATGCGCATACTGTAGCAATTGCTATATAATTTTATAATATCCTCTGTTTCTGTTTTTGCCTCCCCACCACAAACCCAAAAGTGAATGTTCTATTTGATGCTGAGAGCCATAGCCAAGTAGGAATGATGCATGGCATTTTTGGTTGAAAGGTGACGCCAGCATGCCATTGAGATGATATGATTATGTTAAGATCTGTTTTCAAATGGATATTAGACCCCTGCTGTCCGCCTCGGCCTGCTACTTTGGAGCTCTAGGAGAGTTCCCATTGGTTGGGGAAGTGTGGTAGGAGGAATTTCCAGAGGAGAGATTTGTCTGTTGGTGTAGTGTGGCCCAGGAGAACGCTGCGTGTGTGGTTCGGCATATTTGTGCATGGCATTGGCGGGAGTTTCAGAAAGAAAGTTTGTTCCTGCTTGAGTGGCTCGTGATTTTGTGCCCAGCCAGACTGCGGCAATTTTACAGTACTGATTTTTCCTAGAGGGAATGGAAAACATTGTAGAAATGAGGATGAGATCATATATTTTATCACTTCAATACAATGATTCTTCTGTATTTTTCAGGCAAATTATGTATAATATGTATATACACAATGCATGCATTTGTATGCTCACTAGAGCACATACTTGTATGTGTTTATGTACACATATATATCAATGTATACATATCACATGTCATCTGCTTGCTTAGTTGGTGTACTCTTGTGCAACTTGCTTTTTTTTTTTTTTTTTTTTGCTTTTTTGGTATTTTGAGATTCAACCACATTAGTACCTTTGACCCTAGTTCATTACCAGGGAAATAGTATTCTGTTCTGTAAACACAGCACATATCTTCCCATTCTTTTCCTGATGAATTCACATTCACATTGTTTCAGTTCTATGATTTTATAAGCAAAACTTCTCTGAAAAATCTCTTCAGGTCTCCTGGTAGATATATGTCAGAATTTTTCTAGGACAAAGAAAATTGTTAGGTGATAAAAATACAAGTGTTTTCCACTTTTCTAAATATTCAGCGGTCATTTCTCAAAGTGCTTAAGCCAATATCACCATCAAGGGGTAGGGGTTTCTTCTCTTGTTAACACTATATATTGTCAGATTTCTTAATTTTTTCTGAACATGATGGGTATAAAAATGTTTCTTATTAAATGTTCATCTTATTTCTCTGATTCAAATTAATGATATTGAACATATTTTTATATTGCTATAGTTCATTTGTGTTTCCTCCTCAGTGAGTTGTTGGTATAAATCTCTGTCCAAATTTCTATTAATTTGGTTTTTTTTTTTTTCAGTAAAATATTATTTCCCCCCAAAAAGAAAATTCCAAAAGAAAAAGTTTGAAAAAATGTCTCATCCATGAATAAAACTGAGACCTTTTAATGTGAACTTGAACATGGACAGATGATAACTTATACTTTGGATAGATGAAAACAAAAATTCTCAGGTGAAGTTCATTCTTCTATCATAATAGTGTTTGGGATCTTGTGAAGTTATCTATTGAACATTGAGAGGGGTTTCTCTCCTGCTAGTAATTGTATCACAGAGGTTGTCTTGATTGTGGAAGTCTGTGGTCTGCAGTGGATTCTTCTACAGCCATGCAGGAATGACTGATGTGTCCAGAGATTGCATGATAAAGGGCCCGAATCCAAATCTTACCCACTTTATCTTTTCTCAGTGATTATAGAACAAGGCTGCTGTCCACACCCCACTGGCTCTTCTAAGCAGATGTGCACAGGTGGCCTACAATCTCAAGTGCTCTTCCATAAATAAAGTTTATTAGGGGATTAAGTGATCACTTGTCAGCCTTGAAAGAAGTTGATTGGACTCCTGAGCCTGGCTGCTTGAGGATCTCAGATGCCCCTGGCATCACCTGGTCCATGGAATCTTTTTTTTTTTTTTCAAGATCTGTCTGTGCCTCAGAACTTTTAAAGATTTCTGAGCATTTTTTTAAAAACAAAATACGTAGTGCATAAGCAATGTAATGTGTTAGATTATGTAGGTCATAAAAAAGCATTCAGGTTTTCCTTCCTCAAAATATAGAAAACAGATGTGTTTCTGAAGCTGCTCAGAAGAAGGTGTAAGGAAGGAAAAATCATATTTTGTACCCAAGAAAATGAAAGAAATGTATTTTTTGGCTAGGGTCATAATGTGCATGCAGACTCACCTCCACACCTGGATATGGCCATTTGTCAACTTAAAAATGGGGAAAAGTGAGTGATCCATTTGAGTGTAAGTTGTCTGTGCCTGATATTTGTGGTCACATTGAGACGTCTATTAAAAACTAATGATAATAATAATGAGGCAGAACCCCTTTCAATAGATTGAGGTTTCATCTTATTGAGTGCAGTTGAGATGACTGAGTCCCCATCTGTGGATTTTATAGATCATATTACAGTGGGGGAATCAAGTTAATTTATTTGAGTCTCAATTTCCTGATGTGCAGCCTGGAGATGCTGCCATACTTCTTGGGCTCAAACACTAGTCTTATGAGCAAGTATAGTTTAATATCATCATTTTAGCAATGAAAAAAATTACTAACACCCAGGGAAATTTCCTGTTTTTTACATAGATATACAGCCAATAAGTGAAATTGTATTCAACCTAGACCCTAAGTTCAATGATATTTCCTCCAGATACAGCAAAGTCTGTTCATCAAATGAGGAAAAGAGTATGAATGTGATTTGAAAAAAATAGCCTGCTGTATGTTATATGTCTTAAAGTATTAATTCTTAAACAGAGAGAAAAGGGGACTTGTATTTGGTTTCATTTGTCTGTCAATCAATTAAAAGTAAACTGCACACTCTACCTACATGCAAATCATTGTGCCAGGTGCTCAAAATGCAGAGCGGGGTTCTCTGATCTTGGCACTGCTGACACTTCATGCTGGATAATTTGTTGTGAGGATTTTCCTGTTTATTATAGGATATTGAGCAGCAGGGGGACCCTATCCTCAAGATGTCAGTGGTACATCTCCCATCCTCCAGTTGTGACAAACAAAAATATCTCCTGATATTTTCAAATGACTGCAAGGGCAAAATGCATCCCAATCTCACAGGTGAGAAGCACCAAGATGGTGACAGTGGAGGGTGGCCTTTGTTCTCTACAGAATGAGCACAGTATGTCTGCATACTGTAGGATGAACCAGAGGGAGAAACCAGAAGTCACATGGGCTCCTGGAAAGGATTGGGGAGTCATAATAGCTGAACCCTATTAGCACTAAGACTGCTTCCAATTTGCCATCATTTTATATGCATTAAAACATAAATATAATATTAATAAAATGACACTTGCTCAAAGAATTAGGCATAGTTATTTCTCCCATCCTAGAAATCAGAAAACTGAGGTACAGAGGGTTCTAAGCAATACAGGCAGCTAGGAAGTGGCAGAGCTGAGCGTTGGGCATAGGAAACCTGTCTCCAAATTCATTTTCTTTACCAGGTTTCTCTACTACCCCTAAGGAAAAAAACAGGGACTCTGCTCTACTTGTAAGCCTTCTGCAGAGAGACTGGTCACCTGATACTTCAGTCATATATACTGGTGCAAATTTCTGTGTCTTCTACAATTCAGAAATCCATAACATAAGTTTTTGAAGACACAAGTAGAAGACAGGTAGAAATTTTGAGGGGATTTTATCTAGGTGAATATAATTCAAGTGCTTACTATTTCCCAAGAGCTCTGGTCCATGATTCATGTATATTTTTAGGGTACACTGATAGCCCAATAGCATCAATCTTTTTATCACTATTAATGACGAGGAAATAGATAGAAATCATGAGAATTCAAGGTCTCATTCAAAGAGCCAGGCTGAGGACATAATTGACCAGATCCTTGGAGTCCAAGATTGTTCCTGTTCCTTGCACAAATAGAAAATTTGTGTCTGACAAGTCCACAAAAAAGAAATATAAAGAAAAATGAGCTCAGGGTCTTGCCAAAGACCTGATAATAAATTCAAATACAGTAAAATTTACTGAGACTCATGTCACCTCCTATACACAATGGCTTTCTTTATCATTCCCCAAATTAGATATTGGTCATTTCAGGGAAATCCTGTGTTGTCTTTCAGGGGTCAAGGATTCAACAGTGTCTCCAGGGCTTTTTATTCCAAATCAGCTGTTCCATGGGACACTGGACTTCCTGCCCAGAAGGTACACTATGTTCTGATGCTTACAAAAAAGAGTTAAGCAGCAGCTTCACAGATGGGCTGGCATCTGACACAGACAAACATGGTCTTAGATGGATCTATGGTTCTTTGACTCCTCACAGATGTAAAGCTTGGCCCACATACAGAATCTAACTTTTCATTAAAATGTGTTATTGTGGTGATGTCCATCACAGAACTCCTCCAACAAATCTCAACTTGTCTTAGCCTTGAGCGGGGAATGATGATAAGCTAGATGTGGAGTAACCAAGTGTCCTGGTTGCCCAGACCCATGGGAGTTCCCTGGACATGGAATTCTTAATACTAAAACTAAGACTGTCCCAAGCAAAATAGAACTAATTTGTCACTATAACTGTATGTAAGAGAGAAAGATTAGCATGGCATACATACAGCAAGTGTCAAAGGAAGAGTTTCTTGCTACAGTGTACCTTACTTTGTGAACATAGAAGAACCCTATTTGGATAAAGAACAACTCACAGAGTGACTTAGTGCTGCAAGGTGAATAAATACAATGATCCAGCTTCCCTCTACTATATTTTAATTTGCAGAGACCCTTTTGAAAAAAAAAATGCATACCATTTTTATTGATCCCTTCCAATTGACTGCCAAAATGTTATTTTCCCCAAGTTTAATGTGAACAAAAACAACTACAAAAACAAAACTGAGGACAAACTCAAGAGGGCATTTTAAATTGGGGCTCAGAGAGATTTATTACCCATCTTATCATCTCCTTTTAACAGACCAGACACCAAGGCAGAGAAATCAGAAGAGACTTTCCCCAAATCATCCTGCTGACCAGGCTTTGTTAGGGTTCCTGGGTGAGAAGGGATCTTATCAGAGGAAGTTGCTTTCTTGGATAAGTCAGCATTTTATCAAGCATTGAAGCTGCAGTTGGACTATGATTCAAGTTGATTTATGTAACAGGATTCTGTTTTGTTTGCTTGAGTTGGCAAAGTTTCTCTTTGAGGACTGGGGAATATCAGCAGCTTCAGCATGAGGCCCGTTGACACAGGAAGGATGACAAGAAGGAGCCGCTGGTTGTCAGCCGGTGACAGTGCCTTCGGGTGGCCACTGCATCCTAAACACAGCCCTAGGAGAGCTGACATCTCCCTGAAGAGATGCCAAAATATTCCCATACCAATATGGAATATTGAGCCTTTGTTAAGTAGCTTACAGTTTCTGCTTGGGCAAATACTGTGCACTGCTGTGAAGACACCCACCGTGCCTTGAAAGAGAGGCAGAGAGATCAGCCAAAGAAGAAGCTGTTTTGGGGAATCCTCACTCCAGTGGAGAAGTCACCTATCCCCCTCTCCCAACTGGGAAACAGAGCTTGAAGAAGCAGGCGATGCCTTTGTGAGTGTGTGTGCGTGTGTGTGTGTGTGTGTGTGTAATGTGCTCCTGTGTAAATCCACATTTAACACACATTAATATTCTTAAGAAATAATAACTTCCTTGATTTTTGAAGAAAAAATTTAAGTGGAATTAACTTGTCGACATGAAGCCATTAGTGGCTATAATTTATTTCAAATTCTTCAAAGTATTGGGGGTAGGGAGGAGCCCTTGGCCAATAATTTGTAATGTTCTGTACCCAGTTAATGACCTTTTACATATGGACTTGAGCAGACCCTGCAGTTACAATATATCTATAGCATTCCAGAAGGTTGGGCCTAATTGATATCATTAGAGACCCAGTCCCTTCGCACATGGCCTTGGAGATGTTCGTGTTACCAAGAAAGCTGCTTTTGATTTATTTTGCTTTTCTTCTTCATTCTTTACCTCCTTTCTCTCTTCCTTTCTCAAGTTCTGCTCAAAGGCCAAACTTGTGAAGGTTAAAAACCCACAATCCAACTGTGGAGTTGGAACACGGGCTTGCAAATCTGTTTCTAAAGCCAGGACATCTAACGAGATGCCCTTGGCATGTCTAACAGGTACAGAATCTTCTTTTCTCAAAAAAAAAAAAAAGAGAGAGAGAGAGAGAGAGAGAGAGAGAGAGGTGTGGGGGTGGGGGAATCTATGTGTTAGACACAAGAAAACGTTTCAGTCACTTTTCAGATGTTTCTTGTTCCCATTGGAAGAAAAGTATCTTCTTGCTCCAGCTGTAGCAGTAAACTGAAGGTCTCTAAATGATCTTATAAAACTTTTTTCTGTTCAAGTTCAGGTTCCCTGGCCTCTCAGCTCTAATACAAGTTTCATTCTCTGCCTTCAACTCACAAGAGAACTTTTATATGTAGTGTACGATTCCTGTAAAGACTTTAAGTTTGACTTCTTTTTATTTAAGCTAAAACAATCCAATAAATATGTTCAAATTGATTATGGTAAGTAAGCTTATGTGTTTTAGATTATTTTCAAATCTCTCCATCTGTCAAGAAAAATGATTCTGAAAGCCACCAGCCAGAGATCATGAATTACAGTTGATTCTGGCAAAACCCAATGTTCAAATGTGCCATCAAATAATACAAATTCATTTCTTTAGTGTTTTAATTTGCATCAATTTGATGTCATTCAAAACAAATGCATTGTTCTTTGATATTTCATTGGAATTAAAATATGAAAAAAATCATATATTATATATCCTTGAGTTTTAAGTAACATGTTTGTAGAGTACAAGATAGATTACAAAACAATTCTATAGCTCTTACTTAATTGATGCTTAAAACCATGAAAAGCACACATTATTCTTGTGCTTTAGATAAGGAAATTGATTTTTAAAGTGGTGAAATAGTTCATTTAAGTCTACCCTTTTGGGGTAGAACAGTTGCAAGTATGCTTACCCTATAACTTCTAGTTCAGAGCTATGTTTATTACCAAGAGTCACCTGTGTTTGGAGATGGACGAAAATCACAATAGTACTTGCAATGCTCTGTAAAATTTACATCACTAAGTTATCTTCTTCCTTGTTCTGCTTAGGATTTGTGATATTTCTTATTCTTCTGAAATCAAATTTTCTATGTTAAGTTTTGTTTGTTTCCTCTCCTGACTTTCTGACAATCTTCCTTTGGCCTGAAAAATTCCACTCAATATTATCAGTATTTGCTCTGTGCAAAAAAATAAGGTTACATTCTCAAATTAGTAAGCACAGTTCTGTATTGCAGGACTTTTAAGGGTCATTGTTGTGGATTGGATATCAGGTCTCTCCATAAAGCTCCTACATTAATGAAGGAATGTTGGAAGGTGAAATGATTAGATTATCAGAGTTGTAGCCTATCCTATTTTGAATGGACTGACTGGAGGATAATTGTAGGCAGGAGAGACATGGCTGGAGAAGATGGGTCACTCTGGATGTACCCTGGAAGGGTGCACATGCCTTGTGGCCCCTTCTCTTCCTCTGTGCTTCCAGGTCACCTGGAGTTGAGTAGTACTTCTCCAGCATACTCTGCTTCTCCTTGGGCCCTGAGCAGTGGACTTAGTTGACCATGGAATTAACCACTGAAACCTCTGAAACCCCTGAGCTAAAATAAACTTACTCTCCTCTAAGTTGTTCTGTTCAGGTATTTTAGGAACAGCAAGGAAAAGCTGAATAACATGCTATTTTTCAGGGAAGTTTCAGGAAAGAGAATCTCTATCTTCCAACATGATACTTCAGGCACGTCTGGTCTCCTTGGGCTTTTGACAGGGAAATTTCTAGTCCATATTATAATCCTATGTAAATTAAAAAATTAAATTAGAGTTTACCCTTAGGGTAAACTCACCCCTTTACTGCACTGTTGAGTAGGCTCAGGTTGGATTTCAGCTTCCACTACCCGCCTTATCTGTTCTCCTAGTGCAGTGATCCCTGTACCAATGCACAGGGAGCACTGAGTGTATAGAACCCACCCCTCCACTTCCTCCTACCTCCATCTAATATGATATGTCATGATCAGTCAGAGAAGATAGCACAGTTAGGAATCATTATCACCTAATACATTTTCTTGGGCACAGGGAGTTCTTGCATCAATTTCCCCCTAGGGTGCAGAGTATAACTATAAATTTCTCTGGGAGCCTTCAATTCCTTTGTTACGATGCTACATCCCCTTTCAACCCCATCAATCGCATTTGCTTGTTTGCTAGAATTCTCCTCTTTGTTCATCGGGTTCCCCTCATCCTACCTCTTTCAGCATATGCCTGCTGACCCTCACAACCCCACACATATGTAAGGTTCAAAGAGTTCCCCAGCCATGATCAACAGTAAATAAATCCCAGAAGCAGCATCCTTATTTTATTTCCCCCATCAGTCTCCCCTGCCTTTATGGTACTCTCACTCGAAGCGAAAAGAATCCTGATGTTGTTGGGAAACCAGATGAATGAGTTCAGTTAGCAGAGACATAAAGCTTGAGCTGTTTCTTTGGGGAAATCTGAGGGCTAAAGTGCAAAGTACAGTAGACTCTCTTCTAAGGGAGGGAGGGGCACATTCCTTTGCTATAAAAGGTATTGTCGAGAATTAATCAAAATGAAACACAGATTTTTCTTTCTCCTGGGGAAAGAATAGATTTTGATGTCAGGCAGAATTGAGACTAAGTCTCAGTCTGGCTCCATTTGAACTGAGCAAACTTGGGGCAAGTTATTGTCCATGGAAACTCAGTTTCCTCTTCCGTCAAATGGGATGGACAGTGCCTCCCTTTGGGCTTATTGTGAGAGGAAGTGGACAGAGGGTCTGTTCAGGGGATGTGAAAGACCTTTTCCCTTTCCATCCTGAGTCTCCTGCTTTTCTCTTTTACTTTCCCCCATTTGTTTTTCCCTCATCCTCCAAGACACCTCTTTCCCTAGCTTTTCTTTTTCTTTTCTTCTTACACCTTCCCCCAAAGAAAGCTGTATCTTTTTTCCACCTTTTACCATTTCGCCTTGCTCCTTAGAAGCTTTTCTTTTGCAGGATGATGTCACAGCCCTTCCCCTCCTGTGAATAGAACCATTTTAATCAAGATAAAACCGCCACAGGATCCTGGAGAAGGTCACCTGGAGCCATGATGTGTAGTACCAGTCCCACAAAGAAACCGTCCTTCATGAAGAAGTTTTGAATTGAAAAGAATGTTTCTATTCACGACATTTTTCTAACTTAACAAGGTGAAGTTAAAAGATTCGCTCCTGAACTCAAGGAGCATCAAACTTTACATATTTTGCTTCACTATAACCCTACTAAGGTGAACGATTCCCAGATAAAGGCTTTCATGGCCATTTCAAGGGATATAACCTGCAACTGATCAAGGATCCTAAAGCAGGGGATGGAGCTTATTTAGGATAGTTTCTTCCTGGAGGTCATCATTCCTGGGTCAGTAAGGAGGCCTTATGTCAAATAGCTTTATACTGATTAAAAGAAAATAAGCTTTCCCCCCTCTACTCTAGCCTTCATCCAAAACCCTTTTGAGGCTAACTTAAATCTTTCAGGTGAACAAATTCTGTATGTTTTCAAAGCATTACAAATATCATTTTAAATATATACGTGTGTGTGTGTGTGTGTGTGTGTGTGTGTGCATGCAGAGATCTTGATTGTCTGGACATTATTATTATTTATATCATCTCTGAGTAAAATGAAATTGGATCAGGGTTGAGCTAGAAGAGATTGTTTATCATTTCCATTTCTACCTCACTCCTAGTGTCTCCTCTTCTCTTTCTGCCCTAGTTCCCTATTCCTTTTCAGGCACAGGGAACACTCTGAATTGCAGTGTGTACCTCTGACAATGCCACAGTAAAACAGAATTGCCTTGCCAAGAGCCCACCTCTTCCTGTGAATTCATATGTCAATCCAGCTAAATTGTTAAATTCCACTCTCCTTATTCAAGAACCCTTTATTCAAATGTATTTATAAAGTAAACAGCAAAACCACCCACTGTCAGATGCTCACACATATGCATACTTACACACCTCAACATCCCAGGCCGACCTGACAGTATGCATGGCTGCTGTATTTTAGGTTATTTGAAATGCAATAATTAGCGCCTGTTAAGAGTGGGGGGCGCGGGCAGGCATCACTACCTTGCCACAAATTACTGGAATCAGTATGTCCTGTTTTTCAAGACTCAGTGCTGCAAGGAATATCCCTGCTACAAGTTAATATGATGTGGCTGTCACTATAGCACTTTCAAGTACTATGATATCAACAAATGGCTGCTGGGTTTTGGTTAGCGACTAAAAGGCTCAGGGGTCATTCCAGTTGAACTGGGCTGACTGGGCTGCGCAAAATAACCACACAAGAGATGCAAATACCTTTTTCTTTGGGGTCTCTGTGACGGCTTCTCTGACCTAAGGGTCCACAGGAAGAGAGAAAGAGAGAGCACCCACTGATGCACTTACCCCTTTTATTGAGGAGAAGCTATTCAAATGAGGCAAGGGGTCAGGTTTCAAAGGGCTGAGTCTATCTTCATGATATCCACTGTCAGCAGGTTGACTGACACCTGGGTAGGCCACACCCAAGGACACAGTAAGAGAAGAGGACACACACAAGGCACTTCCATGGAAGATTCTATCCTAAACAGGGCAAGGGGTTATATTACAAAGGAACAGGTGAGCATAGCTCCACCCATGGGGGAGTAGCAAGACACACCCATGCACAAGACACCGACCCTCGAACCCACGAAGGGTGGGGAAAGCTCTGCCACATCTGTGACTGAGCACCTCAGCACCTAGCCGGGGAGTGTGACTCAGTCATGTAAAAGGTTAGTCTCCCACAAATGACTTTTAGTCTTTCAAGCAGGGAGACAATCTTCATCATGTAATTTCTTCAGGGTGGTATACTAGGGTATATTCTACCTCAATTTTAATTATTCAATTCCTGATTTGAGGGGTTTATATCTCTTTTACCAGTTTAAGTTGGTTGGTTGTTTGCAGATTGGAATGCAGAGAAAAACATATCCATTGGTCAGGATTAAGTCACTGCATAGATATTCATTTGGTTTCGCGTGGTCAACTATGCAAACTTTAATCCTCTAACGTGTCTACTGTGATTGAGGTATCATTCTAACTTTTTACTTAAGAAAACAGCATTCAGATTGACATTTCCCAATGCAGAAAATAATTCGATGGAGGTTTTGGTTCCTTAGCATCTACCCAGTTTTTACCTTTAGATTCACAGTGGAGTTTTATAAATATAAAAATGTACTAAAATAATATACTCTTGACAGATAGTTAACCCAATCCTGGAATCTTAACAGCACAATTTAAATTGACAGCAGTGGGAATTCTTTATACACTAGAGTCAATTAAAATTATGAAAGTGGACCCAGGGTAGGTTCAGGGGCATTAACATTTGGAAACACTTTGACATTTGCAATAGAGTGGGCCAGGCATTCCCTTTAGGACACCTCTGAGTTCATCATTTCAACTTGCCCCTTTTTTTTCTCCTGATTTCAAAATAAGGAGCTCACTGCCTTCCCTGTGTCTTGCAGGGCTGATTAACAAGCTAATGGACCATCTTCTCATGTTTTCAGTTTTCTCAAATTTCAGAAAAAGTAGAAGACTTGGATTGTCCATTGCTCTCCAAAAGTCACTTATTTCTGAGTTTTTCACTCTTTCACTTTAAAAAAACCTTCATATTTTTATATGTCCCTTCTCTGTTGTTGAAAAAAATGAATACCTATGTTAGCCCTCTATCCCTGACAAAGGTCTCATTTATCACTCTGTACAGCACTTGGCCTCCAGTCCTCCCAGCTCCTTAGCTGGAGCCTGGCCCAGTGTCAGGCCACTGAGACATCCCATCTGCAGCCACAGGTCTCTTTGCTTCCTCTGGTTTGTGAAGGAAAGAACCATCGTCTACCAACTGCTCCAAGGTTTTACCTGTGGGTTTCTCATGGTGACTCCACAGCTTCTCAGTCTCATGTATACAAATGATTCCACATTATCACCAATTATATATTTAAATCAAAGGATAGACAAAGTTTTTTTTTCCCTTCATTTTTATTCCTTGACACTAATTAAATTCAGTATTATCAGATCAGACAAAGATTTGGAATATTCAGAGATGTTTTCAGAGAATGAGTATAAAGGGAAATACCAGACCTTTATGTGTGTGTGTGTGTGTGTGTGTGTGTGTGTGTGACAGAGAGAGAGAGAGAGAGAGAGAGAGAGAGAGAGAGAGAGAGAGATATTTATTCTTCAGCAGATATTTATTTATTGAGTTCAGATGATTTTGGCCAGGCATATTGATAAGCATCACATAAAGAGGTAGTAAACAGCAAACAAGGTCTTGGATGTCCAGGACTTTAGAATTAGTTTTTAGCTAGGAATCCCTCTTACAACAGACTATTTTCCCAGTTGTAAGACAATGAATGAATTATGTCACTCAAACTTAGATCAGCTTAATTTCATCAGCAATTATAAAAAGAATTTTATGGTGATTTCCTGCAAAATGACTCATTGCCCTCTTAAGGCCAATAGAAATAGGGTCAAAATCTAGGGAAAAATAAAGGATGGAATAAGTAAAATCTAGTCTTCTGGAATGCATTGAATTAGTAGAGAAGCTACTGAGTCAGATAGAGTGTGCAATGTCTTCCTGCCATTGAGGAGCTGCCTGCACTCCTGTGTGTAACTGATAAGGTCCTCCTCTTGTTCCCTCTCTCTCTCTTCTTCTCTCTCTCTATCTATATCTACACATATATAACATATATTAAATATATAATACATAAAATATGTAATTTCTATATAAATTATATGTAATTATAAGTATATACAGTAATGAAATCATGTAGTATTAATTTAATTACATATAATATACAGTTATGCTCTAATTATAAAAACAATACTTGTTAGTAGAAATTTTGTAACCTTAAATACCTCTGAAGATAATCAACTACATGACCTGGCCTTTTCACTAAATAATGATAAATAAACAAACAAACTTAATGGCCCTGAAACTGACAGCTCAGAACCCGGCTACAGTGTTCCCTATTGAACATAAATATTTCCACAGAATGTCAACAATAATTAGACAAGATCACTGTGCAACTGTGGTAAAATATGACAAAAACAGTGTCCACTGTAATCATGTGTGAATAGAAGGAAAAGACATGGATGCCACACAGCTACAGAAAGGACTGAGCCTCCTCTTCTTTTGATTGAGGTCAGAGACTAGTACATCAGTAACAACTCCAGCCCTGCCTCCAAATTCCTGTTCCAAGAGAGCAACCAAGATAACAATTAATCAATCACTTCCTTAAATCCTTTGCAAAAATCATCCAGCAGAGGCCTGCACCCTCCCTTACTCCCATCCCAAACCCTTTTGCTGAGCTGTGTCTTGTGTGTACATTCCCATGCTGCAGAAAGCTTATAAAATTACCTTCAACAGATGATTATTGATGGGGCATTTAAGAAATATAAAAAAAATATATAACTTTTTTTTTAACAAAATAAGAATCAAGCTTAAGCATAATTTTAGAATTAATAATTCTCATCTTTGCAAAGATGATTTAGAATGCCTGCTTGGCGTTATATATGTTGATATTATTTCCTATTAAAATATATAAAATGTAGAAATTAAACAAAAACTTTATGCTTGACAATTTTTGAAGTATGCCACAATATTATTATAACTTTTGATTATGTTGCATTCCACAAGTTAAGTTACTTAGTATTTTGCTCATTTTAAAAATGAATTAAATTTAGGGAAGAAAATTGACAACATAGCAGTAATTGACAAAGCTAGGACTTCTTTCCATGTAATTTCATTTTGTTTATGATATGCACATTAATATCTTTTAGTTTTAAAAATTCTCCAAGATCTAGCTTGCCTTTTGTTCATAGTGTATATTAAAATTCAGTTTTATCCGATTACAATTTTGATGATGAATCTAACTATGCTTCATAAATCTGATATCAGATTCAAAATACATTTTCTGTGGTTTATGGCCTTAAGTGTGGTGAGAGAATTTATTGCATTATGTGACCAGTATAAAATTTCAAAGACTTGGGTGCCAGACATCCTGGATTAGCCCTCATGACTTTGCCACTTCCTTGGTGAGGTGGACTTAGGCATTTGAATTATTGTATTTGCACATTACTTTCTCATCTGTAAAAATAGCTGGTGGTATTTTTCAGAAGACTGTTGCCATTTCAATTCATTGAAAGCATGTAACATGTTACATTTTTTTTTTCAGGTGGTCAGTGGTGAACATTCCAACAAATTTTTGTTGTTGTTGTTTGTTTTTTATTTCCAATTTAAAGTTGGTAGACAAAATTTTGCTCACTGGACACACAGTAGATGCAAGAGTAGATGGACTTACCCGTCTTTCAAAAGGAATCTACACCCATTTAAGATATTAAGCTACATGTTCCAAAGAGAGACATTAGATGGTAAAATTTAGTTGGGGGCTTCAGAAGGGAGAACAGAGATGAACTCATCTCTGATGTAGTAAGAGGGTTATAGTTAGGCATTGTGCTGGGATGGAAGAAATAAGACATATTGCAAGTGGTTTATTCTACGACCTAGGACCTTTGCACTATATTGGAATCATTCAATAGTAAGATTGAAATTCCACCAGCTGGATGTGAAGAGACTCTCAATCATATTTATTAAAATTTTAAAAAATTAAAACTACATTTTCCAGTCTAGTGATATTGTTTGAAATATTTCTACCTGCTGTATAATCAAATTCTCCATTTTAGGCAACAAATTCTGTCTTTAAAGACATTGCAAATTATCTCATATCTAACAAACAGTCCAAATGGTTCAAACATTGTAAGTGGATTTATTCATACTGGTTATGATGCTGATTCTGTCTGTGACCTTCAGTGAATGAAGAGGCTACTCCTCAGCTTTGATTCTCTATCCACAGACTGAATATAAATGTCCACTTTTAGTAATGTGAGATCATCTCATTTCTAAGACTTTGGATAAATAGTACCAAACAGATAGATACTGGATGGAATGGTCTAAATAAGTAGAAATATGGAATGAAATAAACAATATCTTATTTTGAAATATATAAATGCACCAAAATATTTTCATATGTGTGTGTATATATATATATGTGTGTGTGTGTGTGTGTGTGTGTGTGTGTGTGTGTGTATAAAACACCAATTAAAAGTAAAGAAAGAAATGAAAGTAAGATTAGTAGATAAGAGGAGAGGAAAGGGGGTAAGAAGAAGGCAAGAGAAAAAAGAGGAGGGGAACTGAGATTGTTATCAAATTCCTTGCATGTAGTATTGTGTCAATATAAACACAAATACTATGTATAATGATAATGCTATAAAAATTTTTAAAGAAAAAAACTCCAAGGTGAATTAGGTTCTTCCACTATGAGTGTAGAATAGGATGCACTCATGAATTTGGTTAAATAAAGAAAGATAAATGACAGTGAATAATTTTAAATGCTCAAGTAGTGTTCTAGTGTTTGTTGGACAAAGGCATTGGTGAAAACATCAGACTTCCTCCTGATTTCAGCATTTATTACTTTTTAATCAATGAATTTTAAAAGTGGAAAAGCCACTGCTAATAATGCAGTGACTTACTTTCAATGTCACATTACAAAAAATAATGTGAAGATTGCAAGTATTGGAGAACTATAACAGAATAACATCTATATATGTACCTAAAAAGCTCAGTCTCCCTTGGAGATATGCCATAAAATGCAGTTCAGAAAATATATATACACACATATAGTATAAATTATATATATAATTATATGTATACTTTTATATATATATATATATATATATATATTACTATATGTATACACATATATGTATGTATAAATAATATATATAACTAAAATATTTTGCAGTATATGACTAATATGAAAATCCTGAATGCTTTGCTCCAGTGAAGGTCAATTACATATGATAAAAATATACATGTATAAGCATATATATTAGTTATATACATAAAAATATATAATTATTTATATCATGTATACTTGTATATACATACACACATATATTAGCACTATACATAATATATTATTTATATATATTGGATATATATATGTATGCATATATATTTATATTATGTATACTTGACCTCCTTTGGAGCAAAGCAATGAAGTCAGAACTTTTATATTTGTTATTCCCTGTAAAATATTCTTTGTGGGAGCTTGAAATAATCTATTAAAAAGAAAGTCAAAGAAAGACATGTAAAAATACTGTAGTGGCCAGCTTTTTGTCACTGTGACCAAACATGGCAAGGACAATTTAGAGAAGGAAATGTTGATTTGGGTTCAAAGTTTCAGAGATCTCAGTTTGAGGTCAGGCAGAACATCGTGGCAGAAAGGCATGGTGGAGGAAAGCTGCTCAATTCATGGCAGCCGGAAAGCAGAGAGTGAAAAAAGAGCCAATGATAAAATGTCATTTCTGAAGGGTACACACCCGGGGACTACTTCCTCCAACTATTCGTCATCTACCTATACTTAGCACCCAATAATCCATTGAAATCATAATTTTATCAAATAGATTGATCCATTGATTAGGTTAAATCTCTTATATTCCAATAATTTCACCTCTGAACACTTCTTCATTGTCTTTGAATCTATCACATGAGCTCATGACAAATAGGTTTACTGCCTAGATCAATGGCAGTAACTGGAATCATGATAGTTTTTATGATTAATTCACTTTGTTACCAAGAAAACTTGGCCTGTGACCCACAAAGCCTACAAGTCTTATTATCCCCAACTTTCAGATCCAATGCCAATAGTCTTGACTTCCCACTCTACCGTTCTGGTAGAATGATGCATGTAATGTTGTAGTTTTGTCTTCTTCAGAGCCTCCAGAAGGAGTCGACCTAGATATTTTATTTCTATCCTCTAAAACGTTGAAAGAATTAACTTTGTTGTTTTAAGCTGCTAAAATTTTGGTACTTTGTTATAGCAGTCTTGGGAAGATAATATGTTAAATACTTTAATTCCAACATTTAAAATTATTCTCTATGAAATGAAATTTAAAAAGTGAAAATGTCAATGGCTTCTAAATTTCTTTTTTGGAATAAACTGAATTATTTCTCCTTAATAAAATGGACTAGATCAGGTACCATAGCGCACACCTGTGAGGCTTCGGAGGCTGAGGCAGGAGGATCATGAGTTCAAAGCCAGCCTTAGCAAAATTAAGGAGCTCAGTGAGTCCCTGTCTCTAAATAAAATACAAAATAGGGCTGGGGATGTGGCTCAGTGTTCAAGTGTCCCTAAATTCAATCTCTGGTACCAAAAAAAAAAAAAAATCCAATCGACTTTATGTCACCATTTTTAAAGGTTTGTGTCTATGTAAATGTTGTGCCAAATATTTTAAAAGTGATTTATGCATTTAGACATGATACATTTTCATTTTCTAAACCCAGATATCACTTAGGAAATTGGAAAGTATTAGAAAATCACTTAAAGCCTAAAGTCTATAAATTTGGAATTATAATTTATAGAGCAACGAGATTTAAAACAAAATATCCAACTCTATGATATGATAGTTAAGCTATTCAGTGGAGGATATTTCTACACTGTGTAGCTGTTAAGCTTGGTGGGTTTGAGTGACTCTGGAATCATTCTGTAAGAATTGAAATCTCTGCTTCACTATTTTTAGCAGTAAGAACTTGGATAAGTCACTTAAACTGTGTCTAAGCTTCAATTCCCATTTTGAGGAGTATGTATCATTTTAGGCTATAATGAGGTTTAAATGACTAAGTATGTGCAAAGCACTTAATGGTAGTGCCCAACATGGATTCAATCCTGAATAAATATTAACTATTATGAAGAACATATGAGTTACCATGCACACCAAAGAATGATTCATGAATGGCACATTGTTATCATTAACCTGGATACCAGTACAATCTAAAACTGTCTGGACAAACTCAAAGCACATGATAACCAAGTTCTGGAAACTGAAAGAATCCCCCCTAAGGTGACTAATATAATTTTGGTTAGAGGTTTATTAAATTTTTTCAAAAGTCTCTATGGAATTTCAAGTCCCAAATTATTTATGTGTTATTATAAAATCCAAAAATCTCTGTAGCCCAAAATCCTGAGATCTATTTCTTTTAATTTGTTTTGCCTTTTATAAAATGATGTGAACTTAACTTGAGCATCAATAGTTATTTATGACAATTAGTAAAAATGTTGGTATACTATATAACTTGAAATTTTAATATATTAATATTTTTAACTCAGGATTTGTTCCTGGGCTCGACTGGATGCACTATAACACCCCTCTAAAATTAAAAAAAAAAAATTCTAAACTCAAAACACATCTTATTCTAAAGTGTTCTCTGAAAAAAATGTGGATTTATACATGTGTTTGTTTAAATTCAATGAACTAATGCTAAAATTTTATGATATGAGTTTACCAACATACTAGGCATAGTGATATTCAATTAAAAATAAGTTAGGGAGCTGAGCATAATGGCACACGCCTATAATCCCAGAGCTCAGCAGGCAGAGGCAAGAGGAATCACAAGTTCAAAGCCAGCTTCAGCAATTTAGCCAAGCCCTAAGTAAGACCCTGTCTCAAAATTAAAAAAGAAAGAAAGAAAGAAAGAAAGAAAGAAAGAAAGAAAGAAAGAAAGAAAGAAAGAAAGAAAAAGAAAAGGAAAAAGGCTGGTAATGTGGCTCAGTGGTTAAATGCCCCTGGCCTCAGTCCCTAGTACCAAAATAATAGTAAGTTATAAATATAAATAATATGTATTAAAAATAAAGCTAGTGCAGAATAAGTGTTTTCCCAAGATAGGAAACACATCACTGACTGTTCAGTGGAAATGCAAACATCCACCAGCCACGCACAGAGAACTGCTCAGGGAGGGCTGCAACAAACAGGAGCCATTTCACCTATCGTAGGATTTCTTTCACCTAAGTTAATTAGGATTTTATTAGATAAAAGTTAGAAAGAGAGCTTTAAAGGGCAGGAATCTAAAAACACTCGATATATTTAAGCCATTGCAAGTGGAATGACTGAAGCAATTGTCAACGGTAAGTAAAATCTCCTGAGATGATCAGACTTGGATGCTGAAGAGGAAAATATTGTTACTTAAACTCCTTCAAAGAAAATTATTTCCTGTTATTAATAGAAAAAAAGAATATGTTAGTAGAGATTATATATGAAATATTTATTTTCTAAAAAAATCCCATTTTTAATGACAGAATGTGGTGCTTATGATCTGATGAGATTGCAGTGAGAAATAATACTCATATGCCACTGAGCTTCTGCCAATATCATCACTTGGAAGATATGGGACATTGGAAATGTAGCTTTGCAACTCAGGATGGAAAGACCATCAAGTAATTCACTCAACGGCTACAGTGAACCATGTAAGTCAAACTCTTTGGGAAAGAGGAGGTGGCTTTCTGTTCCTGGACGCACCAGGACTTCCCAGCTAAGACCTTTAAACTCAATATTAAAATAAGAGAATGATTTTTCCTATTCTATCAAGGATACATGGCAAGTCACCGATGTTGGTCACCTTATCTCATAAACTGTACTCTGAATTGATAAGGAAAGGGCAAAGAAAATGTATGTACTTGTTGAGACTCTCATGGTGTCAAAGATTTCGAAACAACTTAACTTTCATAAAAGTGACGGTTGTGGGTTGGACATTTAAATATTCATTATTGAAAATAATGTCTCAAGAACCCCCAAAATATATGTAGAAGGGTCTCCAAAGAATTTGACACTGAGAATCGTCACACACAGACTCTTGTTTTCACCACCTCTTCTTTTGTCAGGTAAACAATACTCTAACCTTTTTGGTCCTCCTAAGGTGGCTAACCCAAAGTGTCCAAATTGCATTGGTTTCTCATTATACACCATAGATAAGACTAAATGTTTTTTTTATTAGTTCCATTTCCAAGATCTGAAGAAAGCCTGATTGTCCCTAGCAGATCAACCTTGGTGGAAGTGCCAGAGCTGGTCAGCTCTGACCAGGGACATAAGATTAGGGTCTTGTCATACAAATGTGATTATTGGTTCACACAACAAGAAGCAGAAAGTATGTGGGGGATGGCTGTCATCTGAATACATGCTTGCAATGTATTCACTAAAATTATGTTGTTAAATTCTTTGATGCTTTAAATAATATTTTGGGGAATGGTATTAAGTGAACAGTTTCTCTCATATATATCAAATATATCATATATCAAATATATTTCTCTCATTTATATCAAATTTTTGAGAAGCATCAGTGATAATGAGGTTTAGTGGCACACAAATGGTGGTGAGAGTCTGGTCCTGTTATTTGGGCTGTGTATGTTTCTAATAAAATTCCTTATTCTATTCTATTCTAAGGATCCTCATATGTAAAATGAAGAAAATTATGGCGAATATATAGGATTATAACATGCATAAAACAGGAAAATAGAAATAAAATCATTAAAATACAAACACATGCTCAAAAATAATAATTATTAAAAGTATTATTTATTTTGCACCCACTTCATTATTACAATAAATTGTTACAACAGATTATTAACTATGGCATCACCTTGGTATTCCTGTGGATGACTGTTGGATTTATTTATAATAATAAATGTAACATATACTGACAAAGTCATTTCAATTTTATTCCCTATCTATCGTTCCTATAAAGTTCATCCAAGAAACAAAAGACATAGAACAGAAGAGAATGGAAAGGCCATCTTGGCAGGTAACCATAGGGTGCCCTTTTCTTATAATACTTAAGCAGAAAGTACTTTATTTTCTTACGTACTATAAGAAAAGTCAAAAGCAGATTGCCAAAATTCAGGTAGAAGCTGGGATCCACAACACACTATCTTGGCTCAGGGACATAGCCATAGAGGGATACTGGATAGTCCTTCATAAGGGGAGCTCAAACCAGAGCCTGTAGGAGATAATCCTGAGTCAGCACATTTTAAGGGGACAATGTCTTTTACACTTGATAAGTTGTAAACTACAGAAAACAAAAGAAAGAAAAATGTAAAGAAAGAAGGATAAACATTGGGAAAGAAAAGACATAACCACTGGTTTCCGTTTGCTCAGTGCTACAGGACACAGTGCCAAGACAAATCATCAGGTCTTTGGCTAAATGTTCTAGTTATGGTAGATGATGCCTTCGATCGACTGTGGTGACGAATTGTTGGTATTAGTGGTCCTGAGTGTGATTAATAACGCTGCTCTGTCTCTGACAGAGGGAGAATGGCATCTCTAAAATTAAATGGAGGTGATTCTGCTAAAATCTGTTAGTGATGCTCCTTGGGGAAAAACATGACATAAAGCAAAAATCAAAGTAGAAGGATTCATTCACCAGGATTGGCCATACAGAACAAAGCAAGATGGCACCACCAGCAGAAGGGCCTTTTCGCTCTGTCCATCTTCTTAACAATGAACAAGACTGGATTCCTCTTCTCCTTCAACAGCTGCATATGTTCACCATGTGTGTGCAAGTGTGTCTGTTCATGTGTATACTCATCTATGTGGCTAAAAGGAATGAACAAAATGATAATACATTTCCTAGAGTACATGTTGGTTTTAAATCTGCCTAATGTACAGTTTGGGAAGAAAAGAGAGAGAGCAAGAGTGAGAGGGCTACCATTTCAATATTAGAGCCAGGTTTTTGTATGACAGAAAATGAAAATATATTCTCTTCTCATGGTAATATCTCACTACCATAAAAATATAATAAAATTGTACAATGAAAAAGAGGAAATAGTTGAAAAGTTGGATAAAACTATGTCATATATTAAGAGTCAGCATCTGAGAGTCTCTAGTTATGCTGGTAACTGGAGACTTAACATAAGTAAAATGTGGCTTTGCCCATCTCCTAGAAATATTTCCTTTTAGAAATGCTCATTGTTTTGCTACATTGACCTATCTTTTTTTTTTTCTAGTTGAAGTTAGAATAATTCAGCAGTAAAATGACATTCTATAGTTTAAGAATACTTCATAGTTTGCAAAGTAGTGTGTGATTTCATTTAAACATCATACATTTTTGAGATAGGGTTGTTTCTTTCAATAATTTTTCTTTTTTTCTTCCAACAGGTTATTGATGTCTAGAAGAAGGAATGGAGAAAAGTAGTGGATTCCCATAACCAGCCAACAAAGGCAGAGAGATTTGGGTTTTGCTCATGGATAGTTTAAGTGATGAGGAAAGGTAGGTATTAATTCTACATATATTCACCTTTCAACTGATTGGGCTATTATACTCTAGATGAAGTTTGTATTTGTTTCAACTGATGAAGACGTGGTATTCACTAATCATATGGGAGCAGTACACGTTTTCCTTGCAGATATGGGGTGTGAATAATAAAAGACTAACCCATAATATAAATTAATGCATTTTTTAAAATGCAATAAAAAGATAATTTTGTAAGATCCAACCCTCCTCACCATAAGGCCACATAAAACCCTTAAGCAAGCAACTTGCTGTTGGTTTTTTAAAAAATATTTATTTCCTAAATGTATAAGTGTAGTATTCAGGCAAAAAAAAAAAAAATCCTGTCCTTGTAGTAAAATGAGTTGCACACTTAATTCTTCTATATATGTTAGGTACTAATAAAGTTCAAACTAATTAACATGTCCTTAATCTTTGAATAATAGAAATTTTAAAATTTCTTTAAAATTTATACCATTCATGACTTTATATGATTCTTTAAAAAAAATACCTGGTAACTACTACACAGTAACTACTAATCAGTTAGGTTGGATAGCCTGGTGTGTCCTGTAGACCACTTTCCATCTTCTATTCCTTCATATATTATGCTTCATGTATACTTCCACAAGGTTGAGCAGGGGCAACTTTTTTCATGATGATGGAAGAATAGGATTGTAGTGGTATTCAGTGGTCCCATGGAACTAAAAGTTATGGATCTGTGACACTGATTGACTGACTGACCTTGGACAAGTCATCTGGAACCTTTGAATCCTAGTGTCCTCTTCAGTAAAATAGAGATAACACTAATGCATTATTTTTTTGAAGAAAATAAATACAGTATTTAACATAAAACAGAGCCTCAAAATGATATTTATAAACATCTTAAATTATCATTAAGATGAATCTATCAAATATTTTCAATTTATTTCTCCAAAGGTTGGTCTAGCATGTATTCATTTTCATTTGCTAGATGCTTGGTGTTTATTGAGTGGTGTTAACACATAAGATATGCATAAGTAAATATTGTGAAAGCAAAACTATCCCACACAGAGCTAAAAAGTTCATAAAGAAATATTACATGCAGATATATTTTTACTGAATATAATTCAGACATTTCCCAATCAGAAAGTTTTATATTGTGCAACAAACACTGAAACATTGGTTCTATTTATCAAGAAATTTAATTTTCATCTTACTGAAATACATATTATTATTTTTGCCTAATTTTATCTGGCATTGTTATAGTTTTGATGTGGTGTCCACCAAAAGCTCATGTAAGAGACAATACAAGAAGGTTCAGAGAAGAAATGATTGGGTTACAAGAGCCTAAACCAAATCAGTGAATTTATCCCCTGATAGGGATTAATGGAAGAGGTAGGATATGGCTGGAGGAGGTGAAAATTGGGGAGTGAGTTTGGAGTATATATTTGTATATGGCAAGTAGAGACCTCTCTCTCTGCTTTCTAATCATGATGTGAGCTGCTTCCTTCCACCACACTCTTTTGTCATGATGTTCAACCTCAGGTTGAACATTGAGTCAGCCTTCTGTGCATTGAGGAATTAAGTCAGCCTTCTGTGGATTAAGGTTTCTGAAACCATAAGCCCAGAATAAAACTTTCCTCCTCTACAATTGTTCTGGTCGGGTCTTTTAGTTACAGCAGTGAAAAAACTGACTAAAATAGGCATATAGATATTTGTAGGATTTCTTGAATCTGCATTTTCCTAATGTGATCATGAGAATCACTCTGTGAATAGAATCAAGATTAGGATGTCAGAGTCTTGATTATTTAGTTCCTTGAATCAACATAGCTTTTTTTTAAGTGTAAAAGTTAAAAGGTTTTCAGGAAGGTTCATAATAAGGTCATAGTGCCTCATTTCAAATTTCATATATGGCTATGTGGGATGCCATGGTATTGATTCTTCTTTAAGAGCTACCCTTGGTTTTCTTCTTTGCAAACTCAAGCCTCTTTCAATTTTGATCTGAAGTGATAATAGTAGTCTCCTCAAAGTGTCACCAGACAATATTGTTTATAATCAACAATACATGGTCTTATTTCTAAGACTGTATTTACAAAGTTCCCCCAAAGGCTCACTTCATTCAAACAAAAAGATCCTATTCAATCAGTTTTGAGAAGTTTAGGTCTTTACTAACTTAAAACCAAGTCTGTTACTCATTCTTGATGTTACCTGGTATCAGAAATTTTCAAAAAAAGATAAAACCAAACTTATCATCAATATCAATTTAAAAATAAATATCAAAATGGATGTCAATGATTTCTGAAAGGTTAGCTAGAATAAAATTGGAACCAAAAAAAAAAAAATTGAAAGCAAAAAGGGAAGAAGGGACTCCAAAAGGATCTAGGCTTATGTGAAGACAGAGCCATTCAGGGAAAGAGGGAAAAGCAGAACAAACCCATGACCTACTGCTAGTCTAATTGAGCAGGGAAAGAGTATGTCATTAATTTTTCTCAAATAAGGTCACAGACTGTCAAAGAACTTTTATGGGATATCCCATTGTGCACATGTATACCAAAAGATATGTTGATCATCTTTTACTTTGCAAGCTTCCCTTAAGGTTACTAATGCTAAATCCCTACCCCACCCCATCCCCCCAAATAGTTGCACTGGCTTACTGAACATAGTAGGAGCTAAATTAGACCCTGTTATTAAGTTGTATACAGAGCCTAAATATTGATAGGCAATAGAATTTTTCTCATCAGGTATCTTAGAACACTAATTTCAAGTATAAGTATAAGAAGAAGAAGGAGGAGGAGGAAGGAAAGGAAAGGAAAAGTTATGGAATAAGTGAAAAGAAAGTCATTTTTCTTGCCAAGGGACCAAATAGGTGAAATACCTTAGGACCAGTTTTACCAGGGGATGGAGGTGGGGAGGGGCAGTTAGGCTAGAAGGCAGGCAAAAAACCAGAGGCAAGTGCTGAAATAAGCTGGCCCTTAGGTTGGACACCTAGCTTAGTGTACCAGAGGGTTTCAAATGTTCCTTGAAATTGACAGCAGAGAAAGAAATATCAGAAACAAATGATTGAATCTAGGATTAAAGATCAAAGGAATAGGTGAGATAAAGTGGACTGAGAACAACATGGGAAGCAGTGGGAAATCCATGCGTAGTTGAAAAGGCTGAAAAGGCTGACCTGAGTCAAATGGGAATTTTTTTTTTTTCTGGTGGTGGGGATTGGACCCAGGGCCTTGTGCATGCAAGGCAAGCACTCTACCAACTGAGCTATACCCCCAGCTCACTGGGAAATCATTTCTATTTATAGAAGCATCTAACTTAAATTGCTCCTTAAACAGATTAAAGCTTCCTTGAAGAAGAGTTTCCTGGTGGCTGTGGAATTGCTGTTTTATCTGTATTGACCTACAATGGTATACTTAAAAGACTGAATCACAGAGAACTAAATCTTGTTTCTTACTGCTTCCAGGTTTCCCAGTAAAACTTGGCATCAATGAAGCTTCTGGGACTAGAACCTGCACCTAAACATCACTTGTATTCTACCTATTTATCCTGTCCCTCCTATGTGCCAATCCCTGCAAACCACTGATATTCTTATAGTTTCCTTTATTTTACCTTTTCTGAAATGTCATTGTGTTGGAATCATATAATATTTGAACTTTTCAGATTACTTTTATTCATTTAATAACTTTCATTTATGTTTCCTGCATGACTTTTTGTGGTTGGATATCTTTTTTTTTTTAAGAGAGAGTGAGGAGAGAGAGAGAGAGAGAGAGAGAGAGAGAGAGAGAGAGAGAGAGAGAGAGAGAGAATTTTAATATTTTATTTCTTAGTTTTGGGCAGGCACAACATCTTTGTTTGTATGTGGTGCTGAGGATGGAACCCGGGCCGCACGCATGCCAGGCAGGCGCACTACCGCTTGAGCCACATCCCCAGCCCGGATATCTTTTTTATACAGCTGAATGCTATAATATTGTGTGGATTATACCATATTGATCCATTCACCTATTGAAGGACATCTTAGTTGCTTCCAAGTTTTGGAAATTATGAAAAATGTTGCTGTAAAAGAATTGCTTTGGCCTATTTAATCTGGAATGGGCATTATCAATACTTTATCTTACTGTCTTGTATTCAAGATAATATAGCTAATTATACCTATAAAACTATGCAAACACTCTATTAAACCTATAAAATAATTTCAAATCCACAAAATGGCTTTCAGCATTAAAGAGTTTCAACCTAAGGTAGAAGGAATTTGATACAGGCTGAAAATTAGATGACCAAATAATATATTTAATTTTTATGTTTTCAAAATATGAAGCTCAAGGTAGGTGGAGAAGTATTATTTGATGATGAAAAAAACCTATCTTGAAAGTGTTTAATATAATAGGAAAATATTATAAAAGAAGTAAGCTTTTAAGTCATGAACATTCAGAGTTAAAGAACTGGAGAAATAGTATCTCTTTTTCCAAGTATACATAAATATTAATGGATATTTAGAATGACAATGTTAGGAAAAGATAAGGAAAAAGAGTCAAAATAGTATATTACAGATACACAAAATATTTCCTGTTTGTAGCATCAAAATACTTATTACAATAATATTTTTTTGTGTGTAGCATCTTTAATGTATTAGAGACAACATCATAAACAGCAACTCTTTGTGGAAGAGGGCAAAGATTCCTCATAATAATTAAAAATGCTACACAGAGGACCTACCTGAGTTGTCCTAGGCCAACAATACCTTTTAGATGAAGCTACTTCTTATGGGCATCAACAGCCAAAAATAACAAACCAATATATATTACACAGGTACCTGCAGACATAGCAGGAGAGACTGGGAGTCCAACAATTCTCTATAATAAAAGCACTCACAAATTGTCTCTAAATCAATTTTCTTCTCTGTCAGTACTCTGTATGATAGGAGTAACTAGTCTCCATGCTTTTATGAATAATGAAGGACGTATGTACACATGTACATATAGTCAGAAAGATAGAAATACAAAACTCTTACATATACTCAAGGCATTTCCTTCACACACAAGTCAAATCAAAGAGATTATGTGGGGATAGCTACCAAATGAAGTTCATACACAATTAATAGTCAAACATGAAGTAAAATTGTCTGATTTGCGGCCACTCTCCCCTTCCTGGGAAAACAATGCTCTCTGCCTGCTCATTGCCATGTTGCTCATGACTGAATGAGAGCTTGGCATGAAACAGACCTTTATTCAGTAATTATTTGGTTGATTTTTGCTTTACTAGTACAACGAAACACACTAGAGGTGAACCATAAGTTCAATCTCAGAATCATGCAAACAGAATCCAAGTGTCTACTAAGCCTAGTCACTGCCCAGCAGCCTGTCCTTACTGCTATCTTCAACTCAGAGCACCACATAGCTTTGCACAGGGTTGGTTTGCAAAATTATTGGTAAATATTGACTCTCTCCAGCCTCTTACAATGTGAATAAATGATGTGTGGTCTGTTAGCACTGGTAAAGAAAAAAAAAACCAGAATTGTAGAGGAGTGGATATTGTCCTTGTTGCTCACTTGCTTTCCAAATGCGCATCTTGGCTAAAGCTCATGTGTACATATGATAATCATATGCCCACACAGAAATGGCATCCAATTTCCAGTATAAGCACTCACACAGGAGCGTCTGTCATTAGAAGAGATGGTGTCAGGGGAGGGAGAAAACACAATGTAGCCTCACTGGAGTGGATGAGGACCTTTGACCCAATGTCCTATGGCTGTGTTATCATACTCTCTCCATTTCTCTCTCTCTTACACTCCCGGTCTCTGGGGATCAAGACCAATTCGCAGAGTGGTACTGGCTTTGGGGAAAAAAAAATCAATGACCTATTCTCTTGGTCAGAGTATGGAGTGTTGTGATGGCAGTCAGCACAGCAGGAGGTGGAGAAGAAAATGAAATAAAAGGATGCAATATCAAGGGATGGGAGACATAATTATGCTTGCAGAAAAGTATATTCAATAAGCAGATTGCTGGGGAGTGGCAGAGACTAGCTTTCATAAATATGAAATTGGAATTGGGTTGAAAAAAATTAGGACACTGGAGCTCTTCCCTGAATAACGAAGGCATGATAATAGAGGTTATTTCCATCTCCATTGCTACCTGCCATTTGTCAATCACCTAATTATACTTGGTAGAGAGCATTAGAGACAATGTTCTCCACTGTGCAGAAAGCCTGGGTGACATTTCCACGGGACCAGTTACTTTGTTTTCTGATTTTTTAAGTCAAATTGCTTTTAGGAAACTCAGTATGATAGGGGAAGGAAGAAAGGAAGGGAGGGAGGGAGGAAGGAAGGAAGGAAGGAAGTAGGTAGGGAGAGAGGGAGAAAAGGATGGAGGTGGGAACAGAAAAATAGAAAATGAAGGGGAAAATGACAGGAAAAGGGGAGGGAAGGAAAGAAGGACAGACACAAAGGAGAAAGCAGAGGGAACGGGAGAGAGAACAGATTGCTCATGTCTGTGAGGAAAAGTGCATCCGGCTGAGCCCAAGCTTTGGGAACTCGGCCACTCCCCTTTAGTCATTACAGAAAGAGACCTGCCAAGATGAGAAATTGCCACAGGAGGGGTTGGATATTAGGATTAATTGTCTTGAACCAGAGCAGTGGAGCAGGTATGCATGGCATATTGAGGTGGAGATAATGACGCCAATGAGTGGTCCTTACTGTTTTTTTTTTTTTTTTCCTATTTTTCCCCCAAAAGGAAGGAAGTAGAAATTTATGGAAAGACACCAACAATTTCACCACAGTGTTATAGATTTGGGGAACTTAACTGAAACAAGACAAGGCTCTTCATTTTGTTAGTTATTTGCATCAAAGGCAGGCACATCTTTGAGCAGTGTGAAAGGTCACTGGTCCTATTTCAGCACACTTTTCCTTCTTCCCACTTTACTCCTAAAGACAATGATGTTAAGTTTCCATATTTGCATCGATCATTGGCCTGTTCCTTTATTTTTTTTAAATTGGTTATTTTAGTTATACATGACAGCAGAATCTATTTTGATATATTTATACAAGAATAAGATATTTCTTATTCTAATCAGGATCCCAGTCTTGTGGATGTACACATGGTGAGATTCACTGTGGTGTATTCATATTTGTACATAGCAAAGTTATGTCAGACTCATTTCACTGATTTTCCTATTCCTATCTCCTCTCCCTTCCCTTCATTCCCCTTTGTCTAATCCACTGAACTGTTCCTTAATAAATTTATGTTCCTTTAAATTATTCCAACCAAGAGTTTTACAAAATTACGTCTGGCCAAAGTGATACTTGAGAGTCACAAATATTAAGACTGAGAAATGGGCTTGTATGTGTTTATCTGCAACATGTCACTTGAACATTATTAACTTACAAATTATATAATGCCACCCTCTGACGGAACAGAAAAATAGAGAGCTCCAGGTGATGTCTGTATTCTGTAGACATATCTATTTTCACAAAGGATTATTATAAACTCTAGGAGACCATTATTTCCATATGAAGCTGTTACTAGAGATTCCTTGACTTATTTTTTTTTTCCTGATGGCTCTTATCTGGAGTCAAGTGTAGAGAGAAAAGCTATCAAATGATTGTGCCATTGTCCATTATACTCACATTATTTATGCACAACCTGAAAACTTCAAATTCAGATAAGCTATAGATTTGCTTCTTTTAACAGATAATCATCACTGTTTCCCAGTTTAACACATACTGATGATTCTTTCCTGGAACCCTTCTGGAAATTAAGAATTTTTTTATTAAATTCCTTGTAATCCTGTACTAGTTCTTTCTGCTCCTTAAGAATTTATCATAAACTTTCTATCTTAAGATAGTACAAGTTTATTATCTTATAGTTATGAGAAACAGAGGTGTAAATTGGACTGGCAGGGCTGTTTGCTTTGGGGGCTTGTAGGGAATAATCCATTCTTCATCTTTTTTCATCTTTAAGGCTGAATTTATTCCTTGATCACAGGGCATCGCTCCAACCTCAACTCCATCATTAGATCTCTCTGATTGTGACTCTCCTGCTTTCCACTGTAAGTGCCCTTGTGGTGACACTGGGTACCCCAGATGATCCAGGATAGTCTCTCCATACTAAAATGTTTAATTTAGTCCTACCTGCAAAACCTCTTTCATGTAGCATATTCTCTGGTTCTGGGATTAGGACTTGAGCATCTTTGATTGTTCATTTGCCTACCTACCAGAGCACTCAAAATTCAGGTAAATATACAAGTTAATTTTTCTTATTTTGGCCCATTCTCTTCAATAAGAGAAAGAGAAAGGAGAAAGAGAGTGACCAACCCTATTTCCTTTAAAGTGCACACAAAAGCATGATGATTTAGTTTGTCTGAGTTTCTTGAAAGTAGGAACTTCACTTCCTGAGGATGTAGTTTGCAGTACTTCAGAAGTCAGTCATAGAGTGTGATGCACTCTGAGGATCAGAGGACGACTGATGATCTGAGACAGAAGATAAGGTTCTCAGAATTGGGGCTAAGCACCATTTGCTCCCCATCTGTCTTTGTCTGTTCCTAGAGCTTTGACCTATTTTTATTTTTATTATTTTCAGTTTACTTGGGGCTTATTAATATATTTACATATAATATATTATAAATTTCAGTGTATACATTTCAGTATATACAAGGAAAAATTCAGTTTTATCTTATTCTAGCCACTAAGGAACTGACTGCCCGTGTCTGTATTTCCAGTGTTTAGTACAGCACATGTCATAAAACAGATTTGTAACCAGCATTTTGATAATGTAAACAGCCTTATAGTGACTTAAAATACCATTTTAATCATTGAGTGCTGAGAAAGGTGGCAAGATCTCAGTGTTATCATTGGTCTTTGGTGGATCCCTGGTGGAGCAGAGTTTTGTGGCCCACGGTTTGTTAGAAGGCAGCTCGGTAAGAGGACATTCCAAAGGCTAATGGGTATTGTCAATTAGCAGGTCCATTCATAATGGAAATTGAGCCATTATCTGCAATGAAAGCCCAAGAGAAAGGAGCTACCAAAATCAGGGCAGCAACCAAATAGGACTGAACTTCAACTTCAGTGTAGAGCTAAGTGGTAAAGAGGAAAGCAGTAATGGAGCTCAGTGAAGTTGATAGGAACAATACTGAGAAGGGAAGGAAAGATAATCTCTCAGTGAACAGTGGTGACATGAGAGATCTTAAATCCCCCATGGATGGGGGCTTTCAGTGCACAGAGGGCACTATAGGTCAAAGCAGGATTGGACTTGCATGGGGAATCACTGTGGAAAAATTAGATCAGCACTGGAAAGGCAGAAATGGAGATTTCTCAGGGAAGTATTTCTGCATGGTTATTCTGATCTTCAGAGAAATTATGTCTTCACTTCATGGGAGAAGGTAATTTAGTCAAGATCTACTGTTCAAAACAACCTGGAAACAATAGATGCTGGGTATTTATGTCATCACCAACTAATAGATCTTTGAATGAAAGGGCCCCATGAGCATATATATGAGTATATATTCAATTCTTTCAAAGCCTTTGTCTTGCTAGATGGGGAGAAGAGCTAGGAAAGTTCTTTGTTCATGCCATCAAAGTCTGTGTCCTGGATCTCAACTATAGTCACTTTTTTTTTTCTCTAACAGGAGACATGGTTTGGGCTGTGCCCAACAGAGAGCAGAGGCCCTGTCTAATTTAGAAGAGTGCAGGCGTCCTTGTCAAAGCCAGGAGACACTCCAATCGGATTCTCTGTTGGAGCCTGACCCTGTCAATCAGAGTGGCCTATGGTCACAATTTTCTGGGAAATGTGGAAAATCATCATCTACTGTAAATCTGTTGCCAGAAATATCTCATATATATGTTATTTAAACTTTTGATGCATATCTTCTTTTGCTTTTGTGTCTTTATACTTTGCTATTAATGAAGGGACACAATTTTTCTCTTTTTAGTGTTTTAATATTTATTTATTTGAGATAAAAAGAATTGTGGTAATCAACATCTTGTAATACTCAAAAGACCCACATTTGCAAGATGCTATTGAAACAATGGCAGACATGGAGACATGGTCCTGGCCTCAAGGGTGCCTTGGTATTTCTAAAGAGACAGTCATGTTTCTAACAGACACTGTTGGATTTGACAAAAAGAGAGATGCTGAGCGCCAGGGGACAAAAGGTTTTTTGAGCATATATCTTTCATGGGTAGAGGCGCAGAGGCTAGAAGATGTTTTTTGAATGGACAAATAGTCTGGTGTGGGGTACAGACAGGAATGCCAGTTAGTGGGAAACAGCGTATGAGGTTAAGGTTGGATTATGGGATCGGATTAAGTAGGAACCAGTTGATTTGGGGTGTAAGAGGATTTAAGCCATAAATGGGCAGAAAAATAGCTGGAGAATGAGGAGGTGAGGGTGTTCTGTAGCCTCTACCTCAATGGATATGGTGGAATACTATTTTCTTAAACTGAATACATAGTCAACAGTTAAGTTATATAATGGGCATGGGCAATAAAGCACACAAGTAAGATTAGGCAGCTCCTTGGTTATAGTAATCCAATTCACTTTCCTATGCTTAGACCACCTCTAGAGAGTTCTGACCCAATAGTTAGCCATCTTCTGTCTAAACAGAGGTATCTCAAAGAACACCTTGGCAGATCTGCCAGACTGTGACCAAGTCTTCCCTTATCTTGAGCCAGCTCTGCCTGCCTTCAGTTTTCACATCCCAGTCTCAGTTCTACAGTCTGGAATCACATGAATAATTCTAAATGTTCTCATACATTATATATCTGCAATTATTTTACAAAGCTGCTCACCCCTTCAACATATTCTTTCCTCTGTGCCATTGCTCACAGGACATAATCTTGATTTCCTACACTCTTCTGGTGCATCTGCTCATCCATCAATGTCCCTTTCTTAGAAGGTAGACTCTGAAAATAAAGAAGAGAAGTCTAGGTGTGACCTGATGAAAGAGAGCAGAGTGTAGCTAATTCTTCACCCCCTGGAGAACTGCGTTTCTGGAAGAATGCAGTAGCTATAAATTATTGAGCTGACACATAAAGACAACCCTGGTATCAGTCATTTACACATATGAATATCTCTGCTTTACAAATGAGTAAACTACTTTCCACAGAACCACATAGCTGGCTTAAAGTAATCCACATAGGAATCGATAGAGTCAAAATTTAACTCAAGGCTAGCCTTACTTCAAAGCCCACCTCTTTTCATTATCCTATGATGACTTTTATTTACTTGTCAAGCTATGTACATCATCAGCAAATCCCTGTAAAATGATCGTGGACTCATTCAACTGTAAATACAAAGAAATAATCAAATCCTCTCAATTCAGTGAGTCTTCTAACTACCGTGAATTTATAAATAGCTCAAAGTTGTAAATGTGCCCTGGAAAGTGCAAATTAAACTAATGGTATTCAAAACATGGCAAGGTCAAGGAATGCTTGAGCTTAAACTGAGTACCAAGGTTTTAAGAAGAAATGAGCTAATAGGAAGTATGCTCTTGAAACTCAAGGATCAGAGGAGTTATGCTTTTGCAAGTTAAGGATCTAAACTGTTTTTATGTTACTTTCCAGTAATATCTAGAAAATATGAGCAATTATTGATTGTCCTAGGCTGTATTCTTTGTGCTTTAGAGGCCCCAAAGAGTGACTGTTGTCCTTTCACAAGGCCAATATAATTGACAGTAGGCCTTGGAATGATCCAATGTCTTGGTATCCACTTCAATTTTGTTCTTTCATTTTATTTCATAGGCTATTGTCATAAATGGAGAAAATGGCACTTTCAGTATTCGATAGTGACATAAGGTAAACTGTTTCTTAATATGCTAAGAAAACTCTAAAAACAGAATATTGTTTTAGCATGACCATAACAGAGCAGATGCATCACCAAGTTTTTAAGTGCATTGTGTGAATATTTTATGGATTATATGGGCCCAAGTTATTTTGGAGAACATTCTTTGATCTGTGACCTACCCAAATAATTATGGTAATGAGTTCTGCTATTACGCATTCTATTCAAACAATAAATATTATATTAATATAATTGGTATATAAAGACTAATATAAACTAGTGCATTTTTTTCACTTCTATTTACAGTTTTAGAAAACTTGGTTTTTCTTATCCTCAATATTGCACATATTTTTGTTCATAACCTATGACTGATGAATATCTATGGAAAATAATTATTTTGACTAACTAATTTTTAATGAAGAGTATTAACATAATTGATTACATAAAGAGAAAATTGAATCATTTCATATCACGCCTATGTATTGTATATAGAATTCTGATATTCCTGCCAACTACTACCACTGATTAAAAAACTCAAAATAAATTTTAGAAAAAAATTTTAAAATTAGCATATGGTTCCTGTAATCATTCCAACTGCCACTTTGAAAAGTAATGACTAAGAAATATAGTAAGTCTTTGGACTAAGCCATTAAGGAAACTTGAGAATTGAAACTTTTGCTAAATGAGGTAGGATGTACCTACTTAATTTTGAAGCTGTGTATGAAGAAATAAAAATATAGTTCCAATATAGGAAGATTTTTTACTTTCCATTTCAACTATTTAATTCTAATAACTACAGCATATTTTCATTGAAAAAATAAAATTTAACTAATAGGATTTCTTTGCTACATTTAATTCATGATATGTTTACAATAACCTCATCTTTATGTCATGAAAACACAGTTGTTCACAGTAGAAATAGAAGAACTAACTTCATTGTGAACATTGAGAACAAGATGGATTTGAGAAAAATTTCGAGGCCCTTCAGTTTACTTTTGTAACACATGTGTCTATGTATATTTCTAACAGTTCCTGACTATGACCTGAAAGAATAGCAAGATATATGCTCAAGTTCTTCTGGTTAGAAGACCTTGAAGGACACGGGATTTCAGGTCCACTGCTGTGAAATATCACTGAACTTTAGGAAATATACTGTGCATTAGTACAATGAATCCTCAGGAAAGGCCCGATCATGGGAAGGGCAGATAATGACAGCTGCTATGGTTTGCATGTTAAAAGTCTCCCAGAAGCCCATATCCTAAGTTCTTGGTTCCCAGGGTTGTGCCACAAAGAAATGGTGGAAACTTTAAGAGGTGGGACCTCAAGGAAATTCTTCAGGGATTGAGGGCACAATATCAAAGGTGATTATAGGACTCTAGCACATTGTTTTTTACTCTCATTTGCATCCTGGCCATGAAGTAAATGGCTTTGTTCCACCATATACTCTCACTCTCTTACCACAGACCTAAAAGCCATAGGTCAACATGATCATAGATTGGAATTTCTGAAACTATGAGCCCTGGTTAATTATCATATGACAATTATCACAGATAATGAGTTAATTATCTCAGGTATTTTGTTATAATCACAGAAACCTAACTAACAGCAGCTCCTGCCTCTGTTAAATATAGAAGTCACTTCCAAAAAAGTAAGTGCACATCATTTCCTTACTTCTAAATAATTGTGTGAGTCTAATGGCTTCAGCATGAGCAGTCTTGGTCTTAAAAATGTATGTATCACACAATAAAGACAAATCTTCTATTCAGCCTTTTGTTAACATCATTGATACCCTGAGGAGATGTATTGCTCAACATTGGATGTTTCTGACAAAAGAAAAACTAAGGGAAGGTAGCTATTCAATTTTATTTAGTTCACTAGTATAACTCAACTCTCAAATTAGCTGTTAGGACAGGGTTGACTTTGGGAAATGATGTGTGCATTTATGCCTTCCAAAACTTACTTTAAAAAGAAAGCTGATTTTTCAGATGAACAGAAAGATCTAGCATGCATTTCTCAACATCTCCCAAAGTATTACTACATATCAGTCTTTCTGAACTACTCCTGACTTTCTGAATTTCTCATATTTCTCATTGTTTTATCTGCAAACATAATCAGATATCCATGTAATCTCTGGAATATTTTTGCTCTAATTTCTGTAAGGCCCACTTTTAATGGTCTTTCAAAGTGTTGCTCAAGTGTCCTCTCCTCTTTGATCTTTTTGCATAACACATCTCCCTCTGTGTTTCTGCCATAGCATTCTGTCCTCTTACCTAACTAGAATTTATATTTTTTTCATGTATATTCTCTCCTGATAACACCAAAAATCTAAGTCATACGGAAATATGGTAACTTTTGTATCCTCAGAGACTATCTGTAATTGCCATTGCTACTCAATAAACATTTATGAATGAATAAATGCTCACACTTCTAAATGGGGTCACCTTCAGTATGTAGGAAAAGCACAGGGGTGGTATACATCAATTTGGTCATCTTTGAAAAACACAATCCAAAGCATATTTAAAATTCTTACGGTGATTAACTTTCTTTTTTCCCTTTAACAATCTGTCTTCCAAATATTTATTCTATGTCAGGCACAAAGTTAGGGAGTAACAATGAAAATAGGATTTAGAAGTATCCCCTTTGAGTCACCACAATTTAGCTAAGTTGACCTGAGATATGGAGAAATAATAAATGTCACTGTAAGTATGTAGAGTGCACAGGCTTGTCTACTTGAATGGAATTATATCCTGATAAACTTTTTGGAAATTGAAAATATCATAAATCAAAAATTCCATTTAATCCAACAAACCTGCTAATCATCATTGCTTAATAACATGGTAGAAAGCAGAGTCTTCATTGTCCATGCTGGTGATCCTGTGACTGACTAGGAGCTGTAGCTCTCTGCTACTAGTCACCATCACCAGGAAGTATTATACCACATATTGCTAGTCCAGGAAAAGACTCAAATCCAAAGTTCAATGGAAGGTTTCTTCAGGATTTTGCCACCATCATAAAGTTAAAAAAAAAGAAAAAGAAAAATAAGATCTTCAGTCAGACCATTGCAAGCCAGGGCTGTCCTTATTTAAGAACATAGACGGCTAACAAGGCACATTGTGGATATGATAAATAAAATTTTAAAATGTTCTCATGGAAGATATGGTATGTGTAAATATGCCTAAAAATTCATGAATCATGTACTGGGATAAAATATAGACAAAAATAACTAGGTAGATAAGAGGAAGAAAACATGAAAGTAAAAAAATAAACAAAAAGTATTGTGCATACACAGGCAAATATAAGTTTTTTATTGTGCCTCAATATATGTCGTGAGTCCTGGAGTGGAAAATACAATGCTGGAAAGGCTTTTGGGAACAATGGTATGAGGAATATTTAATGTCTCCTTAAACAGTTATTTTATTCTTTCATTCAATAATTTGCTCTGTGAATATTTTACTTGACGTGTAAGTCAGGAATCTGTTACAAATGTTAGTGAGAGGTATGAGTGTGCAGAGAAAAATCATCAGGAATTAGAAATAGAATAAGAAATATTCAAAAAATAAGTGTTAAAGGACCTACCGTTTTATTAGAAAGGTAGATATGGAAAGGGAGAAATGAAGTACACCACAGTGTTTCAGTTTGAATGATGCTGAACTGTGGAGGCCATCACTAAGTCACAAAAGGAAGAAGCTGATGATGACAAGGTGAAGGGCTAAGTTGGGACCTGCTGGATATGAGTAACCCATGGAAATGGAACCCCGAATCAAAAAGATAAAATGGATGGATGATTAGGAGAAGAGTTTAGGCTACAGTGGTCAATGTGGTAGAAATCAATATCTAGAGGAAAACTCATGAGAGTGGATAAAATTAACATGATTAATGCATGGGTGAGAAGAACAGTGAAATTAGCTAAGAACTCTAGAGAACTCTATGCTAACATTTCAGGCCAATGAACAAGGAGAGAATGGGGGAAAGACTTGTCAAACTGGTGCAAATAGTACATGGAGCAATCCAAGAGGTCCAGAAAGTTAATAAAAATACACATTTATTATATTTAACAATTTGCAATCATATAAAGTCCAGGAGAGTTGTGTTATAAGTTTCTTCTTAACTGTTGTGTCCTTGATGTGTCTTTATATCAAGAACAATACTGGTCATACAGCAAACTCCCAGTAATATTTATTAGGAAGCCACTAAGTGGAAATTTTAATAAAGCAACGAGGTTGAATGCCAAATGCATCTGGGAAAAACAAGTGGTGAAACAGTCTAGATGTGGAGATTCTTCTTACAAAATGTTATATAATAATTGAAAGGGAAGGTAATTGAAGGGAAAAAACGAAATGAGCATTTCTGTTTTGGACAGGGAGAGCACTGGAATTATTTATACACTAAGACAAGAATGTATGAGAATAGGAACATAGCTCAGTAAGAAAAGGCAAACAGTAAAATCAAGAACTTAAAAAAGTCAATTTTTAACAAAAGGGAAGAACACTTCATCAGTTGAGAATACAAAAAAGAAAAGGACTTGACAAATGGCATATACATGGTGCACAATGACAGTAAAGTATTTAGAAAGTTTCTGAAGTCCCCTCTCCAATAAAGAGGGCAGTAAGAACATCAGCTGAGGAGAAGGAGAATGACATCAAGGACAGTCCTTGAGAAGAGTGGAGTAGACCCTGAGTGGCTGTCCAAAAAGTAGAAAGTTCATGAAGATAATTAACCTCAGAACCCTTATACTTGTATGTTTCCAAGCTGCAGAATGGAAGATTTACTCTAATAACCTAGTGTATGACACACAAAGTGCATAGAGGTGTGTTATAGGTAACACCCTTCCATATTTGAGGCTTGACGGGTTACATGTACACAAAAGGAGAGATAGAGACTGAGGGTTCTGAATAGCTGTGTGGGCCAGACAAGGAAAGCAAACAATAGAGCCAAAACATGCTGAGATTGTGGAGGAAATTTAGTGGAAATGAGGCTATAAGAAAAAAGATATCCATGCCTTGTCATGTAATTGTCAGCTAAAATTTGAAAGTCCAAGATGAAGTTAATTCAGGAGATGACAAAATTTAGAATGTGACCTGGGGGGCCAGGAGAGAAGAGAAGGTGAAGTAAAATGATGGTGCGGTTAGTTAGAGTTAGAAAACCCAATACATATATAAGTCTTTGGATGAATGATAAATGCACTTATACACATATTTTGCTAATATGATGAATTTTGAAGATACACCAACCGATCTGAAAGGACCACAGCTGGGAATGTGTCAACAGGGCTATCTTTGAGGGAAGAACACAACATCCAGCTTTCTGTAGCAGATCAGAAGCAAATCTCTGGCCCTTTGTGTGCACACGTATGGATCAAAATATTTTGAGACTGAGTCTGAGTATTCTGAGTCATCAGACACAGAGTACTTGCCTCTAAGTAGAACTATTCCCAAAAAAGGAGATCACATAACCTCCTTGGTAACCTTCAAGTGCATCTGTAGATCCTGCCACATGCACATGTGGATTTAAGAAAATGGCACTTCTTTTATGTAAAGATGTTATCTAATCTCTAGAGTTCTTAATGCTTTTGCAGGATGACAGGAGCATTACTCGTTCCCCTTAGGTTTATTTTCCTGAGGCAATTTATATGGAATAGACTCAGAGAATTAGGAATCATTCCAGGCTTCTTCTTCAGGCATTGGGGTTCATGAAGCAATCAAAATGAGTCTGTGATGGTAGTTAGTTTAGCCTCCTAAAATATGCCCTCAGATTATACTCAACATTTTTTTTTCTATTGAAAAAATCACTGGCCATAAAAATGTTTAATTGGTCAGAAGTCTCGCTGGAGACACTGTGTTTCATTAACTCAAGGAGACCATGAGATACATTTTAAGAGATAAATCTGACCCAACAGATGCTAACATTTTGTAAGACTTGAAACCTAGGTCATAAAAAGAGTTTGCCAGAACAAACTTTATAGCTTTTACTTGAGGGACTTCTGTGTTCTACTTCTATAGTTTTAAGTCCTTTCCTGCTGTCATAAGAGCAACAAAATATGTAAATAACTAGGGCTTGAGAGAGCTCCCAGCCCATGTGGCTCGGCAGTCAGTTGAAGGCTTTTTATACTGCACTCACCATTTTTATCTTAAGGATGCCCTGAAATCTAAAACTGTCTTTAATGTCAGCCACATGTGAGGGTCCCTGTAGAAAGGTGATCAAAAGGACTCTCCTGGCTTAGGTGCCCTTTGTCTCAGAGGAAGGTGATCCACGGCATCTGGAGATGACGGAACGCATGATTAACATCACCACAGAGAATGATTAATATCTTCTTAAAGCACCTACTTCCAGATTATCCATCATTTCATTAGAGTGAAAAAAGTTCCCTGTGCAAAGGGGCTGGCCCTCTGAACCATGAATAACTCACCCACCCCTTGACATGTTTACTAATTGAGTAGCAGAGCGGGCTTAATACTTTAATATATTTATACTAAGCAAATTATGACTTTTTTTTTTCAGCGCTCAGGGTGAGTTCGGGATTGTAGTGAAATAACAAAGTGCTTTTGTTTGGCAATTAAAGGTCATTTTATGATTAATACTAAACTTAACCCTTCTTCTTGACAGAAAGCATTAATTTTTTTGTCATAAACCATTGACCAGATTTCTTGTTGAGGGAATTTTGCTATGCAATATTGGTTAATTTGCACTGTAGATGTGACATTTAAAAGATTCCTCATTAAGCAGGGCCTTTGAAAGCATTGAGTTTTAGCGTGGGTCCCGAGTCCGTGAATTTATTTAGTGTTTTACTTAGAAAGAAATTATGTATTCAGGAGAGAAAGTGCAGAAATGATGTCATATTTTCTGTATTTTCTTTATCCTCTCAATAGAGTGAAACATTTCCCTAATTCTGTGGGGATTTCTCTAAATCAAAGTTCCCTTGCAGATTCCTATAAACAAAATCTAAAATTATACTGAAAATCATTTCAATATCTGTAGTTTACATGATGAGCTCACATAGTTATTTGTATAAGTCAAATGAGAGATAGCTTTTTATTAAAAGAACTAAAACTACTTCTATTTCTATTTAAACAACTCACATTGTTCACTTCGTTTTGATTATATAGAAGCTCAGCATTGAATTCATATTCTGTCCTAAGGAATCATCTTCATCTTCACCCAATTTCCAATATTACAGAAGGATCTAAAATTTTGCTTTTCAACCCATCCTGTTGGGTCACTAAAACAATCAAAACATATGAAGAAATGACCATAGTAGAACTGGCCTCTATATAGGCAGAGGTGTATTTTTGGTGCCTAAAGTAAATAAGTTTCAGTTCCTATTGCTCTGTCACCTGACATGTGAGATTGTGTTGTTTTAGTCTTAATATACCTGAAACCTGAAAGCCTAGGCCAAATGATCAAGCAGTACCACAGGCACTGATGAATAAAAATTTAATTAATATAAATTTTGATAATTTTTACATAATTTTCTCACATGATGTTGTAGTAAATAAATTCTTACATCTCTAACAATAACAACAGACTTTTGGTGCCATGCTAAACCTGTACTATACATATCTCTATGATGTGCTTATAAATATGCATTTATAGCAAAGCCTCAATATCCAGAAATTAAATCACCTTACCTTATTATTAAAGTGTCTGTTAAATATTTCACATTGTTTTTGTAAAGAAACCAACTTATTAGACGTACATTTATTTCAGCAAAGATCCCAAATAGAAAATATGAGAGGACTCTATTTATCTTACACTTCTATGAACAAAGTGTAGTATTGTGGCAATGACCTTAAAGATTGTGGATTATCCAAACCAAATTCAGGTTTGTCTCCTATTTTTCACTATATCCATCAGAATAAACTCAAGGACATAAAACTCATTTCCTAAGTAATATTCTACAGAATACTATTCTATGGGTCTTTTAGAAGCATGTATTAAAACAACCAAACAAAAAAAAATACTCAAATGCTTGTTAGAAATGCCAAGCTAAAGGAAGTTTAATATAAATTTTTATCATAGAAGTTTTTAGATCTTTGTGAATTTTTAATGTGTCAATTGAGAACATAATACTTCACAAGCTATTTGGCATTGAAACCATCCATTTATTTATTTCATCTTTAGTTTTAGACTACAGTTAAGTGGAAAATTATTGTATGTACACAAAATGCACAAATGTGTATATAGATAAATATTTTAGTATATATTATTTATATGCGTTTACAAATACATAATTAGAGGCAACATTGATGATATTTGAAGATTGTAGTTTAAGATAGGGAATCAGAAAAATGTATGTGGGTAAAGAGAAGAAATGAATGACTATTCAATGATAGATATAGCCAACAAGAATGGCTATAATATCAAAGTCTCAAAATATAGATCATTTTAGGATTGGTATTGTTCATTATTTATAGCTGTTTGGGGCTGTTTATTGCATGTGGACATGTCTGAAAGAGTACAGGATAAGTAAATGAGGTGAGATTGAGCCATTGGATTTATCCTTTGTAAGCAAATCTGAGAACCTTCTGTGGAGAGATGGCTTCAGAGTCAGATCAGCACAGGCTTAGTTTCCTGTATTGCAAAACTTTAGAAGGTGTTATTAACCCACTTTAAATAGGGAGGGGGCACTATGGAGAGCTCTACTGAGACTGGATTTGGGGACTTGCATAAGTCTTTATTCACTAGATTGTTCCAATAAACACTTGCATTATTAACATCTGTGACTGCAGCCAACAGGATCTTCCCTGCTCTGTAGGTGATTGGTCTCATCTGCCTGGTTTTCTCTATCACCATGACATTTCATTTGGAAACTTTTTTTTGTTGTTGTTGTTAAATCTATGTAGACTTCAAAAATGTCTTCCTTTTGTCTACCCATGTGACATTAACTCAAACATCAGAGGTCTTTCTTATGAAGAGATCAGTTGTTTACCTGAGAAGTGGATTTTAACTTCAGAAACATAATTTTCTACTTCATATTGCATACCTCTTCAACTGGATGTCACAACTATTTTTGAATTGAGTTGTGTGGCCTCATCTGAGGGACACTGATGTATCGGAAATTATTTGTGGTCAAGAATCCCTGATTGCAAATTCTGGCTCTACCACAATCTAGGATACATTGTTGAGCTTTTATATTCAGAATGTGATCCATTGACCAGTGACATCAGCCTCCTGAGTTTGTTAGAAATGCAGAATCACAGGCTCCACATCAGACCTAGCAAGTAAGAATTAGCATTTTTTTTCCAAGGCTTCAAGTGATTCATGTACATGCTACATTTTGGAAAGCCCTACAGGAGATAGCAATGATGAAAATGTTCTAGAAGTCACATGTTGAAGAACTGTGCAAAGCATAAACTAGAAAACCCAGGAAATGTTGTGTCATAATTACTGAGAGTAGATCATCAAAACCTTTTGGATTCTGAAATGGAGATTTTCATCCATCATCTTTCCATTTGCTCAAAAGCAGGACACCATAGTCACCATCTTTGGGATTTGTTATGTTAAACTTTATCCTGCAGAATTCCTTTCCCTCTTCTCTTTTTGGTATAGTAACCATTTCTATGGGATTCATCACATCCTTGTAGAATATAATTTGGGACATGTCTGGAATAGAGTTAACTTGGATCTTAAATATTTTCTTCACTGAAATTTCGAATTTTAGAAATCTGATTTTAGTTAACACACTTCAAAAAATAACATAGTAAACCAGAAAACTACTAGGTGTAAGTAGATTTTTCTTTCATAATTCCACTGTGTCAGAACATTACTCTTCTGTTGGCATGCTAGGACAACTTTTTGTTGGCCTTATTGCAGTATCTTGACCATTCAGGTTAGATTGTCTGATAAAGAAAATGAAAACAATTATACTTGCACAATGCAGAAAGTTCCCCTACCTTCTACATGTGAAATGGGAGAGCAGATCCATTAACTTTTCAGTATAGTCAGCTTCTGTAGGCTTGTGAATTTATATGTATAATATAATACCAAAATATACGTGCTGAGAAATTTTAAAAGTCTTTTGTTGACATTCTTATATATAAGGTAAGGGGAAACTGTAGGGAAAAAAAGGAAACTCTGGCCAAAAACCCTTTGAAGGAAAGGGCAGAAGAGATAAATAAGTAGAACCAATAAAAAAGTAGCCAAAATGAGCTCTGAGCTTTTCTGTTATTGTTTCTGGTTGGCAAGAAAAATGGTAGCCCTGAACCCTGATTGACTTGTTAAATATGTAACTTGGAGCAAGTTATTTAACTTCTCTGGACCTCAGTTTCCTCCTCTGAAAAAAAAGAGGAAACGAACTCCCATTACCTATACTGATCTGTGAGAATTAAATAAAGTTTGAAGGGAGAGTGCTAGTCCCACAGCAGTCATACCATAAATACCACAATTCTTCAAGATCACTCACTATTTCCAAGGTGGCATCTATATTCCACACAGATTCAACATCAGCTTGTCTTTTCCCCTCAAGATCATGGCCTTTGGGGCTCAGGTGCAAGTGCGTGTGATGGCCCTAAACATTACTTAAGCCACAGCTTGAGAAGACCTCTCCTCTGGCCAGCACAGAGCCCTCTGCACCCGTCAGGCCTCAGCACTCCCACTCTTGTGGCTATTTGTCCTCCTCTTTGCCCTCTCTGCTCTGTTGCCATCGTCCTGGATTTTCTCTCTATGCAACTTCTGTCCAGACCAGCTGCACCCACTACATCTTCAGCAGTGGACCGAGGAGGGTATTAATCATATTTTTGAGGAGGACACTCTGCTATTTATCTCCCTGACACCTCCAGCGATGGGCCGCCCAGCCTGCCCACAGTCCATTGACTGGTGAGATTACACATTACCTTGCTCCATTGCCTTTCCCTGCCCTCTCCATTGACTGGCTGTTCAACAGTGGAGTTGTGTTTGTTCAATCAGACATAATTTATACCTTTTTTGTTCTTTCTGGAGAATGCATGTTAGTTTTTAGTTGAAGCGCAGCATTTTCAGTGTAATTTCAGGTTAAACAAAACTGAGACGGAAGATGCTAAAATATTCTTCTGACACCCGTCTCATACTGCTACCAGCCCACCATGGGAATTACAGGGACATGTGGGCTTCAACCAGCAGCTGCATTTTCTGAATGTATGATCAGGTTTCCAAATTCCCATGTTTTGTTATAAATTGTGTACAGATATGCATTTATACATAACCTCTACCTCGAAGTTTAAAAGTTCCATAGAGAGAAACAGCCCATCCTTCTCTCAGCTTTCAAGTAATTTCATCCTTCCTTTATGTGTAATCTCTCATTATATGTCAGTCTGGTTCATTTGCTTTTTGCATTTCATCACTTAATTTGCTACTTATCTTCTTTTCTTAACCCTTTTATTTTAAGATGAAAAGAAATGGGGAGGGCATAGGTCTGCTTAATGACTGCAAAAATCCAAATATGTAAATATCATTAATAATTAAATTAATTGCTGATTAGCTAATCAGTAAGCTTAATAATAAACTGGCTGCATAAGGACAAAAGGCTGCACACTATACACCAGTGACTTGGTTCTTTGTTTTCAAAAGCATTGTTCTCTTGAAAGCATTCCCAACATTAATAATTGGCTCAGTCTGCTGGAATGTGCTTAATTGGTAAGTTAAAAATGAGAAAAGAAAAGCAATATTCAATCAAGAATTCTCTAATGGTTCATGTATTTATTCAACAAGAAATTATTATGGCCCTACTATGTGCCATGTGCTGTGCAAACAGTTGACTTAATTTTGATTTTACACACACACACACACACACACACACACACATACAGTTTTTTATTTATTTAATTATATTGTAGAATGAAACTGTGGTCTTATGTGAATATAAACTCAGAATTGCAAATCTTCCAAAGTGGCTTCTCATGACATTAACATGACTTGTATGTTAAAAATTAGAAAAGGAAAGCTTCTGTTATCAGGCTAATGCTCAGAGGCACTGAAAATAATTGGGCAACAGTAAAAGAAGCCCTGGATTGGGAGTGAGATAAGATGAATTGGATTCCTGTCTCTAAAAGATATGTGCATTCATACAAATTCCCTAAACCTAAAAACCTCAGTTTTCTTTACCTAAAAATATGGATTAATACCAACAGGTTAGTAAGTTGTGATAAGAATAAATTAAGAAATATGTTTAAAGAACTTAAAACGTTAAAAAACATTCAACATATATGAATTTGATTGTTATAGTATTTATAGTAAATAGAAACAAATATATTCAAACAAACAATTATATATATACTATCAAACATGCCCATTTTGCAGAAAACCTATGGAAATACTATAATATAGAGAAGTAATGAGCAAACTTGACACTGTTTTTTTCTGTACATGTCATCTCTGTCTCAGAAACATCCTGGAGGTTCTGCTGGTCACAGTGATTCCTTGTCTGCTGCAGTAACATCTGGGTGGCCAAATGCATGGTTTCCTCCATTGTTTTGTACATCAACTTTTCCATGGCTTTCAAACTTTATAATTTTGTTAATTGCTTTATGATGGCCCTTTCCAAGCTCATATTCTTCATGTTTTGTTTGCAATGACATTGTTTATATATATATATATATAAAATTGTTCATTTGTATAAATAATTGTTTTGGCATGAATGGTTCTTTAGTACCAAATCACAGTTGTATAGAAGCTAAAGTATTGGAATCAATTTGACTTAGCATAAATCTTTGCTCTTCCTTTTGCTATGTGATTGATGAATTTTTGAGCTTTGTGTATATATATATATATATATATATATATATATATATATATTTTTTTTTTTTTTTTTTTTTCATTTCTGCTTTGCTGTGTTGTCCTCACAACTGAGTGATCTAACACAACTTGGCAGCATGTAGTAGGGATGCAATCGGTGCTAGCTTCTCTCTCTTTTATCACTCTACCCACCTTTTTTATTAATCTTGTTATTGTTGTAGCTAAACAATATTGCATAATGGGTAGGCTGGGATTAAGAATCGAAGAAATTTTCATTTAAATCTTGGAATCTCCAAGATGTATTATATATTATTTGAGATTTCTTATCTCAGGATCCCCATCTATAATAGTATACAGTTACTGCTACTTTGTGGGGTTGTATGAGAAGGAAACTAGTTGATTGTAGGATATGAATGTTTCTAATTGATATGTTGTCGCCATTTTTTTCTTTATTTAAAGAAGTAAGAGCATGGCCTGTACTGCAATCTGTTTCTCAGTGCCCCAGTTAACTAGTAAAACATTTTAAAAATAGAAGTTCAGTTGAGCAAGCTCAAATAAGAGGAATACAGCATTATATGAGTTTCTTCCACATTGTTTTGCTATAGATTTTAGTGAATCGAAGAACATAAAATAAAGAAATGATCATACTGAAAGGATAATTAATTATAGTTTCAATTAAATTGTGTAGAAAATTGCTGGTGATATTCCCTGGTCTCTCAGGGTCATACACATTTCTGACTTTCTCCCCAGGACTGTGTGTCCTGTTCTTTCACTTTTATGTGCATAGCTACCAGACCTCATTCTACCTGTGGACCTCTCAGCTGACTCAAAGTCTGTCTAGTTATTTTGACATCTTTCAATTCACATTTCCAAGAAGGAAAATGTGGTTAATGTTACTCAACAATTTGGGAGCCGGGAGGAGAATTTTACTTCCCCAGGCCCTTTACCAGCCTAGTAATTGGCTCCCACAAGTAATAAGTTATCTAAACAGTGCCATCTCCTCCAGAGAGCAGTCTGCATGATTCTCTACTGAAGCTGAGTGTGTTAATTTAATCTAGAAGTGAAAACTGAGTCCAACAGACACATTGACACACACACACACTCCATGAAACTATTTGGTTATTTTATACAAATTAAGAAAATCAGTTTCTTTTCTGTGTTAATTTCATGCAGGTGGGATCAAGCTAAATAGGGCTGAGAGACAAAAAAGAAAAAAAAAGAGGAGAATGTTTTAATTATTGCATTGAAAACCCAAAGAAAAGTGTCTGACAGTGTCCCACAATTTTCTCTAGAACACCAGCAGCTTCTCTGCCAATTAACTTTAGAAGAAATTTTGCAGGCTGTGTTGTAGCAAATTTCTCTGCTGGCAGAGATAACAAGTAAATAACCCAGTGAAGTTTTTCTACTTTAATTGTAATAAGGTTTGAACTCAAGCGAAGAGTTTGACAGGGGTGAGAAGAAACCCTCTGCAAGCATGCTCTGAGGTGACTATGTGGCCAAGGCCATCCCTGTGAGGCTAGAGTGCCTTTGCCACCCTCATTAGGGGCCTTCAGCTACCTAAGCAGGGGCTGGCCCACAGATCCCCCACCGATGGAGAGGCAGAGCCTCAGAGGGCTCAATGTGAAGAAGGACAGAAGTGCAAGAAAGCAGGAGGAATAATGAAGAAAGAAGCATGAATTAGAGGCTCCACTACAGTCAGAAGCTGAAAACTGTTTATTCTCTAGTTCAATCCAAGTGGTGATTGCATGACTAAATATCTCCATGTGGTTGACGATTCCAAAGTCATGAGTTCTTTGCATAGTATGAGTTACCAAATTCAGCAAATATCCATATTTAAGGTACATGTCTCTCTGGTAACATTCTCAGTAGATTTCTTCTCAGTCCTCAAGGATTTGACATTTTGAACATACTGGTAAAGAGTCATTTAAACTAAGAGTGTCAGTTTTACAACAGGAAGCAAAAATTAAAAAAAAAAACTTTGGGTGATATGATAAGAATTCTCTCTGGTTAAATTCAAAACTACAAGTATTAGGTTCCTTTATTGATGTAAAAGCTCTGTGTGATGCCCTTTCAAAATTCTTTCCCAATGTTTGTTCACAAACACTCTTTAATAAAGGGAATTTATTTTCATTTATTTGTAAATTTGGAGATCACCTGGCTCAGGTGAGCACAGTCAGTTGCAGATAAATGGCCTTAAAATATTTCTGCCATATGGTTTCATAATATCCTTTCTCTTGGATGACTCTCAGTTCCAGAATTATGCATTGTGATTGTAGGCCAACCCCTGGACATTCTATTTCTAGAGCAAGCCAGAGATGAAAATAACAGTGCATTGATAACATTATCCTGGTTTGTTTGACAGTGTCTATATCTATGATTAAACTCTTATGTCAGTCCAGTGCTTCTGCTTGCCCAGGGCCATATATTTAGTGTTTGCCAACAGGCAATAGAAAGACAGAAAGACAGGATTTGAGTCCTGTTAGTGAACCCACTTGATTTGGAATGTTTGATATTTAGAATTGGATTAAACTTACATTCTCAAGAACACCTCTTTCTTCCTAAGGAGGTATTAAGAAAATAAATGGGGATGTATATGCTGCTATATATAACTTAATTTGAAAAAAGAAGACATTAAACATTTGAAGAGCATGGGCAACATGGTTTGTAGAGTCCAGTTCAAAATGAAAGGTGGAGTCCCTTGTTTAAAAATTATGAAGAATTTCAAGATGACTCCAGGAGAGCTTTAGACCAAGCATAGAATCTTTCTGAGCTTTGGGCCCTGTCCAGATTCTAATAAATCAGTAACTTGATTTATTAGCCATTTTCTCCACAGTGTTTGCTGAAGGTCTCACTAAGAATGATTACGAAACATTAACAAAAGTAACTAAACAAAGAAATTTCCCTCTAGTACACTTCAAAACTTCCAGAATCTACCACAAATGTATACTTCATCTTGCCCCTTTGATCAATTACCCTCAAGCATTTGAGAAATGGCTTAGTGTGTTGCAGGAATGCGGATAACAGTGGATACTCTTCCTTATCTTTCTGAAGGGTTAAGAATATGTTCTTCACTGCAAATGGAACTTCCCACTGCGTACCATGTGCAATGTTATGTGTCATACAACTTGTGCCAGGAAGCCCAATGGAGGTGTTTATTGAATAATAATTTCCCTAGCTGAACGGGAACATCTTCTGCTCAGGTTCTTGGACAGCTTCCAAGACCTTATCCATGGTAAGAGTTTAGCATGGAGTCAGTCTACAGAAAGGGCTCCATCAATGTTAGCTTATTATTATTAGTCAAGCATGGGAGAGGCTTGGTATCCAGATCATTTCCATTCCCATTACAGATGCTGATGAGAATGTTAAGGTTGTGTCAGTGTCTGTGAGTTTTGTTTTCATTGCTCTGCTTACTTTGCAAAGTCCATGAAGAGAAAAGCAATCATTTGCCAAATCTGGGTACTTGACCTTTCAAGGTCATGACTCTGGGACATGCAGGGACATTTTAAAAAATAAACATTAAAATTGTAAAATAGTTCCAGGTTTATACAAAAAAATTCAAATACAGTACAAAAAGTTCTTATATTTCATACAATTTCTTCTATTATTAGAGTATTAAATTATCACAGCTACATTTGGCAAAATTAATGAATCAATATTGACACATAATTAACGAACTAACATCAAATCTATATATATTTATTGAGATTTCCTCAGTTTTTACCCATAGGGTTTTTTTTTTTTTTTTTTGGTACTAAGAACTGAACTTAGGGGTACTCTACCACTGAGCCATTTACCCAGCCCTATTTTGTATTTTATTTAGAGACAGGGTCTCACTGAGTTGCTTAGTTAGTGCCTCACTATTGCTGAGGCTGGCTTTGAATCTTCGATCCTCCTGCCTCAGCTTCTTGAGCCACTGGGATTACAGGCCTGCATCACCATACCTGGCTCCCACAGGGATTTTTAAAGAACTAAAAAGTCTTAGTTTTGTTTGTTTGTTTGTTTTATTGTATTTTTATGGTTTTTTGTTGTTGTTGTTCGTTTTCCTATTTTAGGATCCCATATGGATTCAAAGTTACATTTAGACATCATGTCCTCTTAGGTTCCTCTTGGCTGTGATGAATTCTCAAACTTTTCTTTATCTGATGACCTTGATGGTTTTGAAGGGTATTAGTGAGGCATTTGTAGAATGTCCTTATGTACATTTGTTTGATGAGTTTCTCATGATTCAACTGTGGGCCTTGTGGAAGAAGTGCACAGAGGTAAATTGCCATTTGCATCATAACATATCAAGAGTATAAGCAATCAACATAGGTATAATAGACACTGTTGACCTTGATCATCTGTTTGTCAGGCTTTTTCACAGTAAGTCTTTTTTTCTTTCTTTGGTTGCTAATGTTTTGAGAGGAGTCATATAAGGGCTAAGAGTTCTATGTCTCAGAGGAAAAACATGATATTACTATATCCTTCAATATAAAACCCCTGCTCATCTGTAAACAGGTAAATCCATTCATCTAACATGAAATCTAGTGTGCCAAAGACACTGAGAAGATGTTGATGGGTCCACCAGAAAGAAGTGGCCAGGACTGACAATATTGATACAACACAGCAATTAGTTTTTGTATTCACTTGATACAATTTTCATACTGCTTAACTGTTTGTTTGATCCTGTTGTTGGTATTTTACATATATTACTCATTTAATTCTCAGAATGAACAGTATCATGTTTAGTTTACAAAGAAGCTGAGACACAGATGCAATAACTTAAGTTTGCACAGCTAATAAGAATTCAGATCTAGGCAGTTTTATGCAAGCTCTTATACATTGCAGTAAAGGTATTAAGGCCTCATCTGAATTGGTATCTTTATGAAAGACTGTACATCTAATGTCATATTAAGAGAAATCTTTTTATAGGAATGTATTCTCTGCAGCATAAAAGATGTGGAAAACATAAAAAAATAAGTCTTAGATTTTTTTTTGTGGGTGTGTGGAAAGTGCTAATACCTTCTCAATTGCTGAATAATCCTGTGGGCACACTGTATTTCAAATGATTAAGTAATGAGTTTTGTTATTGAAGCCTAGACTTCTGTCTACTTTAAAAAGATACCTTAAAAGGATAGGATTGAGGGGAGATTGCAAAATTGCAGTTGGATAGGAGGAATAAGTTCTGGCACTCTAGTGTACAACAGGGTTATTGTAGTTTAGAATATTTTATATTTCACAATAAAGAGGAAAGAATTTGGGGTGTTTTTACCACAAAGAAATGATTAATGATATGTTGACAGAAATTCTGGGTACTTTGATTTAATCATTATATAACATATACTTGTATCAAAATATATTATACCCCATAAAGATGCACAATTATTTCGTTGATTAAAATATAAAATGAAACTTAAAAATGATAGGAAACCTTGAATGGGTACATCTAATTGGAATTTAACAAAAATGTGATCAAGTTGAAGAAAAGAACATAGATTCTATAATAACAGCAACATTTAAGGAACATGATTTCAAGTTACATGAATTTTGAGGAATTCATCAGTTTTATTATGCAAATATTTAGTCAAATGATGCTTTCTTCATCCTGTAAGGACATAAATAGATTTTCCATGTATTTTGGAGCATACTGTTCTCACATATTTTGATGCAATTTTGATTATAAAGTTATACCTACAAATGATCATTTTCAGAGCAACACAAATGTAATCAGAGAATTATAGTAACAACTAGAGTTTTTCTTAGGTTTTCTGTTATGATCTACAAATGATCAGAGATTTAAGCACATATTAAGCACATAATCTGTTATGATTCTACAAATGATCAGAGATTTAGGCACACATTTAAGCTTATATTAAGCACATGACACAAAACACATCAAATCTAGAAATATATATAAATATACACATACACACATATATACATACATGTATACATGTGTAGGTATGGGATATATCTATGAATGTATATTTATGCTCTGATTAAATATATATACATAGATATTTACTCTTTCATGTATACATATATTCCACAGATATTTATGTGTATGTGTATATATATATTTATAATAGTTATGCAATGATAAGCCTTGAGTTGCCATAGCTCCAGGTAATACTATGTCTCTCCATGGTGTTGTCAGATTTTGTATATATTACCACATTTCCACATCCTCCTTATTTAGTTTTGTGAGTGAATCCAATTGAATAACATATGAATCAGTAATTAGTCCTCCTTCTCAAGCATTTGAAAATCTTAGAAGCTCAAACACAATATTTGTGCTTACTGGGCCCATTTGAAATGCATATTTTACTTTCAATCCTGGACATGGATCTGTCATTTAGGCACAAAATAACTTGCAAGAACAACTTTTGGTCCCTGAGGCTTTTTAAAAACATTGGCCTACTGTTTTCAGACAAACACATGCTCATACAACCTCTACCCTTCACATGTGTGGGTACCAAAACAAGACAAGAAATACTAGTGTTCAGGTGCCATTCTAGATTTTCTGCTCACACCTTTCCCCAAATTACTCACTTAGAAATATAAAAAAGACAAATGATGCAAACAGATGATCTTGTTTTATTAAAATTAGACCAAGAAATTGAGACCACACTGATTGTCTGTTGTCATGGGTTCTAATGGAAAAATTTCTGTTTCCTTTTTACTTCATATCCTGTATGTATTCTTACCCCCTGGTCAGCATTTAATGTTTGTTATTTGATTCTTTTAGTCTTAATGTTTTGTAAACATTAGCCAACATTTGAAGCCTTAAAGAAAAGAAAAAGAAAGAAAGAAAAAAGAGAAAACATGCAATATATCTAATATATCTGAAGCCAGAAGCCACTTGGCAACAGTGACCCAGTCGCAGCACCTAAGTTGGTATAGAACATGACAGTAGATAGAATGGTTCTCTTTCATCAACGCTGCTCTAGTGAAGATTCATACTGGGATAAAAATATTCCAACATGATAAAGTTATTTCCGATGTGACTTTTAGAATAGCCCTTGATACTGGGTAAGCCTGGTTCAAATTCTGCCTCAGTCACTAGTCTTCTGCTATCAGGTATTTGCTTGACTTCCCCAAATTCCACTTTCCTGAAATGTTTTAAGAATTTGAAGGCCAAAGTTGTGGCTCAGTGGTAGAGTGCTTCTGGAGCACGCATGAAACATTGGGTTTGATCCTGGCACCACGAAAAAATAAACAAAATAACGGTATTGTGTCCATCTACAACTAAAAATGAAATTGAATAAAATAAAATAAAAAGAATTTGATAAGAGAATTTAGGTACACAATTAGTAAAATAAGTAAGAGGATGTGACAAATCAACAACTGGCTGTAAATAGATTATAAATTATTACTACAATGGTAGATCCATAAATAATTGGGAACTACAAGGGTAGGTTCTGCACCAAGCTCATGAAACAATGCAAAATAGAATATTGACTAATAATTCTGAGAAATTTGGGACAGTTCATTAGAAATTGCCAATGCATTAGTATCTGAACTATAGAAGTCTTTTAACATTATTTATGCCAATGTTCCCCAAACATATTTCACTGAAGGGTTGTTTCTGAAGTGACCCCTGTTGATGGTGCAAATGATTAATGTATTCTTTGCACCATATTTTGAGAAATTATAGATACTCTAATTATTTTATTAGCATGTATTATTTTATATATTATTTACATATATTGGATATTTCATACAGGCACACAGCATGCAATAATAAAATCTAGCCTTTCTTTATCTACCACCCTACTTACCAACCTCTAGTAAGTACTATTCTTAGTCAGGTTGACTTTTTTTCCTTTTAAACTTCCACACTTGAGAGAGAACATATAGTACTTGTATTTCTGTGTCTGGTTCATTTCACTTAGCTTAATGTCCTCCAGTTCCAGCCATTTTGTTGCAAATGAGAGGATTTCATTCTTCATTATTGCTGAATAACATTTCACTTGTATGTACATTTATTCATCTGTTTTTCTAAACCTGTCTTGATTCCATATTTAGCTATTGTGAAAAATGCCAAAATATACATGAGAGTGCAAGTTTTTTTTTTTTTTTTTTGGTATCCTCATTTGGTTTCTTTTGGATATATACCCAGAAGTGGATATTGCAATTCTAGAATCTATTTATATTTAAAGAAATAGGAAAGCAATGATTTTTGACATAGCAAAAAGTTATTTAAAAGTTAATATTTTCAAATTATAATTTTAACCCAAGAGCATTTTTGTTATTGGGATACTGGACCATACTGACAATTCTAAATATTGAGTTCTTGATGACAATGGAATATTCATCCCAAGCACATAATATTTATGCCCTCAACATATAACAAAATTTTGCAGGTACATGGTCAGAGGAAAGGGTTTTAAGAGGTTGGGAGGCTTCAGTCTGTTAGTAGGAACCATATCGTATTTTAACATCCTTTCTATTACAGCTTAATGGTACTTCATTACAGCTTAATACACATCCTTCAAGTTTTAGACTATTAAACTAAAAGCACACAGACCATACAAGTAAACAATATTTTAAAATCTTTAGTGTAGTAGTGGTTAAAATTTTATTTGCAATTTTCTTAAAATTGATGTGACATGGAAGAATAATGCAATCCTTCTAAGTATAGAGTTTTACTGATGTACTCAGATACCACTATTTTGTCTAATTACCCTGATTATGTAATAGGTTAGCATATTTACATGGTGTGTATACAGTCACACGTTTCCTATATACCAGGGAATGTGTGCATACATATATAGAGTGTGTGTATATATACATGGAATACAGTATGTTACTGTGTTCCTGCATCTCACCATCATTCAATGTCTTGCCAAATAGCAATTCAGGCATAATGCCAGAACTTTTCACTTCCCCACTGAAGTCACTTGGAATATATCTGAGTGTGGCAAAATACATTTGCCAAGCTATGTGCATAAAAACATCCTTTGATCTTTCAGAGTCATAAATAGATAATAAACTATATCATTGCCCTACTGATCTGCCCAACATCAATCTTACATTCCCTTTTTATGGGTTCATCAAAATAAGATATGATCAAGGTACAAAAGAGTTAAAGAAGCTATTTGTTTTAATGTTTCCTTGGAGAGTATGCTTGTTATTGTGAGTACAAATTATATATATAATATTTCATGAATGATGTTGAAACATTAAAAATCACCTCTGCTCTTGAAGTTAACACAATTTGCTGGCCCTCTGCCAACACTTCCTTCATCCCGTTATGGCCTACTATAAGATACATTGTCATTTTTTTTTTTTCAGGATAATACTGGAGTGTTTCTCAAGTATCTATTTTTAAGTCTTAGACAGGATTCTTAGTAAATTTGATCTTCTTAATGTCCCGTAAATTTTACCCTGAAAAAATTATTTGGTTTTATTAAAAGAAAATGATCAAAATTAGAGGTAACCCCAAATTTTACAGACATCAAAATATTGTTTATGGATGAGAAAATAAGGGGACAAGAAATAACAGGAAGGAATTATATGAGCAAAGGATGAGAAAGGTTGTTGCCATTATTTTAATCTTTATGAAGTATGTATTACTGGCTTCTAAGTCCCTTTGTGTCTTATTGAGTGTTTTTGACGACAAGCTGAAAAGATTGGCTACGTCAGGTAATGAAATCTTTAAATTGACAATTGTGAAATAGTACAGGAAAGCAGAAAAATTATGCAAGCCATAAATTGAGTGAATGATATAGTGAGTAGTAAAAAATACATTTTTTTCCACAAGGGACAAATAAGATTGAACTAAGTGTTTCATTTGTTAAATAGAAGCAAGTTTTACTTTATAGCAGATAATTCTGAACTCATAATTATTTGAATCCATTCTGATTTATTCAAGGCAGTATAAAAGGACATATCTTGTTAATGGACACATTTTCAAAAGTGTAATTTGTATACTTTCTTCAGAAAGCCATAAAATAGACTCACTGTTAGTGTATTATTAATAATAAACTAGGGAGCCAGGCATATTGGCACACGTCTATAATCCCAGAGACCCAGGATGCTGAGGCAGGAGGATCATAAGTTCAAATCCAGTCTCAGCACTCAGCAACTTAGCAAGAACCTGTCTAAAAAAAAAAAAAAAAAAAACCTGGGTATATAGCTCAGTGGAAAAACAGGATCCCTAGTATCATAATAATAATAACAATAAAAGAAGAAGAATATGATGATGATGATGATGATGAAGCAACAGCAGTAATTAACAGTGTTCTACAATATATGCAATTATTATTTTGAAGGAAAAAATCCTAAAACTTTAAAGGAATTAAAAAATACAGAAATATACCACAAGATTACCACAGGATTTTAATATTCCTATCAGCTATCCCAATTATTCATAATGTTAATTTGTTAATAAATAAATAAAACAAAACAGGAAAATGAGAATGGAAGGATTTGCCTGACAAATACATTATCTGAGGCAGGTTAAAAAATATGAACCACTTAAAGTTTAGAAAAACTTTTAAAATAGCCCTAGTTTTGCCTTTTTTTTTTTTTTTTTTTTTGCCTAGTGAGAAAGAGAGAGAGAAAGAGAGAGAAAGAGAGAGAGAGAGAGAGAAAGAGAGAGAGAAGGGAAGAAACCTGTCTTTCTAGGTCTTACACCTTATGGATAACCTTGGACTTAAAAGGTCATGAAAAGTCATGGATTCAGTTTCGTATAAATCTATGATTTACAAATATTGCTTCCTGATTTAAGAAAATATTCAGTGATGCTTTGGGGGTTCAAGGATATAAATTAGACAAATTTGGGATGATGTATAACCTCTTTCATGAAGGAGATGTGACCATATTCTGGGGAAATATTCTTGGAAATATTCTATGGAAGTGATGAATTATCAAGGAATCTGTAAGAGTTTCGTCATAGTGTATAGAGAGTGTCTAGGTCCATAATGAAAAATGATGTGTTCTAGAGAGAAAAGAGAAGTGTGGAACATGCCATTTAATCAAGTCAGACTCAAGTCTGAGACAAACTTCAAAGGCTGGAAGAGTCTGGATGGTAACCTATGAACTTGGGCAAGAGTGTCTAGATTGTGGTTGGTCGGCAATGGGAAATTTTGTCCAGGAAACTATGAAGAGCTTCGTGTTAAATTATATTTTAGAAAAAGTTGTTATTTGATAATGCTAACTAAATTATCTGAGAGCAATTTCTATTGTGACAGAGTGAGAAGGTCAACAAATTCTCTGCCCAAGGAAACAATATTAATTCAGGAGGAGACACTCAAAAATAACCTTTTCAGCAACCAGGAATTTTTTTTAAAGACCCATAGAACACACAGAGAACTGTTGTTCATGAAAACAACTAAACTACTGGTAAGAAGAGTAAGAGTCTGAGATATTTTTGGCTGGGATTGCTCCTATATTTATCCTGCCTTGAAGTACTGTCAGTGTCGTGGTTCAACCAGGTTTGGCTGGTTTGAAACAGGAAGTTTCTGAGAAGTGGTGAGTGGGACTCCCTTGACTCTGAGTGTGGTCATTTAAAGCAGTAATCTCAGTGGCAAGAAAATAAGCAGGTCCAGAGGCTTCTTTTGCCTCTACTATGGGGCGAATGGAATCAAGCAACAGAATACAGGGCTAGTCAAGGATTTAGTAGGGAGTTCTAAGAAAACAACCAAATGAGGTAAGATAGCCACATACCCAGGATTTATAAGGTAGCCACATACCCAGGATTGATTGAAAATCTGATCATGCTCTGCAGGTCAATTCATACAAATTTGACCAGTGATGTCTCAATCAGCATGGCAACACATATGAGATGACAGAATCTGAGGGAAGTGAAAAGCAGGGTGGAACTGAAAGTGGCCAAAAAAATAGGCTTCATTCCCACACTAATTAATACATTTCACCACAGACCCTTGATCTGAAGGCTGGTGTCAGCAGAATAGTTTATTGCAAGTGCTGAAACCTACATTTGGTTTCCAGCAAAACTATCCTTCAAAACAGAAGCCAAAAAAATGCATTGACAGGTAAAGACTGAAACAATTCTTTGCTAGCTGACCTGCCTAAAAAAGAACACCAAAGGAATTCACTTTGAATAGAAATGACATGAGAAAAAGCTCAGATGTACATCAAGTCAATACTGCCAGAAATGATAAATATGCACATCAACAAAAAGACTATAAATGTATATTTTCTCATTTCTTTTTATGATTTTTAAAATTATGTAGGTTGGTATAAAATGGCAATTATAGGCAGTTTTTAGAACTTATACAAATAGGAAAATAATAACAAAAAGAGGAGAAAGCAAAAGGAGACATAATGGTGTCAATTTTCTACATTTTATATGATTTAAATTTATATCATTCTGAAATAAATTATAATGAATGTTATAAATCCCCAGTTAATACTTTAATTAATATTATCAACCAATAATAAGATAACTCAATATTTTATGTATTTTTAAAATACAAAAGTAAAAGAAAACCTTTAAACTTAAAGAAGTCAGAAAAGATGAATTTAAAGGATAAAAAATGATAACATTTAAAAACAAAGAATAAAAGAAGAAGTACAAATGACCAACAAATATATGAAAAAAACATTCAATATTTCTATCAATCAGGTAAATGCAAATCAAAAATACACTAAGATTTCACCTCACTCACTAGCTTGGCAGTCATCAAGAATATAAATAATAGTAAATGCTAGGTAGGATGTGGGGGAAAATGTACACTCATACATTGTTGGTGGGACTACAAATTAGTACAACCACTTTGGAAAACACTATGAAGGTTCCTCATAGAACTAGAAATGGAGCCACCATATGACTCAGCTTGATATTTATCCCACTTTTGTTATTTATCCCAAAGATAAAATCAGCATACTGTAGTGATTCATGCATACCAAAGGTTATACCAGTGCAATTTACAATAGTCAAATTATGGAACTAACTCAGATGACCATCAAAAGATGAATGGATAAAGAGAACATGGCATATCTCCATAATTAAGTTTTACTCATCCATAAAAAAAATGAAATTATGGCATTTGATTATAAATGGGTGAAACTGAAGAACATTGTGCCAAATGAAATAAAAGTCAATTCAGAAAGTGAACGAATGGATGTTTTCTTTGCTATGTGGAAGTTAGAGAGTAAAAGAAAAGTTTTAAAGGGAGCAGCATATTCCATGAAAATAGACGGGAAATTAGTAGAGGAGAGAAAGGGAATTGAGGGGAAGGAGGACGGATGAAAAAAACAGAGGGACTATGGAATTAAATTGACCAAATTATGCTATGTACATATGTGAATATACCACAGTGAATTCTACCTGTTTGTTTATGTATAACACACCAATATAAAAAATAAATAAATAGAAGGAAGATCAGTAGAGTTAAAAAAAAAAGTGGGGACAGAGGAAGAGAGGGAAAGGGAAAGTCCTGGGGATTTAAATGCAGCAAATTATATTCCCTGACATATAAACAACAGTTGTTTATTTAATCAGTTACAAAGTTATCATTTAAGAGACATTAAAACAGGAACAAATCTTAATTCCTTAATTTCTATAAGTAATAAAACCTAACAGACACAATTAACATCTTAATAGGTAAGAGAAGATCAATGTTTTAGACATTGCTTCATATCAGTATATTGAAATTCTACCATGGAAAGATCTCAAATAACTATTTTTAGGATTTAAAAAAAAATTATTTGTTTATTCTAATTAGGTATATATGACAGCATAATGCAGTTTGGCTCATTGTACACAATGGCGGCACATCTTTTCATTTCTCTGGTTGTACATGATGTAATGTCACACCATATGTGCAGTCATACATGCACCTAGGGTAACGATGTCCATCTCATTCCACCATCTTTCTTGCCCCCATGTTCTCTCTCCTCTCCTCCATCCCCTGTGCCCAATCATAGTTCCTCTGTTTTTCCCATGCCCCCACCCCATTATGGATTAGCATCTACTTATCAGAGAGAACATTCAGCCTTTGGTTTTTGGGGAGAGCTTACTTTGCTTAGCATGATAAAGAAGTGAATAATCTTTAGTGATATCAATAAAAAGAGAAACAATATAAATTATCAATGTTAGGAACAAGAAATATATCATTAATTCCATACATGAAGAACCTAAAAGAATCATAATGTAATATTGTGCAATACACTATGCCAACACACTAAATTATTTAAATGAAATGAAATTTAGAAACAAATTATCAAATATGACTCAAAATGAATTAGAAGAGTTCAGTTATAGATCATATACTTAGCATGTGAAAGGCCCTGGGTTCAATCTCTAGCAAAAAAAAAAAAAAGAAAGAAAAGAAAACAGCTAAGGAGAGGGAGGAAGAGCGAACGAGAATAACAAAAAGAGAGAAAAAGAAAAGAAGGGAAGGAAGGAGAAAGAGAAGAAAGAAGTAAATGAAGTATAATAAGTAAAGAGATTATATTGTAATTAAAAGTCTTCCCTTGAAGACAAACCAAGAATCATAAGGCTTCACTGGTGATGTCTAGCAAATATCTAAGAAAAGAGATGGTATTTTTCTCATAAATTCTTTCAGAAAATGAGGGAGGGCATAATCCAGTATTATTCTATCACCAAAGACAGAGAAAGACATCATATGAAAGTAAAACTTTAGACCAATATCCTTCAAAAATATAGATACAAAATTTCTTAATAAATGGCTAGAAAACTGAACTTAGGAATATCTTGCTGCATTGCATTTATATTATATTAATAAAGGAAAAGGGCCACATGATAGTTTTGTCAACACATACACACGTACACATACAGACACACAGCATTTGAGGAAATAATACATTAACTAAAATCAGAAAGGAACTTCCTCAATGTGATAAAGAAAATCTATAAACACTATCAATTGACATCAAACTTAATAAGTTAAGACCAAATGCTTCTTCCCTAAATTTAGGAACAAGGGTAGGGTGTCCACAGTCACATTTATATTCATTATAATGGAGTTTCTACCCATTGCTATAAGAAAAACAAAAAGGAATACTGGAAGGAATACTGATTTTTAAGGAGGAAGTAAAAATATATTTAAAAATGACATGATTTTATATTTAGATAATACTAAGGAATATACAGCTAAATTAATAGAGCTAATAAATTAGTTTACCAATGCCAAAAATAAAGATATGTAACTATAAAAAGAAAATGAGGGAGGTGATAATTAATTGATTACCAAGTGCAATGGTGTACACCTATAATCCCAGCAGCTCCAGAGGCTGAAGTAGGAGAATCAAGAGTTAAAAGCCAGCCTCAACAAATTAGCAAGGCCCTAAGCAACTTATTGAGACCCTATTTCAAAAGAAAAAAAAAAGAGTAGTGGGGATGTGGTCAATTAAGACCCCTGGTCTTGAGCCCCAGAACCAAAAAATAAATTAAAAAATCAATTGCACCTCTATATTCTAGCAATGAGCAAGTTCAATAAAAATTAAGAAATAATTCTGTCCTCAATAGCCTCAAATTAAAATGCTTAATACTAAATTTTAAAAACTAATACATTGCTTCAAGAAATTAAAAAAGATAAAAATAAACAGAAAGAAATGCCACGTTCATAAATTGGAAGAATAAATATTGATCAAATGGCAAACCTTTCCAAATACAGCGATAATTCACAATCCCTATCAAAACTCTAGGACATTTTAGTTTTTATGTTTTGGCAATAATTGATCAGCTGATTCTAACATGGAAATGTAAAGCATTTGAAAAGTAAAACTTTTTAAGAGAAGAAAATATGAAATATGTTCAATATTCACTCTTCTAAAAGGCAGGATACATTAGGTAGACCCCCTAATGTGTAAACAGTTAACAGATATTAGTAAGGTGAATCTTGACAATCAAATTGAAAATTGTTAGGCATGCAACATAAATAAGTAGATATACACAGATATTTAAGCATATTCAAGCTTGTCATAATGAGAGAAATACTAATTATTGCTATATAAAATTCTAGAACCTGTTAACTCTCAGGCTCCAGGTAGGAGAAACTTGTGGAGAATTTCTCTAGGGCTTTACTGTCAAAATGAATTACTTTCAATGAACTTCAGTTAAGCTTTAAATGTAACAGACACTATAAAAAGCAATTTGACAATATATGCCAAGATCTTAACAATTTTTGAATCTGTTATCCAGCAATCGAATTTCAGGAAATCTATCTTAAAGAATAACACTCAAATTTATGTACTAGGATACTGATGAGAGGAATGTCTTATTAACAATGTCTCTGATTGGATTTGGCTTAGGTCCAAGTCTACCTCTTGGACAAAAGAAATGCAGAAAATATTGTAGGAGAGTTCAGTGAATATAGAATGTAAGGAAAAGGAGCTGTCTATTTATTTAACAGATAATGCAGAGTGCTTATTTTTTTGTCAGGCACCGTTCTAATTGCTTTTGCAATTAGATTAACTACTCAGTTCATTATTGGAAATATTATCTCTATTTTATAGGCAATTAGCTGTAAGCACAGAGAGGTTAAGCAATACCAACTGGATCACACAGGAAATAAGAACCAGAGTTGAGATTCAAAGGAGGCATGGTATTTTACATATTACATAATGCTCTAGAGGAGAATTAAGTGTTATTTCCAGAAGGAAATGGTTTGTATTCATGCAAAACCACAGTATCCACCACAGCCAGTGGTGTTTATTTTTATAGTAGGTCCCTTTTGAAGGATTTTCATAAGATGCAAGGTCTACATTGGTCAGGGCATTGGAGCACTGCACTGCAGCCGACTGCAACATGCTTGTCTCTTCTGCAGGACCTGACATCACAGAGCATTGTATAGAATATTGTATAGACAGGATCTTTGAATGGAAATGAAAACAGGATAATAAATATGGTTCAAATAGTTTGCAAAATTTCAGCTTCGTGGTTCATTAATTTCTAACTCATTCCATTATAATTCTGTTACTATGCTGGTAAGAACAAAACTCAGAATTTTTACCTCATGGTATAATAGCAGTACATTCTGATACTTGAGGTGTTTGTTTAAAAGTCTAAGTAAGTATTAACTACAAATTATTACATCCTAGAAATACATTGGTTCAACAACTCTCTATTAGAACCTGGTGAGAGCCAGCTGCTGTGCTAGGCTCTGGGCACAGTTATAAGAGCCATATTGCTTTCTGTAATTTGAACACTAAAGAAATAAACAGTTTCCTCTGGTGATACCTGTTGACTAAGCCACTTTAGTCAAATAGCTTGAAATTTACTTTGTAAGAATATATGATAAAATGCCTTTGCTTGCCTTTAATATTAATCAATCCAGTTAAAAACAGTTCAACTAGCAGCCTTATGTACTGTGCCAATGTATATTTCATTTACATGTAGATGTTCACAGTATCAAATTTACCTCTCGAGCCACAGTGTGCTCTGGTTGTTAATACACAGGTGCAGTAAGTAAATAATTAGAGAGTTACACACCAGATTTGACTCATGTTAATCAACAATTAGCATGATTCTGACATCAAAACAAACGTTTCATTTGAGCTCTTGGTAAATGAATTGATTTTAATTTTTTTTGCTTTTATTTTGAGAATGTAAATAAATCTTACACCAAACTTTCAAGACATAAGATATATAAAAACTGGGCAAACTTTAGAAATTAGAAAAAAAGTTTAACAAGAAAGCAAAAACCATTGTATTATCCTTCATAGAATTCTATATACCATTTTCTGGGACACTGAAATAATTTCAAAATTATTTTAATTGACATGATGTTTTTTTTAAAAAAATTAATTTTTATTGTAGGTTGTTCATTTTTCATTGTTATTAATCATCAGTGTCATGATTAGTCTAGTAAATATCTGGTTATTATCTTTCAGGGTAGATTGCCTGAAATGGAATTGCCAGGGTACAGAATAAAAACTTTTTGTGAGATCTTTTGTATTTATTGACAAACTTATTTTGAAATAGTTTCTGTTTTTAAATAATAAGTGAATAGAAATGTGGAATTTATAACATTATACTAAATCTTATCACATCTTACTTTTTTTTTTTTAAAGAGAGAGTGAGAGAGGAGAGAGAGAGAGAGAGAATTTTTTGATATTTATTTTTTAGTTTTCGGCGGACACAACATCTTTGTTTGTATGTGGTGCTGAGAATCGAACCCGGGCCGCACGCATGCCAGGCGAGCGCGCCACCACTTGAGCCACATCCCCAGCCCCGAACATCTTACTTTTGACACCATTACCATACTTAATTTAATGATTAAAAATGGAGCTTTCTGTTTTAATTTTCATGCTTTCAAAAAAGTATTTCCTACATCCCCACCATGTCTTAGGCATTACTATGTGAATCTGTGAAAAAAGGAGCCAAAGACCAGGAATAAAAAATTCCCTGAATAAAATAGAAAACATGGCGTTTAAATTAATGAGATATGTATTATTTTTTAAGCATCAGGAATTTTAAATGCATTCAGCAGAAACAAAAGATGCTAAACAAAAACAATTATATAAAGGCTTGCTCATATTTTTTTATTTTGAATTTCATACACTTACCAAATGAGATTTTTATATCTGAATAGACACTGAAGCACATACTCAGTATGTGAGTATGAATACATCTGTGTAAATGCCTGGTAAAAATAATTTAACATTATATTGTAATTATTTTGCCATTGCTCATACTGAGATTTACATTTTAACTGGAGGAATTATGAGAAAAATGTAAGCCTTTTCAGTTCACCTATTATATTAGTTTCCTATTGCTGTTGTAACAAATCGCCATAAATATGGTGGCTTAAACAATACACATTGTTACCTTATACCAGTCAGAAATCTGAAATGGGTTTCACTATATCAAAAAGCAGGCAGTTGGTCTACAAAACCCAGTTTTTTCTGAAGGTTCTCTTGGAAAATGCACTCCCTTGCTTCTTCCAGCTTCTAGGAGCTGCTTGTGATTCTTGGCTAAGGGACCTTGTCTTTGACTTTAAGGCCTGCAGCATCTTCAAATCTCATTCTACTTTCATCACCACATAGCTAACTATTCTAAGTATCCTTGTAATCACATAAGGCCCACCAAAACATTCTGGAACGATACATCTCTATGTCTTAATTTAATCACATGGGAAAAGTCCCTTTGGCCATTTAAGGTAATATATTCATAGGTTCCAAGAATTATGACCTGGACATCTTTGAGGATTGCCTGTTCTGCTTACATCACTTGTAGTCAACAAAAATATAAGGGTTTGTGACAAATTGCATATAAGGGGTGATAAATGTCAATGTGCCCACTTTGTAAACATTTGTTGAACTTCTTGTGACTTGGGACAGAGTTAAAATATACTGTATCTTTTGGGAAAAACTATAGGATAATAAAATATTTTTCCTTTCCTCAATTTACTTTTTCCTTTCATTTTCCTATTTTTGGAGCAAGGTTAGTGATCTAACAAAAAACATTGTTTTTAGCTAATGAGAAATATCAATTGTGTTATTTTGTATATTAATAACTTTGCAATATGCATAATGTATTTTATCCCATAGAGCAAAAGAGACTTGAGAAAACTAAGCACCCAATGCTTAGTACACATCCAAGAGAGATGGGATGGCTAAGATTGTCTGTGAACAAGAAAACAAATTTTAATTATCTCATTTCCCCCTTCTATTTGTGACTTCAACAAGAACATATCATAAAGAATTAACCATAGTTTGAAATCAAATCAACCAGAGTTCAAATTCTGGCTGTCAGACCTACCAGATATTTATGCAAAGTATTAAATGTTTCTGAGCTTTTGTAAAGTAAGTATTATGAAAGTGCATTGAGATACTCTAAAATTAAGGTAAGTAATGTATACAGATTTAGCTTTAAAAAGGTGTAAAACCATTCAATAGCGTTGCTGTACTGCTTTTACTTTTAAGATGATTACTTTCCAACTATTCTATTAAATGTGTGTTTATGCCAATACCTTAAAATCCAAAATATTTTATTCTATTGAAAAGAAAAAGATAATGAAAAGAAATGAAATGACTACTGGCTTTTCTTTTTTATTATAATGTCCTTTCCCTGAAAATTGAAAAAATAAATGTGGCACTGAGTTTGATCATAGGAATGAAAAGTACATTCTTTGGCTGTTAGCATGTGTCAGTACATCTCTTGTTTGAACTCAAGTAATTTTGAGGTAGAATGGTTTGTTTTCAATTGCATTCAGAATAAGTGATAAAGTGTAAACTCTATTCTCTCAGCAATGACATAAAGCAAGTGATCATTAATAAAGAGTGGACATTTTACATCAAAATATATGTCTATGTGTATGCGATAGATAACCCTGCTCATGAGTAAAACTAGAAGTAGGCGACTGGATATAGGGAAATCATCCTGGAAAATAATTGTATTTTCAAGTCAGCTTCATTGGTGCCTGCACATCTTCATCAAGACCTCCATAGGTTGAAAATACTTCCTCTTCAAGAACTTCAAAGGAGTCTTTATTATATCCACTGAGCAATTACACATTATTGTAAGTTCTAGATATGTTAATATTTATTTTTTGGATATCAAATGGGTTTCCAGGAATTGATTCATAAGAACGTACATTTTGTATATAACATTTATGTGACTAAATATATAACTTATCATTTAGGTGGCAAGCAAATCAAACATTGAGAATCATATAACCTGAGGAATTCATGTGGTCTGTATTTCAATATGATTTGTGAAATGTTATGGGCAATAAGATATGAATTAAATAATTTTCAAAAACTGTGGGATAACTTCATTCTAAACAGGGAATGTGGTTATTAAACAAAATAGAACAGCCAGTTGAAAGCTGAGGTTGGAAATCAATACTTTGAAACACATTACAAATTTTCTAGTACTGATGATGTCCTAGTAGATAATTTGAATGTGTTTTTTTAATCATAGAAATGTGCCATAATTTGGAATCAATTTTCTACATGCCCAATGCATTCAGGCTAATTTAATGTTTTTAAATTTGTTTTAAAGAATAAAAAGAAAAAAAATGGAGATCAATTATAAGGAAACACAATCACTCTTTTACGATAATAATTCATTCTCAAAATCTTGAGTGTCTTGAAGACTACCATAGCTTAGAAATTTCACAGAAAGTAGATGATTATACATTTATACCCAATGCCTTATTTGAAATTTGCCTAGTTTACCTATCCAAATCTTCCTATGTACATTAAGATCATATTTACTGCAAGTAACTGTGATGGTTACCATCACAAAATCCATAAGAAAAGTTAAATTTGAATAACTTTAGTGAATTGAAGAGCAAGAGCAGAATCTAAGGACCTTAACAACAGGTCTCCATTGATGTTTCTCAGACTGCCTAAAACTTTAGGCTATTACTCAAGATTCCTGACATTTCTAGTATCTGAGAGTCCCATGCTAATTTCAGCCTCTACCTCAGAACCAGTTGGCCAGGAGAAGAGATGGCTTCTAAAAGCCCGCTCTTTTGATGGAGCTTGTACTGTGTGAGCAATTATATTGAAACACCACCCCACTAGTTGTTTTTCACCAGTGTTATTTGGACTAGAGGGATTGGACTCTTTTCATATATCCTACATTGTCATCGTAGCCATGAACTCACTCTAATATATCCCAAATTGTAAGTGTCTTAGAGGATTATTTCTAAAAGTTTTAATAAATTGTGGATGACTACAACTGCAGTGATAATAATTGACAATTCATTAAGATCCCAAATGATATTCGATAAAGCAAAAAACATCTGCCAGAAGAAAACACAACAACAACAACAAAAAATGCAAACAGAAACAGAGAGAGAAAAAGAGATGGAGGAAGAGAGGGAAAAAGTGAGCGAGAAGAAAGAAAGAACAAGAAATATTGGCAATACCAATAATTATCTGGGAAATAATCACATAAATTTCAATATTTCTGTATTAACTAGGCTGAGAACGACAAAGGTATCAACATATAATAATGGTCTTTTGAGTTTCACATCAAGGATTTCCCTTAAATATCACGAAGCACTTAAATAGATACATCTGTTATAAGGAAATTCAGCTCAGCCCATTCTTCAGGGCTCCAGGTCTTATTTTAAACCAAAGTCATAAATGAGTATTGTGCTAAGGATTGCACTGTAACATCTGACTATGCCATGATTTTAGAACTTCCTGATCTTTGCTAGAATGAAGGAAGCCTCAAAATGCCCCCATTAGAAAAAAAATATATATGTAACTTTATAAAATTTCCAATGTCAGGTCCTTTCAGTCTCTGAAAACAAACTCAAAATGTTTCCATTGGAACAGCACCTTCCAAAGTTACAGAATTGACTTTGACATTCCAAGTGGACTTCAGGGAGCACTTCTGGAAAGCTGTAATTGACGGAGATAATGCTGTCAGTATGGCGCCCAGAGAGTTAAAATGTCCAGGAGTGGAGCATGCATCACTGTGATTCCACCTGACATTTGACTGAAAGAATTTGCACTAATTTTCTTTATGCCTGTTCAGACAATCTGAAAAGAAAGAATGAGGTGTCTATTAAACGGAATAAACAGCCTCTAGCACATGAATACATTTTGCACACTTGTGGCTTTTGAAGGGCTGGGGGTGGGGATAAGGAGATAGGAAACGAAGACAGAGGCAAGGATGGAGTTCCTTTCAGCAGCCCAGGACTGGATCTGCTTGGGCCACAGAACTTGAACCTCAAGATTCACAGCCATGACACAGGAGTCTGAGGCTTCTTCTGATAAAATGGCCATGCAATTCATATTCTGAACATTTTGAAAACCTGCTTGATAACAACAGCTCCCATGTAATAACACATTTCTATCAATTGTTACATGACTTGCTTGCCTTTTATGTTACACTTTCTAGAAAACACTTGTGTGAGGACTCCATTCACATCAAATGAGGAAAGTGTTTATAAATATGAAAACATCAGGATGATCCTCAAATCACACATCCCTTTTGCTGACACAAAGGAAAAAACGGTTGAGCTACTAGTTGAAAATCCAGTATAAAAATCTTCTTTTTCTATTAGACCTAAAGAAAAATTGAATCACATGTTACTTGCTTTAAAAGTCAAATGAGTGAAGGTCAGACTGAAAGCAGCTTAGAAAATATCCAATGACTTCTTATACCTAAAGAAATGGAAGAGTATTAATAAAACCCTTTGTTTGGGTCTTTGAAAAATGGGATTGACTTTTTTGATTAACCATATCCCTAAAAATTGGATTCTTATCTATTTTCCCTTGCATATTGCCACATTTCCTTATGATAATCCACAGAGATAATCGTAAATACCAGCAATGATAATACAAGAACCTGCAGAGGCCTGAGGCCAGGACAGAGAGGAGAACATGGTTTGGGAACCAGCTGCGTTTAGCTTTCCTAAGACCATGTGTTTCTCATTAAGCCATCTTCTCTCTGCTTTGCTTTATGCCCTATTCTTCACGGTACAAAACAGGATCCAACGACAGAGCCCAGAGCAAGGTCTTCAGCTTCTCTTTCTTTACCATATTGTTTCTTGCATGCGACCATCAAAGTTGGACAAAAAAAGCTCAATGCCTTCTTTCATTTCGGTTTTAATTGAACCATACCTATAAGCTTTAAGGCATCCTTGAACATTTATATTTACATGGAAGTAAATATTTAAAATATAATCAGGGGAAAGTGATTGAAATCTATTTCATGAGAGGTCTGGGGTCCATTGGGGAAAGTGTGAGAAGCAAAAAGTTTAGCACATTCTGGAATGAGTGCCTCAGGTGGAATTCCTATGCTAATAAGTTTTCCATCTATACCATTCCCAGGTTCAGTCACAGCATAAGAGAAAGAAGACAAACAGGTGGGGTTCTGTCAGACTTACAATTTTACAAAAACCAGATAAGTCTAAAGCATTGGAAACAAATTAAAATTTTAAGTTATTTTGCTTCCTTGAGTTCATGATTCTGCTTGTTTTTCTGTATTCTTGCATGTTTGAGAATGTGGAGTGACTAGGAGCTAAGATGGTAAGCTGTGTCAAAAAATGTGCTTACATTGTCCACATTTCTATTTTCCTCGGGGCACTACAGACTCTATCATACTCTCCTCTGACAACAAATACTGTGCTCATTTTTTTATTATAGCTTATTCATTCTTCTTTTGAATGATTAAATTCCATGAATGTTATATGAGTGTGTGTTGGGGCAATGGAGTCCCAGAAGGGATTGCAAATCTTTTAGCCTGTAAATTCTCATATGAGTTAACTACATTATCTGTCGCCTTCATACCTAAAAGGAAACATGCGTGGCAATCATATTCTTGAGTTACATTTCATCTTGCACAGCACTTGTTAGCTATTTTTCCATTAACTTTTACCCTCAAACATTGGCTTGGTAAATATCATCTTGATTTTTAACTCTGATTACAAATTACTGGCTTTTTCTTCATAGATACCCACATTCTTCTTAATCTGGAAGTTTAAACCTTAAAGAAGATACATGTTGCTTGCTTTGTCTCAACTTCTTCCTTGAATGTGATATACTCATATCACATGAGTATAATGTGATAATGGCATCATTATTTCTTCCTTTATTTATTTTTTTAACATTGTATATTGAGAGTTTATTGCATAGCACAGTGCCACCATGACCTCAAGTTAATTTTCTCACTAATTAGTTGAGTCATGTTTTATCTACATTTTACATATATTCTTATTTCTTAATTATAAATGACAGTAGAATGTATTACAATTTATATCACACATATAGAGCACAATTTTTCATATCTCTGGTTGTGTACAAAGTATATTCACACCAATTCATGTATTCATACATGTACTTTGGATAATGATGTCCATCACATTCTGCCATCATTTCTACCCCCCATACTCCCTCACTTCCCCTCCCACCCCTCTGCCCTATCTGGAGTTTGCCTATTCCTCCCATGCTTCCCCTTCCTACCCCACTATGAATCAGCCTCCTTGTATCAGAGAAAACATTCAGCATTTGTTTTTTTGGGGATTGGCCAACTTCACTTAGCATTATCTTCTGCAACTCCATCCATTTACCTGCAAAGGACATGATTTTATTTGCTTTTATTGCTGAGTAATATTCCATTTTGTATATATGCCACATTTTAAAAAATCCACTCATTTACTGAAGGACATCTAGGTTGGCTCACCAGTTTAGCTGTTGTAAATTGTGCTGCTATAAACATTGATGTGGCTGTGTTCCTGTAGTATGCTCTTTTTAAGTCCTTTGGGTATAGACGGAGGAGAGGGTTGGTGGGTCAAATAGTGGTTCCATTTCCAGTTTTCCAAGGAATCTCCATACTGCTTTCCATATTGACTGCACCAATTTGCAGTCCCACCAGCAGTGTATGAGTGTGCCTTTTTCCCCACATCCTCACTGACAACACATATTGTTGTTTGAATTCGTAAGAGTTGCCATTCTGACTGAGTGAGATAGAATCTTAGAGTAGTTTTGGTTTGCATTTCTCTAATTTCTAGAGATAATGAACATTTTTTCATATATTTGTTGATTGATTGTATATTCTGAGAAGTATCTGTTTCGGTTCTTGGACCATTTATTGATCGGATTATTTATTTATATTTTTAGTATTAGCTTCTTGAGTTCTTTATATACCCTAGAGATTAGTGCTCAATCTGATGTGTGAAGGGTAAAAAAATGATCCTTTTTTCTAGGCTCTCTGTTCACCTCATTGATTGTTTATTTTGCTGAGAAGAAACTTTTTAGTTTGAATCCATCCCATTTATTGATTTTTCATTTTAATTCCTGCACCATAGGAGTCTTATTAAGGAAGTTGGGGGCCGAGTCTGACATGATGAAGATTAGGGCCTACTTTTTCTTCTATTAGACATAGGGTCTCTAGTTTAATTTCTACGTCCTTGATCCACTTTTACTTGAGTTTTGTGCATGGTGAGAGACAGGGGTTTAATTTCATTTTGTTGCATATGGGTTTCTAGTTTTCCCAGCATCATTTGTTAGAGAGGCTATCTTTTCTCCACTATATGTTTTTGGCACCTTTGTCAAATATAAGATAATTGTAGTTTTGTGGGTTAGTGTCTCTGTCCTCTATTCTGTACCATAGGTCTACCAGTCTGTTTTGGTGCCAATACCATTCTGTTTTTGTTACTGTTGTTCTGTAGTATAGTTTAAGGTCTTGTATAGTGATGCCGCCAGCTTCACCTTTCCTGCCTAGGATTGCTTTAGCTATTTTGGGTCTCTTATTTTTCCAGATGAATTCCATGACTGCTTTTTCTCTTTCTATTAGGAATGCCCTTGAGATTTTAATTGGAATTGCATTAAATCTGTATTGTCCTTTTGGTAGCATGGTCATTTTGATAATGTTAATTCTGCCTATCCAAGAGCAAGGTAGATCTTTCCATCTTTCAAGGTCTTCTTTAATTTCTTTTTTTTAGGATTCTGTAGTTTTTGCTGTAGAGGTCTTTCACCTCTTTTTTTTAAAGTTGATTTCCAATTTTTTTTGAGGCTATTGTAAATGAGGTAGTTTTCCTCATTTCCCTTTCAGAGGATTTGTCACTGATATACAGAAATGCGTTTTATTTATCACTCTTGATTTTATAGCCTGCTTCTTTGCTGAATTTATTTACTAGTTCTAGAAGTTTTCTGGTGGAACATTTTTGGTCTTCTAGGTATAGAATCATATCGTCAGTAAATAGTGCTAATTTGAGTTCTTCTTTTCCTATACATATCTCTTTAACTTCTTTCATATGTCTAATTGCTCTGTCCAGTGTTTCAAGAACTATGTTAATAGAAGTGGTGAAAGAGGCATCCCTGTCTTGTTCCAGTTTTTAGAGGAAATGCCTTCAGTTTTTCTCCTTTTAGAATGATATTGGCCTCAGGCTTAGCATAGATAGCCTTTAGGATGTTGAGATATGTTTCTGTTATCCCTAGTTTTTCTAGTGTTTTGAACATGAAGGGGTGCTGTATTTTGTCAAACGCTTTTTCTGCGTCTATTGAGATGATCATATGATTAAGACTATTGATGTGATTAATTGCATTTATTGATTTCCATATGTTGAACCAATGCAACCCTGGGATGAATCCAACTTGATCTTGGTGCACTATCTTTTTGATATGTTTTATATTCAGTTTGCTAGAATTGTATTGAGAATTTTTGCATCTATGTTCATTAGAGATATTGGTCTGAAGTTTTCTTTCTTTGATGCATCTTTGCCTAGTTTTGGAATGGGTTATATTGGCCTCATAGAATGAGTTTGGAAGTGCTCCTTCTATTTCTGTTTCCTGAAATAAATTAAAGAGTATTGGTATTAGCTCTTCTTTAAAAGTCTTGTAGAACTCGGCTGTGTATCTATCTGATCCTGGGTTTTTCTTGGTTGGTAAGCTTCTGATGGTGTCTTCTATTTCATTGCTTGATATTGGTCTGTTTAAATTGTGTATATCATCCAGATTCAATTTGTGCAAATCACATGACTTCAGAAATTTGTCAATGCCTTTGATATTTTATATTTTATTGGAGTACAAGTTTTCAAAATACTTTCTAATTATCTTCTGTATTTCTGTAGCTTCTCTTGTGACATTTCCTTTTTCATCACGTATGTTAGTAATTTAAGTTTTCTCTCTCCTTCTCTTTGTTAGTGTAGCTAAGGGTCTGTCAGTTTTATTTATTTTTTCAACAAACCAACTTTTTGGTTTGTCAATTTTTCAATTGTTTCTTTTGTTCTGATTTCAGCTCTAATTTTAAATATTTCCTTCCTTCTACTGCTTTTGGTATTTATTTTTTTTTCTTTATCTAGGGTTTTGAGAAGTAACATTGGGTCATTTATTTGTTGACTTTTTCTTCTTTTAAGAAATGAACTCCATGCAATGAACCTTTCTCTTAGTACAGCTTTCATAATGTCCCAGAGATTTTGATATGTTGTTTCCATGCTCTCATTTACCTCTAATAATTTTTTAATCTCCTCCTTGATTACTTTTGCAACTCATTATTCATTCAGGAGTATATTATTTAGTTTCCAGGTGTTGGGTAATTTTTTAAAATTTTGTCATTGATTTCTAATTTCTTTACATTATGACCTGATAAAAAGAAGGGTACTATCTCTACTTTTTTGTATTTGTTAAGAATTGCTTTGTGGTGTATTATATGGTCTATTTTTAGAGAAGGATCCCATGTGCTGCTGAGAAGAAAGTGTATTCGCTGGTTGAAGGATGAAATATTCTATATATGTCAGTTAAGTCAAAGTTATTGATTGCATTATTGAGATCTATGTTTCTTTGTTCAATTTTTGTTTGGAAGATCTATCCAGTGGTGATAGAGGTGGGTTGAAATCATCCAAGATTATTGTGTTATGGTCAATGTGAGTCTTGAACTTCAGATTGTGTTTGATGAACATAGATGCTCCATTGTTTGGGATATATATATTTAAAATTGTTATGTCTTGTTGGTGTATGGTTCCCTTGAGCAGTATGAAATGGCCTCTTTATCCCTTTTGATTAACTTTAGCTTGAAGTCCACTGTATTTGATAAGAGTATGGAAAGCCCTGCTTGCTTCCACAGTCCATGTGAGTGTTATGATTTTTCCCAACCTTTCACCTTCAGTCTGTGTATGTCTTTTCCTATCAGATGAGTCTTCTGGAAGCAGCATATTGTTTCGTCTTTTTTTTTTTAATACAATCTGGTAGCCTATGTCTTTTGATTGGTGAGTTTAGGCCATTAACATTCAGGGTTATTATTGAAACATGATTTGTATTCCCAGCCATATTTGTTTATTTTTGTTATTTAACTTGACTTGTTTTAACCTTTGATTTGTCTTTCCTTTAGGGTAATACCTCACTCTGCTGATTTTCATTATTGTTTTTGGTTTCCTCTTCATGAAATATTTTGCAAAGGATGTTTTTTAGTGTCTATTTTCTAGCTGTAAATTCTTTTAACTTTTGTTTATCATGGAAGGTTTTTATTTCATCATCAAATCTAAAGCTTCACTTTGCTGGATACAAGATTCTTGGTTGGCATCCATTTTCTTTCAGAGCTCGATATATGTTGTTCCAGGATCTTCTAGCTTTCAGGGTCTGTGTTAAAAAATCTGCCATTATCCTACTTTGTTTCCCCTAAATGTAATCTGATTCCTTTCTCGCATGGCTTTTAATATTTTCTTCTTATTCTGTATGTTGAACATTTTTATTATAATGTGACTTGTTGTGAATCTGTTGTGATTTTTTACATTTGCTATCATGTAGGCTTCTCAAATTTGGTTTTCCAGCTTGTTCTTCATGGTTGGAAAGTTTTCTGATACTATTTCATTGAATAGATTGCTCATTCCTTTGGTTTGGAACTCTATGCTTCCTCTATCCCAATAGCTTTTAAATTTGGTCTTTTAATGCTATCCCATATTTCTTGAATGTTCTGCTCATGGTTTCTTACCATTTTCACTGGATGGTCTACATTCTTTTTAAGATCATAGTTTTTTCAAGATTATATATTTTGATTTTATTGTCTGGTGTCCTATCTTCTAAGTAGTCTACTCTTTTGGTGATGCTTTCAATTAAACTTTTAATTTGGTTTATTGTTTCTTTCATTTAAGGATTTCTGTTTGTGTGTTTGTTTTTTAGAACCTCTATCTCCCTATTGAAGTAATCTTTTGCTTCTTCGATTTGTTTATAAAGCTCCTGTTCAAATGATCTTTTGCTGCTTCTATTTGTTGTCTTATGTCATCTTTTAATTCACAGAACATTTAATCATTTACTTCCTGAACTCCTTCTCTGTAATTTCTTCTGCTGTGGTAACCATGAGTTCTAATAATGTGGAATCTTGATTTCTTTGGGGAACTTTCTTCCCTTGTCTTTTCATGTTGCTCGTGTTTCTTCTAGTGCTGTGGTTCTGGGGTGTTATTGTTTTTACTTTATAGGCTTATAGTGCTCCTGTAGGGTTCCAGCACTTCTCCTTTGTTGGGAAGGACAATGTTAACAGATCTCAATATCAACAATATACCACCTATAAACAATTTCTTGCTATTAAGATGTTTACAGTTTGGTCAGAATGTACAGAAATATTGAATTCGATTATTATCCATAATATGATCAGTAGGTTTGTAAAAGAGTTTACAGTTTCTGACAGTGGACAATGAACTGGGGGTGAGGCATAGGATGATATGCTCAGAAGGTAGGATAAAAGAATATAGAATTAATATGTCTTAGGAAGTGTGAAAGAGAAATCTAATGAAGAGGGTTAGTAGCAAGGGAATAGACAGGAAGTAATTTTGGGTAGACAAGTATGTGTGAAGACAGTATAGTATATAAAACAACCAACCACACATATATATTCAGAAAAATAAAGGATATTAAAATAGTAAAAATTGGAGGGGAAAAAGAAAAAATAACATATATAGCATACCTCTAATATATTTTTTAAATTTTTTAAAGAGAGAGAGAGAGAATTTTTTTTTTAATATTTATTTTTTAGTTTTCAGCGAACACAACATCTTTGTTTGTATGTGGTGCTGAGGATCGAACCCAGGCTGCACGCATGCCAGGCAAGCCCTCTACCGCTTGAGCCACATCCCCAGACCCCCTCTAATATATTATTCAGATGTCCCAGTCCTCAAAATCCTAGTTCATGAAAAATACTTGTTTTCACATATGTTGCGATGTGAATGTGGGAGGATAGAGGAGGAGAAGAAAAAGAGAAAAAAGAAAAAGAAAAAAAAATTCTTGAAGGAAGAAACCAGGATTGTTGATTGTTTTGGAGATCAGTTTCTTTCCTGCTTCCCTGGGGTGGGGTTTCTGTTGTTAATTGGTATCTCCACCCTCAGGATGGTGAAGATAACCAGGGTGGGAAGGCTGGTTCTGGTGCAGGGCACTCGGAAGTGAGGTGTGGCACCCACCAGTTCCTGCAGGGAGACTGCACCTCAAGTGTCTCTTTTTGGGTTCAATGGAAGTGCCCAATCCTATCTCCCTATCTTGACTGAAGATTCCCCAGTTCCTGGTCTCAACTAGTCTTGAAACTTTAGCCCGGTCTGCCTCTCCTTTAGCAGTTCCCAATTAAGAGACCTCTGTTACCAGGCTCCTATAGGCACCACCCTGGTCACACTGCGCACCTGTCCCACTGAGAGCTGTTCTGTGTTGGGCAGTTACTGTGCTGGGTTACCATCGCTTAGGAGAGGGGCGAGTTGGAAGCCAGGTACTTGGCCAGCTGGAGTTCCAATCTGGGAGCTGCCTCCACCAAATATAGTGAGAAGGTGGCCCAAGATGGAGGCAGTTTGCTTCTCGTGCAGAGGTGTTGGGTGGGGTAGGGGAGCCTGGCGATGGTGTTGTGCAATGTGTTCAGAGATGATGTGTTCAGAGATGAGCTCCAAGACATTCAGAGCCTGTTAGATGCCCCTAAGTGCATGCAGATTATCACTTCAGGGACTATAGCCATTGCACAGATGGAGGCAATGCGGGGAGCCCCTCCTTGGTAGATGGGTGTCCACACAGAAGTGGCAGCAGGAGTTCCTGTGGGTAGGTAGCAGCTGAGTGTTCTACATGGGAATATAGCGGCATCTGGGAGTTCTGCAGCGGTGCTGATAAGTGATCCTACTAAGGCACTTGTGAGCCCAGCATGGGCTAGAACTTCCAGAGGTGGGTGTCAGGAGTCGGGAGTCCTGCTCCAACACTGAGGCCTGGAGCCCTGAATGGGGGCACAGCACTAGTGATTTCTGTAGAGAGCAGCTGTGCCCTCTATCACTCTCAGAGAAGCAGTATTCTCACTAGTTGAGACCTGGGTCACTAAGCAACACAGAATGCTGCCTCCCTTAGGCCCACCATCTTAGATTTCTCTTCCTTTCCTTTATTTCAAGAAAAAGTTGGTACCATGCATTATGTATGGTCTCTCCTAATTGAGGAATAGCAAAAGTCTATGTCAGAATATATACACAATATAATATGTAATATAGTCTAATATATTTATATATTTTTAAATTTAGTTTTTAAGCTCCTTCCACTTCTTTTTTTTTGCATTTATATTTGTTTCCAAGCCTTTTTTCCATGTCAATAATTTGATTTGATTTTTAACCTTATATATTTTGCTTCTGACTCTATTTAGTAGTTCAGTAAAAATGAAAAAGGTTTTTTTTCTGCCTTTTTTTGTAATTTCCAATGACTTTCTTAACTCTGAAACATTCATTTTCCTTCATTTAGTTTGTATTTGAGATGTTTTCCTGTTTCATACTCTAATTAGGTAGTTTTTATACTATAGTGTACACTGTTTCTATTTTTCCTTCAGTTGTATTCTAAAGTGTGTGTGTGAGGGGAGGGCAGGGGAGAAAGAGGTGGCTTACACAGATATTGTGATGTTTTGCCACCATATTTTTTCGTATTTAATGTAGATGCCTCTATTTAGGCTTGTTGTAGATTCTTTAATGTAACTGGTCAAACTTCCTTGTCACTCTCCATCTTATCTAAGAATGATTATATGTTGTTGTTGTTTTTGTTAAACCTAAGTTCCCCATTTACTTCTTCTATGACAGGGGTGGGTAAATGTTTGCTGTAAAGAGCTAGAGGCTAAATATGGACCTATGGTCTCTCTTTTAACTACTCAATTCAGCTATCCTATGAAAACAACCACAGGAAATGCATAAACAAATGGGCATAGCTGTGTTCCAATAAAATTTTATTCATAAAACCAAGTGGTCATCCCACAGGCAAAAGTTTTGCTACCCAGTATGTAGAAGTGACTTAATGTTTTCCATGAGGGTTCTCCCCTGATGGAAAAGGAGTGGGAGTGCCTACAGAATTCAGCCATTCACTTCATCTTCAGTGAACACAGCAAATCTCTTCAGCTTCTTTAAACATCCTATGGTTTCCACCATCACTAGAATCATTCTTTGCTTTTTTTTTCCTTAGAATTAAATGAACATGCTTAAATTGATAGTCCCTAGATACGAGATGTTCATAGTGATTCAGAATTCTGTGGACTCACTCTCCTTCGGTGTCACATCCTAGAAAGGGGAATGTAATTAAGAGGTTTACTAGAAATTTTTTAAAAGATACCACTTGGCCATATTTTTTAGAAGTTTCAAAGTAGACATTAGCTTTTCCTTATTGAGTTTTGAATGACAACCTTTTTTTTTTTGTACTTTATTTTTAGGGGGATTTCAGTTAGAGGAATTCAGAGCATTGGCTTTGCTCTAGAACTTTCACCTACAAATTTTCTTGGTTTCTCTTTTGTTTTGCTTTTTGACTACTTTCCTTCTCTTCCAACTGGTCCCAGTGATTTCTGAGAGTTTCCTAGAGGATTGTCAAGAACAGGCTCCTCAAGCATCTCTGCCAGGACTCATCACCATATCTCTACAGCTGTCATTGAGATTCCCAAGATGTTGCTTTGCTGAGCAGAGTTCTTATCACATCTTTGCTATTACCAACAATGTGGTGTGCAGGGAGGGAAGACTGTTAATGATGTTGAAATAATGTGTAGAACTCTGTTCTTCAAAGCTCTTTGTAGTCTAGGACAAGACTATCAAAATACAGATGGTAGCCTAAAATATTTTACTGGCATAGCCACTGTGATTCCAGCTACATATGAGGAGGGCCCAGGTCATTCACCACCATAAACAGGAGGGTATGGCTTCATTAAGCCTAACCAAGTTCTAGGCATAAAGTACCACAAAATAAGTTTTCTCAAACTTTTAGAGAAAACTCTTCTAGTCACAGGATAAAATCTTCCCTCTAGTAGACTCATGGTAAGTTGTTTAGGGGATATGATACCATATAGGACTTAAACAAGAAGACTAGATCACCATGTGCCAGTTACCAATGAATTCATTTTTCTCTCTTTACTACTATAGCACCTTGTTCTAAACCTCTGGGTCACATGTATTCAAACAATAACACAACTCTCAAAACACACATATTAGTATGCAAAGAACAAGAGCCACATGTAAATGAAAAACATCCTTTGAAACTGTATTTTCACCAGAAACAATCTGCAAAAAACTGAATCTGCTAAAAAATGTACCCAGTTAACTTAATTCAACTGAAGACTGGAGTTTCCAGACTAACTTGAATTCCAGCATTCTCATTTTTTATGCTCACAGATCTTCTGTGGCCTGTACTTTTTTTCCCCCTACACCATAGAAGGGGAAAACACAAAATTTTACTTCTCAACTTTTCTTAGTGCTTCTGTCCTCCTCTTCAATAAGTTCAAAGCATACTGAGAGCATATTTGAACTCTACTTGTGAACAGTTTAAAAGTTTTAATCATAGAAGGTGATAGTGTTCAGTGTATGTCAAATGACTTGCTCAAACATCCACATCTAAGCCCACAAATGCAAATTAAATGTACTATCAGTCAGTTCACTAACTTCTGCTCCAACAAGAAGCAAAGCTGGCCTGTGACTCTGTTATACTCTATTCTTGGAAAGACAATGTTTACCCAGAGCTGTGGTATTGTCTGGTGTTACAGAAAGACATTTCATAGACAGTTTGACTGCATTTATGCAACAAAACTTATGGACATTAAAATTGTCTTCCACAAAAGAAAGTGTTGATTTTATAGTATATTTTTCACTGTACTTTAACTTTTCCTAAATATAAGAAGAACTGATTTTCATCACATCTGCCAGCCACTTCTAACTAGAGAGAAAGAATTTATTATTTGGAGTACCTGGAATTTAACCTAGGTCTTAAGTCTACATTATACTGAACAGACACATGCTTGCAAAATTATTTTACATATTAGCTGTATTGGGTTCTAGCATCCATTAATTAATGTGGACTTAAAAACAACCCAATAAGAGGCATTACTGCTTACTAAGCAAAGAGACTAAAACTGTATGTTTATACCAAGACCAAATAAATCAAAATTATTTTTATTTTTCAAGCATGGTCACAGGGTAGCAAAGTCCTACATGAAAGGCTTTCCCTTACTCTCCACCAACACTGTTAGAAAATGGAACTGAAATAAGCTAATGCTGCTATTAAGAGGGTTAGAGCATCAAGAGGTGGGCAGAAGAGACTTCAAAAGCTGGAGCAGCTGTGGTCCTAGAAGCATTTGCTTGGAAACCCGGGCCCCAAGTCTCATTTTCTCTCCTTTGAAGAGTTATAATTGAGAAAGAAGAAAATCAAGCATTTTTGACAAGACCTCTACCAAAGAAAATTATGGGAGGCAAAGATGAAAAGGAATGTGTCCTGATTGTCCTGTTATTTAAAATCGCCAAACAGTGAGAGTATCATTGTAATCACTGATACTAAAAAGGTTCATCAGGGAAGATTCTTGGGGGTGATCAACTGAACTTGGAGACTGATATATGCTCTTCCCCAAGGATAATAGACCAGGTGCTTATAAAGGAGATTACATTCCAAATTTTAAAAAAAATGGAGAATTAAAAAACAACTGAAAATAAATTTCTTGCCAAACAATCTATTTTTTTTTTGGAACTAGATTAATACAGAAATACTAGGGTTTATAATTTTTTTTGAAATTTAATGCTTAAAAATGACATCTGCAATCTCCTCAAATTTCAATTGATAGATTATGCTACAAATAGATGAACTTCATGAAAAAAATTTAGAAAACAAAAAATTAATAATAAATGAAATCAAATTCCCAATCAACCATGACCACCACCCCTATAGAGAAAACCATACTTCATTAAATCTGAATCTTTAAAAAAATAATTTTTTTGATTTTGAAAATCATGACAAAAGTTATCTTGTATGAAAGTAATGTTTATAAAAATGGTTTGATTTAATTCTCATCTTCTATTATAATCAATGATATCTTTAAATGGAAAGCTGTATGTATGTAAATTTATTTGATTTGATAATATGTCTGAAAAAAATCAAGTAAAATTTTAAAAAGTACTATTGAAGCTGGCTTTTTATTTCTTTTTTTTTTCAATAAATAGGCAGAAAAGCACAACACATTTAAATACAACTTCCTTCTTATTTTGATTCAAAAAATTTTCACTAGTTCAAAAGTATTTTAGAATCACTTTGGACTTGGCTGAAAATAACTGGAAATGAGAAACTGTTTTCAGAAATACAAATAAAAGTACTTATATTAAATATACATTTTCAAAAGTATAAATGGTTTAAGAGAAGCCACTCACTATTAGATGATGGTGCTTGCTAAATAAATGTGTATTAAATCATTGTCAGATATCCTCTTGTGAAGACCTGTTATGAACCAGAAAGCATAGCTCTTACAATTTGTATTTTTTTAAAATAAGACCCTTCATCCCAGGAATCATTAAGGCCATGCCTCATTTATATTTTGGGAAAAGGTATGCAGCATACAGAGTGTAGCACAATATTTTTTTTTCTAATTTGGGAAACATACAGGATTATCAACTCCAGGATTTCACCCACTTTAGATCACTTTCTGCCTCTGCGTTTTACATTAGTATATGGGGCACTATATCTTGTTTAAAGAAAATTAGCTGCTTTCAAGGCGGGGGTGGGGATCCATAAAAGTCAAAATGACCAAATTCTTACAAGTATTAGAAACTTATTTCCATAAGCTCAACCCCCTCCATTCTATTAAAAGACTTATTGAAATAACTACTGAGCTCCATCGTCAAACTGAATGGTTGTTTTTGATCCCATTATGTTACTTCTCCAAAGCCCTCAAGATTGCAAAGATGTACAAGGTTCTCATCCTTCACACTCAGAGAGCCCACCCACTGCAGTATTCCTCACTCTTCTGCACCACTCTCTTCCACTAGCTATGATGGTGTATTTAATTGTCATTGTGAAATAGCAGCAGGCCTCATGGCCCTCCTAGAACTGCTTCATCTAAGCCTAAAACCTCTTCCTAAACTTCAATCCCAGTTAGCTAAGAGCCATCGGGACCTCCTGAGCTAAATGTCCACATGTTCTCTATAATCACCATGTTCAAAAAGACTATAGGAGCCGGGTTTCAATCCCAGTTCCACAATTCACCACCTAAGGTGCTCTTTGCCTCATTGTACCTACATTTCTTCAGGTCTGTAATAAATTATATTGTCATGCCTCTCTCACTGTTATGAGAACTAAAATGTGTTACAATATGAAAAATCCTTACTCAAATGTAAATCAAGTCAGGCCATTGTTCTGTTGAAATCTTTACAAAGACTTTCCTTAACTCTGGATAAAACTAGTCTGCCAGGTCCTGTGAAATCTGATCTTATACCCATCACAGTTCCCCCACTGATTATGGTTTATTTAAATAGTTCTACTTTCAGTTCTTTAACTGCATACTCTAGATTGTATTTTAGGATGTTTGTATAGGCTGTTTCTTCTTCCTGGGATGCTCTCTCCCTATGCTTTGCCCAGATAACCTCTATTTATCCTTTAGATCTCAGGTGCTGGGAGCCATCAGCCAAGTAGGTATGACAAATTCCTTGCCAGCTTACTCCCATGCTGTCTAGTGGAAGGACTTCTGAAAGGTGACGTTGCTCAAGGACCAGGGCAGGATCCGTGTTTAGGGTGTTCCCCCTTTAGAATAGGGCGGTTTAGCATAATAGGAGATTAGGGTGTTCCCCCTTTAGAATAGGGCAGTTTAGCATAATAGGAGATTAGGGTGTTCCCCCTTTAGAATAGGGTGTATCCTGCTGCTGAGTTCCTCTTGAGTTCTTAGGGTCAGACAGTATATTTTGGGAGACAGAAGCCCATGCGGAGTGGATTTGGGCAGAGAGTGGATTTGGGCAGAGAGTGGATTTGGGAGAAGTGGATTTGGGCAGAGAACGTGGATTCCCCCAGAACGTGTTTGTAGACGGCCGGTGTGAGTTCGGGAATAAAGAATTGCTGTTTGAGTCTACAAGCTGTGTGGTGGCTCGTGATTTGTGCCCAGCCAGAGACTGCGGCACTCAGGAAAAATGAAAGTCATTTTCTTAGAAATCTTCTTTTTTATTCACCCAAATTCAAATTTTGCTGTCATAATCTTAAATTGCTCTGTATTTTTCCTTTTATAAAAATCGAAGTCTCCAAATAATTTATTATATGAAGTTCCTATTTATGCTATTATATGACTGGTAATTTTTCCCCTTGCTAAACTATGTGACCCAAGACCAGAACAAAAGGCAAAAAGCAGATTACAAGGGATAGTTGGGTCATGTAAGGGGTTAAAATTTTATTTTAACATAATAAACTTTATGTAAAACTAACATGGTTCTTATCATATTGAAAATGGAGGTGAACTCTTCATCTTCACACTAAAATTATTCTCTCATTAGTCTTTCCTTATCTCTTTTGGTTAAAAAAAAATGTGTCTTTTCCATTGCTCAGTTCAACATTTTTGGAATCATAATTGATTTTTTTTCTCAGCCTATCTCTCAATTGTCAGGGACTGTTGTTTCTACCTTCCAAATATCAGAGTCCAGTGAATTTTTTTTCCATTTCCATTAATCTCATACTCATCATAGCCAATATTCTATTCTATTTGCTTACTGCAGTGTTCTCTTGGAGGTCTTCTTATATCTTTTCTTAAAGTAACAGTCAATGTTGAACTCAAAAGCTTTCATTGTTACCCATCTTCATCAGAGAAAGAACTAAAACTAAAATAGCATTCCAGACATGGTATGATCTGCATTCTGCTGCCTTTTAAGTTTCTACACTTTCACTTTTCACCACATCTCTCTTCACTGATTCTGTTATAGTAATGGTGGCCTCCTTATTGTGCTATACTTCTTTGTATCCTCAACATTTTCCATTAAGTTCCACATTTCCAACCATGTCTGCCAGGACTGCCAGATTTAAAATTATAACACCCCTTCATACTTCATTTGATACTCCCAGCTTCTCGTAACTCTTTTCTAGATGGTCCTTTAATTTTCCAAATCACTCACTTCCCTATAGTGTAATGCTGTATTATATTTATTTTTATTGACATTATATTAGCTCTAGAATATAAAATTCATGAAGAGAGAGATTTTTGAGTATTTTCTTTCCTGATAGCCAAAATTCCTAGAAGACTTTTATAGTATTAATGGCTCTTAATGGCTATTGAAAGAATAAATGATGAAGAGAAAACTAGAAAGTGAAGAGACCTGTTAAAAGAATATGTGCTAAAGCACATGAGAAAAAAATAATTTGAATTAAGGTAATATCAACAGGTGAAAATAAAAAATATTTGTTAAGTAGAAAAACAACAAATGGGAAAAAGAGAGATTAAGAATAATTCCCAGACTTCGGGTTCTATGCTGCTGCAATTGTTATTATTATCATTTTTATAATTTCTCAGGGATAAGGCTTGCACCCTAGGCTTCGTGCATGATAGGCAAGTACTCTACCACTAAGCTGCATCCACAGTCCAATTATTTAATTGATAATATTTCTCTTCTACTGAAAAAGCAAGTGGGAACTTTGCTACAGCTGGATTTCAGCTCATCAGGTCCAATACAATACCTCTGCTTATATGATATATTTTATATATGAAGGTCATACATAAATGTCACTTAAATAAAAATAGGACATTTGTCAATAAAGTAAAAGTAGTAAACCCACATCTCTAATTGACTTATGTTTGTATATTTTACCTCTTGAACCCAAAGATTTTGTGTGTGTATATATATACATATATATATATATATATATATATATATGTATATGTATATACTGTATTTTAAAACTTTATGATCTGAAGCCTCTAGCACAGATCAGACACAGAGAAGGAATTTCACAATAATTTGTCATTTCTTTCTTGTTATTATCCATTGTTAATGTAATTTCAGAATAAAATCAAAAGTACTAGCATAGCCCATCCGGTCCTGTCCTTCCTCTTTTTGCCCTCATCTCCTGCTGTTTTCTCTATATCGAGTCCACTGAGCTGCCCTGCCCTGCTTGCTGTTATGAGAACAGACCTATAAGAACTTTGCATATGCTATTTCCTCAGCCTGATGCACTCTTTATATGACTTAGTCCATCATCTTTTCCAATCTGTGCTCCAAATATCAGTTTCTTCCTTCTACCTTAAAATAGCATCCTATCTGGATGTGATCGCCCATGCCTGTAATTCCAACTACTCAGGCAGTGAGGAAGGAGGATTACAAGTTCAAGGCCAGCCTCAGCAACTGGTGAGGCCCAAAGCAATTAGTGAGGTCCTTTATCAGAATGAAAAATAAAATGGTCAAGCACACCCAGTACTGAAAAAATAAAAGCAGCATCCCATATCTCTACCCACAAGCTCTCTATAACTCTCTCATCTTGCTTTTTTCCTTCTATAGTACTTTTTGCTTCTCTTGGACCATATGATTTAGCTATTTATCATACTTGGGCATCTCACTACAAAAGAGACAATAGGGGTTCTGTTTTCCCCACACCATCTCTCATTTCAATGTAGCTTCACTTCTATAAAAGCGCCTGGCATATTTGAGATATACTGCAAATTTCAATTAAAAGAGTGAAAGAAACCCATGGTCTAGTTCATAATTCCACCACACTTGCCTTTCAAATGAACCAATAGAACCAAGTTCTATTCTAGTCTCCTACAGCCTGAGCATTCTGCTTCCAGAGCACATCTGGACTGCTGTGAGGGTGAAAAAGTCTTTCCACTCATCTTTGATTAACAATTTTAGAGCTTTATAATCCATCACCCTCTTATGAGTTCATATAACATTCTATCCATATTTGAAGTTATGTTAAACCTTTTTTATCATGGAAATTTAATGTTAACTTCTTTCCTCATAATGTTTATGTTTCAGCCTCAAGCATAACAAAGTGTAATCTGCACAGTCAACCAGTCTTTGAATGTGTCTGGTCATTTAGTCGTTCGTTAACTCATCAGATAATGGTGAGTGCCTGTTGGAAAAACAAATACTGCACCAAGACTTGAGGAAAATAATATTCTTGTTCTTAATGAGTCAAGAGGTGGTGATAAGGAGAGAGAGAAAAACTGACAATTACAAAATATTGATGTTAAAAGAGGAAATATGAATGGAGGAGGAAGAGTAAGACTATGCCACAACTTGGGGAAATTCTTTACAGGGGATGAATGTGTTATACCTTACAGGAGGAGAATGAACAGCGAAAACAATGAGAAGCCCTAACAGGCAGAAGAACCAATGCAAAGTCTAACCAATTCACAACCTTTGCAAAGATAAATAAAAGAAGCAGTGTAATCATTTTTGTGTATGTGTGAAGTGACATGTAACCATAAATGGGGGATGAAACTAAGGGAAAATGAACTGGGAAAGTCAATGGAAAACTATTTCTCTCTTTGATTCTCTAATGTGGTATATATACAAGTCATATATATATAGGGAGAAATATACATACATAAATATATAAGTATATAATCTTGCTTAAACATCAATTTAAATATGGCCAAGCATAATATAATTATATTTATGTGTTTTATGTATAATATGTATGAATGCAATTCTAGTTTTAATAAGTGCTTGGATGGTGATGCTCATGTCAAAAATGGAGAAGATGGAGAAAGGGGAGTGGTTGACAATGGGATGAATGACAAGTTCTGCAATATGCATATTTCTGATGACACTTCTGAGACATCTGACTAGAAATGACACATAGGCAGGTGCAGAGCAAAGGGAAAACAGAAGTGGTACATGTGGTCAGATGCATAGGTGGGGAATAATAGAGCATGTTTTGCTGCATGTTTTGCATTTGATAGGGTTTTTGAAACAGGGAGAAAGATTGTAGAAAACAGAGGGGAAAGGCAAATATACACATATATACAACATATAGTACATTATTATAATGTATCATTATATAATAGTATCATTTTAGAACATTATTACATAAATGATATTACTATATATAATTTGGGCTATAGCCTTTACATATATATACTCATGTGCCATTTCTAGTCAAATGTCTCAGAAGTCATACCATTAATAAGCATACTATAGAACTCTTGACATTCACTCTTTCAATCACTCCCTTCTTGCCATCTTTACCATATCTGACACCAGCACCACCATTCCAATATTTATTCAAGTTAGAAATACATACAGACAAATGCACATTATGCATTGTATATTCGTACATATATATAAATGTTATTATTTATATGAAGTATAGATGTTCACATTTTAATATATACAGGCTTACAGTACACACACATATATAATTAGTTGTAAGTCCAATTATGTGCTATAATCACTGTGGAATACTTCATGAAGGGAAAGACAGAATAAAATTTGACTAGCGTCACAGAAAAGACATTCAATAAGCAGTAGATTTTTGTTCAGTTCCTCTCAAGGTTGAATCCTCCTTGGATGGAATATCAGACAAGGCTTACCCATGACTGATAGCTAAATGAGCTATTTAATCTGGGTGGGCCCTCAGAATGAGAATGGCCTGGGTAAGATAGAGCAAGATGTTGGCAGAACTTATAAATAGGGAGAGTGCATTGAAATGTGTTCTGTAGTCATAACTAGAAGGATATAAAGAGAATTACTTGCTTTGGTAGTCAAGAAGAATTTGATTGCAAGTAACAGAAACTAATTTGTCTTAAGTAATAAATAGATTTTTATTTTAATCGTGTAACTAACAGGACTTTGGAATGTGTTTCAGATATAGCTGCTGTCAAGAAATCAATAAAGTCAGGATTCCATCCTTCTCACCAGATTCTGCTTTCTTTCATGCTGGCTTTACTCATTGGTCAAGGGAGGTTCTCACTGGGGCAAAGCCAGTGGCGCCATACTGATGCACTGTAAAACTGGCATCACCAAGAAAAAGGGTCTTTCCTTTCGTCCAGATAAGTTGTTTGCCCTGAAGTCTCAGCATCTAACTTTCATCAGACCACTGATGGATATTACCTCCATCACTCAACATCATGTGGCCAGGCCGGAGTCAAACCCTAAAAGCCACATTAGATAATGAGTAAGAACAGCACCCCTACCCACACTCAGAACCAATAACCAGCTAATGATATTTTGTCAAAAAATAATATAAAGTTTCTTACTCAGTGTGGGGCATCAGATAAATGACTTCTCTGGAACTTTCAAGTACCATTACACACCAGTCAAAGGAAATTAGTTTTTGGATTTTGAACTGTCTTATTAATTCTGTTATTGAAAAAATAAAATAAAATTAGAATAGCATATGAAAAAAATTCTTTTCAAGTACATTAGCAACTTTTAAGTACAATTTGCCTTAATATCTATACGGACATGCCATCAAGGGGTAGAGCAAAAAGTAGTTTTATCTCTTGCATTATTTAAAAGGTGAATGCTATCCAGTGTCATGCTGCCATGTTTTTAATTATATCTCCACAAAGTTGAACTATCTTTTGCAAGCTCATCAGTAAAGTTCTGCTAAGCTCCCCTGGCTCACCAAGTTCAAAGCTACACTCCAGGTCGATTTTGTTTAAAGTCCACTGACAGCATGCAGTGGAGAAACATTAAGTACCACTTAAATCTGTTACTGAATACCTCATCAGGAATATACTGGAAGAATACTGTAACTCTGACTTCATTGCAATCCATTACAAACTCCCCTTTGGCCCTATTTTCACACAGGTGCCTAGCTGTAATATCCAATATCCTTAGCTTTTAAGAAGATGAAGGGCAATTCTTCCTGCTCTCTATGAATTAGTATTCAAATCTAAAGTCAACAGAAGAAAATATTAACTTTGTAGGGCCACACAGTATAAAGCTGACCCTCTCTGTACCTTGGCATAAAAGTTGAAGACATGGCTCAAGGAAATCCAAGGGGACTTTTAAAACAGAATGTCACCATGAGAGGATATTAACCCTGTGTGATCAAGATTTCATATGACATCAGGTTAAGCAAAGAATTTAAGTGCTAACTTTTCTTGGTATGGTACAAAATGAATGCTACAAGGAAAAGTCATTCACATGGGATTTTTTAATGTTCACAAGCCAATCTTGAACAGAATTCCCCTTTTGCAATAAACATACTAATGTATTCAGTTCTCCCAAGCAGAAGACTCCCATAAGTCTGGTGTGGCCTACCACGATTAAGAGCTTGAGCTACATTCAAGTAAGTGAATGGTTTTAAATTCCAGCTGCACCAGGAAACCTTTTCTCTGTTCTGTAACTCTCAGTATTTCAATCATCAAAATGGGATTAAATTGATACCTATCCCAGAGGTTAACTGTAAGCATTGAGTAAGAAAATGTAAGGAAAGCATTCAGTACAGAGAAAGATGTAGCTCAAGTTCTCAATGCATCAAAGTGACATTACAAAAAAGAAATTTAACACTGAAAATAAGTTCCAAAATTGTTATACACGAAATGTTTACAGGTAACCTTTCTTCCTTAGGAGACATGTATCTTACTATATGTCTAGGAGAAAGGAATGATTGCCTTTTGTGTACACAGATTCAGACCCAGTATACTATTTAAAAATACGTCTATGTTCCTTTTATCTCCTTGGGCTACTTCTGGATAATTTTTATTTCATCTGAAGGATAGCAAGTTCTTCATTTCAATCACAATAAAGAGCTATCCTTTATCATTTTAGCAGATACTTTTGTTCTGCAAGAAAGCTAGAGTTACCCTCTTATTTGCATAGGCAGACTGGCAATCTATGAATTATATCATAAAGCACTATTCTCTGTTATGACACTTGAGTGTGTAAAAGTATTGATTAACCTAGGTCAATCTATGTAACCCACGTAAGACTACAAACAGCAGACAACAGCATATGAAACAACAGTGAATGAGGAATAAAGAAAATAATAATTCTGTTTTGGTCAGCTAAGGAAAAAATACGTTTAAGTTTTATTTTTCGCTAGTATGTTTAAAACTATGTGTGTGTGTGGTGTGTGTGTGTGTGTGTGTGTGTGTGTGTGTGTGTGTAAAATCAATAGACCTTATGGAAATCTTTTTTCAGTGTGGAGATATTGACTTGCTAAATGTGCTTGAGACTTTATTTTTATCACTGCAGTTCCCCAAAGACATTCCTTCCATGGAGTCTGGCAGATTACAAAATGAATTTAATATTTAATAATACATATATGATACTTTCCTACTGAATCATCACCTTGTTTAATGATATCAACCTGTTTTTCAAATACTCCATCTTTGGGGAAAATATTTTATAAATAGAAAACAACACTGCTTATATTATCAGGAAATTAAATAATGACCATGCATTATATTATTTGTTCTTACAAAGAGGCATTGGGCTAGTCTTACTATCAAAAAAAAGAACATCAATTGTGAAGAATGTAGACATATATACACATATTACAAAATATTGATAATTATTTTAGAACTTTATACATAGATATTTCTTGGGATGATGCTAATAAAAAAGTAATGCCTAGTATATTTCACATTCTAAAGCCTGAGGACAAATATACATGGGAAAGCAATTCATACCAAATTGTTTCACACTTGTGAAAATTCTGCTAGCCTAAAGCAATAGCTCTCCACTATCAAACAGGAGAAGCAACACCCCAACATCAAACTTCTGCCCTGGAATTAGTCTGAAAACTTAATTCAGCTTATCACTATGGTCTCTTTCACAAATAGGTCTTTCCCCTAAATGGTTGATACTCAGAGGCCAGCATTTGAAATCTGCTACATGTTTTTGGCTCACACCCAGCACTCTCCTTAGTCAATAGGCAGACTTCATTCCAATGAATTTTCCGCATCCAAGTAAAGGTGAGAAAATGCAGAAAGGCCAAGGATTGAAAGAAAGCAAATGCTATCTCAGAGAATGGTTTCATAATTATAATAGCTCATTTTAATCACTGTGATTGTTTAATATATTATGAACACAGAGTTATAAGGATAATAATTGTCTTATCAGTCACAATCTCTTTGTTACAACCAGTGCTCATTTGGGATTTAGCATCATGTAGTTCCCTTTTCCACACCTCCCTCCCATATCAAGTAGCCTTAATTATGTGGGCAGTCAGACCCTCTCTGGAGACAAAGATGAGGATGACTAAACATCAGGTAAGAGAGATGCTCTCTCGTTCTTTGTTTCCGCTCAATCCCCTGTAGCTAAAGGCGCATATGCAGCTTTCTCCATCTTTGAGACACTTTAAATGTGAAACAAGTAATTTAGCTGAAAAATTTCAGTTATTTTTTTTCACATGCTTCATATGCTGGGTTAAAACCATTAGCATATAACAAAAATCTGAGCAGATGCAATGCAACAGATTCCTTAAGGGAATCCATATTTTTACATATTTTGTAATAAGGAAACTGTCACTCCCAGATGGTATCGAGCTAATACTGGTGGTTTGCTTGCTGATAACATACTAAAAAATAAAATTAATTGTATTCTATTTGATGACAATGAAGTCATTATCATATATACTGCACTCTTAAAAGAAACAGATCCAAAAGATCTCCTTCTTCAATGATTAGGTTTATTTAGTTTCTTGGCCTGGCCAGAAAAAGAAAAAATCCAACTTGGAACTTAGAGTTGGAATTCCCTTGCACCTGGCACCAAAATACACTATGGTTTATAAATGTAGTGAAGTAGAAAAAGAAAAATGCTATCTTGAATTGCTAACAATATTAGAGAGAAGCCTGGTGGTGTAAATACAACACATCAGACATTTCCAAAAGGGATTTGTGAACTATTCAGATAATTTTTTGCTAGTTTATAGTGAAGCCATCTTCTACATTTGGCCAATTTTTGTAAGTCATACTTACCTGGAAATGTGTATAATAAACCTTAAAATTGAAATGGAATATTGGTACATATTTTGGTATATTTGCATAATCACTGTTCATAATAAAGCAGTCCATTTTCTCGATGTGTCTTTTTACCTGCAATCAAATTAAGAGTTAAAATGGAGATAAAAATGTCTATTTTACTTACTGTCACATATAATGTTATTAGAAATGACAATATTTATAAGGTAAAATTTATCTTTACTTAGCATTCTCCTATATTAACCCAAACTATTTCTAGTATTCCATGGTGAATCATTTTTATACTTTGTATGTTCTTAACTTACATTAGAAATTACATTCTTCTATTCAAAAATAAACAAAAGGATAGGAAAAACACAAGTGATTCCATATATTGGTATCTATCTGTCTCCATAATTTTGAATTTGGTTAAATTATTACATTATGCTAGAATACCTTTTGTTTTTGCCAAGGTGAGATTATACTACTGCTTGCTGTGAGCTACTGGTGATGGTTTTCTTTTACATATTTTTATTTATTCCTTGCATAATGGTATAAAGACTGTGTTCCCCTAATGGACAGGACTCAATCATAACATAAGGTAGAAAAATAACCACAGTAAATATAGCTCATTCTTTGGAAGATGTGAAACCCAGAAGTCAACTGAATATGTCCTAAGAGAACAAAATTAAAGAAAAATTTTTAAAAATCTATGAGCTGTAAAATGTATATGAATAATAGAATAGATTTATATACATTAAATCTATAGGTTATAAATATTTGAACAGAAAGGCAATTTCTAACCCTGAATCAATTTTTTTTAAATAATCATAGATGACTTAGGGAGCAATCAACTGTTTAACTTGTCACAAGCTAAATTGCATAAGTTGATAATGGCTGTGTAAATGTTTACATGTCTATTTGCTTTCTCTTTATATATAGGATATATATATATATATATATATATATATATATATATATATATATATAATTATATATATAATTCTCTCTATATAAAATCATCTACTGATATGTGTGTATATATGTGTGTGTATGTTTATATATATATCTATCTATCTATAGATAGATAGATAGATAGATATAGATATAGATATATATACACACACATACATGCCATATAGACATGTATATAGAATTTATTGGGAAGTTATTAAGTTATTTGCTGTCATATAGAAAGAACTGACAGGGTTCCTTCAGTGAAATAGGTGTTCCACTGTGTATTTTAAATGAGATTCTATGAATGCCTAATGTATGGCAGGATACTCATCTATGTGCACTAGCTTTGATAGTTCCTAACATGATTAGCCATGGTATTCTATGAGGAATGTCTGAGAAAAGTCCTGGCCATGTAAAGGCTAGAAAGACCTTAGAGATCATCAACTAAACAATTCCTTTTGCAGATAACTCATGGCACGGTGAAAACAAACTAGGATAAAAAAATTATAAAATTCAACTAAAATTGTTAAAATTTATATGTGTATGGTTTTCAGTAGGGGATAGTAAAATTCTGATAACATATAATTTGTGAAGCAACAAAAACCAAATCAAAATTGAATTCAAAATTTCAACTGAATTTGATCTGCCTAACTCAGGGAACTTTATGGAGAAGTGATCATTTTAAGAAAATTTCTCTCCATTTCAGGGCTACTGGAAGATACATACTATAGACACACACACACACACACACACACACACACATATATATATATACACACATACACATATACATATCTATGTGTGTGTGTGTGTGTGTGCGTGTATTTTAAAGTTGTCAATGAACCTTTAGTTTTATTTATTTATATGTGGTGCTGAGAATTGAACCCAGTGCCTCACACATACTAGGCAAGTGCTTTACTACTGAGCCACAACCCCAGCTCCTGGAAGGTTTTTGGTGATGCAAATCAGCAATAGATTCAAAAGGAAAAGTGAAAGCAGGTCAAATAGAAATATAGCAATACCATTATCACTAACACCAAAATCATCGATAATATAATTATATAAATAATTTCTCATAACAATATTATATTTGGAATTTTTATGATATTATAATAGTTCCAATCACATTCTGAAGTCTTTATGATCTTTGTCTCCAGGTCGGGCTTCAAAGTACTATGTACACACTAACTTGAATTTAAAGGCAGAGGCAGTGGGGTGGAAAGCAATGGCCTCCAGTTCAGATTCTAAAACCAGGGTTTGAATTTCAGCTGAGTGTTGATGGACAGGTCCATGAATCTTAGTTTTTTCGTTTATAAAATGGAGATAAACATATGTATTTTACTTACCTTCGCTGAACTATTGGGGGTCTCCAATAAGATAATCTACGTGAAAATGATTAGTAAACAAAGTTCTATACTAATGTAGGCTTTCTGAACATTACCAGGAGACAGGTCTGATGGGAGGGCTTTGGGGTGCATGCAAGCAACATAAAATTCCAGCCAGGACACAGAAGGCAGTTCTTCTCCTCATCCATGGGAAGCAGCTGCTCACATTCTCCACTTTGGAATGCACAGACTTGTGAAGCAAGATTTTAACAGACTGTTTGGCACTGAGCAGAATTCTCCCTAAGACCTGGCAGGGGAATTAGTTTAAGTAATAGTATGTCAAATACCCATCAAGACAAATACTAATTGAAGTTTCAAACAAATTAAGCTTTGCCTGTGCTGTGCTACAAAGACAACAAGTGTGTCTTATGATTTTAACTTACAGGAGGTGCACTGTGCCTTTTAGAAGCACGAAGATCGTGCCACCTCCTTTTTGAGTCAACACACCTGCACCAAGACTTGAGAAGCTCTTCCAAACCTTAGAGCGTTTTCCTTAGGTAGGAATATATGACATTAGATGCAAAAACAACTCAAAGGTCATTCCATGTCACAAAAACACTAAATTCCGAGGTTTTACATTTCAGTGGTACATTTTTATAAATTATACACTTGTTCATAGATACTTCTTCATGCTTATTCATTTCTGTTCATCCTTAAATCCCTCATGACCTAACCCATAGCATTAGGAGGCACTCAATATGCATTAAAAATGCCAGCATTCTACTGGACTCGTCTTTTGCTTAGTAAATAGCAATAATAAAATGTGATTTTATTACTTGTATAAATACTGACTTTTGATCCTTTCATTTCAACTCACCCTTTGAAAAAAATCTAAGAATCTTGTGGAAAAGTAGTTTTCACTAGCAATTAGTGTGTTGACAAAAAGAAAAAGAAAAAGAAAATAAGTGATACCATTCTGTCCTTGCTATTATGAAACTAAAGAGCAGAGTGTAGTACCCAAGGAAATACCTGCTCTTTCACTGAGAAGTAACACCTATCTCATTTAACTTACAAATCACATGCATTCTTGGGAGGAAGGGCAACGCCTGGTAAAAAGTGATAAAACTGTAGGTGATTGAATACCTCCACCATCTGATAATTGTTCTTGTCCGGGTACTTGTTCTTAAGCAGAAGTTTAGGACCGTAAATTGATAGATGATGTATGCAGCAATGTTACTCTGTAAGTCCTAGGGCTCTTTATAAAATCAGTTGAGCACTTTAGAGGTTTAAAAATACATACTTAATGCTAAGGAAACTTAATTTGGAAATTATATTTTCTTGTTCATGTCAGTGAATTATGCAATTTGTCTAAGTAAAAGAGTCTTGTGAATGTTTTGTTCAACAATTTGGAGTTGGCATTAAAATGGTTCCATGAGAATTTGCCAAGACCCCATAAATAAACATTAAACATGAGCTGTCTTATATAACCACAATCCTCAGGGCAGATTCCTTTTAAATATAAGCGCACAGCACAGCTGGAGTTAAAATGATACTATGTCTTAAGAGGTTTCTTGCTGTAACTAGTAAGTTTAAAAAATTAAGTAACTGCTTGCTTTTATAAATCTTTCATCTAATGGGCACATTTATTTGCACAGCAAATAGACTAGTGAAAGTACAGATTTCGATGGGAAAAGAATGTAAGTAGGAGGCTTGCAAATTCAAAACAATGCAACACACACTACACCCCTTTTTCTGTTTCAAGGCAATTTGGGATGCATTATCATATGTTGTGTTTTACAATAACCATTCACGTCAAATATTCCTGTTCCCCAGGACTGAGACCAGAGAAGGAAATTGTAGGTTTTTGCCTTAAATGGTACATATTCTTCTAGTTTAAAGATTACAATCTTCTTAGGATAACACAGTGCTAAACCTTGACCTTGTGAACAGGGGTTTGGATTAAAGAGATCTTTCTGCTTAACTGTTCTGATATCTGGTTCTTTCCTCTCACTTTGGTAACTCAAGCATAAATAATATTTTAAATATGGAGTGTAGATTTTCCTTTTGTGAGAGCAAATCAGCCTGACTGGTTGTGAGGCTTTCTAAAACATATTTATAATAGTGAGTAGTATTTATAAGAAAGACGTCATCACTGGTAGTTTTAGGAAGTAGGGATTGTGTTTATCCTTGGCTCATTTATTGCAGAATCCACAGCTCAGACAATTCTCAGCACTGAGTGGTGGGAAGTCAATAAATTGTGCTCCTAAAAGAAAGGATAAGAGACTGAGAACTGTGCATGCTCATAACTCAAGGTGGAAAGAACCATTCTCTGAGCCATCAAGTTTGCTCCTTCAGGTTTTGAGGTTTTCCTTCTCTGCTTATATTTACAACATTGGCACTGGATCAAGATGGTTTATCAATAAATAATTTGCATTTATCTTGCTTTTCTACAGTTGACCCACTGTGTAAATCTTTCCCCTCATTTGATATTTTACTTGCAAGTGGTAATAATTCATTCTCATCTGGCTTTGGATTTTTCTAATATTTTTTAACTACCCAAATACTTGTTAAAAACACAACATATATTAGTAGACTAACTCTCCCTGTTGAAATTCCAAGATCATATCCACCATAGCACATTACATTTTTTAGCCATTTCCTTTTTTTTTTCCAATCCAAAACATGAATTGTAGATAGTGACATATTGGAAAGGGATATTTTTCCATTATAATTTTATATTTTAGGAGTCAATGCTACATTATGTAAAAAAAAATGCACTATTTGAAACATCATGTTGTTATTATAAGATCTTATATTTCTTGGCTTCCTTTAAAATACATTTTTATAAATACATTGCTGTAGGTTTCAGATTTATTTATCTGTTTGTTTATTTATTTATTTAGTTTTACTATCAATATATGATTCATTTTTTTCCTACAAATAATGCCATCTAAGCATCCTTTATATGTACCATGACAGACTTTCCCAATCCAATAGTCACTGCCATTCTATAAAGAGTTGTCACTACTGGTACCAATGGAGTGTGTATCTCCTTGAAGTCTATGCATGGACCCATAGTAAATGCTTTAATGTCTGTGGTCAAATTTTATTTCTTGTTTGTTCTTTGTTTTAAAATGTCTTTGTAATTTTGTTTGTGACAGTGCCTTCAACACAATGTAATTCTTCTTCATAATATTCCATGCTGTGGGTATGCCACCTATGCCACACAATCAACCTGCTACTAAAGAGTACTAACATTGGTTTCAATACTTTTCATTATGACCAACAATGAATGCTGCACTGGGTGTCCATATGGACCATCCTTAGGATTTCCATATTTTGCAAATGAAAAGATTGCATAAAATGTATTTATAATACTGTTTATCTGAATTTTGTTTTTAATATGATCTCCATGCTTTTCATGGAGACCCTTATCCCATACAAATGAGCAAGTGTCTTCCAGAATAGGTATCAAGAAACAGAATGGCAAGAAGACTTTTTCTTTAATTTCACAAATTTTTGCCTCTGTCCTAATTCATAACACTAATTCATACTTTATTGTATGTTTCCTGGCCTCATGAAAGCTAACTAAATTTATTTTAATTGGTCTTTAGTTATCTATATTGATATATACATATATTAGTACAGTGACTTATACATATATATATGTTTGCATGTAAATATAGCATTGTGAATATGTATGTGAACATGCATATCTTTAGTGTAAAATTTGATCGCTTTTTACAAACTGAGCATAGATATTAACCAAGCAAGAAATGGAAAATTAGAATCTTACCAGAAGCCTCCCTGGTTCTCTCTTTACTAACCACCTCTCTACCTTCTGTCTCTCACAGACAAATAAAAGACTAACCAATGTTCCAACTTCTAATAGCCAGTTACTTTTTCCCCGTTTGTTCGTTCGTTCGTTCGTTCCTTCCTTCCTTCCTTCCTTCCTTCCTTCCTTCCTTCCTTCCTTCCTTCCATATTTAGTAGTGGTGGTGGTGAAACAGGGCCTCACACATTCTGGAAAAGCATTTTGCCACCGAGTAACACCACCTGTCCCAAGATTACTTTTGTTCTTTACATTTATTGAATCATAGCAGACATAATGTTGCTTGTGAGACTCATTGATAGGTGTGGTTTTCAACCACTCACTTTTTTTTTTCATTGCTTCATGGTGCTTATCTAAAGATAATCTTTATATTTTCATTAAACACACACACACACACACACACACACACACACGACCAATTTTTCCTCTGAGTACTTCTTTGTCCTCAATCCACAGATGTGTGTCGGGTAGTATTATCATTTATTGCTAAATCAATATAAGTTGTATTTACAATAGTACTCTAAAACAATACTTACATAGAATGTGATTTTTAAAATATATTTTCCTCTTATTGATTAATATATAATTTTTCTTGATAATGATATTCTCATTTATTCAAACTATTACTCCTTCATCTTTTCAAAATCTGAGTTTTAATTTTATCTTATGAACATATTTCTACTTTTTTTACAATTTTTGTCAGTTCATTTGAATTAGGTATAATACTATGGTTTATTTTTGCAAAATTATACCAGCAAGGAATATAATTGATACAATTTAGTCCTCAGTTCTTTAGCTTTCTCTTCCCTCCTTCATCCCCCTATTCCCTTTCCTCCATTTCTGATCTTTCTTCCCTTTAGTTATAAGTTTTCTTTTGTTTATTATTCATTAGTGTCTTGTGGATTTATATGTTGGTGAGATTCATATATGTACATGGGAAATTTAGATCAGATTCATTCCATTGTTCTTCCCTTTTCCTGACCCTCCCCCCTCCCCCCAAAAGTCCTCCTTCTATCCAGTGATCTCTCTTCTACTTGCAAGGAATCCATTTTTATTTTCTATTCTATTCTGTTCTCTCTCTTTCTCTCTCTCTCTGTCTCTCTCGGTATATAATTTCTTCCCCCTTACATTGTTTAAATTTATAGAGAATAATTATTTATATATATTTATAATATTGTTTCATTCTTTAATTTTTGTTTTCATATGGATGAATTTAACTCATTCACTCATTTAAACACTAATTATAAAACATTTATTTTTATTATAGTAACAACTTAGAAAATAAATTATATGTATAGTATCATACAAATTCCACAGTTAATTTAATCTCTCTGGATCAATAAAGACTCCTGGCCCAAATTTATATAAAAATTATTATTTTTAAAAAATATTTTTTAAGTTGTACATGAACACAATATCTTTTTTTATTTTATTTTTTATTTTTATGTGGTGCTGAGGATCAAACCCAGTGTCTCACACATGCAAGGCAACAGCTCTATCACTGAGATCCAACCCCAGCCCTCATTAGCAGGGGAATGGATGGCATTAGAGCAGATTATGGTAAGTGAAGCTAGCAAATCCCTAAAAAACAAATGCCAAATGTCTTCTTTGATATAAGGAGAACAACTAAGAACAGAGCAGGGAGGAAGAGCATGAGAGGAAGATTAACATTAAACAGGGACTAGAGGTGGAAAGGGAGAGAGAAGGGAAATTGCATGGAAATGGAAGGAGACCCTCAGGGGTATACAAAATTACATATAAGAGGAAGTGAGGGTAAAGGGAAAAAAAAACAAGGGAGAGAAATGAATTACAGTAGATGGGGTAGAGAGAGAAGATGAGAGGGGAGGGGAGGGGAGGGAAGGGGAGGGGGGAATAGTAGAGGATAGGAAAAGCAGCAGAATACAACAGACACTAGTATGGCAATATGTAAAACAGTGGATGTGTAACCAATGTGATGCTGCAATCTGTATACGGGGTAAAAATGGGAGTTCATAATCCACTTGAATCAAATTATGAAATATGATATGTCAAGAGCTATGTAATGTTTTGAATAACTAATAATAAAAAAATGAAAAAAATAAAATAAAATGAAAATGTATGTCCACAGAAAACTAAAAACTAAATATTAAAAAATTCAAAAAAATTATTATTTCTATTTATTTGCCTTATTTATTGATGTTTTTAACATTTTAGCTTTAGATTATTTTTCTTACTTTTCAAAAGTCAAAATTTATTTATACTCATATTTCTTTCATATATATATATGTATGTGTATGTGTATATACACATACACATACATGGGGGGATCATTTTGGGTTGCACCAGTTTACCTACTTATTTATTTTTTTATATCTGCCAGCATTTTTTTTTTCAGAAAAGGTCAGGAGATATATTGATTATGTTCATTCATTGGCCTGGTAATATTTTATTTTATCTTCCAATTTAAGAAATAACTTGGCAAGAAATTGAATAATAAGCTCCAAATTAGGTTCTTTGAGGACTATAATTATATTTATTGATTCTCTTTTTGTATTTAATGATGTTGATTAAAGTCTGATATAAAGGGGATTTATTTCACTTTAAGATATTTTATGTTTGTTTGTCTTTCTGGAAATTTCCATGGTTCCTCCTCCTCATTCTTCTTCTTCTCCTCTTCTTGTTCCTCCTGCCCCTTCTGATTCAATAATGCTTTAAAATTTCACTCCCCAAAATTTTTATGTTTAAGTATGTGCACATTTTTTGTTTCTTTTGTAGGAAATTTTTAATTTTTTTCTGCTTGGCATCCTATGCTCTTCTCAAACTGGAATTCATGTGTTGCTGCTTTTTTTTTCTGCATTGATTTTTCTATCATTATTTTACCCTTCCCTTATTTTAGTTTTTTTTTTTGGGTTTTCTTCCTGTAATTATTATGAAATGAATATCAGAAACACTAGAATCATTCCACATTACATGTATTTTGTATTTTCCATCTTTTTATAATTATGTCAATTCTACCTTATAAACAAGCAAACATGGTGCTTATTTAGATGCTCACGTTTTTATATTTGTGATTAATAAGTTGAGATTTCATAGCTACATATCATCTCATATCAAATAAATGGAGATTTCATACCTACATATTATCTCATTTTGTGAGTCACTGCTACTCCAGACTAATCTTCTCTATTTCCTGAGATTGTTATCTTAAGTGCAAGCTCTGTTAGTTGTTTTATATATATATATAAAATATTGTATATATATATATATATATATATATATATTGTCCTCCTGGTTTATGATCTTCAAAACTTTGCCAGAGTTGGTGTTTTTATTTTGTCCCTATTTAGTTTCTACCTGTTTTTTTGAAGGCAGTGTGGAAGGTGTAGATGATTTCCCACATTCCATATTGGCTTCAATAAAATCAATGATTTTATTTCATAATTCTAAATCTTTGTATCTGATGAGCTTAGAGTTTCAAGAGCTGAGACCCAAAATATAAAATAGTCACATTAGTATGATTATCTAGTGCATTTAAAAATATTCCATACTTTCAAAAATAATGTTAATGACATTATTTTCCACCTTTAACCTTTATTTTTCTTGCTGATAATCAAAGTCCTTTCTTTTTCTTTTTAGGTTTAATTAAAATCATTTCCTATTTTTTAATTAGGAATCTTTGACTGAGATGTGTTGTCTTGCATTAATTTTCCAAAATGTGTCTTCTGGGGCCTTTAGTAAAGATTCCCATTCCCATATGTCTCCTGGAGATCCTCATGTGCATAATCCAAATAGGTTGTTTATTAAGAGATGTTTCAGGAAGATTTTATGGTTTGGCAAATTTGTAGTAAGCAATACATCTAGAACATGGGTAGAAATCTATAGAATCTAAATTTGAGGTAAGGGTGCATGCTTTTCTCACTTAGCCAGAATGATATTATTTTAAAGTATCATGTCAGATAAAATTCTGGGTCCTTAGAAAAATGCTCAAACATCTCCTGAATGTGATAATTTAATCTCTAACTGGTAGTGTTTACTACGCTTTGTGATTACAAATCATTTTCCCTATACTTGACAAAAGAGGCATGCCACACTAAAGTGCTTCCACCTGCTAACATGGGTTGCTTTTTAAACGAGGTTGAGTTCTACCATTTGGAACGAGTTTGCAAAAATATCTTCATTCTCTTGGGGAACTAGCCTGTAGCCTTGTGTTTTCTCAGCTATCCAAGGCTTAAACTTGATCTCTGTGTCAATCAACTTGGAATCAAGAAAGAAGTGGGAATAACAATTCTTCTAATCCAAGCAATTTTTGAACATTGCAGTTTTGTTGCCATTTGCGATCACCAACAGACTAGTCCTAGTGTAGTATTTTATGACACACTGTGTAATATTGTGTCATTCTCAAAAGCTGATTGCCTTGATTTCACAGCAAGCAATAATAACTAATTTTGGCTAAAGCTGATAAAGATAGTGCTACAAATGGCATGAATCACCATCCTCAAATTCACCCTAGGTAAAAAGTTCGCTTCCCACAGCTTATATACCCATCAAGTTGGGAGATAGACAAGTGTCAACAGTTTCCAGGTTTAATTTGTTTAAAGCAGAAATAGAAGCATCACATGTTTTGCACAGGCTATTTGTTTACTTGTTTACTTGTTCATTCTTTTTTGAAGAAAGGGTATTGAAAGGAAAGAGGAGGAGAAGATATCCAAATTCCCCAGATATGCATCCTGGTAATGGAAATATTATGACTATGCTATGTGTATTCAGCAAATTTATTTATTTAGCATTGACTAATCATCAGAATCATGAAATACGAATATGATTTGTTAACTGTGATTTGTGGAAAATTATTCGCACATCATGGAATAAAAGAAAAAAGAAGGCAGTACTAGAAGAAAAGAGGGACTACTAGTCTTAAGAAAAAAATGTTTGATTAAAACTTAGTTTTAATGTAAGCTTTGCCATCTCCCCATAAGTGTTACCTAAAACCTTTAGTTGTGCAAATTAGACCCAACAGGCAACCCTGAGGCCCTAGTCATGACCTTTAGAAGCAAAAGTCTTGAAGTTGTGATGCAAACACAAAAGCAGGTCTTTCTGATAAATCAAAGTTTAATAATTGTAGCATAAATACATTAATAATTTGTAACACTATTTTAATACATTAACATTTACATATACCAAAATGGTAATAACATATTACCATTCATAATAAGAAACGGAATACCTAAGGTCCAACAGAAAAAATACCACTCAGGGGTAGATCTTGTAATCATGCTGGTTGTACTTCCTAACTGGATGTTTTCTACGCGTGTTCTGTTAGAATCCCTTTTTTCGTAAACAGAATCCCTTTTTTTCTTTAGTATTAAAAAAGTCAACACTAAATAACATGAACTTAGATGTCCCTTTCCCAACCACCTTAAAAATATTGAGGAAGGAGCGTGTGAACTTTGGTTCAGAGGAAAGAAAGCATTACATCACCAGGACTGGTTTGTTCCCAGTCTGTCCTCTGCCTTCTCAGGAGTGACTGTCCTCATCTGCCTCCACAAAACCCACAGGTCTGTGCAGGTCAAGAAGCTTTCCACTTTCAGGATGACTTCAGAGGGTCAGGATCTTCCTATTTAAAAACAGCTGGAGAAGGCATTCCTTGGGAGTGGGAAGGTGAAAAATGGATATGAAGTAGGTAAGACCCATCTTCTCTACCTGAACCTTCCCTGTGGGTGAGAGTGTTCAAGGACATCAAGAGCCACAAATGCTGCAGGTAATTACTATTTAAAATACTATCTGTCACATCAAGTTGCTCATTGGCAGGAAATATATCCTACCACTTTTAACCAAAACTGGCCTCTACTTCTTCTGGGAATAATCATAATAAACAGATAATGAGAGTGAGTAAGCAATTATTTCTGTAGTATTTTCCAGCCTATTAAGGTAGGAAAGTCTTTCAAACATTGAGGGATTAGGAACTCTAAAATTAGGCACCACATGCATTCATTTTTTTTGAAGCCAATATGGAGATGAAATCGCCTGGCCAGATCTGTGATGGAAGTTGAAACGTGCTAACGTAGTGAATATGCAAGTGCATTTGTACTGTTCAGGTGTCATAAAAATGTATGAGATCACTTTGAGTGACACTCAGAGTACATTTACTAGTCATAAATATAAAGATTTTTTTTAATATACTAGGTATCCACTTTTTAATGTGAACCAGTGAGATTCATAATTTCTACAGAATTCTATCAAAATTCATCACAAATCACACAAAAATATTTCCACTGGGAATCTTGGCCGCTGCTTATTTTTCTGGGTTTATGATAAAGAACTCAATCAGGCTGTACGTTGATGTTGCCTGTCTGTGGCTCAGCACAATCTGGTGTGGTTGGAAGAATGCCAGGACAGGAGTGCTGAGCCAGAGCTCCCCAGTGATAGGGGACTGTTAGGAAACATCTCTACAGAATGAGAGAATGACACCACAGGATCTCTTACATCATTGGCTTTTGGGGGTTCTATTTTGTATGCATTTACCAAATTTAGGCAAGATTATAGAAAAGTTTAGAAGAACAAAGAAGCACATGGAATATATCCATCAATGACTGGTAGGGGAGACCTCATTTCAATAAAGAGAGTCTATGTTCAGAACACAAAAATGTTATAAAAATCATAATTACTTACTGTTTGGGAATTGACATTTTTTTCCCCTAAAGACATCAAAATAGTCTGCTCTATAAGCAAAATTACACTTAGATAATTATCCCAAATGAAGAATCTAATGCAAGTAAAACTCATGCCATTAAATAATCAATTACATGAATTATTTTGTCAGATGTAACTTATAATAACTTTCTTAATCAAATGATTTTCAGTCAAGTGAGTGAATTTAATTCAGCATTTAGGTTTCTTGTTATGCTCTTTCTAATCAAGTATCTTTGGCTTGGAACCAATAGATGATTCTTCATAAACACCATTTAAATATTAAACTTTGAGGGAAATTGTGATTATGATATCCCTAATCTCTATTTAATTCCAAGAACAAAATGCTATCACATTTTTAAATCCTTCCCATTCGGGTTATCATCATTGTTTTTAATATCGTTGTTCTTAGGTAACATTTATCTTCTCTCTTTGCTTTCTATACACTTGTCTCAGTGCCTCATCTTAGTACGCTTTTGTTCACAATAGCTTCTGGGTAGTAGATGCTATTACAAGCCTCCTTCCATGGTTTAGGTAACTGAGTATCAGGTAGTTTACAGAACATTACCCATGGAACCACAGAACGATAAATGACTCAAAGAGGAGTGAAAGCCAGTATGGACTGACATCAGACTTGGGTTTATATTTCCATATTTCAAAGTTTAAATGAATCAACATTCCTTAAGTGCCATCATATGGCAGGAATTTCAAGTTCAATATCACTTATAGGAATATACATTATATATTGTCATGTATAGATAGAAATAGAAATTAATGCAAATGCAAATGCAAAATAATTTATAATTCACCAAAAATTACAAAACCTATTTTTACTTTCATATGGTTCTTAGTCTTCATGGTGTGTATAAAATTTTACTGCCCACACAATTTTATATATTTTATTTTGTCTTCACTTAGTGTTACATCATAAACAACTATTTTGGCAACATAATTTTTAAAATTATTAATTTTGAAAGATGAAAATAACTTTATTTAACAATGTGTGGAACCATTCATTTCTTACTGGACATTGGAAAACAACTATAGATTCAATATAATATGAACAGAGCTTTTAATTAATTAAAAAGCTTTAAATTAACAGAGCTTTTAAATTCAATATAATATGAACAGGACTTTTAATTCTCATGGGTTGATATGTTTAAAACTCTGCAAATTATTTTGTCCCATAATCTTAAAATTATTTTCAGAAAAAAATACATGAGTAACAAAATCACTTCAAAATTTATCACAGTAAACCTAAGAAATCACCACCAAATTCAACATTGTAAAATTTTTGCTGACTGTTTCCTTTTAAATTTTCAGTTTGGGGTCTTACATTGAGATTTTTGATCCATTTTGAGTTAATTTCTATTTGTGAGCATGAGTTCCTTTACAAGTGGGTAGCCCTTTCCTCCAACATCGTTTGTTTAAAAGATCATCTTTTCCTCATTGAATCTTTGTAACCTTTGTCAAAATTTTTTTCATATATGAAATGGTTTATCTGTATCTATTGTATTCAATTGGTCCATATTTCTGTATTGATACCAGCACCACACTGTTTTGATTATTGTAATCTTGTGGTAAGTTTGGGAAATAAGATACTTGACTCCTCCAGCTTTGTTTCCTTTCAGGATGGTTCTGGATCTCCAAAGTCTCATGGGATTACATACGAATTTTAGAATGAGTTTTTCTATTTGTAAAAAAGAAAACGAATTATGATTGAGATTATCATAGCATTATTTTGAACCTATAAATCACTTTCAGGAGTATTGACATATTGACATATTAAACCTTCTAATCCATTTTCAGAAAATGTGTTTCCATTTATTTAAACTTTTATGAATTTATTTCACCAAAATTTTGTAGGTGTCATAATACAAGTCTTTCACTTTGTTAGTTAATTCTTAAGAATTTTTTTGATGCTTTTGTAAATAGGAATGTTTTGTAGTTTTCTTTTCATGTCATTTATTGTTAATGTGTAGCAGTAAATCTGATGTTTGTGTATTGCTTTTAAATTAACTTTGTACTATTTTCCTGAGTTAATTTATAGTTTGGACAAAATTTTGGCATACTCTTCATGAATATTTGCATATAAAATTATATCAGCTCCACATATAGAAAAATTAATTTTGCTTTTCCAATATGAATGTTTTTTATTTCTCTTTCTTGGCTAATTGCACTGACTGGAACTCCAGTACTGTCTTCAATATACAGGTGATGAAGGTATGCATCTATTCCTTGTTCTCAATCTTAAAGGAAAGTCTTCAATATTTTTCCATTGTGTATGATTACCTCTGAGAAATATTCATATATAGCTTTGATTATATTGAGCTTGTTTCTTCCTATTTCTAGTTTTTTGGGTGTTTTTATTATGAAAGTTTTTTTTTAGTTTGTCCTAATTAGTCATGCATGACAGTAGAATGCATTTTGACACATTGTACAAAAATGGAGCAAAACTTCTCATTCCTCTGGCTGTACATGGTGCAGTCACATCAGTAATGTAATCATACATGTAGATAGGGTAATGATGTCCATCTCATTCCACCATCCTTCCCATCCCCACACCATCTCCCCACCCCACACTCCCCTCTATGCAATCCAAAGTTCCTTCATTCTTGCCATACACCCATTATGGATCAGCATCTGCTTATAAGAGAAAACATTGGGTCTTTGGTTTGGGGGATTTGACTTATTTTCCTTAGCATGATATTCTCTAGCTCCAACCATTTACCTGCAAATGCCATAATTTTATTAATCTTTAAGGCTGCATAATATTATATTGTGTATATGTACCACATTTTCTTTATCCATTCATCTGTTGAAGGGCATCTAGGTTGGTTCCATAGTTTAGGTATTGTGAATTGAGCTGCTATAAATATTGATGTGGCTGTGTCATGCAATATGCTTAATTTTAAGTCCTTTGGGTATAAACCAAGGAGGGGATAGCTGGGTCAAATGGTGGTTACATTCCAAGTTTTCTGAGAAATTTCCATACTGCTTTCCAGAGTGGTTGCTCCAATTTGCAGTTTCACAAGCAATGTATGAGTGTATCTTTTTCCCCACATCCTTACCAACACTTATTGTTGCTTGTGTTCTTGATGATGAAAGTGAGATGAAATCTTAGTCTAGTTTTTATTTGCATTTCTCTAATCACTAGAGATGATGAACATTTTTTCATGTTTGTTGATCGATTGTATTTCTTCTGTGAAGTGTCTATTCAGTTCCTTAGCTCGTTTTTTGATTGGGTTATTTGGTTTTTGTTTGTTTGTTTCTTTATGTTGAGTTTTTTTTATATATATCCTGGAGTTTATTGATCTATTTGAAGTGCAGGTGGCAAAGATTTTCTCCCATTCTACATTATTAATTGTTGTCTTGGCTGAGAAGAAGTGTTTCAATTGGAATCCATCCCATTTATTGATTCTTTTTTTTCAATTTTTATTATTGGTTGTTCAAAACATTACATAGTTCTTGACATATCATATTTCATACATTTGATTCAAGTGGGTTATGAACTCCCATCCATTTATTGATTCTTGATTTTACTTCTTGCACATTAGGAGCTTTGTTAAGAAAGTCAGGTCCTAAGCTGAGGTCGTGAAGATTTGGGCCTACATTTTTTTTTTCCTAGTAGCACAGGGTCTCTGTTCTAGTGTCAAAGTCTTTGATCCACTTTGAGTTGATTTTTGTGTAGGGTGAGAGATGGGGATTTAATTTCCTTTTGCTACATTTGGAATTCCAGTTTTCTTAGCATCATTTGTTGGAGAAACTATCTTTTCTCCAATGTATGTTTTTGGCTGCTTTGTCTAGTATGAGATAACCATATTTATGCGGGTTTGTCTCTGTGTCTTGTATTTTGTACCATTGGTCTACATGTGTATTTGGTGCCAATACCATGCCATTTTTGTTAATATTACAATGTAGTATAGTTTAAGATCTGATATTGTGATGCCTCCTGCTTCACTCTTCTTGCTAAAGATTGTTTTGGCTCTTCTGTGTCTCTTATTTTTTCATATGAATTTCATGATTGCTTTTTTTAGTTCTATAAAGAATGTCATTGGAATTTTAATAGGAATTACATTAAATCTGTATAAAACTTTTGGTAGCTATTTTGACAATATTAATTCTACCTATCCAAGAGCATTGGAGATCTTTTCATCTTTTATGGTCTTCCTCAATTTTTTTCTTTAGTGTTCTGTAATTTTCATTGTAGAGGGCTTTTGCCTCTTTTGTTTGATTGATTTCCAAGTATTTTATTTTTATTTTTAAAGGCTAATGTTAATGGAATAATTTTCATGATTTCTCTTGTAGTGGATTCATTGCTTACATATAGAAATGCATTTGATTTATGGGTGTTGATTTTATATCCTGCTACTTTTGATGAATTCATTTATTATTTCTAGAAGTTTTCTGGTGGAATTTTTTTGAATCTTTTAACTATAGAAGCGTGACATCAGCAAATAGAGATAGTTTCATTTCTTATTTTCCTATTTATATCTCTTAAATATCTTTTATCTGTCTGATTGTTGAATAGAAGTTGTGAAAGAGGATATCCTTCTCTTGTTTCAGGTTTTAAAGGGAATACTTTTAATTTTTCTCCATTTAGATTAATTTTGGCATTGGGCTTAGTATTGATAGCTTTTACAATGTTGAGGCAGGTTTCTACTATCCCTAGTTTTTCTAGTGTTTTGAACGTGAAGGCAAGTTGTATTATGTCAAATGCTTTTTCTGCATATATTAAGCTGATCAAATAATTCTTGTCTTTAATCTATTGATGTGAGGAGTTACATTTATTGATTTCCATATGTTGAACCAGCTTTGCATCCCTGGGGTGAACCCTACTTGGTCGTGGTCTGCTATGCTTTTAATATGCTTTGCATGCAACTTGCCAGAATTTTATTGAGAATGTTTTCATCCATGTTCATCAGGGAAATTGGTTTGAAGTTTTCTTTCCTTGATGTATCTTTGGTTTGGTATCAGGGTAATAGTAGCCTCATGGAATGAGTTTGGAAGGGTTCCCTTCTTTTCTCTTTCATAGAATAATTTGAGGAGTATTGGGGTTAATTCTTCTTTGAAGTTCTTGTAAAACTCATCTGAATATATCCCTCTTTCTGGTCTTTTCTTGGATAATAGGTTTTTGATAGCATCTTCTATTTCATTGCTTGAAATGGATTCATTTAAATTGTGTATATCCTCCTGATTCTGTTTGGGTAGATCATATGTGTGTAGAAATTTTCTGATGTCTTCAAGATTTTTTATTTTATTTCAGTATAAATTTTCAAAATATTTTCTAATTATCTTCTGTATTCCAGTAATGCCTATCATGATATTTTCCTTTTCATCATGAATTTATTAATTTGAGTTTTCCCTCTCTTTCAGTTTATTAGTGTAGCTAAGGGTTTATCAATTTTATTTATTCTCTTAAAGAACCAACTTTTTATTTTGTCAAGTTTTTCAATTATTTCTTTTGTTTTAATTTCATTAGTTTTAGCTGATTTAAACTATTTCCTAACTTCTGCTTTTGTTGTTGATTCGTTCTTCTTTTTCTAGGCTTTGAGATATAATGTTAGATCATTTATTTGTTGACTTGTTTATTGTTGTAATGAATGAACTCAATTCAATGGGTTTTTTCTTACCACTGTTTTCATAATGTCTTAGAAGTTTTGGTATGTTGTATCTGTGTTCTCATTTACCTCTAAGTATTTTTTTAATTTCATCCCTCATTTCTTCTGCTGTTTATTCATCATTAAATAGCATGTTATTCACTCTCCATGTGTTGGAGTATCTTCTATTTTTTTTTTTAATTTTAGCATTGATTTCTGGTTTCATTCCATTATGACCTGATAGAATGCAGGATAGTATTGCTTCTCTCTCTCTCTCTCTCTCTCTCTCTCTCTCTCTCTCTCTCTGTGTGTGTGTGTGTGTGAGAGAGAGAGAGAGAGAGAGAGAGAGAGAGTGTGTGTGTGTTTGCTAAGAGTTGCTTTGTGGCATAACTTGTAGTTCCCTACACTAAAGGAAATGTCAGTCAAAAGAGAAAGTAAGTCACGTTAAAAACTAAAAATTAAACAAAATGACCAGGAATACAAATCATATGTCAGTAATAACCCTGAATGTTAATGGTCTAAACTCATCAATTAACTTTGCTTGTTTTCATTGTGGTTTTTTTTCTTTTTCCATTTTATCCTCATAGAATATTTTGCTGAGAATGTTATGTAGTATAGGCTTTTCAGAGTGAATTCTCTTAACTTTTGTTTATCATGAAAGGTTTTTATTTCATCTTCAAATCTGAAACTTTGTTTTGCTGGATAGAAAATTCTTGGTTGGCATCCATTTTCTTTCATAGCTTGATGTATATTATTCCAGGACCTCCTGACATTGAGAAATCAGCTGAAATCTAAATTGGTTTCCCCCTCTACGTAATTTGATTCCTGTTGCAGACTTTAAAATTCTATTCTTATTCTGTATGTTAGTAATTCTCATTATAATGTGCTTGGTGAGAGTCTTCTGTAATTTTGTACATTTTGGGGGTCCTGTATGGCTCTTATAGTTGATTTTCTATTTCATTCCTTATATTTGGGAAATTTTCTGATATTATATAATTTAAAAGATTGTGCATTCATTTGATTTGCATCTTCATATATTTGTTCTGATTAATCTTAAATTTGGTTTTTCATGTTATCCCATATTTCTTGGAAATTCTGTTCACGGATTCTTACCATCTTCTCTGTCAACTTTATTTATGATCAACTTTATTTTCAAGAGTATATATTTTGCCCTCATTAATTGATGTTTGGTCTTCCAGGTGGTCTAAACTATTGGTGAAACTTTCCATTGAATTTTTAATTTGGTTTATTACTTCCTTCATTTCAAGAATTTCTGCTTGATAACTTTTAATAATCTCTATCTCTTTATTAAAGTGATCTTTGACTTCCTGTATTTTCTCTCTGACACCATTCTAAGATCAATCTAACTATGTACCTTCTAAACTCTTCTGACATTTCTTCTACTGTGATGTCTATTGTTGGAACATCTTGGTTTATTTGAGGTGCTTTGTTTCCTTGTTTTTTCATGTTTTTTTTTTTTTTTTTTTGTGAGTCTTCCCATCTAGCAGTATTGATTTGAGGCAGTACAGTTTCTACCTTATATTCTTACAGTGTCCCTGAGGCTTCTAGTACCTCACCTTTAAGGGGGAGACCAATATTAACAACACCTAATGCAAACAATATAAAACCTTAAACCAAATAGTTCCTATTAAGGCTTCTACAGTGTCGTTGTGATAAACAGAAATTTTTACATTCAATTATTGTCTACAATATAAACAGTAAGTTTGCAAAAAGGCTTTATTGTTTCAAATGATGGACAAAGAAGGAACAGAAGTAGTGTGAGATGTGATGTTTCTGAGAGAGAAGATACAAGTAAAAATTTAAAGTGTTTGGGGGAAGGGGGAATTATTAGAGCTTGGCTATTAGCATGAAATAAGTGAGAATCATAATCCAAGAAGATAGATATGTGAGAGAAAAACATATACAGATATGAAAATAAAAAATAAAATTAGAACACACAACAGAACTGGAATATGCTATTCAGAATTCAGACATCACATTCCTTAAAAAATTGATGTATGAAAAATATTTGGATTCAAAGATGGTAGAGATAGATATGAGAGGGGGTGGGAAAAGAACATCTCAATGGAAAATTAAACTATTACTTTAGTTGATTTTCAAAATTTTATCAGCTTTTCTTCTCCTCCAATAGGTGGGGTTGTCTGTAGTTTGATGTTAGCTCCAATCTGGTGGGTGCCCCATCAATTGGCTGAGTGAGCCCATAGCAAGAAGCCCTCACACCCTCTTCCAGTCTTCCCACCCATGGTAGCCAGCCCCATCTGTCCTGGCACACTTCAGGATTCGCTGAGCAGGGGAGAGCCCAGTTTTCTCCACTTTCTCCCACCTGGACTCCCTGGGGAAAATGCCCCCAGTCTCCAGCTTTCCACAGGTTTGCCAGACCCAAACTGGCCCACTCAGACCTAGCTGCAATCTGACAAATCTATCTGGATTTCAGAGCGACCCTGCAAACAGGCAACTAGATGACTACCATTAGTATACCCAGCAGGAAGATCTCTGGTGCAACCAGACCTGCAGGTACTCTGACAATATATCTCTAAGCTGTGGTCAGCATCCCCAGACTGAGGCGGCCGTGGCCTGAGATGCAATGGTAGCAGGGGCAAATGTGCATGTCCCTTGGCCCTGGACTTCCAGGCCCTGGCTGGTCTCCCAAGATGGTGGCAGCTGCATATAACCAAACCTGCGGGTACCCTGACAATGGACTTCCAGGCAGTTGGGTGATCTGTGAGTGGAGCGGTTTGCAGGCAAACTGTGGGGGATTAAGGGATGGACATCCAGTGGTGGGTGATGGGAAGGCGAAAGGCAGGCAATATGCTGGCAAACAGTGGATGATTGTGGAGGTCAAATCTTATGAAAGTGTTTTGGATTTGGTCAAATTATTTTTGTTTCTGCTTAAACCAGATGATTATGTGAGATTTTCCCCCCTTCATTGTTTTAGTATTGTTTATTTGCATTGATCCATTTTCATATATTGAACCATCCTTGCACTCTTAGTCAAGGTATAAAATTTTTTTTAATATGTTGTAGAATTTGGTTTGATAGAATTTTTTTTGAGGTTTTTTTTTTTTGTATCTATTTTCTAAGAGATAATGGCCTATACTTTTCCAGTAGTGTCTTGGTCTGGTTTGATCTTCTGGTAATTCTGGTCTCATACAATAAGTTTAAAAGTACTCCTTTCTGTTTATCTTCCTCCTCAAATTAGGAAGAATGTATATCAGTTATTCTTTAAATGTTTGATAGAATTAATCAATGAAGACACAAGGCCCAGGACTTTATTTTTTCAAAATGTTTTATGACTGATTCAATCTTCCTTTTATTGATATTTTAAATATATTTGTGATGTATTCTTTGTGGATATATATATATATGTGTGTGTGTGTGTGTGTGTGTGTGTGTGTATGTGTGTGTATGTGTGTATATATATGTGTGGGTGATATATATATATATGTGTATATATATACATATATATGTATATACATACAGAGACATCACATATTCTTTATACATCCATCTGTTGATGAATCCTAGGCTGATTCTATAACTTGGTTATTGTGAATTATGCTGCAATAAATTTGGGTATGTGTATACATTAGCTTTTTGTTGCTGTGACCAAAATACCTGACATGATCAGCTTAGAAGGAAAAGTAAAGCTCATATTTTCAGAAGTTTCAGTCTGTGGTTGGTTGGCTCCATTGCTCTGGTCTGGAGTTGAGGCTGAACATTAAAATGGAAGAATGTGGCAGAAAAAAAGCTTATCAGCTTATGACAGCCTGGAAGCAAAGAAAGAGAGAAAGGGGCCAGGAACAAGATATAGTCCACAAGGCCATGCCCCCAGTGAACCTACTTTCTCCAAAGGTATCCCACCTGCTTACAGTTTTTAACTTCTCCCAGTAGTTCATTCAAATTATTAGTCTATATAATGAATGAATCCACTGATGAAGTCAGAACCACATGACCCCATCACTTTGTGTGTGTGTGTGTGTCTGTGTGTGTGTGTGTGCGCGCGCGCGTGCGCGGGCCTGTGTGGTGTACTAAGCATTAAAATCAGAGGCACTTGACCACTGAGCCACATCCTCAGCCCTATGTTGTATTTTTTTTTTCATTTTAAGAATTGTAATGCAAAAATAAATAAATAAATAAGAGAGCCTATCCTGTATTTTATTTAAAGACAGGGTCTCACTGAGTTCCTTAGCACCTCACTTTTGCTGAGGCTGGCTTTGAACTCATGATTCTCCTGCCTCAGCCTCCACTGGGATTACTGGTGTGAATCACTATGCCTGGCTTTATCACATCTTAAAAACCTCACCTATGGATGCTGTTTCAGTGGAGACCAAACCTTCAACATAGGAGCTTTAGGGGCTCATTCCAGATGGAAACCATAATAGAATGTATCTCCGAGTGGAGTTTTTAGCTAGCTTCAGGCTAGGTAGGATGTAAATGTGGCCTTTTTCTCAAATTAAGGACCCATCTCCATGTTCACAAACATACACAAATAAAAGTAACACTACATACTGTTACACTGAATAGCAATCAGCTTGTTTGTCTTTTGATTTGGTTCATTTGTTTTAGCCAATATGTAGATTCAGAGAAGTGGAATTGTTGGGTCAAAAGTAGTATATCTTTATGCAAACTGATTATTTATATTTACATCGAGTTTTGAGAGCAACAACTTACCCATAGCCTCTCCATCATAAAATATGGTAAATTTAAAAAAATGTTAATATTATGAGTACAAATATCTAAATTTAGATTTAATATTCATTTCATCTGAGCATATTTTGATATGGCTAAGGGAAATTGCATTGCTTATTCTGTGAACTTTTCATTATTATTTCTAGCCCATTTTTAAGAGTAATTGGCCAATTATTTCTCCATTTCTATAAGCTATTATAGTGAAATAAATTGTCTGGAATGTAAATTGTAACTGTTCCTTGTTTCTTATATATCTGTTTACTTTGCTGGTGGAATGGTCTATTATGTGCCTGTGTGGGGTAATCTGATTTATCAGTCCTTTGCTTCATTACTTCTAAATTTAAAGTTATACCTTTGAAAACTTCTGCCTCTTCCAGGTTATAAAAGAGTTTACCTGTGTTTTGCTTTAGTACTTTATTTACATAGTATTTATCCTGGCATAGATTTTGAGAAATTTTCCTATTCCAAAAGGCTTTTGAGACAAAGTATATCTTTTTTCTACCAATTTTATTGTCACATTTTATTTTGAAGTAAATTTCTATATATGATTAAGTTTCTGTCTTGATTTTCTTTTTTTTTCTTACTTTGGTAGTGTATTAGTGTAGCATTTCCAGCCACCTTAATTATGACTTGATTTAATAATATGTTTTGATGCAGGAGAAAGCTTGCTTCACTTCTATTTTTTTCTTTGTGTTTTTCTATTCTTTAGCATAAATTTTACAGCAAATATATCATTAAAATAAAGCTATGGACTTTAAATCTCTGACAATATTTGAAGAAATGGACATTCTTATAATATACTATCAAAATTGTATGTGTATGATTGTCTAAAACTATAAACGTTTTGACAACTCTCAAAGTCTTGGCCTCATCGGACACACAAACACACACTCTCTCTCTCTCACACACACACACACACACACACACACACTCTCTGAAATTTTAGATTGTGAATTTTAGATTGTGATTCTTTTCTTTCCTTTCTGAATTCATGGCTCTTCAAACAGTATTGCAAAATAATTTGATGAACTCATTCTAATGACTTGGTCAATTATTTATTTGCTGAACATCCTAAAATGTCTTCCTCTTGTGTATCCAATTTCCAGGCTGTAAATCAATCAACTCATACAAACAAACTTAGTTTTAAACTTGATTTAACCTATGAGAGTTTGGGAAATACCTTAAAAACACACCCTCTACTAAGTTTTAATGAAAAAAAAAAAAGCATTGGTTTTTTATGTTAGCATCATTAATTATCTTTTTTAACAATAGCAAATTGGTTAGAGAATCATATATCTTCATTTGTAAGACAGAGTGGTACAACAATATGATATGAAATAGCATGATTTATTGAACTTGAGAATTTCGGTAAAAGCCTGAATGGCTTTCAAATCCAGTAAGAACTGTCTCTTTGATTATCACATTTGATCTAGTGGGAACTGTCATTGTTTCCTGCCAAGAATATATGTAATATAACTTCTGAAAAACCTCCGTGACTTCCTGTCCATCACAAGCTTTGTGAGTCATTTATTCCCACTTTTTTTCTTGAAAATATGTGTGAACAGGGATATTTCCCAGTATTTCTCAATTGGCTGTCTTGTGAAACAAAATAGACAAAGACTTAAACTTCACAATTGCCAATAATGAGCAATCATTACTCAAATTACTCTAAGCACTGATTAGGTTTAAAGTAATGAAGAAACCACCATAATCAATCATCATCAACCCAAAGGAAGTCAATCTGTGTGAAGAGACCCTTGGAATTAGCAGAGGGCTCCACCTACAGGGTTTCAGGGGCAGATGAATGACAGGCCAGCTTCAGGCCCTGCCCTGTGCTGAGCTAAGCTCTTCTTTGGAGGACCACCCCTAGTGCCAGCCCAGAACTCTAGAAAGAGGAAAAGACTGCTGTCAAAGGGAGCTGTCTCTAAACAAGCTGTCTTAACAGATGCAAGAATTGTGTTGTCATACTTGAGATCATGTAACATTGCTTTTATGTATCAGTTAAAATATATTTAATTAAAAGCAAAGAATAAACACAAGTTTTAAAGAGAAGCATTGCCTCACATTATAACAGATTACATAAGTATGTGAAAAAACTTCTATATATGCCATAGGATGATAATTGCCTTGGTTTGTCCCCAGATTGGGGGCTTCTGGGACACAGAATTCTCTGCCATAAAATGGGTCAGTTCTAGCTGAACCAGGTTTAAGCGTTTACCCTTTAGTATCATCAGCTTCCAAAGAAGCTGATGTTTGTAATTCTAGGTATGATAGCCAGTTGTAGTGACTAGCAAATTCTTAGAAAATACCAATTGTCTGCTTTCTACTACAGAAAAGAATAACTTTCCAAGTGAGTACAAATTTTCTTCTTAAGTACCTGTGCAACATTTGTTTGCACCAATTACTTAGGAAAATTGCTGAGCCAAGAAATTCATCGTTGCCACATGTATTTAAGTTTTGCCTCATTTGTCAGCTTATTGGGATTCTGTATGATTGAAAACCAATTATAATGATACCTCCAATGTAATGATACCTTCAATGTAAGCATGAGTCTTTTTAGAAGACATCCCAAATTGCTGCTTTAAAAGGAAATTAAACTAACTAAATGCACCTATAATTTATGATCACACACACACACACACACACACACACAAACACACACACACACATACATGTATATACAATTGGGGGCAACTTTATACATTTTTGAAAACAACTATATATATATATATATATATATATATATATATATATATATATATATATATATAGACCTAGAGATACCTATATTAAATAGATAATAGACATATGACATATAATATGTCTATTATCTATTTAATATAGGTATCTCTAGGTCTAATCAAAAATTACTAGCAGTCAGGTGCGGAAGTGCATGCCTGTAATCCCAGTGGCTCAGGAGGCTGAGGTAGGAGGATCACTAGTTCAAAACTAGTTCAGCAAAAACAAGGCACTAAGCAATTCAGTGAGATTTTGTCTCTAAATAAAATGTAAAATAGGGCTGGGGATTTGGCTCAGTGGACAAGTGACCCTGAGTTCAATCTCCAAACCCCCCCCCCAAAAAAAAGGTAACTAGTAGCATTCTTTCTAGTAATATTTTACTAAGCAAATATTATTTAAAATAATCACTCAAATGAAACATATGAGAATGTATGTATGTATGTGAGTGTACATTTAGTTATGGTTTGATATATAGTGTATAAAAAATAAAAGGTAAATATATACAATATTTTCCCAGTTTTCTGTAATATTGTTTGTTAGATAAGTAATAGGAAACCATGGAGTTTTCTATTGTGATCTCTCTCTCTCTCTCTCTCTCTCTCTCTCTCTCTCTCTCTCACACACACACACACACACACACACACACACAAATCTTTGCAATGAGATGAATTTCATCTTACAATACTCTTGAAAATATTCACAAAAGTTCAAGGCTAATGGTACCCATGATTGAACTTCAGTTTCATGGATTGCTTCTTGGAATTATGTTCTCAGAGACAATGACAGTTCTAGTCTTTTTTTTTTTTTTTTCGCCCAATGATTCTTCATTATTCTTATTTTAAAAGTACATGGACCATCTTTGAAAACCATAATAAATGATTTCCATTCTATCCCAGGGACAGAACTAAATAGATACTACCTTCCTATGTGGACTACATAGGAAGTTCCTTGTCAGGGATATGGTCAAGATAAGGCATTGTAAATATGGTATATCTAAATTATCATGAGTATGACTGAAGGTCATCAGGCTATTAAAAATGAATCATCAGAGGGGCTGGGTTGTGGCTCAGTGGTAGAGCACTCATCTCACACATGCGAGACCCTGGGTTTGATCCTCAGTACCAAATAAAATTAAATAAGCAAAATAGAGGTATTAAGTCCAACTACAACTAAAAAAATAAATATAAAAAAAGAATCATCAGAGAAGAGGTAAATTATCTTTTGGTAAATATGAGAAATATCAAGAATGAGAATGAAAATGTTATGTGTGGTTTGTATACAAGGAACAGAAATTAACTTTATAATAAAAATTAACATAACCCAAAACTAAGTTAAAAGTTTATATGAATGATGTTACTAATATTTGTAAACTCAATTTCCATTTCTAACAATCAGCTATTTTGTTTGTGCCAACATTTTGACTAAAAGAATACTGACATTCTTTGTGGTGATTGTTTGAACCTTGAGTTTTATAATATTTCATTAGTAGAAGCATTCCTGTTCATTTTTTCCTCTTTAATTAGATAGATCTAGTCTTCAGTGTATAATGGTCAGATTCTAGTCATTTAACATAAGATGTTTACCACAAAAAGGATTGTTTAAAACTCTACATCTATGCCGCAAATCTAACTCAGTAATCCTGCTAACATTTGGGTAATAACACACTTTTTCTCATGTAGAAATTAAAGTACCTTTCAAATTTAAGTATTTAATTCAGTTTTAATAAAGGCAAATCACACTAAATTCCACAAGGATTACATGCTAAGGCTACCAAAAAGATAGCACGGGTCAGTAAAAACCTCTTTCATGAATTTACTAATTTTTTTTTCACATTGATTGTAAAAATTGACTGAATCTAAATCTTTGAGTAACTGTGAATAACATATCTGTTAGGAAAAATGAAGTCATATTTAATGCAAAAATCACAGCTGATTACAATAATACGAAGTAATAATAATAACACTATGACAATGACACTGATTGAATGTTTATCAGACACTGACTACTCTTCCTAGTGCTTTGACTGTATTATCTCATTCACTCTTCACAAGACCATTTGAAGATAAGTACTATTATTCTCTGCTTTATAAGTATTAATAAGAATATTCCAGCCAAGCTGAAAGGAACATTTCAAATGCAAACAGAACAAAACTCTCTTACAGATTACCTGATCCCAAATTGTTGAGCAGCAGCATCCCAGATTGGCCCACTTCTCTCATGTTTGGGTACCACTGATGAGTCAGGTAGATCTTGGAGCCTAAGGCCCATCCTTCTATGACATCACTTGACACTGGTGATCAGACTGATGTCTTTGTTTAAAGTGGGGACTAGAAATTTTGATGACATAGGATTGTTTTTTGTCATGGCATCAGTCACAAATGGTTTATTTACCCCAACACTGACAGCTGATTAAATGTTTGGGGATTGGTAAAGTGACAGCACGGAAGCAGATCCACTGGGCAGAAATAAATGGCCCATAAGTTGAATCTAGTCTTCGTTTTTCCTCAAATGCAATCAAAACTTAGTTAAATATTTTGAGAATATTTTAAGTTATTTCATCTAAATTTGGCTGCAGTTTCATTGCATTTTTAAAAGTCTTTAAGCTGGATGAATAGTACAGAATGAATAGGGAAAAAAATAATAATTCCAAGAATTCCTTAAGGATTTTACCTCTCTAGCACAGGCCCCACAGGGCCAAACTGCACAAATGTAAACCCTTCACTCTGGTTATTTTTTCTATCTTGCTTTTGATGTTTTATAGGACCTGATGTGCTGTATAAGTAACACGGACTTTAGTAGCACTTAGACCTGACATATAACTTTATGTCTATGGTAATTGCATCAATGTAAGATGTAATAAATACAATTTAACAGACAATATTGAGTGTTAACCTTTAAATCTCAAGAACTCTCCAAAAGGAAAAAAATAAAGTAATTCACCTTTAGTAACAATCATAAGACATAAAAGCATCTACCACAAAATAGTTTAAATGTAAATTTTATATTTTGAATTGTTCTTTTCAAAAATAACTCAAGGTTCTTTTATGTGTAGAAATCTTGTACAAATGAGTTTTATCATCCTGTCATAGACTAAATGGCTAAGAATATATAAAGACTACACAAAAAAGGTTACTAGAGACAAGGTTCTTTGTATTATTAATCTAGGAAATAAATATAAACTAGAACAATAAGAAGACAACAGTTCATTTATTGTATCTTCATTTTCTATGCATAGCACATATTTAAAGATAATAATATTTGATGCCAATGAGTGCAGTTATTAAAATTTCATAAATGAACATATTCTCTCATCCACTAATTCTGTTCTAAGGACTAACACTCTTGGAAAGAAATATAAATGAAAACAACATTTGTAACAAAGGTGCTCATTGTGGAATTATCTTAATTATGAGAAACTGGAAGAAAGTAAAATAAAAGTGGTTAATAGTATTATTGCAGGTTAATATAATAATAATGATAGCAATCATCTATTGTTAGTCATCTGGAAATGTGTCAAATATTCTTCTTACATGAATCAAATCTCCTGAAATCCCTATGAAGTAGACATAATAATTTAACCTATTTTATAGATGAGGAAATAAAAGTTCAGATAACACCCAGCAAAATAAGTAACTGGTTCATGATTCCAACTAGACCCATCTCACTCCAGAGCCTGTATTCTTATCAATACACTGTGCTGCCTCCCATTCAATGGATCAGTATCTGTAATTAAGATATACTTATAATGGTCTTCTCAGGACCTGATGAGGTCATGATGGGACAGTGATATATAAAATAATGCACATCACAGCTATTGAAAACATGTTAAATGCAAGACACTTTAAACTGCATTCAGAATAATGCACAATGAACTTGACTACTTAAAAACATTTGAAAGGAGATATGAAAATATATCAGCGATGATTGTTTTTCTGTGCAGCAAAAAATAATGGTAGCTTTTATATTCTTCCTTATTCTCTTTGTATATTTTCCAAGCTTATTCACAATGATACAATACCTTTGTGGAGTCCCGTAAAACCATGCTAACTCTGATGTTGTTCCATGGTGGAAGGGGCAGTAAAGGCAGAGAAATGGTCCTGAAACTCAATTACACACCAAGTTTATTTCTTGTTTGGTTGTCCGATGCCAGAGTGTGCTTGTTTGGGGCAACTAGTAGTAACAAGACCAGTTCCACCAAAAGGGGTACTCATTTTCCCAAGGTGCCTGCTGATCCACAGCAGATCACCAGAATTCAGCTCCTTTAAATATGGGATTTATCAGTGTGGATTCCTCTACCATACTGTTTCCTTGGCATGTTCACTTGAGAGAGAAAATAAGCTTATATTAGAACCCACCAAAGCCTTTTCACAACAACTTTCCAGAAAACAAGCAATTAGTGGAATATCAAGAATTCCAAAAGAGTGAAAATTAATAAATATGCATACGTATGCCCAATTCATTGACTTTTTAATAATTAAAAACACACTGATTTGCATGCTTTCCTATAATCAACATAGAAACTAGTCATTCTTGGATTTCTGAAATCAATTTATTGATTCTCTAAAAATAAAATATTATGATTTGTTGTTTCTCTATCAAGAATCCAGAGTCCTTGTGATGGTAGAAAAGGCTCTGCTTGCCTCTCTGTCAGGCTGGTCGCCCCACCCCTCAGAGTCCATGTCCTTGCCCCATGCTCTAACTACACAGCTTCACCAGGTTGCTCTCACACATCATGTCTGCTCCCGTGTAAAGTCTACCTCTAACTTGTTGCCATGGACCATCTTGTTATTTTCCTAGTTTCTCATTTCTGCAACTTCTTCAAACTTCCATGAGGTCTGTCCTAACTACTTAACTAACTTTCGTAAGTTTGCCACCCTCCTCCACCTACCCAACTCCTGATCCTCTTAACCTATTGTTTTCCTCTTCTTCTTTCAAGAAAGAGTGCTTTTCAACCATGTAGTGCTGTATAATTTATTCCATTATCTTCCTGTTGATCATCTCTCTCCCAGTTAGAAGGTATGCTCTTAGGGAACACTCTTTCTTTCCTCTCTATTGTTTTCTGATATTTACTCATATATACATACATCAGCATCTAAATTATTCACATATGCCAGAACAGCTCCTCCGTGTAATAGGTTTTCAATATACATTGGTTGTATAGATGGATATTCACACTGGCTAATACATAAGTGTATTACTGGACTTAATTCAGATGGCCATATCATGTTCAAATTCAGTACTGGCTCTTTCCATTCACTTCAAGTTTATACCTCTAACATGCACTGGTTATTTTTGGAGAAAATGAAGAATATCAACATCCGTATTCCTGTGCAATAGCATACATGAACCATTAAATATTAATAGTGTTTGATTTTTAGTGTGTTGCTCTTATGTAAATTTCACATGAGATTGGAAATTTGAGGGACTGATTAGCAGCTTCAGTTTCTTACCTTAGCCTAAAGCAGCATCTCTATTTACTGTTCCGCCCTTCTTCATGCTTCTGATTTTCTAAGCCTCTGGTTCGTTTTAGCAAAATCGTACTCTTAGTAAAGGAACTTCTTCATCCACCTGCCCATTGTCAATTAATGATGCCTCATTAGACAAATGGCTGGGAACGTTGATGAGGTTTTCCTAGACACAAAGGCCAGCCTGATCAATTGTCTTCCCACCTGTAGCTCTTGAGTGAACAGTCAAAGGTTAGCCCCCTTCTTGGGGGCCTTCATTGTGTCAGCAAAAATTAGCAAGAAGGTGGCCAAGTTGTCAATAGAGCACAGAGACAATTAGTTAATGATTAGGGAGCCAACAGTTGGGGAATTGATAACAAAATGAGCCATCTTGGGTACATTTGCATGCATTTAGAAAATCTATAACACAGCAAAATGTAGACAACCACAGAGAGAAAGTGATGTGCTCTGAAACCAAATTAAATAAGGGAACCTAATGGTGGGCACACATTTGCCCAGCTTGGTACAATGTCATGGACATGTCAAAGTAATGCAGTGGCACTGATTAAATAGATTAATTATTAATTCCAAATATGCTATTTGCTTTGCCCTCACATAAGGCTTTCCCTCCAAGTTTGGATTCATTTATTTATTGATTGATTCATTCGACTTATAGTTATTGAGCCCCTACTATGGGCTACCCACTGTTTTTAGCATCAGGAAAAACAGTGCCAAATGAGATTGGCTTGGTACCAATCTCCCTCTAAAAGATATAAAATTCTAGTGGGGAAGTGTGGTTTCTAAAAAGAAGGTAATGATTAAACTAATGCCAAATTTTGATGAGTATGTTGTGAATACCATGAGTATATTAGAGGTGGGGAAAGGGAGAGGCCCTTCAGATAGTTAGGAGAGGAGATTAAAACTCAAAATACAAAGGGAACATTCTTTTTTTTTTTTTTTCCTCCTTAGAACATGCCAGTTCTGGGTGTCCCTCTCCAGGTCATGTGGCATTTCTAACATAACGGAAGTTGATGAGAACTTAATGTTGGAGGTGGCAGAAGTGGGGAAGTTACTCAGTTTGGATTTATCCTGCTTTATTTCAAATTCTGCTGTGGCTTTAGCCTAAGGGTGTATCTACAGTTACTGAAAATTATGGGGTGTCTGAGGTCATTTTTCTGACAGTTTGCAAATCACCTGAACCTGCTGTTATCATTTAAATGGCAGCAGTGGGAAATAGCACACAAAGTAACATCTCAGGAAGGACAAGCAGATTCTAAACTGAGGGATGGGGTCATGGCAAGAGGAGCTGCCACAGTACTTAGTGTTACCTTGAACAAAATGCTTCTATTCTATATGGGACATTGGGTAAACAGTCAGGAAATTCAAGGCATAATGTCACAGGGGCAAAGAATACTAGGGCTAAGAGTCCTGGAAATGGTCATCTTGAGATCATATACTCTATCATTATCTCACAGCCAACCTCCTTGGGGAAGTACTGAGCTGAAGACCCAGAGCTCCTAATTTCAGGTCTGCTCAGGTCCAAACCAGAGAGGTAATAAAGACTGAGTATTGTATAACCACAGATGAAATTTTGAAGTTTCTAGCTACACATTTAGTATGTGTGTACAAAAAAAATGTTTCAGTTCAAATTGCTGAAAACCTGTTACACCCATAGAATTAATGTGTAATTTCATTTCAGACCAACATTGTTACTCTAACTCACATACCCAACCCCAGGAGTGAAATATATTCTGCCAAATTTATTTTTACTTCCCAAAAGGCCCATTTATGTACAATTAAGTTGATTATCCAGCCAATTCTCTTCCATATGAAAGCAGAAAACTGATTTAGCTGGTGATTTTCATCTGTTAATTGGATACTTAATGCAAAGACACATTTTTTTATACTCTTCATTTTTTATTTTTATTTTCAGTTAGCAGAAATATGTGAAAATGTGATGTAATTATTTTATTAAAATATCAAGGCATTCTCCTAAAAATAAAGTCCTACATTGTTTTGCAAAAATCAATGTCTCTAGATATGAATTTATAATCATTTTCTTTTGCTATTTTCAAATTTTTCAGGTAAGAGTACTAATATGGATTCAAATAAAGTCATTTATGACTTGGATTATTAAAAACTATGTATTTCTTTACTGAGATGCTTGGGACCATCAGTGTTTTGGATTTAACGTTCTTGGATTTTGGAATATTTTCATAGATTTAATAAGATTTCTTGGGTATGAAACCCAAACTTAAAACCAAAATTCAGTTGTTCTATGTACACCTCAAACACATAACTTAAAGTAAATCTTATACAATATTTTAATAACTTTGTGCGTAGAAAAAAAATTTACGGTGTGCAACTTTTTACTACAGCATCATATTAGTGCTTAAAAATTTCAGATTTTGGATCAATTAATATTTCAGATTTCCAGATTAGGGGTGCTAAGCCTATAATTTCATTCTGCACTCTTTCTGTGTCATGCCAAATCAACTAACCTAGCCAGTCTTTCTCTCACTTTAGTCCACTGAATCAAATAGTAAATTGGTTTTACAGAGATACAACTAAAATTTTTGGAATAGTCACTTCATATAATTCCATTGAAATGTTTGACTACAAGGTAGGAGGGAGGTATATTATATATAATATGTTCTCCATTTTTCTATAATAATTTTTAAAAATGTTTAAAAACACAACCTATTTCTAGTTGGGTACATGACTCCAGGGATAAAGAATGTATTTCATGATTTTATTTGAAATTGTATTCCTAAGATTTCTCCAGAAACATAGCAGCTATAGAAGATACGCACATGCATGTAATGTGTGTGCACACACAAATACACACATATGCACACCTATAAATGATAAAGGAAGAGGGAAAGGGATGTATAGCAGATGGGAAGAGATACTGTATGGAATTGGCTCAATTGTAAGTTGACTCAATTATGAACTAACACAATTTTGAAGACTGAGAAGTTCCATGATCTGTCATCTGCAAGCAGGAGATCCAGGAAAACTGGTGGTATAGTTGCAATCTGAGTCCAAAGGCTTGAGTTTACAGGAGAATCAAGAACATAAATTCTAGTAAACAGAAAGCTTGTGAACTGGTAGCCTATGGTGTAAATCCCACTCTGAGGACAGGAGAAGGTACATATCCAGCTCATGCAGCCACACTTTCCTCCAACTCTTTCTTTTCAGGCTCTCAATGATTGGATGATGTTCACTCTCATGGGAAAGGGACACCAGCCTTCCTCAGTATGCCAGTTCAAATACCAACTCCTTTCTGAAACACCCTAATATGTACACCAGAAATAATGTTTAACCAAAAATCTGGGAACCATATCAACTAATAAAGATGCTGCATAAAATTAACACAGTATTCTTGTTCCTAAGTGTTTTAGTAAACTTTTGTCACAATGACAAAAAGACCTGACCAGGACAGTGTAGAGAAGGAAGGGCCTATTTTGTCTCACAGTTTCTGAGGTCTCACTCCTCAGACAGCTGACTACACAGCTCTGGCCCCAAGGTGAGACAGAACATCACAGTGAAAGGGTTTCGCAGAAGAAGGAAACCAGGGACGAAATATAAATCCCAAAGGCATATTTCCAGCATCCTACCTCCTCCAGCCATGCCCTAACTGCCTACAGTTACTACTGAGTCATTTCATATCAGTGGATTAAGTCATTAGGTTACACCTCTCAAACCTTATCATTTCATCTCTGAATGATATTGTAAGGTGCTACACATGAGCTTTGGGGGGACATCTCATATCCAAACCATAACATTAGGTCCTGTCAAGTGATATCCAAGTGGAAACACTGAATCCAGATTCCAAGAAGTGTCCTTGAAATGAAGGGATGCAGTCGGTACCCCTACTTTTCCCCTGAAATAAAACTGTGAGGGAGAGAGCTGAAGAATTACCATGGTAGCCCTGGATAGCCTACATTTTCAGAAGAGGAAAATATACTTCTGTTTGGTTTAGCTATTGCTATTTGGGATTTTCATTCATTTACAGTTGAATCTAATCTAAAACATTTTATGCATGAAAAAAGTAAGGCAAGAAATTAATGTGTGTTAAGCATTTAGTACTGCTTTTGATAGGTCTATTGGAATTAATAATCACAGCAAATGATATGACAGCTATTCTGATTCTCACCTAGAAAGGTTAAATGTCTTACCTAAATTCATGTAACTAGGACATGACAAAGCTTAGTTTTGACCATGTACACTAACTCTAGACTCTACTGTTCTGAATAGCAGTATCTTATAGACTCTATTAGAAATTGGTTATTGCCAAGGAGTGTGGACTCACTTGCCAATATCTAGGATCTATAATGCTTCCTAGCAGACTGAACCCTTATCAGAAGGCTGGAATAAAAGCCTGTCCTACAAAATATATTTATCTCTTGCAGGATTTCTTGAGTCAGAACAGTATTGTACTACAGTCAAAATATATAGCATGTTAATTTAAAAACACTAAATTCTTTAACAAGAAATGGATATGGATATTCTTTTGGAGCACAAATCTTGCATGACATTCACTAGTTATTTTCCTCTTCTAGGAAAATTTTATGCACAAATTTGTCATTATTTACTATATCAATGTGACTGACTCATGCTTGTTCAATCATTGCTTTTACCTCATTAGCTTAGAAAAGTTCTTTACTCTCATATCTTTGGAATATTTCACATATTTTCTTTCACAGTATAAAAGTTTGCCATGATTTATTTTAAGTTCTTACATTTTCTCAGACCTTTAAATGCCTCCTTTCCATTCCAGCACTCTCCGCTGAATATTGCAGTACTATTAGCATATTATAATAAGAAGCTTAGACTTCATTGGGTTATAAGAGAACACCATGAATTCCAAAATGAGCTTCAGAAGATAGAGTAATAAACCATACAAGATATGCAGGTTATCTTCTGATCTCCTTGCCTTTCCACTGATGTTCAGACACTGGGTTTTATATTCTGTGGTTCTTTGACACACAAGCATCCCATTATTTTCAATTAAGATGCAGCATTCAGCACCTTTGATTTTCAATCCTTGAGCATGGATTTCCTAAGTTTCAAAAGGAATATAGTGTTGAAAAGGGTAAGGAGAGGTTTGCAGATGTTTGACTCCTTTCCTTCATGTTCCACATATCATAGGAGCTTAAATTCTGACCAGGAAGAAAGTTCACTGTAGAAGCATTGTCAAGGTGAGACAGGCAATGATGTCATCCTCAATTCCCTCCTCTCCCCAATTTTCACACACACCCATCATCAAACACAGAAGTTGCATCTCACACATGAGTTTCTATTTTCCATTTTGCTCAACAATACTGCAGTCTTAGTCCAGAAATGTCAATGATAAAAATGTTCAACTCCGCCCTGCCATTCAGTTAGTTAGTATTAAATAGCTAATATTTGTTTGACTTGGTCCTTCATGTCTGATCAGCCAAATTCTATTTATCACTTGATGGAATAAGCTGCTAAGTTCAGTTTTGCAGAGTATGATGTGAAAAAAACATTGCATTCTGGGCAAAGTGAACTTATTCAGGCGATAGTTCAGATTTTATGGAAACGTGTATTTTAATGGTCCAATTAGCCAAAATTATAATATTTTCACATAAGTAGCTTGTGTGACATGGAGCTGTACCTTGAATCTTCCCCAAGGAGCACTGGAAAGTTCAAGTATGCTTAAGGGAGAGATTTAGGAGTTCTCTACAGAATCGTGTGTTACCATCTCAAAAAATGTTCTTTGATTTAGAACTGGCAGTTCAAGTATGATTATAAATTGTCGAGTAAATCATGATGGGAAAGGGGAATAAATATTATACCTGAGGGTTTGCAAGACATTCTCTAGACACTACAAAGCTTTAAATCAGCTAATCTTGCTTATTTCCTGTTCTCCATAGAATGTTGGTCAAAATCACAGGACTTTGATGGAGAAATTCTAAAGATTTGATGGCAGCGTACAAATGGTTATGCATGGAAATTATTTGTTGTATTTGTATAAAGTATTGGGTAAGTATATAAATCTATCACTCTTTCAGTTAAAAAATCAATTTTAGTAAGTTCAAAATTGTCATGGTTTGGATATGAAGTGTCCCTCCAAAACTCCTGATAATGCAGGAGAGTTCTGAGGTGAAATGGTTGAATTATGAGAGTTGTAACGTACTCAGTCCATCTTAGTTTTAAAGGACTGACTGAGTGGTAATTATAGGCCGGTGGGGCATGGCTGGAGGAGTAGATCACTGCGAGTAAGCCCTGGAATGGTACATTTTCCCTGCCTCCTCTCACCTCACTTCATAATCCCGTTATGACCTGAGGCTTTCCTCTTCTGGGCTCTTCCCCCATGATGTTCTTCCTCACCGTAGGCCCAGAAAAGTGGAGTCAGCCATCTATGGACTGAGACCTCTGAAACCATGAGTCCCAAATAAACCTTTCCTCCTCTAGGTTGTTCTGTTTTGAGTATTTTGGTTACAGTAATGCAAAAGCAGACTAAAATAAAAGTAGGTAAGATTATTTGAGATAAATCATGTTCCAAGCTATTGAAATATTAAAAATGTAAATTAATATTTTCCACTCCTTAATAATGGAAGACTATAATGTGCAAAAGAAGGTGTCTAAATTAAGTCAGGAAGCAGAGATGGCTGAATGCTCCTATACGGAATGATTCCATAGCAGAATATCTATTGTTATTTCTGTAGACAAGTTGGTAACTACAACTAGTTTGTAGTTGGCTCATGGAAGCTTATTTAAATAAACTTATCCAAAAGATACCATTGCCGTTGCCATAGGTATGTAGCCATTAGGCAAGAGCAACAGTGGCTGAGGAGAACACCTCACTTAAATATGCAGAATAAGTAACAATTTATTTATTAAAAATTCCTCTGAGTGATTTTTCACAGAATTCCCATGGAATACAAATATCTTTACATATTATATTCTTCCCCCTAAAACCCCACTTTCCTGGTTTCCTTTTTACCTGTTTCTAATCATTTCCTCTTAACTCACTGACCATGCAATCAAATTCTTAGCCACTTGCAATGAATCACTATAGATCTGTGTCTCTGATCATTTATCCTTGGAGATAAATATGAACAAAGCTGTCAACTTCAAAAATATCCCTTTAAAACTGACCCTTAGGGCCTCCCCTGAATAAGGTGACAGTGATATAGTCATTAATTTTTTCAGCTGGTTTCAATATTTTGTGCAAAACTACTTGTAGTCAGGTTTGAATATTTTTCTTCCTTAGTCACAAGTTCCCCATAATACTATAAGTGAAGGAAAGAGAAAAAAAGGTGTATCAGGAGTATAAGCACTTGAGACATGCTTAAGTTGATTCCTACACATATATACCGTTTCTGTTTGATGATGAAGAGCTCCTGTGTGTGGCCACTTCTATGGCTGTGTGGCTCAGACAGTAATCACATTAAAACCAGGATCTCAGATCTTCTGACTTGATAATTTTGTGGTTCATAGTTAAATGCTCTTGTGTTGTTGTTGTTGTTGTTGTTGTTGTTTTCCTCCTAGAGCCCAGTAGTAGCCAGGAGTTGTTTCCCAAAACAAGAAAAAACATAAATATATATGCAATATGGAGGAGATGGCCAAGTTTTGCTTTAATAGCTGAACGGACTACATTGCAGAGTGAATTGTATACACTCACCAACAATAGTTTGCCAGAGGCTTTATACAACATCTTTTCTGGCAGTGATCCTTCAAAGAACCATGGGATCCACTATGACCTAAGACACAGAACATCATTTGTGGCAATCTGAATTTGTTACAGAGTTATTTCTTCCTCTGAGCTTCACTCAAAACTAGTTATCTTATGAGTTACCTGGCAAATGATTTGGATAAGCATGCCAAAATAGGGTTGCCTTAAAACTCCAAACAAACTCACTGAGCATTTTTCTTCTTTATTAATGAGCAGAGAACCCAAATGTAGAGATTTGAGAACATTAAACCTTTAGAAAGATGAACAAAGAAACATGATTAAATTTGTGTGGGGATTTATTGTCCACCCTCAAGTACACTTGTACCTGCCTAAGGTTTCTAAGTAAACTGCACCTTCCTACTCACAAGGTCCTATGAGCACAATGTTAGTGTGCTGTGGCAGTTAGAGATCCTATACAAAAGAGGAATAATCAAGTTCCCTGAGGATAGGATCAGGGGTCAGTAAACTATTGTCCATGAGATAAATCTGACCTGTGCTAAAAATTGTTTTTACATTTTTAAACATTTTTAAAGAATAAAAATTAAAATATGAAGGAGAAACTGCATGAGGTCTGCAAATTAAAATATATAATATTGGAATATTAAGTTATTGAACAATATTATAGAGATCGCAATAATTAAAATAGGATAATGTATGTGGATTATTGATCATTCCAGATAAAATAAAACTGTTTTTGTTAGTCTCTATTAACAGGTATAGAGAATAAATATTCTCACAAATCAGTAACCAAGTATTAGTTGCTAAATAATACACTGATTTTCTTCAGTAAAGAAAGAGCTCAAATTTATTTATTTATACAAACAAAATAGGACAGTTGATAGGGAACATGGTAGGATTCACATTTTTGCTCTTTAAATCCTTGATGTGACACTAAACCCCTGAGATTACTCTGTAAGTGCAATAGAGCTCAGAGGCCACTATTTTGGTGAATAGAAGTCAAGCCAGGGGCTGCTATAATAATCCTCACTCCAAAGCTCATTGAAATAATATAAAAACTTATATATATATATATATATATATATATATATACACTATTCATTTTGGAAGAGATAGAAATAACCACAGACCAAGTTCAAAGACCCACTTGGGGTCTTTCAACTGAAATGAAAACTACATTAATCAATTGCCTGCCCCTATAAGTCCCTGCAATGATTGGTAGACCCCAGTGGCACCTGGAACCCAGTATTGGTGTCATTCAGAGCCAGTATCCAGTAATCCCTGTACAATCTAGATAATTCCCCTTTCCCAGTACCCTGTTCAATGGCCCATGGTACCTTTAGAAAGATGTGGTAATACAAGGAAGATGGTTATCATATAAATTGCTGACAGTTTAAGGTTCATTCCTCATGAATATTGAACAGCTAGTCAAGGAACAATGAACTCTAAATGTGATGATTTCATACTGTTGATGAACCTAAAGCTTTGCTAACTATATAAACAGGGAAGGATTTTGAAAACTTCTCATCAGTTTCATTTATCCAAACAGTCAATTATCAAAAACCAAAGAACTCGGAAGGTCCTTGTGATTTCTGCTCTTACTTTGTTGCATACACTTCACTCTTGTTGCTTGTCTTTCATTGGCACCACTTGGCCTCTGTCACTCAAGTAGCCCATCTTCAGGGTCCATTTTCTAACAACATTTCCCACTTATATTCCTGACCTAAACATAGTAGCCACCTCAGATTCTTCGGGAGTGGCAATGCTCTTCTTTGCAATTTCTCTCTCAACGTGTTGAAAAATTGATAAATCATAGTCTCTTGACCTTCCCAATGTAGCATAGTGACATAGTTAGAGGAGAGTAAGTCTTACATAAATATACAATAAGCATCTCTGTCAATCTAAACCTTCAAGAGCCTTTCTCTTAAATATATATGTTTCTGGACTTATAGCTTCATTAGATGTAGACCACTATTTAGTTCACCTTCATTTCACCAATTCTGCTTCCTGGTAGAGTCACTCTCAACCTCGTATACTACCACACGGAATCCAGACTCTCTACTTAGTACATAGCTGATGAAATTTTTCTTGATTCAATATTATACCTCTTCCAATCTGATTCAACTCCTTTATGGACAAATACCCTAAACTATTCCCAAAATTCTGTCAATTTATTATTTACCAATATATTTTTGGTTTGCATGGTTTATAGTCCTGGGATTTCTACAATTGGGTTAGTTTTTTAGATATAGCAATGAGAGATGGTAGGAGCAAACTCTGAATATAATTAGTAGAACCTGAAGACAATCACCTAAGTCTGTTATAGGTTATTCAGGAAGAGGATAAATTTATCTACTTGGACAGAGGAAGAATAGCTACTTAAATTGGCAAAAAAAAAAAGGCTGAAAAGAACTTAAAGTTTAAGGGCTACTGCATTATTGTAATTTGTCTATATGTTTCATCCTAATTTTATGAATTCTCCTTCTTCCAGTAAATGCCTTAATTTTTAACCTGAAACCCTTAAAAGTAGTGAATTCAAGTTAAGTTGTTTCTTGGCCCACTTTAGGAGTAGCTTTGACATTTGCTTTCCAGAAATACTAACCTTGTGATTATAGAAATATAAAGTTTATTTTAGGGTGGATCCTAAAGCTTTGTGGTTCCTTTTGTAGAGCTTAAACTAAGAATTTAAAACCTTTATCTATTTTCTTTATTCAGGTAATATTTTGTGTTCAATAAACTTAAAAGTGCCATATAATCATGATTTCCATGAAAATATTCTTAATCAAACCCTTGTCCAAAGCATTGCCTTCTATGTACTTTTTACTCTATAAGACTAGTGATAATCTAAATAAATAATGTATTGCAACTGCACACTATGAAATACTAGGGTCTCATTTATCTGTGATTCTGAGGTCTTTAATGGTCTTTTATCTAGTCACATTATCAATCAATCTATCTTATAGGTTCTGTTCTCATGGAAACACTTCTAGCAACTATAACTATATTAGTCAGGGTTCACTAAGGAAGTGAATATTAGGGGAATGGGGATTACAAGAACTAGACGTTACAGTATATAAGAAGAATGGAAAAATGAAGATCTAGAATATAGTCAAAGCGCTGGGGGTCTAATTAATATATCTGAAGTGCTGGTACAAGTGAAAAATGGAACTCAAGAGAATTCTGAGATGCAAAGCATGTCTAGTACCCAACTACAACCACAAAGGGAAGCTCAGAATAGGATTCTATGGTAGCTGTTGTCTCTGTGCACCTACTGCTTCTGTAGGCCTACAATCTAACACTGATGGTTGCTTTTGAGCAGCAAAACCATAAGCCAAATACACTGAATGTGAAGGGAAGCTGGCACAAGCACTCACTCTTCATCACCATGTCTGATTGTGACAACCTTCTGACAATAATGTTCACTGCCTCACTTCTGCTTCTGGAGCTCAGCAGGCTCCTCTTTGGGTCAATTCTAGTTCAGGACCATTATAGTGGGAATGTGGTTCCCACCTTAACCAAATAGATGGTAGCATGCTTTAGCACTGGAATTTCAATATGAGAAGTTGAAAAGAACATATCTCAGCTGTTGGCCTACCAGATTTTAGTCATATGATCTTAAGAAAGACATTTTATTTTGTTGTCCCTTACTTCCTTCTTCTGTTCATTAGAAACAGTATGATAGATCTGTCTTACAACTTGTAAAGCAAAAAAAATATATATATATATTTTTTAAAATAAGATGCAAACTAAGTATGAGAAGGAAATATTTTCTTCTTTATTGCCTTGACTATGCAAGATCCACATGAACCACCTCACTCCTAAATAATATTTCATAATCATAGATTGTGTGATATTTAGAAAATCAACAAGGAAAATAAATAAACTTTGAGCTAGATCTGGATGTGAATATTGATTCAAACATACTAGTCATATAACCTTGAGCAAGTTGATAATTCTCTCTAAGCCTTATTTTTTCCAAAGTGTAAAATCAGTTAATAATACCTGTCCCTTAATATTATTCTGGGGATTTGAAATGGCATACTGGATGTTTACCCATAATTGCTACTTAATAAATATTTATTATTATTTTTGTTATTATTATAATTCAACTTGAAGAATAACTAGTACAAGAATAAATCTCACCCCTGAGACATTTACCTGAGCACTTAGAAAATAATTGTTCTTGTTTATGTGTCTTTGCATCAAGCACTACCCTTAGAGGTTTTATGACTTATTCATCCACAATTGTTCTGTTTTACATTTCTACTGCCTAATACAGGTTGTGACTCCTACTAGACCTTCACTAACAGGACTCTTAGAGTCTTGGCACACATGAATGACCTCCCATTATTCTTACTCCAGCATAAACCCATGAAAGAGCAAATATTTGAAAGTTTGGAAAATATTTATTGTCCTCTTCAGACTGTAAGTCATGGAATATCTGCTCTGTGAGACTTAGAGGTGAACAAAACTGGCAAAAAAAAATTCAAGTCCCATGTTTTGATTCTAAATTCTGAAAAAAAAAATTTAAGTCAAAAGATCAGTTTATCATTGCCAAAAACCCAGTTCTGTAATTTACAAATTGTCCTAAGGAAATATATTGTATAGATTTAAAAGCCTTTTATTTAAAGAATATCAAGTCAAATAGTTGTTACTTCATGAATAGCAGATTGAACTTCTCTTAAATAATATGGATTATGAGATGGGAGTAAGCTAAAAAGACACGATGGAATTTTTTTTTATTAGAAGGAGTTACTGGGATTAGAATGTACCAAAAATATTATAAACTTAATTAAGAAACACTTTTCAAATGTATGGTACATGCCTACAAAGTGCCATCTATCTAGTAATGCCTTTCGCCCCAAATACCTCTGCTTGAGAATGTAAAAGGTGGTGGTGAGGTTGTACTAATGAACTGCACCAGATCATTGATTAGATTTCTATTAATAGTCTGTTTTTCTTTTAAGAAAACTTTCTAACATTAAAGTACTTTATAAGGACAGCCTTTTAAAGTTTCTGTTTAATTGCTGTCAGGTTAAAGATACTATTAATTATACTGGCTTATATGTTCTTCAGAAGAATAAACAAATGGAAATATTCCATTTTCAGAACTGCACCTTCTGGAATAAAGGATTTTTGCTTTCTAAGAGAAGAAACCAAAATTGTGAATTTTGAAGTTCCTTTTAGAAATATAAATACTTATATTTGAATAACAAATATATTTTATTCCTATATTCCATTAAAATACTTTCATATCTATATTTATCAATATATTTAATTGTTCACTAATATTTTTTTAAAGAGAGAGTGTGTGTGAGAGAGAGAGGGAGAGAGAATTTTTTTAATAAAATTTTAATAAATTTTAATTTATTAAATTTTAATATTTTTTTTAATTATTGGCAGGCACAACATCTTTGTATGTGGTGCTGAGAATCGAACCCGGGCCGCACACATGCCAGGCGAGCGCGCTACCGCTTGAGCCACATCCCCAGCCCAGTTCACTAATATTTTAAGAGCAGTTTTATTTTCTATATTATGTGTCTGATAGTGCCAGAATACAAAATGGATAAATAGAATATCCAAAAACATTTAATTTTCTAAAATTCCAATTAGTAAGTGAAAGACCATCTAGGTTTTATGATTCTAAGAGTACTTGGGACCCTTGCTAGCATTCCATTGTTAAACCATTCAAGTCTTAGCAAATGAACAACATGATGTGAAGCAGAAGTTGGCACTTGTTTATACCACTGCATGGTCCTCCCTGTGCTCTGTTAGCATCCATTGTTATGAGTAGAGTTCTGGAAACTAATTTAAAAGTTTGTTTCTCCAACAGTCAAAGGTGTACTTCCTTTCACTTGTTAAATTAAATTTTTTGACCTAGCGACAACAAACAGGTTAAGTTGTTGACTTAAAAAAAATTGGCCATGATTTTTCTTTCTATTTAGGATACTATGAGTCGTTAAAACACCATGTAATCGATGTAAAAGTCAACAACAAAAAAAAGTGCCTTAACTAGCAAAGATTCTGTTTTCTGCCAAAGCAAACACTATCCCTAATGCAACATGGAAAGGTGCTCTTATCAGACGAAGACCAGACAGATATAAAATCCAATTATAGAAGGCATATATTCTAGAGAAAAGAAATTGCGACACTGGTGAGTCACGGCCTCATGAGCTGGAAGTGAAATGACAAAGTAACTCACAGCTCTTCATACACCAAGCTCCAAACTGGTTTCAGCATGACCGACCCACAGGCAGGGAGCAGCCACTGTACCTCACTGGAAGAAACCTTGGTCTGCTTGAATTTTACTACATCTGAAAACAAAATTCATCTCTACTTTGTCTTTCACCCAGACTGTTAGTTCTCCCTAGTGCCCAGAAAGCTTGTTAAAAATAAAAAATAAAGTCATATCATTTGACTGCTTATAACCCTCCAACAATTTCCAATCATGCCCAGAACATATCTCAGACTCTGCCACAGCTTAGCAAGCTCTGCCTGACCAGGCCTGCCCTCTTGGCTTCATATCATCTAGAGCACTCAGAAAGTTACACTCCCGCTCACTGTCTGCCTTTCTGGTCTGCAACAAACCAAGCTTACTCTCACATCATGGGCTATGCACTGAATGTACCTTCTTCCAAAAATAATCTCTCAACTTCTCCCCACCTCCTTTTTCTTCATGTATTTCTTCCTCAGGTTAAATGTCAACTAGACTATCAACACTATCACCAACTATATTTCCATTTAGTTGATATAATTTTCCTCATAGGTATTGTCACTCTTTGAAATTATTTTACTTATGGGCTTTTCTATTTGTTTGTTCACTGTTTTCCAATGCTACACGTAAGTTCTAGAAGAAGAGAAAACATATCCATCTGGTTGATGACTGTATCCCCTTCTTCCAGAAAAGTTTCAAGCACTAGGAAATAAGATGTGATAAACAATAAAATGACAGGATGTATTATTACTTTTAAGTGAAAAAGGAAGGATTGGCAGTACTCTAAAACCCTGGTGGCATTGGATAGACCCCACATATTCTTCCTCAACATGGGAGAATTCATTGTGGACATTGATTAGGAAGAATCCAGCATTCCTTCTACCTCTGCTTATTTCATTTATTGAAAACCAAGAACTTTCATGTCACCCATCAAAACCAAATGAAGTCACTAAAAGAATGAACATTAGTATCCATCTCTCCCCAGCATCCCAGATTCTTTCCCTAAGCTTTTGGAATATGGAATCCAATATTAACAAAATTCCTTCAGTCTACACATTAGCAACAGTTTCTTGCACTTTACTACTCTTCTCCAAACCTTCTCCCCTCCTAAGAACACTTTTTTCTATTAGCCCTTTCACATGATGGCTGTATTCACTCCTGCATCATTCTTACATGTGGTTGTAAGAAGAATAAGTGAATTCTGTGTTTAGCTGGCTATCACTTTTTTAAACTCCACTTCTATCAAAATTCTTGGTAATGCCAATGTCTACATTGCATTTCCATTTCAACATATCTTGGCCTTTTGGTTTTTAGCAGCTAATTTCTAAAGACCTTGTTTTATATCTACTACCTCAGTCTCACAAATGTGATAATCCACTAGTCCTTGTCATTGCCAACACTTCATATCACCTCTGTAATCTCCATCCCATGACTCTCATTCTTCCAAATCACTTTCTCTAACCCAGAGGATCTTACCACAGAATCAATTTCACCACCTTTCACCGTCCACCACACCTCATTTCTCATTTCTTTATCTAGTCAATCTAGATTTGATGTTCTAACACACAGGTTTCCAAAATGTGTTTTCTGACTGGTAGTTTTAGAGTTACCTGTGACCTTATTATAAGTGAAAATTTATGGGTTCCATCAACACCAATTGATTCAGAATCACTGTATGTGGAGCTCAGAAAGCTGTATTTTGATAAAATTTCCAGGAGCTTCTTAGGCACTTTGAAGTTTGTGGATCACTGTTCTTACATAATCACTTCCACAGGTACCCTTCATTCTATTGCCCTCCTTTTTCTTATCATATTCATTAAGGAAACTCCAAGTCACACTACATCCAACTTTGCAATCACTCTGAAGTCCACACCTAAACTGTTGCATAAGTGAAGGAATCTCAAACCATGATGAATAGTCACACTTGGTATTTGTGATGTTTGATGGACTCTTGGTACTGTTCCACTCATCTCATTCTGATTATTTTCTCTGTTTCTTTTAATCCAAAAACATCCAACACAAACTTCCCACTTCACTCCCAACTGATAATCTTGTTTCCTTTATCAGTGAGAAAATGCAAGTGATCAGAAGAATATATCCATGTTCTTTCTATCTTCATTTGCCATATATTCACATACATATTCAAATATTCTATCTTCCTTCCTTGCAAAAGTGAGGCATCCCTCCACTTTCTTCTAGATCCCACCCCTTTTGAAGATTGAATTAAATAGCATGGGTCAACTAATTTTTCTCTCTCTGCAGCAGCATTCACTATTCATATCTCCCCAATGATTCCCATTAGAATAGATATATTTTGTAGTATATTTCATCATAATAAGTTTTTCTTGCTCCCATTTCTGTCTCTAGACACTACCTCATTTTTTCTTCCTTTTTAAGAGTATAGTTGGGAAATTTCTTTTGTAAAAAATTTCTTCTGTAAATTGCTACCCATTTGGTTTCTGCAACTACTGCTCAAGTCTGTTTTCAGAGCATAAAAGATACAAACACAACACATAAAAGATACAAACACAATACCAGTGTAATGAGTTGTCTTCTGATAAAACTTTAAATGTTAAAATAGATTGTTGGTTTCCAACTCCTATTTGGAGCAAAATTTTGGGACCAATAATCTCCGTGCAACTTCTCAGGTTTAATTTCTCTTTCTAACTATTCCAACAGCATTATTTGTCACAGCATTTGAATCCATCTCCACACAGCTTACCATTAATTTCCGGCTGTCTTGCTGTATACTGACTGCTCTTTCTGATTCCTTTGCCAAATCTTTCTCACCTTCCCATTTTTCTAAATGTCCAGAAACAATCTTTATACATCTTTTCTTCTTCTTCCCTTCTTTCAAACATCATTTCTCTTAGCTAACTAAAGTTGACTTCTGTCTCAATATTTCAATATCTGCTCTTTCAGAATCTATGCAAGAATTCAACTCCTCCTCATTATCTTAACTACTGCTTTTCAAAACCAAGGACCTTCTGATTCCTTGTTTGGATTATTATAGTCACTTCACAAATGAACTGCCTTCTAAAATCTTGCTCTGTTTTCATAGTTTATTAGCAGTACAGCGTCCTTGTGATCCTTTTAAAATATCACAATGTCATTCATTCCATTTTGTCTTCTTCATACTGTCAAATGTTCTTCCCTTCAAAGAGAAGAAAAGTCAAACTCTCTCTAGTATCCTCCAGATTCTAGGTAGCCTGGCCCATGCCTGTTTTCTGAACTTACCTCCTGTCTTTGGCCCCTGCCTCTACTTACTGCCTTTAGCAAGATTCCTTGCCTTTCCTTAACATGTCTATCTCACCTCTGCCTCAGGTATTTTGAACTCTTCTCCCAATAGCTTTCCAGCTCATTCTCTCACTTTCTTCCTGTCTCTGCCCAAGGAGATATTGTGAAGACTTCCATGACCACCCTGCAAAGATACCAATAACCACTCAGTTCTGCGGCTCTTTCTTACTATGTGTACTTGATTTTTTACTTTGCAAGTATCACTATATGATATATTTAACAATCTGTTATTTTTGTTGAGTTTTCCCAACTAATATAAAAGCTGTAAGACTTTGTCTTCTCCTTCCATTGCATTGAAGTATTCTCAGCATCTAGACTTAGATTTCCCTTCCTTCACCAAAATATCATTCAAAGTCTTCCCTTGGGAGTATATCTGGTCTATAATTCTGGACTATCTGTTGTTTTCTGAGCTTGTTACAGAGTTTTATGGACCTTCTGCCCTTTGGTTAGCCAACCCTAGTCATGTGTCTCCTCGGTTTTAGAAACTGTGATGCTCCATTGCCAAGAGTGCCTCTCAGACCTATTCTAGCAAAGAACTCAAGTTCAAATTTATTCCAGGTTGATAATGTTTTTAAACATACTTAAAAACAAGTAAAAAAGCAAAGACCTACCAAATTGAACTCTATTTTATTGACAGATTTTAGAGACACAACATTATACTTCAGTTAATAAAATCAGAATAAAAAACAAATGCAAGGGAATTTCAATAACTACACTTCTGTCATTGAAAGTGTAAGTGTAGGTAATATATACAGAAAATCTTTATTATACTCATGAACTTACACAATTTGGTAATGAAAAATAAACAAAATGAAGGTAATAACAAATCTTCTCATTGAATTTCTATAAGTAGACTTTGAACCAAGACAGGTAAGTGTCAATATTTAAATTTTGATGATGAAAAATGTGCTTTCTTCTTGCTTATTAACTCACCTAATCTAGATTACACTGCTGTCACATTTTTGTCAGCCCACTGGAAAGAAATAATGCAGATAATTTAGATAAATCTAAATTATTTTTAAGTGCTGTTTTAACAACACATAAGAAAAAACACAATCTAACAGTATGTTCCTGTAGGTGGAAGAAGAAATTTTAAAGCCAGCTCAAAAAATATTTTTTTCTTTCACTTGAAGTGAAGCAAATAATACTGTACTCTACAAATTCATTTTTTATTCTTTGCCAGTAGTAAGTTCTAACAATTTATCCTGTAATGTCATAGATAAATTTAAATTACCTTTTGATGAAAAAGATGAATTCTGGATCCATGAATTTCCAAGTGTCATTCAACTTTTGATAGAAAGTAAAATTTTTAAAACTTTCCATCAACTTGTAAGTTATGCTGTCATGACCTTTCATAGATGGAAAATATCAAGACCATCAACTTTTCATTAAAAATCATTGTTAAATTATGAAACATGTTAAAACAATCCATAGAAACTCTGTTCTTACAAGCTCCTAATGTTTGCTCTTGCCCTTCAATCTTACCTTTCATTTGCATGGGAATATTATGATTAATTTAAAATACCAAGATATGAGAGAAACAAGTGGATCTGGTTGTCCGATTAGCATCTTTAAAAAAGTTAAGTCCAAACTGGTTATAATTTTTCCAGAAACCCTAAGAAATCATTTTATAGTTCAAACTTTTGCAATGAAAGCCTTTTCTCTTCATAACTATCATACCTCAGCACACAATGTAGTTGCTCATGATCAGTTTCCATGTTATCCCATAATAATTAAAATATTTTTAAATTTGATGCACAAGGCTTTCTGTAATTTACAATTTTTACTCTGTCACCAAGTCACTGTTTAATTCAGCTAATGTAATTTTATAGCAAAATATTCTTGATGAAGAAAACAGTGCATTGATTTATTTTCAGGTGCAGTTCTTAATTTAAATGTTTTCTGTGCAATGTATTTATATCAACAACCAAATACTCCTACATGAAATCAGCACAAAACACCTCTTACTAAGGCAGATCATAGACCTGATTGTTGAGACAACATGAACTTAGGATATATCTTTGTGGATAGTTATTTGCAATAATTATACTTATTTTATCATAGACAGAAGACTAGGAGTCCCATCTGCACACAAAGTTCGGGTATCACTGTCCTAAAGGCCAATTTTATATATATATTTTTTTGTCTCCAACACCTTTTTTCTCTGTCTCTCTCTTCACTCTCAGGAGATCACCATGCTTTGTGTTTCACTGGGAATATTGACACAGTCAGAAGGGAATTTTAGTCTTCCATTATTTTGTGTACAAATGCCAGCATCTGCCCCTCCATACTGCTCTTTCACCAATATGCCATCCCTTCAGCCAGTCCCTGCACTTGCAGATTAGATGCTAACCCTTTTTGTCCTACTCAAGGACATCCTTTCAGCAGTTCTACCCCTCTGTCACACAACAGTGTTTTTCCCTTTGTCAGAATTTTGCCATCATAGACAAGATGTTATTTTTCTTATTCAAAAGATGACACACACACACCCTTGTCTTCACTTCTTCCTCTTCTTCTTCCAGCTTTGTTTCTTTGCTTCTCTTGAAAAGAAGAGCCCTTGCAAGAATTGTCTACAAGCATTGTCTTCAATTAATCTCTTCATTTTCTTTTAAACCCTTTCCAACCAAGTTTTCAGCCCCATCTCTCCAGAAGGACTGTCCTCAACAACGTCTTCAATGACTGGCTCTTTACTGGGTCCCATGGTCAATTCTCAGATTTCATCTTACTTAAGGCATTTTTTTTATACTCTTCCTTATTTGTTTCATTACTTTGGTTGTTTCATTCAGTTTCAAGTTTGAAATACTCCCTAGAGGACAATGAATTGATCTTTGGCATTGCTAGGACACAGTTTTAATCAGGTGCTGTATTATGTCAGTAAACATTTTTAACTTAAGTTTTAAAACTATACAATAATTTTGTTTTATTATGGCCATTTTGCCTGTTTAATATACATGGTAATCTGAGCCACTTCTTCATGCCTTCTAGAATTACGAATGTTAACTTTCCCATACATATGTATGTGCCTGGCCCTACATGTCATCATTCAGTAATGTAATCGCCTAGATGCTTGATAAATGCATTCAAACGATAATTTTTCTAACGTTTTATTCTTTTACTTTTTAGGATTCTCAAAAACTTCCTAATTTTTTTATCAAAACTACATATATACATGTATATTTGTTTAATTTTATTTCTAGAATTATCTCTCTGACTATAATACATACCCTGTACTTAAAAACCCTCATTTTTATATATTGCCTTGCACATAGTGAGCACTTGGTAAATATCTATCTATTGGATGATGAAATGGTAAATAAATTGTTGGTGTAAGTACATGACAGTGGACCAATTTCTGTGGCTCCCATTGATAGAGATAGCTCATTTCTTTAATGGAGACTCTAATGGATAAAGGCCACTTTAATCTTGATTTTCAAAAAGGATACTTATAAATTTGAGAAAATTATATAACCAGGACAGCCCTTAGAATCATTCTGCCATGATAAAAATAATAATGGAAATAGTTTTGCCATATACAGTTCACTTCTAAAAAGTGAGTACTCTATGCTAGGTAAGGTTCTGAGCTCTTCCATTCAACTCTCTAATTCACTTCACTCTTACAAACACCCTATGAAGTAGACAATGTTACTGAATTATCCTCCTCCTGTTACACAAGGGGAAAATGCTCAATAACTTGCTCAAAGCCACCCAACTTAGATAAGGTCAAGTTGCACTTGGACCATAATAATCTAACCACACTGTGTGAAATCAAATGTTTTACCTAAAATAATCCTGGAAAATTATTACTTTGCTAGGCTGGTTCATAATTCATTTTAGACACTTGGACTCCAGAAACTTTTAATTAATAATATCTAATTAATGTATTCTTTAAGAGTAGCTGCTATTTGAAAAAGGTTCTTTGTCACTGCTACCACCAAAGGAAGTATAGATTTGTGGAACTCCAGGCACCCAGGAGTCCCACTCAAAGCAGAAGTGGTGGTATTAAGCCATACTGAGAAAGACTCCAGTTCCTTAAATTCATAGGCTGTAGCAATTTTATCTACACTCCCTACAAATATTGTTTGAAAATTCTGCAAACTTATGTTTTCACAAACTACATCAGTAACATACGGAAAAATGTACTATGTTCATCTATGATGATCTTATTAAGTATTATCTATAAATATACCCAAATTACCAGGCAGCATTTCAAAATTTAGTAACTTCTCACAAAAAAAAATAATAATAAACAAAGAAACAGGTCCTAGGAGGAAAAACAATGAACTTAAATGGCTGATGGTTTAAAAATGTTTCCACATATCCTGCATCATAAAATATATCATGAAGGATGCAAGTGGCCAATGCTTTTGAACATAATTAGAGAATTAATCAACTTTGTAAAAAGAAAAATCAGCTGACTAATGAGTGATCTACGTAAAAATCAAGGAAGAATCATTACATTCAATATTAGAAAGATTTTTATTATAGATTTTTCTTTTAGGTTTTCCCTTACTTTTCTCTCCCCCTTCCCACCCTTCTCCACCCCCCTTTTTTTCCTAACAAATCCTCTCAATCAGTGATCAGAGCTCTGAGACTGTCAATAAATTTTCAAAATTGGAGAAATCTCAATATTAAGTTTTTTTGCTACCTTAACACTCACTCACTATTAAAATTATTGAAATCAACAATTATGTTCTTGAGCATCAGTATTCAGGGATCACAGGTCTTCTGAAGGGAAGTAATGTTCATTAACCACTAAACAACAGTTTTAGGACAGTGTATGTAAAGTGTCATCAGGACACATTAGGGAGACAGAAACCATCTCTCCTGTATGTCTCATGCACATGTCTGTTGAATATCTTATTATCCTTGCACTTGTATACAGTCCTCTTTGAGTTATGCCAGGTGATAGGAAACCCTGGTCCCTGTGAGTTTCAAAACAAATCACTCCAAATTACACATTTCACTTTCTGGCTGGCATGAGATAATGATTGAAAATAAATAAAAAAACAAAACTGAGAGGGTAGAAACCTTTGTTTTGAGAGTATGTTGGGTGGGTACTAAGAATTGAAACCAGAGGTACTTTTCCACTGAGCTACATCCCAGTATATATATATATATATATATATATAATTTTGAGACAGGGTGTTACTAAATTGCTTAGGGCCTTGCTTAGTTGCTGAGAATGACATCAAATGAGTGATCCTCCTGCCTCAGCCTCTTGATCTGCTGGGATTAGAGGCTTGCACCACTGTACCCAGCAAGAAGATGAAAACTTTGTAAACATATTTTTTATTACCCTCATTTACATTAAACTAGTGATCATATTTTCTTTGAGTTTGAAATGTTAAGGTGAAGGCCTTTAACCATGCTAAATGTTATCATTGATGATCATGTTCTCAGAAATCAAGAGTTGGTTGGTGAATAAAACAGAATATAGACACAGACACAAACACACGTGTGTGTGCATATGTGTGTCCTAAATAAATGTTTACTTCACTAAAATCCATAGGTCATTAAAGACTTGTTTGACATTTCAAAAACAAATTTAGTTTCGTGCCCAGTGATTTTCTATCTATATCAAATGAAAATCAATTTCCAAAAAATACTTGAAGCATTTTAATTAAAATAATCAAAGAATGTTTCAGAGGTATGCAAATATTGATTTGGACTCTTCATTAGCAATGATATTGTTAGGTTATAGATTTTAACAAATATTTCTTAAAGGTTTTTAAGATACAAGTTCTTACAGAGAAAAGATATTTCTGAAATGCTTTGTCTTATCCAGCTGTGGATAGCAGAGACCTTGTAATATTGCACATATAGTCAAACACAGCTAGTTCCACATTTGCAGTTTAAACCAATTGAATGGAAAACTAAGTTGTTGTTTTTTTAATTGCATCTTTACTGAACATGGACATGCTTTTGTCTTCTTATCCTCTAAACAATATTGCATAGTAACTATTTACATAGTTTTTACAATATATTAGTTATAATGGAGTCATCTAGAAATGATTTGAAGTATATGGACAATATGTGAAGGTTCTATACAAATACAATATCATTTTACCTAAGAAACTTGAGCATGCATGAATTTTCTACAAGGGGTTCCTAGAACCAATTCCCCACTCACACCAAGAGATGACTGCCTGGACTTTGGACTAGAGAATGATGAACTAGGAGTAAGGGCCCTTCCTTCCATACCACACAGCTATGCCCTGGCTGTGGACCCAGAGCCTGGCTTTCTCTTCCTAGTGTTGATGTGTCAGTATACTTCCTTTCCTGTTCCAAGGCAGGTGGGGGACCCCAACTTGTATAGTGTGAGAAGATGATTTAGAGCTGCAGCTACTGTCTGAATTTTTTGTTTTGTTTTGTTTTTTGGACAGGCAGCTGAGGAGTCTCTCATGTTTAACTCATCATTGCTAGGAGGGACAACCCTGATGCGGTTGCTTTTGCACATTGGGGGACGGGTACTCAAATTAATGAGAGGTGCGACAGGACATCTTTACCATTGAGAAACAATGCAGGTGAGGACGCCTGCATGGTTACATTTAAGGGAGCATATCAGAGCGCAAATTGGGTCATCTCAGGAAATATAAAAGCATTATTCCTCTGAGATTTGAAAGAAAAAAAAATGTAATTACTTCTTCCACCAAGCATGATTCTTTTCAATACCCTTCATTTTTGTCCCCTGGAAATGAAAAGAGGTTTACATTAAAAAGGCATTTCCTCTGACTCCGTGTCCTTGAGCTGCACAAATGTAAACCATTCCCTCCCTCCTTCTTTTGAAGAAAGAGGGGGCTTCAATCTTTCCTCCTGAACACGGTCCATTTAAATAAGGAGATGGAGTCCCATCTTTTCGATCAGCCCCATTGTTTGACTTGTCAGTAATAACACTTGAGCTGAAATTGTACAGGCGTCCTGCTAATTTAGTAATTATTGACATGGTGCTGAGCAGGAAATGATAGCAAACAGAAGGAACTGTTAAGGAGAAATGAAATAAAAGATGTTCATATCATTGTTGAATAATGGTTGAGATCATTTTGTGCTTTAAGTAGGCCCAAGACACCTTTTTCCATTTTCCCGACACATTTATAATTTATGCTTTGTAATAGTTCCAAATATTTTTAGGACACTGGACTTTGTTTGAGAATCTTGCCAAACTGAATGAGAAGCACGAAGCACACACAGAGATGAGTGGGCGATGTGACCCGCTGCAGCTTCTCATTTAAGTGACAGTCCCTTTCTAGCCTGCTGCTCCTCCTCATGCCTTTTCCCCCTTTTCCTTTTAAAATTTGCATTTCTATTTATTGTCATCTGAGTTTTAGCTAAGATCTCTGTTGCTAGGATAGGCTGCACGATCCGTGCAGTTACATGTGTAGATGGTGTTTTCATTTATTTATTTATTTATTTTTAAATCTAGAAGCTTTGCTTAGTTATAAGAAGTTCCCTGAAGTTGAAGATGTAGGTTTAGATAACTCATTTAAATAAAGTTGCATATGTGTGCACTAATATAACTGTGTTAGGGTGAAGGACTTGTGTGTGTATATTAATGTGCAATGTGCAATGGTAGACTTGGTCATAAAAATGTTGAGGCAGGCAACATTTAGAATTTAAACAAATATAGAAATCCTTTGCTGGAAAAATATAAATACTGATTCTGTGAAAATACAGTGCAGCTGTTTATAATTCTAATATTGGTGAATAAGAAAGACACCTTTTGTATGGGGTCGCTATGTCATATGATATTTACCATTATGTAATGATTATATATTGAAACATAATTTGTTAATGTTAGCAGACAAATAAGTAAGAAAACAAACGTGTTAAAATAAAACTGTTGCATTATATTTTCTTAATGTATCCTGTAATCAAATTGCCATAATTTTAAAAGGAATTGGAAATTTTCTCGTAAAACACAGCAATATGAGTTTTTAAAATGCTTCACTAAAAATGACAGTATATTCAAAAATATGCAAGACAAATAGGTATAGAATAGAAGATTGAAAAGAAATAAACCTTAATGTCTCGAAGGGTTGAGTTGGGGAAGATTATGATGAAAACGACAATAGTAATATTCATCATCAGTAAGAGAGTAATTAGATGTGTTGATCACTCTGTGTTCCAGGTGCCCTCTATAGCACTTTGCATGGAGAAACTTATTTATTTCTCCTAAGAAAGTAAATTATCCATATCTTACCAAGGTGTAAACTTGAGCTCAAATAGGAGCTGCACAATTTTGCTCCAGGTCATGATTATGGTTTTTCTAATTTGGGGCTTCCTAAGTTGTGTGTGTGTGTGTGTGTGTGTGTGTTGCTGTGGATGGAACTCACAGCCTTTGCATGTCAGGAAGTGCTGAACTACACCCCAGCATGTTCTTGCTTCCATTTATCCCTACTAAGTAAAAAGTTTCTCAGCTAAATTTGTGCTCTAATTGTGATTAGAACACTCTGAATAAATATAGGGGCACTTTATTAGTAACAACAAAATCTAGTTAGTTAGTGCCATTCAAGTTACCCCATTTCTACCTTTCTATAAGGATTATATTATATATTGTAAGAAAACTAAATAAAAATCATTAGATGTCATCACATGAATATTCACTTTCATAAAATTTTTAATGTCATCCTGTAGATAAAGGCAGTTATATCATGGTTGAATCTCAATATATGTGTTTTTACCTGAAATTGATGAATAAATGAGCCAAAATATATCACAATCTCAAACAATTGCTGATTTATGAAATAAATAAGTATCTTAAGAGGTAAGAATACTGACTATTGACAGTAGCAAGTCAAATTCCTTCCAGCAATGCCAGGGTCAACATCCTGGGCTCATTAATACGTGGGTTCCAAACTATTCATATTAGAGAAAAATCCACCACAGTTCTTGTATTTGAGTAGAGGAGACACAGTGAAAGTCTGAAAATTATAAATAATTTAAGGAAAATAAAAACTTATTTTCAAATTATATCAGGAACTCAAGAATTTAAAATGAGGAGGCAAAATCAGTTATCCATTTGAAATACATTCTCTTATTAGGTGGTGCTCAATATCCATGCCATTTCTTGTTTTTAAAAAACCTTCAATATTCCTGTAATCATTGAAGATATATCTGATCTCTCTATCCACTTACACGTTTTAAGAGCTCTTTCTATCCTTCTGTTCTCTCAGTTGTGAGGGAAAATTTACTAAAATAACATCTTAATTGTTGATTTCAACCAGGTATATCGCTCTGCTTCAATGTGAATTTCATAGTATTTTGAACAGATTGCACAACACATATGTCTGTGGACACTGGTCACACACACATAACTTGTACGGATACCGTATTTTATGTCACACATGGTTGCTCCTCTAGCACAAGTATTATATCTGGCTCCCAAAAGACTGTCCTTCCCTGGGAACTCCTGAAGGATAAAGGTGACAGTGGGTAAATGAGTCAATAAAAGAACATGTTCATTTGGAAGATTGAATTGAACTGTTGTTAGAAATGGGAGAGTATTTGAAAATGATAGTGGTAATGGTCAATTAATGATTTTGGCATATGCAAGTTTTACTGAGAACCCAAAAAGAGTAGAAGTATTTTTGTTACTTTGCAGTAGCATCTTTGAATTCACACTTTTTGAACTCCGAAAGACTGGTCTGTGCTGGAAGATCAGAACAGGAATGAAAAACAGTTTTCCTCTGCTTCTGCTGCATCTCTGCTCAGGAGCCATTCCTGGGGCCCTCATCCTCTGTCATGTGAGGCCCAGCAGCTGTAACTAGCCCAGGTGACTAGAGTTGACTGGACAAGCAACAGTTGCCGATCTGTCAGCTGGTCAGAAGCATACCACCTGCCAAGTGGAGAATAAGCTTGTCAATCAGATTTGTGGGAGTGAGAAATAGGTGTGCTGGAACTATAATGGCAGGTGGAACTTCAGAACTGTATTATGAAGTTCAGGATTGTGTTCATTAGCCCATTTTGGACAAGATGCAGTAGCTAACTGATGAAAACTTTAAGTGCATCAAGCACAAGAACAATTTATTTCACTCATGTAACAGTCTGTTAGATGATGGTAGTCAATGGGGCTTTTCCTTTAACAGCGGTTCAGAGACTCAGAGCTTTGTCTTTGTAACTCTCCTGTCCCCTATGTATTTTGGGTTTTGTGACTTGGCCATCCTCTACAGAAAGAGCATGCATGAGGGACATGTGCTTCTTAAAAGCTTCAACTTTATGGCTTCTATTTAGATTCTGTGGTGAGAACAAATGTTGTGACCACCCTAACTGCAGAGGATTCTGGGGAATTGGTAAAGCTGCATATGTTGAAAGATGAGGAAATGGGGTTTTGGCAACCTGCTATAGACATAAGCCAAAAGTCACATGCTGGCCAAAGTTATAAACAGAAACAAAGAGATGGTTGGGTTGCTCAGGTCACGAGAAAACAGAAAAAAATCTCAAGAGACAGAAACTATGAAGTTTCCTTGATTTCATTCCCTCCATTGTTCATTTCCTGACATCCTCACAATATTCCTGATATAGCCTCACTATATACCACCCTTTGATTGAGTTATCTTGAGTAGGTCTTGATTACACATTTGCAAGTATACTAATGTAATCTGCACTATTCCAGAATGTTCAAAATGGAGTTACAAAATTCAGACTGTGATGCTATTGAAACATGAATTCTTCCTGGTCCGCTCAGTAGAATGCAGTAAAATGAAAGGGAAGTTTCCAACTTATGTTTATTTTTCCTTAATATCAATTATTTTTTTTTCCTTAAAATTAGGATTTCTCAACAACCACTCCATTTAAAATGTCGGTAAATTACAGAAATGTTAGCAGCTTACTCTATCAAATTACTGGCCAATGCAGTGCCAGTAGCTCATGAGCATGAAACTAATTTAACTAAAAATAGCAAGTAAAAGCTGAATGCTGAAGCGCTTCCCTCTTTCCCTCACGCTGGAGGGGAGCATTTCCACTCAAAGAACAGCCTTATTGTACCTCTCCCAGACAATGTGAGCAACATTGAGGACTCAATCACACTTTCCCCTGAGGCTGGAAACAATTAAAAATGAGCTGCCATAAGACAGTATTTACAGATCTTTACGACAAATACAAATTGGCCATTTTCGTTGAGATAGGCAAAGCATGCTACACATACCTTGGGACTCAAAGATAACGGTCCCTTTCAGTGTCTAATATCCTTTAAATGAGCTGGGCTGGTAAAACAGTAGTGCCTTCAATGCCATTTAAGTTGCTTTCACTCTTTACAGCTTTTAATTTTTCCTTCACTTACCTCCAGTCAGCTAGGACTCTTTATCTGTTTGGTAGATCTTGAAACAAACACAGAGTTTAGAAAGGGAGATCAGAATTTAAGGCAAAAGCCCAGAGCAATGAAAACACCCTATAATCCCATTTACCAGACTCTTCAGGTCCCCCCCCCCATTTGTGGAACCTCTTCCCCTCACCTTTCCCAGCATTACATCAGATACTTAGAAATATTTTAATACCAAATTATTTTCCTTTTTCTATATCTGTTTTCTATAACCAATCTGATATTTCAAGGCAACAAATAGGAAATGGCTGTTATTGAACTGGGAACAAAAGATACAGTGGAGAAGCATATTAAAATGTTCAGAAAATCCTAAACCGAAATCTGTTTACTAAGCCACCAGCTGTCACTTCCTCTTCTGGCTGTCATGCACTACCTATCTAGAACTGTGGCCCGGCACTCATTGTCCTAACTGTATGGTAAAGCTGCTCTGATTTTTTAAAAGTTCCATCTAAACATACTATAGAATTAAATTCAATATACTCCCATTTACATTGATTTTTAAAATGGACATTTGCAAGGGGTGGCATGAGCCCAATCTACCCAATAAAAGTCAAAGAATTAAGCTAAATGTTTAAATTTGCCATTTAGTCGACTACAAAAGGAATCTTATGGGGGAACTGAGAATGTTGACTTGAGCCCTTACTGTTGAGCCATGAATTTAAAATAACTAAAATTGAGGATTTGGGGTTACAAATCCTGTTCCAAATTGTAAGTAGCTATTTCTGGCATGTAGAATTATTCTCTAATCTTCAGGCTAGGTTAAAGTTGAGATTTTTCAGGAAGAGAAAATGTGACACACCATGACTGAGCCCATATTTTCACAACCCCATACCCACTCCTCCCTCTACTTCAGTGTTAGGGACCTTTGATACCCTTTTTGGCTTGCCCAGAACAGAAGCCAAGGATTAAATGGATCATGGAGATCTCCCCTCACTCACTGCCTGGATGCCAATGTGCTTTGCAAATCCCTGTGCCTGGCTCTGAGGGTTAGGAGTAGGAGTGAGGGCTGCTGCTGATGGCCAAGCCATACTCAGGGTGGATGTATAGGTCTCTGTCTCCAAAGTGCCAGCCTTGCCCCTTCTGCAACCACTGCCATCTGCATGTGATTCCTATCAAAATCTCCTTAACAAGCAGGGTTTCAGCATAGAGAATAGGATATCTGACCTTTGGAACCCTTGAGCCCCTCCTGCTACACAGATTCACCAAATCAATTACCAGCAAACAGGCCTTATTGGCAAAGTAGAGAAACGTGCAAACTTCATGCAGCATTAATCAAACCTGGAATGTTATTTTTAAGGTGTCACAAAATCTACATTGACTGACTGGTCCTTTTAATCTTAATTTTGAACAGTTGCTACTCCAATTAAATTCTACCACCTAGCATTTTCAAACAGCTCCTGGTTGTTTCCACAAACTCCGTTAATGGACAGCTGTTTCTGACAGCTCCCCTGATTTGCCAGTGCTGTGTCGGCTGCCAGAGCAGGAGGCCCCGTTCTGTATTCTGCTGCTGGCACCGGGGGATATGCAAATGAACACATGAATCAGTTGTCACCACCACAGACACCGTGCAGGGAGAGGATCAGAATGTGTGGGGAGCGTAGTTGGCTGCAAGTGAGGGGAGAAGAGGGGGGAAAGAGGCTTCGATTTCTTGAAGTGAGTTTTCTTTTCTTTTCTCTTCCTTTTTTCAAGTGTCTCCAGTTTATTTTCACTTTGTGGCATTCATTAGATTTCAGTTCAGGAAAGTGCAATCTGTTCCTCACCAATCACCAACAGAAACCCCAAAGTTTGGGAATGACAGAAATCTTTCAGATAAACACCGTTAGAACTTGTGTGGCACAATCAGAATATTATATATACTTCCATTTTTCAAATATTTTTCTTTCCAAGAGTGGGAGCAGGGGATAAAACAAAACTTTTATATTTTTATAAAGATGTACTCAAGAAAATTTTGCTTAGGTTTCAAGGCCCGGTTAAGTGTTCTGACTTATTTATGGTAAAGAGATCTGAGTTGCTCCACCAGCCAGGTCAAATGCTCATACACAGGGTGTGAAGAAGTCAAATAAAAAACAGAATAAGGGAAGGCAGATTTCCTATCCCTGAGACCTGCCTGATAGACTAAGTATTGAAGAAATGTTTTTGCCATTGCATTATTGAGGATCCAGTCAAGGAAACAGTGATACTATGATTGACATAGAGTATGGTAATCATTATAGAAACTGAATCTTCTATATATGTGGCATCTGGCAGTGCCACTGGAGACACTGTGGGTCAACATGACCATTGTTGGGAAGAAAAGCTGAATGCCAACAGAGAGAGCAAGGGTAAGCTGAAATCCACAAAGAAACCACTGGAACTCATGAGGACAGTTGGGAACCCAAGAGCAAAGTTACTACCTATTTCTACTTCTCTCTGAGTGCAAATGTGAGGCAGAGATGGGCAGCAGAAGGGGCTGACATCCTTGGCCACATATCCATATGTGAACTTGGCTTAAGTCTTGAAGAAACCGAGAGAAAAGAGATAGTAGGATCTGGAAGAGTAGGATCTGCTTCCCCACACCATTGAAGACAGCCAGCAGGTCAGTGACAATAAGAGTGCGGTTCGGGGACCAGAAGCCCCACTCCAACTTTCTGAGCATGACTGCTGATTCAAATTCACCCTCCCAATCCTGCATAAATTTTTCTGCAGCAAACTCTAACTTGAACCATAGGAGGAAGGTAATTCCAGGAACTGTATACTTCCAACTCTGCTGAATTGACCCTTAAAAAGTACCACTGCTTTATGTCCATTCTGTGTTGAGAAGCCATTTTTATATATTTTTCTATGGATTCTGCATGCCAGTGTTACTAACAGACACATTGCTTGGAGGATGAGGAAGACAGAAGAGTCAGAGTCAGAGTCAGTGAAAGAGCAAGTGGTTAAATTATGAAAGGATCTGGAGTAAATGACAGTTAGAAAATATGCCACAGCCAGGCGCAGTGGCACACGCTTATAATCCCAGCAGCTCTGGAGGCTGAGACAGGAGGATTGCAAGTTCAAAGCCAGCCTCAGCTCCTCAGCAGGACCCTGTCTCTCAATCAAATACAAAAAAAGGCTGAGAATGTTGCTCATTGGTGAAGTACCCCTGGGTTCAATCCTAGGTGTGTGTGTGTGGGGGGGGTGGTTACCACATTCAGAGATAAGGAAACAAATCAATGTTGCATATTGATTTTATTCAAATAATCTTATAAATTCTATGTAATGGAGAAGTCTATCCAGGTCCACCTTCAGCACAGGAACAAAGAATGAAAAGGATAAATGTTATAATCTCAATTACACCTGGCCAATACATTTTATCAGTGACCCTATTTGTTTTCAACCTAAAAAGAAAGTGAAACGTTATTTTCACTCTCATGTTGTTATTCAAAATAGTCAAAATATGGAATCTATGTAAGTACCCATCAGTGGATGAATGGATAAAGGAACGGCAGTGTAAAGACACAATGAAATACTCTTCCCTTTAAAAAGAGTAAAATCTTGTCATATATGACAACATGGATGAATCTGGAAGACACTTTGTGAAGTGACACAAGCCAGACTCGGCAGACAAATATCATACTGTCTCACATATATGTGGAATCTAAAAGTTGACCTCATAGAAAAAGTATGAGAATAGAATAGTCATTACTGGGGATTGGAGAAAGGAGAGAATGAGGTGTCAATCAAAGATAGATAATTACAGTAAGATAGGAGGAATAAATTTAAAGATATCTAATATGCCAAGGTGACCACACTCAATGACAATGTATCATATTGAAAAATATAAAAAAAAACAGATGTTATGTGATCTTAACAGAGAAATCATAACTATGTGAGGTAATCGATGGTATATTAGTCATATGTGATCATTCCACAGTGTATATACTTCCAAGCATGTTGCACACAATAAAAGCATATGATGTTATCTGTCAATTCTAAATAATAAACAGAAGATAGAAATTAATTCAGACTCCACTTGTAATTTGATTTCACATTGGTATGCCTTGTTTGATTTAAAAACACAGAAGTTTAAAAATGTTTTGATATGGAGGAAAACTTACACATAATTTAACAATACAGCAATAGTCAGAAGAAATCCTGTCTTCATCAGTTATTCAAAACATTTGTATGTCTTATATTATTTTTATTATCAGAAAGATGACAAGTTTCCCTTCAATGTAAATAGGCCTGGAGTTAATGGCAGTTTATTTAAACTTATGGTTTGAGATTGAAACACTCAAATTCAAAATTATTTAATTGTACAATTAAAGAGGATAATGAACCTTATGGATTTCTGACAAAACACATACACACAGATCCCACAAATATACACAAGCACAAATACATACTGCTTGGATCATAAATATACCCCCAAAGACTCATGTGTTGAAGGCTTAATCCCCAGCCCATGGTGCTACTGGGAAGAGTCGGAGTCTTCATACAATGGAACTTAGTTAGAGGAAGTTAGGTTATTGGGGTTATAACCTACAAGGGGATATTGGGACCGAATCCCCTTCTTTATTTTGTTTTGTTTCCTGGCTGCCAGGAAGTAAACAGTTTCCTCTGCCATGAACTCCTGCCATAATTTATTACCTTGCCATAGGCTTCAAAGCAACAGGGCCAAGCCAAAGTCAACTTTCTCTTATTAAGTTGGTTATCTCAGGTATTTTGTTACACTATCAGAAGGCAGACTACACACACACACACACACACACACACAGAGAGAGAGAGAGAGAGAGAGAGAGAGAGAGAGAGAGAAACGATGGCAAGAAATTTCTTTCTGCTATAGTTTCTCTCCAAATGTGTTCTCCATTTGTGTTTCTCCATACAGTTTTCTCCAATAGGTTTGTGGCTTCTGAATTGTACCTACTTATTTACAGATACTTCTTCATATTTACACACACACATATGCATGGATTATTTCTTTATGTTCTATTAATTCTCCTATAACTATATTTAACACCTTCCCTTATCAATAATAATAGAAATAGTTCGTTCTTTATATTGTACTCTGCTTTTTTTCCTTTGATGAGCACTCAGGCTATTTCCCTACTTCTCCTTTAAAAAAAAATACAGAACTGGAAGTGCAATTCAGTGATAGAATATTTGCTTTACTTAGCACATGTAAGGTCCTGAATTTGATCCTCATTAATACACACACACACACACACACACACACACACACACACACGCACATGAACACACACAAAATCCTAACAAGAATCAATTAAAAAAAACAATATTATCTTCTGCCAAGTGTGTGGGTGCATGCCTGTAATCTCAGCAACTCAATGTGAGGCAGGAGGATCTCTAGTTCAGGGCCAGCTGGGGCAACTTAGCAAGATCATATCCAAAATAAAGTATAAAAGAACTTGGAATGTAGCCCAGTGGTAATACACTCCTGTGCTCCATCCCTAGACCTGCAAAAATCTGTATATTATGTCCTAAAAACTGCTGCTATATCTTCTTTCTACTTTGATCTTTCATAACTTATGCAATGGATCCAGAGTATGACTAAGAAACTATGACTTTTCTCTCACCTGAAGGCCAAAGAGAACAAGAAGCTTCACATTTCTCTCATGACACAATTGTTTGTTTTACATGTTCCTTTCTTGTGTGGAGCAAGAAGATATAGCAAATGTGGGGGCTTGCCTTTTATTCCTGACTCATTTGAGCCCACTGCACCTAAAGAAGCCAAAGATTTCCTTCTTCAGCTCTATATGTTATTGTCAAAACAGATTTCCCAGGTCCAAAAATATTTTAGGGATTTGGTTCATGGCCATAATAGAGTTTTCATAAACAGCTAATTAGGTATATTGTTTGATGTGGTTAATTAGTATGATTCTACAATGAAGAATGCTTAGCTACCCCCTTGGTTTTGAAGAAATGCTATTCTATCTTTCTCATGTCTGGATTCTTGGCACGAACACCCCTTTGTGTGAAAGGGTCCATTGCTCCTGCCTGGATACTTCATTCCTGAGAAATACGTAACAGGATAAAGTGAAAGCACAGATTTTGCAGCTTCTATCAGCCTGTTTCTTCTCTGAATAGATTATGCAGGTCACTTTGCCTTTAATCAATCAGCAATCAATGCTAGTGGCAATATCATTTATTCCTCATCAGCAAGTCTCCCTTCAGTGTTAGCAACTTATTGTGTCCTGGTGAGGCCCCTTCCAAGGGGCTGGAGAAGTCAGAACTTTGAATCCACAAGTTGTTTAGAAAAATATATCCCACGAGCTTATCTGTTCTGCCTGGGATATTAGATAACATATGTCAAGTGCATTCTGTTACTGAAGGCCACATCTCCTGAGAAGTTTGCTGCTTGTTGAAACCCATGGACTGTAAATACAAACACATGGGAGCCATGCAAAGACTGCCTATGTACTCTTGTAAAATCAAGCATAACTTCACATAGGCAAGAGTCAGAGGGCTGAGTAATTTGTGTTATTTAAAAATACTGGTATTTCATCAGCCTGCATGGTGTCCTTTAGAAGGGAACTAGTGGGCATGACTGTTCTTTGGCAAGAAGCTTCAGATTTATCCAACTCAGGAGGCCATCTCCTTCCTCTAGTGCCAACTTGGTGCATGCGACCAGTAGGTTCTCAGTAAGTATTAGCAGAAATTCTTAGGTCAAGAGAGTCTCAGAACTACGTTTATGTAGTATATACTTTCTACCACTGTTTTTAACAATATATGACACTCATAATAAAAAACAAAAGAGTAGAAGCATTAAACATGTCTATCATGTTAACATTTTGAAGGTGGATATGGTGGTGCATTCCTGTAAACCCAGCAGGCTGAGACAGGAGGGCCAAAGCCAGGCTCAGCAAACGTGAGGCGCTAAGAAACTCATTGAGACCCTGTCTCTAAATAAAATGCAAAATAGGGCTGAGGATGTGGCTCAGGGGTCAAGTACCCCTGAGTTCAATTCCTGGTAAACCCCCTTCCCTGCAGCAATAGTGGATGAGAAGTGGCCTGATGGCAACACAGATGCCCAGGACTGCACAGACAATTAGGAGAGGGTGCCAGTGGATGAGAAGAGATAGTCACGAGGACAAGTGCTCGGTGTCTTCAATGCCTGAATTTAATGACATTTTGTTATCCCACTTTATTCTTCTTAGACTAAGTTGCTTTCATTAAATCCTATGCTTTTCATGTTTTTTTTAAATTTTCCTTTAAATATTAATATAAGCAAAGGCCCCAGAACAACTTTATCTTTACATATCCATCTATCACAGGATATGATATATAGAAGTCATTCCAAAATGCGAGATTATTTTTGAATAGATATTATTGGTTAATTCATATAAGTTGGCATTTGCTGAGCATTCTTAGAAAACACTCTCATTGATATTATGGAGTTATTCACATGGTTAAACTGAAGTACTTGTTGCATGTTGCTTTAACGTTATAATTTGTTTTACATTATGAATTACTTTGTTATAAGCATATCTTTATGTCCAGATTATTTGACCTGTAATAATAATGTAGCCCTTCATGATGTTAAAAAAGTCTATACAACACCTTTATGCTATTGGAGGGGGCAGACTTATGCACTCTTTTCATTCCATTCCAACATAACATGTGATGTTGTTTTTACTTTCTTCAAAGAGAATTTGGAAAGAGCCTAAGAACTTGATAAATGACATATGTAAAGAAAACTTTTGGATTTTCCATATCTTGAGTGGCAAAGGTTCAGAGAAATACCGTGGATGGATTCTGTTCTTCGTTGTAATATATAAAAGCAAAGCAATAAGCTTCAACCTCCTTGTTTGTCTGTGAGCACCTTTAAGCCACAAAGAAACATTTGATCAGCAAACATCTTTCAGGAAACAGAGAGACTGAAGAGGCAGATAGATCTGATTTAAACAGTGGTGTCAATCTCTTAATACTTCCAAAATGTAGATAGTTGATTGAATCCTCTAGAACTTATTTTTCCATCATGAAAACAGGCATAATCATACTTTCCTCTTGGACTTTTAGTTAGATTAAATGGAATCATAGTTTTATAGGAACTAATTAGTGGCACAATCATCTGGCATATTGTATCATAAATGATGCCTCTTCTCTTTATTTATAAATACATCAAATATTCAAATCAAAATAATGCTGGATGGGTGAAGTTGGACATTTAATGAATAATTTCACATTTAATCAGTGTGTGCCAAGTGTGAAGGTATTTAGTTATTGATAGAAACCCAAAGCACAGGAATAACTGCTTATCTCTGATACAGAGGCAAGGCAAATATCAAGAGAAGGAAAAACTTATTCAAGCGTTTCTTTTTCTACCTGACTACTCATCAAAGTAAAGAATGAGAAGAAATAAAATCCTTCATTTGGGGCATTATTATCATTATTATTCTCACTTTACAGATAAGATGCATGAAGCTCTGAAAGTTTCATTAAGCTGCCTCAAAACAGAAAGTGGCAAAGCTGATTGTCATCTCCCACAGAACATTCTTTTTAAAATTTATTTATTTATTTATTTTTTAGTTATAAGTGGACACAATATCTTTATTTTAGTTTATGTGGTGCTGAGGATCGAACCCAGTGCCTCACTGCATGGTAGGCAAGCCCTCTACCTCTGAGCCACAACCCCAGCCCCCACAGAACATTCTTGTCTCCTCATTTTATAGATGAGAAGACTGAGGCCCAGAATAGGTAAGTAGTTTGGCCATGGAGTGAGACAGCCCTGCATTTTCAATCCTGCCTCTGCCCTTCACTGGTGGTGTAAGCTCTGACAGAAACAACTAACCTCTCTAAATCTCCATAGATTCTAAACGATATGTTTTTAATTGACTTGTTTAGCATTTCCTAAAATATATCCCTTTGGAACACTTGTTCCATCAGATGTTTAAAAGTGTTAAATAAAAAAAAATGTTTCAGTTGTGCAATAAGTCTGGGAAATGCTGGTTTTAAAACAAAGTTAAACAAGTTTTCTATATTTCAGACTCCTCAGAGCCTCTAAAATGCTAATTTCAACAAAATCTCCAAAGGAATAGAGAACAGGTAGGAAACAAAGTTTCATGGAAAATAACATGAAAAGTGTAGTTTTTTGTGTTGTATTTCATTGCATTGTATCTTCATGCTTTTTAAAAAGATCCATGTAGTTCAGGGTCCAAGGGATTACTTGTTAAGGTTTTTGGCTCCCAAACATGTCTTCAGTGTAACCAAGAATCTTTATTCTCCTTTAATCATCCTACCTTCCCCCAACTGTCTCAGCTACTCATCCAAATAAATCTCTTGGACCCTCAGCCACATATTTTCCTGAAAGTACTCATTTTCCCCACAAACTTTTGTTGGGTTATATTGTTGAAGAATGAACTGAGATGAATATGAGGAGGTTTTATTTAATGGCATACTGTACTGGGAATTTTGAAGACCTGCAGCAGTCTTAAACTCCAACTCTTGTTATAGTTTTATAAAAGATTGTGGAGTTCTCATTTTGAGAATGCATATGAATAAAGTTTTAATATACTGTATGATGGGTAGATGAGGCTGTCCATTATACCTTTTCCTTCTTTGGATTCTCGGGCATGGTTTGGCAGTGCAAGAACTTTGTAATATTAACAAATGCAGTAAAAAATAAATATACGGGGAAAAAATCCATGTATTATAGGCTTAGTCTCAGTATAGCATTATTGGTATGTGATGGAAACTTTAAGAGTTGGAGCCTATTGTGAGATGTTCTGGTCCTTGAGGGCATGCTCCTTAAAGGGAAAGTGGTACTATATCCCATTGCTTTCTTTGTTTTTGATTTTCCTTTGCATCCTGGTGATGAGGTTCAGCTACTTGTTCAGCTACATGTTCCCTGCCAAGATGTGCTGCTGTGCCAAGGTCCGAAAGCATGAATCACTGACTGAAAGTTTAAGATCTGTGAGCTAAAATACACTCCCCCCCTTCATAAGTTAATCATCTTAGGTATTAGTTACAGTACCGGAAAGCAGACTAACACAATCATTGAAACATCCTGATGATTTTTTTTACTTATGACAACTGCACAGATCAAAATATAGAACATTGTAACCTGAGAAGTTTCCCCCTGTCCCTTTCCAGTCATTCTCTCCTATGAAACCACTATTTTGACAACTATTACCTTTGATTAGTTTTGTCTACTCAAGAATTTAGGTAACGAAAATCACATGGCCTGATTTCTTTAGCTCCATGTTTGTTTCATTGCTATTTTTATTGAGTTTGATATTTTAAACACTTTATTTAGAGGTATAGTTGGCATACAATAGAATACACTTATGGAAAGCAAATCTTTTATGTTTTGACAAGTGTATGCATCTATGAAAGGATTGTCACACTAAGACAGTGAACTTTCCATCAGCCAAGAGTTCTCTTTTGTACTGTTAGGAGTCCTTCCCACCTGCTTACCTCTCACACTGTCCCTGGGCAACCAATGATTTGCACTCTGCCACTTGAGATTGGTTTTCATTTCCTCAACTTTTATGTAAATTTAATGATATAATATGTACTCTTTGATTTCTTGCACTCAACAAAATTATGTAATGATTTATTCATGCCATTGTATGTATTCTTAGGTTCTTTTTTTTTAAGAGAGAGAATTTTTTAATATTTATTTTTTAGTTTTTGGTGGACACAACATCTTTATTTTATTTTTTTATGTGGTACTGAGGATGGAACCCCGTGCCCTGCGCATGCCAGGCCAACGCACTACCGCTTGAGCCACACCCCCAGCCCCTTAGGTTATTCTTCTGATTTGTTTATCAGTTCACCTGTCAATAGATATTTGAGGTCTTTCCACTTAAACAATCATGTACAAATTTATTAATTGACATCAGCTTTTATTACTCTTGAGTAATAAAATACTCCTCTTTAAGAGAGGAATGGATGAATCATATGCAATCATATGGTAGGCATGTGATTTACTTTTATAAAACAATGCCAAAGAGCTTTTTTAAAGTTAGGATATACCTTAATGGCATAGCACTTATCTAGTATGCACTAAGCCATAGGTTTCAATCCCCAGTACCACACGCACTACATAGATAGATAGATAGATAGATAGATAGATAGATAGATAGAGTTTACCTTTCCACCAGCAATTAATGAAAAAATTCCAATTCTTCCACGTCCTCCCCAAGACTTAGCATGCTTAGTGTTCAGTCTTTTTATTTCAGTCATTCTAACAGAAGTGTGGTAGTATCTCATGATTTTAATTTGCATTCTCCTAGTTACTGATGGAAGGAGGACATCTTTTCATGTGCCAGTTGGTCAAATCTAATCTGGTAAAGTGTAGATATACTCTGGTAAGGTTTCTTTCAAATTTCCCCCCATAATTGTTTTGCATTATTTCTTATTCTTTAGTTTTGAGAATTTTCTGGATACAAGTCATTTGTGAGATACATAATTTGTGATCATTTTCTTCCATTTTGTAGCCTGTCTTTTTTTAAAAACAATCTATTAATAGTGTATTTGGAGCAACAGAACTTTAAATCCTGATGAATTTCATTTTAAAATTTTTGTTATAAATCATTCTTTGGATGTCATACCTAAGGAATTTTTGCCTGACTCAAAGCTATAAAACTTTGTCTTTTCTTATTTTCGTTTAGAAAGTTTATGATTTTGAGCTGTACATCTAGACCTATTTCCCATTTTGAGTTATTTTTTATGTAGTATAAGTTATGCATACAATTTCCTTTTTGTTTATGGATACTCAAATATCCTAGTATCATTTATTAAAAAGATCGTTCTTTCTATGTTATATTGTCTATTCATCTTTGTCAAAAATCACTAGTTCGTGTATTTGAGTGATTATTTCTGGACTCTATTTTTTTTGTCATTGATTTATTTGTTTATCCTGACATCAATTGTGTTATTTATAAATTACTGTAACTTTATATATTTTGAAGCTAAGTGGTATTAGTTCTCCAAATTTATTTTTCAGTTTGTTTTGGTTCTTTTTAGTCATGTGCATTTCTATGTGATTTTAGAATAATCTGACCAAGACATACAAAAATCCTTAAGATGTTGAATGGGATTGTGTTAAATTTGTAGAACTCTTTAGGAAAAATCAACATTTTGAAAATGTTGAATCTTTTGACATATATTCATGGTGTATCTCTCCATCTCCTCATGCCTTTTTGTCTCAGGTGTATTTTTAAATCGTATCTGTTTTGCATATGTTTTGTCATATTTATTCCTAAGTATTATATATTTAAATTGTTTATGATATAGTTTTCATTTTAATTCTTTTTTTCTTGATAATATATAAAAACAATAATTGGTTTCTGGTCATTCTTTAGACTTGTTAAATTCACTTGTTAATCCATTATATTCCATTGTATTTTACACATGGTTAATATTTTCTTCTGCAAATAAAGATAAATTTATTTATACTTTTTAGCTGGAAAGAATTAAACCATTGTCATACACAGCTACATGAATTAGTATCAAAATAGTTGTGCTACATGAAAAAAGCCAGAACAAAAATAAAAGAGTATATTGATTTCATTTATATAAAATATGATAAAGATTAAACTCATCTATAGTGACAGAAAGCAGATCATTAGTTGTCTGTGACCAAAAACAAATGTGGAGGAAGGGATAGGAAAGAGAAATTATGAAGGACAGAAGGAAACTTGGGTGACAATATATATGTTCACTGCAGGACTGGCATCCCCAATGCATACATAAAGCCAAACCTACCAAATTTGCACTACTAAATGTGTGCAATTTATTATATGCTAATTAGACTCTTTTTATTAAAAATGGGAGAGAAAAGTTCATTGGTTCAGAAAGGGACTACATTCCTCCCACCAGGCATTTCGGAATATTACCAATATGGATCCACTGTTCTTTAAAATAAAATTCTAATATAGTATAAGTAGACCATAGGGATAAATGGAACTCAGTTTTAAATATATAAGCTTAAATATTACTAGGTATGAATACTCAAGAGATGTTCTGCAGTCCACCACTCTACCCTAACACAGAACGCAAGTAGACAAATGCCTGACCTCATGCTCCTAGCTGTTAAGGTGCTTCCTTCCCAGCTCCCTCTGCCTCCTTCCACCCTCATTTCTAAGGCCCTGGCTTTGCAAAACTTTATGTGTTTGTTCTGAGAAGATTACTATTGAATATGATGCTCAGTGACTGAAAATCTTTTTTTTTTTACCACAGAGCATTTATTTTTGTCATTCCTTCATTTTCTTCTTTTATATTTTATTGGAAAATAATAAGCTATGATAGCAGAAATATCTTTTGAGTAAAAATGGACTTTGGGGTCCAGAGAACTAATGGAGGAAGGAAAAAAAAAGGTACAACTTCATTAAAACAAATAATTAGGGAGTAAATAAAGTAGAAATATATAGTTCATACAAATATTTTGTGTTTATTTTTTAGATACTATTTGCAAAGGTCATTGCATCATTGATCCTAGAATACTCACTGCTTCGCAGTAATTCACATATTAATATGTTTTCATTTCAAACAATGCTTTCTTTTCTATATATTCTTTCTTAAAAATGATAAACTTCACAGGAAATGCAAGACATTAAAGAAGCTCATACAAAAGAGTGATGTATCAACTTCTTCATAAATAGACAACTTCAAATTTAACTGAAAATTACAGTATATTTTATTTCACATCAGAAGAATTTGTTTTGTTATCCCCCAAATATTATTTTTTTAAAGAGAGAGAGAGAGAGAGAGAGAGAGAGAGAGAGAACTTTTTGATATTTATTTTTTAGTTTTAGGTGGACACAACATCTTTGTTTGTATGTGGTGCTGAGGATCGAACCCGGGCTGCACGCATGCCAGGCGAGCGCGCTACCACTTGAGCCACATCCCCAGCCCCTCCCCCAAATATTTTAACAATACAATTAATATTAAAATGTAAGTTTTGGTCATGGCCAATAGAAAATTGGCAGTATTACATGATCAACAAATACTTTCCAAACTAAAGAATGAATACCAACTATATTGAAACAAACAAAACAGAAACACCAGATCTCTGGGAAGTATTCAGCCTTTATAAGATTCAATGAAGATTCACTTCTGTTTTAATTTCTTTCTGTTGCTGGGGGCTGGGGACTGGGGACAAACAGAGATGAAAGAGGCTATCTCTAAACTGCAGGATCTTGTTCAAGAAAATATTGAACTACAGCTTACATCTTCTGCTTCTGACTTCCTACCCTCCTTTTCTTCCCTTTGTTCTTTTAAACCTTATGCTTTTGCTGTCTATATATTCTAGTCTTTAAAATACCTTGATATTTCTACTCTTGATATCGTAATATATATATTTTTTTCTTGGTAATTTCTAACCATGTCATGATTTTGTATTGCTCCATCAGGAGAATTGGCAACTGAATATTTAGACTAAGATCCACTGGTCTCTTTAAAGTTCTGCAAAGTTATCTAAATAGTCTCATGGAACAGTTCCTCAAGTGACACAGAAATGTACCACTCTGTATATTTATATTCTCTGTATATCTGTACTAACTTCATCTTTCCTAGTCCTTCTTCTTCAGATGCCTTTCATGGTATAACATTTTTTCATGCAATTTTATTTTTAAACTATGTGGATAAATTATCTTTATTAAAAAGAAAAATTTAAATACATAGAAAGTACAAGCAGAGCATATGTTCATGAGATGAGACATTGGGAAGGAGATGTAGAATAGACATGAAGCAAACTATTTCATTTACTCAAGGCACTACCATGGTAGAAGTTAAAAAGAACAGTCCTCTACTCAAAACTTGCTTTGTCCACAGGTGAAGGCATTTGATGTGTCAACACGACATTAAATGGATGGGAGAAAAAATAAAAATGAAGGGAATGACAGAAGCTTTGAACTTGCCAGTAGTTTCCAGGCTGCTTTTGAGCTGCTGATGACCTCTCTGAAGACATCAGCCTCACTTATCCAGCCTCATAGTCATAAAAGTTACTTTCTTGAAACTAATATCTTGTCTGATCTGACTTTGATTACCTATCTACCAATCAAACTTCCATGGGGTTCAAACATAGGGAATGAGACACCTACTAAATATTGGTGACTCTACAATATTTTTACATATGTTATCTTTTTCATTTTCACATGAGACCCAGTATTTATAGATAAGCTTGATGAAATTATGGGGGTTACATCCTTTGCCAATCCTCAGTATCTGTTTGTGGCAGAAATATGAGTTGAAACTACAAGGCACTGACTACAAAGTCCATAGTGTTTTAATTCTTTGGACCCAATACCTTCAAAATTAAGAAATGTAGGGACCAGTTTCCAAAGAGATACTTGGACCCTCTCAGAAGGATAGAATTTTATTTTATTCAGCTTTACCTTATTTATCAGTATCTTCATGCAGTATATACTTGCTCATCCTGTTACCTAGTATCACCATGCTGTTGTGCTAGATTTTGAGGGGAATGGAACAAAAACATAGAAAAGAAAATGATGATTCTCTTTTTTTTCTTTTCTGTAACTGGTCTATTAGTGTTACAGATCTATTTGAAATATTATCTATTTGGGAAGATGAACATTAACCAACAGAGAAACCTTGATAACCATCTCAGGCTCTTGGTATTGAAAATGTAAATTGGGAGAGTAAAATATAAGCACTTTTGACTAAGAAAATTAGGTATATTTTTTATATATTTACTCTGTGCCAAAAACTGAATTACTAAGCACTTTATGAGCTTTTTCTCAAGCCGTCCTTACATGAACCCCAGGGGATATTTTCCATTATATCTTCAATTTAAAGATGAAGAGACTGAGATAGAAAAACATGCATTATCTCAATTCGGAGGATTTCTGCAAAGTGTTCAATAATGGGGGATCCAAAGTTGGACTAAATGTGTTGAAGTAAAAAAAGGAAGCAAAACGTTCCAAGGAAAATTCATGGAGGCAAGGCATTTTCAAATCCTGAACTACCATAAATAAACTCAGTGCTTTGCCTGCTAACCGTGAAAATGTACTTCTTTTTCTGCAAAAGTTAGGGATCATCTTGGAATTTCATCTAATATTTATAAGATTTTTTATTTTTGTGTGTACATCAACTTTTAGGACTACTGTAATGAAGCACCATAGACTTGGTGGCTTAAATAATGTAAATTTGCTGTCTTACATTTCTGAAAGCTAAATGTTCAAAATCAATGTGTCAGGATTGCTCTCACCTGAGAGCTATGAAAGAAAGTCTGTCTAGTTTATTTTACCCATCTTAGGTAGTTTGCTGGCCACACTTAGTATCTTTTTCATGTAGGAATATCAACAATATCTCTGCCTTTATCCTCATATGGGGTTCTGTGTCCAAATTTCCTCCTTTCATATGAACATTGGTCATGTTGGACTCAAAACCCACCCTGCTCCAATCTGACCTCCTCTTATCTAATTATATCTGTAATGATCTTATTTCTAAATGTTCCAGTGTAAGGTAATCGGGTACCATTTCAACTTATGGACTAGGGGAAAGATATAACTCAATCTGTAATAGATATTTCAGAAAAGAGGTGTTTTATTTTTTCTTTTTTTTTAAATGAAAGCATAGTACCTAAGCAAGAGACATTGTTCCTTGTCTATGGGTACAAAGTACAATAATAGAGAGCCAATTAAATAACCTCACATGTTAAGCAAAGTACTTATCTTTGTTACTAATTAAAAACAATATGAATAACCAACATTTGTTTAGGACTACATTATTCTAGTTATTATTTTTTATTAAATCATTAACAGTGAATCTGGCAATCAGTTTTACCTCTGGGAATTTGTGCTCTATAATTCTGGAAAACCATGGCATCATACAACATCATACAAATGTTGTACTTGGAGAAGACAATCATGGATCAGCTCTTCACAAAATGCAAAGTGGATGTCAGGAAAACACGTCTTTAAGCAGAAAAATCTTTCTAATCTAGGGCTTTATGAAACTGTGTAAATAAATTGGAGAATTAGAATGAGGATTGACCATTCCTTGTTTTAAAATCTGAACCTAACTATCTCCCATAATCCTTTTTTCCTGCTCCTGTCCACGGGAATAGCCACTGACTCCCACACTTTCCTGTGTCAAGGGTGGACATGTACCCAAGTTGTGATATTCACTTTCTCGCCTCTGAGATGGGATTAAAAATTCAGTGCTACAAGTCATGTCTGCTAAGTGCCTAAATTAGAATGTTATGTAAAATAAGGACAGGGCAGTGTGGGCTTAAACACAAAGAAGGCAGGATAGGTTGGAAAACTGTGTTGCATAGGTAAAGAGAGAAGTAGGTAGGAAAGAAGAACAGAGATAGGGGCTGGGGCTGTGGCTCAGTGGTAGACCGCTCACCTAGCACATGTGAGGCCCTGAGTTCGATCCGCAGCACCATATAAAAATAAATTAAACAAAGGTAGTGTGCCCAACTACAACTAAAAAATAATTTTAAAAGAAAGAAAGAAAAACAGAGAAGGATATAACTCTTTCCAGTGGGGAAGATATTTGGTTTCCCAAAGTTCAATCACTGATACATGCCTTTGTTGGAGCATAAATACATTCCTTTTTGCTTTTAGACATCCAAGGTTCTCCATAAGTAATTCCATTAATCTCTGTGATTTCCAGCCCAAAGTTTCCATGGAACATTGATATTTAGATTAAATTTCTCATTTAACTTTCCAAAAATATTTATTGAATGGCTACTATGTGCCATTCTGTACTAACTTAAGGAGTGCTAGTAATTTCCATTATCAACTAAACTAATGATCACAGAATCATAGGCTCTTTTGTGAAGATATGGAAAAGGCTGCTTTGGATGCATAGAAAAGAGCAAGCATTTGGTTGCATAAGGAGTACATTCCATCATGTGCAACCAGAAGAATGAGAAGTTAAATTCCACTTGTGTATGATGTGTCAAAATGCATTCCACTATCATGTATAACTAATTAGAACAAACAAAAAAGAAGAGTTGAGGTAGAACATCCAAGAAAGCAGCATTTTATTGGAGATTGTGTTTTGTGCTTGGAATGTATGTTTTGTTCTTTTACTTTTAAAAATAAGTATGAAATTGTTCAATGAAAAAGAAAAGAAGGGCATTCCAGTCAAAGGGGAATTTCAAAGGATTAAAATATCAGGATGAAGGAAGGACTGCAGATAGCTCCAGTTTGTGCAGGGTCATGGTGATGTGGGGGAAGGGAGTGGCTGAAAGGGAGGCCACAGAGGAAAATATCAATGATGTGAGCTCCATCCTGAGACTAAGGGGGTCTTTCTGGTAGTTTGAGAAGTACAATGACATGATCAGATTTCCAGTTTAGGAAGCTTATTTTGGCAGTATGGAAGATCATTTCAAGGTCCAGTCTGGAGGAAATGAGACAAGTTGGGAGGCTGACCCAGACATCCAGGTGGGAAACAATGCAAGTCTGAACTAAAATAAATGCCAAAAGGAATAGAAAACGTGATGGATATGAGGTGATAGGAAAAAGGATCTCTAAGACTGGGTGACTGATCACATGTGTGGGTTAAAGAAAAGGGAGAAATATTGAATGATGCCTAGAAATCCCACTCAGGTGACTGATGACAATTACTAAGATAAAGTCAGCAACTCTCTGCTCTTCCTCCTCCCTTTCAGAACCCCACAGGTCCAGATCTCCACTTGGTGTCCTGCACATACTGTGGATCCTATGGATGAAGAATAATTTGTGGATACTAAGCCAATAGTGGGAAATCATCTTCCCATAGGCACGGATTTAGGAGTTGCCTGTTAATTCAGGGAATCCAGGATTTAGCATTGCTTTGCTACCACGATTTTGGAACAAAATATAGGCATCATCATCAATATGCCAATTTTTTTTTCTTTTCTTCTCCTGCAATATGTTTCAGGTATGCTTTTGAGCCCAACATGAAGGAATGCAATACTGTGTTCAAGATTTAGATATCTCTACTATAAGTGTTTAGTATTTGAATTGTTTTGTTTTGTGTTCTGATGTTTGTTTTGCAGTACTGGGGATTAAACTCAGGGCCTCAGGCATATCAGGCCTATATCCTCAGCCCTAAAATATGAATTGTTAAAGGTCCAAAGTTGCTTTTTTTTTCATTTTGTTTTGCTTTCTTGTTTTTGTGTTGGACAATATTTGGAAGAAGTTAGTATATATCACATGCTTTCTACTGCTAATCAGTATCTAGAAAAATCTCCTCCTGAATACACCAATCCATCTTCTATGAGTGGCACATCCTTAAACTAGTCATGTGTTAGGCTTAGAAGGAACTGTGGAAATAATGATGAGGGGGTGAAGCAGAGATAAAAGGAAGCAGGAATCAATAACTACAAAGAAAAAACAAGTACATAGATTGATTTATTTGTCTATTTATTTTTCATATTTTCCATTGCAATAGAAACAAAAGACATACACACAAAGAATTTTTTCATCAGTCAGAAAGATGCCATTACATCCATAGAAACATACTCTTAATGTCAAAAAAGGGTAAATGAGGGCCACTAGACCCCCAACCCTCCTTGAATAGAAAGGAACCAACTCTTTATATCTCACCTTGTTAAAAAAAATTAAAAACAGCAAGCTTTCATTTTTAAAGAATATGAAAGATATAATGCATAATACCCCAATCAAAATGCATTCTTCTTCTTGTGGATGCTTGTTTTGATTGTGCTTATTCATTAAAATCCTGATCACCCTCAGCCTACTCGTCTTGTGTAGCCTGAAGAGTGGAAAGCTGCTATTCCTGAAGATATCTGTGGCACCCAGAATGATGAAAAAGAAAAAGTGAAATTCAAGGTATTGAAGTCAAAACTACAAAGAGATATAAAAGAATAGGCAGGCATTAGAAAATTCACTGCCGGGGGTTGAAAGCAAGCAAGAGGGGGACAAAAATCTATTACAACAAAATAATAAAGTCTTTTTTAAAGTTTAAGGGGAAATCTTGTTTTGTGAAAAGATGGCGAGACATGTTCATTGATCTTTTTAAGAGACAACAAAAAATTGGCCGTCAACTGAATAAAAGAAAATGAAGTTCCATTAATACAATCTGTCGAAAGACAACTCGGATAAATTGATCAATGCAGTACAAATCATTTCTAACCTTTCCCCCTATTTGGAGAGGATGTTTTTTCAAGAGAGTAAACAACATACATCATCAACTTCAAGTGCTTTTTAGATGGCTTTTCCTGCAATAATGGAAATGGAGAATTTCTGGAACTAAGCATGTAATGTTTTGTTATTATTATTATTATTATCAGTCTGAAGAATATCAATACATTTGGAGAGATTTGGACATGATTTTTTTTTGTAACTTTCTTGTTGCTGTTTCTCCCTTGATTTGACTGCGTTTTAGAAAATATTAATAAATAAGCCATAGTGCTTCATTACAAAGTCTGGGACCCACCCATTCAAGAAGCTAGCTACTTGAAAAGATAATCACATTCTTCATAGGTCTCTGTACTAAAATTTTGGAAAATCTACTTTTATTCTCAAAATTTTTGCTTCTCAATTTGAAGGAAGAACAAAAGAAAAGGAAGTAGTTTTGTTGGTGTCTCCTAATCCCTCCTTCCAAATACATGATAACTTACACACATTCATTCTCTAATTTAAAATAACTTATAGGGCTGGATTACAGCTCAGTCATAGAGCATGCATTTAGCATGCCGGAGACCCTGGGTTTGATTTGCAGCAACAGAAAAGTAAATTGACAAAATACACAAAATGTATACTGTGGAGTTTGTAAAATAACTTTCAAGTATCTCATGAAAAATTGTGTTTTTTTAAATTTTAATATATTAGAAGTGTTATGTATAGTTTATTGTAAACTAGAAAGTTCTGATAATACACTGATAGTATAGATATACTAAAAGAGTGACTACTTCTTTAAGGAATGGATTTCAGAGAATACGGAGTAATATTAAAATTATATTTAGAGAATGCAAACTTATTTTTAAAACTATGTATTTTTTTTTATTGGTTGTTCACAACATTGCAAAGCTCATGACATATCATCTTTCATACATTTGATTCAAGTGGGTATGAACTCCCATTTTTACCCCAAATACAAGTTGCAGAATCACATCGGTTACACATCCACATTTTTACATAATACCATATTAATGACTATTGTATTCTGCTACCTTTCCTAACCCCTACTATCCCCCCTCCCCTTCCCTCTCATCTTCCCTTTCTACCCCATCTGCTGTTGCTTAATTCTCTCCCTTGTAAAACTATGTATTTATTTAAAAGTTTTCAGGCCCGGAGTTAGTTGAAGTAGTGCTTCCTATATTTCCAAAACAAAATACTGATAACAATGTTGTTTCAGGATGTAGAACTTCATATAGACTCTAAAAATCTATTAAATGTAACTTTTAGTTCTGTTTTCTAAATTTGTTGGGTTTGTTTTTTTAATGGAGGATCCATTCAGGTTCATATTCAATACACAGAAATTTATTCTCAAAGAGGCATTGCCTCACCTGAAACCCCAGAGAGAATTATCAAAATGAATATTACCATGAATATAAACCCAGGGTATAGGGAGAGGAGCAAAAAAAGATGGTCTTGGGACCTTAGTGGGTGACATCAACTGTGATCAGGCCTTAATAAAGTTCCTATTTAAGGTAGCACTCACAGTACCAAGAGGGAAGCAGGCACACTTCACAGATGTGTTAATGAAGTCAGCATTTTCAATATCTTAAATAAGAATTGCTCTGGAGTTTGAATTTCCCCCTTCCAAGGAGAAAGGCATCTGACTTCATTGCTTTCGACCCTAAGCCTGGCAGAAAATCATGGCAGATGGAGTGGCAGAGAAAAGCACCTCAGGAAATGATAGCCAAGAAGCAGAAATAACCCTTCTCACTAGGGACAAAAACCCCAAACTGTATGTCTCCTGTGACCTACCTCCTCAGGCACACCCTAACTGCCTACAGTGACCAACTGTAGGAGAAAAATCTCTTAGCTCTACAGTTACCTGAAGATCAGTGAATGAAGGGGATGGATCATTTGTTCTGTGAGTAAATTTCTAAACTGCATTTAACAACTTGCTAAATACTTCCATACTGCATTTCTTTTTCTTTCTCTTTTTCCCATCTTTTCTTTTTATCTATCTCCTTCTCTTTCTTCTTATTTTGTTGCTTTGGTAAGATAATATGAGAAAAATAGTTTCCAAGAGATGTAAGTTTGTTAAAAAGTAAGAGAAAACATTATTATGGTTTGGATATGAGGTGTCCCCCAAAAGCTCATGTGTGCGACAATGCAAGATTGTGAGAGTTGTGACCTGATCAGTGGATATGGATTAACTAACTGGGGGGGTCACTGTAGGCAGATAGGTTGTGCCTGAAGAGGCAGGTCACAGGAGGCATACAGTTTGGGTCTTTTGTCCCTTGTGAGAAGGGTTATTTCTGCTTTCTGGCTGTCATGTCCTGAGGTGCTTTTCTCTGCCACCCCTTCTGCCATGATTTTCTGCCAGATCTGGGGTACAAAGCAATGAAATCAGATATCTAAGTACTGAGACCTCGGATATCGCTAGGCAAAATAAACTTTTTCTCTTCCTATGTTGTTCTTGTCAGTTTTTTTGGTCACAGCAATTAAAATGCTAACTACAAAAAGCATGATTTTCAATTTTTTTTTTTTTTTTTTTAAGAATTGCCAGGAATACTAAGACATTTTCTCAATCTGATCTTTTGAAGATTCTAGTCCAAGACAAGAAATTTGGGCAGGGTTTTAGTCTATGGCTTTTTTTTTTTTTAATGTTGTGGTGGAAAACTTTAGAACTTAAATTCCAGATGTCCTAGCATATCAAAACCCCAGAAGAATTACAATCTTCTTGTCCTTTATGAAGGTGTTTTACACCTAGAAAAAGATCAAGAATTCTTCTGTCCCTCTTGGTTCAGGAAGGTGAAAATTACTAGTCATTTTAATTTTTTTCTATACTATTGAGAGTATTATGCCAAACACACTTTAAGCATTTAGTAAATGAATCAGAAAAAGCAGTATGATGGGATAAATATTAAATGTAAGGTATTTCCTGATTTTCTTCTTATTTTTTTTTCCACTGTAGACTATGGAATAAAATTCTCTCCTCACTAGCATCTGGATCCTGGCTAACAGGCCACAATTCATGTTCTGCCTGTCAGAGCATTTCTCTCCTTCTCTGTCCACCTTGATGTGGGACTATATGACAGCATCCTAAAGGCATTTCCGACTAGACAAAACTCAACATATCCTCATCTAGTTGCTTACCTGGGAAGCACACATGCTCCTACTTGATACTATTTTTAGATTTTTGTTATAAAATCTAATAAAACATCTTTAGTCACAAATAGATGCAGGACGATTTCTATAATTTATTCCACTTCCTTTTATTTATTTATTGAATTTGGAGGGGCTAAGTTACCAAATTTATGTATCTGTCATATCTCAGGTAAATTTGTAGTACTCATGATAAAAATGTGTGACTAGAAACATGACTCTGGAAAATTCAAATTCAATGACTGTTTGTTTTATAAAGCTAAGGAGGATTTACATGGAGAATAACCTAAGCCTAGAAAGTTCTGAGGGAAATGAGGAATTATTGTATGTTGAATGTCTGCATTGCAAGCATTTGATCCAAGGCACTGTGGCAGGCACTGAATATTTAGTGCAACATTTAATCTCACACCACTCCTGTGAATTAGACTTGATCCCTATTTTAAAGATAAGTCAATTGAGTCTCATTAAAATTAAATAATTTATGCAAGCAGTGAGGAAATAGTGGGACCCATATTTTGAAGTTGAGAACTATGATAGTATGTATTCAATTGTGTTCAAGAATATATGTGAGTGTGGCTTAACATAAATGTATAAATACCCACATATCCATATAAACACACAGAATGTGTGCATATATATAAACACACATAAACACATATATGTATATAATGTTCAAGAATATAGATTAATGTCTACAAAATCTATATACATATATCTATATATGTATGTAAGGGGAAAAAGAGAGATGTGTGTATGCATATTTTATACATACTATATAGACACATATATATGTGTGTACATACTTACAGATTACTTTAGAACAAAATGGGTCCACTTATATAGAGGTTTTCTTTTTTGAGATTTGCATAGGGGAACCACATAGCCTAGAAATAGAAAAAAAATATATAACAAAAACTTAGGTAAATCACAAAGGCATAAAATAGATACAAATAATAGTATGTTTTATAATTTAGTACCATATATGATATACAAGTCTATTATAAATAGCTAAATTATTTTAAAAAATTTATCTAAACACACACACACAGAGTCTTCATGGTACCTGATAGGGTTTATAAATTAGGTGTCCACCAAAAGCTCATGTGTTAGACAATGCAAGATGGTGAAACAATTGGTTTATGAGAGCCTTAACCTAATCAGTGTATTAATTCAGTTGACTGGATTAAGTAGGTGGTAACTATAAGCAAGTAGGGTGTGACTAGAAGAGGTACGTCATTGGGGTCATGCCTTTGAGGTATATATTTTGTCCCCAGTTATTGGAACAGCCTCTCTTTGCTTCTTGGTGGCCATTTTCTGAGATGATTTCCTTCTTTACACCTTTCTACCCCAGTGGTCTGCGGCAAGTTAGACCCAGAGCAATGGAATTGGCTGTCTATAGACTGAGACCACTGAAACTGTGAGCCCTAAATAAACTTTCCTCCTCTAAAATCAGACTAACAGAGTACCATTTACCACTTGCTCTGCTATAGCATACCAATCACTCTGATAAAGAAATATAAATATAGAATGAGAATATGATCACTCTATTTCCACATAGTTATTAAATTCGGATTTTTTACCAAACATTGAAATTATTTTAAGTACATTCACACAGCACTTTAAAAATATGTTCCGTCAAACATTGGGGAACTTGCCCTTTGTGAGACACAAAGGCATAAACTTTGTGTGTGTGTGTGTGTGTGTGTGTGTGTGTGTATTATCCAAAGTGAAATACAGAATTAAACAATCGTCATGCAAACCTCAACCAAAAAAAGACAATGGTGAAAATATATATTATATGACTTTTATAAATGTGTAAGATTTCCCCAGAATTTTCACTAGAAGTTTGAAAAGTTTTTTCCTGACAAACACACTATATAGATGTCATTATGCTAAGTATGCTACCAGTTCAGTTCTCTGGGAAGCAATAGACAGCATGTTTTCAACAAGGAAAAAAAAATATTTTCTCACAGTTTTAGAGACTGGAAGTCCAAAGTGAGGATGCCACAAAATTGAAGTTTAGTGAGGGTTCTTTTCTAGGTTTGCAGGTGGCTGCTTACTCACTCTGTGCTGATGTGAGTTTCCTTCAGTCAGTTCCAGTGGAGACAAGAAGAGCTCTGCCCCTCTCTCTCTCTCTCTCTCTCTCTCTCTCTCTCTCTCTCTCTCTCTCTCTCTCTCTCTCTCTCTCTCTCTCTCTCTCCTCTATCTCTCTCTCTCTCTCTCTCTCTCTATCTCTCTCTCTCTCTCTCTCTCTCTCTCTCTCTCTCTCTCTCTCTCTCTCTCTCTCTCTCTCTCTCTCTCTCTCTCTCTCTCTCTCTCCTCCCCCTCCCCTACCCCCCCCTACCCCCAGTTTTTCTAAAATCCTACCTTTATCACATGCAAAATATATTCATTTTATTCCATTAGCCCCGGAAATCTTAATTCATTCTAGTGTCAACTTTAAAGTTCAATGTCTCTTCTAAATATCTAAATCAGATACAGGTGAGTCTGTAGCTACCATTCATTCTTAATGTAAAACTCTCCAGCTCTGAATCATGAAACCTGACAAATTATGTGCTTCCAAATTACAGTGGTAGGACAAGTATAGAAATATACTCCCATTCCAAAAGGGAGAAATTGAAAGCAAGAATGGGGGTGATGGATCTGAACCAAGTAAAAAATCTAGCAAGGAAAATTCTATTTGTTCTAAAATCTCAAGAGCAACATTCTATGGTTTAAAACTCTTTCCTCCAGACCTACTGATGTAGGAGTATCACCCCCGCGAGTCTAGGCATAGATCCTGTTCCTCAAGTTCTGAGAAATCACACTCCCACAGTTCATCAGTATAGATCTCCCAAAGCTTTTGGCAGAGGATGTCAGGGCTGTTGAATCAATGTGGAGGCCCTCATGATCGCTGAGTTGCTTTTGGTAACTTTTCTTCCTCTTCCTGAACACATTCCATAAGGGAATGTGTTTGCAGCCAAATAACCTTATCTTCCAATACTGTCGAATCCAAGAACCCACAAGCCATCTTTCAATTTATTCCATCTCCACCCCCTTTAGTTTAAACTGATACTGTTGGTGTTCTTTAATGGGGAATTAGTCATACTTTTGATATTATCTTCAGAACATTTTTTTGTTGTTGTTTATGTCAATCTAAATAGGCTGAGACTTTTTTAAACTTTCAAGTTCTGGTTGTATTATTATTATTATTAAACAATTTCTTCTCTTACCTTTCCTTTCACATTTTACTATAAGCCATCAGGAGGAAACAAGTTACCTTTCAACATATTTTCTTAGAAATCTTCTCAGCTAAATATCTCACTTTATCGCTCACAAATTCTGCTTTCCCTAAAACATTACAACACTTTTCTACCAAGATATACACTGATTCATAATAAAAATCTCCTATTCTCTAGTTTCTAATAATGTGTTTGCTATTTCCATCTGAGATGTCACCAGAATCCCCTACAACATCCACATTTATATTATGTGCCTCAAAACTTTTCAGGCCTACACCCTTTTTCAAAACCATATTCACATAAGTTCCCCAATGTTTGACGGAACATATTTTTAAAGTGCTGTGTGAATGTACTTAAAATAATTTCAATGTTTAGGTACTTTCACATGTTTAGGTACTTGTTGCAGCAGAAATCCTCTTTTTGGCATCAAAATCTGTATTCATCAGGGTTCTTCAGAGAAGCAGAGTAGCAGAAGCAATAGATAATAGATAACAACATAGATAGCAAGATTTATCTTACAAAATTAGTTTGTGCAAATGTGGAGGCTAGGAAACTTCAAGATCTATAGATGGCACATCAGAGAGCCTATAGTGTAAGTTTCAGTCCAAAAACTGGCAGACTTGTCACCCAAGAAGAGCTACAGTTTAGTTCAAGTCCAAAAACTGGAGAAGACCAATCTCCCAGTTTCAAGCTGTCAGGCAGGAACTCCTCTCTTTTTGGAAAAGAATGATTAGCCTTTTTGTTCTATGAAGACCATCAACTGATGGTGTGGGAGACACCCAATTAGGGAAGGAAATTGGATTCACTCGATCTATTGATCCATATGTAAATTCACCCAAACACAAATATCTGGGTTTCACATTGCCCAGTCAAGTTGACACACAAAATTAGTCATCATACTACTCCAAAGTGAGAGATGATCAGAGTAAACAACTGATGATCAAGATGCTGGTTGGTCTCCTTCAGGGATGGTTCTGTGTTGGAAACATGGTCTGGATCTCTTTGCAGGGGAAGTAGCTATATCAGACATGGCAAGTGCAAGCTCACACAGTTTGGGCAATGGTTAGTATCCATTCCTGCCTCCAATAGCTACCCCACCCATAAGTAAGGATTCCAACTGGAAGCTCATGTGATACATCAGAACTCTGAAATTCAATATCAACTAGGACCCATGTTCAGTTGTATTCATAATAAAAAAGTGCTAAATTCTCTTGTGACTTTCCCTCCATCTCATCAGTTTCTAATAGTATGATTTGTATTTCCATATCAGCAATATGTGGCTTAATTTCCATACATTCAGGAATTTCCAAAATATGTTACTTATTTCAGCTTTCATCCTTTTTATTTTTAATTGACACACAGTATTTATACACATATATGTGGTACAGTGTGATATTTCACTACATGTATGCATTGTGTAAAGATTAAAGTAGGGTATACAGTATATGCATCATTTCAAACATTTGTCATTTATTTGTGATTAGAACTTTCAAAAATCATCTTACATAGTTATTTTTGAATATATATACAATATAATATCATTAACTGTAGTTACTTAAGTGTACAAAAGAACAACAGAAATTATTCTTCCTATCTAAAAGTAATTTTCTACATGTTGACCAACATTTTCCCATCCTCCCATCAGCTTATATCCATTTTTAATTGTGGGCTGAATACATAATTTTGTGTTACTCTAATGTCTTTTAAATCGTGTTTGTGTTTTGTCACATGTCATATGGTCCATGTATACTTGAGAAGAATGTATATACTGCACTTGATGGGTGCTTTGTGGTACAGTTTTTGTGATGACTTTATGTTTAAGTGTCCTTCAAAACTTATTTTTCCATTTAGATCTTCTGTTGTATTGTCCATTCATTGTTCAAAGTGTAGTACTAAAGTCTCCAAATAACATATATACATACATGTTATATATATATGTGTGTGTGTATACACACACACACACACACACACACACACACACACATAATCCCTGGTACAAAAAAAAAAGCCAAAGGGAAATATACTATTCTGAATGCAGTAAGAAAACTTAACCATAATCCTAACCCTAACCCTAACCTAAATCTGTCTATATTTCCCTTCAGTTCTATTAGTATTGCTTCAGATATTTCAGAGGTCTGTATTAGATGTGTGTATGTTTATAGCTGTGTATTTTTGGTAGATTAATCCTTTGATCATTATAAAATGTCCTTTATCACTAGTAATATTTTGTCTATCAATATTGTCCTTTTATGATATTAGCATAAACATTCCAGTCCTTTTATGTTTAGAGTTTGCAGGTTGTTTCAGGTTCTATCTATTTTAATGTAAAGTTTGTCTCCTGTAACCAAACTGTAACATGTTGGCTTTTGTATGGAATGTTTAATCCATTCATATTTAATGTTATTGACATGGTTGTATTAATTTATGATATTTTGCTTTTTGTTTTCCATGTGTCTCATGTATTTATTCCCTCTGATCCTCTCTTTTGCCTTCTCTTACATTAAAGGAATGTTTTCTAATGTAACATTGAACTATTTGAATAATTTAAAACATGTCTGTCATCTCAGTGGTTGATACAGGGATTACAATATTTATCTCAATTCATCATAATTACTCCATATTCACCTTGACTTAGTCCTAGTGAAAAATCCAATTTTACTTCTCAATAACTCAGTTATGCACCCCACTTTTGGCACTTGTTATATAAGTTAATTAAATATTATAAACCCATATACACTGATAAAATCATTAAAGTAAATTACCATTGTTAAAGAAATTGAGAGAATAAAAGAGAAATGTATACACCTATAGGTTTTGGTATATTTATTTATTTACCCTTGATGGTTTTCTTCATTTATCCTTACCTATTTGAGTCAACATCTGGTGCTGTTTCCTCACTGTGATATAGCTTTATTCCAACTAACTTCTTCTGTGCTCTTATTGTCAAATATATTACATATATGTTATAGGCTCAATAAATATAATCATTTAAATGCTTTTACTAACTGCTTTCTTAATTAGTTAAGAAAAGGAAAGAGAAGAAATAGGCAATTATCCTGTCTTTTGTAATTGCCTACATAATTACATTTTTGAAAGCTTTGTTTTTCCCTGTCTGGATTTGAATTACTGACTGGTGTAACTTGCTTTCAATCTGAAAGAATTCCTTTCTTATTTCTACTAAAGCAATTCTAGTTGTAACAATTATTTTGGGTTTTGTTTTGTTTAGAAGACATTTACTTACCTGCATTTTAAAGGTAGTTTTATTGGATATATGATACTTAGTAGACAGTAATATTTTACATTTAGCACTTTGAATACATCACCCTATTGCCTTCTGACCTCCATTGTTTTTGATGTGAAGTCAGCTGTTATTCTTAGTGGGATCCCCTGGTAAATCAATTACTTTTTTCTTATTGCTTTCAGAATAATATATTTCCCTTTGGAGTTTTTGTTTGCTTGTTTGTTTATTTATTTGTTTGGTTTTTTTTTTTTTTTGTATCAGGGATTGAGCCCAGGGGCACTTTACCCCCAGCCACATCCCTAACCCTTTTAGTATTTTGTTTAGAGAGAGGGTCTCACCAAGTTGCTTAGGGCCTTGCTAAATTGCTGAGGCAGCCTTTGAAATCACAGTCCTCCTGCCTCAGCTCCCTGAGCAGCTAGGATTACAGATGGCACCTGCATGCCTTTGGTTTTAACATTTTGACTAAAGTATGTCTGGATGTTGACAGATCTCTTTACATTTATCTCACTTCAAAGTTATTGACTGAGCTTCTTGGATATTAAATAATATCTACCAAATATTGTAAGGGTTCAGACATTATTTCTTTAATTATTTTGTCTCTATTTCTCATATTTATGCTATCTTCATTTTTTAATGCATTTACTATTATCCCACATTCTTCTGAGATTCTGTGAAATTTCTTTCTTTTGTTTTCTTTATTTTTCAAATTGCATGAAATTATTGTACCTATCTCTAAGTTTTCTGATTCTTTCTTCTGTCTCATATCCACTAGTAATCCTTGTAAGCATATTGTTAAGTTTGATTGTTGTTAATTGCAGGATTTCCACTTTATTCTTTTTCAATAATCAATTTATCTTCATTGAAATACACTTTTCTATAATGCTAATACTTTATCATTATACTTTTAATTATGGAGACATGGCCTCTTTGAATCTTTGACTACATTTGTAAAATATTTCTTTAAGTTATTGATCTTCTAATTTCACCATCTAAACTTTTTTAAAGTGATTTCCATTATCCACTTTCTTTTGTGTAACATTCTCATTTTTCTTTGTAGGACATATTGTTGTTAAAAGCTGAATATTTTCAATTGATATGCTTTAGCATATGCTTTTACATGAATTCCTTTCACACACATATGCCAAGTTTATTATTTTTGTTTGTTTGGTAATTTACTTAAATTTGTTTAGTGATTTTGTTAAACTAATTCTTTTTTTTTTTTTTTTGGCACTAGGGATTGAACTCAGGAGCACTCCATCAATGAACCACATCACCAGCCCTATTGTGTGTTTTTTTTTTTTTTTTTTTAATTTAGATACAGGATCTCACTGAGTTGCTTAGTGCCACACTTTTGCTGAGGCTGGCTTTGAATTCTTGATCCTCCTGTCTCAGCCTCCGGAGCCACTGGAATTTCAGGTGTGTACCACTGAACCCAGTTAATTCTACCAATTCTATTTTCCTGTAGCGTGATAGTCCTGCTCACATATTAACCCTTTTCTTGATCTCGCCGCCCAACTGTGTTTTCTGTGCCTCTTCATAAAGCTGCATTTAAATACAGTCTGCCAAATAGATTTGTACCCTCTGCCATTTAATGTGAATGTAGCTTAAAATATGATATCATGGTTCTTGGGGTTTATATTTTATTTTGTTTTCCCACTTCTTATTTGTTTGTTTACTTAATTTCAACAACTGAGTAGTTGCTCAGAGGTATTCTCTCTGATTGTACTTAGACCACAACCTTGAGCAAGCAAGAGTATCATCTTCTAGATTGCCGGGGATGTTTGTGATATTATTTTCACATATGTATTCCTAGGATTGTCTTTGGATAAGAACAAGTTATCATTTCTTCTGTTTTTTGTCAAAACTTATATTCAAATCCTTTGTACCAGTGAAACCCTGTGTTAATGAATTTTTGTCCATTTTGAAAAAAAATTTTATGGGACCCCTTATCTTCTCAGCTACCCTGATCTAGAGTAAAGAACTTGTCATAGGTCTTCACTAATATGGACATTGGGGAAGGAACTGAGTTTAGGGGAGTAGAAAACTCAAATACCATAGTCTATATAATAGACTATGGGGTTGACTCTTCTTCTTTATGATATCCATAAATCTCATTCATTATGATATAAAATAGATTTTTTTTAATTAATATTTTTTCCTTTGCTGTATACCCTTAGGATAATTCCTATAGGCAAAAATTATTTTCCTATAAATTTTCATGAGTTAAATTATAGTTTTTCTGGGAAGATTGTCCAACAGACTTCTCATTCCTCTATTATATATTGCTAACTCCAAACTAATACTGTTTTTTTTTTCTTCTCAGTTTATCAATGATCTATAAAGCTATTTTCAAGGAATACTCATAAGTATAATGAAGGCATACATACTGAAGCCTTGCTTTATGCACTTATTTTTCTATGTTATCTAATTTATTGAATATGCTGAAAGATGACAGACAAAACATTTCAGCCAAGGCTTTTGATAACTTCTAAGAAAATTCCAAACCAGTACTTCACTAAACCAGTCACTAAATGTAGGAATTCCATGCACCAGAAAAAAAAAAGTTCCAACTAGGAACTAATGTACTCAGAGAGAACTTGGTGTGAAATTCTTGATGTCTTGATGCTAGTGGTATTCCTTTTGGATGGTGGCAAAGTCATCAAACAAATCAGTTATTTGCAGTTAAAATACAGGATAAAAGGAGAGAAGATAGATCATTTGAGGTTAGTTTGTAATCTGAAAGATGCTAAGCTAATTTCCCACTTCATGATGCCTACAGTATCCCTGATTCTTTAAAGCAGTTAGCTACAAGGCACCATTTCTTCCTAAATTGCATCTTAGTGTATCCTGGCAATAAACAATCATCACCAAAAGCAATGTGTGTGTCTCTTTTTTGAAACCTTATAGAGCCTTGCTATATATTTTGCATTTCCTACAGAGAATTATCCCCAAGCATCCATGTTATCTTGTACATGTCAGAAGTTTTCATTCTAACTACAAATGAGTTTGCATTGTTCAGGTTGTATAGCTAACTTATGGTTCCATGACTCTCGTTTGTGAGGGTATTTTTTGTTGTTGTTTAACTTAATAGAAAATCCAATTATTATGTAAATATAAACATAGTATAATTGCCACAAATAAGCATAACCATGAACTGGTGGAGTTTCTGGAGTTAGAGGAACCTACGATATGTGAGATTCTCTCAGGTGTGATTGATACAGACAATTCAGAGAAACACTTTTAACCATTTCCCCCCAACATAATGTTAATGTTTTTACTTTTAGATCACATAATTTATTCATGTCAGCAAAGAAAAATTGCTCTGGGAAGAAATATATAACAAATTCATTTTCCTCCCTTTTCAAACTTATTAAATACAAGTATCAACAAAAGCCATTATTTAAAATGCATCCCTTTAAAATGTTCCCAGCAGATGTTTATGGAGAGAAAATGCTGGATCTGTCTTGGCAAGACACTCAAGTGACATTTCTGGAGGGTTCTAGTTGAAAAATTTCTTTGGCATCATGTCTTTAAACATCTGTATAAACAAAATCATCTTTATTATAACTTGGAGAAAAGCAAAGTATACAGCCCCCAATCTTTCAAACATTCAGTGCAGTAATGAAGAAAAAAGGACTCACCATTATTTTCCCTTGGTAGAAATTCTGTGATCTTTGAAATCCAGAGTCACTATGCTGTGTTCTCTAAACATTAATAACATACTTGAGTCACAAGAAAGCAGCTAGAAAACAGAAACTGAAAATTCAGCTTTCTCTCTATACTACTGATTTAATATATTTCTTCCCTCTTTGTATGTTATCATTGTCAAAGTTCAACACCCACTGGGGAATTTAAGATGCAATTATGGAAAAATAATGGTAGTAGACCAGTTGAGAAAAATTTGCACCATATTTTCTAATCACCAAGATAGAATTTTCCTTTTAAAATTTGAATTGTTTTCTTTAGGTATTTTTAGTTTCGAAGACCTCAGTTCAGTTTGTTGGACACAATTTAAAAAGAATTGAGAACATGCTTAATGTTCAAAATGACCAGTTCTGTCTTACAAAGTAACCTTCTAAATAAAGAATTCCAGGTAAAGGAATGATTTTTCTTTGTTCATTAAGGTATTGAAACTCTTGAGTATTATGATGGTACCACTCTACTCTGTATACCCGTTTTCCTTTATTTTTACCTCCATGATTTTCTCTAAGACATGTTTTCTGGGCTGACATTCAACTAGTGGGATATTTCTTAGCTGTGCTATTTGCTCCTAAAAGTTTGAGCTGCTTTTTAGATATTGTCAAATGAGATCCAAGTTGTCCTTATTAACATAGTGCCCTCTTGTGCTTTTGGAATAAAGGCTGCAACAGTTCCTGGGTCCTGGAGGTGAGAGTGAAAAGTTTAATGGAATACACAAGAACTCACAAACTGATAATGAAGCTTCATTATGTGAATTCAATTACTAGCCTATTTAATTCTACTTTTGGCATTGGGAGAAAAAAGAGAAAAGTTGTATGCTTCATTTGTTTTATTGAAATATGTGCTGAAATGAAGTTTCTAAATTTTTGATTCATTATCTCAATGGGTAATATTAATGATAAAGCTTTCAGCACTTCCGTTAGGAAAATTTGTACGTGGGTTTTACTTATAAAGCTAATGGAAAAATGATGAATTAAATTTAAAAAGTAGAGAAAAGATAGAAAGAAAAATTCAGAGATAATTACTCTCAATCATTTAGCATACTTCCTTCTAGCTTTTGCATTGCACATATATAATACATGCAAATCTGAGATCATGCTGGTTTATTTAAAATTACATTAGGAAAATTTTCTATGTCAGAAAATGTTCCTCAAAAACATCCATTTGTTGCATCAAATCCATTATACATTTGTGGGTAAATTGCTAACAATTTTTGTTCTCATGAGGATGACACTATAATAAACATACTGGGTATAAAGTTAGTAGGCATGCTGCTTATCTCTGGAAGGCAAATTTATAAAAATAGAAAAAGCAAATCAAAACCCATGTATATTATTGGATTTTAACCCCTTGACAATAGTTTAAAAAACTATTTTGAAGTTATTTTTATAATATATATAAATATATAATATTTTATATATTATATATATATTTTATTTTACATATATATATATATATATATATATATATATATATATATATATATATATATGCTTATAAAGAATGACACAATTTATCACAACCAAATCTGGCCAAGTATTATTGAAACAATTTTGTGTATCATTGCCCAACTATGATGAAAAAAATGACACTGCTGTTTTCCCTTAGTTTCTCTTTAGTTAACTGTTAGGTTGGTAACAGTTATTCAACAATTGTTTATTGAATATTTATGACCCTCTAAGAGTTTTCTGTTAATGTCAGTTTATATTCAATTGGGATATCAAATATCATGTTCATCAGGTTTTTAATAACTGTTGAAGTACAAATGCTATTAATTCTATCATTTTATTTGTCATAAATACATTTTCCATTTTGTCACTGGCATCATCTTTTTCTTGGGATTATATAAAATATAAAATTTTAAATGTTAATATCTATTCATGTTTTTCTATTAGTTTTTTATGTTAGCAATTCTTTCTTTCTCCTGAGATTAAATAACATAATTGTTCATAAGGTAGTGAAAAAATTATTTGGGGTGTAACTATAATACAAGTATTTAACTTGCTCTTCAAAAAATGCTAAGGTGGTTTATTGAATATTTCTTCACTTTTCCATGGATTTGAAATGCTTCAACTCTCATGTTGTAGATTATTGGGGATGTAAATCAAGTCAAGATGGCGCCTGGCACTTTGCCAGAAGGAGTGGTTTGTGAAGCAACGCCAGCGAGCCATTAAGATGATGAGGATTCCTTGTTGGCTGACTGCTGTATCTAGATGATGTTAATTGAGTCAAGCTGTGTGTAATTAGTTAGGTATATATACCTCTGCTGTCCCGAAGAGAAGCAGCTCCTGCTACCTTGGGTGCCCGCTACTTTGAATTCTCACTCAGTTCCCGCTGAGTTCACTTGCAATAAAGTAGTTCCCACTTCAACCTTCAAGTTGCTTGTCACCTCTCAGTTATTTTGCCCAGCAGTAGGTTGGAACACACACACACACACACACAGGACATGCACATGAAGACGTCTACATTAGGATTATCAATGTTTTTCTTTTAACATCCAAAATTATATTCCCTGGTACTTTTCTGACCAATTATTTTCATTTTATGTTTTAAAATATTGTAACATATATAGCCTCAATTACAGTACAGTTCCAAATATTTCTCTAAATCAACTTTGGAATGATTTAAAAAGTTTTAGAAAAAATTATTAAAAATTTCACCATATAGACACACACTAACTAAAAGGGTTGCTATATTTTCCAATTATTATTTCCTATTCCCCTTTTACAAACAAATGTGGAATATGAGTCTACACATTTAAGCATATAGAGAGTGCATATATGCACTCATATATATGTATATATATATATATATATGTATATTTATATTTATCAAGATTTCTATTATCTTTATCTGAAAACTTACATTAATCAAAATTTCTGTTATCTTTATCTGAAAAGTTTATTAAATTTATCAAAATTTATCAAAATTTCTATTATCTTTATCTGAAAAGTTTGGTGGTTTAATTGTGTTTACTTTTATTTCTACTTAGTTTAATGGGCCAGTAGTTCTTGGTGCTTCAGTGGATATCCATAGGATTACTAAGTATATAACCAAATTATTTTCACAGAGCAAGGTTCTTTTTATTTAGAGGATGGGGAATCTCTTTCTACCCTACAAATATTTTGTTTTAATATATTTAGACATTGATTTGAATTTTAAAAATCTTATACAATTACCAAACAATAGAAATCATAGTCATGTTTCTGACTCTAATAGGAATTTTTCAAAATTTTCCCCATTTAAGTAAGTAGCATTGCCTGACATTTTTATGCTTTTGTGTTAAAAAAGCCATTTTTGTGGGCTGGGGATGTGACTCAAGCGGTAGCGCACTCGCCTGGCATGTGTGGGGCGCTGGGTTGGATCCTCAGCACCACATAAAAATAAAATAAAGATGCTGTGTCCATCAAAAACTAAAAAATAAATGTTAAAAAAATTCTCTCTCTCTCTCTCTCTCTCTCTCTCTCTCTCTCTCTCTCTCTTTAAAAAGAAAAGCCATTTTTGTTGCTTATGTTTTCTTTCCTTTTTTGGCAGTGCTGGGGACCAAACCCAAGCCTTCACTTAGGCTAAGCATGCCCTCTACAACTGAGCTACTTCTGTAGCCTGTCAATGTTTAGTTTTTAGTTGTATTTAAACAAAAGTGCTACTTTTTTATTATTTCATTTGGTTTTCTGGATTTTTATTAATTTTTATTATAAATTGGTAATAAACTCTATGGGATTTTGGCCTCTGTTGAGGTTCTCATTGCTTTTGTTTGTTCTTTAGGTATGTATGAGTGGTAATATGAAGCCTTTTACCTATTCACCACACTGTTTGAGAGTGGAGAATGACCAACCACTTGAAGATATTATTACTTAATGGCTTTGGTGTTAAGAATCAGTGTGAATAGCCTAGCTCTGCCTCTTGTTAGTTTTTAGGCCAGTATCACTGATTGCCTTTTGCTGAGAACACTAATGGATCTGACTATCAATGTCTGCAAGGATAATGTGAGGCAAGGCATCCCAGCCCAATTCCTGTTACATAACAAGAGCCCATAAATAATGTAACAATCATACTTATTAGTAATAGTAGTAGAATTAGCTTTTTTTTAGAATTTTTATACTTTATTCCTATCAGATGCGAAGATCCATAGTTTTATTTCTTTGTGTCATTTCCCTCAGGTTTTGACAGCAGAATTGTGCTAGCTTCAGAAATAGGATTTGTGGCACTTTAATTTTTCCATGTATAGTAAATATAATTCATATAATGTGGAAATTTTATATTCTTCCAATAAGTTGAAATAAGTCACTGAAGAATTATATAATCTAGAACTTATTTTCAGATAAAAATTTTAAGGTGTTTCTTTTAAAGTTTATATGCTTCTTGATCTTTTTGAGTTAGTCCACATTTTTTAAATCCCTGATTAACTTTTTAGTTCCCAGAATATTCTGCTTACAGACTTTTTCAATTAGTCTTGCTTATCTGTGTTTTAGGTCTGTCCCATCATTAGCTTTATATTTTGAAAACCAAATTGATGTATTCATCAACGGCTTGTATTTCTATACTTGTTTTGATTATATGTGCTTTTCTTTTTATTTTCCTCCTTATCCTCAGACTATTTTCTTTAAAACTTTTGTATTTCTGATATTCTTTTAATTGAAAAATTGAAACATTTGCTGCTATGCTTTACCCATGAGTGTGGCTTTGGTAATATCCCATAATTGTATTTTTCTAAATACTTCTGACTATGCAGCTGGTTTAAGACAACTTCTTGATGACAATTTTGAAGACAAATCATATAGGACATGGCAACACAGCTACCACTGAAAACATTGTTGTTTGTCCTGGCAATACCCAGAAGAGCCATAGATCATCAACAGTTTACTCTATAAGGAGAACATTTATGGATTTGAAAATTTAAATTCATCATTAGAATTTTTGTTTCCCTCTTTTCTTTCTATGTCTCTTCTTATTCAAGACTTATTACATGCTGTGACAGGTATCAGGGCTACAGAACTGAAAGACACTGTGCCTTTGACCTTAAGCAGCTCACAATCTAACAAAAGAAATATATAAGGAAAGACTTTGTGATGGTGTGTATACTCACTGAGTGTGTTAGTTTCCTGTTGCTGCTATAACAAACGACCACAGTTTCACTGGCTTAAAACACAAATTTATAATTTTAGAGATTTGAAGGTCAGAACTCTAGAATGGGTCTCACCAGCTAAAATTAAGATGTCAGGGCTGCATTTCTTTCTCAAAGCTCTAGGAGACAATTTTTTTCCAGTTTTCAGAAGTTGTTATTGTTACTTGATACGGCCTCCATTCAACTACAAATGCACATGGTGTGTCAAACCATTATGATGATATCATTCAGAGGTCTGACTTTACCTCCAACCTTTCCTTATTGAAAAGACTGTGATTACCTTGTGCCCACCCATTTCCAGGAGATTCGTCTTAAAAAAATGTGTTGATTAGCACCTTTAATTTCATCTCTCACATTAATTTATATGGTCCAATAACAACCTATTCACAGGTCACAGATATTGGAAGTGGGACTAATTTGGAGCAGGTAGGAAAGGGGCATTATTCTACCAGCAGGTAAAGTCAAGCCTTCAGTAAAAGGATGTTGAACATAAGAAAGAATACACACAAAGATTTTGTGTGAATTAAGTCTACAAATAAGCAGGAGGTTATGAGGTTAATAAGGCACAAAAGAGTATTTCAAAGAGAGAGAACAGTATGCACAAAGAAGTGAAGTGGGAATGTCAAGTCTGGGCTACTTGACATACTGCTAAATGATTTTACAGCTCTGAAATGACACTTTTCTTGTAGCAAGTTTCTCCCGAAGTCTGGTTGTGAACACATAGATTTATCCTTGGTACTGCTTTGGGTCTTCTGTTTCATTCCATTCCCCTGATTTCCTCCAGATGGGAAGTTCTCAATTAGTGTTACAGGAGGACAGGCCCTGGGATCTCACATAATGGGAAAAAGGCCATATAAGAAAAGGCTGATGATTGCATTTACGTGCAGACCTTCGGGAGTTTCTGTCAATTCAATGGTGGCTAGAGTGTGTATATTCTTGTCATAGGCACACACTTTGCAAAGGCAGTGATGACAGAAAATAACAAGTACAGAAGGAAGCCACAGAGGTGGCAAGAAGGCACAATCATATACACACGTAGGAGTCCATACAGACACTTAGGAGGAGCTATGACAAAGCAATACATAATCCACAGAAAGATTCTCAAATCTAGGCAACACCCTAGGTTTCATTTACCAGGGTTCAGAAACTCGCATTTATATGTGAATTCCACTGTGCACGTAATCTTAAACTTCAACCATGACCTTATGGTTCTCATCAGCACCCATTCTCTAAGAAATTCTGCAAACGAAGTGTAAAGAATAAATGTAGTAACTATCTGAAAATTTGGTGAAACAAGAAGTTTTTATTATTTCTTGCATTAGGAATTATAGGGTGAAAAGCAAAATTTCTGGGTCACACTTTCACACCCAAAAAAGTCAGCAAAATGGTATAGGGAACATGAAGACTGGTCCCTGGGCAGTGAGCCTTCTGGTTATCTCAGACTAGTCCTGAGGAATTGCTTCTTATTTTCCTCTGGTCATGAATTTTCTTAATAAGTTGAGACTTAACTTATCTTGTACTTGAATTTTAATGACTACTTATCACCTCCCTTCAGCCTTTGGAACTATTCTCCCTTTTTAACAGTGACCAAATCCAAAGTATCTGTCGTGTGGTGACTTCATTTATTCTCCATCATTATTCCAGCCCCTCTAATGGAGCCAGCAATAACCCCTCCTTAGTTTTACTCTGAAGCCCTCTTTCTGGCTCAACTCAGAACCAAAGATCCCAAATAGAATGAAAATTCCTGTCATTTATCTGATATCCTACTATATCCCCCTGTGTTTTGTAATAAGTCCCAACAATGAGTTTTATCAACATTGTGTTTTTTAATGATAAAAACACTTTTGCCCATGCTAATGTTATATCACTGCATAAAATAATCCAAAAGACAGAAATTTAACAAGTGTCAATTTATTTTGCAAAACATCCATACAAGATACTTAGGGGGAAAAACTCATATAACTAACTTATTTCTCCTTTCACTCTCTCTAGTCTTCCTTTCCTTCTTTCTTTTTCTCATCTCCATTGTGAAGAGGCTCTTTTGCTAAAGATGATATAGTAAGACTGAGGATCTACACAGGTTGACAGGACACAGAACATTACAGTCAGGGTTCTGTTCTCTGAATTTTTTATGATGCAGAATGTAGATATTGAGAAAAGCAAAAAAATAAAGAGATGAGGGAAGTCAAGGGAATTACATAGCACTGTAGCCATAATGTTGATTTTATTTGGGTGAAGGCACGGAGAAAAAGAAATCATAAAGGAAGGTGAAGGGTCAAGGAAAAGAATTTTGTGATAACTGGAAAAAGTAGTGCTAGAGTGACTCTGGGGTCTGAGAGCATGAATAAATGAGGAGAGGGGAGTTTTTATAAGTATTTTCAAATACACTGTATTTTCCTGTGAGTAAAATGAACAGGCTGTCCTGGTATACTTTGCATTTAGCACATAACACAGCACTGACACTATTAGATCTATGAATGTTTTGAAATTATAACTAATATAGAAGTAAATGGTCATTCTGCAATGTACTGGTTTTGTTTTATAAATTCTTTCTGAACAAATAATCATTGTATTACCATTAATTTCTTGAAATATTTTTAGGAGCTAACTTCATTTATTTTAACATAATACTTATAATACTTCTATATAATACACAAGACTTATTAACTTATAATACTTATGATCCTTATCTCATGTACATAATATGTACAACATATTTACTGAGTTTCATCCTCCCACAACCTTGAACCTTTGGAGTTGTGTGAGACATTGTGGTCTCAGGATCAAGAAATAGGAAAATTTAACCAACTCAATTTGTAAGATGATATAGTCTCAATTTTACTTAAGATAACTTTTGGAAAAAAAGTACTTTGTTTTGGCCCATCGTGGATAATGTATGTCTCAGCGCACTTCTTAAGAGACTACAGTATTAAAATCCAAATTCCTCAGTTTTATTTTTTCTACTGTTTCTTTGAAAAAATTGAACAAAAACCCTGGCTTCAATCAACTCCACCATTCACTGTGTTTCTCCTCCATTTTTTTTTTGTCCTAAATTCTCAGTTTCCTTTTTTTATTAGAGCCAATAAGGAGGGATACAGGATTGGAGTTCTACCTGGTAAAGTCAATTTGTACAAATGCAAACCCCCACACACTGGATTAATAGTGCCTTGTATTTCTCTAACTCAGGTGATAGAGATTTCTCTCACTATGCTACTTCTGCCTCCTCTGGGTGATAAGAACCCACTCTTCATCTCAGAAAATCTATTTCTTCTCTGCTTGAGGATCTTCTCAACCTAGAGGGGACTTACAACAATCTCAGAGAGTAGGCAAACTTGCCTTCACAGGACAGCTTTACACAGAAAAGTGACACACCGCCCCCTTCCTGGGAAGGGGGTAGAGAGCACATCCATGGGAACAAATGTTCCTTTCAAAGGTGAAAAGGTCTGGCAGAAAGAGAAAGTGGGGGATATTGAAAATAATGTATTTTTCCTTCCCTGCCAATCATGTAGCCCTGACATTTCTTGCCCATTGCATCAATGGCATTAATTGTTTCCCTGAAACAATTAATGTGGCAGGGCAAATGCCACATAGTACAAAGAAGTCATTGCTCAGCTTGAATTTCAAACTAACTTTTTTTTTTTCAGGCCAATGGTCTTAAAGGCCTAGCTTTGTTGAACTAATCAAAGATTTCTAAATTCCAAAAATGTCCTTCTATATACCCCTAGCAAAGCTTGGGAGTCTGATCACAGAGATTTACTGTAAATCATTGAACTCTAAGAAAAGTCCTAATAAACAAGACAGGAAAGTTCGCTGGGATTGGGAGAATCTTGGAGTATTGTAGAGGCACAAGTCTATAGCTTGTGTTCTTTCAGGGAACAGGAATCTCATGTCTACCATGGTAGATCCAGAGTTTGAGGAAGCAAATAAATAGAAAGCCCAGTTATAACAGTGAGTCGTTTGAAACTGAAATGGCAGGAAATCCATCTTCAATTTGGAGCTTAGAACTCTTTACAAAAGAATAGAAAATGCAATGGGGGAGTTTAGGAAGAAAGAGCCTGGTGGAGAATTACTAGCTCCCCACCGCCTGTTCTTCTCTAGGAAATAGTGTGATGTGGCTGGAGCATGGGTGATATGTAAGGTTAGGCAAAATGAGTTTAGGAAAGTAATTATCAATCCCCAAAGTTTTATCAGTCTATTCTCTCTTTCTGGATGGTCTTTTTCAATCTCACTGCTTTAAGTATCATCTATTTATTTACAGAGTACAACCAACTTCATAAATCCAAGTCAGTACCTCCCTTAAGATTCAAAGTCATGTATATAAAATTTCCTACTTGACATCTCAACCAGGATATGTCATTAGCATCTCTTAGTTAATATGTCTTAAGATTAAATTTTTTATTTCTCTGTAAAATAATTTTCTATCACAGGCTCAGTCATATCCAAAAAGGACACTAATAACCCCAGGTCCTTCTGCCAAAATCCTTAGAGCCTTTCTTGGCTCCTCCTCTGCATTGTTTCCTCACATCCTATCCATCAGCAATCCCTGACTTACTCATTGCAAGCCAAGCCAACCTTGGGGAGATCCTAAACTAGAAGATGAAGAACAAAATAACGCAGTGAAAGCGTGTGTCTTAAGACTTGGTGAGGATGGTAGAGGGTGGGGGACAGAAAGGAGCCTAAGGTATTAGAGGCCAGAGTGGATACAAGAATCACAGGTAAATGCAAGAGGAGAAACTGCCTTCAGGCATGTTGCATGTGAAGAATTTGAATGACACCCAGACATAGATATTTGTCAGGCAGTCAGACAGCCATGCCTGAGGCTAAGAGGGAAGTTAGGTCTAAAAATGCAGATCTTTACAACTCTTGCAGCTTAAGTGATGTAAATAGATTTTACCTGAGTTCCCTGTAATAGAACCTGGGAAATAAATTTCTGGCCCCAACCCCTAGTGATTTTTATTCAGCAGGTAAGAGAGGTGGCCAGAAATGATCATACTATTAGTCCCCTGAGGAACTTCAATGTGCACACAGTTTTAGAAAACAATGGATTGGACCACTTTTGGGACAGTGTGTAGGAAAGGGCAAACGGCAAAAACTGATCTTCTAGGACCCAGCATTAAGAGCAAATCTGGATGAACAAGCTCAGGAAGAAGATTCTAAAGGAATGATGGGGCAGATTGACAGGGGAGTCACAGAGGAAGTGTCAGAGAATGGGCCTCCTCATCCCCTTTTGTACGATGATTCATTGATATATTATCATTTTTCCCAGTACTATTTTCTCAAAGCCAAGAATGTTCCTTTTCTATAGACTACTTCTCTATACACTACTGTTTTTTTTATGGTATTCTATTGAGTGAGAAAAAAATCATTTTATTAAAAGTAGCAATTTGTTACTGCTCTAAATGATCTTTTATAAATTCTAAAACAAAGTGTCTTCTTGATAAAGCAGGTCTGAGAGTGAGTTATTAGGCTACTGTAAGTCCTTGCCAGTGAACAAAGACATAAAGCATAATGTGCCTAAGTCTCCTAATGCCAAGGAGCCAGGGACTGTTTGCTGATTAGTATACTACTGTTAGCACTTTTCACCTTTTTTTTTCCCCCTTTGAAAGATTTCTTCTTGGAAAAAAAATAAATTACGTGTTAAAAAAAAAAAAAGAAAGAAAGAAAAACTTGTTGAGACTCAAAAATGAAGTAGATACCTTTGTGCAGGCAGAGTTTACACAGTGGCATGCTGAGATTGATATCTTCCCCTGGACCTTTGTCTCCTGCAAGGTGATGTTCACTGAAAGAATGCTAGGCCAACACCTGTGGTAGAAGTGGAACGATGAGGCACTTTTACTCTTACTCTTTCCCACTTTCTCTGGCCATGCCTGGACCCTTGTCCCTAATGTCTTCCAAAAGAGGAAGGTGTTGGACTTAAACTCTCAGCCGCCTTTGCACCTGGTTCGCACACAACGAGGAAGGACACATTCGACATACCTCTGTCCTTCCTGTTAAAGACAACTGAGAGACACCTTGGAGAACCAAAATAGCCTCCAATCTGTTGTCATTGAAAAAACTGTTAGGAATTTCACAGTTGACAGCAGTGCATCTAATTACTGAATTATTAAACGCAAGTCCCCTGCCTAAAAAGCAACATCCTGTCACTCAAAAACATAAATTGAAGTGAAATGCAGAGGTGCAATTAGGTCATCTTGCTCACTTCTGCAGGTAAATTTTAAAAATTCAAACTCAGTGGGCAAGGAAGCTGCATTGTCTCTGGTACCTGCGTTAAGCTTAATTTGAAATATGAAGTCAAATGTGTATTCAGTTCCTGCACTACTTGCTGGGAACAACAGTATCCGTCTTCTGTTATTTTGCACTTTTGTTTTAGGGCCAAAACTTCTTTGTTGAACTCAGACTCATTCTCTTTCCAGTTGCCCATACAAAATTTATATCTGAGGCTGGGTTGTAGCTCAGTTTTAGAGTGCTTACCTAGCACGTGTGAGGCACTGGGTTCGATCCTCAGCACCACAAAAAATAATAATAAATAAATAAAATCAAGGTATTGTGTCCACCTACTTAAATTTTTTTTTTTTTAAATTATATCTGAAAGATTTCAGTAGGGAAAATACAGGTGACAGGGCTCAGGATAGAGATCAATAATGACTAGAACTACTACCTTACGAGGCAGGAAGTTTTGTGCTAGAGGCCACCCTTTGTTTTCCCCTTGTAGCTTTGGAACCAGATTGCAGAAATCTCTCTCTTTCCCCCTACACAGAAAGAAAGCTAATGGCTAGCAATTTTCTAGTTTTTTTTTTTTTTTTGTGCCCTCGAGAGACATTTCCATTTGATCACAATAATAATAAAGCAGTAAATCAAAATGATAGAGCTTTTTTGGAAGAGGGGGGCAGGTACCAGGATTGAACTCAGCTCTACTCAACCACTGAGCAACATCCCCAGCCCTATTTTGCATTTTATTTAGAGACAGGGTATCACTGAATAGCTTAGAGCCTCTATTTTGCTGTGGCTGATTTTGAACTTGTCATCCTCCTGCCTCAGCCTCCTGAGCTGCTGGGATTACAGGTGAGTGGCAGCCTCAAAATGATAGAGCTTTTAATGTTTGTCTAGCACTATATTTAAAAGCTTTACTTTTTTTTCTATTTATCCCATATGAGTTAGATAATAATGAGTTAGATATTTAATTTTAGAGATGGAAACATTGATTTTCAGATACGTTATGTGACATTAATGTTCAAAATACCATGATTGGAAAATGGATGAACCAGGACTTAATAAGAAAAGCACTCATCCTTCAAGTATATAGAGATGGTCCTTGCTTTATGATGTTTCAAATTATGAATTTTCAACTTCAAAGTGGTGTGAAGGCAATATACATTCAGTAGAAACTATGCTTCGAATTTTCAATGTGTTTTTTGCTGCACAATCTCCTGGAAAACTGTGGGTACTCTACAGTGAGCTGCATTGCTAAGTAGGGATGTTTCATAGATTAGGTGTAGTAAATGAATTTTCTGCCCAATATTTTCAACTTACTATGAGTTTACCAGGATGTAACCCCATTGTAAGTCAAGAAGCGTCTATACATAGACATCCCTTAATTGATCATTTTGCTTTTTAAAGGATTTTACAAATGGTGACAAAGAGGGTGGTAACTTTGCCAGCATTTTCCTACTTTTTATAGCAATGGTATGTGCATATTTTGGTAACTGGAGAGAGTGAGAACATCAACTTTTGGCATTATCTCTCTGCCAGAATCTTCCTCAAGCCCTAAACTGCCATCCCAGAACACATCCCACCTACTTGGAACACATTCCCTCATGTTCCGCTGCTACTAAAGGAGACAGACAAGCAGGAGTCATTTTTGCCTTTACACACCCAGAATGACATTTTTTGTTTTTTTGTTTTGTTTTGTTTTGTTTTTCAGTAAATGTTTTGAGAGCAAACTGAATCCATCTCCTTCAACTGCAAAGAATGGATTCTCTTAATGATTGTTTTTGCTTTTTTCTGATGATTGTAGGATAGAGGTATTTACCCATGTGATGACTAGGATACCCATGCCTCCAGGTCCAGCAGAAAGAGTCATGAAGTATGTTTACGCTGGGGACCCATATCTACAGAATCTATTCATCCTGGGAGTGATGATCCATGCCTGTAATCCCAAATGACTCAGGAGCTTGAGGCAAGAAGATTTGGAAGCACCAGGTTATTTCATTATCTTGGATATTTAGTATATGAAAATTGATTTCTTCAAAATATCATTTGGCATTCTTCCCTATTGAATCAAATTCAGTCAGAGCTCAGAACCAGAATGGCACAGTGCTTGGGAATGAATAGTCTCTGGAATCCAACTTCTTAGGTTTAGTTCTCAATTTTGCTGTCATACTAGCTCTGTGATTTTTCCTGCTCTTTATAAGAATATTATACCCCCAAATCAGACGTTCATAATCCATAGTCTTGGGGTTTATACCATGGGTCTCTACCAATCAGTTAAATGGTGATTCATTTTTTAATGAGTTCATCTACTTGAGAAACTGGATTTGCTTTCTTTTTTTTGTTTTGTTTTTTGTGGGGTTTTTTTGGTACTTAGGATTGATCCCAGGGACACTTTATCACTGAGCTACATCACCAGCTGTTTTTTTTTTTTTTTTTTTGAGAGAAGAGAGATAGAGATATAGATAGAAAGAGAGAGAGAGAGAAAGAGAGAGAGAGAGAGACAGAGACAGAGAGAGAGAGAGAGAGAGAGAGAGAGAGAGAGAGAATTTTAATATTCATTTTTTAGTTTTCAGCGGACACAACATCTTTGTTTGTATGTGTGCTGAGGATCCAACCCAGGCCGCACGCATGCCAAGCGCGCTACCACTTGACCACATCCCCAGCCCATCCCCAGCTGTTTTTATTTTTTTTTTATTTTGGAAGAGGGTCTTGCTAAGTTGTTGAGGACCTTGCTAGATTGCTGAGACTGGCTTTGAACTGGCGATTCTCCTGCCTCAGCCTCCTGAGCCACTGGGATTACAGGAATGCGCTACCACGCCTGGCAACTTGCTCTTATTTTGATTTTAATTTTCAGTACTTAATACTGAGTCTGCCACATAATAGATGCTCAGCAAATATATGTTCAATAAATTTTGATTTTGTCAAACATTTGGCCTACCATGAAGAAAATATCAAAATTCTAAAATTATAGCATATTATGGTCCTGTAGGCAAGATATCTTTAAGTGGAAAGCAATGGTTGAAATTCAGCTATTAAAAATTATATTTTCTTCTAATATTACTAAACAAAAGGATAGAATTGCATGCTGAGGATAACTTGAAAGTCAGAAGCCTGCAAACATGTGAAAAATGTTAACATTACATTTTTAGGCTTATTAGAAACAGCCTAAATAATTACATCAGTGAAATTACTGGTGGCTTTTGGCTCTTGTTCAGAATGAAAGGTCATGACCCAACATACCAGGCCCCTAAAATGGCATGGATGATTGACAGGAAATGGAAATAGATTGATACCTTTCACATGGGAATCACAGCTTGCTGCAAGTATAAGCAAAACACATATCTGGATTTGTGGAGAAAGTTAACTGTGATGATTCAAGTTCTTTGTTTCCAAAATTACTTAATTATGATTTATTTATATGTGTTTGTGTGTGTGTGTGTGTGTGTGTGTGTGTGTGTGTGTGAGAGAGAGAGAGAGAGAGAGAGAGAGAGAGAGAGGGAGGGAGGGAGGGAGAAGAGAGAAAGAGGATAGATACCATAATAAAATAACAGGTCCCTCACTCACTGCTGGTTAAAATTGTCACTGGAAATGTCTTTGCTTTCTCTTCTTGGCAGTATCTGTTGAATATTTTAGCTTCAGGGAAAAAGTAAGTTGTTTCTCAAACGGATTTTGTTTTTCAATCCCTACATGGGGAATTAATAAATTTTAGTTTCTAGATTATTATCTACAGTCTGCCCAAGACATACACAGAAGATACGGCTTTAGTGGACATGGTTTAAAGGGGTAACTTACCTTGGCCTCTCCTAAGTCTATAGCAGTGAGCATAAGGGGTCACACTGGATCTCCTACTCTGTGCTCTGGGTCTGTTAGCATTCTGGTTATTCAACATGCAGGGCGTAAGGAGATCATCTATCTTATGTACTGGCCAATAATAAAATTCTCAATTCCATGATGCTTGAAAAGATTAAAGGATTCACAAAAAACGAAGAACCCATTTATCAACAGGGTTCATTTCCAGGTGTGGTATGTACACATTTGGAAGCTATTTTGTTGTAAGGCAGAAGTTATCAACCTCCACTACATGTTAGACTCACCTGGAGAAATTTAAATTCCCCACCACACCACTGATCACTTGGGTGGGACCTAGGTATCAGTATTTTATACAGCTCCCAGGTGATTTCAATCTGTAATCAAGAATAATATTTTTCATAATCCTTCATATATGCAGACTAACATTCTCTGTGTGGTATTAACTATTGATGTTCTCTATTGTGGCTTTTAACTTTTTTTGAAAAATAAAAATCATATTGTTGCACTTGTTGATGTTAAATCTAACTCAGTTTGAATCCATTTCCTTTTTCAGTCTCCTTTCGATACAGAAAAATTTTGATCATATTCCTACCCATATTTTGAATTAAAAAAAATATGTTCCCATTTCATATGAGGGAAAACTCTTTGATGAAACCAGCAGATGATGAGATATTAGGTCTGTGAATTCACTTTCTTCAATAAACATTTTTAAGAATTTTTTTTCTGAGTAATAAGAACACACAATTAGAGACCATATCATCAAAGAATTTGTGATCAGTGGGAAAATCATTTGTGTGAACAACTATAATAGTATGAGATCATTGTACTACAAGATATTTACTAAGTGCTATGAGGTTTGATCATGGGGCAATCAGTTAAGTTTCCAGAACAGAATCAACCAATGTGTGCATGTATGGTGGGTACTTAGGAGGGTCCCACGTGGGCAAAAGGAAGATGGGCATTCTCAAAAAAGAGCAATAACAAGTTCTAAAAAAAATAAAATTTATACTTGCCTTGAGCTTGGGAAGTTGGCTGAAAGGGCTGGATCAATGAGAGATTTTCCCTGAGCTCTAATATGAAACACAGACTTACCTCCTCAGTGGCTTGAGAAAAGTACAGATGACACAGTCTTCATTTATTAAATTTTTTTTATATTTAAGTGAGAATCAACCAAATTCAGAATGGCTGCTGGTTATAAATGCTTATCTTATTCCTTTGTCTTATAAAATACAGCAAAAGCTTTTTCCAAACATAATTCTTCAGAGCATGTTTCTATAATTTTCTGGCCATATGTATAATAATACTTGTTGTAGTTATGTTTTTTTGAATTAATATATTGCTCAGGGCTAGCAGTTCCAGCAGACCTGTGCTAATACAGTAGTCATTAGTCCATAAAGACCAAGTGCAAACAATCGCTTTTATAACTTTATGTTTAATCACATGCACAGATGTTTTGTTTCAAAGAGGAAACTTTTGGTAAAATGAATGATTAATTCTCATGCCATCCCAGAATGCCAGATGAAGAGATTTTGCCCAATTTTAGAGAGAACAGAGCACACAGATGTTCAGGTCATGGTGCCAAATTGCCCAAGTGTTCCTGACCTGCACCAGTTTTGTTTTTTTTTCTCCAAATTGCCAAAATGTATTGTCAATGGATTCCAGGATGGGCCAACCCAGAATGTCCCTCTGCATTTATTTGCAGACTGAGGCCTAGAGATGAGATTCATATTTTCTGCACTATTTTGTCTCAGAAAACTCTATCTCTCTAGGTTATATTACTGGAAAAATGTATGAAATCATTAGAGTGTTTACTTGGAGTCCAGAAGTGGTCTCAAACCCCCTAAACTCAAATAATCTACAGTAAGATTTCCAAACAATGAATTATGCACTTCATATAAAAGAAACGAACATCTTGATGAGAAGAATGAACAATGAACTAGAAACAAGATGAAAGTTTTGAGGTGCTATCACTTAAGCGCTATGTGATATTGGGGAAGTTGCTCGACATGATTGACACCATTGAACCTCACATTTATTAACTGAACATAGAGAAAATAATGCTTGCTTTTTCACTCACAGCATTAGGAGGGAGAATGGAAGGATTTTATAGCATATAATGGTTCAAAACAGAGAACCATAGACATGGTGTTGTTATGGTTATTGTTGGATTATACAGTTTGTCAAAGCAATTTCTTCTCAAGGAAGAAATATTGGAAACAGCAGATAAACACAGATGAGCAAATAAAAATACCTGGAGAAAACCAAGTAAACTTTGGGGCTAAGACTCTGCATTATCCTTTACATAATTACATTGTCTTTTATATATAATTTATCTCTGGATTTTTTTCAATTAGTGGTTATCAAAAGAAACTGTCTTTATTTTTTTTTCTGTAAGTATAATTATGAAAAAAGTAATACATTACATATTATTTCAAATAAAGATGTCTTGGTTATAATTTCTATTTTTTTTATTGGTTGTTCAAAATGTTACAAAGCTCTTGACATCTCATATTACATATATTAGATTCAAGTGGATAATGAACTCCCATTTTTACCCCCAATACAGATTGCAGAATCACATCGGTTACACATCCACATTTTTACATAATGCCCTATTAGTAACTAAAACTCTCTAGATTTCAAAGTCTCTAATCACAAATTCCCAGTAAAGGCATTATTGGTTTAAACATGTAAGTACCATCAGGCTTTTGATTCATAATTCTAAGCTGATGTAAGATAAATGTTTTAAGACTTTTAAGATAAAAGTCTCACTAAATTATAGCTACATCATCAATTTATGAGTCTGTTTTAGCAAACCTTGGTTGGTATTGAATAGTCCAATGTTTAAAATTTTTATTTTTAAACATTGGACTATTCAATTTGAAATTTGTGAAGCTGCACTTTAGTCACTTATATTCTTCTTTTTGACTAGTTTATTTCCATTTATTTCTTTCCCATTTATTTCTTCCTACTTTTCCTTATAGATTTATATGACTTATTAAAATGTTGAGATCATTAGCTTTTAAATATTTAGGCAAACTATTTATCCTAATTCTCAACAAATCTTTTAATTTGCTTTATATTATTTTTCACTGTAGAAAAATGTTCATCAAAATGGTAGCATCTTTCCCTGTGATCTCTTTCATTTGAAAATGAGGTTATTGCTATTGCTGTTATTTGGAGCTAACACAAAACCTAAAACTATTCACATGTACAGTTCCTCCCAAACTCCAAAAGGTCAACAGAAACTCATTGAAAGACCTGTGTATGCCAGGCATACAAATTAGATCTTTGTTAACCCAAACACAAATAATGTATTTCTTATTTTCCTGGAAGAATTTAAATACAAATGCTACTTTCTCATTGAAAAGGGAGGTAGGCTGAAGGCTAGAACTGGACTTTTTCATTTATAAAATCCTTATTTCAAGCACTCTTCAAGCAAACAAAGTTTTTTTTCCATTTACTCTAAAATAAGTATTATGATTTTATGAAGTTAAGGAACTTACAGCCACACTGATGCATACAAATGAGTTTTATGAATAGACTTATATTTTACGACTTCTGAAGTATGTAGTAGAAACAATAATCATAAAAATAAAGCCATTTGGATTTTGTAAATCTAGGGTTTTAAGAATCTAGATAAAATGTGTCCATGATGGCAAACACTGTGTTTGCCCAAAACCCACACAGCAATCATTTTCTTAGAACTCCTCCATGATGTACTTTGGGTCTCCATTCAAGCGGTCCCATGTTCCTTCTGAACCATAGTCAGGTGATGCTCATTTTTCAGTTTCTGTTAAAGCAATGAATGTTTACGTCACTGTTTCTGGCCAGTGAAGTCTGAGAGGAGGTTTCTGGGAAGGAGAGTTCTCTGTGTTCAACTCTTTCCCTTCCAACATTGGAAACTGTGGGACAAATGGGAAGAATAAATCAGGGCTTCCTGACCGAAGGCTAAGAGAATTCCAAAAGAACCTGCACAAGTTCCTGAATCAATGGAGACTGAACCATTGGTGAGGCTGCCTGCCACCCAGGGTGTGGGCAATTCTTTTCAGTTTTGACATACTTGTGCTAAGAGTTGATTCATAACATCAATAAAGAATATATGAACAAGATTATAAAATTAGGTCATAGTAATTTAGGTAGAAAAATGTGCTTATAATATTCAAATTTGAAAAACAATTGGCAGCCAGAGGAAACACAAAACTATGGGCCAACAGTTGAAGATAGCATACCACATGCTTTAGAGATAAGGTAAGTTTCCCCCAGAAAAGGGAATTTCTGTAGGCCAGGAAATATGTAAAGACTATCATAGGAACTGAACACAGAATCAATGTATACCAAATATCTGAGAGCAATCATTTACATGAAATACAAAGAACAAGCAGAAAAAAATAAAAAGGAAAACGCATTCTGAGGACAATAAAACAATAAGACAAATACACCAAAAGAAAAACCTTAAAATATGGAGATGTAAATGGTGGGAAGACTATCATTTAAAAAGAAAGTATGAGCAAAACAAATATAGGTAATACCCCAAAAAATAAAAATAAATTGTTTAGAATGAAAAATTCTTTAATAGCTATTTCACTTGCATAAATAAACATAGTACATGTCCTGAATAATAAATCAGATGTGTTGAAGGCAAATTAAAGAGTTGGAAGGTCAAACTGAGAAAGATTTAGAACTAAGTAATAAAGAGAAAGAAAAGTGTAAAAAGCAAAACAGTCACAATGGAATACTATTCACCCATATAAAGTATGAGTCCCTTTCATTCACAACAACATTGATGGAACTAGAGGACATCATATTCAATAAAATAAGCCAAACACAGAAAGACAAGTACCACCTGATCTCACTTTTCTATGGGAGATTAAAAAAAAAAAGTTTATCGCAGTTGCACAATTGCATATGCCTGTAATCCCAGTGGCTCAGAAGGGTGAGGCAAGAGGATCTTTAATTTAAAGCAACCTCAGCAAAAGTAAGGTGGTAGGCAACACAGTGAGACCCTGTCTCCCAATAAAATAAAAAAAAAAGGGCTGGGAAAGTGGCTCAGTGGTCAAATGCCCCTGAGTTCAATACCTGATAACAAAAAATAAAAGTTGATCCAATAGCTATGGAGGGTAAAATAGTGGTTTGCACAGGCTGGGAGAGTGGGGGGGGGGGGGCGAGGAACAGGGACATGTTGGTTCACTGGTCAATGTCACTGAAGAAATTAGTTCTGGTGTTCTGTTGCACAGCAGGTGACTAAAGATAATGATAATGCACTGTGATTTCAAGAAAAAAAAACAACAGAGAAGAAAGGATTTTGAGTGTTTTTACCACACACACACACACACACACACACACACACACACGGTAAATTAGGAGACAGCAATGTTTACCCTGGTTCATCATTCTACAACACGTACCTGTAGCACGTGGTGTTACATACATGTATGTGAATTTTATGTGTCAATCTTAAGAAAACAGAATGAAAAAAGATCCAAAGTATTGAAGGTCCATTTAAATACTGAATAAAGAGAAAATAGAGGATAGGAAATAGTTGAAAAAATATAGCAAGAAACATTATGAGTGTCACATATAGACATAAATGGCAAATATCCTCAAGTTGAATGAATACACAGAATACTGAGTGGAATAAATTAAATTTAAAAATCAATGACAAAGTCACATGACACTATATTGAAAAACAAAATCTTGGAAGTCAAAGGAAAGAATGATTTCTACAAGGGAATAGAAATGAGATCGACAACGGCTTTCTGATCAGCTGTGGTGAATCACACATGACAGTGTTAAAGATCATAACATCATCAAAGTTCCCAGAAATAGTATTTTGAACCTTGCATGTTATATTCTACCAAACTAGCAAAATTATAATTAAAATGGAAAGGCATAATAATATTTTCCACACATAGAAACTACAATTTATAGAACTTTTCTGAAATAACCATAAGGAAATTTACTCAGAGATAAAATGAAAAATTCAAAAGTTATTTTTAAAAAGCCAAATATAGAAAATTAACAAGTTCTTGTCAATTGTAAAATTTATTGCACAATCATCTGAGGAGTAAGATGCCTATGAAAGAAGCTCGATGAGAAAAGAAAGAAAAGTTTGCTAAATTATAGGAAATAAATACCGATAACTTCTACACTGAAAAATATATTTGAGACACTGGAGATTCCTGAATAGTTAGGTAATATGAAGTGAAAATCGGGAAGAACTCTTTCAGAAACCATAAAAGTAATCATATCTGAAGGAGAAAACTGAAATATATTTTGAGGGAGCATTAGGAATGTTGGCCAAATTAAATGTAGCCGTAATGCTGTAATTACTAAAAACATGGATGGATTTATGCATTTTTAACAAAAAATTATTTTAAGTGAAAGTAGTATATTTGTACAAATAACACATACATGAAAAGAATAAAGGACTTTTCTACATCATTCATAATCCCACTATAAGGTTTAAAAACAACTACTGATACTTCAGAAGCATTTTCTTATGGTGTCTTTTCTAGTATATTTTTATGTAACTGTGATTATCATGTCTGAAAAACATTCTTAGACTTTTCTACTTATCATTATAAAAATAAGTCGTATTTTAATGGCACTTATTTGTAACATCACAAATTTCCATCTTATGAATGGGCACCATTTTCTGACTTACCTTTTATCTCAAAACATCCTTGATGAATTGTCCATACTTGCTGTTTTTACTCCAAATTTCTTCTCCCCATGTTTGGAACTCTTGTTGGGCTTGTCTTCTTTGCTTTAGTTCAAACACATCTTTTGGTTACTGATAATGCTGCATGCCCAGTTCCAAGTTCTCAGCCCCTGCCTTACTAGATGGTCTCACAGCATATGGTTTATACACATAATTGACTCCAAAGTTTGATCCTATGGTATACACACATGATTGACTCCAAAGTCCATCTCTAATCTGGACTTGCGTGTAAAGCTGCTTCCTCAGAATCTCCTATTGTGCATATGTCATTCATATCAAACTCAGTTGAAATCAATGTTTTTATTCATGATTTCTACCTTCTATAAACTAATCCTCCCTTAATTTTCCCTATCTCATAAGATGACAAGTCTTTTCCTCCAAGGGCTCAAGGTGAAAGCCTTGCATTTTTGTGAAATTCTCCCTCTCGTACCCATCTACTGGGTGACACGGTTCCAGGAAGACAGGTCAGGTACCCCATCCAAGCTGCTGGTGTCACACTCCTGGAATGCTGTGGGACCTTCAGTATTGTCCCTGTTTTCATCTCTGTTTCCTTGAAATCTATAGGTCATGCAGCATAATGTTCCTTTTAGTATGAAAATATTATGTCCCCCTGAAATTCTGCTAAAAAATACTTTAGTGGGTTTTAACGCCCCAATCCAAAACCCTCCTCTTGACCCTCAGGCTCTACGCTACTCAACCCTGATTACCCCTGCTCTCGCATCAGCCTTTCAGCCACACTTGTTGGTTTGCTGTCCCTTGAGCACAACAAGCAGGCCCCCCTACAGTCAAGCCACATCATCTGGAAGTGCTTTATGTCCAGTTATTTTCATTGCTGAGTCCTTGGCTGTCCTCAGCCTCTTACCCAAAGGCAATATCCTCCCAAAGTCCTTCCCTGGTCTCTAAATCTAACACTAACCTTCCACACTTTCCACCTCTTTACTGTATTTTTTACTTTTAGTGTCAGAAACTCCTAATGATATATTATAATTCACTGCTTCGCGATGAGGACACCTTCTGAGAAGTGTGGCGAGGCGATTTTGTCATTTGTGTGAACATCTGAAAGTGTAGTTACACAGACCTGGATGCTTTAGGTCAATCACTCCACATGGTATCTTGCTGCAATCTAGAGTCATAGTGAGCACAAGATGTATGAGGCTGCTGGGTTGTAACATGGAATGTGGTTTTATAATAAACATTCTAAATAAAGTAGTACACTCTACAATAATAATAAAAGTATAGTAGAGTGAATGTTGGAACCAGCAACATGATCATTTGTTATCAAGTATTGTGCGCTGTCCATAATCATTTGTGCTGTACTTTTACATGACTGGCAGTATGGTTGGTTTGTTCACACCATTGTCACTAACAAACACATGAGTAATGCCTTGTGCTCTAATGTCATGAGAAGTGACATCACTAGAAGATAGGAAATTTCAGCTCTATTATAAGTGCACTGAATCACTGTTCTTGATTGAAATGGCATTATGTGGCGCAGGACTGTACATTATTGTCTCTATTTTTTTCCTCAAGTATAAATTCTTAGTTTTATTGTTGGTGAAGAAACTGAAGCTTCTAATTCACGAAAGAGAGTATTTGATGTGAAGCTGAAACTCATGGTTTTGAAATCAGTAGATGCCCTTTTCATTAGTCCATGAGTCTATGATTCTGGAAGAAGGAGAACATTTTAGGATAATTAACTTTTAATGTTTGAGGATGGAGGACAAAGAACTCTTTTAATTATAAATCACATTTCTGTCCGGTAAGGAATGAAATGTTTGAATGCTGCTTAGCAGCTGGTGCCGGGAATTGACCACAGCTTTGTGTCACCATTTTAAATGACTGCAGGTGTGATTTAAAGCCACCAGAGAAGCCAGTCCAGGGTGAAGGTCAGCCTTTGCATTCTATAGGTTATTAAGGCAATTGGGGAGCTGAGTCAAGGAAGACGAGGGTTGCTGAACCACAAATCCAAAGGGAAAAGGTAAAGCCTTTGAAAATGGGGCGAGGGTAAGTATTCCTTTGTCCTACGTGGAGAAAGGGCAAAGGAGACCCAGCTGGACACAATTAAATCTGCAAAAGGTCCTGAGGGCCAGGAGTAAGAGAGAACAACAGGTAAAAACTGACCTCCACGCCAACTCTGACACAAACCAGTGAGGGCAAAGAATGTGTTGTCAATTTGCATATTTCCAGAAGAGAAGGAAGTGGTCAGCTGCTCCAGTATTAATTGAGCCATATGTTGAAAGTATCATCTGAGCTAAAATATGAACCTCATTGAGGGCGTTCTGGAAGGAATAGCACCACATACTGAACGGGAGACTCAGCGTCTCCATCAAGTCTCCCTAAGTCTGAGCTGAGCACCCCTCTCTGTTCTTCCCACCAGCCTGCTCATGGCTCCTCCCAACTACCATTACACTCCTTTCATCTCTGCTTATATTGCTTTCTCCTCACCCTTATTCCCAGGGCGGAAATCTGTGTCTTTCATCTCCCCAGTCCTCCCGATCTTTGCGTGACTTTTGTGATTCAGAACTTATTCCAAAATTATTTGTCAAATAATTGTAAAAGAATGAAAAATTCGAATGAAAAACAGTAATTGCCATTTTTAATATTCAGTGTTTGGCTCTGGCCATTTGAATGGGACCTGAATATGGTCTATGGAGTAACCACATGCCTAAAATTATACACATGTGTTGTGCAAATGATTTGGGTGCCTGTAACTCACATGCTCAATATCAGAGAATAGATGTGTCCTTTAAAAAATGACATGAAAGAGGAAATCGGGGACTTACTATATTGTCCCAAGGAGCTCCTTTCTGAATCTACAAGTGAAGTATAGAAACATTGTGGATTAGAGAATTGAGAACACAGAGATTTATTTTTAAAATGTTCTGGTTTAACTCATTTTGAGGTAACTTGCTTATTATGGGAAAAGTAGAAGGGAGAAAAATTTATTAAAAAAAAATCATAGTTTCTATTCTTCTCATCCAGAGATAAGAACTATTCACAGATTGTTACATTCTCACCTACTAAGGAAGACAGGAAGAAGATACTGTGTTGAACATTCTGTGTGTTTTTGTGTGTGTACACTCACATCTCTATCCATCTATCTGTCTGTTTTCCTAGAGTTTCCTAGAGTTTGTCTCCAAATGTCAGTCAAAACCTGGGATTGAATTCATGAATACAGAAAGTTATTTTTGCTTCATACTCTCTACCTGATTTACCCCCAACTCTGTAATGAGAATAAAAATAGTATGCATTCATTTCATCTTGTTTTTGTAAGAAACAGCCTCATTAATTTTAAGAATTTAGCATAATGTTTGCAAATGTAATATCCAAAATATTAACTATTTTCATTATATAATAAGGAATATATTACAAATTGCTTTTTAACCTACATTTTTCCATAAAATCTGAAAGCAACCTAAATGCCTTTCAATAAGTTATATTGTGTGCCTGTTTGAATAAATAACAAAAAATTCCACCTTTGTATACAAATATACTACACAATACAAAATATGGAAAAAACAGGGTACTATTTGGATAAACATTAATGTATTTTCAATAAAAATAATATTTTAAAGAAAATTCAGGTGATACAAATCGATTATTATGTCTATAGTCTTGAAATTCTTATACAAATATAACATTATGGTTACATAAGGAAGCATCTCCTTTTTAAAAAAATTAGATAAATAGTGATGTATATATGGGTGATATAACATGATGTCTGTTAATTGCTTTAAAAATTTATTATGGAAAACCACAAGTTTAGGTTTTATGTGAGAGTTAATATGACCTGTGAGCTATCAACTTGGTATAGCATAAGGATATGTTTTAATGTATACAATAGTTGAATTAGTGAAAACAATTTTTATAGTTTGGATCTTGAATATTCTCCAAAGGCTCATATATGGAAGTCTTGGTCACTAGCTATTGAGATGTGGAAACTTTAGAATGTGGGACCTCACTGGAAGAGGTAGATTGCTGGGGGCATAGTTTTGAAGGGTATATTTTGTCCCTGTAACTTTTCATTATCTGTCTTTCTTTGTGTGTGTCTCTCTTCCATAAACACCATGAGATGAGAAATTTTGCAACATCACAACCCTCTGCCCTCTGTGCCATGATATTCTGCCTCACCATGGGCCCAGAAACAACAGAACCAAAAGACCATAGACGAAAACTCTAAAACTGTGAGCTAAAACAAACCTTCCCTCCTTTAAGTTGATTTTCTCATGTGTTTTATTACAGTGAGGAAAAGCTGACAAACACAAACACATTACAGCTATTTGAAAATATAAAACAATTAGGTACTCTACCAATATCAAATATATTGTTAAAGAATATTCTCTCATTTCAGATTTTAAAATTCTAAGATATGAATCAATGTACGTAACATAATGCCATCTCATGGAACTAGATTCACAGAGTTTGCATGTTCCCTTCTGATGCCTGAGTCAACCAATTATCCAGCCTCCATTCATACAGTTGTAGAAACAAGGAACTCACTAATCGTGAAGTAACTCACTTCATCCTTGAGCAGCTCTGTGAGATAGCATCTTCCTCTCGGGATCTAAGGTAACTTTCCATGAAGGTTTTAGGTTTGGGATAGATGTCTTATATCCCTAAAGGTATAAGTACGGTGCATCAAGAGAATACTTCAGGGCTCAAAATTGGACCAAAGTCATAGCTGGTATATCGAGCCAGGATTCCAGACTTAGCTCTCATCCTTTCTCTCTGTTCAGGTTAGTCCCTTTCAGTTCTAATAGAATGACTAATTTCAGCCATGAAATTCTGGTTCCCATACATATTTCTGGTGACATATTATTGAATACTTGGCTTGTATCCAATCAAGAATAACTGGCTGATAGCTGACTCCTTCTGTCTCTCCCTAGAGCCTCAGATTGGAGTGTTGATATGAGCGAGAGAGGGGAATATGAGGCGCTATGACTACACCCAGAGAGACAATATTGACCTCAGGGCAGATTAGGAGCCCTCTTCAGGGGCCCTGCTCTGAGCTCCCACCTCATGTTGTTGTGTAAATATTTGATGAAGCAATATTACTCTTGAATCATACATTTGCTATCATCTGTTAATTGTTTATTGTGGGGTAAGAGCTTTAGTATAATTGCACTCACAAGGACAGAATGAGCAATGTCATCTTATTTTCATTTTATAGATGAAAATAAGGAGAAACATCATAATAAAGAGTAAGGCACATGCCCTGGTATAACAGATTCCAGAGTCTGTAGAACTATTCCATACTTAAAAGAGTTGGGAACAGAAATGAATTCCAAATTTAAATTTCAGATATGATTAAAATACCCCATAAGTCCAGGTGGCTTTCTTTGTACCCAAATTACCTTCTTACATTTTCATGCATGAACGTAGGGTCCACTAAGTAAGGTTCCCTACAATCACACTCTTTCCCCACTGGGCTGACTTTTGGGGCCCAAAGTTTGGTCTAATTTGCTTTAGTCTTCTATCTGATTGACTTTTTAGAGCCCCAGATGTATTATGAAATGTTTTCTAATTTCCTCAGTTTTGTGAATGCTACAATTTTGATTTCTCTAAATTTTTCAAAAATCCCCTACAGCGTTAAGTAACATAGATCTGAGAAGAGACCCCTCTCACACTGCTGGAAGCCCCATTCCAGTTTGACCTCCATGCCCTATTCATCAACTTTTTTTGTGGGCAGGTTGTAGGGAACTAGAGATTGAACTCCAGGGCATTCGGCCACTGAGCCACATCACCAGTGTTATTTTGTATTTTATTTAGAAACAGTATCTCACTGAGTTGTGCTTCACTTTTGCTGAGGCTGGCTTTGAACTCCCCATCCACCTGCGTCAGACTTCTGAGCTGCTGGGATTACAGGCGTGCATTGATGACTTTTGATAGAGTAACTCAGTCCCTTACAACACCTGTACTGGTGCCTCTCTTCATTCACAATTGTTTCAAGAAAGGACTTCTGTACGCTTTGCAGAAGCCACTTTGTATTGTGGCTACCACAGAAGCTCTGTGAAGAAAGAAGATGAAGAAAAGAATTAATGATTAAATAAATGAGGAAGACCTTATGGGATTAGAGGATCAATTACTTCCAGAAACTTACTCAGAATCAATATCACCTTAAGTAGCCTCTCCTTTGTGACATTCTCCTCTCTCCTTGAGAGAAACACTAGGTGACCTTGTACCTTCCAACTTGTTTCCTGTTCTTCCACCCCTCAAAGACCAACAACCAACACACACAGTGTCATTGCAAACTTTTCTCAACTTTGACACCATGACAACCTCTTCACTTTATCTTCCCAGAGTATTCTCATTATTTCCCCACATTATGGAGATTTATCTTCTTGATCTTCACTCACTTGACTCAGGTTTGTTACAAAGCATTCCAAATAGAATGCAGATATAAAGCAGAAGTTGAAAAGGTCTCTGTTCTCTTTGTACTCACTTTGATATCACCAAGTGGAAAGCAGTAGTCCCATTTTCTAACTCTGGATGAAACCAAATCAGGCAACTAGGGACATAGAGAGTTTGAATTTCCTTATATTTTTGCTTTTGAGTTCATTCAGAATTTCAGCGATCCAGGTATTACCCCCAGATTTTTGTTTTTGTTTTTTTTTCAAAATGTGATTGAGAATCTGCATTGGTCAGAGCATTTTCTCACAGTACCTCTTCCATTAACAATGTACCCTCATCATTCCTCCTTAATGTGATAGTAGACTTTTCAGGTCTTCTTGTTGATAGCATCAAAACAAATTGGCTACCAGACAAAGTTTATGGTTATGTCTTTATTGATATTCTGGTTTGCTACAAAAAGATAGCCTATGCCACATACATCACATGTATTTAGCCATTTTTAAAAACAAGACTTCAATATGAGCTGAATACATGCACTGCATTGGAAATGCCATAATGAATTAAATGGACTCTTACCTCTGAAGAGTACCCTTCTGGGTCTATTAGTGCACATATTAAAGATAGACCAAGACTGTATATAAATAAAAATAAACAAATACTAGAAAAATAGGGGGTCAAAATTAGCATATTGGAGAGACGTTTTTCTGTTTATTTCTATTGACCTACAGTTTATTCCTATTGTCTTGATACTTGTGTTAGAAAAACAACATATCCTAATGATTCAGACGTTCAGCTTTGAAATTGGTTGCTGTTCAAAAGCTTCAACCTACTACCTCTGTGACCTCATAACACTAGTAACTCAGTTCCTTGAACTCTAAAAGTCCCCTAAGAGTATGATGAGGACATAATGGACGCCCCATGTACAGAGTACCTGATTAGCTACCGTTGGTAAGGAACTTACCTGCCACACTTCCCACCCTATTCTCATAACTTCACATGTATTTTCTCAATTCTTCCTTGCAATAACCCTTCAAGTGAGTGCTTTTGTGCTTCCTGTTTTCAAATACACCATGCTGGCACAAGTTAAATGGTGATGTCTATGTACTAACTCAAGCTGTTTGATCCTAAAGCCCTTGGGTTAATCACCTAACCACGTGAAGGATAGCTTTAGTTAATTATGGGAAAAGCAAAAATAAAGCATCATGAGCTCTCATGCCTCTCACAAGCAACTTGAGCACAGCAGTTTAATAGGGAATTTTTGCCTTACCAGCTGGAGGGATTAATTATTTTTGAATATTGACCCAGTTCACATGACTCAGGTTCTTCATCACCTGAATCAATATTTGGTCTTGCTGATGCATGGAATGTAGGGCTGTCGGATACAATAAAACTCTGAGAGTATTTTTGCTTCTAAGACCTAGGGCTAGAAGGTGACTATTTTATTTTTTCCTTACTATAAAGAAATATCTGAGGCAGACTAACTTTATCAAAAGTGGTTTATTTAGCTCAAGTTCTAGAGATCTCATGGCATGAGGTCGGTATGAGCTTGGCTCTGACAAAGAACTCATGAAATCATGATGGGAGAGTGTACTGGAAGAAGAGATCCTAGCTGGAGACAGGAAGTCAGAGCAGTTCAAGGGTAGGGCTGGCTCCTAAAACTTATTCTTGAAAGAGCTGAGGAGTGCCATGAGAACTCCCTCAATCCCTTCTTAAATGACCTAAGGACCTTCTACCAGGCTCCACCTCTTCAATGTCCACACCACTCTCAAACATTGCCAGTCAATCCAGAATGGTGGCACAGCAATTCTTGCTCAAGACTTAAGGTGACTGGATGCTTTACACAGACAGCTGTGACTTTATCAGAAAACCTTTGCCCTGTCCTTCACTTCACCTTCACAAATAACATGACTCAGAAAAAAAACAATGTCAGTTCTTCCTGACCCTGGTACATCACCAACTTGAGCTGATGACAGTCACGCATTTTGATGGCAATACTAAAACATTCTAATGAATGGGTGTCAGAATAATCATGACTGTTGCAATGCTTAATTTTGTGGATCATCTTGACTAGGAGATAGTGTCAGCTCTTCAATCAGACACCAACTTAGGTGGGGCTGTGGGAGTATTTTGTAGATGTGATTAAAATCTCAATCAACTTTAAGGAAGATATCATCACTGATGATCTGGATAGGTTTCACCTAATTAATTAGAAAAAATTCAAAGGAAGACTAAGGCTGACCTGAGGAAGAAGAGATGTGTCCCATGGATTGCAGCATTAGCTCCTGCCTGAGTATTTCCAACTTGCTGACCTGCCCTACAGATACTAGATTGTGGTTGGTCCCCATAATCATAAGGCATATGTTAATTCCTGAAACTAAATTTCCTCATTTTCTCTGACTCTCTGTCTCTTTCTAGACACAAATGTTCTCTCACACATGTATAGGTTGCTTCTTGGTTAGAGCCCTGATGAGTATCCACAGGCACCAAACACATCCTCTTACCTAGGGGACATATTTGTGCCAGTCTATGACAATTTTTCCTCCCACCTTGGTTTTGCGTAATTAATTCATGACAGAGCACAGAAGACTGATAAAGATCTTTCAAAATAGAATGTTAAAGTCTGAAGTGCCCCATCACTGCTCCACTGTGTATTAGTCAGTTGCCATAGAAACCTGCTACAGGTCCCCAACAGTCTGTATCTACAGGTCCCCCAAACCTGCTATATTGCAAAAAGCAGGAAGAAGGGAGTCTTCATTGTTACTGCTTCTATTCCTGCAGTTTTAGAACTAAGGAAACCTAAAAAAAAAATGGGGCTCACTGGAGTGAGCTAATCAGGAAGGAAAGAATTTAGGATACCATTTCCATTATCAACCTTGTCTTGATATTGTTTCCTGATGATCAGAGAGGACCAAGGGACAGAATGAAATAGAGATGAGGTACCCATTAGCATGCCCTGACATTAGTATATGTGTTTCTGAAATTCTGCAGAGTTTGCATCTCTTCAAGAATATTCCTTGCAATGTCTGTATATACATACACACAGCAATATTTCAAATGTCTAGTAAAACTTAATAACTGATCCAAGGAATCTGACCTGAGATGTTTAATTACTGATCAGAGTGAGTCCCTCTGTCCTTTTTTTTTTTTTTTATTTTTACAAGTCCTTACACAAGTCAATACCCACCTCACTTCAGTTCTACTTATGTTTTTGCATAATGATATTATCACAGATATAAATACAAGGGTAATGATTGCACAATTGCATATATGTACATAGGCCCCACTCTATATGAAGTGCATATATCAATAGGATTTTATTGTTATGTACACAATACATTCATGTTTAATTATTTGATAGGTAGCTGTTACTATGTCTTTTTTTCTGATTCCCTGGAAATGTTTTCCCAGTTTAGCCTAGAATACCCAAGGAAAAAATATCAAAATCAAAGTCCGAGGGCTAAGTGAAATTAATATATCTTTACAAATAATAAACAGTTGGTGGAAGGGTACTAGCTTAAGAAAAGAAACATCATTTATTTCTAAGATTTGTTTTGGAGTAGAAGTGAATCTCAAGATACATTGTGACTATTGTTTAAGGAACAGGTGGAGCATTGAAGCTAAATTTTCTCCTATGTATTTTATCATCTGTTTGTTAGCTACTTTTAATTTCATATTCTAAAGGCTAAATTTTGATGTTTAATAGTTTACTACTATTTGGTAATTACAGTTTCTAAAAACTCACTTAAATACTTTACTTTCTAGAAAATAAACCAAATATAAATCTTCTTTTAGTTATCTCCAAAGCATATTTTATTGGAATTTAAAACCAAATAAGGTATGAAATGAAACCCTATAATCTTATAAACTTGAATCAGGAGTTACTAAAATTCTAAGCCATATCAAAATAAAAATGACTATAACTGGATACATTTTGATTATGCTGTACATCACATATATTAATTTTTGTTTGAGGAAACAAATTATATATAATATATGTGTGTATGCACACAAGTGTATATTACCACAGTCTCATGTGTACTAACCCCAATATCTATTAAGCATCAGAGACCCAACTAGCCTTTATACCCATTTGATTAGTAAAACCTTACAGAAGATAAAAGACAATCTTAATTGTATAATTAATATAAGATCTTTACCAACTTAAAGGCTTGGAAATCACTTTGAGAGTTTATAAATGCATCCAAATGGTTCAAATCAGAGATGGGGACTCTTGTTTGTTTCCAGACCTCATGAATTCCTTTCCAGTGATCATTTGTTAGACCACAGATAATCTGTCAGTATTATTTAAACCTTACAACAGTGAATACTACAAGGTCTGTTATTTAATTAATGTTTTACCTCATTTCATAAAGAATTCAGGGATGGGTTATTGGCAGGGTGATCTTATATCCCAGTTCATCCAAGATAAACTGGTTTCACTGATTGTCCAAGTGGGATTATTAACAGATCCCTTTGCATTCTCAAAAGTGTGCCTACTAGCATGATGAATTAACTGTCTTTCCTCTTTGGAGGACAACCTAGTGTGTAACAAGATAACACAAACAAGAGGGGTGTAGAAGGGTGGCTTGCCTTGCCACTGCTCTTGAGGTTCATTGTACTGCTGATTTCCCAAAGCAACAGATGATTTAAAAGCACTGCTCACCATCCAAAAGAAAAATCATAACAAATTTCCAAATGTGGAATATTCACTAGTCAAAGTAGTTCAACACAATAAACTAGTATCTAAAATTTAAATAAAAACCTCATCTACTTAGAAAGTAGAACATATTCTTTAATACAAACGATTTCTGGATCACAGTGGAAATTGAAATAGCAATTAGAAAATAATGGTAATAAATAATTATAGACATGTGGACATCATATACAGTTTTGCATGAAATGCAAATGCTAAAAATTCACTCAAAACAACCATGAATAATCTAACTATGCAAAAGACATTGAAAATGTCAGACCTCGGCCTCTAAAGCTCTATTTCAGATGTTTTTCTTAGCCTCTTCAAACCTTCAGGTCCCAGACCTAAAGGCTCATGGTCATGTCCAAAAGACTAGTCCAGAACATAAGCAAAGAAAAGAGCCTCCCACATTTTTTTTTTCCAAAGTTAGCCCAACTCTGGAATCAAAGACAGAACCGACCCTCTATATGAAAATCCTAAAATAGATTAGTCATTTTAATTAGTATACCGTGGTTAATTAGGGCTTATTAGATAACTGGGAGGATGGTTCAAAATTAGTAATCCAAATTAAGTAATTCATATTTTCAAGAAATAAATCCCATGTGTCAATCTTGAAATATGCCCAAATTATTTTATAAAATTCTACATTTTTTCCTAACTGGAAAGAGAAAAACTATTAAATTAATTACTGGCATTAAATACTGATATTGCAAAATACCTTACAGAATTTTTCCTTTGAATCCAGCCACAATCTTCATGCCTAATGCAAATTTTGAATGTGTTCTCATTCAGATCAAAAATATGTCAGAAATATAATGCATGGAAAGGGGTCCAAAGAAATGTCCCAAGTGGTTGAAGGTGTAAACTTTAATATAGGTAATGAAATTTTAAAATATTTTTTTTTAGTTGTTGATTGACCTTTATTTATTTACTTATTTGTGGTGCTGAGAATTGACCCCAGTACCTCACACATGTGAGGCAAGCACTCTACCAACTGAGCCACAACCCCAGCCCCATAGGAAATGAATTTTAGCAATATAGAATAAAAATAAAGTTAAGAAGCTAAAATACATAAATTTGCATAATGAAGCTTTGTGTTTTTCTTTAGGCAGGGCGGGTGGTCACCAGGTATGCTCAAGCAGAGTCAGGTAAAACAGTCAAATATTTCTGTATGAGAGGAAATGCAAGATTTAGTCTCCCAAATGGCTCCAACCAGCAGCCAAGCTGTTGGACTCTTTTTCTAGACCACAAGACTTGGTCAATAATTTAAGATTAGTGTCCAGTCTAGAAACAAACCAATAAAGTGTTGCTCTAGTAGAAAATCCAGCATCGACTCTGAATGACTCTCAGACCCCTGCGTTACGGGTTGTTGAATATTTTGACCACCATGTCTGTCCATGCACAGGTCTGGTATTTGGCTATGAATTCTGCAGCAGTAATGCAATTATGTGACAAGAGAAGTTAGACAATCCTAAGAATTTTTAAATAAAAAAACAAGGCAACTGCACAACAAAAACAGCTTTTCCTATACAAACCAGAAAAGAAATTGTCATTTTCTTAGCTCCAATGAAGTGTCCCCATGTATCCCCAATTATGAGAGGTCTCATAATTGACAAATCCCTCAACAGCATCCCTGCTCTCTATTCACAGGAACTATCAGAGAGCTGCTTCTTCCAGCACCCTGTGAAGCATAAGTCAAAGCCCATGATATTATCATTCTTTGCCGTCACCTTGGTATTCTGTACTCTATCAGGAGGTATTGACATATTTCAATGGAGGCAATGAGACCCTAGGCAATTCAACAGCATTTTATTTCTGGCCACATGCTACAGTGAAGTATCTCTTGAACATTCACTCAACCACTGTCTTATATCATATCCTGATTCTCCAACCATCCTTTGAGACAGTTATCAGGAAACAGTTTGTCCTCTATAAGAAAAGGGTTAGGCTCACAGGCATTAGGTAGATCATCCATGATCAGACAACTACCAAGCTTCAAAAGCAACTTTCAAAACAAATTCTAACATTTTTAATTCTTTACAACTTTAACCACCAATTTTTGCTTGTTTGTGCTGGGTATCAAACTCAGGGACTTGCACATGCTAGGCAAGTGCTCTACTGCTGAGCTACAATTCTGGCAGGCAGGCTGCCAATTCTTTTGATCACTCGCTCCGATATCTTCCCTCTCTCTGATGTGAATCTTCAACCCGGCTCCTAAAATGCCTGCCTGCCCCACCACACCTTTGCTGCCTTCTCAAGGGCCACTTGAGATCCTTTAAATCTCAAGGCAGCTGTACGTAAAGGTCTTTTCACAGGATGGGCATTATGTGAAGCAGCTGCCTTCCACTGTTATAAAGCAGAGTTTCCGTGCTTGCCTAGTTCTGTTCCGTGTTTTAGCCCAGCTCATCCTTGAACAAGCTTATCTGAAGCCCCTGCAAATGCAGATGTAAAATGGAAATGATGGCACAGCACGAGGCATGCCATCCTCATGAATTAGTAAAGCATCTTTGCGGAGGCATCCTCTGCCCATTTAACCTCAGCCATGCCAGCCATGACCTGAACACTGAGAACAAAACTTCACCTTCTGTTCCCCTTTCATCAACAGCATTTGCCTCGACTTTGACGTCAGCTCCCACATAGCTTGCTGCGATGTGCTACACCTTTCGTATTTTCTTTCCAGTCATAATATTGCTTCAGTCATAACCTCAGCACTTTGAGGAATAATTGTCCCTGACAAGAGGGTGAATCACTGACAGAGAGTTGATAAGCATTACATACAGATGACAGAAGTCAGGACATATCGGATTACTGCTGTGAATATAATAAAAGAGAGACTAAACACTTTGGCAGCTCAAAGACAAGCCATTTCATAAGTCTCTAGTGCGGCTATTATCTTCCATTTACTGCCACTGATAACCAGGTTGTGACTGTCTCCCCAGGATCTAGTTTCAGTTCACTTAACACATTGCTGACCAGACATGGAAGAATAAGCAGAGTCGATAATCTGGACTGTTTTGGGCATGTATTTCTAAAGTTTATCTCCTGCCATTCCCCTTCTAGTCTGATAAGGCCCTAAGTGAAGAAGCTTGAAACCTTCCTGGGGCAGGCTGAGTGTGGCCACACTCTTTAATCTCTGACTCCTTGCTTCCTTTGATGTTCCTGCATCCAACCAAGGAAGTGACAGCCCATTTCTCCACTCCTCTGATACACCTGGGCCTAAAAGCCTGGTGCAATAAACATCCAGGCTATTTTTGCATTCAGGGACTCCAAAAGATAAGATTAAAGTTTTTTTCTAAGCTTTTCTGAGCCACATGAAGAGACACATAGAGAGTCATGTTGTCTATTGGTCTAGGTTGTGAAATGAACCTATAAAATGGAAATACAGGTGTCATTTGTAGGAATTCTGTTTCTAAAGGAGATTTTGTTTCTAAATACATAGAAAATAAATTTCACCTATCATAATGCTGACTACACACTTAGAACAAAGAATAAAAATAAGGGGGGGGGGAATACTCAGGAATTTTGCTGCTCCTGCAGGTAGATTGGATAGTGTCAGAATTGAAGAGAAGTTTCTGTTTTGCACTCTTTTCTTGCGTAATGCTGTCTCTCAGCTTTTGGCAGTTTTGAGCTCACCTTTTATTCTCAGATCCAAGAAATTCTCAGTCTCCTCTGAACTCATAGCTATTTGAGTGATTCATTTATTGTCTTTAGGTTGACGTAGAATGATCTGTTTATTGGCAACCCACTTTGCTAGATTCATTAGATAAATTTGAGTATGAGTCTCCTGATAGGATCTGGCTCAAGAATGAGACAGGCTGCCATTAAAGTAAGACAGATCTAGAAGAAGTAGGAAACTGTCCAGATGAGGCAGACACGAGCATCAGAAAATAGAGCAAGTCCATGAAAAATGTCCTGAAGATTTGAAAAATGCAGGTGGAGTTCAAGTAACCATTGGTATCAGGGGTCAGTAAGTGGAGGCGTAATCCAGAATTGAAGTGGCATTCAAAAATTCTTTGAAATCAACTCCTTAGGGAGGTTCTACACTCAGGATTAGAGCCAGCACCACCCTACTCCAAGAAATATCATTCATAGAAGAGTCTTTGTGAAGGAGATACCGTCATGCTACACAGTGACAATCTCTGTTCAGACATGCTCAGTGGCTCCAGGTAGATACAAATGCAAAAATCCATGTTTTTTCATTCAATGTTATTTGTTTTTTCTTAACAGATTCACGTAGCCTATTAATTTCAGGAATCTGAGCCAAAGCCCAGTTGACAAGTGACCTGCAGAGTAGAAGAAGAAATAAACAGCAATATGGATGTTTCATTTTAAACTTGGCCAGAGACTTATCAATTTTCACTCTGAGACCCACAAAATCCTGGTGAGTTTACTGAGAAACTTTCTGCCCCTGTGCAAAAATCTCCCAGGCTGATGGGTGAAGTTTTCTCGGTAGACACATCTGCAAGCAAAATAAATCAGACACAGACTGGCAACAATCAGATCCAATTGATGTGTGGTGAGAGGTCTGCTGTTCTGAAACCTCACAGCATCCTCTCGAAACTTACTTACAAATTTCCTAGAAGCCTGAATCGATGTGAGGTGGCCACTACTTAGTCAACAGGGATGTTAACAAAAAACAATTTGAACTTCAGTTCAGCTACAACATATTGAAAAAAGATGAGTTATTTGTTTCATTCATTTTTATTTTCTGGTTGAGTGTTTCATTTTGATGAGCTTTGTTAGCAAGTCAGATGACATGAGATTTTATATCCTATGCTTCTTCTAGATTCCAAATCCCAGGGCTAGGTTGGAGTCTACCTGAGGATCTCCATCTCTGTTGTGGAATGATTTCATTCTACAACAGTACTCGGGGGCTCAGCTGCCAACAGATAGGGTCAGACCATGAGGATCAGAAAATGGAAAGAAAAAGATGAATGCCACCAGAATGGGGAATTTGTCTGTGCCAAATATCAAACATGTCAAAATTGTCAGCATCAAATATCAAACATGTCAGCCTCTCAGCATCTCTCATAGGTAGTATTATCATCTCAGTTTTAAGGATGAAGGAACTAAGATTCTGAGTTTGCCAAAGTTGCTCAGCAGGAAAGTGGCAAGTCAAAGTTGGAGCTCATACATCTGACCAAAACCAAGACACTCTGACTCCTCTCAGCTCTCACTATGCAAACTGGAGTCCTTTAGCATCCCCTTTCCTGTCCCTCCACCTTCCAGCAAAAGGCTCAGATAAAGACTAAAATATCCATCCAGAGGAATATAATCAAATCAGAAATAAAAATTATTATTGCCATTGTCATCCATTCAGTCAACCTACAAACATTCATGCAGTCCAAAGCAGCAACTGGAGACACTTGGAAACAGGCAGCAAATTCTTGCCCCTAGACCCAAAAGTTGGATCCTAGTTCTCCAGTGGACAACAGATGCTATGAATGTGCAGAATGTCCACTCTAGTATAAATACAGTTCCAAAAAGGTTCTCGAGGCAGAAAATCAGCTCCAGGAATATGTGGGTGGGACATTTCTCTCCTAGGACTTGGATCCATGGTGGCATGAGAGTGAGGCCTACCAAGGCCAGAGGAAGGTTACAGGTGGGTGCACTCAATGCTGACCCATCAAATAATTGTCTCTATTCAATGAACCCCCTGAGATACAATCAACCCCAACACTTGGGTTGTACCTGAAGATGAAGGTATTTTGAAAGCAGAAGAACTTTACAGGGAGGCAGAATCAGATTGTCTCATGGAAGTTGTTTCTGGAGTACTTTTATTGGCCTCAGTGTCTTTTCTGGTATTTCACCTCTCGAAGCTGATCAACAAACTAATGTCCAAAAATACTATATATTTTATGTCAAGAATGGCACCCATGAAAGCCACTTTTGTTACCTTTGTACACAATAATTTTCCTTTTTATGAAGAAAACCAAAAAGAAAATAAAGAAAAGAAAAATATAACAGTTACACAAAGAGCAAGGAACTTAAGTTTAACTCTTTTTCAAGACAGCCTTGCAGTGTGTGATGGGTGGATCAGGAACATCAGCTCTACGGAGGCAGTCTATTCCACATGTGGCTCTCCTCCTACTACCAAGGGACCTGGGCACAGAAGTTTCAGTTTATCTTTCTCTCTGTTTCCTCTCTTATACCAGGGAGATGATGATGGAATTGTTATGAAATGAAATTAGCAACTGTCGCTTAGAGTCAGCCATTCACAGTGAGCTTCCCAGTGAGCTCACTAAGTGTAGGTTGTTTTGATGAGCATCATCATTGCTATAGTTAAGTCTCAATGCCCAAGCATGGATTTTCCATGGATTTTAGATTTGGGGAAATATTTGAAATACATTTTAAAAAAAAACAGGATGAAACTATCGGGGCTGATTTCAAGTTTATTCATATTATGTAGAAATGTACTTTTAAATCATTTATATTGTTCTGCAAACAGCTATGTGCTTCATAGATTAGCCCTATCAAGGTGGTCTTCTTCTGTGTTACTAAAAATCTGCCAATGGCAGATTTAATTTACACTAAGTAAAATCATCCAATAAAATGTTTAAATTTTTGATCATTAGACATACATTCTTTTTAGTATAATTCAAGAAAGATAAAACGTGGGTGATTCATTTATGAACTATAAAACTTTTGAGTCAGGAATTCACAAAATGAAATATGCATATCATCACAAAAGTAACTGGCTCTTTGGTGTTTATAAAATATTCCTTTATAGATTTTGAAAATTAATCCTTAGTTCAGTTTAGAACACAGAAAACCAAAGATGAATTAAAAATGACTCTCAGGATTATTTTTAGAAATGCTTACTTATTAACTTTGGAGTATGTTCTATCAATCAAATATAAAAGGATCAGGGTGGAAATAGTTAACAGGATCATCATTAGATCCATAATTGTGAAAGGTTTCTGCACTCTGAAAACCATTTTCTTAATTATTTTAGGTTAACACTTGTGCCCATAGCAGGGGGGAGAGAAGGGGACATATGTAATCTGAAACCCCAGATATGGTGCCTGCCCTGAATTGAGATAACATTAAAGATTTTATTGCTGATACATTATAAATTATTTCTATTACTGTGGTCCTGCGGGTATTGCGTTGTCAGTGCACTTTGCCTATTACCTCACTTAATGTTATTAACACACTTTGGGGTATAACATTACAGTTTTATCATGGAAACCTTAAACACTTACATCCAAAGTACTGAATCAAGTTATTATCTTTACTGACCAGACCCGTTTTATTGTCGTTTTATCACTCATAAAATCTGAGATTCAATTTGATTTAACTGTTAAGTAAAGCTTGGTCTCCATGAGTTTAAACCCAGCTGTAATATTAATATATTAATATATAAGATGACTTCATTTTATTAAAGGTGAGGTAACTTCGAAAACCTTTTTTAATGTCTTGGTGCTGCTAAGAAATTTAACCTGACCTGTTTGCACTTCTTTTTCACCAACATCGACAAAAATTTAAGATCATTTTCTTGGAGAATGGTGAGCACTAACTCTAAGATGCTTCTGGCCTATATTAAATACCAGCGACACATTAACCAGCTGCAAAATAGCATCACTTATCATGGTGTCAAGAGGCAATGCTCAAATTTTCAAACAAAAAGCACTTAGAATCCACTATGTTAATAAAATATGGTTCATGGTTAAGAAATTTGAAGTGGAAGAATATGAGCACAATATTTCAATAACTTCTAAGTTATTCTTTTTAAAGTGGGGTATTGGATCCCCAAATCAAGTGGTTATTCAGAAAATAGAAAACTACAGATAACAGTATGAATTGTACAAAAGATTTGTTACAAGAGCCCCATCTAGTCTTAACCCTGTGGCTAAATATTAGAAAGAAAATGAGAAAGATTTAATTGTAAAAAGCAATGTTTATACTGATATGTTAAATACCACCTTGGTATTGTTTAAATCCAATCATATTTGAAACATACTACAGTAAATGATAAGAAACATGCAGGAAGAGATTATTTTATTTAAATCTAGAGCATTCCTCCTTCCAGAATGTATTCCTCCCAAGTGTTACAAGTTAGTGCTTCGCTCTGGGAATTATTGTTATGTGGACACACTGCAATTTTATAGCTCTAAAGAGGCAGATGGACTAGAAATTTCGGTTGGCCAAATGACCAGTATTTTGACCTTTAATGTTATCACCTGTAAAAAAAAATAACACCTCCTGAGGCTGCTGAGGGGTTTCATTATGAAAGTGTCTGGCACATCGATGGTGCTCAGTAAGCAATCATTCATTTTTCCTCTATTTCTATAGTATCATATCAACATGAAATATGGCCCCCAGGATAGAACAGCCATCACACCTCCACATCTGAAATCACGAACAGATGAAAAGGCAGGCCAAAGGGGGAGGCTCCCTCACATAGGTTAGTGCATGTGAAGAAACTTCATTGCTCCGTGACTATCCAGGTCTTGAAGACAATACCTGAGAATCATTACATCCTGGTTGCATTGGTTTTATAGAAATCTCCCAGCAGTGGAGAACACCCTTATTTCATGAGTTAAAAACATTTTGTCAACACAGAATCTTGTAGACAAAAGTTGACATACATCTAACAAGAGTTAGCCAGGAAGGATAAAGGTTATCTACTGCAGTGAGAAAGAATGTTCTTTGAAACGTGACTGAAACTTGATGCCAGACCCAGCAAGCAACTTCACAGGTGGAAACATTTATGTGAGAGGAGTAGATGAGCTTCTTAGGAGTTGGAACAATAAAAGGAATGGGCTTCAGAGATCATCCAATTTCAGCTCCTGCCTTCGTAGAAAAGAAAATAGGCACAAAGCAAGGGGGTTTTAGGGAGTCTGTCCAAAGTTGCTTAGCTATTCACAGGGAAGGCTCAACCCAAGACCCAGGCTTCCTCACCCTCAGGGCAGTTTCTTCACTCTGCACTTCAAATCCATGGCAGCTGTTTTCAGAGGTTCTGCCTTCTTCATGTGGGCCTACTTCCTGCACCAAACCTTTATCGCCACTGAATTACATGTTATGTGAGGTGGTGAAGGACCAATGACCAAGACTTGCTCTCTGCTCATCTCGTAGGAAAAGTCAGGCACAAACATAGTACATTCCCCTTCCTCTGTGCAGTATCTGTTGTGCTGGAGAGAATGTATGATGTATGTGTATATACCTGCATGTGTATATGTTTATATGTTCCTTTTCAGCAAAATTGATCCTGAACCTTGAAGACTGAAATTTTATTATGATGGGCCTGGGTGGGGCCTTCCTTTCCCCCTTTTTTTTACCCCTCCCGCCTTAGTCCTTCAGTGTGAGATTGTCTTTCCTCTAAAGGGAATATTCTCTAATTGTTGCTTCAAGCACTGTACTCCCTCCATTCATCCGACTGCCTTCACTTGTTCCCTCTGAAGGACTTGTTAAAGGAAGAGAAGGTTTCTAGGCATGTTCTCCATGTCTCTTGGATTTTCTTCTTCTGTTTTACATTTCTTTGTTCTTTCATATTATATTCCATCATTTGTAGAATGATCTTTCTTATTAAGTTCTCTTCACCTTTGCCCTATTGCCATCTATCCTATTTCCTCAATGTTTTATTTTTACCTCCATAATCAAGTTTTAAATTTCTGAGACATCTGGATGATTGTGTTCTTACGCTTTCGCTCAAAGTGTAAACCTGGAGTGTTTTATTCCCCCAGGCAAAATCTATTAAGTCTATAAATTCCTTTTATATTGCCTTGCCATATAACCTCATATCTCTGTGAGAATATATTAATTGAATTTATTTTATATATGTATGGAAATATAGTAATAATAATTATATTATTCTAAATTATAACAATTCTGTTATTTTAAGTGTTGTTCACCTGATTGGCTCTAGTTGATCATAGTTTCTTCCCTTCCCTTCTGTTCCATGCTCATCCCTCTAAGGGTGCTTCTCTCCTTTCACAGTAATACAAAAAATAAAATCAATGAAGACTAAATATATTTCTCCTCCTCTTCACATCTGATCACTCCCCAGCTCTAAATAACCCAATATTTTCCTGTTTGAATATAATTTCTTTAAGTACTATAATATCTGAGATGTAAATACTATATAAATATTATTAAAACTTTTCCCTAATTTTGCTCTTTACTTACATGCTGAAGACCACACACATAAGGATATGAGCTACTTGCCATTTCTTTCACAGTTGCACAATATTCCACTTCATAGGTAAATCTTAAGAGTCAATCAGTACCCCAGGATTTAAGTCCTCGTTGTGACCTTGAGCAAGTGATTTAATCTTCAGGACAAATTCTTGACAGTAGCTGCTCAGTATTTGTGAAGTGGATGAAAGAGCTCTGGCTGGAAACTTTATTACAATTTTTTAAAATGCACTTAAAGAGCTTAGAACAAATGATAGGTTATCAGAAGTGCTCAATGAATAACTTTTGATCATCATTATTGTTTTTTTAAACCCTATAATTCATAATCAATAGCAAATGTACCTACAGTGTCTGAATCAGCATGGTTTGTACAGTGGTGTGGTTAGTTTTGCCAATCTTGGGGCAATTTCATGATTAATTTTGTAAGATCACTCCCCTTGGCATAAGCAGTCAATTTGTTGGCAAAGGCCACTAGATGATCAACTATGTGACTTTAGGGGCCTTTATTCTCTGGAAGGGTAATTCTATGGCTAATTGAAAGATAATGGGGAATTTAAAATAAATGGGTAAACTCAAACCATAAAGCAATGAGTGAGGAGTGTAGAAGTATGTATTTCTTGCTGGAATTGCACACCACCACCTATGAAATGTTTCTGACAAAACACTGAGCTGAATCTCTGACCATCCACTGATTCAATAATCTGTTAACAGGAAATATTCTCCAAGTGTGAGAGAACAAAGATAAAATTAACAAAGTCCATAATGCAGGAAACGCTATAGAAAAAAATTAATGTTCACTAAAAACAAAGTTCAAGGGAAAAATTCATGCAGAGAAAGTTACAGATCAAGAGGCTGCAATACTCCCCATTTCCCTCCTCACATCCTCTAGGAACTGTCACTCTACTCTGCTTCTGTTTTGCATATGGTGCAATTCCCATATAATTGGTATCCTGCAGTATTTGTCCTTCTGTGATTGGATAATTTTATTTCCTCAAGGTCCATCCATATTGGCCCAAGATAAGTGCATTTCAGAGATCTGCTATAGAACTTGTGTCTCCAGTTAACAATACTGCATTACACACTTAAAATTTTGTTGAGGGCAGCTGTTCTCTAAATGTTCTTTACCACAATTAGAAAAAAAAAAAAAAGAGAGATTATATTCAGCTGTGTATTTGGGGGAGACACTATTTAAACTAACAAACCTAAAAATAGGATAAGTCATGGAAATATGCAGCCACAGATGCTTGAGGATATTAAGAGATCAATACTGATTTCCTTAAGTGTTACAATAGTATTGTCTTTATATTTTTTAAAAGAATTCTTATCTTTTAAAAATGTATACTAAATTTACATTTTTAAAATAATTTATTTTTTAAGGAATTTCTTTTTTCTTTTTTTTTTTTTGTGGGGAGGGTGGGTGGTACTACAATTGAATCTAGAAGTGCTCTACCACTGAGCTACTTCCCCAGGGAAGACTAGACATAAACACACAGAAGACACAGAATTACAGAATGAACTGAAGAAAGGTACACAATTATTATGAAGCAACCACACAAAAGTGTGATGGAAAGAAAACTGAATCAGTTAGGTAAAGCTACCAGTCATTCTTTAGTAACAAATAATCCCCAAAGTGCACTTCTGCAAAGATTGTTTATTTCTCACTCAGAGTCCATCATGTGGTAAGGAAGCCTCTGTTTTAGCCCTGGGACCATCAACATCCAATTCAGAGAAAGTCATTTGTTCATAAAATACTCCCAGGCACAAGATTTTTCTGAGGATTATATTATATCAGGGCTTCAAGGGCTTTGAAATAGAAAAGCAACTGTAAAATCCACAGGAGCTACTTTGAAACAGCTAGAGTAAAGCTTGAGAAACCCTGAGGAATATTAGCAACTGTGGTCACAGAAAAAGGGTGGACAGACATTGTGGGAGGTGTCTGTACAGCCCCTTCCCAAAAAGCTCACAAAAAGTATGTTCATTTAGCAGTATTATATGTGAGATGCCATGGGGCATAGGAAGATGCTTCAGATATGACTCCTCTTTTTTAAATATATATATTTTTTAAATTGTTGATAGACCTTTATTTTTTTTTATATGTGGTGTTGAGAATTGAACCCAGTGCCTCACACATGCCAGGCAAGTGCACCACCACTGAGCCCCAGCTCAACCCTCGATATGACTCTGCTTTAAGAAGGCAATATGGTTACATGAAGACACCAAGTATAAAATCTGTCCTATCAGGTTGCTTTTCCCAGTCAGTGTTTGGTTTGGATCTTTACCTTAGTTTTGTTCAGCTGAAGGAGAGAACATACTAGGTCATAGATATTGAAGCCAAAATCTTTGAATCCTGGGGAAGACACACCACCACTGAGGGATCTACAAGAGACACCCCTCGGAAGATTTCTAAGTAGATTGTGGGATTGGCAAATAAAAAGCCTAGACCAAATGAATAAGTCTACTACATGGAAATAGCAATTTGCCACTTGTGATTTTAAGCAAAATGTAAATTTTATATCTAGGTGTTTAGAAAAGGGGGCAAAGACTTGGGGTAGAGAGAAAAATATTGTACTTACCATCTCAAAGCTGAAAAGCTGAATAATAATCAATGAATGGGTTGATTCACTCAGCAAAAACAGTTTCCAGCAGTTCTGGCATGCTAGTCTGGATTCCAAGAGCTGGATCTATGAGCTCTAGCTATGGAATCTCATTCATTCTCTGGAGTTTCATCACTGTGGGGTGGTCCTGGTAGGTGTGAAGTGCCAGCCCTCAGCCATTTTGTGCTGAGAGACTTAACCTCAGTTAACATTAGGTAATTTTTGACTAGGTTGTGCTCAGTTTTACTGGGGAAACTGAGGAAACTAGGAATCCAGTGAATCTCAAAATACCTAAAAGATGCTTAACTCTTAGATTGTCTTTGTCTTACCCAATTCACAGAAATCTTAAGTAGTTTTAGATAGAGTCCTTAAGCTTTCGGCCACAGGTGGATTTAATGGAGGAGATGGTACTTCCTTCAGAGGCCTATTAGATTAACAATATTAACTGAGAGTTTGTATAATAGCCCTAGTGATAGGACAAGTGTATTAAAGTAACCAGTCCTGTACTGGCAAACACACAAACCCCCATAGCAACGGAGATGACAGCTTGGTAACAGCAGCTGCTGCTTAATTGAAAACATTAGAAAAATATTACATTATATGCGTATTCCCTGTTTTTATGTTTACTTTCATCACAAGTGAGAAAATAGTCCAGGAAAAAAATACAAAGAAAACATGAAACAAAGGTTCAAGACTGACAATGATAATGGATGAACTGTTGCTTGAAATTTAATTTTCTGAAGACTCATTCTACTCTTCATGTGAAGGAGCAGTACTTTTTTGTGTTCTGAGAGCCAGTAATTCCTCACATGGTGATAACTTTAGTTCCTAGTCAGCCTTTTACACTGGATTAACTCAGTGGAGAAATGGAGTACCCATGTGGCTCTGGGTATGGTTGTTTGTGTGTCTGCGAACTGGCTTTAAGACTCCAAAGGGCCTCTGTGTACACAGCAATAGATTTGAGGCCCATAATCACAACAATGTAAAGCTAGGAGTGTATGCTTTTCAATGACGAGTTGCCATAGAAAAGAGTTCCATTCATACCAAAGCCAATACCAACATAAGAAGAACAAATAAAAGACAGTTAATAGGAAAAGTGGAAGATCCCAGCAATTTTGTGCAAACAGAATAAATTAAACAATGCATGGGCAGGGACATATTCATGTCTCAAAATATGAAACAGGAAGGAATTCTAGAGTATATCAGGTGTCCAACAAAGGCCAGACCCCCAGTACTTTACACTGATGACTTAGAAAACCATATAAAGATAATATATGAGTTTTGTTTTTTCCCTCCCTTAGGGAAAAATAAATTCCCTATTATCAGAGGTAATAGTCCTAATGAATTTCATGGGCCCTAAACACTACTTGGCATGTAGTCAAGATCCATCTGGCCATTAGAAACAAGACAGCCCTATATGCAAATGAGATTTCCAAAAGCCTACAATGGAGTGAAAGTTCTCACTGCAGAGTAAACATGGAATGTTCCATTGAGAGCAAAACAAGGTGTTGCATCCTCAGAGCTCAGGAGTCTACCTTGTAATTGCAGAGGAGCCTTTTTTTTTTTTTTGGCAATAACATTTGAATTCATTTCAAGATTAATTGCATCCCATGAAGAGAGGGAGAGAGAGAGAGACAGAGACAGAGAGACAGAGAAAACAAAAGAGAGAGAAAGCATTCTGAAGCTTCTTGCAATGGAGAACTGTTCCTTATTTGTTTTTTGTCCACCAGGACATAGTGAAAGCCTTTCACACAGCAGACACTTAAATGCAGTCACACATAAGAAGCAAAATTGGTATGTTCCTGAAAGATATAATGGAATGGTAGGTAAGATATTTTCCAATGAGTCAAGAATTCAATGCTTTACTTGACTCATTGATTTCTCCATTCAACTCCTAGGCAATGAGCAGCTACTCTGAGTCAAGCAAAGTGCTCAGCAGTGGACTTGGACTTCCCAATCCACTCTTAAACATTGTTCTCTGAATTGCAGGTTGGAAACAGCATGCTTCCCATACCAGGACCTACACTCACTTGACGATAAACAAGTTAGAGATGATGTCAAATGTTTTGGGTAAGCCTGATTAATGTTGTCAAGCAGCATTTAAAAAGAAAATAACATCTGTACTATACTTGAGGGATTTTGGGGGGGCGTTGAAGGGGGTTCTTTTACCAGTTTAATACTGCCTTATTCCCTGAATCTGTGGATAGAGAGAAGACAAAAACACCTTTTTCAATGTTCACTATCAACCATGCAAAATTATCACAATGGTCTCATTCTTTTAAGTTGTATTAAAATTCTCAGTTTAGTAATAGTGTCACAGAAGAAATGTACAATAACTTGCTGATGAAGCCGTAGTTCTTTTCTTAATCATTAATGTTACCATATAAATCTTTAAAAGGTGCTTTCTAAATTTAAAAAATATCTCATTTTGATTTTATAGAGGTGTTTTCTTCTTATTTGGTTTTTCAGGTTGAATCAAAGTATCTAAGTTATAGAAATTGGATTAAATGATTTGCAAGAAAACTGAAAAACAGGATTACACAACTCCATTAATGGAGACAGTGGATTAAAATGTATTAGGTTGATGATAAATCAAAGGTTTATTTCAGTAGTATTTAATGGTTAGCTCATTGGTGGAAATTGGTGGCTGAGTTGACATATTTCCCTTCTTTAAAACAAAGATAATCAGTAAACAGTAAATCTCAGAAAAGTTATATTGAAAGACATAAAAATTAAGAACAAACAAAAATGATCTTAATAGATTATTACTATATTTTTGGAGAAAGAGAATTTTGCTCCAGTCTTTCAGGATCTATTAGAACTTCTAAGTGAGGAAAATAGGAAGAGATTAAATAATTTGGGCATACAAGCTTTTTTGGAAATCCAAATCAGTAGTTTATCAAACTGAATTGAATCTTTGGAAAATGCTTTAAGAAATGATTTAATGCAAGTTTTATGTAAAGTTTTTAATAAATCGATTTATAGGTATGATTTTTGCAAATTTATGATCTTAAAGAATTTCAGAAGTACTCCAACTCTAAGACACTTTATTATCAGTGTAATAATCTCTTTTCTGATATTCTTGATAGATTATCATATACCTCTTAATCATATATGTTCAGGAACCAAGAACTCTGAATAGCTCAGCTATAGTACATTGTGAACAGATTATGTTCATGTGGCCAACATGCAACTTAACAAGAACTTGTATTCTAATGTTATCAAAGGTCTCAAGCACAAAATTCTGAAGACAGAAAACTGCCGCAGTCTGGCTGGGCAAAAATCAAGAGCCACTCACAGCTTTGTAGATTCAAACAGCAATTCTTTATTCCCGATCTCACACCGGCCATCTACAAACAATGTTCTGGGGAAATCCACGTTCTCTGCCCAAATCCACCACACCACTGGGCTTCTGTCTCCCAAATATACTGTCTGACCCTAAGAACTCAAGAGGAACTCAGGCTGCAGGATACGCCCTATTCTAAAAGGGGAACGCCCTAATCTCCTATTACGCTAAACCGGGAACACCCTAAACACAGATCCGCTCTGGTCCTTGAGCAAGGTCACCTTACATGCAATGTTGCTGCAAAATGTCCTATTTCCATGAGTCCTTCCACTAAAGAAACATGGGGGTACGCTGGCAAGGAAATTGTCATACCTACTTGGCTGATGGCTCCCAGCAGAAAACTATACAGGTTATGGGATGCCTCAAAGTTGATTCACAGTAGAAGACTTTATGCAGATAAAGTTTACAATTGCTGGAGTTGTCGATTTTTATAAAATGCTAAGTTAGCCCAGTATGATGGCCAACTGCCCAAAAGAAAGTACGAAACAGACTAAGTAGGGATGTGTAAAAATAGTTGTGCTCATGAGAACAGGCCAGGTGCCCACCTCCCTCGATAACCAAACATATTCACATTAGCTTTTAGAGGCAAATTTTTTAAAGTTGCTCAAGCCAAATTTAAGCATCTAAATGTGGAAACCTCAGCCCTTACTTTCCATGCAGAATGATTGCTACAAATACATGAGATAAAATTGTACAAATATGTAAAATTTTTCAGTGACTGGTACATGATTGAAGCTCTAGAAACTCCAAAATCTGTCTGTAAATGTAATTGAATAGTTTTTTATCTCATTTTTGCCATATCTGGTATTGATAGAATTAACAGAAAGAAAATTAACTTTTAATATAGAAATTTTAATTAATTATGATAAAACATCCCTAAAATCAATGGGATATGTGAAAATTAATTAAATTCATGAATACTTCTCCAGTAATGTTCAGAATTTTTATCTAGGAGCATAGTGAAATTATATTTCTGATATTGAATGAAAGACTCAGGTTTCTATCAATTACTGATTAAATCCATCATTGTCTAATATGTATCAAAAAGTGTGATTAAAATGCAGCATATACCATTAATAAATATACAAATATATAGAATAAAAATTATAAAGTTTTAAAAAGAATAAAGTTTAAAATAATATAAGACATATAAGCTCATTTAAATTGCATGCTGATCACCTTGCAAAAAATACTAAAATTCTTATGTAGCACATGGAAAAATTCTAGTTGTAATCAAACTAGCTGTATATATGGTACTTTGTTGTATATTTTATATATACATACATAATGGTATAGAATAATGTAGCATAGTGTAGCATTACATGATATTACATTGATCGTGTTTTTGGTACAGCTTTACAATGAAAACAGTAAGACTCTTCTCTGGTACATGAGAAAAGCTAATTTTGTTTTTACAATACAACCTAGAAAGAGGGTTTATTCATTTAACACTAGATTTAAAATAATTCTCAGTTGATAATAGATTGAAATGTTGCAAAATTTTGCAGCAAAATAAAGTTGTTAGAGGTTATTCATGCTAAATTATAATATTTGTGGGTATTAAGATACCCACCACGATTTTACTGCATTTTAGAATTCATTTTAATCCCATTGATTAAGACTTTTACAATCTAAATATATAAAAAATAATCCTACATTAAGTTATTAAACCTCTTCTAGATAAAGTATGCATGGAAAATATGATCAGATACAGGAACTAAGAATGTTTGATTATCCTGTAATCTCTACATATTCATTTCTAATAAGTTAATTCCACATAATGTAGTGATCCTTTTCCAGTTGGAGATTTGAGTTTGATATCTCAATGCTTATATTAATCCCAACATTTATGTGCAAGCATATTGATTTGTTTTTGTGGTGGCATTATTGGCTGCTTCAGGTGGCTCTTACATCAGTCCTAAAAGGAAAAAAAAATATGGAAATGATAATGAATATTGTTGCTAGCTTTGTCATTAAAACATGCTGTTTCCCTTTCAGTTAGAGTAGGGGCATTTAAAAAGACAATAACAATTCTTATATGCATATTAAACCCTAGGAGATATCTCCTAGAGATATTAGAGGATTGTGTGTTAAGGGGAGGTTAGATTCTTTAGAAATGCTTTGACAAACTTCTCTTCGTTTGCTATTAATTGTAATTTTGGCAAGTTGAATCAAGTATCTTTTATAGTAGGGGAAGGCTCCCTCTGACAAATTGTCTGTCTTTAGCATTCTAGAGCTATGACTCAGGTATTCCCCAAGGAAGTGGGTAGGTAGAAAGGCAAGAAAAGGGGAAGGCTGAGGAAGGGTGGGGTAAAGGGAAAGTAGTGAGAGAGAAAAGGTGGGCACCAGGAGGAGGAAGCATCCTCTTGCTAATCACCTATCACAAGCAATGAAATTCCTCAGGCTGGGAGTCAGCCAGGTGCATTTCAAAGAGAAGCAGTGGGGGAGAAAGTGTCACTCAAGGCAGATATTTATGAAAGATGACAGTTTGCAAATATCTCAATCTTGGACAAGCCTGCGCCAGTGACATGGAGGTGTGCAGCAAAATTGGAAGAGTCAGCAGCCAACATTTATTTCATCAGGACCTGTCCAATCTCCACTGATGGTTTGATAGTCTGGGGAGAAGAGGTAACGTGGTGCTCATTCTGCTGGTTACTCGCAGGCAGTTTGCATGGATCAGTTCAGAATGTTCTAATAAATATGTAAAGAAGGATAAAAAGAAGAATTTAGAAAAGCCCTGTTTGCAGAACTAGCACACGATTGGATTACCTTTTTAGCTATGCCAAAGAGGAGGCTTAGTAATTACAGAAATATTGATTGCTGCTCCTGCCAGTTGACAGTGAGATAGGCAGTGTCTTGCCAGTGTGGAGACCTTGATTCTGGTAAAAACACCCTGTAAGTGCAGAGGACTGAAGAAGTGATCTGGTTAGACACTCTTCCCCATGACAGCTGCCCCACAATTCCTAATATACAGAACAGAGCGAGTTTTGTTAGACATGTAAGTCTATATTTCTTCCCCAAGGGATGAAATACTAGATACTGGCCAGAACAAATGCTGAAATAAATACCAACGGGGAATTTTCCCTAGTATTTCTATCAAGCTGTTAGAAAGCTTGGGTGTCAGAAAGAAACAAGATTTGGGGGCAAGTAGACTGGTTTTGACATCATGGTATGTTAGATGCTGCTACCTATTCAAATTCTGCCAACAGATTTGTTTACTTTGCTATTCAAGATGCTTTCAATGTACATATTTTCAATGCCAAAAGAAAAAAAAAGAAATAATCTGGAGATTTTATGCTGAAGTTTTAATTTTAAGCCTCCCTAGAAGGAAAAAAATTTTAGATTGGACAATAATGGGTACACAATTGTAAGAGTAGTTACCACTTTTAAAAGATGCATCATTTCAAAAAACAACAACAAAATCCATGCTGAGCATCAGTTGTCCTTTAACATCATACAAAGTTGATCACTTATACAATATTTCATTTTATTCACTTTTATTGCCTAAATGACTCTTTTAAGCATTTGGATTCTGACAATAGAAAATAAACATGCTAGCTTTGCCACTTGGGCTAAGTTCCAATTCCTTGGGTTCCTCATCTTTGAAATAAGAGTAAGTCTGATAGCTGCATGGAGTCATTGGTGAGGATTTGAGATACTGAAATGACAAAGCTCAGAACAATATTGGACATTTACCAAACGTTCAGTTAATGCTAGATTCCTTCATTCTTCCCTTCCAATTCCCAATTGCTTTAGGAGAACTCATCAATGGAAGAAAAAATAAATAAAAGGTTGAAACTCAATTTTAAGGGTAGTTGTAGATAAGCAGATATTCTGTTTACATGGGTGTGAAATTTTGAAAGCTGTCCCTACATTTTGTTGAGTTTTAAATCACCATATTTTTTTCCATTAACCTTTGTGCTACTGCAGTGGTTCTTGGGACTTGAACATCCATCAGAATCACTTTGAGGCCTCATTAAAACACAGAAACACCTTAAAGTTGGTGATTCCATTGATCTATAGTGGGGCCTGAGAATATGCATATCTAATGTGTTCTCAGGTGAAGCAGATGTTTTGAGAACTGCAGGCTTCTTTACTAGGGCCAAAAGTATTGTGGCTAGAGAGAAGGCCCATATTGCATCCATAGCTTCCAGCAAAGAGAAGCAATTCTTTCAAAAGAAACATTGAATTCCATTATGTACCATTTTCTTCCTTCATGTATACCTTGTGCTTTCTAGAATCTTAAAAATTTAAAAATGAATTTGTTGCAATGCATATCTCATTCCCATCATGTAAAGTTTGGCTTCAGTTTTCATCCCTTTTAAACAATTCCAGGCCATCCCTGAATGTGTGCAATAAGAAAGAAGTAAGTTGGTGGACTGGGGTTGTGTCTTAGTGGTAGAATGCTTGCCTAGCATGCATGAGGCACTTGGTTCGATCCTCAGCACCACCTAAAAATAGAATAAAGATATGGAGTCCACCTAAAACTAAAAAGAAATATTTTTTTAAAAAAAAAGAAGTAGTAAGTTGGAAGAGTTCTTGCCCACAGGGGCCTGCAGGCTGGAGCAGAGACCCACATGGATACAAAAGCTCTATCAGCCTGCTTCTCCTTAGCAGTTTGGGGTGAGAAGAAATCTAGGCCACTTCTTCATTATTATTACTGTTTCTTTTTTAAATTTTGTTTTCCACTTCGTCACCCTTCAGCACACACTTCTCTACCTTCTAGAGTAAAAGTTAGCCTCTTTGATTTCTATGCAACACTATGATAGAAAAAATAGTAAAATATGCAAAGATTTGTCCCTGTTATTAAAATAGAAATATAACCATGACTGTCAAATTAATTGCTTAATGAGGGAGAAAGAGACTGAGATTCTTAGAAATCTGAAAGAGAACATGAAATCTTCGCATCCAGAAGAATAACTGCTTGTGGAAATGGTGGTAGAAGAGAGAACTCTTCTCACAAATACAAGTATAACTGAACTTCCCTCTCCAAGCTCCTCTCCATAGCCCCAGCCAAGTCAACAGTATCACAAGGAAGTGATCTTTCAGTCTTCACAATCAGTTACTTAGTACATTTGATCTTACCTCCCTAAGATGGCGCTTTCCAACACATAAAGGGGGTAAGAAATGCTTAATAACCATATTGTACCATTATCAGAAGAAATCACTTTAATCACATAAGTGAAGTGTCTAGCCCACGGCAAGTAGTCTTCAGATGTAACAAAAGATTCAGTGCATCAGTAGTCGTAGTCATGGTATTCATTATAATCTTAATTGATTATGGTCTTCCCTAAACTCTTAGCTCCCTGTAGGCCTTCTTGCCTCCATTAAAGTAAGTATCAAGTTTCATAATAATCTGTCTTGGGCCACTCTAGTAAACTTCTTGACATCAGGGCAGAGTCAAGATTAGCTCAGAAGACCCAGTTCCTAGCACACTTCCCAGAATATGCTCAGTGCTTACTATGATGAATTATAATGAATCTATTCTTCCATATATTATTTCAGAAATATATCCTCTACTTGGTTTAAGTTTTTACTCTACTTTACCAACTCATTCTTTCTCTGCTGATATCTTGTTTGCAACCTCACAATGGGGCCATTTATATCTGGGATTAGACTTTTTATTGAATTCCGCTAATAGACTTGAATTACCAGTCATTAATATGGGCAGTTGTCATTAATCATTAATATGAATGTTTATTTTCTTCTTTTTTTTACTAAATGAGATAGAATTTTTTTTTTTTTGAACCAGGAATTGAACTCAGGAGCACTTGACCCCTGAGCTACATCCCCAGCCTTATTTTGAATTTTATTTAGAGGCAGGGTCTCACTGATTTGCTTAGCCCCTGCCTCCTGTTGCTGAGGCTGGATTTGCCACTGGGATTACAGGCTTGTGCCACTGTGCCCAGCATGATATGGAATTTTAACTAAAATTTCCAACTAATTTATTGTTTCAGGTTTCTTTGGATAAGGACAACATTATTAAAATCAAAAGATTCATTTTACCATTTTTGATATGACTATCATCCTATACAGCACTAATTAATGTGATACCTTTGAACAATGTCCTAACTTTTTTTTACTAATGAATTTATTCATTTTAATTAGGTATATATAACAGCAGGATGCATGTCGATTCATTGTACATAATTGCAGCATAACTTTTCATTTCTCTGGTTGTACACGATGTAGAATCACAACATATGTGCAGTCATACATGTACTAGGGTAATCATGTCCAGCTCATTCCACCATCTTTCATGACCCCATACCCCTTCCCCACTCCTCCCTTTCCTTTGCCCCATCAAAGTTTCTCTATTTTTCCCATGTCCTCCCCCCCCATTATGGATCAGCACCCTCTTATCAGAGAGAATATTCAGCCTTTGTTTTGGGGGGGATTGGCTTACTTCACTTAGCATGATATTCTACAATTCCATCCATTTATCTGCAAATGCCATAATTTTATTCTCTCTTAATGCTGTGTAATATTTCATTGTATATATATACCACAATTTCTTTATCCATTCATCTATTGAAGGACATCTACATTGGTTCCACAGTTTAGTTATTGTGAATTGAGCTGCTATGAACATTGATGTGTCTGCGTTACTATAGTATGCTGATTTTAAGTCTTTTGGGTATAGACTGAGGAGTGGGAAAGCTGGGTCAAATGGTCATTCCATTCCAAGTTTTCTAAGGAATTTCCATACTGCTTTCCAGATTGGTTGCACCCATTTGCAGTTCCACAAGCAACGTATGAGTGTGCCTTTTCCACCATATTCTCGCCAACATTTATTGTTGTCTGTATTCTTGATAACTGCCATTCTGACTGGCATGAGATGAAATTTTAGAGTAGTTTTGATTTGCATTTCTCTAATTACTAGAGATGTTCAACATTTTTTCATGTATTTTTTGATTGAATGTATATCTTATTCTGAGAAGTGGCCGTTTAGCTCCTTAGCCCATTTTTGGATTGGGTTATTTGATTTTTAGCTATTAAGTTTTTTGAGTTCTTTATACATCAATGTCTTATTTTTTTTGAACAAAGGAGTGAGGAGAAAGAAAGAAAAGGAAAAAAGAGCAACAAAGAGCTACTACTCTAAACTGTGGTTACCTAGAGCTAACATGACCATGTAATTTGACATCTAAATTTTAAGTCCTTTTTCAAAATAGGGGACATTATTAATCATTTCACAGGGAAAATTGGGACCAAAAGGTCACCTTGGGACAATGAGTATATATGTTATCCCACTTGATAGTAAGGTAGAAAAGGAAGAGAGTGACTAGAAAATCTGATCTGAGATACTGGTGGTTGAAAACACTCATCTTGAAATAAAACACCATTCTCTTAAGAAACTCCAGGAGAAAACAGGTGTTGAAATGCCGCCATAATCTCTCTCTTAGGTGTTTTCGATGCACGTAGTAAAGATTCTGTGAAGTATTATTGTGCTGTAAACTAAACATAAAATCAGTGAGAGTGTAAGTTATAGGTTATAGATTAATAAAAATACAGATTATATATAGGTATGATAAGTGAGATAAGACAATTATAAAGCAAGAACTGTCATAGACAGGCCTAAGACTCCATATCACTGCCTTGTATTAAAAAAAAAAAAAAAAAAAAAAAGAAAGAAAGAAAAAACAAGACCTGTTTCTGAGAAACTGAAATGAAAGCTGTTTTCTTATAAAAATTGTTTTTCTGTACTTTGTGCCCCATGAATTGTACCCTACTCAGGATGCAGCAGTGGTCATGGTGAGCTACATCCTGGGTTTGAGTGCACTTGTGGGTCTACATGACTTTGAAATAGATTCTCGCCCCCACCAACCCCTGCTTATACTCAGGATACTGATGTCTAGTACCTGCTTGAATCTGGAAATGTGGTTAACTGAATTGCAAAGCTGATTGCCATTTTTCTAGCTTCTGTACTTGCTTGCTTGCTAACTGGAAAATTCTAGTCCTGCTTAGGGCTGGAAGATCCCACATACTATTGTTTTAATTCCTGTGATTGGCTTACTTGCATGATGCTAAGGAAAGCCCCTGAGTTATGGTTTTTGTCTTTAAGTTCCCAGGATACAGGCCAGGAAGTTGCTGTTCTGCCACAGAGCTTCAGTCTCTATAGGTTAGTAACAGTCCCTGGCCAGGTAAATAAAGCTCTCTTTGATCTGATTTTGGATGTAGAGTGTTTTCTGAAGTGACTCCCCATAACAATATCACAGAAAATAAATCTGAGATTAATGATTATGAAGAAAGTTCTATTCTTTTTTATTTTTTTCTCCCCCACTGGACATGTGGGGGAAAACTCTGTTCCTACCTCCTAGTGCCTAGCCAATAGTAAAAATAACAGTAATAACTGAATGTTAAAATAGTGGATTTAATTATGTGTTGGCTACTGCTCTAAATGCTTTATTTATTTAAATTTTGCAACATCCCTTTGAATTACATATTCCAAATTTACAAATGAAGAAACTAAGGCACAGAGAGGTCAAAACAGCTTGCACAAATTTACATAATTAGAAAGTGATAGAAACAGAATTTGGATTTAGACAGTTTGGCTCCAGAACTTGCACTCTTTGCCACTATCTTGCACCACCTGTGCTTAGAAGGCAGTCAACAAGTATTTGTTGGTTGGTGACTAAATGATGAATACATAAGTAATCAAATGAATGGAAAATCAACTTATCTTCCTCACCATAATGTTTTTAAAACAGAGTTTTTAAAGCTGTCAGTCAAATGGAGCAGAAAGTAGAATTTCCAAAACATTTCCTGCCCCACATATGACCAACTTCTCCCACTACCAACATCCCCCACCACAACGGCACATCGGTTTCAGATGATGAGCCTATTGTGACACATCATTATCACCAGAAGTCCATAGTTTACATCAGGCTTCACTCTTGGTGCAATCCTATTGGTTTGGGCAAATGTACAATGACCTGTGTTTATCATGTAGTATGTAAGGAAGAGTTTCACTGCCCTAAAATCCCCTGTGCTCTGTTTCCTCCCTATCACCTCCTGCCTCATGCTCTAGCAACCACTGATCTTTTTACTCTTTCCAGAACTTTGTTTCTTCCAAACTGTCACAGAGTTGGATTGATGTAATATGTAGTCTTTCCAGATTGGCTCCTTTTACTCAGTGCATTAAGTTTCCTCCATGTGTTTCCGTAGGTTGATAGCTCATAGTGTTGAATTATATCACATTGTTTTGATGTTTGATTTATCCATTCATCTAGTGAAGGCCATCTCCATTGCTTCCAAGTTTTAGTATTTATGAATAAAGCTGTTATTTAATATGGAAAAAAAAAGAAATCTGAGATTCCCCAAAAGCACACATTATAAACATTTACTGACATTATACCTATTGTTAACTCTTGGTTTCTTGTTTACATACCTGTGAGGGCCATTTGTACAGAATTTTTCCAAAATAGCCAAACTGGCTGAATAAAATGTGTTGCATATTATATTCTCCCCACAGCCACTTGTAGAAATACCTATATTTCTTACTTAGCTAAGAGAGCTCCATTACCTTTGTCATTCAGAGAAAGGAATCTTCCAGTATAAAGTGGGATGGCATGTATGGATGAAGCCAGGCTGATGTAACTAGGAGAGCTAACACTAATACAGAATGTTCAGGAAGCTGGCTCTGTCTCACATGTCATTCCCAGGTGGGTGTGCGAGGTGGGAGGTGGTGCTATTACCTGTGAACATCCCTGGACTAGTGCTCCTCTCCTCCTACCTGACCCCATTGCTTAGGAGCTTACAATTAGCTGCATAATTGAGACGAGATACTGTAGATCCACAAGTGGAAGAGATAACTCATAAGTCTTATGTCTCAGACCTAAGAAAGCACATAACTCTTCAAATGACCGTACATGAGAAGATTAGCTATATGGCCACCCACTCTTTGCAGCAGGGGAGGCTAGGATCTGAGCAGACACATGCATGGTTAGAAGTGTATTTCTGTGGAAAAGGGGAGAAATGAATTTTGTGGACAGTTGGCCCTCTCTTCCTCACAGATGAGTACACTTGAGAAGTGAGACCTATCAGTGAGTAAAATAAGGTTGAACAAGGTTAGAGAGAGGATCCTAGCTTCAGCAGTGAGGTTGAAGCCAATGACTTCAAAAAACCTGAAATCTTTTATTCTTTAAGACGAATGTCCCTGTAAAGGAGTCTCCCTAGAATTGTGATCTGGAAACTTTTTTTCTTACCCCTTCTGCATTTTGTCCATTTTGAAAATTTCATTCATTCCTTTCTATTGCTGCTACTGTCCAATGACTTAGGTTCTAAATTCCGTTATGCACAGACTTTTCTAACACCTAGTATACCCAACACCTTTTGAAGTATTTCCTCTGCCCCACCAAAGTGTAGGAATATAAAAAGTGGTGACTCATATCATTATATTAAAATTTTGTTTTCATCCTGTGTTTTTCTCATTCAAAATGCCCCCAGTGGACTGATTTTTACAGACAATGAACCGAAGTTGACATTACTGTATTCAAGAACAAGAAAAATCTGTGTCTGGCAAACTTTTTCCCGTTCTTCTACACTATTAACTCATATTTCTCTCACCTGCATCATTTCTACTAATAGAAGAAAGTCATGCTTTCTGTTGGTCATTATTTAAGATCTAAATAGCATACTCTTAGGTCCTTCCCTCATCACTGTAGCCAGGAATTACTGTCTTCTAGTGTCTCACTCCCATTATTACTTTTTGTAGCAAGCATTTGTTGATGCTCACATTTATCAAGGTGTCTATATATTTATCAACAAATTCTTAATATATTACAATGATTCAGAGATCTGGAGCAGGGTCAAATAGATTTGAGTTTAAAATTCAATTCCCCTCCTACACATGCTTGGGCATGTTATTTAATTTTTCTCAGTTTCATTTATCCTACAGGTAAAAGAAGATAACAACAGTGTCTATCTCATAGGGTAACTTTGAATGAACTATTATTATGCATGAATCCTTGATCATTTGACTATTGTTGTTATGTTATATATCATCCTTTACTCTTTCCTTACATATAATTATATATGTTTTCATGTTGGTTTGTGGGAGTTGCTTGTTACTTTTTCACCTTTCTTGTATTGAGAAAGAAGTGACCTTATGGATGATCAATTCAAAATAATCCCAATACCAGGATTTCCCCTACAATGCCATCTACCTCCTACGAGGACACCCATGAGAAGGAGGCCACTTAAGAAAACAAATCTTTAAAGCCAGGTGCAATGATTCATGCCTGTAATCCCAGCAACTCAGGAGGCAGGAGGATCCCAAGTTCAAGGATAGCCTCAGTGATTTAGCAAAAACTTCGGAAACATAGAGAGACTCTGTCTTTAAAATAAAAATATGACTGGAGATGTAGCTCAGTGGTAAAGTGTCCCTGAGTGAATCTCCAGTAACAATTCCCAAACCAAGTGACTTGAAGACTGAAGTGCTCTCTTAACATAGAAAGAACAGAATCCAGCTCAAAATTTCAAATGGATGCAGATTTTGCAAAATACTAGTTTGTTGGTTCCATTCTTACAAACACTACCATTTCTAATTTTCAGTAACTTAAGATTTTATTAGTTAAATGCAAGTCCACATATTACATGTTATTCCAAAGTTTAAGTCAACCAAAGATTTTAAAGACCCTTACATGCTACAAGAAGGCATAGAACCATTCTTCATAACCCTCCTTCTCCTCCTCCTAAGAGATGTTTTAACACTTTAAGCCTCAAATTATCCTATTGCAAAAATTAAATAATTTTACATACACCAAAATATTATTGAAAGTCTAGCTTAAACACTATATGCATGTAGAAGAGAGTTTCATATTCTTCGATATGCCGCTTTTAGTAAACCTATTCACCTTCATTTTGTGTTTAAGATTTGAATCTGAAATTGTTTAATTTATGTTACAAATTGAATGTCTTTTAACAGATATAGGGAAATCTGGGTTATATATTTCTCCTTGAGTGAATTCTTATTATTTTTGTTTCAAATAATTGATGTACTTCATCTAAGTTGTTAAATTTATTGGCATAAAGTTGTTTATAATATCTTATTACTCTTCAACATTGGTCACCTCTGTGACTTCTAATATTGCTATTTTGTAACTTCTTGTTATTTTTCTGATCAGTCTAGGTAGAATTAATTACGCCAACCTTGTCATTTATTTTCCTGTATTTTTTGCTTTTTTAAAAAGCTTTTTCCACTCTGATCCATATTGTTTGTCTTTTTATCCCTTTGGACTGCAATTTGCCCTTCTATTTCTCTCTCTTAAGGTTAAAGCTGATGTCATTGAGTTAAGACCTCTCTTTTTTTTTCAGTAAATATGTTTAGTGCTATAAGTTTTCCTCTAAGTACTGCTTTAGCTCTAATCCACAAATGTTTATATTTTCTGCTTACATTTTTATCTTTATATAAATAAGTTTTAATTTCTCTTTTAATTCTTAAAAATATGTTAATAACTTATAAAATTTGTAGAAGTTTCACTTTCCTGTTATTGATTTCTTATCTAATTATATTTTATTTAGATAACACATTTAATTTAACATAAATCTTTTTAAATCTTGATTACGCTCCAAAATATGGTCTACTTTGTAGTACATTCCACCTTCTCAAAATATGGTCTACTTTGCTGCATGTGATAGGAGGTTTCATCTTCTTCACTATAGCCCTTTGGTCCATTATGCTGGACATGTCTTCTATATCATTTCAGATATTATACCTACTTATTCTATAAATTATTGAAAAGTGTAACTAAAATCTCTGACAATAGTTTTAAATTTGTGTATTTTTCTTTACAGGGATTTTTAGGGGGAGGGAAGTTATTCATGTATTTTGAAGATAAATAATCATTTAGGAATGTTATGTCTATTTGATGGGTTGACAGCTTTATCATTATGAAATCACCTTAATCACCTTTTTAATGTGTGGAAATTTTTTTGCACTGAAAATATAGTTTTTCCAATATTAATATAAACAGTCCTGCTTTTTGTATCACACAGTAGATTTTTACAAAGTTTTGTTGGGATGTACTTTGCATATCATAAAATTTATTATTTAAAATGTACAATTAGGTGTTTTTAAACTCTTTATTGTGTGACTCTTGATTTTAAGAAATCTACATACTGCATCTAGTTCTAGATATTTCCATCAAACAGAAAGAAACCAGTACCCATTAGTATTTACTCGATACCTCTTCTTTCTCTAGCACCTGGCAACTATTAATATCCATAAGAGAGTATTGGTCATTGTTCACGCTAATAATTTCAGATTATTTTTTCATCAACCTTGGGTACTGTGTTAGCTTTCCTTTACTGTAGTGAAATATCTGAGACAATTAACTTACAAAGAGAACATTCACTTTGGATCACAATTTTCTAATCTGTAAAGACAAATACTAAAGCTCTTATATTTTTAATATTTGCTAAACTGTTAAGCTATTTTTTGGCATTGTACAATGTTGTTATTTATTCAATTTATAAACATTTCTTTTTTATTGGATCTTTCTAGTTTTAAATGACAGTAGAGTCTATTTTGATATCATTACACAAACATGGAATATATCTTATTCTATTTAGGATCCCAGTCTTGCAGATGTACATGATGGTGAGATTTATTTGGTGTATTCATATATGAACATAGGACAGTTATGGCAGATTCATTCCAATGTCTTTTATTTTCCTATCCCCCTCTCTTCTCTTCATTCCCCTTTGTGTAATCCACCGAACTTCTAGTCTCTATCTCCCACCTTATTGTGGGCTAGCTTCCATATATTAGAGAAAACATTCAACCTTTTGTTTGGGGAAATTGGCTTATTTCACTTTGTGTGATGTCTTAAGATTCATCCATTTACTGGCAAATGTGGTAAATTCTTTTTTTTTGGTACTGGACATTGAACCCAGGGGCACTTGACCAGTGAGCACTTCCCCAGCCCTATTTTGTATTTTATTTAGAGACAGGTCTCACTGAGTTGCTAAGTGCCTTGCCATTGCTGAGGCTGTCGTGGAACTCAGGATTCTGCTGTCTCAGTTTGCTGAACTGCTGGGATTATAGGCAGGCGTGCACCACTGTGCCTGGCTTATAAATTCTTAATGGATGAGTAATAAATACATCACTCTGTGTTTGTGTGTGTGTGTGTGTGTGTGTGTGTGTGTGTGTATATATATATATATATATATATATATATATATATATATATACATACATATACATTTTCTTTATCCATTCATCTGTCAAGGGGTACCTAGGTTGGCTCCATAGCTTAGTTACTGTGAATTGTGCTGCTATAAAAATTGCTGTGGCTACGTCACTGTATTATGCTGATTTTAAATCCTGTGGATGTATACAACAGAGTGGAATAACTGGTCAAACAGTGGTTCTAATCTCAGATTTTTAAAAAATCTCCATACTGCTTCCCAGAGTGATTGCACCAGTTTGCAGTCCCACCAACAATCTATAAATGTACCCTTTTTTCTGAATCCTTACCAAAATTTGTTGTTACTTGTATTCTTGATAATTGTGATTCTGGCTGGAGTGAGATGAAATCTCTATATAGTTTAAATTTGCATTTCTATAATTGCTAAAGATGTTGAACAGTTTTTCATGTATTTGTTGACCATTTGTATTTCTTCTTTTGAGTAGTCTCTGATTAATTCCTTAGCCCATTTATTGATTGGTTTATTTTGGTTTTTTGGTGTTAAATTTTTGAGTTCTTTGTTAAACTATTTATAAAAGGAAAAGAAGTAACTATAAATTATAATAATGCATTGACCTCAAAATAATGTATTTTTTTAAAATTGAAGCAATCAATTCTCTTAAAGATATTAGTTATAGGAAAGAGATGGTAATTCATAGGCAAAATGCTTCAAACAACATCTTACCTCTCTTGACTTTATCCTTGGAACACTCTGGAACCAAGGAAAAAGATATATATCCTCAAAGTAAAGATGCAGAGTATTCTGCAAGGTCATTCTATCAGAAAACCAAATGATACCAAAAAGAACGCTTTGAACTACAATAAATGTAACATTTGTCACACTGTTTCTTTTAATTAGCATCTTTATCTGACTAAGCTATAGAAATTTGTTTTGCTGAGTGAGGTCAGCAAGTTTGGAAACTTAAATTGAGTTGCTTGAGCCAAGAGAGGAAGCTTGATATGGCAGCTTTCTGGACTAGTTAACTACAGAAGAGACTGCAACCAAATTTATACTTTTAACACACAGAGGAGCAACATTTGAGTGACAGAATATGGTTTATTTTAGCCTTTAATATTTACTTGAGAAGCTACTGTACTCTTTTCTCTGAGACATAATTAACTCATTCCAATGGGGAATATCTTAGATAAATATGTCCATATATCTCTTTTCCTATCATACTAGAATTTGAAAACAGTGTAAAGAGCAATCAATAGCAGATAATGATACAAATATAATCTGCAGTTGCTAAACTATGTGTGATAGGTATGGACATTTTAACTTAAAATGAGCCAAGTCATATTTTAAAATCACTTAGTTCAAGAATACTCAAACTGAAAATTTGGTACAAGTTGCCAAGTTGTTTTCAAAATAATTAAACTGTTATAATCAGATTGCTAGTTTCCCAAAAACATTATCACACTCAATATCTACTTTTGCTCTCTGTTTGTGTCCATCCTCATTGTGAGGGACAAGGGACAGTTTTATTTTATATTTATCAAATTGCCATTTAGACTGGTATTGTCTCATCTATTTTTTATTCATTAGTATTTCTTCTTTCGGGAATTGCTTTTTATATTCTTTCCTGGGTATTTGTGTGTATGTATGTGTACACATGCATCATTTTTATCAATTGTCAAGACATCTTTATATATCCAGAGTATAATTTTATCAAATTTCTTTTTTACTAAATTTTTAACTCAAAAGCATCTTTTTGACAAAGTTATTACTTGTGTTTAGTCATATCTGGGGGATTCTTTGTATTTAGTCAAAACTGGAAGTTTTATTTGGGTGTTCCTAGGTTTTATGTTCTACTTAGAAATAATTTTCTTATTATTCAAACAGAGCTATTTTATTTAGACGCTATGATTTTTCAGATTCAGTTTCAAGTTTATCTGAAGTTTGTTTTACATACATTTTTGTTATGGGTCTAACGCTATTTATTTCATAGAGAAAATGGCGCAATATCAATTATGATTAACCCATCTTTCACCACTCTTTTGAAATGGCACCACAAATTAATTTTCCTCTTTTGTCCCTCTGGCAAAATCGTTTGTTCCATTCTAGTATCACCTGTTGGATTACCTATAGTCTGTTTTTTACTTTGTATTCACTTCTTTTTACTGAAAAATAATCCTTTATTTATTAGCACAAGTTTACTTAAGATAAACGTTAGATCCAAAATTCCGTAAGACATTCTACTGGGAGCTAGATTCAAAAGCATTGACCTTGCGTGTGAGTGGTTCATGCACCACTGTTTTCTGTTTCTTAATTTTTAGATGCATAAAATAATGACATTAATTTTACAATCTCATACAATTATTATGAGGATAAAATGAGTTACTGTATGTGAACACTTAAGTGCCTAGTATGTAGTTAATATTATCATTGCTCTCATAATTGTTGCAATTTTCTCATCAAAAAGCATGAAATATATCTCCATCTATTTAGCTACTTAGTAAATAGATAACATTTACTTTACATTGAGATCTTGAACACTCTTATCATTTTAATAAATAATAAAAGGATACTTTTCCTTTTATTATTCACATGGGTGTGTTTATTCTCTGCAATTTCTTACCAGATATTGAACTATTATTAGGTTTGTATAGTAAAGAGCTATCAAACTTTTTGAGTTTTTTAAAGAGAGAGAGAAAGAGAAAGAGAGAGAGAATGAATGAATCTTTTTTGTAGATGGACACAACACAATACCTTTATTTTTAAATAGTGCTGAGAATCGAACCTGGGTCCCACCCGTGCTAGGCGAACGCTCTACCGCTGAGCCACAATCCCAGCCCCATCAAACTTTTGATTTTTATCTTTTATGTCTTTGGTATTAAACTTGGTTCTATTTTCTAGGTAAATAACAGATAATCTATAAAGATGGTTTTCTTCTTTCTTTAGAATATATAATCATCCTCTTTCTATTCCTATTTTATTTTATTGTTTAAGTAACCCTAATAATGTTAAATATTAAAAAAGGTAACGCATGTCCTTGTCTAATTCCTGAATCTAGGGGCTATGCCTTATGTACATATTAGAAATTTAAAAGCTAATAAAAATTAATGAAACAAATATCACATTAAAGATAAAGATTACTATCACATTACAAACCTAATAAATGTTTATTCTGGTACTTAAAAAGTGAATAATTCTTTAAGTTACTGTTCATTGTAATGATCAAAGGTAAATAATGTTCATGTACTTCTGTCTAGTATTAATCATACATGATTTTTAAAAAGTTTATCACATATTTTTATATGAAATTCAAATTTTGCTTTATTCAATGATCACTAAAATATAGCATTTTTTAAAAGTATTAAAGTACTTCATAAACATTGTATTAATGCCCTCTTTCTAATTCTTACAACTAGCTCAATATCCCTAAAATACTATGTAGATTGTTTTCATATTTAACAAAATTTTAAAGAATATTGTTTTTTTATAAAAATGCTATACTCAACATTATTTTCTTAAGATTGCTTCCAGGAAGAATTACTCAATCAAAGGAAATAAATATCATAAGACTTGCAATATATTCTGCCAAAGTTCTTTACAAGAGGAATTTTACAAACCCATTAGCAATGCACAAGAGTGCCTGTCTCCTTGCACATTTTACAAATTGAGAATTTTCATTTTAATTGTCAACTTAATAGGAGCAATAATTCTAATTTTATTCATATTTTTACCCTGAGCTTGAATATTTAATTATTGTGTTTGCTACCAGTATACATTTACTAATCAGTGTTCACAGGTTTTGGTTAGTTGTTAGGCTTAAAGAAAGTCGTATTGATTAAGTTATTTGAAGACTAAATACATTAACCCCTTGCAAAATTGGCAGCAGTTTTATTTTATCAGTTCCTTTGTTTATTCATTAAAGTATGATCATTTTTGCATAAATTTTTTATGAAAAATTTATTTTCAGTTGCTTTCTGCCACTGTCAGTTTGCCCATATAAAGATGTTTACTCCCAGGTAACTTACAATTCTGAAAAAATTGAAAACTACCTGAAATTCATGATCAATGAATTACTATGTGTGTTCTGATAGCATATTTGTATTTACTGAACATTACAAATATTCAGAACATTTTAAGTATGTTGAGAAATGCATAACAAAATCTAATATTTTTTGAAAACATGTTAACATATGTTGCCTTTAAAATATTGTAAACAAGATACCCAAATCTAGTTATTATTTTGAGATACTGGAGTCCCAAATTATATTATTTTTCTTTTATTGTGTTTCCTACTTTCATATGTGACACAAATTAATTTTTATATAATCTAAAAACTAACAAATCCTGAGCGTTCTGCTTTTACTTTGTGCCTAGCAGACCAACTCTTTCACCAATAAACTAGAAACTCTGGTAGAAACACTAAAAGCAACTGCCAGAAGATTTTGGAGAATGAAAAAAGATTGGGCATATTTTGAAAGGGATTTAAAACTTGGAAAGTATGGTGCTAAATGAGTTTTCTGTCTTTGTGGCTTTGGCCTAAAGAAGGCCACAGCCAGAAAATGGTTCAAGGAAACCAAAGCTTTGAGAGAAAATCTGCCAGACCTCTGACCTGAAAAAGACAGAGAGCTACAACTGCGCAAGAAATGGGTGAATCCCGGAAAGAGGAGAGAGTGAGCAGCTCCAGGAGCTACATATGCAATCTCTGTCAATAGTAGATCTTCTGAATAACACATGTTTCGGGCAGATGCCAAGCAGTACAGCGAAGGCTAAAATGATGAATTATGCATGAGTTTCTGCTACTTATGAACTAGAAAAGTTACAACCATTTTTGCCTAACCATGTTAATTTGTTCATGAACAGAAGATCCAATAAAAGGAGAAGGGAAGGAAGAGGAGAAAGAAGAAGAGAAGGAGAAGGAGGAGGAGGAGGAGGAAGGAGCACTCTATATCAGGAAATTCACAATGTCTAGAAGACAAAAAAAAATTACTTAACATTCAAACAACCAAAAAAAGATTATTCAAGTTCAATAAAAATGACCAAAATCAGAGGCCAATCTCAATATGATCTAAATCATGTAGTTGCCACACACTTTAAAGCACTTATTGTTACTATATCCAATAAGACAATACACTCAATAATAAAAAGCTAGGTAAGTCAGCAAAAATAAAAACAATAAAAAGAATTATACTGGTATTCTATGGCTGAAAGATATAGTATCTGAAAGTTTAAATTTGTCTTTGGAGTAGAATGGAGACAATGGAGGAGATATTAAACCTGATGATAAATCAAAAGAAATTATTCAATGAAGAAGAAAGAAAAAGATCCAAAGTAATAAATTGAGATTTAGAGGTCCTACAGATCAAGATTAATTTATATAAAATATTTCCAACTGTAGTTGAAAAAAAACAGTGGAAGAACAAGAGAAACAAATTTGAAGAAATAATTGCCAAACTTTTTCAACTTTGGTAAATGCTGTACATTAACAGACTTGAGAAGCTCAGGAAACACCAAAAAGATCAAATATGAACAAAAATATATCAAAGCATATCACATTCAATCTGTTGAAAGCAGGAAAAAAAACCTACTAGATTCTATATACTATGTGTGCAATAATTTCAATGTCATAGCCCGCCTCAGAAAGAATGAGATTGATCTTGGCAGAACTATATTTAAGATGCTAAATGAAAAATAAACTAATTCAAATGCAAACATCCCTCAAGAAACATTTTTCTGACAAAAGAAAACTAAAACAGCTTGTGATCACAAAGCCTCATTATTATAAGAAACAATAATGATGATAATAAATGAAATAATACCAGAGAAAATTTAAGGAAGAAGTGAATCCTAAATGGGAAATACATGGATAAATATAGATGGCTGAATAGTCCCTATTTATTTTGTTAAAATATATATGACTGATTAAACCAATATATATATATAATATATATATATATATATAGTTTGTCCTACAAAGTAAATTATTCTGTGTTCAAATTTAGTATGATGCCTAATGCCTATGCCATAAAGGGAGACTCATCCTGATAAATTAAAGATGCAAAAGTTAATTCTATGAATGGAAAACAAAATGACAAACCTTTAACTAGACTGAAAGAAGGAACAAAGGACACAAGTCATCAACATCAGGAGTAAGGAAGAGCTATTGCTACAGAATCAACAAATGCTAAAAATGTAATAAGGTACTATGGTAACCACTCCATGTCCCAAATTTGATAACTTGCATGAAATGTAAAAATTCCTTGAAAACTATGTCAAAACCAAATAAATTTAAAATACATATATCAAAACTGACACATAGTGAAACAGAAAATCTAAATAGCAAAATATCTGTTATAGAAATTTAAATTATCAAAAAATTTTATCCAAGAAAACTCATGGCCCAGATGTTTTCAATGTGGAATTTTGTCAAACACTCAGGAATATATAGCCAATATTATTCAGAATCTTTCATAAAACAAAGGAAAAGCTATCACGACTGATCTTTTAAGAGGTCACCAGAACCTGATACTAGAAGCCTGAAAAAATGTACAACCCCAAAAGGAATAAAGTCACTCATGAACATAGGTGCAACAATTACAGTAAGATATTAGCCAAAATTGAATTCCAAAGCAAAGAAAGTAGGTAATGCATAGTCTTATGACGATATAAGCTCATCTAGGTATGCAAGATCATTTTAATATTCAAAATTTAATCAATACAATAACATCACATTGGATAATTTCAGTTAGGATTAGCCATATGTTTAATCTCTAGAGCTATGATTCTTATAAACTACTAAGGAATCCATTAGATAAAGATCAGTGATATTCTGTGCATACCGTGTTTCAGAGCAGAATTTATCAGTTTATCAACATTGTTAATTAGTTATTAATTTATAGATTGTACCACCTTGGCTGTGTTGGTGGAGAGAATAAGGGCTCAAAGATTAAGCAGCCACACAGAGAATGTACAATGTGACTATGAGCAGAGTTTGCTATTGAAGTGCGTTACACCCATGCTAGTAGTGTTCATGACTCAGGCAAAGAACCCTGCATGAGGCAACAGTGAGAGGACAAAGAACTTGTGACACAATCTCTGGGCTTCTACCAATGTATATTCATCCATCTTCCTTTACTGTACTTCAACCTTTGTATCTAATAAAGCTGGCCCATATATATATATAAACTGTTGGAGTCTGTAATTCATACCATAATTTAGTATGCTTACAGGACATAAGAGAGAACACATATGGTAATTGTGATACACATACAAAAAGTACTTGACAAAGTTCAAAACAATGTCAAAAGTATTTACAACTTCTGATTAGAAGGGATATTATTCAATCTGATAAAAATTGTCTACAAAAATCCTACAGCTAATACGTTGAAAGTTGAAATATTTTATTCTTTTCCATAAAGGGAATAATACAAAAAGCATTTCAGAGTTATCATGTTTATTAATTATTAACTGGAGGTCTTATAAAAAAGCAAGAAGAAGAAACAAAGGGCAAAAATTGAAAATGAAGCTTCCTCTATTTGAATATGGCCTATTTATATTAATAAAGACCATATACATTTTAATACCAGCAGCAATTAGAAACGGAAATAAAAATTAACACATAATAAATTCAAGATCCAACATATTTTGTCAACTAATGATACAGAATACAGGACACACAAACTACATAACTACAGTTATCTTATATTAGACAAATGTGCCAAAAGCATACATTGGAGAAAAGATAGCCTCTTCAACAAATGCTTCTGGGAAAACTGGAAATCCATATGCAAAAAATGAAATTAAACCCCTATCTCTCACCCTGCACAAAACTCAACTCAAAGTGGATCAAGGACCTAGGAATTAAACCAGAGACCTTGTGCCTAATGGAATAAAAAGTAGGCCCAAATCTCCATCATGTTGGATTAGGCCCTAACTTCCTTAATAAGACTCCTATAGCACAAGAATTAACATCTAGAATCAATAAATGGGATGAATTCAAACTAAAAAGCTTCTCTGCAAAAGAAACAATCAATGAGATGAATAGAGAGCCTACAGAACAGCACTAATCTCTAGCATATATAAAGCACTTAAAAACCTTAACACCAAAAAAAAAAAAAAAAACCAAATAACCCATCAATAAATGGGCCAAGGAACCAAAAGACACTTCTCAGAAGAAGATATACAATCAATCAACAAACATATGAAAAAAATGTTAAACATCTCTAGCAATTAGAGAAATGCAAATCAAAACTACTCTAAGATTTCATCTCACTCCAGTCAGAATGGCAGCTATTAAGAATAAAAACAACAGTAAGTGTTGGGGAGGATGTGGGGAAAAAGGCACACTCATACATTCCTGGTGGGACTGCAAATTGGTGCAGCCTATATGGAAAGCAGTATGGAGATTCCTCAGAAAACTTGGAATGGAACCACCATTTGACCCAGCTATCCCTCTCCTCCGTCTATACCTAAAGGACTTAAAGACAGCACACCTCAGGGACACAGCCACATCAATGTTTATAGCAGCATAATTAGCTAAATTGTGGAACCAATGCCCTTCAGTAGATGAATGGATAGGGAAACTTTGGTGTATATATTCACAATGGAACATTACTCAGCATTAAAAGATAATAAAATTATGGCATTTGCAGGTAAATGGATGGAGTTAGAGAATATAATGCTAAATTAGCCAATCCCAAAAAACCAAAGGCATAAAGGCGATGGGCAGGTGGAGCCCGGGGCTAGCAAGGGTGAAATAGAAGAAGTTTAGATAGAGCAAAGGGGAGAAAGGGGAAGGGATGGGAGGGAGTAGGAATGATGGTGGAATGAGTTAGACATTATTACCCTAAGTACATGTGTGAAGACACAAATGGTGTGAAAATAGTTTGTATACAATCAATAACTTGAAAAATTGTGCTCTATATGTATAATATAAAGTGAATTGCATTCTTCCATCATGTATGACAAATTAGAATAAATAAATAATTTAATAAAAAATAGATGTATGAGTCATTCACAGTGAAGCCTACAAAATTTTGCTGACAGATATTGGAAATTATCTAAATGAATGCAGATAAGTATAATTTTCTTGAATCAAAAAGCTCAGTATTTTCATGAAAATTGATTCAAAGGTTCAATTTAATCTAATTAAAATCCTCCCATGCTTTTTTATAGGAAAAAAGTTCAGACTGAAATTCTGGTTCTATATTTTCTACAGAAACTCAAATAAGGTAGAAGAATAGTATGTACAGAAGAAGAATATGGATGGAAAATTTATGCTATTTCATTTCCAGATTATGGTATTGGTGAAAGAAAAGACAAAGATACACAGAACAAAATAGAAAGTCTAGAAACAAGGCTGCACACGTATGGGCAATTGATAATCTTAGCAAGGGGGAATAGGGATTTTTTTACATGTCATGAGGAAACAGCTGGACATACATATGAAAAACAAAGTAACCCCAATATGTACATTTACTAGGAATGGAGCATAGCTGTAATATCAAGGGTAAACCTCAAAAGAATAAAGGAGAAACAAATTTGCAAATTTGGGGTCAATAAAGATTTCTGTCTTGTATATTTAACAAATAAATCAATAAAAATTATAAATAAGACTAACAAGATACAAATATTTGCTATTAGGAAATTGGAAAACTATTTGTAGTTTCTTTGAAAACTTAACATACATCCACAATATAACTCAACATTTTACTTCTAAGTAGTTCCTAAAGTTTTAAAAGCATATGTCTACACAAACACAGACCGGGAATGTCCACAGCAGTTTTATTTTTAAGAGCCAATATGAGAACCCACAATATGCCTATCCACAAGTGAATGACTATATCAAAAGTAGTTTATGAATAATGGGAAATTCTACTTCATGATAATAAAAACCAACTACTGATACACAATGTGCATCTGAGGAGAATTATACATAGTAAATGAATTGAGATATGAACGAATAAATTCAGCAGGGTCCATTTACACTCAACTCTACAAAATGTAAACTGATCTACCTTGACAAAAAGCAGATCCTTGCTTTCCTAGGGAGAGAAGGGGAATGACAAGAATGGGCAACAGGAAACTCACATTGATGTTGGGACTTATTGGTGTTGTGATTATAGCAGGTCACGCTTTGGTGTGCTTATCAAAATGCACTGAATCCTACACTTTACATTGATGGAGTTTTATGAATGTAAATTATATCTCAAAAACTGATAAAACACTTTTCTGCAGAAATATGAAGGGAACATATTTTACCAGACATGAAAATATTATAAACTATTTATACATAAAACAATGTGTTTTGAGTGTTTGCATAATTAATGGAATAATAGGGCAAATTATAAAATGCAGGAAGAGTCTATAATTCCATGTAGAAATTTGGTATATATGTAAATGACATTTCAAAAATTGTTGGGAAAAATGTAGAGCTTATAATCAATGATGTTAAGATCAGAAATCACCATGTCAAATGACAAAAAATTAGATCCTTTTTTCATACTTTGCAACATGATACTTTCCAAATGGATTAGAAATTTTTAAAAGAAATCGATGAATTCTTCTATAATCTCAGTAAGAGAGTTTTTTCCTATGATTCAAAATCAATAAATAAAGGAAAAAATACAATTTTGACTACAATGAACAAATTCAAATTTATCATAATAAAATAAAAAAGTAAAAAAGATAATGGTCAAACTTGGGGAAATTTTTCAAATTATAATAATGTTGAAAGATTTATACCTTTAGTATGCATAGAGCTGTTGAAAATAAAAAACAAGACCAAGAACTTGAATGAAATATGGGCAAGAAATATAAATTGCCAGTTCACAAAAATTAAAAATTAAGTGATCCTGAAGCATGTAAAAATATGCCAAACTCACTTGTAAGAAGAAAAATGTAAATTAAAACTACCCTGAAATACAATTTTCACCATCAGACTGGAAAAATCCTAATTGGTCAAAATCCTGTGTTGAGAAGACTATAAAAAACAAGTCCTTTCATAATTAGTCAGACATATAAATAACATTTAAAAAAAATATTTTTATTTTAGTTGTAGATGGATAGAATATCTTTATTTTACTTATTTATGTAATGCTGAGGATTGAACACAGTGCCTCATACATGTGAGGCAAGCACTCACCCACTGAGCCACAACCCCAGCCCACAATTAACATTTTTTAAGTAGAACAGAAAATTAGTAAGGCCATTTATTTATCTGTTTCTTACCAGACTAAATATAAGCTTACAACATGATTCAGCAATTTCACTTCCAGGTATTTACCCAACTGACTTCAAGACTGATGTCCATAAGAAAACCTTCACATGAGTATTTATGATAATTTTATTAATAATTGTTAAAATTGGAAGCAACAAAGATATTCTTCAATGGATGAACTGATAAATAAACCATAGTATGTCTGTATAATGGAGTATTATTCTTTTATAAAAAAGAAATGGGCTTTAGAGTTAGGGAATACATGGAGAGACCTTAAACGCATACCACTAACAAAAAGACAGTCTAAAGAGACTATCTACTGTACTATATTTTAGCTATTAAAAATTCCAGGAAAGATTAGTAGTACCCAGGGTATGGGATAAAGGAGAGAGGGTACATAGATGGAGCACAGGCTATTTTAAGTCAATAATCCTATTCTACATGATACTGGAATGATAGACACATATCATTACATGTTAAAATCCATAGATAGTACAAATATGGAATTTAGTTCATCATAATTATTAATTCAAGTTCATAAAATTTTAATAAATCACCACACTAAGGCAAGGTGTTAAGGAAGAATGGGGGCAAGAAGTGGAGAAAAACTGTATTGGTTTGGGGACAATTTTTCTATTAATGTAAAAATCTTCTAAAAATAAATTTGGAGAAGTACTAGGAATTGAAATTTTTTAAAAAAATCTATGTCATATACATTTGTGAGTGTCAAAATGAAACCCATTATCATATACAACTATAATGCACTAAAAATAGGTTTTATACTTTTTTAAAGCAAATTAAGTTAAATGATGATAAATCCTTTGGTGTAAATAAAGGACAGAGTAGGGAGTGGAAGACACAAGGCAGTGGAAGGAGGGAAGAGGGCTGTGAAGTTAGAGTGGCTAGAATGGGCCCACAGGGAGGGCGAGATCTGAGCACTGCTTGCAGGAGTTAAGGCTGTGCACAGCAGAAGAGCAAAGACCATGACAATGAGAAGTAGCCCCTAAAACCCAATCCTACAGTGTGTTAGAAAAAGCAAGAAAGACACCATCACTGGAGTGGTTCAATATATACATTTAAAAATGAGTTGGAAAGAAAAGATTGGCTTATCTGTGGTTACACAACTCAGAACATTCAAATTGTTCAGATAGAGATGAGCTAGGGTTCTCCTCTTGGTGAATTGTCCTGTGTCTGGTAAGGGAGGCTCCTGCTCTGTGCAGAGGGCCACCATTGTGCTGTTAGGATGGGGTCAGCCAGAATCCAGGCAGTGCGATGCTCATGCTCTGGGCTGTCCTCCAAAAGGTTTCCTTCTACATCTATAGGAGTATGGAGCCTCTTCTCCCAACCTGCAGAGCATGTGGCTTTACTTTGTTTCCTAACAAACTCAGGATTGTAACCCTAATTGATGAATTAATTTTAACTAGAAACCTCTTAGTAATAGAAGGAGGGTAGGAACTCAGCAGCAGAGAAAATAATTGATTGCACTTCCACTGTAGCTGGAAGTACAAACAGGTATGGAAAAGAAAAACAAATACAGTGTTTTCAAAAGTTTGCCCTCAGTTTCTCTCCAGTCTTTCAGTTATGAACATCAGAGGCCCTGGCTATAGTAGAATGGGTGTACCATAGAAGGATTTATTTTGGCAATTGCTATGGTGTGTGGCAATTTTTTTTTTTTTTTTTTTTAGATAGGCCCTGAGTGTTAACAAAACACCAAAAAAAGTTTGCTAGTTTGCTCATAAATGTCATCAACACAATTTCTGTTTATATTCCAGCTGCACTACCATAACTAAAGATATCTAACCTCCTCTCACTGTGGAAAATAATAGTTGTCTCCTACTAGAGTTCAGGAGGATTAAGCAAGTTGATGCATGCAAAAAATATTTAACACAGCCCCTGACACAAAGTAAGTCCTCAGTAAAGATTAGCCTAAAAGGGAACTTACTGACAATGAGGCAGGCATTGTCAAAGATGACAATTTACTGTCATCAGTCACATAGGCTTCAGCAAAGATCAGTAAAGACCAACCAACCAACTAATCAGCCTTCTTTACTTTTTAAAGCTCTGCATTAGTTAGTAGTGAAGATATAAAATGACGTGAAATGACCTGGCCTGAGTGTCAGAAAAATGAATCTGCTGACATTTGGATGGATGGTCAGAAGCTTAGGAGATGGCATAGGAAATGAGAATCGATGCAGGCCACGGGGCCTGGTCAGAATGGGATGGCTGTGAGCAACACTAAGAAGGCCACAAGGACTCAAGTCTATCCTCCATATTTCCACAGGTTCTGCTTTCTCAGATTCAATTAATGATGGATCAAAAACATTCAAAAAATATATCCGTATTCTCCTTGGTCATTATTCCTCAAACAATACAATTACTATTTTCATAGCATTTACCTTTCATTCAGTATCACAAATAACCAAGATATGCATGAGAATAAGTGTAGGTTATGTACAAATTACATGACATTTTATAGAAGAAACTTGAACATCTGCAAATATTTGTATCTATGGGGTCCTGGAATGAATCTCCAGCAGATAATGAGGAACAACTGTATTTGATACCATGTAAATAGTTGGGGGGGGGTACAAAAATGGAAAAGATCAAAGAGTTTTCATTTTACTTGGAAAGAATGGTAAAATTGAAATCAGAGGAATACTTGAAAAAGACTTCCGGCTTCACTTGTTTTAGGTGCTTGCTTTTAGTTGCCTTTAAGAGTCTAATTCTGAAGGTCATGGACCTGAACACTATGTCACTAGTCTCCAGTAGTTTTGCTGTAGCTAACACCTCTGGCATGCAGGTTATAATAGTAAGGATTGCCTAGGTTACTTTTCAGGTTTTTATTGAAACCACTGACTTTTCACTTTTCACTGGCTTCCACCCAACGGATAACCTTTCAATGTCATAGGGTTAAAACCTCCACGCTCAGATCATGCCCACACCACAGTTTCTGAACATGCCTGCCACGAAGAGCCATGAAGATCAATTATCTCTTATGCAGACCACCTTTCCCCAACCTCAAATTGTCCTGCGTCCTTTACCCCATGAGTATCACTGAACTCTATCCTCGGGGAGTTGGGCTTCAGATTTGGGTCTTCCACTTCTACCCTTGTTCATTTTGTGAATACACTTTCTCTTTTGCAAAAATCATTGCATAGTGGAATATTGTGAGATGGGCAAAATGGGAAAGATGGGCAAAAAATGGGCAAAAGATGGGCAAAATGGTTTGGTAACAAAATGTAAGATGAGAGACAGTTAAGAATGGAAGAAGATAACAATGAGAAAGAGGAAAGAAGAGGAAGCCCACTTGCCATCAATTCCTGTTCTGTACTAGAGGTTATTAGATATTTATTTTATCTTATTTTTTGATTCACATTTCCACAAGTTAGGTATTTATTATCTCCACTTTCTAGAAAAGAAAACTGAACCTGACAGATATTAATATCTTTCCTATGTTCCTGGGGCTGATCAAGAGCAGGACTGGCTTTTAGATCCATGCCATTTTCTCTGCTACAATGTTTTGCTCCTAGATTCACTGATAAAATGGCAGCTTCAACTCAAAACTACCAGGATAACTATGAAAAAGGCTAATCCTTTTATTGAACCACTTTAACTTAAGAGAATCTCAGCATTAGCCTGAAATTTTTCTCTGATTACTGTCAAATGCTTTTTGAGTATAATTTCCTTCTTGGAACAGAGAATAGCTGTTTTTGAACAGAAGTTACTCCCATGAACGATAACAGCATAGAAAAGCAGGACACTCCAGTCCTGGTACCCTTGAAATGCCACCCCCAAGGGGGTATCCTGGACTCTAAACATGTCTATAGGTCTCAAAAGTATCCAGACAAAGAGCCAATTCAAACTACTGTTCCTGATGATAAAGTTGGTAGAAAAAAATAACACATTAAAAATGTGTTAGAGATAATGTGTACTTTGTTGCCAAAGGATCCATTGGGAGTCAAATCCAGATTGCTTGGTTACCTAGAACTTGTTGAATGACCTTCAGTGCTATATGAACAACAGGCCTGACCTACTGTGCATGATTCTTGTGAAGATCAATTTATCAAAAATAATATTAACAATGATACCTTTGTGTAACACATATAAGCCTCCGCAAACAACCTTAAATCAAATTGAGTCTTCGTTTTTTTCAAATGCATCCCTGAATCCTATGATATAGAGGTGATCATAAATATGAGGAAGACTCAGATGCCATGTTGTAACCATTCTCAAAGGAGGTGATGTTAATTTTATTTGCTTCACTAACTGGAGTGCCACTTTCCCTTTGGTAATATGAGAATGAAGATGTTCAGTAGATAGAGTTGCTGCTCAAATATACGAGAAACATCCACCCTCCCCATATATAATAAGCACAAGTTCCCTTGGACTGAAAGAATGCAAGAACTTAAATTACAATGGACCTTGGAAACAGGGCTACTCAGGAAGGCAAGCAATTTGTACCGCTTCATCATGTTAAGGCTAGTAGGACCTGAATCAACGCCCCCAGCTCTGTGGTCTGGCAATGTTTAGGCTACCTTTCTTTCAGCAAGTGACCTTAGAAGGAAGAACAATTAAAGCATAATGTCCAAATATATTTGGCTGTGTCCTAACCCCTGCGTAATATGACATAATGTAAATTTAAATTACATGGTGTGCTTTAGTTGACAAGAGCAGAGCTATTGGGGAGACTCCTGAGTAATTAGTAGCTCATACAACCCAGACAGGCACGCAGTAACTCTATGGTCGTCAGCATTTATGCCCACTCGGAGGGCACCCCATTTATGTAAATATAAAAGGATAATCACTAGGGGAAAAAAGTGGAGCAGGTATTGTTTATTTCAGTGATGAAGATGAGTGGGGTTGTGAACGCACAATACAGCCTCCATCACAGCAGCTATTTCAAAGAGAGACAGTTTGAAACCAGAGGCTCAGCCACTCCCAAATCCCTCCATGCCTAGGACACATCAGTGTCATCAAAAGGACACACGGAGAAGTTGCTGGAGCTTATTTATAGAAGCTTTCCCTCCTCCCTTAAATGTAAACAAAAAGCAAGTCACAGCACTGATTGGCTTCATCAACACCGTGTGGAATAAATTATGCCTAATGACAGACTTTAAGCCACTTTGCCACCATTGAGTGTGGATACTCCGCTTAGCAGAGTCACATTTGCCAGCGGCAGGATCCCGGAGTCCCCAGTAGCTGCACCGATGAATGGAGAGTGGAGGGAGCGGGCTGGCTAATTGAAAAGCCGGAGCACTTTACAAACGCCATTACATGAAATGTGAGAAGTGGAACGTGGCAGAAACTAAGCAGCACCTGGTGTCAGCGGCTAATTGTGTTGTAGGGCACGTGTTAAAGGAGCGCCTGGGTGGATGGCAGTTCCACGTTTGCCTTGAGGCCACCGCGCCCTTTCCTTCAGGCTCAGGTTACTGGATGAACCAGTCCGGTGGCCTCCCCCGCTAGGATTCACATTCACCTGAACCCAAGCCCCTGACAAGCCTTTAAGGTGCCCTTGCAGGACTTGGACAAGAGTCATTTTTGCCACTTACATAGCATTTCTAGTAAAGAGGAAAATGGGTTTAAGGTATATTGGATTTTAGTATTTTTTAAAAAAAGAATTTAAAAGGGAAGAAAGAAGAGCGAGGGAGGGAGAAAAAACATTAAGTAAGAGAAAAATGAATTTTTTTTATATATACAGAATTTTTAAAAACTAGCCCTGTTTTCTGTAGGACACAGCAACAACCACAAAGCCCCACTTTGTTGTTATTTTTACATGCAGACCTGGGAAATGAAGACAAACTTCCTCAGAAGAAATTAATTATATTTTCAGGGAACATTGACCCAGAGTGCCCTAGAACTTCATTTATTCTGAATCCTGGTATAATATGAATGTGGCCTTGTTTATTCAGGGTTATTTACTGGAAAATTAGCATTCAGTCACAAATTTATATTTACAGAGGCAATTATCAGATTTCAGAGGTAAAACAAATGAAATGAGATATTTCATCTAGTCTTTATTACTAATAGCTCAGGGTCTGTGACAGACATACTGTGATAAACTAAGAAAAGTCAAAATAATTTTAAATATGGATCCAATTTACATGAAGAATAGATTATGCAATATATTTTGTCTGGTCCTAATTTTCTATTAACTAGTATCCTGGAAATAGTTTTGAAAGCCTACAAATTCTGTTAAATCTAGTTTTGGAATTATGTATAAAATATCTAGCTAAACATAAAGTAGTTTCAAAGAACGTATAGACATTATGGTTGAAAGATGAGGGTTAAAAAGTGAGATAGTTCAAATCTTTACTCTGGTTTATAGTACTTATAAGCTGTGTGACTTTAAACATATCACTTAACCTCTCTGGGATTCACTATCTTTATCTGTATATTAGGAATAATAATGTCCACTTTGTGAAATTCAAAGGACTAGAGAAAACATGTATAAAGCCCTGAGCATAGTGCCTTGCATATAGTCGACATCCACTGTTTGCTTTTTAAAACCAGTATTAATATTAGGAAGAAAATGGTGATTATCTTCTGCTTTTAAATAGGCATATTCCAAAAAAAAAAAAAAAACTAAAAAGTAAAGAGGACTAAATGCATTAATACATTCTTCTAAACCTCGAGCAACAAATATGAATGACAGACTGTAGCTCATGTAAATTTCGTAAACAGACATGAGACTTACCCCAAAGTGGATCTATATCGAGTGCTTATCCCCAGGGATAGAGTGTACACATAATTCAATGCATCTGTAACAGTTGTAATTGGGAACCAGGAAAGCCATCGTTGTGGAGAGAGCGAGCTGAGTCTCCCTGCAATGTCAATGAGGTAGGATCACAATGACATTTCCTGCGTAATGTTAGCCAATTAGATGTAGGAAATATGTATGCACTCCTCCAAACCACCTGTCATGTGCCTGGGTTCCTAATGGGGAAAAGGAGGAGGTCACAGAAAAGAAAGCAAAAATCAAGGGGAAATGTGACTGTTAAGGCAAGATTGGCGGCAAACAGCACTCAGGAAGAAAGTTCCAGCGAAAGTGGCTGCAGAACACCTTTACCGAGAAATGCCATGTTTGCCCATGTTTGCATCCAGGATCCCTACTTCAGAGAACATCTTACAGATGCCCTGCTGACAGCTTAATGAAGGAATGCTACAAATCATTTCAGAGGCAACAAGGGGTGCTAACCAGTGCCTTCCCTGTGCTGCCACCACCACACACACACAAAAAAAAAAAAAAAAAAAAAGGAAGAAGAAAAAAAATCTACATTCTCCCAATGAGGTTTTTAAAAAATGAATTATGCCATTAAGTGCCAAGAAGAAAATTAGCTATGAGCTTTTAAATTTAAAATGATCCCCTTTTTAATTGTAAAACAGTGGCACTTAACTGCTATTGATCCTGCTGAGACACATTAGGGAACAGGGTCACCATAACTGTTAATATTCACTGCTTAGTGAAAGAGCATCAAAGGACATTTTAATGTCACAGACTTTCTCAGGGAGTTTTTAAAGAAGGTTTGAAGCAGCCAGCCTATGAATGAAAAGGACATGAGGTAGACAAATGTAGAAACAAATGTGATCGCAATTTTCTGCTAATCAAATCATAACTCAAGATTGATTTTTTGGCAAAAGTTTATGTCATATAGATTTCCAAGGCTGGTCGACATTTAAAAGTCAGAGTATATATTTTCTATAGACTGGGACTTTTTAGATGATCGTCCAATGGAGAATTTTTGTTTATTTTTGAGTGTAAGAGAGAGCTTCCCTTCTGGGGAAGACCATTCCACTTTGGGTACTTCAGAAATAAGGAATGCAAAATGTCAATGGCATTTTATTTCAGTATGCAAAGTCTGTCCTATGCTTTTGGAAATTTTATTGGGTGAGACAATAAAACTAGGTGATTGTTCAGGTTTTTTTAAAGTGAAAGTTTCATTTTTAGAACTTATTCAGAGGTGTTTCTCTCCCATGGCCAGGACTTGAAAATACTGAGTTTGTAGCATTGTAGAATTGTAGCTCCCTGGAAGCTTTCTGAACTTTGCCTCCTGAGACCCAGATAAGGAGCTGCACAAAGGTGCTTACTGTTAAAATTAAAATCCTCCTAGTTCAAAACCCTCAGAGACAAAGAGAAATGTTTAAAAAGGTAAATGTACATTTTATTGGGCTTGAAATCCTGGGTTAATCTGTATTTCTGCTAAGATAGGTTCCTTTTCTTTTTCCAATGCCTATTGCTCACAATGCCAGGGAACTCTTGCTAAAATAATATTGCCATACTGTTAGTACCTAGCTTGAAGTCTAAATTGCCTACAAAAACAAAACAAAAACAAACAAACAAAAACATTTTTAGGGTGTCATTTTTTTCTTTATCAAATAAAATCTTAGAGGAATTTTAAACAAGGAGAGTTTTTTTTATAACTTTATTTTATTTCTTTTTAAATGTGGTGCTGAGGATGGAACCCAGTGCCTCACAAATGCTGGACAAGCTTTCTACCATTGAGTCACAATCCCAGCACCCCAAGGAGAGAATTTTTAACTAAAGATCTGAATAGCTTTTTGAATGGTTTGCATTTTTATCTTTTGAAAGAAGGTATTCCATTGTGTGTGGTCACTGAAGTATTTTTCAGAGCACTTTTATTTTTTTAATATGGTTTGAAAATCAGGGACCTATAGAACATATTCATTACTAAATTCATGCTCCATTTATTGATATGTATTCTCTGGGACATTCCAGTGGGAACTAACCCCAAGTCCTAAGGGAGTCACAATTTTAGGAGGAAATAGATAAGAAAACAAAAAATTCTGGTGAGAAAAAAATATATATATCCCAGTTAAGATTAGAGCGCTGTGAGTCAGAGGATGATGACCCGGCTAGAGCTTCAGAATTGAAAAGGGCGCTCAAGAGCATGATTCAGGGGCTGGAACATTGAGAAGAAATTGATATTAAGCAGGTGAAGAGAGTCAGGATATTTTAGATAAGAAAACAGCAATGCAAAGATGTGAAGCTCAAAGTGAAACCGAGTCTTTGCAATAAAACTGAGCCCTAAGGCCATGGATTTCGATGTAGCATTTTTTTAAATCAATAATTTTCTTATTTCTATTATGCAAGAAGCTCTTCTGAATATAGCACTTTCCACAGTGCCTTGAAGGCTTACTAGAAATGACCCTGAGGACCTGACACAACTAGAAGTTTCCAGCTAGCAGAAACTTAGGAACAGGAGGAGGCCCTGGAGACTTCTATTAAAAGGGAGAGGTGTGGACTATGATTACAACATAAGTCCAAAACTCTACAAAAATTAAAATTTTTCAATTATATGTATCAGATACCAAGGCATTGGGATCAATTCTGTAAGCTCCCCCTCACCCTAGATCTCTTAAAAATCCTCCTCACCAGATGATGGGGAGATATTTGAGCATGCTTCTTGTCTAATTGTCCATTAACCTTCAATAAAGCTTTTACTTTTTGCAAAAACCAGTGCTATAGCATTAGCTTCTGTATGCATTGGGAAGCAAGCCCTTGCCCAGTAGCAAGAGTGAGCATCTGAAAGGGGCCAGATCAACGAAGAGGAAGGATGAAAGAGAAGAAAAAGTGACACACAGGATTCAGTAGAAAGAATTCTAAGACAGGAGTTAGAAATCTACATACCGATTCTGTCTAATCTACTTTTAAGATAGTTGACCTTCTAAACAGAGAAAAACTTGCCTGTCTTGTCTATAGCATAATCTTCTTGTGAAGATTAATTGATAAAATATAAATAAATATATTTTGTACTGTGAAATAAAAGAGTTCATATTAATAATACATATGAAGAAATTCATCATAGGATAGTCTAGAATATCCTTAGCTCAATAGATACTGAACTAAATTTTAAATAATTATAGATACTTTGAATTATTTGTGTGAGACAGAAATGAGATCACAATTAAATGTTTAGAAAAATTTAAACAACTAAGCTACTGAACTGAACTAACTTAAACTATAATTGACTAACAGTTCTAGCCAGAACAAGATAATAAGTATAGTTTTCATAATTCTAGGGATAGGAAACCAACCATTTTTAAGAAAATACTATGTAAATAGCTTACAAAGAGGTTCTGTGCATAGAAATATATCAGAATTAGATTTATAATATATCAAAATAGTATTTTTAAAAGAACATAATTTGGAGACTCTGTCAAGTATTCTGAAATAAGAAAAATTTATTTCTTCAAAAAATTTTATTTAGATTTTACTTAAGGGTTTAAATTAGAAGCTATACTAAATATTCATAAAATATGGCATAGTTTTACATATTTTGGTGCACCAATAATTGGTGTTCTCCTCTTTATAGTCAGAAGTTGCTAGTATATACAATAGTTCATTAAAGAGATCAAAATGTTTGTTTTATATAGTTTTATACAAAATGCTAGTCCATACAGCCTTACTTCTGGATTTGTTTCATGGGAACAAAGTGATTTTGGTTTACATTTATGTAAGCTAAGTCTCTGGTGGGGCACTATTAAGTGTGTTGGGAAGAAAATAATAAGTATGGCTTTTGGAAAGTAGAGTAGGGACAGATGATTTTGAAATGTTTTACTCAGAGAGATTCAATTTTCAAAGCAAATTCTAAGTGATTCCCAGCCTTGGAGCTGCTGTCCCAGATGGATTAGCAGGAACTCATCAGAAGGCTATGAATTGGGTGGAGAATGTGTTTCACCATGTCTCAAAGTTATCAATCCCCAATCCACAAACATTTCTATTTTTGACCTCTCAGCAATGAGGTGGGTTATTAAGGTTTGAGCTTGGTGGAGAAACTCAATACATGTTAAGAAACCTTCTTAAAGAAAGGGAAAAAAGTAATTGCAATGGCAAAATTAGATTTTTTTTTTTTTTTAGAATAAGAAAAAAATCACAAATTATTAGATACTTGGAAATCCAGATCCATTTTCCTGCATTTAGTTGCTTTAGACTGTTTACTAGAAATGCTTACAGAACATGGTTCCTTATGGCACACAGGCTTCCTGCTCACCTGGACAGGATGCAACTCTGAGCATTCCCAGTGCTCACAGGGACTCACATAAAGGAGGGCATCAGATTTATCAGCTTTGCAGGAAATCTGCCCCCATCACAGAGAATTCATAATGAGCCTTTGGCTGGTTACCTTTTATAGCTCCACATTTGGTTCATCCCATGTAAGAGAGTCAGGCAATGTTCTGTGAAAAAGACAACATCTGCACCTTTGAAATCCCTGACTTCCAGTAAAGAACAAAGCATTACTGCAAAATGGACTTTGAGCTTATGATTCTTCTCTCCATGCCTGCCTGCTGAACTATGCATCCCTAATACTCCCTGAGGAGGGATGCCTTGGTCCTTCTACTCCATGACTGTGTGGTTGTAATGCCTGAGCACAAGTTAGGAAAGGTATGCTCCCAGCAGCTCACAGATTGACCCTTGTGGTGCCAAGATCACAGATTAAAATTTTCCCAAAGTCTGATAGTATGATGCTGTCTGGTTGTGACAGGTAGCAGCTTTAGACCTAGTCAGGGAGTTCCAAATATGAGTATATGGACTGATTGACCTATACCTGCTGATGATGAAAGTCAGGAAGTCACAACACCTCTCTTTCTGTTCCAACAGGTCAATAACATTGAATTTGCACCTCAGAAATGGAACATTGTTTTACAAATAATCAAGTTGCTTCAATAGCTGACAACCAGGAGAGTCCAAGAATGTGATAAGGATGTGAATTGTCCATTACAGCCATCCAGGCAGGAAAATCAAGAGCTTCAGAGTTGAGAAAGCCTCACCTTACAGGTAAGATGGGGTCAAGGCTCAAGAGATGAAAGGGCAGGACAGGAAGCAGTGATTAGATGCAGAGTTTTCAAATCCAATGAGTCAGTGGGGTGTAGGACTGCCAAATAAAACACATTTTAATTCCAAATTCAGAACCACATCAGTTTTTTTTAGCATAAGCATGTCTAAAATATTTCATAGGACATAGTTTACTCAAAACAGATTGTTGTATATGTGAAATGAATTTTTTAAAATTTTAAGTAATTAAATTATTTATTTTAATTAGGTATATATGATAGCAGAAAGCATTTTGATTCATTGTACACAATTGCAGCACAACTTTTCATTTCTCCAGTTGTACACTATGTAGCATCACACCATATGTGTAGTAACACATGTACCTAGAGTAATGATGACCATCTCATTCCACCATCTTTCCTGCCCCCATACTCTCTCCTGACCTCCACTTTGCCCAATCACAGTTCCTCCATTTTTCCCATGCCCTGCATTCCCATTATGGATCAGCCTCCTCTTATCAGAGAGAACTATCAGCCTTTGGTTTTTTGGGATTGGCTTACTTTGCTTAGCATGATATTCTCCATTTCCATCCATTTATCTGCAAATACCATAATTTTATTCACTTTTAAAGCTGAGTAATATTCCATTGTGTATATATACCACAGTTTCTTTATCCATTCATCTACTGAAGGGCATCTAGGTTAGTTCCACAGTTTAACTATTGTGAATTGAACTGCTATAAACATTGATGTGTCTGTGTTACTACAGTATGCTGATTTTAAGCCCTTTGGGTATAGATTCAGGAGTAGAATTGTTGAGAGCCACAGAGGAGTCAAAATGGCCCCTGGCATTTTACCAGAAGTAGTGGTTGAGAGGTGACGCCAGTGAGCCATGAAGATGATGACTTTTGAGTTCTCGAGTACCCATTCCGGTTGAGCTCTCCCGGGGTTTCCTGAAGAGTTCAAGTTGGTTGGTGGAGTTCCGGTGGAGGGAGTTCCGGTTGGTGTGTGGTTGCTGGAAGGACTGCGTGGGTGGTGTTCCTGGGAGTTCGGAAATAAAGTTTGTTCCTCCTTGAGTGGCTGGTGATTTGTGCCCAGCCAGACTGCGGCATAGAATAGCTGGGTCAATGGTGGTTCCATTCCAAGTTTTCTAAGGAATCTCCATACTGCTTTCCAGATAGGTTGCACCAATTTGTGGTCCCACCAGCAAAGAATGAGTGTGCGTTTTCTACCACATCTCATCAACACTTATTGTTGTCCTTATTCTTGATAACTGCCATTCTGATTGACATGAAATTAAATCTTACAGTAATTTTCATTTGCATTTCTCTAATTACTAGAGATGTTGAACATTTTTTCATGTGTTTTTTGATTGATTGTATATCTTCTTGAGAAAAGTATCTCTTCACTTAGCCTATTTATTGATTCAGTTGTTTGTTTATTTATTTATTTATTTATTTATTGTTAGATTTGTTGAGTTCTGGAGATTAGTGCTCTATCTGACATGCATGTGGCAAAAATTTGCTCCCAAAATGTAGGCTCTGTCTTCACCTCATTGATTGTTTCTTTTGGTGAGAAGAAGCTTTTTAGTTTGAGTCCATCCCATTTATTGATTCTTGATTTTTATTTCTTACACTTTAGGAGTCTTGTTAAGGAAGTCAGGGTCTAATCTGATATGATGAAGATTTGGGCCTACTTTTTCTTCTATTAGGCGCATGGTCTCTGGTCTAATTCCCAGGTCCTTGATACATTTTGAGTTGAGTTTTGTGCAGGGTGAGAGATAGGGGGTTAGTTTCAATTTGCTGCATATGAATTTACAGTTTTTCCAGCACCATTTGTTGAAGAGGCTATCTTTTCTCCAATGTATGTTTTTGACACCTTTGTCTAGTATGAGATAACTGTAATTATGTTGGTTTGTCTGTGTCTTCTATTCTGTACCATTGGTCTGCATGTCTACTTTGGTGCCAGTATCATACCATTTTTGTTACTATAGCTCTGTAGTATAGTTGAAGGTCTGGTTTTGTGATACTTCCTCTTCACTCTTCTTGCTAAGGATTGCTTGGGCTATTCTGTGTCTCTTATTTTTCCAAATGAATTTATGATTGCTTTTGCTATTTCTATAAGAAATGATATTAGGATTTTAATTGGAACCACATTGAATCGGTATAGTGCTTTGACAATATTAATTTTGCCCATCCAAGAGCACGGAGATCTTTCCATCTTCTAACGTCATCTTCAATTTTTTTCTTTAGTGTTCTGTAGTTTTAATAGTAGAGGTCTTTCACCTCTTTTGTTAAATTGATTCCCATGGTTTTTTTTTTTTGTTGTTGTTGTTGTTGTTGTTGTTGTTTGTTGTTTTGGTGGTTTGTTTTATTTATTTATTTATTTATTTTTGTTTGAGGCTAATGTGAATGGGTAGTTTTCTAATTTCTATTTCACAGGATTCATCACTGATGTATAGAAATACCTTTGATTTATGGGAATTGATTTTATATTCTGTTACTTTGTTGAATTCATTTGTTAATTCTAGATGTTTTCTGGTGGTGGTTTTTGGATCCTCTATAGATTCAAGGCATCAGCATATAATGATAAACTAGTTTGAGTTCTTCTTTTCCTGCTCATATTTCTTTAATTTTTTAAATCTGTCTAATTGCTCTGACTAGAATTTCAAACACTATGTTGTGTAGTTGTTGTCTGTAAAAGAAGGTTGTAGTGGTAAAAGAAGGCTTCCCTGTCTTGTTCTAGTTTTTACAGAGAATGCTTTCATTTTTTTTCCATTTAGAATGATATTGGCCTTGGTTTTAGCATAGATATCTTTTACAATGTTGAGGAATGTTCCTACTATCTGTAGTTTTTCTAATGTTTTAAACATGCAAGAGTGCTGTATTTTGTCAGATGCTTTCTCTGCATCAATTGACACAATCATATGATTCTTATCTTTAAGTCTATTGATGTGATGACTTACATTTATTGATTTCTGTATGTCAAACCACCTTGTATCCTTGGAATAAACCCCACTTGATCATGGTGTACTATTTTTTTATATGTTTTTGTAGGTGATTTGCCAGAATTTTATTGAGAATTTTTGCATCTATGTTTATCAGGGATATTGGTGTGAAATTTTCTTTCTTTGATGTGTCTCTGACTGGTTTTGGTATTAGGATGATACTAGCTTTATATGAGTTTAAATGGGTTGTCTCCTTTTCTATATCATGAAATATTTTGAGGAGTATTGGTATTAATTCTTCTTTGTAGGTCTTGTAGAACTTAGCTGTAATCTGTCTGGTCCCGGGCTTTTCTTGGTTGGTAGGTTTTTGATGGTATCTTCTATTTCCTTGCTTGAAATTGATCTGTTTTAATTGGGGATGTCCTCTTGACTCAGTTTGGATTGATCATATGCCTCTAGAAATTTGTCAGTATCTTTGAGATTTTCTATTTTACTGGAGTACAAATTTTCAAAATAGTTTCTAATTGTCTTCTGTATTTCAATAGTGTCTGTTGTGATATTTCCTTTTTTATCATGAATTTTAGTAATTTGAGTTTTCTCTCTCCTTTTTATTAGGGCGGCTAAGGGTTTGTCAATTTTATTCTTTTTTTCATAAAACTAGTTTTTTGTTTTGTCAACTTTTGAATTGTTTCTTTTGTTTCAATTTTATTGATTTCTGCTCTGATTTTAATTATTTCCCATCTTCTACTTTTGGTGTTGGTTTGTTCTTCTAGGGCTTTGAGGTGTAATGTCAGGTTGTTTATTTGTTGACTTTTTATTTATTTAATGAATGAACAATATAATGAGCTTTCCTCTTAGCACTGCCTTCATAGTGTGCCAGAGATTTTGATAAATTGTATGAGAGTTTTCATTTACCTCTAAGAATTATTTTATCTTCTCCCTGATGTTTTCTGTTATTCATGAGTCATTCAGTACTGTATAATTTAGTCTCCACATGTTGGAGTAGCTTCATTTTTTTATCATTGATTTTTAATTTCATTCCATTATGGTCAGAGAGAATGAGAGAATGCAGGGTAGTACTCTGTTTTTGTTTTTGTTGTTGTTGTTGTTTGTTTTTTGTTTTTGTTTTTTTGTATTTGCTAAAAGACTTGCTTTGTGGCATAATATGGTCTGTTTTGGAGACAGGTTTATGCTGCTTAGAAGAAAGTATATTTGCTCATTGATGGATGGAATATTCTATATATGTTTGTTAAGTCTAAATTATTGATTCTTTTATTGAGTTCTGTATTTTTTCTTTAGTGTTTTTTTGGAAGATCTATTCAGTGGTGAGAGCTGTGTGTTAAAACCACTCAGTATTATTGTGTTGTGGTCTATTTGATTCTTATAATTGAGAAGGGTTTGTTTGATATAGATAGATATTTATATTTGAGGCATAGATATTTATAATTGTTATGTCTTGTTGATGTATACATCTCTTAAGCAGAATGAAATGTCTTTCTTTATCCCTTTCCACTAGCTTTGGTTTGAAGTCCACTTTATCTGATATGAGGATGAAAACCCCTGCTTGTTTACAAGGTCCATGTGGGTGGTACAGTTTTTTCCCACCCTTTCACCTTCAGTCTGTGGATGCCTTTTCTTGTGAGATGAGTCTCTTGAAGACAGCATAAGGTTGGGTCTTTTTTTTTTAATCCAGTCTGTCAGTCAAGATTGTATATTTTGTCTTCATTATCTGATATTCTATCTTCCAAGTGATCTAGTCTCTTGGTGATGCTATTGATTTTTTTTATTTGGTTCATTGTTTCCTTCATTTCAAGTATTTCTGATTTTTTTGTGATCAATGGTTGCCAGTATTTTCTCCCTTATCTCTATGTTGGTGTGGTCAATGGATGCCTGTGTTTGCTCCTTATCTCTTTGTTGGAGTGATCATTTTTTCCTGTATTTGCTCTCTTACGTTATTATTGATCGTTTTAATTATGTACATTCTGAACTCCTTCTCTAATATTTCATCAACTGCTCTGTCAATGGCTTCTATTATTGCAGTATCTTGGTTTTGGGGGGCACTTTCTTCCCTTGGTTTTTTCATTTTGTCTATGTGTCTTTCTTTCTTGCTGTGAAGGTATGAAATATCACAGTTTCTATCCTAGAATCTTCTAGTGTCCCTGAAGATTACCTGTACCTCACCTTGGTGTTGGGCTTCTAGTCCCACGTCAGTGTCCCAAGATGGATGCTATTGCAACTAAAGGTGTTGGCAGCAATAGTGGAGGTAACTCAAGATAGCAGTGGGGGTGTCCCAAGATGGATGCTACCACTTTCAGAGATGGGGCTAAAAGGTAGGCCTTAAAATGGCTTTGGGCTGTCTGTTGGGAGATACAGTTGCTTCCAGGCCCTGTCTATTGTCCCAAGGTGGAGGCTAATATGTGGGGAGGGTTACGATGGCTGCAGTGCTCCAATATGGAGGTGGGATAGGCCTGGGCTCCAGGTGGGTTGGCAGGGGCAGTCCTGGACAAGACCTGGGCCTGAGCTGGGGGCTGAGGGCAGGGGCAGGCCTAGGCCTGGGCCTGGGCCTGGTGTCAGGTGTGGGTCAACAGCTGACATTAATATTTAACTTGATGTTCTATACTTCATTTGCTAAATCTGTCAATAGTAGATAACATAGCCAAATTGAAAAAAATAGAGAGAGAAACAGGGAGTGAGAGAAAGACAAAGATGGGGGTGGGGGGCTGGGGGGGAGTGGGTGGGGGGGCACACTCTGAGTAAGCCAGGATCATTTAGTTCCAAGAAATAGAAAACCTTGTCACACTGATTAAAATGAAAATAAATATTGTACAAGTAGACTGTCAATTAAACTTTTTTATAATGATGCTAATATAATTAATTTAGAAAAGAAAAAGGTGCTGGAACATCTGGATACTTTTATGGGAAAAAAATAAAACTTGACCCTTTTCTTATATCTTACATGCTCAAAAACTCATTTGAAATAGATCATAGGCCTAAATGTAAATGCTAAAACTATGAAGTCCCTGAAGACAAATAAAGAATATCTTTAGGACATGGAGAAGGCAGGGGTTGTTTTGAATACAGAAAAGAAATTAGGCATTAAAAAGGGGGGGGAGATAAACTGGTGCTTTAGATGGAATTCTCCGGAGGCACAGCCTGCAATGGTGTCTCTAGTATGAGACATTTATTGAGTGAGACATCTGTATGGATGTAAGGAGAGCAGACAGGAAAAAGAAAAAGCTCTGCAGAAAAGTGAAGTCAGCTGGAGTCTAGTCTCTGAGACACAACTGCCACCTCAGGGTTGTCCCACGTGGAGTTCAGGGGACATGCCCTTTACATCCTCACATCAGCCACCCATTTGTCTCAGTCATTCTAAAAAAGAGGATGGCCTCCCATCTATTTCTCGACGAGATGGCTCCCTCTGACTGAGGCTGATTCTCCTCTGAAGGCTGTGACCATAACCTTTTAGCAACCAATATTCAAATTATCTAAGGAATAGTTGAACTATCAAGAAAGGGGGCCTAAGACCAGGTACCAAAAATATCTACTGCTATTGGAGTTCATGAAAACTTCCAAATAACAAAAAAATGCCACAAAGAAGAGTTCATACCCTGGAATAAAATGTTTGCAACTCACCTGTCAGACAAAAGACCCTCATCCAACATATGTCAGAATTCCTAAAAAACTGATACAAAGACACAAACAATGGAGAATTTTAAATGAACAAAGGACTTTCATAATCAGAAAGCTTAAAATTAAAACAACCCAAAATGCCAAATGTTAGCAAGCACGTATTGGTAGTGGGAGTGTAAGAAGGTTAAACCTACTTGGAATTTGCAATTTCTAATACATCTAAATATGACTCACCCCATGAAACTCTAATTGTACTACAAGTGCTGAACTTCCTTACAATGTATGTCCACAAGGAACTTGTACAGGATGTTAACACATTCATATCAACCTTGTTGATAACAGCCAAAACTCAGAAATAACCCAATGGATAAAAAAGTGTAGCATATTCATATATTAAATCAAAACATAGCAATAAAAAAGAATTTCTGCTACATGCAACAACCTGTATGAACTTCAAAAACACATCGAGTAGGAAAATAAACATAAAATTACACATTTGACAATTCTATTATATTCAGTTCAAGAACAGTCAGAACTAATTGATGGAGAGAGAAGTCAGAACATGAGTTGCTTCAGGGGTGGAGCAGGGGAATTATTCTAAAAGGGCAATGGAGGAACTTTATAGGGTGAGAGAAGTATTTTGTGTCTGGAAACAGGTGGTGGGTTACAGGAGTATATACATTTGCCAAAATGTTATCAACCTGTATACTTAATATCTGCTTGTTTTATACTACAATGTAAACCATACCTCAATAATTTGGATTCATTTATATAATTAAAATTCCAAGGGCTAAATTGGTTTCAAGAATATTTGAGTCCAGGAGTTCAAATATAAACATCAGAACCAGCATTCGCCCTCCTCTCTGTTTCTCTCCCATTTCTTTAGAATTACCACCACTTGCCTCAGTTTGCCTTTATTCTGGATCTGTTTGCTTTGCAGAGCCACAAGAAAGCTCCCACAAGAAATTTAGGGATCAAAAAATGAGCCACAATGCTGATATTACCCTGCGACTAAAATGCCATATTGACTGAACTTACTCACATAAGAGAAGGAACGGGGCACGTGGAAATTCTTATTTAAATTAAATATCACAGCTAATTGGCTGGCTTGCTAAACTTGTTCTTAGCAAACCAGATCTTAGCAGTGACATTAGTCATGACCTATCTGATCTGTGGAGGTAAATGACCAATTTGCCAGTTGTCTTCAACCAGTTTAAGAAAATACTATATTATTTAGAACTGCTCATTTATCTGGACATTTATTGCTGTTTTTATAAAAGTCACGATAATCCTTTTAAAAATATCACACCAGACGTTTTGAGACAGACACATTATTGATTTTGTTCTCCGGAGAGGTCACAGTGAGAAAATGGAATCAGGTCTGAGCGGGAAAGGTGAGGACGCAGGCTTCGCTGCATAGGAAGCCATCCCAAGAAGGAAAGGTCTATATCACTCCACTCCTTTTACAGATTTGGTTTGTTTTCTACATGCTTCTTTTCCTGCAAATATTCCATGGGTCTTTCTAGAAACCATTTGCTCTACAATTCCCAAATAACATTGTCAGATTGTTTTCTTCCTAGGCCGTCAGCCAGCTGGAAATGGGCTTTTTCTGTACACATTTCATAACCCCTTCTCCAAAATAAATAAATAAATGATTACCTACATTTGCTTTTTATCATTCCCTAACTCAGAAAGTTTGGCTCTTTTTAAGTTCTGTAATGGTTGGTTTGGTGAGTCAGAATAAGGCAATGCTAATGAGGGGTAAAACTTATTGATTCTCAGGACCTCAATGTGTACCAAGTCCATCCCTCTTCTAAGAGGGAAACTCAGGGAGTCTTACTTTAGATTAGAGGGATTGGGCTGTCTCAGGTAAGGCCAGGAGGCTACCCCTCAATATGGGAGGCACAATGTACTCAGCTAAGGGCCCAGGCGGAACAAAGAAATGGAGCAAAGGTAAATGGGAAAGAAAAATAAATAAGCTATCACTTCTGAGACCAGGACACCTGTTTTCTTCTTTCTCCAGACTGTAGGACTCACCCCAGTAGAACCCTGGGCTTTAGAACTTTCAACCTTGAACTGAGAACTACACACCAGCTTCCTTGATCCTAAGGGCTTCAGATTTGGACCGAGCTATGCTACTGGCTTTCCTGCCTACGGTGGACAGCCTATAAGATGCACATCATGGGATTTCTTAGCCTCCATAATCAGGTGAGCCAATCCCCCTGGTAAACACGATTCACACACCTACTATGGGCTCTGCCTCCCTGGAGAACCCTGACTGAAACAAGCTTCCTGCTTGACTTCCATCTTTTCCCGTGTTTCACTGAGGAGGCCCAAGAGTAGGACTCCAGGGAAGAAGATTGTGTATGAGTCTGCCACAGTCCGGCTGCAGCAAAATAACTGGGGCGTGACGAACAACTTGTGTAGACTGATATAGCAGGAGTGGGAGCCCTTTATTGTAGGACAGCAGAGGTATTTATACATTCCACACAGCTTATCTTAATTAACATAAACTAGATACAGCAGTCAACCAATAAGGAATCTCCACACTTAATGGCTCACTGGCGTTACTTCACAAACCACTCCCTCTGGCAAAATGCCAGGTGCCATCCATACTTGTTTACAGACTCTAACAAGTCTTCTCATCAGATTCCAAACACAGCCCTCAGACAAAATCTTGGTTTTTGTTTTGTTTTTCCCTTAATATAAGGTCATACATTAGAGGACCGCATTACCCATTTCTTTATTCATTGCCATGACTTCTTTTGTACCTCAGTCACAGAGCACTGTGGTACCAAAGTAGTAAGTGATGAAGTATGGTCCACAGTCTAAAAACTTACTATTGGATCCTTCTCAGAAGTTTCTGCAATCCTGATCTCCACCATCACCTTCCCCTGCTTTCCTTCCCAGAGGTAAATATTTAATACTCTCAGAAACTAAATCCTATGGTCTGGCCATATTTATTATTATGTACATTGTTGATACAGAAAAGTGTGTTAAGAGGAGATGACCATCCTATGGATCATCCTATCATCCTATCAGGAATTTTGTTCATCTAATAACATTCCAGTAGTGTTCAAGTTAATATGTGCCAGAAATTCTCTCCAACCCACTAATCCCTCTATTCAGTCTTCCCCCTCTCCATTGGACCTCAGTGGATGGTAACTATTTATCCACATATTCATGTGTTTTAATTTATGAATGATCTCTCAGAAGTTATTCTGGAATACCTCATTAGGGATAACAATAAAGATGAAGAGTAAAGATTATAAAGATTCCAGAAAAATGTTAAGACTACCCATTCATCCCCTCTCCCTCTGAGATTGGTGACCCTAGAATAACAGGCACAACACTACAGGGGCTGAGCCACTGGCTCCTTATAATTATTACTGACATCAAAGTCAAAGCACAGCACAGTGTTTACCCTCTTTCCAGTCCTACTTTTCTCCCTCCTCGTACTGTGGTATGTATTATGCCCTGGCAATTCTTCATACCACTATATGTCTGAGCTTACACACAATATTAATTATGTACATTAATATAAACAAATTTACCATATAGCATGTTGCATTCAATAGCTTGGTTCTTCCAGTCAACACCAGATTATATTGTATATAAGATGTTAATGTATTATTTTGCTTTTTTAAGACATGAATGTTGTTGCCTATATGCACATTCTTTTTTTTTTTTTTTCTTTTTGATGCTGTGTATTATTCCACCTATTATAAGTGACATTCTGGTAACATAATTTTCTACAAGTACAAGCCCTGTTCTGCAGGCACCCTACCATGGGCAGGTGTTCCTCTAAATCATACTTAGTTTTCAAGTCCCTGTTTTCTATTGAGTTTGAACATTGTATCATATTACAAATAGCAATTCAGATATCTACTTCAGGGAACAATCTGTCCATATTCTTTTGCTTATCTGCTATTGCTTTTATTCTTGTTTAATACCAAGTTGTTTACATACAACCTTACAAATAGTTGTTTATTTGTGATCTGTGTTACATATAGATTTTTCTTTCTTTTTTTTTTTTTTTCTGTGGGGGAATGGGATTACCAGGAATTAAACCTAGGGGCACTTAACCACAGAACCTTATTCCCAGTCCTTTATTTATTTTTTGTTTTGAAAATTTGAGACAGGGTCTTGCTGAGTTACTTAAGGGCTTACTGAGTTGCTGAGGCTGGCTTTGAACTCAAGATTTTCCTGCCTCAATCTTTCAAGTTGATGGTATTACAGGCGAGCGCCACTGTGCCTGGCTTGCATATAGATTTTTCCAACATGATGCTTATTGGTGATTTTGCAATAGTAGGCTTTATAATTTTGGTGAGCAAATTTTATTCCAATTTTAATTTTTTTTATCTTAAGAAAATGGTTTTGTGCAAAGATTATCAACAGTTTATCCTATACTTTAGAAAGGGTGGGGAGTTTTGTTTTTCTGAGTTGTATCTGTAACCCATCTAAAATTTCTGTCATGTCTAGTTACTTTTCCCATGTGACTATCCAGAGGTTCCAATAGTACACATGACAGTGCATCATTTCTCCACTCATTTGCAATGAGTCATATTTCAAGTTTGAATATGTACCTGGCTCTTCTCCCGGGATCTCCATTGTTGGCTTAATTATTCTAATATTTCAGAATTAACTTGTCCAATACAACACAGAAATCCTTTGGAGATTATAGCTGACATTTCATTTACTTTATGAATCCAATTGAATATATGATTCATTCATTTACACTGTAAAACTTCCCAATTCAAAAATAATTTCTCTTAATTTAGAAATTTCTTTTTTTCAGATTTAGTATAAGTAACTCATTCATTATTCTGGATATATAAGATACTTTGGGGGTTATATTCTGTTTATGTTCATTTTGTTATAAGCTTATAGCTAACAAACTTGCTGAACTTTCTTATTAATAGTTTCTCTAGATTTAAAATAGAAAAGTTCTACTTTTACCAATAAAGCTAATTCTTCCTTTCTAGTATTAATACCTGAGTTTTTTCTTTTATTTATTTTTATTTATATATGACAGCAGAATGCACTACAATTCTTCTTACATATATAGAACACAATTTTTCATATCTCTGGTTGTATACATAGTATAATACCTGATTTTCCTACTAGTTAATTGCATCTTCTAGAACCTCCAACACAACAACGAATAGTAACCATAACAGTAGGTGTTCTTGTCATCGAGTTCAAATGTTTGAATCTTACCTATTTTTTATTGTTGTATACTGTTACACGTTGGATATGAAGTGTATTCCCAAAGTTCCTGTGTATAATGCAGGAATTTTCGGAGGTGAAATGAATGGAGTATGAGAGCTGAAACCTAATTAGTCTAATCTCAGTTTGAACAGACTGAGTGGGTGTAACTGTAGGCAGGTGGGGTGTAGCTAGAGGACATGGGTCAGTAGGGTCCTTCCCTGGAAGGGTACATCTTCTGTCACCACTCTCTTCATGACCCCACCTGAGCTGAACAACTGTACTCTGCTAGACACTTCCCCTATGGTGTGCACTCTCACATTGGGCTCAGAGAAATGGACTTTACTATCTATAGACTGAGACCTCTGAAACTATGAGTCTCAAATAAACTTTTCCTCCTTTAAGTTGTTCTTGTTGGGTATTTTCATCACAGTAATGAAAAACTGATGAAAACATATACTACTAGTAAAAACTAGTTAACCAAATAGGGAAGTAAATCCCTTTCACTTAGAGAGAATTGAAAGTTCTTATCATAAATAGTGTACGACAGTGTCAGTTCTGAGTCTTTCTATGAAACAGTCAAACCTGATAGGAGTCTCAGGGAGCCCTTCAAACTTGTATTTGATGTCAGAAGTAAGTGTGATATTATCTCAACTCCTTTGTACCATCCAAACTTTTTTCTCTGAGTTTTTGCAAAATAGTCAATAAATCAAAACCAAAAAGAAAGACAACAGATTGGGTCAAATAACTATGAAACTTTCTTGATCTCAAGGAGGGTAGGTCTCTTTTTCAATGCCTGCTATAATTTTTTAGAGTAAACATGGGTAATTTCTTTTCCTTTGGCCAGTGATAGGTCTATCGGTAGCCACAAAACCGAGATCTGCTCAATTAGATATTGAGAATTCTCCTAAGTGGAGCTTGACGAATCATTTTTGTTCTGTTCTTCCTGAAATACACACATAATACCTGGACCCACAGCAACTTTCCTGCAATTACTGGGCAATAAACATGGAAATAAAAGTTAACATAGTAAAAATGATAGAGCAGAAACAAATAAAAAGAATTACAAACACCTGCACGAGATGCATGGATGGATAGAAAACATTTTTTTAATTGTTTGAATTAGAGATTAGGATGCAAGTAAGTTAAGTGTCCTTATAACCTACTTCAATACACACACTCCTTTTCTTTTATTGTGGAATGTGATAGTTGAACATTTTAAAAGTCAGACATTAGCTTAGAAAAATTCGTGTTGAAATGGTATTTATATTAGTATCTTGACTATCAAAATATAGTTATATCTTTACTATCATAAGCAAAATACACTATTAAGAAGTCAAAGCACTACTAATAAATGAAGGGGAAATTTGGGGTCTCAGCAAAAGAAAAGTTAGGAGGGACTAGAAAAGAAAAAAATGTTAGTATCAAAGAATAATTTCTCTTGATATTTTAAATTGGTTAACTACACAATGTATCCATCAATGAAAATTAATATTCTCTTTAATCTCTCTTAAACCTAAGCATAGTTTTTTCATGTTTAAATAGTTCTTATCGTTCTCCCAATTTACATTTTATTTCCTCCCACTTAAAGTATCTAGGCCCAAAATAACTATTTTTTCTCTTATCTGAAGACTTTGAAAGTCTTCTAATTAGATTTTCATCTCTCCAGAATTAAACATTTCAATACTATTTGTTAGTTCTATAGGGTAAAATTAATTTGCCAAAATATATTTATTTGCCTCATCTCTATCAATCATTATTAATAAACATTCATTGAAAGGAAACTGTGGCATCCAGATTTGAAGAGTCTGTATAGATAGCAGAAAAAGAAAAATGTCAAAATAAAAATCTGGCCCATGTTTAGTTTAAATTTGAATTTTAATTTTAAATGAATGACCTATCAGTTCCTGTCCTTCATATTAATTTAGACTGTCTGTCTGTCTCTCTCTCTATCTCACACATACAAACAACTACACACATACAACCACACACACACACACACACACACACACAACATATAATATTGTTTTACATGGTAAAGCAGTGTAAAGATAATTATTAAGAAGTGAACAGAGAGTATTTTATAAGCTAGAGAAAAGAGAGAAAGAAAGAAAGAAGAAAGAGGAAAGGAGGGTATGAATGACCACAAAGAACATGATCATTCAAGAAGGAAATCTTGTTAATTATGAATAAAAACTAGGAGGGTATGTATTGGACCCTCCTGGAAAGTAACCAAATTCTGGAGTAGCAGGAAGAGGAAAAGCCAGACAGTGACTGCCAGCCTCGGTCTAAAAGTGAGCATGGTTCAAAACCAGGATGTCAAAATCAGGCCCAAGACCAAGAGCAGCAATTGTCACTCAGCAAATGCAAATGCAGAAGCAGAGGAACAAGAGGCAAGGGAAAGGAGAAGTTTTCATCTCTAACTTAACTGCAGCCAAAGCTTGTGGGATGTCAAGGTCCTTCATTCTTAGATACACATGGGGTGCTATATGTGTGGGAAGCCCAGAACACTGTGGGCAGTAAAAGTGATGAATGATGGGGGAATGGCCAGGTGCCATCATCACCTGCAGAGCCAGGTTCCTACCCAACTAAGAAGAGGGCCCAAGACCATGTGTGTTTAATCTGTTACTCAGATCAAGGATTCCCAAGTAAAATGATAATAACAAAGAAACACCTATAATGATATTTTCACATCATAGTGTGAATAATTCTCACACTATGAATTTAAGTCAAGAAAACCCAAGAATGTGATGACTGAACCCAAACTCTTTCTTAAATTGTGTTTCAACCCTGAGGGGCAGACATACGTTCCTTATTTCCAAGTTTTACCAGAATTCATTGAAAAATAATTAAAAAATGGGTATATTGATCATTACTAGTTTATCACCTTAGTAGAACATCTTTGAAATAAGTACACCTTATTCTATAAATTAAATACACAATGTATGGGCAATATATTTCTATCTTTTTTATATCCTGGTTCAGGCTGTGCTCATCAGAAAACTAGATTTAGAATCTGAACATTGATCTGATTATCCCTAGGTTATCTTAGCACCATGTAAGTGATACCTTGGAGCCCCCAGTGGCCTCCCACATGGTGAGCTGAAAACAGGAGAGGCAGCAGGAAGAGAATACTAGAACTCTTCTACTCCCTGTGCCCATCTGTATGATCTGAGGGGATTTTGAGCATGAGACTCCACTTCTACCTTTATGAATGGGAACAAAACAAGACTGGGTCTTGGCCATCTCCCATCTCTCTATAAAAGTTAAATGTAAAGGTTCTGGGAAAATTCTCAAGAACCTTGTAATATATCCAACTTTTTAATTTGTGATCTAGGAGGTCTGAGTACCTACCTAAAATTTTGAGCACTCATGCAAAATTCTAAAAGCCATATACATTTAAGATTCTCCTAAGCTTAGGAATCACTTAGGTCTCAGCTCCTGCAATTTGTCCTTCAACCAATTAAACTAAGAAAAATAACTCCATATCACCTAACTTCAGAATAACCGTAAATTTTAAAATATGCTTCTGAAGCCACTTTTTGAATTTCAGAATTAAATTGAAGGGGAATTCCAAGTTGAGCTAAAATAAGATGTCCACAGGCAAAGATAGTTGATGAGAGCATCACTGCCATCTTCAGGGAGTTGGTTTTGTCCTAACTTTTATCCTCATAATTGTACTTCAGTTGCTGCATCCCATATCGTCACAAAACATGTCCCCAACTGGAAGAAAGGGCTCCTTCCTTAGTCCATTGTCTCCACATTTGATTTACTCTAACTACCTCTTGGCAGCATTGCAGCACAGATCCATTCGTGAATAATCTGTAATTAGAGAAGTGGAATTAAAACAATATGTTACTGATTTTCATTCTGGATTTGGGGAAGATCTAGACTGGCCCGAAATATACAGCCTTGTTACCAAGGAGTGCTGTGGAAGACTTATCAGTTAGATAAAAATGCTTACAACAATCTGCATTTGTTAAATACCCCTTGGTAAATGTTAGGAAGACAGCTTGGCACAGATCTGCAGAAAAACAATTTCTTGGATTCCCAATTCCATTAGGTCATATTTTGCCATCTAACAAAATACCTAAGAGCACAGGTTTTATAATGATCCTTGTCTCTACTTCTGTGAAGAATCCCACACAGCAGTCTAGCATAGTGTGGCTTGGGAGAAAAATCATCATTGTTCTGCTCTAAGGAACTAATACCTTCAGTGAAATTGTCCACCCCCACCTCAAGCAATGCTGCAAGCATGGAATATATAGGTTAGATTTTAATTTTAATTTCTTGAGCCTATAGAGGGGTTCTTCTCTTTCTTTCGGAAGATTCCCATGTACACATAAAAATAATTGAATAAATTTGTATAAGTTTCTCCTATTAATTGGCCAATTTCATTCTTAGGTTTTGTCACAGAACCTAAGTGGGTAGAAGAAAACAATTTTTTTTCCTCTAAAATACCCAATATGTCCACATTGCCAGAGTCCAGAATTTAATATAAAGAATTGGCTATATGAGTCCTGGGCTGTGTAAAGACCAAGAAAAAAAAAAACAGTGAGTTAAATAACAGAAGGATGGCAGGGGTTTCTGTCCTCATATCAAATAAAGTAGACTTCAAGCTAAAGTCAATCCAAAAGGATAAAGAAAACCATTACATACTGCTCAAGGGAACCATACACCAACAAAACTTCACAATTATAAATACATATGCCCCAAACAATGGAGCATCTATGTTCATCAAACAAACTCTTCTCAAGTTCAAGAGTCAAATAGACCACAACACAATAATTTTGGGTGACTTTAACACACCTCTTTCACCTCTTGATAGATCTTCCAAAAAAAAAAAACTGAACAAAGAAACTATAGAACTCAATAATACAATTAATAACTTAGACTTAACTGACATATATAGAATATTTCATCCTTCAATAAGTAAATACACTTTCTTCTCAGCAGCACATGGATCCTTCTCTAAAATAGACCATATATTATGCCATAAAACAACTCTTAGCAAATATAAAAAAGTAGAGATATTACCCCCCATTCTATCAGATCACAATGGAAAGAAATTAAAAATTGATGATAAAATAAGAAATAAAAGATATTCCAACACCTGGAGACTAAATTATATGCTACTAAATGAATAATAGGTTGCAGAAGACATCAAAGAGGAGATTAAAACATTTTAGAGATGAATAAGAACACAGATACAACATATCAAAATCTCTGGAACACTATGAAAACAGTTCTAAGAGGAGAGTTCATTGCATGGAGTTCATTCCTTAAAAGAAGAAAAAGTCAACAAATAAATGACTTAACATTACATTTCAAAGCTCTAGAAAAAGAACAAATCTATACCAAAAAGCAGTTGAAGACAGGAAATAATTAAAATTAGAGTTGAAATTAATGAAATTGAAACAAAAGAAACAATTGAAAAAATTAACAAAACAAAAAGTTGGTTCTTTGAAAAAATAAATAAAATCAACAGACCCTTAGCTATGCTAACAAAGAGGAGAAAAAACTCAAATCACTAACATACTTGATGAAAAAGGAAACATCACAACAGAAAATACAGAAATACAGAAGATTATCAGAAATTATTTGAAAACTTTAATTCCAATAAAATAGAAAGTATTGAAGGCATTGTCCAATTTCTAGAACCATATGATTTGCCCAAATTGAATCAGGATGATATATACAATTTAAACAGATCAATTTCAAAGTGATGAAATAGAAGACGCCATCAGAAGCCTACCAACCAAGAAAACCCAGGACTGGATGGATACACAGCTGAGTTCTACAAAACCTTTAAAGAAGAACTAATAGCAATATTCTTCAATTTATTTCAGGAAATAGAAAAAGAGGGAGCACTTCCAAACTCATTCTATGAGACCAATATCACCCTGATTACAAAGCCAGGCAAAGACATATCAAAAACACTTGAATCAAAGTGTGAAATATGATATATCAAGAACTATGTAATGTTTTGAACAACCAACAATAAAAAAAAAATTAAAAAATTTAAAAATTTAAAAAAAAAATTAAAAAAAAAAAACTAGATTTCACCTCACACCAGTCAGAATGCAGGTATCAAGAATACAAATAATAATAAATGCTGGAGAGGATGTGGAGAAAAAGGCACACTTTTACACTGTTGGCAGGACTGTAAATTATGTGTACAACTCTATGGAAATCAGTATGGAAGCTCTTTTAAAGACTAGGAATGGAACCACCCTATGGCTCAGTGACACCACTTCTCAGTATTTACCCTGAAGAATTAAGGACATCTTACTACGGTGGTACATGCATACCCATGTTTACAGCAGCACAATTCACAATAGCCAAACTGTGGACCCAGCCTACATGTCCATCAATGAATGAATGGATAAAGAAGATGTGGTATACATACACAATGGAGTTTTATTCGGCCATCAAGAAAAATAAAATTAAGTCATTTGCAGGAAAATAGATGGAACTAGAGACCATCATGTTAAGTGAAATAAGTCGAACTCAGAAGGTTAAGGGTCCTATGTTTTCTTGCACATGTAGAAGCTAAACAGGAAAAAGATAAACAAAGATGGGGGTGGGTCTTCTAAAAATCAAAGGAAAATCAGTAGAAGAGAGGGAACGAGGGACGGGAGGCAGAGAGGGAGAGGGGAAGTGCAGAGGAGTGATATTGGTCAAATTATACTATTGGATTGTGTGCATGAGCAAATATGTGACAAATCTCATCAATGTGCACAACTATAATGCATCCATTAAAATAATGAGGATTTAAAAAAAAGAAAAAAGAAAAAATTATGTCAATATCTCTAATGAACATAGATGCAAAAATTCTCAATAAAATTCTTTCCAATTACCTACAAAAACATATCAAAAAATAATATATTATGATCAAGTAGGGTTCATTCCAGGGATGCCAGGTTGGTTCAACATATGGAAATAAATAAATGTAATTCATCACATAAATAGACTTAAAGATAAGAACCATGTGTCATCTCAATAGATACAGAAAAAGCGTTTGACAAAATACAGCATCCCTTCATATTCAAAACACTAGAAACACTAGACTCAACAGGAACATATCTCAACATTTTAAGCTATCTATGCTAAGCCCCAGGCCAACATAATTCTAAATGAAGAAAAATTAAAAGCATTCCCTCTAAAAACTGGAACAAGACAATGATGCCCTCTTTCACCACTTCTATTTAACATAGTTCTTGAAACACTGGCCCAAGCAATTAAAGGGATATGGATAGGTAAAGAAGAACTCAAATTAGCATTATCTGTTAATGATATGATTCTATATATAGAAGACCCAAAAAATTCCACCAGAAAATTTCTAGAACTAGCAAAGTAGCAGGATACAAAATCAACACCCATAAATCAAAGGCATTTCTGTATACCAGTGACAAATCCTCTGAAAGGGAAATGAGGAACACTACCCCATAAAAAATTAATAAATAAATAAAATACTTGGGAATCAACTTAATGAAAGAGATAAAAGACCTTTACATTGAAAACTACAGAACACTAAAGAAAGAAATTAAAGAAGAATTTAGAAGATGGAAAAATCTCCCTTGTTCTTGGAAAGGCAGAATTAATACTGATAAAATGACCATACTGCCAAAAGCACTATACAAATTCAATGCAATTCCAATCAAAATCTCAATGACATTCCTCATAGAAAGAGAAAAAGCAGTCATGAAATTCATCTGGAAAAATAAGAGACCCAGAATAGCTAAAGCAATCCTTAGCAAGGAGAGTAAAGCAGGTGGCATCACTATACCAGACCTTAAACTATACTATAGAGCAATAGTAACAAAAACAGCATGGAATTGGCAAAAAAAATAGACTTGTAGACCAATGGTACATAATAGAGGACACGGAGACTAACCCACATAATTACAATTATCTTATATTTGACAAAGGCACCAAAAACATTGGAGAATAGATAGCCTCTTTGACAAATGTGCTGGGAAAATTGGAAATCCATATGCAACAAAATGAAATTAAACCCCTATCTCTCACCCTGCACAAAACTCAACTCAAAGTGGATGGACCTAGGAATTAAACCAGAGATGCTGTGTCTATTAGAAGAAAAAATAGGGCCAAATCATGTTGAATTAGACCCCAACTTCCTTAATAAGACTCCTATAGCACAAGAATTAATGTCAAGAATCAATAAATGGGGTGAATTCAAACTAAAAAGGTTATTCTCAGGAAAAGACACAATCAGTGAAGTGAATAGAGAGCCTATTAATGGGGAATAAATTCTTACCACATGCACGTTTGATAGAGCAATAATCTCAAGAAGGTATAAAGAACTCAAAAATCTTAACACCAAAAAACCAAATAACCCAGTCAATAAATGGGCCAAGCAACTGAACAGACACTTCTCAGAAAAAAGATATACAATCAGTCAATCAATATGTGAAAAATGTTTAACCTCTCTAGCAATTAGAGAAATGCAAATCAAAACTATTCTAAGATTTCAAATCTCACTACAGTCAAAATGGCAGCTATTAAGAATACAAGCAACAATAAGTGTTAGCAAAGATGTGGGGAAAAAGGCACATTCATACATTGCTGATGGGACTGCAAATTGATGCAGCCAATATGGAAAGCAGTATGAAGAATCCTTGGAAAACTGGGAATGGAGCCACCATTTGATCCAGCTATCCTACTTCTTGGTCTATACCCAAAGGATTTAAAAACAACATACTACAAGGACACAGCCACATCAATGTTTATAGCAGCACAATTCACAATAGCTAAACTGTGGAACCAACCTAGATGCCCTTCAGTAGATGAATGGATAAAGAAAATGTGGTATATATACATAATGGAATATTACTCAGCATTAAAAGAGAATAAAATCATGGCATTTGCAGGTAAATGTATGGAGCTGAAGAATATAATGTTAAGTGAAATTAGCCAATCCCCCCAAATCAAATGCCGAATGATTTCTCTGATTCATAATATGCTGCAGGGGGGATGGGAGGATTAAATAAACTCTAGATAGGGCAAAGAGCAAAAGGGTTGTGAGTGGAAGGGAGTGGATATAGAGGTTGAGAAGACGATAGAATGAGATGGACATCATTACCCTAAGTACATGTATGAAGACATGAAGGATGTGACTCTACTTTGTGTACAACCAGAGATATGAAAATTTGTGCTCTATTTGTGTACTATGAATTGTAATGCATTCTGTTGTCATAAATAACAAGTTAAAATTTTAAAAAATAACACAAGGATAATAACTGGGAGATGCAGGAAAATCGTGTGCTTATCAACTCAGAAGCAAAGCAGAGGAGCTGTGTGTATTGGGCTCAGACTACTAAGGTGGGAATGCCACTTGACTGCTGCCCAAACCTCTATAAGGACATAACAAGGCTGATTCTCAGGTGGAGAATGAAGCTAGCACAGCACTGGAAGGAACTGAGCAGGGGGAGCGTGTCCCTCCTCCTGGCTCTCCCACTCTCTCCATTGCCCGCTAATTGCAGAGCCTATACTGGGCTAACAGGCTGCTGGCAAAGCCCAGAGATGTTTTCCCTCTGAGTATTATAAAAGGTGTGTTTGGAGCTGGAAGGCAGTAGTGGGTGACTGGCATTGCATGAGTCTCCTTCTCCTCAGGCTTCAGTAATATACACCCAGGGAAGCAAAGACTTTGGTCACTCAAGAAACATTCTGGGGCCAGGAGCATTGGCACACACCTGTAACCTCAGCAGCTCTGGAGGCTAAGACAGGAGAATCAGAAGTTCAAAGCCAGCCTCAGCAACAACATGGTGCTAATGATAACTTAATGATATCCCATCTCTAAATAAAATACAAAATAGACCTGGGGATGTGACTCAGTGGTTGAGTGTCCCTAAATTCAATCCGTGGTACAAACAAAGAAAAAAGAAAAAGAAAAAACATTCTAGGAATATAAATAAAGTTATATACTATCTGTTCTGAGCATATGCAACATTGATTCTTCAAAAAAAAAAACAGAAGAAAAGCTGATCAAGACAACATTTTAGGAAACAAAATGGTATTGGTTTAATGATTATTTTCTATAATCAGTTCTAAATTTTTATCCCTTCATTTGCTCAGAAATGTAATTTATTTATTTCTGTTCTTTATGAGTTTCTAGATCACTGCAGTGTAAACATGAAAACATCTGTGTATTTATCCTTTGCTCTGTACATCTCATACCAACCTGTGACAAGAAGCAACACAGTTCTGACTTCAAACTTGAGAAAATTAAATAAGGACACAGAATTTGAGTATCTTTATTCATTTTATTTCCCACATGTGGACTTGGAATCTTTCTATCAATAAAAATAAATGAGTATTTTCTATTTAATAAAGTCTATCTGGCTTTAAAAATACACTTAGAAGTTAGTATAAAGAACTTTATTGCTAAAGTATATGGTCTTTATTGGGAATTCATTTCTGAATAATTGAAAGATTATGATTTGTCAGCAATTGAGAAAAAGTTGGAGGCTGAAGTCAAGAAAGGATTTCATTTTCCAACTCTACTGCTTACTTATCAGTTTTCATAGAGGAAATTTGCAAAACAGTAATGAATACATGATTACGTACTGGTTCTTTTTGATTGAGATGCTGACTCTTCTAAGTGTCCATAAAGACCACCTTTCAATGAGACCACAATAGAAGGGAGATATAAAGAAACAAAAGAGGAAATAACTTGACTGTGTCTTTTTACCCTATGAATTGATTTCCTCCTCCTACATATCACAATGCTATATAAAAAAAAGGAACCAAAGACAGTGGTTTAAAAGGAAGAATAAAACTAATGTGTCAGCTTCTTTAACACTGTTGAGGTGCTAATTCATTTTTCTCAAGCATTCAACCAAAAGGAGAAAATATTGTTATTGGTAACACATCCCCCACCAGTCTTCACTCTTCCATAAAAACCCTTAACCTGAATAGGGAGGGGGTCTATCATTTTATACATTTTATGTGTAAACAGAGAGAGGGCCAATCATATTCCCCATCCAGGGTTGGCTATCAGAGAGACTTGATCCACAAAGACCTTTGCAAAGCAGCTGAAATGGATCTACTCTTTGCCAGTAGAATGGGGCTTGGTAACTGGGTCCAACTCCTTCATGTAAATCATGACATCTTTCTGCCTTGGAATCTGTAGATTATGTGGAATGTGTCATTTTTTATTAAGGAGATGGAAGGACCAAGCCAACAGGAGACCCAGGGGGATTTTATTATTATCTTTCCAAAATACTATTCTACTTTCATCTCTCTGCCTTCCTGGCCTCTCTTCTTGTAAAGAACCATTCTAGGAACCCAAAGTTAAAGGAAGGAGAAAGCTTAGTGGGTGGATTGAGAGTGGCCTATGCTATTTTCCCTGAACATCACTTACAGGTCATATCTAGCAAGGCCAAGTAGGTAAGACTCCTCTGGGGTCTACATGAAGAAGATCTCTTTCCTGTCATCTGTGTCCCACAGGATGTTTAGGGGCTGTGTGGACCTGTTATTACAAGGGTTCCTCCCACAGAGCTGTCTGAATTCATTGCACTCTTCCTTCACCTCTGCTGGTACCCCCTGCTAGGGGCCTGCCTTCCAAGGTCTTACTGCTTTCAGGGATAGAAGACAAGTGGACTGTTACCTCATGGAGTGAGAAGAAAGCATAAAGTGCAATTCATATATCTGAACCAGAGTTCAGCAGGGAGCGCTCATCCTCAGATGATGAGTTACACACTCCAGGGTGTGAGATCTTTTCAATATTCAAATATACAGTATGTGGGCCACTAACTGTATTCTTGTGCTCTCCCCCATAAATTGTAGAGGTGAGTCCAGGAAAGTGCTATCTAATTATTAGTTAAATCAATAGTAATTAACTCTGAGTCACCATGTTATGGTCTCTGAATTGCTTGCAAATCCATAATTTAGAAACATATGTTTTTCATAATTGTCTAAGGTCTATATGCAAATGGTATTATCAGGGCTTCAGTGGAAAACATACCTACAAGATTGAGGAAGGCAAATTCAATATTTTGGATCTGCAGTTGACTATCTAAAATTCTTGTCCAACTTGGTTAGGTGTATTCCAGTCAAAAATGAGTTATATGATAATAACTACTATGATGATAAGTATTAGCATTATTTTCAAAACAGCTAATATTTATCAAGCATTTATTTGACTTTACATGTAAGGACTTTATGCATGGTGGCAATTTTCACACAATCACCCTCTAGCATTAATATTGTTATTTTCAATTCTGTAGAAGAGGGAACATAAGTTCAGAGAGTTAAAATTACTCACCCAATATCACACAGCTAAAAATTGCAGAACAAGATACAACTGCAATCAATTTAACTCAAGAATGTGAAGAACATGGGATCTTAATTACTCAGCTATCAAGTAAGACCCTGAGGAATTCTCCATTTAAAAGCATTTGAGCAATTGAAGAATATTTTCTTTTCTTGGGTTACTCACACTAGATGCTAGGCAGGTGCACCTGACATACACCCCTAGCCTGCTTTAGAGGAATTTTGAGAGATGAGTCAGATTACCTTCCCTCAGATCAGCAGGGATAATCTGAGGCACTAGAAAATGAATTTAAAGAGCTGAGTCCTAGCCAAGTCTATCTAGACAAAGTTTGAACATTTGTCTCATGAAGAAGTTGTTCTGTTTTATCCCATGAAAAAGAAAATTTGAGGAAATGGAGGGAAGTTTATTTTTTCATATCAATGGAGTAAATATAGGCCAAAAACTTACTGAGAATTGGGACTCTAGGTTCAAAAGGAGTGAAGAACCATGGAGACAGTCATATGTTGTGTTGATCTAGAGATTGCAAGCTAAACTGTGTTTGAATGCTGAAGGCAGAGAACGGCTGAAAAAGTCAAGCCATAATTGAGACTTAGCTTTTCCACATTGTGCTCTCCTTGGCTCCTCCAAGGACAGTGGGAATTAAATTCTAAGGCACTAAAGTCACATAGACCCTGGTTCCTGACCTGGTTCATCATTGATTCTGCCATATATGACCTTGGCTATGTAGAATGGTTGAGATGTTCATACCTCAAACTACCGGTTGATGGTTAAATGAGATAATATAAAGTGTTTAACACAGAATCTTGTACACAGCAAGGATCCAGGAATCTGAGTCTTCTCTTTCAAAACTCACAAAGGATTCTTTGTTCTCAACCCTCTACCATGAGTACCTGGTCCAAATTACAGATGTCTCTTTCTTCCAGTTATTGCAGCCTCTGTGTATCACTCAGCTTTCCATTACTATAATAAAATCCTGAGATCATCAATTTGTAAAGAGAAAATATGTATTTTGACTCATGGTTTTAGAGTTTCCAGTCCATAATATGGTAGACTCATGGCTTTTAGGTAACTGAAGGGGGTGCTGAAGGGCAATGATGGGGAGCACATGACAGAGAAAACAACTCACAACATGGCCAGGAAGCAAAAGGGAGGGAGAGGAAAGGGGTCAGATTCCCACAATGCCTTTGAGGCCACATCCCCAATGACCTAATCACCTCTCACAAGTCCCCATCTCCTAAACATTCCACCCCCTCCCAGTAGGACTAGAGACTCAGCCTTTGACACAGAAGCCAATTGGGGGACACTCAAGATTTGAACTGTAGCAGACTCCTATTCTCAGAATTGTTAAATATTAGTCAGAAACGTGACTGTACCACTCAAAACTCTCTAGTAATTTATAATCTCATCTAGAGAAACACTGCAATCTACAGATTGCTCCCAATATCCACCCCTTTCTCTCCAGTTTCAGTTCCTGCCTGCTTTATTGTGTTTCCTCCAGCATTCACCACCACTGGGCATATACTATGACTTTTAATTATTTATTTCCTCTTTCTGGACTTGCAATAGATTGCAGTCTTCATGAGGACAAAGCTTCGCTCCGATGCTATTCCATGTGGCTGTACAACACTATGTGGCACATACCAGGCCCCTAATAAAGGTGTACCGGATGAATAAATGAATATATATTAGCCACTTTTAAAATAAATACTAATATTTTTAAATGCCAGTATTTAACCTCTCATAAAAAACTATGCAAGACAAAATGGAATCGATCTTAGGAAGAGCAGGATCACAGAATATGTATTCAAGGGAAAGACACACACACACTAGGCTCAAGAACCCACTTAACAGAAGACCTGAGGGAGCAGGTATAAATGCCTGTTGTTTGCAAAGCTGATCTCCGTATTAAGAGAAAAAGTTAATTCTGCATGTTCATAATCACAATGAAGAAAGTTTGAAGATATATCAGAAAATATTTTTATAGCATAACCTCCTCTTGATCATGTTTTTGAAATAGCTATTCTGACAAAAACTGCTATGTTGCTGTATTTTACAAGGGTTGATTTCATTCTTCTACTTCACTACCAAGAAAAAGTCCCAGAAAACAATAGTTATCATGAGGACTTCAAGACTGATGGGAACAAAAAAAGTTCTGTGTAGGTCAGCAATCAAATAAAAATTGTCTCACATTGCAAGAGTTATTTATTTTATGCTAGTTATCATATAGGATGGTGAAAAACAATGAGGAGAAAGTGAAAATATTTTCTAATGAGCTAAGGAGAGGCCATTCACCCTGACACCAGGAAAGAGCATGTGTTTTCTATAAGGAAGGGACAAGAACTTCTGTCACAGGAAACTGTGGAATTCAGAAATGAAACCAGGAACCAAAGTCACTGAGGATAAATCTAACTGCATCTATACTTTCTTATTCAGATCTAATTCATCATGAAATTTCCATTTCTTAAACAAATTGAAATTCCCAATTCTGAATTCTCTCTGGCCAAGGAATTAGTGACAGGGACATGCAATGCTGACCCACCCGGCCCTTACACCTCTGTAGCTCAGGACAAGTCTCTGACATCTCTGGGATTGCACTTCCACCTTGTCATCCCCTGTCCAGATGCACCACACCACCTCTTTAACACACAGGGGTGTTGTCAGGCTTAATGACAAGCCGTCTGAATAATGACACCCGTTCTAGGGTGTAAATGAGACAGCCGCCTGGTTCCCATCCCGCAAAGGACAAGTTGAGTCAACACAGTCTTTTGCAGCTGCAGTCTCTATCTTATAATAAATCTCCATGTCAGGGATGAGAGAGATCTCCTTTACCTGCCAGATGGCACCTGACCTCTCACCCATCAATGAGGCTCATTGGCAACAATTAAGTGTTAGTCTTTACCTAAAAATTCCATATCAGCATAGAAGGCCCATCCCTGCAAGTTTGGGAGAAATAGATTCCTCCCAAACCCAGAAGAACACCTAGTAGAGGAAGATACAGCTGCCCCTGTCCCTATCAGGGTTGGATGCTATTGACCTCCCCAGAATGGGACCTTGATTTCCATGGTTCTCTGAGCAACAGGGCTAGCCAGCACACCATGACTGCACAATGTCCTGTTCTCACTCTCCATGCAACCAGCTATTTATAACTGGAGGATGCCAGGCTTTCACAGAGCAGTGTGATACTTCCAGAAAGTTGCACTGTTATTTTAGCCATCTCCTAAGGAAGAGCACCAATAGATAGAACTCATCCTCACCAGGCAGAGGAGTGCAAGCATTCAAGGAATAGGAAGATTGCAATTGTGCTTGTGTGTGTTTTATTTTTTAACCTGGGATGCCATTTAGAAATCTTAAGGACTCTTCTCCCCAGGCACCCCCACCCCCCAGCTGTCTTGATTAGTGGCTGTGCGTATGCTGGTCAGATCTGGGGATTAATGACGGCTAATTTGCCCGAGGTTGGTGCAGCCCAGGCAGCAGACTTTGCACGACCAGCTTTTGCTGCCATATGGGCGGAAGCAGCTGTTTCAATTACTTTCAGTGCCCAGATGTGTCAGACGAGCCACCAGTCCTCTGCGGGGTACATCAGCCGCACGGCAGCTAATTGCTTCAATCGCGTGTGGAAGCGTGGTGCTGGGTACTGTGAAAGGGGGTTTTGGGGACAGCCGGGTGCCAGCTGTCGTCACGGCTCACACCACCGGCAAGCGGACAGGCTGGGACTAGACTTCAACTTCCACTTGCCACCCCTGGTGATACCTGAACTGACTGTGTCTTTGTCAGGTACACAGAGTGGATGCACAGAGGCAGGGAACTCACATGCCACAGACTCTGGTCTACCCACCACTTCATAGGCCGTATATGTCAGGAACACATGAGATTGGGAATCTGTGTGTTGTGGATGCCAGAGAAATGAAAATTGTGTGATTTCAATTAACATGCAATTCAGGTTGGCCATTTGAATCTGAAGCTCCGAGGCACATTTTTAAAGGTTAACATCCCCTTCGTGGCACCCAGAGAGTGATCAATGGATTGATGTGTGTGTTATGCTTTCTTGTGTATCAGATTGAGGCAAGAGGGGACAGAAAGGAAAGGTCAACCACCACCCATTCCCCTCTGTACTATACTGAGATCTTGAGACAAGAAATCAGAAACAAATACCCAGCAAAGATGTATGTTCCCTTTGTTTAGGGTAGGCCTGACTGTGAGAAAACCTGGGGTAAATAGGAAGCTGTTATCATCATAATAATACATCTATTTAGGAAAAGAACAAACATTTGTTTTGTGCTAATTCTATGGTAATCAGGGTGATTGTACTGTACTTTGCTACTGAATGTTGCCATGGTTATTCCAAGTAGTTTGTGGTTATTAATGGCCTAGAATAATCCACAGTGCTCAGTTTGAGACCTTTCATCAGAAACATGAGTATTAATTTCACTCTGCCATTCCAACGTTTTTTGCAGCCCCAGAGTAAATTTGCTTACTTTTTTATTATCTCTCAGTTTGGGATTAGATGTTGTCTAACGTGCATTTTGAAATAATTTGCCCCAGTTTTCATATCACATCTCTTCAAAAATACCTTTTGACTACAGGTTCACAGAACTATTACTAGGGCTCAGCATTTTTCAAACTGATCTATTGATAGATATATACTAACGCAACTTGGTAAAAAAAAATAAAAATTTGTATTGGAAAAACAGATGTGCAGACCGTGTCTAAAAACTGTTCTTGAGTCACCTGATCATGCGTGGAAGCTACGAACTGCCATATGGGGAACAGGAGATACTGGTTTCCTACCTGAAATTTTATCTCTGGGTTGAGTCCTCCTGGATTCTGGAACACAGTCACTGATTCACTTTCCCAAGCTGGTTACCCAATCCAAGTCCCAATACTATTTTTGTTTATTACTAGCAGTGGTGGTACTGTGCTGGGTATTCCTTAGTGTTTAAGTAGATAATCATTAAAAACTATGCTTCTTACGAAAACTGTCAACAGAAAAATTCTGGGACACTGAATACAAGTAAACACTAATAGAAATGTTCGTCATCTTGAGCACCAGACAGATTGCATCAGCTCTGTCTAAAATTCTGGAAGATGGTGTGTGTTTACCTATGGATTATAGTACAAAAGACAACTCCAGAACTCAGTGACACAAGATTATGAGGACTTCCTATTTCCCATGCTTTTCTGGAGGGCCTGGACGGCTCTGCCTGACTCACTGTCCCTAGTGTCCCCTCAGGGTACTGCATTCACCTTCTCTGGGCTGCACCCCTCTGGGCAGGATCCTGGGTTTCCTGCCCTTGACCTGTCCCTGTAGCCCTGTCTCCAGGCTCTCTGCACATGGCCTCTCTCCAGAAGAGAAACCCTTGCTGGCAACTGAATTTCAAGGGAACAAATTTAGAATCTTCCAAAGCTCTGAACTCAGCCTGCAACTGCCACAGACCATATGATCACAGGGTTGCAGGAAGACACCTAGCTTTTTGGAGAAGATGGCCTGTATTTACAGCAAGGCCAGGGGAGGACTATAGGAGCCATTAGAAGCCCGACATGCGTGTGTTTGAGAGGAGGCAGATGTGAAATTAAGAGATTTATTTGAAACAAGTAAATAAGTTGGAATGCCTTTATATTAATTTCATGCAATTTTTTAAAAGTAGAAAGCAAAACAAACAAAAATCCTTTTAATTCAATAGTATTGTTCTCCGTTCTGTTTGAATACAAAATATCAAAAAGCTAAAAAGCAGAGGTGTTCCTTTTAAGTCTCTCTTCTCTTGAAAACTGCCAAACTGGTATTGATTAGAAAGTTTCCCCTGGCTTTTGTCTACATCTGAATAGAGAGAAAAAAATTGAAAATCATAATTTACAAGAAAAATCCCAAATTGTTATCCATTGGTGACAAGGGGGAGAAATTCTCCTCCAAATGTTTTCATTTACATCTGTGCTGGGTCTTAGCTGAGCTGTGTTTATGTAATGATGCTCTGGGGCTGCTTGTTCCTTGAGGCATCCCAAGACTCTCCTGGTAAAATGCTAGGTCCATCCAATTGTAGAGTCTGTGCAGATTAGGGATCACACCATTATATGTTCCCAGGGGGTTGTAATCATTTGGGTAAGCTATCCTCTGAGAAAAATTGCACTTGACCAGAGCAGGGAGAGCAAAACTGGCAATGCTCTGAGCTTAGGACTCATTCAACTTGAAACTTGTAAACAGAATAAAAAAATAGTAATTATGCTACATGTAGCATTTTGGGGACTGCCTTCACTCAGCCTAATTCCCTATGTCACATCCCAAGTAATCGGGTGGTGTTGTGGTCTGGATGCTTATTCCCCCCAAAATGCATGTTGAAATGAAATAGCCATTGTAACATTTTAAGAGGTGGGACCTTTGGAAGGAGCTGAGATCATAGAGGTTCAGGGATGGGTTTGCCTCTCCCTCACTTTTCCACTCTGTGCACTTCTGCAAAGTGAGTCCTCCTGCCAGAGTATGACACAGCAAAATGTCAGCACCTTGATAGATGTCAGTACCTTCACTCAAGAATTGTGAGAGAGAAATTTTCATTCATTATAAGTTGCTCTATCTGGCATTCTGTTATAGCAGTGCAGAAAAGGCTGAGATAAGAAATTTGTTCCTAAATAGAAAGTATTCTTTTTTGGTAATATTTCATGATATGTATGTGCCATTTTGTTGAAACACTCACCATTAAAGGATGTTTGAGTTTCTTCTAGGTTTTGGTTATTATGGATAAATAAATCTGCTATGAGCATTTGTGTACAGGTTTCTGTGTGACTGAAGTTTTCACTTTCATACTCACCATCTGACTCAAGGTTGATATTAGTATCATTGCACACATTCCCTCTTTCAACTCCCTTCAGAATTGAACATTCAACTGCATTTAAACAGAATAATTTTCTCAATAAAAAAGAGCTTCAACTCCAAAGGAAATGAAATATGATTCACCTCTCTAAATCCTCCCTCATCAATGAATACCAGGAAACTAATAAATACTGTGCTTAACATATGATAACTTTCACTTCTGGAAGAGATTGCCTGATTTCTTTTTAAATTTAATATACAGAATCCCAGGGAAAGGTTTTATTTGTCTGAGTTTCTTGGGTTAGTGAATTTATTTGAATGCTTTCTCACTGATCAATTTACTGTGCCTAGAAGAACAATATTTTGTGTTATATAATGACAGCCACATCCTAAGAATGGGAATATGAAATCCCAAGAATGAGAGGAAAAATGTTACCTGAAGAAGATGAGAACTAGTTAGGTCATTAACTTAAACATATCTATTAGAAGTCCACCCCTTAATTTTCTAATAGACATATATCATTTGTATAATTCTTCTCATATATATATTTTTTTCAAATTGCTGTATTGCTGAAGAATGATTTAAAATGATAATGCAGGAGGATTTCCCCCTTTAGTACTGGCTAATGTTTTCTTGATATTGTGTCCTATCACAAATGCACTTATTTCTAGTCTTTCCAAAAAGGAATCATCCGACTAGTTTATCCAGAAACAATTTCATTGACTCCCTCTTTCTTCTAAGAGATATTTCTATTCCTTATAGAGTACAGCCTTAGTCAGATCTGCACGTAGCCCCTTATGCATCTGAAGCACCTGTTGTAAATTTTAAATTATCTAAGCCTAGGACATGATTGTAACAATGGTGGATGAAAAACAAAACAACCTTAGTACAATTCTCACTTAGAGAAAGGAAAAAAATCGTGTTGTGTTTTCTGTTATACTGCATGTCATTTCTTTTTCATAATAAACATAAGAAAAAAAAAAACATGTTCCAAATAGTCTGTGGGTATCCATTCATTGATTTACTCCCTTGATAGTGAAGGGCATTCTCCTCTCAGTCAGCTGGCTCTGCATACTTTGCCCAGTGTGATTTGACCCTCACCCAATCCCTTTCACAAGCAGATACAAAGGGCAATGAACAAAACCCTCCTCCCACAGATGTGCACTCAACATGGCAAGAGTAACAGGTGTGGGTAGACCTGTCTGGAACAGACCCCAGGAAAAACTGCAGAGAGGTATCCCCTGGCCACCATTCTCTAACTTCAGAAAGGTGAGAAAATGCAGAAACTTGATATCGGGGCCTCAAACCAGACCTACTAAATCTCGATAGGTGGAGTTTAGCAAATTGATCTTTTTAACGTGGTCTTTGGTTAATTTTGATATATGTTGGTTTAAGGGTGATCACTGTAAGGGATATTCAATTAAAAGGCCTTCTTCTGGTTAAATCTTAGTGATCTGTATATCGATTTAAATATGATGATTTTTCTAAGCTTGCCAACAATCAACTGTACTATATATATACATGTATGTATGTATATGTATGTGTATATATATACACAAACATACACTATATATACACATATACATATGTAAACATTTATTTTAAAATAAATATAAATATAGTACATTAATATTTATATTTTTTCATGTTTTTAAAATAAATATATTTCCATATTTTTCATATATAAGACCTAGTCATGCCCTTTGAATCTGGACTTTGCATTTCAGTTTCAGCTTCCTAGTTCCAGGCTTAGGAACCCTACAGTTGTAATTCCTAATTTTACTTCAGAGTACAGTTGGGAAAATATGCCACAGGCTAGCCAAAAGAGAGTCCTGGGGCATCTTTATTAGGCCAGGAGTTATCAGGAATGGGTATTTGTAAGGGAAATGTTTATGTGTGATTTTTCTGATTCTGCAAGGATTTCCCTATTCATCATTAAATAATCTAAGTTTATAAATCATATTATCTAATATTATGGTAAACAAAAAAACTGCAGCTCTACAAAGACTGTGAACTACTTACACAAAGAACTTTACTCCATGCACATCTTGTTTTGATTCAAAATTAATATCTTCAAGTAAGGGAAACAGGACAGTGTGATCTTCATCAAGTTATGCATTGCCTAATCTGCTTGCCTAAGGGTCATTTTCTATTGCTTGGCCTAGATATTTTATGATCTTTGAAAGATTGATGCTAGTTTGTTGAAAACTCACAAGCTGTGAATGATTTTTGTCCTAATTACAATGCAAATTATTTTGGCGACTATTAGCACAAATAATTTTTACCTCATAATGGTGAAAATGCATTCTGTTTGGTAAAAGTATGACCATAAGAGTTAAAGTTAACTGCTCTGTGGGACTTCAGCCTTTACTTTTCCACCTGGCAGTAATATGTCCAGCACTGTTTCTCCTCCACTAACTACATGTGTATCATTTTCTCAGGTCATTCTTGAAGGAAAAACAAAACAAAACTACAACCACCACCACAAAACAAAACAAACATCTGATATATGATTACAATGTTCTTCAATGAAAATTGTGTGCTTTTAAGTCCTGAAGACACTTTTTTTGGCTACTTAAATCAGAATTGTTCTTTTTATGGGAGGGAGAGGTACCAGGGATTGAATTCAGGGGCACTCAACCACTGAGCCACATCCCCAGCCCTATTTTGTATTTTTTTTTTTTTTTTTTTTTTTTTTTTTTAGAGACAGAGTCTCACTGAGTGGCTTAGCACCTCACCATTGCTGAGGCTGGCTTTGAACTTGCACTTGGATTGCAGGTGTGTACCACCATACCCAGCTTGTTCTCTCTTATTGGCTTTTAGATGGGATGGTTTCACTGGAGATTTCTTGCAGCACCCTTTTGAAGGCCAGGAGTAGCTGACACACTCAATATCTTAACATTTTTATACCAAGCTGCCTAAAGCTACAGATTTTGTGTCCATATGGTCTGAGTCCTGTGGGATTATAAGCAATAGCCAAACCAACTGCTCAGCTGTGCTATAATGAAGACAAAGCTGACTTTCCAAAGTGAAATGGAAGACTTCTCACTGCATTCCACCCCATCTGAACTTAGTCAACCTCATCTTTTAGAGTCATTCACATAAACTACTCCCACTTTTGTCTTAGGATCCTGTTATAGCTGAGAACAACTCAACTGTAGCCATTGTCTTCTTTCTTTTTTTTTTTTTTTTTCCTGGTGCAACAGAATACCTGAGACTGGGAAATTTATAAAGTAAAGAAATTTACTTTCTTATAATTCTAAGAAGTCCCAGGTCATAGTACAGAAAGATTTGGTTGTCTGATCAGGGCTGCTCTCTCCTTCAAAGATGGTGCCTGGTGGTTATATTCCAAGAAGCGAGAAGCTGTGTCCTCACTTGGCAGAGGAGGGAAGGCAAGCTAGTCTAGTACTGTGTGAAGTCTCCTTTACAAAGGCCCTAATCCCACTGGGAGAAAGGAGAAATCAGGGTCAAAATGACCCTGAAAGTTCCCATCTCTTAATACTATCAATTGACATCTAGATTTTGAAGGAATGCCTCCAAACCAAGAACCCTTGTGAAGGAGACTGGTCCATGAGTATTGAACATTCTGATAATAGAACACAGCTTCATTTTAGAAAAATTAAAAGAGGAACGGGTAATATCACTATTCTCACTTTTGCTTTTCTCCGGTCCCCTCACCTCCTTCTCCTTTCTCTCCTCCCCCTTTCTCTCTCTCCCGAGTCCTCTCTTTCCATTTCACACCCTTACGTCTACTTCCCCAGCCTGCCGTCCCTCTTCTCATTCTTTGTAGATTGGTTTTCTCCATACAGTGGCTCCAGAAGTTCATCCTTTTTATTTTAAAATTCCACTCACCAGAGAAGAATGACTTCCCTCTCAAATTTCCAGTTAAAAGGGAAAACATTCCAGGAGAGGGCTGTGTTCGACCTGCATAAGGCTCTCCCCCTCTCTGTCTAACTCTTATGTGAGCAAAGGTCATGAACACACACATGTGAATGTCAACTTCTACAATAACTCTCTCTTTGGAATGTCCTCAAGGACCAGTTGTTCCTAAGGAAGCCAGAGGCAGAGGAGAAAAAAAAACCAACAAAACACAAGGAAAAAAAGAAAACGAAAAAAAAAAACATGCTATCTACCTCAGGAGGTTTGGATGAGAGCAAGGATAATATAGAGTCTGGCATTTGAGGTGAAAGGTAGAGGAATTGAGGGCACTTCACCATGGGAAAAGTGAACTCCACAGTGAGTATTTGGGGTTCCAGTCTCAGCTTTAATGCAGCTAGGGGACCTCGAGGCCATTGCCTCTTTGAACCCCGATTTACTTATCTGAAAGTGTCAGAAATGTTACCTCCCTGGCATGCTCTTGACAAGATTCATGTGACGATGCAAGTAGCACATCAAGCACGTGCCTGGCGCAGCTCACATTCACTAAACAGAACTGGTTATTTCATCTGGGAAAGAAAATGCTTTGGAAGGAGACATGAGAACAGTCTTCACATTCTTAAAAGCCTGTCATATGCACGCAGTTTTCAACTCCTTCCGCATACTCTGGAGCATAGAGCTTCTGTCAAGAAGTTACGAGGCAGTGAGTTTCACTTCAATAAAAGGAAAGAATGAATTGAAAGCATAAATGGACTGGGGAGGACTGAGTGAATTTCTCCAAAGAGTTTTCAAGCAAGTCTTGGCTTTTTCCTTGCCAGAGATGATGTAAAGAATTCACAAGTCATTTAGAGGTTAGCTTAGAGGGCATCGCCAATGCCTCCTGCCCCTGGGTGTCTTGTCATTCCATCTTGGGAATGAATAAAGGGCATCCCACACCCAGACTGGTGGCTTTCCCTCCTCCTTCTCATGCAGCCAGCCAAGAGAAGTCTAATAAGCACATCTCCATCATACGGTGCTGTTTTTAAATATCCAAAATAGTGAATTTTAATTTATATTCCTGTTGTCCTAGTCTTATTCTACTTTACAATTAAAAAAAATGCAAGTGCAATGTTTACAAACATGTTGCATCCTGCCTGGTTCAAGATCATCCATCGTTCCAGAGCATCATAATTTTGGTTTAAATTCCCATTTCCCAGGTTTTTAAGATTAAGCAATTAGTGTTTAGTAAAAAAAAAATGCTTCCCAGAGAACTAGTTAGGTCTCCATCTTGCCTGAGAGTGGAACAAGGGTCAAGGAAAAGATAAGCCAAGTGGTTGCACCCAGGGATCACAGGTCTTGAAAAGTGACCACAGAGGTGCCCATATCTTCTAGTAGAACCCAGTTCCAGGTTCTTTCCCAACTCATTCTGTCTCCCACACTCTAGTTATCTTTATGGAGCCTAATATGCTCTTCCCTAGGACATTTATTTACCACCCACCTTCTTCTTCAATGACCCTTTCTGGAGAATTCTAGCAGGAGGAACAAGAGGTCATCTGCCTTGGGCATTGGTTCTGTACCTGGTAAGGTTTAGAAGATGATGGCGACACGAACATACTTGTAATAATATATCCCCATCGTTACTAGAGTTCCAGTATGACATCTTAGTACTCCATAGTCCTAGCACAGTTATGTCCCTCTCTTTTGTGGCTAATTTAATTCACCATATTTAGTTTCCATGTCATTATGCACAGACGGAACAGTCATTGACTATTTTTAAATAAACAAAACACATAGTGTTTCTAAAGTTTTCTGTTCCAAACAATGTATTCTTTTTGAAATAGTCATGTATATTTCCCAGCCCTAGTCCCCAACTCATTAAGCAGTAGTGAGGTACCTAGGAAGTTAGGTAATCTTGAAGTTGTTTTATGTGTTCAGTATTCAAAACAATTGATAGAGCACTTTTCAAGATCTATTCCATCTCAGTCATCTTGAACACATGATCTTATAGCCTTAAATCCACATAAACTGCAGTGAAGGTCATAAAAGGCCCAACAACAACAAAGGTCATTACTTACTTAAGAGCAGTCAGAAATAGAATCTTTAGCGATAGTACTATATAATATATCTAGACTTTTCAAGGTTATGTTTGCACAAGTTTGCTTAAAAATGTTCTCTGGGAGCAGAAATTTTATGTGATGTTTTGTAAAGAGACAAATAAATGGACAATAAAGGGAACAAAGTGAAAGTAATAGAGAATTTCCATTTGACATTTGCACATGATAAGTTTGCAAATGGATGGAACTGGAGACTATTAGGTTAACTTAAATAAGCCAGATACAGATAGACAAATACCACATGTTTTCTATCAAATTTGAAGTTACCATCAACAATTAATAAGTCAATCTGAATGTAGAATAGGGATTATTAGAGGTGGGGGTTAAATAAAGACTGGATTTGATTAGTGCACACTGTTTGCATGTATTGAAATATCATACTGGACCTCATTAGTAGGTACAAGTAATACATGCTAATTAAAAATAAAATGTAAAATTAGATGAATGCAGTGATTAAAAATTTTAAAATATTGTTGTTTAATGGGAGAAAGTTAAATTTTTTGATATATAGAATCAGAGCAAATGACAGGCACAGGCAAGAAAAAAATTGAACATCACACTAATTCACATTCTCTACAAAAAAAGAGCTTCAAATAGGCTAAAGACTTACTCATAAAACATAAATCTAGTACACTTTTTTTCCATTGGGGGGTTGAACTCAGAGCCTTGCACATGCTAGGCAAGTGCTCTACAACAAAATTACATCCCAATCTAAAACTATAATATAGAGTACTTTTAAAAAAACAAAAGTAAGATAATCCTTTGGGATTCAGGGCTAGCCAAAGAGGTTTTAGACTTGAGACCAACATAATGATGCTAAAAGAAAAAAAATTAAAATCAATATTAAAAACATCTACTCTGTGGAAGACATTGATGGAATGAAAAAACAAGCTACAGAGTGATAGAAAGTATTTGCAAACTACCTCTCCAGCAAAGAACATGTATAAAGATTATGCAAAAAGGCAGGGTGCAGATGTGTTTGTCTAGAATCTCAGTACTAGGAGGCAGAGGCAGGAGACTCACAAGTTCAAATTAAGCCTGGGCTACTTAGTAAGAGCTTGTCTCAAAATAGATAGATAGATAGATAGATAGATAGATAGATAGATAGATAGATAGATAGGACTGGGAATGTAGCTCAGTGGTAGAACACCCCCAGGTTCAATCTCTACTACTACAAAAGCAAACTAACAAAAAATAATATATAAAGAAATCTCAGAGCTCAATCAATGAAAGAAAGAAAGAAAGAAAGAAAGAAGTCAAATTTTAAATTGGGATAAATATACATAGACAGACATTTCACCAAAGAGGGTATACAGATGGCATATAAGCACATGAAAAGATGTTCAATATTATTAGACATTAGAGAAATGCAAATTAAAATGACAATGAGACAATAGTACACATATTTCAGGAAAAAAAGGAATGATACCACCAAATGCTGGTGAGAATGCAGAAAAACAGAAATACAGAATCATTTGTACATTGCTGACATGAATGTACATGGTACACTCAATCTGGAAATGTTTGGTCATTTCTTTAAAAACATTATAGATATGAGATGTTCCCCAAAAGCACATATGTGAGACAATACAAGAAATTTTAGAGGTGAAATGAGTTAAGAGAGCCTTAAACTAATCAGTGTATTGACCCACTTGAATGGATCACCTGGGTGGTAACTATAGTCAGGTAAACTGTGACTGGAGGAAGTAGGTCACTGGGGGCATGCTTTTGGGGGTATATATTTTGTCCTCAGTGAATGGAGCACTTTCTCTGTCCATGTCCTGAGGTGCTTTCCTCCTCCATACATTTCTGCCATGATGTTCATGGCCCAGAGTAAAAGAGTTGGCCATCTATGGACTGAGACTTCTAAAATCAAGAGCCCCAAATAAGCTTTCCTCTTCGAGAATTGTTCTTGTCATGCCTTTTGGTCACAGCAGTGAAAAATCTGATTAAAACAGAAGCTTAAAATGCAATTACATATGATTTTAAAATTGCAGTTTGGTTATTTATTTCCAAAATAAAACACTATCACCAACAAACTCTCCTCCCTCCCTCTCTCCCTTTATCTCTCTCTATATCTATATAAATACACACACACACACAAACACACACACACACACACACACACACATATATATATATATATATATATAATATACATATATGAGACAGTTTAATCTAACACATCTCAAACCTAGAATCAACCCAAATGTTCATCAACAGTGAATGTTTACAGGAATGGTGGCAGATCAAACCTCAGAATACCACTCAGCAATGAAAAAGCCTGCAAATTATGGCTATATATAACTACTTGGATGAGTCACAAGGGAATTACATTGAGTGAAAAACAGACAAGCTACAAAATTTACATACCAAAAAATTCCTGAAATGACAAAATTAGAGAACTGAAGAAGAAGTTAATGGATACCAGTGTTGGAAATGGAGGAGTGAGAGGAAATTGCTGTGGCATTCAAAGGGTGGCATGAGAAATTCTTGTTCTGGAATTGTTTTGAATCTTGACTATATTTGTAAGCCTACACAGGAAATAAAACTGCATTGAACTACACACACACACACACACACACACACATGAATGCATACAAAACTGGGAAATCATTTGGCAAATGTAATTATTTTACTTTCCAGGTCACGATACTTTAATAAAATTACCCTAAATATTACTGATGGCAAAGATCTGACAAAGGGTACATGGGATTTCTCTTTGATTTCTTACAACTACATATAAATCTTCAACTGCCTCAAAACAAAATATAAAAAGTGCAAGACGTGAGCAAGGTCTGTGTGCATCCTAGCATATGCTGCATGCATATACTGAACATGTCTCTCTTCCTTGTTTTCCTCCTGCAACCCAAACTGCCCTATAGCACATTAGCCTATTCTGTTCTCCTGCTTGAGAACACCCTTCCCTCGGATCTTTTGTTTCCTCTTTCTTCCTTTTGTTTCAAAGTGGTGAGGTGCCTGAATAATTCTTGTTCTCTTCTAGAAGTTTCCTCAATCCCTGTGAACACTTGCCTCTCTTTCTAGGTGTCTTCAAGGGGATGGGACACAAAGTAAGGTTAAGACAATTATATACTCAATTGTGCTAAATGAGACTATCATCCAGAGTAGTAGCATGTCTTATCCCAGAGATAGGAAGCCTCAGGAAATCAGGTGGAGGTTGTTTTCAAAATATAGATATTATGGGAGTGCCCAGAATAACTACCATGTTCCCAGTTGAAAAATAAGCAAATGCTCCAATGCCAATTCAGATCTCAAACTATTTTTCAATACATAGAGTTATTGTGTTACTCTCTAAATTGAAAAAAAAACTCATACCATTGGTATTACCTACCTTCCTTCTATGTTATCATGGCCTCAGGCTCCTTGAATTATTTGCCCAAGATCAATCTAATGTTTGGACCTTTAGGAACAGACTACATGCCTTGTTCCTGATCTCCCACAGACTTTCCAAGGCTAGATCCCTCCAGAAACACTTTGGATATCTTCACAACTGGAATTTGAGTCTATTTGACCCTGCTCTGAGAGAGGTGCAAGTTTTTCCCTCTCCCTGTCTCTTGTCTTATTTTCCCCAGAGGCAATTTCTTCCATAGAAGCCTATTATTAGGAATATTCATTCCCTTTTCAAAGCAAACAATACAAAGTGTGTGTTATGGTTTGGATTTGAGGTATCCCACAAAAGCTTATGTGTGAGACAATGTAGGAATGTTCAGAGTTGAAATGATTAGGTTTTGAGAGCTATAACCTAATCAGTTGGTTAAACCACTTAATGGATTAATAATTTGAATGGATTAGTGAGTAGTAGCTGTAGGCAGGCAGAGTGTAGCTGGGGGAAGTGAGTCACTGGAGTGTGCCTTTGGGACTTATATTTTGTACCTGGAGAGTGGAGCTTCTCTCTGCTTCCTGCCTGTTGTGAGCTGAGCAGCTCTTCTCCAACTAAAACTTTCACCCTTCTGCCATGATGTTTTGCCTCATGTTGGACCCAGAATAATGGACCAGCCCACCATTAACTTGAACCTCTGATATATACTTTCACTCTTCTAAGTTGTTCTTGTGGGATATATTGGTTATAGTAATGCAAAGCTGACTAAAACAATGTCCTATAATCTAGGTTCCATGGCTTAGCCATGCAATGTTTGCTGACTTTAAGAGCTCGTGTAATTTCAATAAGTAAATAAAAGCCACCAGGTAAACTGGGCACAGTCACGCATACCTGTAGTCCCAATTACTCAAGAGGCTAAGACAGCAGGATCACAAGTATGAGGCCAACCTCAACAACTTGGCAATATCCTGTCTCAAAATAAATAAATAAAAGGACTGAGGATATAGCTCAGTGATAAGAGTTCTTCTGGGTTCATTTCCAAGTACAAAAAACAAACAAGTCACCAGTAAAGATAATAATATGAGTCAAGTCCCAGTTAAGGGGAGCTACCTGAGCACAGGAACCAGCAGGTGCTAGTTATGGGAATAAAATGAAACTTCCCAAAGGTAGGTTGAGGCAGAGACGGTGGGTTTCAGATGCCATGAGAAGGAGCCGGGTCCTTATTTACTAATTTTTTTCTGGGAAGGATACACAGAAAATTGTGCCAAATTTTGAAGAGGCTACAATGTGCTTTAATTGTTGTTACAATGTCACTCAGGGCCCAGCTGTTAGAAGTGATATCTGCCTTCTAATTAGTGGAGATAAATGTGTTTCAATTATGTCTCTACTTCTTGAGGTGGATATACTTGAGCCTGACTGTTGGAAAAGTGAGATGGCCTTGAGGAGAAACTTAGACCAAGGACAGAATGATAAATAGGGGAAACATACACTCCAAGCTTAGAAATATGATTTAACAAAAAAAAAAAAAAATCTGTCAAGCTTACTGAAAACCAGGTGTTAAAGGGAGATTGTCAGTAAAAAGGATTCGAATGACAGTGGATCCTTTTCTAGTCCTGGTGCCTGGGGACCAGGAGGAACTGCCTTTGTTGGCAAATGAGAGATTTGTCCATATGGGGCCGTAGCTAACTCCTAAGTCTCCCAGACAGCTCATAGAATGTTCTTCTCTTTGTTTAAAGTTGTCTGTCAAATGTGTAATTGAATGTAATTTTATTTAAAATATCTTAGGAAATCTCTCAGATTGAAGAAACTTACAAACTAGGCTTGGGGAAACCCCACCTTGTTGGGTTGAGAGTGCCAAAGGTGGGTTGGCGATCCCAGCCACCATGCTGCTGTCTCAGAGGACCTCAGTGCTTCTTGATGGCAAACAGGTGACACAGAAGGACCCTGTGCAGAAAAATGACAGACTATAATTAAGACATTAATTAAGACATGTAATTAAGTCGTATATTTGTTTTTTCAGTCTAAAATATATTCATTGCCAATCAAGTGCTGTGCACTGGGGTTTCAGTGAAGAACAGGCCAGGCACCATACAGCCCAAGAGAAGGATCAGCAGGACATGTAAAGAAGCAGTAACCATTCATGTGAGTTAGTGTTAATGACAGGCCAGGCCAAGGGGTCCTATGGTGGCACCTAAAGCTGTGAAGATTTTCAAGAAAAACAGCACTTCGCCCTTGAAATTCAGGTTGGTTTTGGCAATGTTCTTGGCAGAGGAAAGGAAAGATGGTGTAAAGATTAAAGGAGTGAGTACCTAGTGAAATTTCAGTATCTTTGAGCAATGTACCAGCAAGGGAGAGACTAGGAACTAGGAAGAAAGGAAGGTGGAATGTGAGTAGGGCCAGATGAGGTGGGCACTGAGCAGCCATGGTTGGGAAATCAGAACTTGAAAAGAGTAGGATTAGGGCAAGGAAAAGGGAAATTTTTTTTTTTTTTTTTTTTTTTACTTTGCTAACTTACAATTTCAGGCAAGAAGCTTTGTATTTTACACTATTTCCATTCATTGTGCTACAATGAACAAATGATCAAGGGCCTTTCTGTGTCTCTTGGGAGCTTGTATTCTAAACATTTTTTAACCCTTGGTGTTCATAATTGAATTTTCCAATGTCCAGGCACCGACTCTAAACCCAGTGCAGCAAGCTTCTGAAACTGTAAAGGTCCCAAAAAGCACCAAAGTATGACTCCCTGAAATTAACTCAAGATGTAAAATACGCATCCATAGGATCCTTAGTGTTTGACCTCCCATTTCTTTTTATTGCATAGAAGACTCACTTCACTTAAAGTATCTAATGTGCTCTTTCATGTAACGGCTCATTCATTTATGAAAGCTAACTATATTGCCAAAGCCATGGCTGGTTAGATGTGATAAAACATAAAATGGGTGTTTACACTAAAATTCTGTAACATGTCTTTATCACCATCCCAAGGTTAAGGTTACCAATTATTTGCCGGTATCTTTCACCCTTGGAACTCAGTCAATGTGAGTCCTTCAGACTATGGAACTTGACCTCTCTGCAACCTGAGAGGTAGGGGGACATACAATTGATAGCAAGAGCATGGACACTGATCTGAATAGCCTTCACTGTGTGATGTTGAGCAAGATCTTTGCCTTCTCTGTGCCCTCATGAAGATTGCTTTGTCACTGCCATAGGCTATGGTTAGAATTACATGCAATGATCATGCAAAGTCTTCCAAAGAGAACTTGGCAGGGAGGTTAGTTATTATTGCTTTTCAAATTAATTATTATTCTCTTGCTGTGCATGTGCAGCCTTACTGGAGGATAACATATTTCTCATAAGTAAATTTTCTGGTGATTAAAGCTTAACACTTTGAGCAGCCAAACACACTCATATTTTAATATTTTGGGATGGAGCTTTTGCTAACTGTGAAATCCATTATTAACTCATGTTGCAATTATTGGAACTGCCTCTAGGAATCATTACACTGAATATGAAATTGAGCATTAGACTGCAATAGGAGTGTCCTCAGGAAGTCAGTTTACCTGCATAGTAAACGGCCCTGAAGAATTTCTTTGCTGTAGCTGTTACTTTATATTAATATGGTTGCTACTGTTTTTAATCCTCTCTTATTGCCTGGCTCTCAGTTGGCAATCCACATGGCTGTCAGTTTACCCTCCTCTAGTAAGCAATCAAAATTATTTTTGTCGTTAATTTGTTGTGACTTAGAAAACCAGGGTGTAGGCTTTTTGTTTATTAAAATAATAATGAGGATTTCAAGGAAAACTTTTGCAATGAATACAGAGTATTCATTTTGTGTTCCAATTTTACATGGCTTCTGGGTTTTCCCCCCTCTCAAATTCCTTTCAATTCAATTTCTCTTCTAAAGGCATTTTACATCAGGAGAAAACGTTTAGTTTATAATAAGAGAAACATGGTGCCTCTCGTTCACACTGAAGAATGTCTACAACTCCATGTACTAAGAAAAATAATAAAAATGAAGCCAACAGCTATACAGTTCCTTTGAACCTAATCCAGTCTTAGGGCATGGAGAGGTTTAAAATGTGTAAGACAAATTTGAAATCTCTGTTAGACATGAAATAGCCACATCCATATTATGACTGACTTAATTGAATTCATAAAAGGGAAACAATTTTGTTTATTTAGCCAGAAATCAAATTGTACTTACATGTATGTGATTGTAAGAAAAAAATTAATTTTCTTCCATTTGATCTTCTGCTACAGTGTTTGAGACATGTTGATTACTTAAATTGAATGACAACTATATTTTCTTCTGAGCAATCAGAGGTAGAATTAATATACAAAACCATTTTCATATACAAAGGAAGATTTGTGTTCCACTATAAGACTGATTTCTATGCCTGGCATGAGAAGGGCACACTGTGAAGTATTTGAAGTGTGACTGGTAACTCTAGGATGTGTCATTTTTCTGTCTGCCCAAATGACCTGTTGCTTGATGCCATGTAAGTTTGCACCTGTCTTAATAACAGAAGCAAGTGAACAATGTGTTTTAGATGACTTGCTTGTTCCTAGGGCTGGTCTAATAGTCTTAACTGCAGAAGTAATAAATTATCAAGTCAAGTGTTTAAAGATTTGGCTTAGAGGTCAAGCTTTCATGTTAAACTCCACTGATTAAAGAGTAGAACTTCCCAAAAATTGTTTCTGCTCTTAGAAACTGAAGAGACAATTAAGTTTTCTGAAAAAAATAGCAGAAAAAAATTTGAAGTCAGATGGTAGGTACTATGTTGCTGCAAGGTTTCACTTAACAAAAACCAATTCAAATAAGTTTGGCTAAATAAGTTTTAGGGGAAAGATGTCATGGTGTCAGGAAAAAAACTGTGCACAGTTGATACAGTGAAAAGATGAAGCAAGAAGTCCAGATCAGAAGTGCTAAGGAAAATTTGAAAGATTTAGGAAAAAAGTGGAAGTTGGGTCAGATAGTGGCTACAGAGCCCAGGGTGTCAGGTTGAACTGGAGAGATTCAACTATTCATTTTGTTCATTTATTCATGTGTTCACTGTACAGCTATCCTGAGTGAGGCTCTGTGCCATGTGCAAGCACCAACAGAAGATGAGAAATGAAGCCTGTGAGACCAGTGACCAGAGACATTTCAGAAAGGGTGAGCAAAGGTTAGGGAACAGGATTTCTATTGAAGCTTAAAACCAAGGCAGGGATACACAACCAAAAGAGCTTCCAAAAAGAAGGGAATTTCTTTTATTTATCTACTTGTATTTACTTAGCTGTTCCTTTATGCCAGACACTAAAGTTATAAACATAAATTTGTCAGATCTTCAAAATAAGTCTATATAGTAGGGCTATTATTTTCTTCCACTTGTCACATAAAGAAACTGAGGCAAATTTGCACCATATCACAGAGCTAATAAGGATAATAACAGAGGTGAGCATAACTTCAGAGGTCTATGGGCAATTGTGCTTTAGAAAGGCAGCACTGAGCAGATTGATCTGTTTTCTATTTGGGCAGGAGCCAATACCAGCCTGTGGAAGTCCAGAACCTGCACGTGGTATCAAGAAGGAGCAACTGACATGAGTTGGGTCAAGTTTCAAGTGAGCTCATGGTTTTTGGTTTTTTTGTTTTTTTGTTTTTTTGTTTTTTTTGACTGGGGATTGAACTCAAGGGTACTTGGCCACTGAGCCACATCCCCAGCCCAATTTGTATGATATTTAGAGACAGGGTCTCACTGAGTTGCTTAGTGCCTCACTTTTGCTGAAGCTGACTTTGAACTCACAATTTTTTTGCCTCAGCCTCCCAAGCATCTGGGATTACAGGCATGCACCACTGTGCCTGGCTCGTAGGTTCACTATTCTCCGCAGTTGCTGTGTTTAGAGAAACCTTCCCAGGTTTGTGCATCTATTTAATAAGATATTTACTCTGTAAGTTCTCTATGCCAGACACTGTTCTTAGCGCTAGAAATACAGCAGAAACTAGCCTTTTAGGGATAACCAAATGATATGATTACGTTAATCACAGATGATTATTAGTGCTATTAAGACAAGTTGGGGCACAAAGGAATGGGAAGGTGGCCAATTTCAGTAGGATATTCAGATCTCCTTGAGAAACTGACCTTTGAGCAAGGACCAGAGGAAAGAGACGCATTTAGCCATTCAGCAGAGATGGGGAGGGAAAAGCTTTTCTAGCAGAGGGAACAAAATATGTAAAAGCCTTGACAGGGAACAACTCTGTCACACTCACAGATCAGCAAGGACCAGTGTAGACAAAGCCTCAAGAGCAAGAGGGAAGGAAGATGGGGTGAGGGTGGAGGGGAAAAGGCTGGGCCATCTGGGATCTTGTGTCTATGGCAAAGAGTTCAGAGATTCTTTTAAGAGACATGAGAAACTTTGAGAGAGTTCAAAGCAGGGGATCATTTATATCTGAAAAAGATCTTCACAGATTCTAAGTGGAAGCTGGATTGGTAGGGTCTAAGTAAAAGTAGGAAGGATACTGACGTCCAGTCATGATGGTTAACTTTATTGTCCCCTTGACTGAGCTGAAGAGTGCCCCCATAATGCTGGTTAAACATGGTCTGGTGTGTCTGTAGGGTAATTCCAGGAGAGAATAGCATTTGAATCATTAAACTGAGTACAGAATATCTGCCATCACTTACATGGATGGGAGTCTCCAAGTCCATTGAGGGATCAAATAGAACATAAATGTGGAAGAAAAAAACTCTCTGCTTTCTATTTCTCTCTTCTTGAGATGGAACATCCATTTTCTCTTGCCTTCAGACATCTGGGCCTCTGGTTCTTTTGGCCTTCAGAATTAGGACTTATATCATTGCCTTCCCTCCCTTCCTCTGTCCTTTGGTCTCAATCTGGGAATCAAGTATGAGCCTGGTTCTTAGGTCTTTGAACTAAGACTGAGTTATACCACTGGCTTTTGGTTCTTAAATTGGCAGATGGTAGATCTCCTATTTACTTATCTCCCTTATCTTCCTCCTTTCCTTCCTTATTTTTCCCTTCTTTTCTCTCTTTTTTTGCTCACTTGCTATCTAATCCCTTCCTTCCTATCCTTCATCCAATCCACCTATCCATTCATCCATCCATCCATCCATATATCCATCCTAGTTGTTCTATTTCTCTGGAGACCTTTGGCTAATAGAGAGTCAAAGAAGGAAAGATGATATTGGGGGAAAGGGTAGAGACAGCAGAGGTGAAGGGTAATGGGAGGTTGACAGATAATATAAATTATAGATAAGATCTCAAAATGCATCGGATTTGGGGAATAAAGGGAAAGTGGGACTAAGGGATGAGGCCTAGAGTTTTATTTCGAACAACAGCTTATAAAATGGCACCATGTTAAGATGGACAATGATAAGGAAAGACAAGGAATGGGAAAATGTGTCAAAATATAAAACTTGAGTCACAAATAACTCAGGTGTTTCACCACATGAAAATTATCTTCCAAATTATGGCTTGCCCTATGTTTAATATAAAGATAATTCTAGTCATTCATACATATAATATATTAAATTAGATATTTGATATAATAAAAATATTTTATTTAATAAAAATCACTCTAAATGTCCTGAGGTCAGGGACAGTGAATGCTTCATTAATATTTGTTTGTTTAAATACATCTAAATTACAATCAAGAGGCAAAAAGAACCCAGGTGAGATATGTCTCTCTAGGCTCCACTATCCCCAAATGAGTGTCTTTGAGCATGTTAAATTCTTTGACTTTCAACTTGTTCATGAGCAGAATGTGTATAAAAAGGAGATCCTAATGGTTGAGTAAAATACCATGTTCAACCATCTACATATAGAGACCACCAAACTCCTTCCTAAGAGCTTCAACTATAGTTTGTTTCCATTTTTGAGTGTGTAAGCATTTTTGCACAGTCTCTGCATCTACTTAAGATGAAATTTAGTCATAGTATCTAAAATAGTATTGTAAATAGAGGGGAAAGAATTCAATTCCTCTTCACTTTCACTTCAATTCCTTACCCATGCTTTTAATCAAATAAAAACCCTCAGAAAGAATCCATAAGTAACACAATAGACTTGATCCAAAGGAATATGCCACCTACTTGAACTGAGGATGCTACTTCTGCCCACTTTTTATTGACAGGAATCCAAAGAAGAATTTGCCTTTCAGTCTATTGTGAGCAAAGTGAAATGTTTCTCTACTAGCATAACAAATCCTGTAGGCAGCTATAAACTATAATTTCCTTTCAGCTCCTTGACAGACTTGATATAAATTTTACAGCATAGTGGGGGAAATGGAGGGGGTCATTTTAAAAGATAAATTTCATCATGTATGTCTGACAATAATGTATATGTTCAGAGGCCCGCTTTTTTCAAAAGGGAGGAAAAAGACTCTGCTTTTAAACAATCAAAGGTTAAAGTTAGCCCCGTCATTCATGTGGTTTCATTCTTTTATGCATATTGAAATACCTCAGGAAGATTTATAACCCTGGTTCATACAGTCAGAGTTCCAGTAAATGAGTCCCTTTTTGAAGTTTAAATATTTATGCTTCTATTTTCCTGCCTTATACAGACAGCAAGAGTAAGCTCACAATAGTCAAGGAGCCATGGTGACAGGCCAGGTTATGAGGAGAAATGACCGTCGATTCAACACCCTAGGGGATATTCTGCTCCCTTAGATTCTTACTTCTTTGGGAAATGGATGCATGGATGGATGGATGGATGGATGGATAGATGGATGGATGAATACATGGATAGATGGATGCATGGATGGATGGATAGATGGATAGATGGATGGATGGATGGATGGATGGATGGATGGATGCATGGATGGATGGATAGATGGATAGATGGATGGATGGATGGATGGATGGATGGATGGATGGATGGATGGATGGATAGATGGATGGATAGGTGAATGCATGGGTGGACATCTTACACAATGAATCTTGGGGAGCAGAAATAAATCTCTTTGGCAGATGTGAGTCTAAGTTCATGTAAAATTTCACACATATTCAACCCAGTGTCAGAACTATTAATAATCATTTAGAAGTATAAGTAAGAATTATAGTTGTGAAAATGTTTTTCCATATACTTGAACTTGTAGGTTTCATAGAACTCTACAGACTAAGCAGTCAGAAACTATTGTTTTATTTTATAGATGAATAAGTTGATGATTTTTAAGTAGATAGTAGAACACCTACTTAGATGGTGGTTAATGGCTGGACAGTGACAAGAATTTCATTATCTTGATTCCTGTTATACTATTCTGTCCATTTCACCAACTAATGATGGTGACCATACTAATAACAATTTTTTATATATTTAGTTAGAGTTTAGCAAAGGTATATAATGTCATCATGTTTGATCTTTAGTGCAATCTTTGAGCATGGTATCCTATTTAAATTTTTACCTAATATTGTTTGTATGATGAAAAAACGGATATATTTTCTATTTTGTAATGTCCAATGCAATGAAAAACAACTATGCCTTGAATCTTCATCCTCAAAATCTTTGTCCCTCTCAATAAACCACTTTCAACTCTCTTACTTATTGTTTCTGATGTATATCCCCATATTTATGAATAATACCTTTGCAACATTATTTCTCAACCATTCAGTTTTAGACATTGCATTCAATTTCTGCTAAACATAGTGAGAACCAAGTGCTCTTAACCACCTCCCCTGACACACAAATATATATTTTTCCACTTAATTTTTAAATAAGGTTATAAAACAATTTTGGTTAAATCAATATTTAGTACTTTTAGTACCATGACTACTTAAAAATTGCTTATAGTATTTACAGAAGAATACCATATTTCCTTTCTATATTTCAAAGTTTGGTTCAACTTCCTTTATTTATTTTTACCTTCAAGTTTATAAATGCAATGTATTTTTGGTTCCCATCTACTATCAAAACATTTTATCCCAAAACCTCATACATTTCCTCCTGTATCCTTAGACTTCTCCCAAACTGGAGAGTGTGTATTCCAGGCCCACTGAACAGCTGTCATCTGAAGATTTCATGCCCTTGCTGGTATACCATATCCCTGTTTTTTCTTTCTCTTACTGAATTATTTCCTGACTTGGGTGTAGTGCATCCTTTGGTAGCTTTCTGAGAAAGGAGCATGAAAACTTTGGAGGCAAATATCTTTGATTTTTTTCCTCCCACAATTGATCAGTCATTCAGCCCTATCTTAGGTTGAAATGTTTTTTATTCAGAGATGTGAAGACATTCCTTGACTTGCTTCACTTTAGCCTTGTTTTTTGAAATGGCCAAGGCAACTATGATTATTTGTTCTTGGTGTGTATATGTGATATGTCCCTTCTTCATGATAGCTTTAAATCTTTTATCCCTAAAGTTCGAAAATGTCAGGTACTATACTTGAATAAGGTCTTTTCTCAATCATAACTTTGGATTCTTAGGAGAGCCATTTTGAAATGGTAATTCTTATTCTTTGATTATTACAAAGTCACTTATTTAATTAGTGATTTCATTCTATCAGCTTTTTCTAGGAATTTTATTAGTTCAATATAGAATCTCCTGGATTTCATATGTAATTTCTACTTCTTTCACATCAATTTGCTTCCAATTTTTCTTTATTGCATTTTTGGGGATTTTTTTAAGTAAGGTAAAATGTATGTATAATCAAATGTAAGTACTTTAAGTGTACATGAACTTTGATGAATGTATATGTCCATGTGATCAACCTTCAATTAATATATAGAACATTTCCATCACCCCATCCAAACAGCTCCTACCCACACTATGTAGTCACTCCTCTGTTCTAAAACTTCATAGAATTGGAATCAGGCAGTATGTAATTCTGTGGTTATTTTTAACCCCTAATAAAGTGCTGAAATTTTATTTTGATTATACCTATAAGGTTGAAAACTCCTTCCTATTTTCAAATTAATTATTTTCAACTCAATTGCTCTTGATTCATGAATGTGATATCTACTTTTTAAAGATAATATTCTTTCTTTCTTTCCTTTTCTTTTTTTTGCATGGAATTAAGGGAAGCGTTCCTTCAATGCTTGATATTATGAGTTTTCCTCCTTCATTTTAGATGTCTTCTAATTCTTGGTTACTCATTCCTATTTGATATGAAATGAAGTTTAATCAAAAGATTGAAGATCTGTATTCACTAACTAACAGTTGTGAAACAGAACAGAACTAAGAAATTATGTTAATGCTATAGTTTGGGTCCAAAATATCCCCAAAGGCCCATGTGCTGAAGGTTTGATCCACCAGATTAACACTATTGGAAGATGGTAGAACTTTTAAGAAATGGGGCCTAAAAGGATATATTCTGATCATTGGGGAAGGTATTAGAGGGACCCAGCCACTTCCTCTCTGTTTTTTTTTTCTTTTTGTATGTTTTTAAAAAAATTTTAAATTTGTTTTAATTAGTTATATATTAGTAGGATGTACTTATGCACTTTGATATATCATACATAGATGGGATATAATTTCTCAGTTTTCTGAGTGTACATGTTATAGAATCACATTGGTCCTGTAGTCATATATATACATACAATAATAATATCTGTTTCATTCTATCATTCCTATGCCCACATCCCCTCCTCTCCCCTCCTCTCCCCTCCCCTCCCGTCACTTCCCTCTACCTAATCTAATGTAACACTATTTTTCTCTAGTGTCGCCTGCCTTAATGTGAATTAGCATCTGCATATTAAATATTTGGTCTTTGAGTTTTTGGGATTGACTTATTTCACTAAGCATGATATTCTCCAAATCCATCCATTTACTGGCAAATGCCATAATTTTTTCTTTCAAGCTGAGTAATATTCCATTGAGTACATTTTCTTTATCCATTCATCTATTGGGGGACACCTAGGTTAGTTCCATAGTTGAGCTATTGTGAATTGAGCTGCTATACACATTGACATGGCTGCATTACTGTAGTAGGCTGATTTTAAGTTCTTTTGGTATAAGCCAAGGAGTAGGATAGTTGGGTCAAATGATGGTTTCATTCCAAGTTTGTAGGTTTTTAATTTATGAATTTAATTGTCTTAATAGTTGTAGGACACTTTGACATATCTAACTCTTATTGGATGAGTTATGATAGTCTGTATATCTTCAGGAATTGATGAATTTAAGTTGTAAAATTTATATCTACAAGATTGTCATGGTAGCTGATCATCATTTTGAAGTTTGTAGAGTCTGTGTGTTGGTGATTTGTGTCTTCTCTTTTTTCTTTATGAGCATTGTTTTCATCAGCTTTTTTTGTGAGGAAAAGATCTGACCAAAACAATTTTAGAGGAGAAAAAGTTTACTTGAGGGCTCACAGTTTCAGAGATCTGAGTCCATAGACAGCAGGCTCCACTCCTTGGGGCTTGAAGTGATGCAGAACATCATGGCAGAAGAGTGTGGTGAAGGAAAGCAGCTCACACACTGTTCAGGAAACAAAGAGAGAGACTCTACTTTCCATTCACAAATATATACCCAAAGCCATGCCCCCCATGCCAACTCTTCCAGCCACACACCACCTGCCTGCTGTTACCACTCAGTTGATCCCCTCAGAGGATTAATGTGGGGACAAGTGTATAGACTACTGCATCCATGGCGTACGTTAAGGGCGTCTGAGCGGCAAACCACTCTCCCCATGACGCCATATGTTGCAGTCCCTGCACTTGCTCCATGGCCTGCTCCTTGATGGGTAGCTGTAGGGACAGTTAGCAAGAAATTGTATTGGTGGCTGCCTATAATCTGCCACTGAGCAATAAAATCAGACGTGCTTCCTGCTTGGTCTCCAGAGGTCTTGATTAGGGACTTCGCAGCCACACTCTCCTCTACCCTGTTCCATAGACCTCCTTGCTGGAGGAGAGAGAGCCCATGCAGATTAATTCACTGATTGGGTTAAGACTCTCACAACCCAATCATTTATCCTCCATAATTTCTTGCATTCTCTAACACATGAGCTTTTGGGGGATACCTCACATCCAAACCATAACAAGTCTGGGCCGAGGTATACCAATGTTGTTGATATTTTTAAAGAACCAGCTTTTTGTTTCCTTGATTTCCCCCATTGTTTTCTTTTTTCAAATTTTTTAAAAAGTTTTATTCTAATTTGTTATATATGACAGCGGAGTGCATTGCAATTCATATTACATATATAGAGCACAATTTTTCCTATCTCTGGTTGTATACAAAGGATATTCACATCATTTGTGTCTTCATACATGTACTTAGGGTAATGGTGTCCATCTCATTCCACTGTATTTCCTACCCCGATTCCCCCTCCTTTCACCTTCCTCCCCTTTGTCCTATCTAGAGTTCATCTAATCCTCCCATGTTCCCCCTCCCAACCCTACTCTCTCTTTCCACTTCTCAACCATAAAGTGAATGGTTTTGCTTGGGGCAGGCACTCACACCATGATGTGCTACCAAAACAAAGGAGCCAAGCCCTCATGGACCAGAAGCTCAAAAACTATAAACCACAACAGACCATTTTTCTCTATAAGTTGATTCATCAAAGATATTTGTTATGGTAATGGAAATCTGATTAACGCAGTTGGGGAACATCCTTTTCCACTTAGCGGGTAGTATCAATTCCTTCTGTATATGCTGGTGGTTATGTAGAAAGGATTCAACCAAAAAAGCAGAACTGAACCAACAGGAGATTTATATGTAAAGACAGAAATCAATATATAGACTTTTATCACTCTATATTTATCCTATATCTATTTTACCTGTCTATATATAAATCTATAAAAAGATTTATTATAAGGGATTGGCTTATACAATGGCTGGGGCTGGTTAAATAAATTCAGAGTTTTTCCAACAAGCAAGAAGTGCAAATCACAAGCAAACTGAAACCCCATGCATACAGAATGAATTTTTTGTCCACATTCTTCATTCAAGAAGGGAGAAACAGCAGGTAAGTTATCAATAACAGAGCCAACAGCTGTCTGGAGTCTCTGAGCCCATGGATGGCCCAGATCTTCTTTGAAATGCTATATATCTTTCAGTAGAGCTACCCAGAATAATTTTTTATTTACTAATCTAAAGTTAACTAATTAAATATCTCACATCTTCAAAAGAGCTTCCCAACAACATTAGATTCATGGTTGATTAACTGGGAGAAGATGTGTGTATGCTACCATGTGCTTGCTGCCTCTCAGTCCAACTATCCCTACTCAGCTCACCCTAACAAGAAGCATGCATTGCCTTAATCCAATCTGTAGAGGAACTAGAATTCCTTCCACTTTGCAAGCTAGAAAATAGGAGCTTCTGAAAAATTATTTGAAAGTGTGCTGCGGAGATGGCTCAGTGACATAGTATTCCTACAGCATGTGCAGGGCCCAGGGTTTATTCCCCAGCATAAATAAATAAATAAATAAATAAATAAATCTGAAGTTAATTCACACAAGGTTATACAGTTTGGATCTAGAATGTCCTGCAAAGTTTCATGCATTCAGAGATGGGGTTTGGAAAGTTATGGTACCAAGACAGCTTTGACCTTATCAGTAGCTTAATTCATTGATGGGACGAATGAACTATTGGGAGGTGGCACTTAGTTGAAGAAAAGAGTTTTTCTTCTCTGTGAACCCTTCCTGTCTTTCTGCTGCCTGCCATGAGCTGAGCAGCTTTCTTTTACCACACCCTTCTATCATGATGTTCTGCCTCACCTTAGACTCAAGAAATGGAGCCAGTTGATCATGGACTCAAACCTCTGAAACCTTGAGCCAAAGCAAATAATTCTCCTCCAATTTTTTCTTGTCAGAAGTTTCAGACACATTGGCAAACAAGTGAATAACATACAAAGAAATACAACAGCAATAAACTGCACCTCAAATTCTATGCATTAGCCTAACTTTGGTGAAATGTTGGCAGCATCATTCTGTGGAAATTAGGCAATTTAAACATTTTTGCTGGATGTATTTGTACTGTTCATACAGCTTCCTAGGAAGTTGAAGTGATATTTCCTCTTCACATCATGAACTTATCAACCATAAACAGTTGACATAATATCCTGTTACATACAATGAAATAGATCTGATTATTGAATCCTGCCTTGCAGTGCTGTCCTTTATGATATGGTATATGATCCAAATCAGTGACTAATGTATATCATGATTCTCCCATAATCAAAAGTATAAAAGGATATAGGAAAAGTATGTACAATGTACAATTATATGATTCACGGTTGCAATGTTAGATAGGCGGCAAAAGAATCTAGCTGTACATATCAAAAAGGTTTAAATCTAAAAGTGAACAGCTTCCATCATATTGCAAAATATTTTCTCAAATCCAAAGCTGATATTGCCACATTGCCATTTTAGATTCCTTAGAATTTTTGTATAGCAAATGAATTATATTTTGTATAGCAAATGAATTAAATAGGTTATATTAATGGTCAGTCTCAATGACTGATTGTCAAAGGGACTATAATAAGCAAAGATTATAAGTTAAACTACTTAGTACCTCTCTCAATATAAGCAATGAAATCCTTTCCTAAGAAACTCAGTATAGTCTTAATATCAACTTAATACAATATCCAAAGAATAATAAGGATATATTAACGTTCTTTGCCATATACCTATGCAGTTCTCTTCTGTTTGGGGTGGAATCTACTTCCTCTCCCTACTAACATTAGACTTGGTCATATTAATCCCTTTGACCCAGGGGACGTTAGCGGACATGAGAGTAACAGACATGAGGTTAGCAAACACCACAGATGTAGTAATGCTGTCCTCTTGACCTCTTGGTTTGTAATGACCACCTAGGTGGGTATTGTTCCTCAGGTCTGGGCCCCAGAATGAGATGCTGTGGGGCACACCGGTACCCCCTGGTAGCTTGGAGGCCAAGCTAGTCCCACAGAGTTATAACTGACCATCAGCAAATGAGAAATAAATGTTTGCTATTTTAAGCCACTGAGCCTTTGGCAGTTTGTTATATAGCACAATTTGTAACAATAGCTAGAACAGAGAGAGGCTCAGCCTTATTATTCAGTTGTAGCTTTATTTCTTAGATTTTCAAGAGAGTCGACCCATCACTACTTGTCATAAACCCTTCCATCTGAGAAACTTTTAAAGCTTCTTTGCAACAAATTATCTTAAATTAAAAGAATATGTGAGAAGATTTCTTCTTTGCAAAGTTTACTGACCTACAAGTAGTCAAATCATGAAAAATAATTGAGATGATAATACAATGAAAGAATGACAAATCTTAATTCACTTGACACTAATTAGCCTTGTCTTGGAAGGAAATAATTTTAAAATATCTTGACAATTTTATCTCCTTAGAAAGTATGGAAGAGGTCTTAAAACAATGTATAAAAATACAAAGTAGAAGTGATATCTAGTAATATCTCTGAGATTTTTAAAAAATTATACTTTATCAGTCTCTCCTTGCTCACTTTCCAATTAGGTGCTGTTCTCTGACACTCCTATTTTTTAAGCAACGCCTATATCAGGTATTTGCTGTTTTTGCCTCCAAAATACAGTTCCATGTGGAGACATGCTGAAGGCAAGGTTAGAAGTATTTAGAATGAAATACATGACAGAGAATTTTTAAACTTATTGAATTGATTATTATAACTGATGTTTGTAAGCCTTAAAAGAAAATGGTTTGCCATGGTAAAGCAGAGAGTCAACTCTTCTCAATAAAATAATGAGCCATCAACTTTTCCAAGAGTATTTCCACTGTCAATGCAAATGTAAGAAGCAACTGAAGTAATAATATGGTAGTTTCAAATGTGTTTTGATACCTGGAACAGTATTTACCAGATGATGAATATTAATAATTGGTGAACAGTGAGTTACATTTAAAAACATTATGGGGGTACATTTATATTTATAAATATACTTAAATATTAACTGGGCACAGTGGTGCTCGTCTGTAATCCCAGTGGTTTGGGAAGCTGAAGCAGGAGGATCCCAAGAGCAAAGTCAGCCTCAGTAACTTAGCAAGGCCCTGAGCTACTTAGTGAAACTTTATTTAAAAATAAAAAGTATAAAAAAAAAAGGAAAAGCATGGGGGGCTGGGATATCTGAGATTAAGAACCTCTGAATTGTTCAATCCTGGTACCAATAAATAAATAAATAAATAATACCCTATATATATTTATATATTATATATGTAAACACATTAAATATATACACTTTCAAAACCAGGCAAGTATGTAATAAAGTTTAAACACACCAAACCCAAAATTCTATTATATAGTCGCCTGGTTTTGCAAGAACTGAAAAATAAAGTTTAAACACAATAAACCCAGAATTCTATTTTTCAGTTCTTTTTAGTTATATATGACAGTAGAATTCATTTTGCCATAATGATAAAAGCATTGAATATATCTTGTTCTAATTCAGTCCCCACTACTTCTTGATAAAAATCACTAATAAATAATTTTAGTATCTCTTTTTATAAATGCTATAAATTATTTGTAAAATGATCCAAATATATAAAAATAGCATTAAAATGGTCATGCAACCCAGATGGTAAATTATGACTTTTTGTTTGTTGGTTTTTATATTCCTACTGGCCTGGTTGCTCTCTTTAGCACACTTTTTTAATAGAAATAAGGATTAAAAAAATAACAAAATAGGAAACAAAATATAACCAAATGTTGTTTATTTGAAAACAATCTTTTCTTTTTATAAAGAAAAAATGCACAACTCCAAAAGCTATGTAAAACAATGTTCATGGCTTTAGTGTCAAAAAGCAATAATAATAATAACAATAATAACAAAGTACTTACCTAACTATTGCCAAGAAAACATATCAATGTATTATTACATATTCACACAATGGAAAGCTTATAACAATGAGGAAAAAGAACTGATTTCCACCTGCATGCCTCAACAGGGATAAATTTTTTAAGTATAATGTCCTTACTGATTTGCTATAATCAGCCTCTCTTCCAGAGTTGGGAGAAGGAAGATGAGTGGAAATCTAAACAAAATTAGTACCTCCCACCAAGGAAGAATGCAGGTGGCTACTGAATAAGAAATGCCAAGTGTCCACTAAAAGGATGACTGGCAGGATGGTGAGGATCACTGCATGTGCCTCTGTGGAATCTTCCTGCATCAGTGGCTAATTTGCAAGTACAGAAACTACAATAAAATAATTATGGTCCCTTAGACTTATTTATTTTTGTATATTTACAAAATAAATTTGGACTTACTTATGGAAAAGAATTGTCATTAAAAGTCTCATTTTTCATTTTTCACCTTGGTTTTGCAAGCACTATAAAGTATTAACTTCTGTTTTACTTAACGACAAAAAGTAGAGTCCTGCTTCTGCCAAATATCAATAGTGTGAGTATGATTTTTAAAAATCCCTTAAATTTGTACATTTTCTGACATTGTGACTACAGACTATATCCTGACTACTGTAGTCAATTGCCGCAGTCTGGCTGCAACAAAATAACAGGGGGTGGGGTGGGGGGTGACAAACAACTTGTGTAGATTGATACAGCAGGAGTGGGAGCCCTTTATTGTAAGACAACAGAGGTATTTATACATTCCACACAGCTTATCTTAATTAGCATAAACTAGATACAGCAGTCAACCAATAAGAAATCTCCACACTTAATGGCTCACTGGGGTTACTTCATAAACCACTCCCTCTGGCATTTTGCCAGGCGCCATCCAGACTTGTTTTCAGACTCTAACATTAACCACTCCCTCTGGCAAAATGCCAGGCGCCATCCAGACTTGTTTACAGTCAATGGAAATCTTCAGCAATAAAAACATTTTGTAAGTGGTGGAGCTGAATGTGTATAGCAATATATTTAAGCAGAATTAAAGGGGAAATAAAGCTTTCTATAATTTTATTTTTATTGAAGTATACTAAATAATATCAAACTAATGCATATATACTTAAAAATTTACATTTACAAAGAACATAAAAATTCAGAATCAACCCTGAAAACATTACACATTCAATGGACGAGGAATCAGAGATTCCAGAATGGTATGTGACCTAGTTAAAGAATTTCAAGTTACATAAATTGAAAATGAGATTTAAAACCATATGTTTTGAAACTGACACTAGTTTTCTTCTCGAAATATCATAATACTTATATCAGTTAGAATAGTTTTTGTCTACAAACAAAGATGATTCAAAAAAACATTTTTTTTTAAATGGCACAGGATTTTTGATTCTGGTCAAGATAAAACAATAATGAGGGAATTTACTCTCTCATATTAAGCTATAAAAATAAAGATGATATGTGAAAACTCAGTTTTCAGACAATAGATACAGGCATCATGGACAGGGATTCCTGAGAAGAAAACAAATGAAGAAACAAATGAGGTGAGCCCTATCTTTTCCAAGCTTTCATCCTGGAGAAACCTATCAAGCTACAATACAGAGTCAGAGAACCCTTAAGTTCTTAGTGATCTCCTGAAATAAGGAGACAATACCAGAATTCTAGAGAGACCACAGCAGCTGGAGTTCACAGGACAGTGTACCAGATAAGAAAGAGCTACACAGACACCAGACATCAGCAAAGGTTGGTCCCAGAGTCCCCAGCTAGTACTTGAGTACATGTGTGTGAAAAAAGAAAGATCAGGAAAGAACCACGTGAAAGCAGCATTGTAGACAATCTCTACAGCTGACACAGTGCTTTGCTTTCACAGTTAGCATAGAAAACTTGATAAGCCAAAAAAAAAAAAAATTAGGGCAGACAAACTGAGTAGTTATTACCTTAGGAGTAGGTCAGATTTGCACCAAGAATAATGATGCTTTGAACCCACTCAATAAAATTTAAAAGTGAGCCACAATAGATCAAATCTTTTCCAAGTAAAGTAAACAACCATGATAGTTTTCCATGGAAGGGAATGTTTCTGGGATACAAGATGTTTATTAATGAAACTGGGACACACCCAGATAAATGAGATGATCATTCTACATAGCTCAGGGATATATATATATATATATCTCCAGAAGTGCAGAAGTGAATAAGAAAATTTTTACAAAATCAGGATTTAATAAAAAAAAATTACCAGGTACATAAAGAAACAAGAAAATATGACCCATGATAAAGATAAAAATATGCACCTGGATAAAAAAGATATTTTAGAACATACTAAAAGTTACTATATGTATATTTTACACATATATTATGATAAGGTAAAAAATTGTCCATGATATAAAGGGACATGGAATAGTTGAACTTATTAAGATGAAAAGTATAAATAGAAAAAAATGGTATCACCACCACATTAGATAATGAAAAAGAAAAGATTAGTGAACATGAAGACACAAAATAATCCAATATAAAATATAACAGGCACACACACACACACACACACACACACACAGGCTAGATGCTATAAACAGATCATCACTAAGGTATGGGACAAGTTTAAACAGTTTATACTTAGTACACATTTAATTGCTGCTCCTGAGAGAATGGAGGAAAGGGGAACAGAAAAATATTTGAAGAAATAATAATTAATTTTTCTGAAATTTATGGTAACTATAAATTCACTCAAGAATCTCAAAGAATTCCAGGCACAAATAAAATAATGAAGACTGCAAAATACATGATAATTAAATGTCTTTAAGAAAATAATGAGAAAAGTCTTAAAAGCAGCCAGATGAAAAAAATAAAGACATATTATTGACAGCAGAAAAAATAAATAAATATTGATTTATCAGAAACAAATAAAACCAGATCACTGCGAAGAAATATGAAAGTATAAAAGCATGGAAAGAAATATGGAAAGACAAAAAGAAGAGTATATGCCCAGCCAAAATGCTTCAGACCTAAAAGTCAAAATAAGAGTTTTTTCAGATATACAAAAACTAAAAGAATTCAACACTTGCAGATTTGTGCTATAAGAAGTATTAAAAGAAGTTGCTCAGACAAAAGAAAAATAATACCAGAGAGAAATATGAACCCACACAAGCTGAAGGAAATCAGAAAGGCAGCTACATGGTTAAACATAAAAAAATTATTTGTCTTTTATTTAAATATGTTAGGTCATATTGTGTAATCCTACAAAATATGTTAGGTCATATTTTGTAATCACTTACAAAATAATAATGTTGGGGGGAGTTTTAGTAAGTACGTTTTACTTCCTAATAAGGAAGTACAACAATAGCATAAAGGTAAGGGTAACATAGTAAGGGCCCTGTAAATTACTAACAGATATATCATTGGTATATTAGTATTATATTATTTGAAGACAGATGATAACTCCACATGCAAGCTCTCAACCCTAACAAATGCTTCAGAGATTAACAGCTGATAAACTAATGGTTAAAAAAAAAAAAAACAGAATCATAAAGTTAAACCCAAAAATGATCAAAAAATAGTGAAAATGGGCATATTTTATAAAGACATAAAAATATAGTATATATGAATACAACATACTGATATCATTACATTTAATTAATCTCTAAGTCTGGCTAAGAACTAGAAATGACCATTTTGAATAACAGAGCAAGATCCAACAATATACTACATGCAGTAAATGAACTTAAAATATGAAGAAACAAATAGATGAAAACAAAACAATGCAAAGAAAATGCACTCTGCTAAAAAGTCAGAAGCAAATTGACTTTATCATGTCAGGTGAAGCAAAGTTTATGGCAAATATTACTATAGATAGAGGAGGGAATTTCTTGGTTATAGACAAGTCAATTCATAACAACCCTAAATTTTAAACATCTAATAACAGAGCTTTAACATTCAAGAATTAAAAATTGATAGAACTACAAGGAGAAATATTCAAACTCTCTCAATTATATTGGGAGATTTGATCACCTTTCCTGAGTAAGTGATACCACAAATAAACATAAACCAATTAAACTATAAAGATGAACATCATTGCCTAAACACTGCAAATAACTGACACTTACGAAACACTCTTCAACAACATCAGAACATAAAACATTCACGAAGACAGGCTATATTCTGGGCCATAAAACAAGTGTGAATAAAATTTAAAAAATAAAATCACATGAAGTATATTCTCCAACTTTATGAAATAAATTAGAAATTGGTAACAGATAAATGCAGATAATCTTGAAATATCTTTAAATACATTTACACATTTAAAAACAACCCACGATTTTGAAGAAGTTCAAAACTAAAGGTGGAAAAAAATTTTGAACTAGATGAAAACAAAACAAAACAAAAAATCATCCTAAAGTTTCGATTCTGAGGCAAAGATGCTTAACTCCCCATAAGAACATGTGCCTGCTATCAACCCCACCCCAGCTTAACCTCCTAAGCACCTTAAGAGATTCCTCTCCTGGGCTATAAAGCCACGCTGTGAGTACCGACAGGCTGTGGGATGCTTCTAAAGCAGTAGTTACAGGGAAAGGTATAGCCATCAACAACTTATGTAGAAAAGAAGATACCAGTTAATGATATCAGTCTCTGTTATAGCATTTTTGCTGCTATAACTAAAAGACCTGACTAGAACAATTGTAGAGGAGGAAAGTTTTATTTCAGGCTCACAGTTTCAGAAACCTTAATCCACAGAAGGCTGGCTCCATTCCTTGGGCTCCAGATGAGGCTGAACATCAAGGTGGAAGACTGTGGCAGAGGGAAGCGGCTCATATGATGATTAGAAAGCAGAGAGAGAGCTGTTCTACTTGCCAGATACAAATAAATACCCCAAAGCCACGCCCCCAATGCCACACTTCCTCTAGACATACCCCAACTGCCTTCACTTACTATTCAAATAATCCCATCAGGTGATTAATTCACTGATTGGGTTAAGGCTTACACAAACTAATCATTTCCTCTCTTAACCCTCTCTCATTGTCTCACAAGTGAGCTTTTGGGGAACACCTCACATCCAAACCATACCAGTTCCCATGTTTAAAAAATTAGGAAAATAAGAGCAATTTAAAACAGAAGAGAGAAGAAAGGAAATAAGAAGATCAAAGTATTTAAATAAAATAAATAACAAAAATAGATAAAATCAATTAGACCAAACCTGATTATTTGAATAAATCTATAAAGTTAACAAACTTCTAATGAGCCTAAATCATAAAAGAAAAAGAAAAAAATATATAAATTACAAATATCAGAAATATTTTAAAGAGATTATAGGAATAATACATGAATATTATGAACACCATTATTGGCATCAGAGTCACCATTTTAGGTTGGGTACCATTTCATCTAGAGGTTCCAGAGTTTTGATTCTGTGGCAAAGCTGCTTAACTCCCCATAAGAACATGTGCCTGCTATTAACCCCACCCCAGTTTAAACTCCTAAGCAGCTTATGAGATTCCTGTTGTGGGCTAGAAAGCTGCTCTGTGAGTGCAGGCAGGCTGCTGTTCCAGGAGGGACCCCCTTGTCCATATGCCTCCTGTTACGGACAATAAATCTCTTGTGTGGGATTCCAGTGTGTGGCCTGGTCTTTGGACTTTGCATGGACTCTGTGAGGGTCCTTTCAACCATTATGTCAACAAATTTCAACTTATATAAAAAGAATCAGTTCCTTGAAAGTCACAAGTTACCAATGGTCGTTCAAGAAATAGATCACCTGAATGGCACTAACTTTGTTGAAGAAATTGAACTTATGATTAAGAATTTTTCTAAAATTAGGATGGCTTCATGAATAAATATTACTGAGTATTTAAGGAAGATAGAGCATCAATTCTAAACAAGCTCTTTCAGAAAATCAAGGAGGAGATAATATTTCCCAATGTACCTTATGAGGCCAAGATTATGTGTATACCAAATTCTGACAAATAAACTACCAAAAAGGAAAACAATAGGAAAATATCCTTCTTGAACATAAAAACAAAAGAAATTAGACTATACTATAATAGATTGTATGCAGAAATTGATACAATATTACCTAGTGGGAGTTTATCATGGAAAAATAATGTTGCTTTTACTTTCAAAGATCAATCAATGTAATCATCATATTAACAAATCAAATTTGATGAACTATAATATGATCATTTCAACACATGAAAGCACAACCAATTGACAAAATCCAACATCTATTTCTGATAGAAATGTTTATCTAAATGGGAATAGACAGGAAATTCCTCAAGCTGGTAATGGGTATCTATGAAAAACATACATGGTGAAAGACTACATATTTTCCCCTATGATCAGGGTTAGTAAGACAGAAATGTCTGCCCTCATAATTCTGTATGAAATATCTAACCAGTTGAATAAGGACAAAAAAATAAAAAGCTTGCATAAAGGAAATGAAGAAATAAGCCTGGATTCATTCACAGATCATACAACTGTCTATGTAGAAATATGATGTAATCTACATAAAAGATATAATAAATAAGAACATTTATAAGAGTTGCAGGATACAAGGTTAATATACAAAAGATATTTTATATATTATATACAAAAATACTAGCAATGAATGACAGACAGAAAACTGAAATTTGTCAAGCAATACCATTACAACTATGTACAAAAGATCTTACACTAAAAATGTATTATAGGTGTGTATATACATCAAATTAGTCAAATTATACATTTTTAATATGTTCATCTTATTGAATATCAAATAGACCTCATCAACATTTTCAAAAATTTCACAGTAAAGACTGGGCACAGTGGTGCCTACCTGTAAACCCAGTGGCAGGGGGATTCTGAGTTCAAAGCCAGCCTCAGCAACTTAGTAAGGCCCTAAGCAACTCAGTGAGACCCTGTCTCTAAATAAAATATGAAAAAGAAAAGGGACTGGTTATGTCACTCCAAGGTTAAATGCCCCTGGGTTCAATCCCCAGTATTGGGGAAAAAAAATAGTTTCAGTAAACTATCTTTTGTATGTTATTTTTTCATATGATTTAGCCTCACATGCTACAATCAAATAACTTATTTCTGTATTAAATCTTCCCATATTTGTTTCATTGCCCCCAGGGAACTTACAGAAATATGCAATTTCAAAAAATAAGAATAAATTATTTTTAAAGACAGTTAATCTTACTGTTTCACAAAGTCAACATCCCAGCACTTTTGAGTGTTAGCATTTTACATTGGAGATACAAGATGGGTAGAGGCAGAAAAGCATAGTCTCTTTCAATGAAACTTTAAGAGTAAACATTTCTCTCAAATCCACCTTCTCTCCTTCCCAGACAGACATAGCAGATTTCCAAAACCTCTGTCTGGCAACTGGGAATAAACTGTGTATATATATATATATATATATATATATATATATATATACACACTTATCCAGTATTGGCATAGCAACCACTGTGGATTCCATTTTTGCATTCCTTCTACCATCAAGGAAAGAACACATCTGAACGGTCAGGGACAAATGAAACTGTCCCTTAATTGAGACCTCCAGTAAAGGGTTCCCTAAGCTCAGTCTAACTCAGCTTTCATTCTTAATTGTACACAAGCGCTGCCACCAATCAAAAAATATTGGGTTCCCCTGTTATTCTAAGGTCATGTGCTTATGCAGCATTTTGCCACTATTATAAGACACCCCTTACCCCAAGTACCCAACTAAGGCACAATTCCGAGAATGTAGGAAAGTACATCACATTGAGAGTGATAAAAATCACCTTCTAAAATGGAGGACAAAATATAGTCTAACATCGATATCTGGGTTCATCTTCTCTCTTCCTAAAATATACTGTATCTCAAAAATACCAGAAATGGGCTGGAGATGTGACTCAAGCGGTAACACGCTCACCTGGCATGCGTGGGGCGCTGGGTTCAATCCTCAGCACCACATAAAAATAAAATAAAGATGCTGTGTCCACCAAAAACTAAAAAATAAATATTAAAAATTCTCTCTCTCTCTCTCTCTCTCTCTCTCTCTCTCTTTAAAAAAAAAAAAAAAGTGCCAGAAAAAAAATTTCTTCTAAGCATAGTTGTACTTTACTTAACTTTACTTAACTTAGGAAAGATGGAAGCATTACCTTAAGAAAAAAATGACTCTCTGGCTACCATGAAGTCCTTTATATCTTATATTCTTCTCATTTAAGACTGAGAAGTTAATAAGCCTCCCCAACGAAGATATGTGGAATCATTTGACAGAAGATTTATCTACCCTCTTTCCATAAATCTCCTAGTTTTTCCAACACATTTAAGTAGATCACTTCAGAAAAACCTGGATGGCAGTATCCCTAAAATGCACTGCAACTTCTGGACCCAGGAACGGCCAGGGTGTTGGTAACCCAGGAGGTTTCAAAAAACTCTCTGGAGCTTTGTCTCACTCAGTGACTCTAATTGCATCCTCTTGTATGACCATAAGACATAAATATGAGAAAGAAGGGACATAAGCTCATACTACAAGTATTTGCTGTGTTGCTTATGAAAAAGCTAGTTACAGTGACAATAAAATCTGCTTGATATTTTAATATAGTGCTCAAAACTAGCAATCCTTAATTTCTTTTTTAACTCTGGAAATTCATGATGAATAATGATCTCCCCCATTGCCCTTCACAATCATGATTCAGCCTGAAGAGTTAATAAGCCACCTCAATACCACCCCCCATCCTGAACAGACATTTTTTTTTTACATGGATGAACACAAAGAAATAATCAGATAGAAGATTTTTCTTCTAAATTAGGCCTCTTGTTTGTAAACTGAAAGAGTGCTAATGCAGTTCAAACCCAGCCGTGCACCACACATGCCCATTCTGCCTAGGCGTCTTACAAAGAGAGGGAGAATGGAAGGTTTTGTTCTATTCTTCAGGCTCCTGTGTGAGAGGCCATTCAAGCAATCTGGTACTTTTCTCTCCCTCTCTCTCTCTCTCTCTCTCTCTCTCTCTCTCTCTCTCTCTCTCTCTCTCATCTCTCTCTCTCTCTCTCTCTTCCTCCCTTCCTCACTCACTCTGTCTCTCTATAATGCCAGCATTAGAGGGCAGCTGCTGGCTGAGAATGAGCTTTGATGTCGACCTCTTGCTGCTACTGACAGACCTGCGTTGGGGGTGAGCAGTGAGCCATGAGGGCATGTGTGGGAGAGAGGAGGATGAAAGGAGGGACGACTGGGGCTGCTGATGGGGACAGATTCCTGCCTGTTCACTTAGATGCTTCAGGAAGAAAAATGCCAACCAAGCCTTGTGATTGCCGAGGTTATGAACCAGCAAAACTTCAGAAATGACCATTAAAAGTACTGCTGAACATAAAGAATCAAATTATTGTTTAGACTTTTGGCCATAATAGAAAAAAAAAAAGAAAGAAAGAAACTGCAAAAGGCATACAGGGTCAATATATAAGGGAATTCAGATTATATTCTAATGAGGCTGGTTTTTTCAGCATGCAGGGAGCCAGCACAGATACGGGATTTGAGTGACAATCTCAGACGCACTGGTGGATTTTCAACTTTGAGCTGAATTGTTTTGATGACTTGCACCAGATGTCAGGAGTAAATCTTAGGTCCTAGTGGAAAGGTTACAGGCAACCTATAAGAATATCAGACTAGAGTTCTACTGCGATAGCCTATGGACTGACAAATCAGAGCATACTCAGGCTCATCCCTCATAGGAGCTTTTGCCTCAAATAAATTCTTGGCATTCAAGGACTATATGCATTTGGATCATGGGGTTTCTATGACTCCATCCAAATTTAAAGGTTTCTTGCTGTTAGGTTGTCAGAGTAGATCTGATTCCCTTCTCCTATAACTGGCACTTGTTTGCAGCTGCACCAAGCATTTTGTTAACCACATAGAGGAATGAGGACTTGCCACACCCTGATTTCCCAACACCACAGTATCAACTCTTTCTAGCATGTTCAGGACAATAGGACAAAGTAGAGAAACTGAAAACTATGTCCTTTCTCTTATCTATGTTTTATAATTGACTCCCAGAACATGTAGTATGTTCAGACATATAGAGATATATAGATATTGATATACTCATCCTGTGATAACCACAGTAAATTGATTCCCAAATCCCTTATATATCCCCAAATCCTCTGATGCTCAAGTGTCTTACATGCAATGACATAGTATTTGCATGGCATCTGGGCATATCCTCCATATACAATATTTTAAATCATCTCTAGATTACTTATAAAACTCAGTACAGTGGGGCCAGGCATGGTGGAAGAGGCCTGTAATCCCTGCGGCTCAGGAGGCTGAGGCAGGAGGAACAAAAATTTAAAGCCAGTCTCAACAATTTAGCGAGGCCCTGAACAACTCAGCAAGACCCTGTCTCTAAATAAAACATAAAAGGACTGGTAATGTGGCTCAGTGATTAAGCACCCCTGGGTTCAATCCTTGGTACAAAAAATTAAAAAAATCTCAATACAATGTAAATACTACATAAATGCTAGCAATAATGCATTGGGAATTAATGATGAGAAAAATGTCTGTGTGTTCAGTATTGACACAAATGTTTTTCAAATAGTTCTAATCCATAGTAGGTTGAAATCTGCCAATGTGGAACCCATGGATATATACCAATAAGCACATCTCTCTCTCTCTCTCTCTCTCTCTCTCTCTCTCTCTGTGTGTGTGTGTGTGTGTATGTGTGTATGTGTCTGTGTGTGCGTGTGTGTGTGTGTGTGTGTGTGTGTGTGTGTGGTTGTCTACCAATAATTTATTTAGGTCCTATTATGTGCAAGATCCACATAAAAGAAGATTTAGAAGTTTAAAGGAAAATAATTCCATTCAATATATTTGATCTGGAACTGCCCTTCAGTATTAAAATATTTTCTCCCATTAAAATTAGATCTAAATAAAACCACCTTATTTTCTTAGAAAAAGAATTTAAAGGAAATAAGTCCTATACTTTTTCTAGCACACCTATTACTTGGCCTTCAGTTTGCATGAGTGCCACTTACCTGAGATCAAAGAGTCAATATGTTTTTGTGCTGGTCAGAGTATTTGTGGGAACTACTTGCCAGGGGACAACTCTAGATAAAGTCAGAGGCTATATAAATTACCAGTTTCTAGCCAAAATGTCATTCAGGTAAGACCCTGCTCTCTTTTGAGAAGGTGGCCTTAAGATGGAATGGCATACAGCTTACTTTTAAGATGTCTTCAAAATTAAACCTGTCTCTCCATTTCCACCATTATCAGCCTAAAAAAGCAAAAACACAAACAAACAAACAAAAATACATGAAGTCTCTCAGCCATACCCTGAAAAAGAGGCAAGACAATGGTCTTTGTAGGGAAGCCTCAGCTCAGAGCAAAATTTCCTTGTGGAATGGGATGAGATGTCTCATTATCAAATTCACCACCACCTGTGAATTTCTGGCTATGAATTCGGCTCATGGTAGTAAAAATTGTTTGTTCTTCCTTTCTTTCAGTTGATGGAACACAAAGGGATCTGGGATCCCTGGGATTTGAATCCTTTTGTTTTAAAGGATGATAAATATAGTGCCAGTAATAGGATTTGTGCTTGGTCTACGTACTCGTATATCGTAAATACAGATGATTTTGCTTTTTAAAAGCCATGTACTGATGTGAAATCTTATGTTTGCAAAAATCAGCCAGAGAATAAAAATAAAATATAAAATAAAGCAGGAAAGCTGCATGGGCGACTAAGTAGCCCCCCTCTCCTAGCCTCTCTCTCAGCTGTCCCTCACACAGCAGGTCATCTTTGGTAACTTCCAGCCTTCACTCCACCCCTCAATTATGAAATCAGCAAAATTCTCTGGGGAAGAAGACCCAGAAAGAACAAATGTGGCAGCAAGAGACAGAGGGATCAATACCTTCAGAGTCTGAGAATGTAATGGGCCCTGTAGGTCTTTAATTATCAAACAAAAATTCTGTTTCAAGAAGGAGAAAAATGCATTTTAATAGCAGCTCTATAATTAGCCGTTTCTGTTCATGGTTTCTTAGTAGTTTTTTTATGTTTGTCTGCTTTCACCTTTATTTCCTTTAACAATGTTCACATAAAATGGCTCAGAATTGCTCTGCCTCTAATTATTTACTGTAACAAACACAACAAGCTGAGAGAAAGATGACAAAGTATTAAAGAAAGATCTTTGTACAGGAGGCATCGAGTTGTCACCATTTCATTCTTAGTCCTGGCTATTTTATTCTTTTCTAGTGTGTAATTTGTAAGTATGCATAAAAAGACTCCTGAGTTTTATTTTTTGATGCTGTTAGTTTTTCAGTCTGTGAGCTTGCTTTAATCCAGATATAGTTTGTCCAGCCTTTGGTTAAAAGCAGTCCCATCCTATCCCAAAAGTCAACCTTGCTAAGATGGACCCCGGAGACATGAGTGTAAATGTTGGAGATTAGGAGGAAGGAAGGAGTTCTGAAATATAATTGTGATAACCAAGAAGTCATCAGGAGTTGGATGCCAAGAATGAACTGAGAGGCAGGAAATAATTTGGGGGAAATGATCAATGTCAGATTCTAGAGAAACAAATGAGAAATTGAATCCTTAGTGGGGTAAACCCAAGAGACAGAACATTCTAGGATCGAAGTCGTTACGATCTAGTGGAAGCAGAAGATTTGCCATATCGGATCGGTTCTTCAAGACTGCAATTGTTTGCATCCATCTTTCTGGAAGTCCCTCTTCAGCCTGTGAAATTTTGAGTTCGGGAATAGAAACAGTGAACCTTTTGTAGTATGAATAATAATGGCTCCAAACGCAAAAAAAAACACCTGGTGTATGGAAGGAGAATAAGCCTGAGTCAGAACGTGGTTCTGTTAGAAGTAGGTTCAGCAGTGATTTATCATGCTACTCTGAGTGACATGAAATGACCATTCTAAACAAGCTGTTATTACCAAGCAACTGGAATCCTACAGGTGAGATGGTAACTAGGGACTCGAAGAGATGAAAAGATAATAATAAAAATCAACATCTGAAGGGTGACCCTTTCACCTCTTCTTAAATAACCCATAAAGTAGTGCCCAGTATAAAGAAAAAAAAATCATAGACTACAAAAGCACCTCTGAAACTGAAAAGCAACATGTTAACCATCTCTCAAGGGCTTCTCTTTATGATCAATTGTAAATGTGATCCATAGGCTTTTTCTGTTTTATCCCAATGTAAGTTTTCTTCAGAGATGGGTCACAACCCACAATGATGAGACACACATGGGAAGTTAGGAGAAGAGATTTTCTTCCTCCTGGATCCAGAGCATCTGGGAAAAGAATAGGTTGGCTTCCCATCACCATGAAGCAAGGTCCCTAACTATTATGTGATGCTAGAAATCTTGAACAAAATTCAGAACAAAAATAAATTTTGCTCTGTTCTCTGAACAGTAATGGTTCGTGGTAATAGGCTCTAGCAGTAGTTTATTGGTCTCTCTTGTAGTTTATTAGAGCGAAGCCCATGTCAGGACTTCCATGAAAATACTATATTTTCTGAGTGGAGAGATCCACAATAATGTTGGGCTAGTATTGAGTCTTAATCTTGATATTGAATCCCTGCTCAAGAACTTAAGAAGAGAAATTAAAGAGAAAGAGGTTGAGATAGAGAGGTAGAAGAAAAAAAACATGGATATGGAACTGTCATTGCAATATTCATTTATTTAATTCACAGTTTTCCTATTTTCAGATTCACTTTTGTTTCATTCTACTTGCATTTAAGATGGGAGCTCTTACATTGAAGAGAAGGTATATGACAGTGGGAAAGTTAAAGGTAAAATCAGATCAGTTTTCTCTCTAAATAGTTACCAAATGGATGTGACCAGAAAATAACCATATCTTTACCTTATAATTTGCTACTTGAATCAGATAAAGAACACAAGATTTGATGCAGTACAGAAGCCAGGAGAGAAAACGATGGTGATGTTCTAGCGTGTTGATTTTTTTCAAGATTTTTTTTCTCTTTTCTCTAAGCAGTAATGAGCCATGGGCAGCCTTCCTTTAAGTTTTATGATTTTCTTCATTTAAACAAAATCCAAATAGTAATAATGTTTTTGTTTTACTCTTACCACACTCAGGAAAATTATTTAAATGTGTTTAAAGTGTTTCACAGGGCAGTGGTATCAGAAAAGATCATTTGTAAAAGATCCATTTCAAACTGCAGCATCTTGCTATAATGTCCACTATAGAGAAAGACCTTAGCTTAAATTATACCACAGCTATTTTAAATGGATTTTTAAATTATCTACCTTTGCATTTCATCATGAATGTTTCAGGGAAATTATCCTGAGATAATGCCAACAAATGGCTGCAGACTTTAGGTTTATAATTGCTCTTGTTCATTTAAGGTTCCCAGCAGACCATATCAGGAAATTCAATGCCTGGCAAGTCGGGGTTGATAATATACCGTAACTGGCATTTTCTTATTAGACGAGCACCCAAATCGGCTCTCATTTGTAGCAATGACCCTAATTAAGAGAACTATGATTTAAAACAGCGACTGTATTTTAAGAGTCAGATTTGGATATGATAGTGTTAGCCAAAGGCTTTTTTTTCCCTTAGAAAATTGATATAATCTAATCTTAATTCTTCAAATGTATATCACATACATTTTTTTAAAAAAATTCTTCCCTCTCAAAAATGAAATACTTCTTTGTAGGAAATATATACATAGGTATAAATGAGCAAATATATGTATAGAAAAAAGTTCACATATGTAATTCACACATGCATAATATACTCACCTCAGTCTTCACAAAGTGATTCAGTTTTAGATCTGAAAGAGATCTCAAAAAATGGATCCCCTAACTCACCCTTCAATACCCTATTATCTAAAGGGAAAGAACCAAAAACATGGAAGTGAAGCATTTTGCTTTGTATCCTTAGCTGGCAAGAAGTTGAATATGTACCTCGTGAGCCTCCAGAATATAATTCAAAACTCTTGATCATAAAGGCACAAAAAAGACCCCCTGCAAAAATACCTGTTTAAAGATGTTTCTGTGGCATATTTTGATGGGTCTGACTTTCTAAAAGCTCATCCAGTCAACAGAAATTATTAATTGCTGTGGACTACAAAAGCATTCACACTGAAATTTTATTACATTGCTCTAAGGGGCCATTATGATAAAGTAATTGTGTACCACATCATAGGGACTTTGAGTGCTCAGTCTAAATGTATATATAAAGTTTGATAACTTGTTGGGTGGGATCCAAAGTAAATCCAACTTACCTAGTATGTCAGCGATGATGAGGTGCTAAGAAGAATCAGCAAAGTCTGGAGGTCGTTGTACAATTTAGAAAGAATGTTTATCTATGCAATTGCTTTACCTACAGTTATCTTCATCTGAACAATGTAGAGATGCAGGGAAAGAATATGAACATTAGCTATTAGGATAATATGATCTGCATTTTATTGTTTGGAAAATAAAGCTCAAGTTTTCTTAATTGGAAAAAAAAATCCAAGCTTAGATCTTTGTACTTTCTGCTATATTATCTTAACTTCCTGATAGCAAGAAATATTACTGGTAACTCAGTATAAACAGGAAAGTTTAATATGATCTGATCTATTTATTAATTATTGTTATAATTATAGAGATCATAACAATAACCATTATTATTGAGAATCTTGTTTCAAGTGCTGTTCTGAGCAGCATCTTGTACATTACTCTCAGGTGTGAAACTTTATATAGTAGGTATTTTCACACTAACTTCACTGATAAGCAAACAGGAGCTCAGAAAAGTTAGATGCTTCATCTCAAGTCATGTGACTGATAAATGACAGATTCAGAGTTGAGCCTGGTTACATTGACTGCAAATCAAATATTCTTAACCACATCCCTCATGAAAAGGTGTGCATGTTCAACAAGATTCCAGTGTGTTGGGAATACAAGTGTAAACACAAGTGGTCTAGTGTTCCTAGACCACTCCAGGTTAACTGGGCAGAGGAGAAAAACTTTACAGAAAACAGAAAATTTTACCTGGCTTTCTCTTTACGTGTGTGTGTGTGTGTGTGTGTGTGTGTGCGTGCGTGCGTGCGTGTGTGTGTGTGTGCGTGCGTGTGTGTGTGTGTGTGTGTGTGGAGAAAAGACAAAAAGAGAGAAGGGGCACTTATCATATGTGCTTAGATTGGTATTTTAATTTGTGTATGTGTATGTGAAAAGAAACTTTTAATATAAAATAAGACAAAATGAAAGAACATTTCTAGGATCTTTCACAAAACACTAAAAAATTCTAACACTAAAATATATTTTATAAGTTTGGTGCAAGAGAAAGAATCCCTACTGGTGTTATAGGCAACTTTTTATCAAGACTTAATTGTTAGAGTTGCTTCATTTCAAGGAAAATGATTTAGCCCCCAGGATATGCAGATTGCTATTATAATAAGCCACATTCTTTTAAACAAGGGGAGGGCCTTCAGCTATTCTTGCAAGAGAGAAAATTTCCAGGAATTATCCTTACTGCTATTATAAATTAATAAATTTTAGTAGTGCCACACCGCAAATCTTTGGCACTGACCTATATAGAAACATTAATATCTTATGATATTGATTTCAAAGACAAAGTCCAGAACCTTATGGTAAATCTAGAGGAAGTTTGTCTCTCATGATAGATGCTGCCATAAGATTCACCTAATAATATCTGAGTAAATCATAATCTCCAAGGAGCTCAGGATGGACTCAGTAAGCACAAACTTCCTCTTCAGGGGACACTGGGCTCTGGTGGGCTCTGGACACATTTCCTGTAAATGGCCACCTAAAGCACGGCTAGTACCTGTGTACTCTGTGGCTGTAACTGGTGGATTCAATGATGATCCACCTCAGGCTCTGTTTGCATTGTCAGAGCCATTTTGATGAAGTACAATGTGCCCCCAAGCAAGGACACTGAAATAGGAAAAAAGGAATCAATTAAGAACTATATGAAAGAGATTGGGGGAAAAGAAACATGTAGGGCCACGGAACACATATGCTTTGAACTTTGGCAGATGGACAGTCTGGGCATTGTTCTTTCCAGCTACCTTGCTCATGTGTGATTATACAGGAATGACCAGTCCATAAAAACAAACTGTGACACACACCAAGATTGAAAAAAAAAAAAAAAAAACCACTTCTCCTTTGCCTCTCTCCTCTCCCCCTTTCCCTTTCAGCTCTTGCATGAAGTTTACTACTCTGAATTATTATGGCAATTCACAAAATGCTAAATGTTTTCCACACTTGATCCTTTTTAAGTGTGAACACAAGACAGCAGAATATATAAACAATCAGAAACATCTTTCACAGCAGTCAGTAAACTAGCCTCCGTAAGTCCCCTTAATGTCTGGGTGTAGGGAGGAGAGGGCAGGAAACATCACCTTCCAGCATCTCTAGCTATCAGCCTATAGGCCATTATCCTAAAGTGGCCGGCCTGGGTAAACATTTGCAATGATGCTTTCCAGTTTGTTTATCTTCTTCTTGTCATTTTCACTGATATTCTCTGCTCCTCTTGGCAGCTGACCTTTCACAAATGTTGGCTTTGTTTTAGAAATGCCCTATTGTAAATAAGAGGGCAGAGTTCACAGAGCAAAGGCCAGCATAGCTGGAAGGCTCTGTGGGGGCCATGGAGCCTTGTTTCATCTGCCAAAGGCGAGTGTCAACCTGTTCCCAGCCGCAAGGAGGAACAGCAGGTCAGCCCCACTCCCAGTGCTTCATCTCATCCAAGCTTAGATTCTTACTATTCCCCAGGAAAACATAATTAACACTATGGACTATTGGTTAGCTAATTTGTTTGCTATGGGGTATTTGAAGGAAAAGAAGTGTCAGCAAATATCTGGGTGACTTTTCTACGGAGATGTTGAAAGAAAAATCAATATTCCACTGTAATGGTGATGATTGGAAAATATTCCATTCGAGATTCATATTTTCAGTATTGGTTCATTCTTTTCTGCTCAGAATTCCCCGACCAAAAGGACTGATTTTCCCTGTGATGAAGTTTGTTTGAATGAAAATCAGAGTCAAATAAACCAGGTCTGTGCCCAAACTCCTTCCTACTAGTCATGGGGTTCAGGTTTGATAAATCAAATGGCTTCTCGGAGTCACTGCTTCTTGAGCAGTAGAATATGGATAACAATCCCTGTCCACTGGCCTGAAAAGGTAGTGAAACTCAAATAACATCATGCCTATGAAAATGCATCGTAAACACAAGACACTTGCAAAGTGTATTCGGTGCTCTGGTCACCATGCTTCAGTTAATGCCACTCAGAATTGTCCTTAAAAAAAAAAAAAAAAGGAAGAAGTTTTAGGTGACCAAAAACATAGGGCATTCCTAAATCAGGCGAACTCAAATAAGAAAACATTACTGGGGCCTGACACAGTAGGGAGCAGATGGTAAATTAGACAGTGGTTTCCTACTGTGAGATGGAGAACTCGGTATTTGAGGTTTATTGACTGAAACTGAAGTTACTGAGTAGCAGTTTCTTCTTCCTAATATTTCAGCAGGACAAATAGTCCTCAGGGTTAATGGGTACAAAGCCTATAGTGGCCAGCAGCTAGTTGCAAGACTATCTGGTGGGTGGATGTTCAGGCATTGCTCAAAATACAAGATAAAGGAAGGGAGGATGTCCCAGGGATAGAAATTCATATTTCATTGCTTTTCTAGGAGTTTCTTTAGATGAAAGCAACAACCAGCAAGCTTTCTCCTTGCCATCAAAGCGTGCAGCAGAGAGAAAGAGAATTTCTCATTGCATTGTTAAATACCCATCTCGCACTCTGAGTTTAGCTCCTAATGTTTCCTTCATAGTAGATAAGCAGGCCTGAGGGTTGTGAGAAGGGCTCTCTAGAATAGAAAGCTTTGGGAAAACTCCATTAGATCTCCCCTCTGTGTCTCCTGATTAGCTTTCTTTACCACCTCTCTTGCTATTCCATAATAGTTGTAGAGTTTAATATTTTTTCCATTTCAGTAACATTTTAGCATGTGCTGTATTATAATTTTTGCTTTGTAGTGCTTTTCATTTGTTTAAAAAATCTCTTTAAAGAAAGGAATGGGGAAAAACTACTGGGCAAACTGATTCAAATGAGAAATGTTTCAGTATGTGTGGGTGCAGTTCTGTGATAAGAACTGGCAGTTTCTGTGTGGAGGTTACACATGTATTCATTCATTCAGTCTTTCAACTTGGATTGGTAGAGCTCTCTAGTAGGTGGTGGCAATGTGCAGGTGAATAAGGAAAAAACAGGTGGCATCCCCCAGAAAAATATGGCCTCAGGAAACTAAGACCCATTTTTCTGCCCCCACACTGCCATCTCTATAAGCATTCTTACCACCATGCACCATTTTTTTCCATAGGTAGCCCATTTCATATGAATTCTTCAAAGCATACTCCATTTTTAAACCATCTTTAATTCTTCTGAACACACAGACTGTAGGTATCTAATAAATATTAATGGAAAGGCATCCCTGAAAAAAAAAAAATGGGTATCTAAAATGAGTTGCTATCATGTTAACTACAAGAGTGAGTTGGGTGCATTGGTCGTACAATGTTGAGGACAACTGAGGAATAACTAATTGAACATGACAAGAGTCCCTTCTTACCCATCAGATTCTGATATCCTCCTGATTCTTTAGTCACTAGTCAAATGCAGGTTCCATTGATCTTCTCTGAGCACCTACAGTGAACCTAGGATTGTGTATGTATACTTCTGTGAGATAGAATACCTAATATTAAAAAGCAACCTTTTGTTCCATTGTTCGTATGTTATTGGAGTGGAAAACATGGCTTAAAGGTGGGAAATAACTATTACCAAACCAGACTCATTTTGCCTCATGCACAGTACGTCAATCATTGAAACAAGGAATTTCACAAAAGGGAGTCTGTTCACATGGCGGCTATGAATGGAAGGCCAAGTCCTAAATCTGCCTCCCTGGGGATAGGGCTTTGGGGTGTTTTTCAGATAAAGAGGCAGGGTGGTATAAGGAGTAGGAAAAGGCTATTGGAAGTAAGAAGGAATGACATCAACATGCACATACATCATTAAACTTCTTGGCTCTTCATGGGAAGTGTGGTCAGAAAATGGCAGGTTTTGCATGGTCTCCAGGTACAATTTTGGGTCTCTGAAGTCAAAAAGGTCTCCCATCAGACACTTGCATAGGCTCAAGTGAGGGGGTCAGAGGCTTCTACTGGTTTGAGGGAGACAAAGCTACCTTCAAATTCCTGAAAAACAATTTAAACAATCATTAACTCGGTGACCATGAGTCAGAACAAAGCAAATGGGGGTTCTGATGCTTTACTGGTTAGCTAAGTGACTTTCAAAATCAGTGATAAAAGTAAGTAACTATAAGCAAATAAAACTAGAGGGTTTGTTCAGGTTTTTCTCCGTTTTATAGTTTGCCTATGTCCTACAGCCCCATTAAATTATTATTTTTTTCTTTTTATTAATTTATTTTAAATTATAGATTAAATTTTTGTTCTTTTTAGATATACATGACAGTAAGTGTATTTTGAAATATTATACATACATGGAGTAAAACTTATTCTAATTACAGCCTAGTAATAGTCAAGGTATCATTCCACATCAGGTCTATACAAACTCAAAGCCTCTAGGTTTTGATTTGTTTTACTACCGCATATTGAACCCAGGGTTGCTTTAACACTGAGCTACATCCCCAGCCTCTTTTCATTTTATTTCTTTATTTTCTTTATTTTTGCGACAGAGCCTCATTAAATGAATAAGGCTGGCCTCAAACTTGCTATCCTCCTATCTCAGCCTCATGGATTGCTAGGATTATAGATGTACACACAATGCCCAGCCTGAAAGCCTCTGACTAGGACTACGAGGAATTATAAATGGACCTTGAAACACGAATAGTAAATAGGAAATATCCACTCAGTTTAAGTGACTCTAACTTTTAAATTCATTCAGATGATTGGGAAAACAGCTGTGAAAGCATCCTTTAAAAGATCAGAACAGTCAGTCACCTCCTCTTTGCAAAAAGGAAGTCAGAGAGGGCTGACTCATCCTTTTATAAAGGAGTCCCATGAGCTTAGTTCATAACTAGCTAGTCCTGGCATGGCCTCTCCCTGCTACTCCAGTGCAAATGAAGACCTGAACCCTGAACTTTATAGATTTTTTTTAAAATTCAGTAGTTACTTACAGTCACTGAAAAACTTATTTAGCAGAAAAGATAAAGTTCACAGGATAAAATCTGCAGGCAGGCAAATGTAAAACATTTCGGTGTGGCACACTGAAGTCTGCGTTGGTTGTTACAGAATTCCTCAAAGGGTTACCCATCTCCTCATGCTTTTCTATCTTCCAAGGTGGAAATGTGGGAAAATCTAACTTCCTTCTATAACTATCTCATTGTTGGTATCACCTGAACTGAATGTGAAATGGTTTGACATGAAGAGTCTCCTTGCCTGTGGGTTGATGTGTCTGGAATAGTGGAGCCCTGGAAGCCACAGGGGAATCCCCCATACCCTTACCAAAAATGGGTGCTTTGGGAGCAGAAGAGAATGTTCAATAGAATTCTGACTGACATTAAATGAAACAAGAAAATATTACTCAAGAATCCAGGCCAGGGTTTGGGGAGGATTGCTTAGTGATAGGTCACTTACCTAGCCTAGAGGAGGGCCTGGGTTTGATCCTCAACGCTGAAAAGAAAAGAAAAAAAATTAAAGAAGAAGAATACAGGCCATCAGGTGTTACACAACTCCTAGTGAGTGTCCTTCACATTGGAACCGATGTATACAGCATCTCCTGCACATTGTGGCCCTATAGGCCACTTGTATTCCCTACTCTCTACAATAGTTATTCCTCATTTATGACCTAAAAAATGGGGCAGGCAGAAGAAGGAAAATCCACCATACATTTTATTGGCTCAACTCATGACAACATTCCCCAAACTTAATATTCTATGAGTGCCTGCTATGGATTAGTAAGTGCTACCCAAATGACCATGTGTTGGAGGGTTGGTCCTCCGGGTGGCACAAGTTGAAGGCAGTAGGACTTTTAGGAGGCAGGGCCCTCTGGGAAATCCTCAAGTCATTGGGGACATGACCTTGAGGGGGATTGTGAGACCTCAGCCCATCTTGTCACTCTTGCTACTTAGCTTATGAGGTGAACAGTTTGTTCTGCCATATACTCCCTTCTGTTGTCACCTGGCAAATCAAAAGAGACTCCAAAGCAATGAAACTACCTAATTCTGTACTGGAACCTCCAGAACTATGGGCTAAATAATCTTTTTCTCTTTTAAGTTAATTATTTCAGATATTTTCTTATAGTGACAGAAAATTGACTGATACAGTGCACACAGGATATGGGAGTGCATGCCACGTGCCTTCTCTGTATCAGTGTCTGTGTTTTATTGCTCGATCCCAATCCCTCCCTAGAGGGGTGGATCATTATGCCCTCACGGTACAGCCAGTGCCTCCTCTGTATAAAAGCCACGGCAGAACAATTCCTCTTTACCATTCTCAACTTTGCTTTTGTCAATAAGCACTGAAGACATAAAAAGGGAAGATGGGCTTTGCTCCTGAATAAGAGCTATTTGACTTTCAATATCAAGACTGTGGCAAATACCTTCAGATGTTATGTCCCGCTGAGCTTTTTCAGAGGCAGGTTTTGTCTGCAGAAGGCTCTTTTCTCCTAAAACTAGACCCAGAGAGTTGATCCTCTCTTAATTTGACCTTGTATATGCCTCTTGGCATGCCAAACCATGCCTGGTCATTTGGTGAGAATAGTATGCACACAGTTTTTTCACCAGCCATGCCCTAGTGAGCAAGAGCCCAGTTAAATGGATCTGGCCTGTCTCCTGCATTTGGGCTGCTGTCTTTCTCTATGCACACAGCTCTGGACTGGCAACATTTTAAGGCAGAACTTTAAAGTGAGGATGAAATTGCCACTCTAAGACATTATTATTTTTTTTTGCAAGCTCTGGGGCACAAATAGAGAATTTAAATGCATCTCCAAATAGCACTTGATATCAAGAATGAATGTCTTTGAGGTACCCTGTTATGAAAGATTGAAGATGGAACAGGACCACAAACACAATAATTAATGTATACAGCTCACGGCTCCTCCTGAATCGGTATTTAAAAAAAAAAGTGGGGAACAAGAACACATTCTCTACTGACAATCTTCAGAGTGGTAAAAGGCACTTCATATTTATGCATAATGAGCTACTTCCGTGCTTCACAGAGCATTTTGCCCATGGTTTGTGCCTCATATTAAATTTGATGCTATATATGAAAGTATTTTATAAATGGAAAATTGTTATGCAGATTTTAGCAATTATGAAAATAATGATGAGTAAATAACTTCAGTTAGTGAGGTTGTCATTGGGCCACTTTGGAATCTTCTCTCCACTTCCCCATCTATTCCTAGAGAGAGAAAAAAGTAATCAACAAAAAGAATTAGATCAAGTGTTATGAGTTGGTTTTCTTAAGTTACCAACATTTGTGACTAGTCAAGGGACTGCAGATTAATCAGTAAAATTCCATTTCTAACTTCTAGAGATTGGGAAAACATTAAATAAATAAAAAGATTGGGAAAAAAATCAGTGTTGACAATGCTTTGATAAAATATGCAGTAGAAAGTGTTAAAGGTCCTACTGTGATACAACAAAGTCCACTTTCGTGAATCCACCTACAAAAATAAAAACATTAATCCAAATGTCCAAACATCTGCAGGTAGGTAGGCAATAAGTGGAAAGATATGCATAGGTAGGTAAGAATACTCAATGTGGTGTTATTGTAGTGCAGATAGCAGAACAAAAAAAATCTAAATAACCATTAATAAATCAATAGTCATTCTTGAATGAGACAATTTTCTTGCCTTTATATTAATGTTCTGTCTTTAGGATGGACCATAATTTACTGAGACTTATACCTATTTTTTTATGTTGAAGTTCATTCTGATAGTTTGCCATTATAAAATTACAGAAATAACAACTTTGCACATAAATTTTCCCAGAAATTTAATTATTCCTGTAGTGTTTGTTCCCAGAAAGGAAAATAAAGAGTATTCAAATTGTGATGAGAGCCAAGTGATGTGGGAAATTAGGATAGAGCACATTCGTGGGTTAAGAGGAGGTCTGAAAGTGTACATTAGGTGGGAAAGTTAAGGAAGAAAGCATCCTCCTCCAAAGGGGGTACTTGACCAAGAGACCTAAGAGATGAGAACAGGCCAGGTGCAAAGGCTAAGAGAACAGCTTTCAGGTAGAAGCTTGATATTTGCAAAGGACCTGAAGCAGGAAAAGGATTCAAAGACTTAGAGAATTTGGGGGAGGAAGGAAAAGGCCACACCATGGGCTCAAAAGTCATAGTAAAGGATGCAAATTTTACTGTTAAGAGTTCTGCAAAGCTCTTAGAGGGGTTTTAATCGAGATGAATAGAGTGATGTGATTGATGAGCAATTAGGGATGGCTCACTGTGGAGATAGGTTACCAGAAATGAAGAGTGACTAGTTAGCTAACCCATCCAAGCAATAGTGATACTTACCTCACCTTGGGGAGAGAGACCATAGACATAGAGAAGAGGAGCGACTCACCTTGGGGAGGAATACAGTGTAGGAGAGAAGTGGCCGTATTAAAGAAAGGGAAAACTCAAGGACAATTGGTAGGTTTTCTGCATGAGCAAGAGGGTACTTGGCAACTCCTTTCTATGATGGGATAGGCAAAATTAGAAAATTTTGGAGAAGGACTGCATTGAATATAGAAAGAGGCATAAGTTCCATTTTGGTCAGGTCCTTTCAGATTCCCAGTAAGGGCTAAGTAGGCACTTGAACAGCCTATCCTGGAGCTGGGGGCCATCATCCCTGGAGGTGTGGTTTGGAAGAGTTACTGGCCAGCAATAGGGACTTAAAGTCACAGGACCTGAAGTAATGAAACAGGGAGAGAGCAAAGACAGAAGAGAGAACTCCATCAATGACTGAGAACTGGAGGTCACAGAGAAGCTGCAGTGAGGAAAATCCTTAGAATAGCCAGTGAAACAGAAGAAAACAAGAGGATCAGAGAGGAGAACCTTTTGAATGATGTTGCATAGATAGTGATATGCACAGAATTTGGCAGTTGGGGCTCATCTGGTCTCTGAAAAACACTTCAATGAGGCAATGGAGATGGATCTTGTCATCTTATAGTTGAAAGGAAAAGAGTAGAGATAGGGAGTTGCCAGCATTCTGCAGAGCATTTGGGCTATAAATGGGTAGAGAGAAATGGGTTACTATCTAGGATTCGTGGTAAAGGAGATTTTTACTTCTTTCTTAATAATAGATATTATAACACATTTGCAGGCCAATGGGTAGGATCTAGCAGTAATAGGGATATGGGTGATGAATTCATAGATGAAAACAAACAAAAAAAAAATAAAGTCCTTAAAAAGGCAAGAGAAGATAAACTCCAAAGCAGAGGTGACTACTTTTTTCTGTTTTCCAATAAAAGGAAGAGGAAGAAGAGGAGGTTGAAGATGCCTACAGTCTTTCGTGTAATGGGAAATTTGGGGTGAGGCCATTCAATGCTAGTGAGGAGGCAGGAGAGAGGGGAGAGGAAGGAAATAGTATGAAAAAAAAAAAACATTTCCTATTGTGGATAACTGGTCCCACAGGGAGCTTATCAGTAGGATTTCCAGAAAACTCTGAAATTGAGGGAGTTCAAATGAAGGTGAAACTAGTCAGCTCAGTTACGTCCTCCGCTCTGACAACTTTTCCCTTTGGTGTAGGTGGGCAGGCCACCTGGGTTCACACAAGATTGCTGTTTTGCCCAGAGCATCACAGAAGGATGGTAGCGATTCCCTCCATTTGCCATCCCATAAATATAACAACATATTTTCAAAGCAAATGAAGAGATGTCAGAAGAGAGCTGAAGGGCAGAAAGAAAATAACTTCTCAGTTTTATCAAGAAGGATCATGAATGGGATAGCAGAGTAAATGAGACGAAAGGTGAGGGAAGGTATCAGACACTTAAGGGGAAGCCTGCAGAGGTGGGGAAGGTCCAGATGTAAATCCAGGAGCATGTGGTTGAAGCAGGGCAAAAGTAAAACTGTGGAGAAGATCCAAAATTGCCAGGCATCTAGCAGAATGTTCTCAACAAATGTTCTATGAGATGTTAAAGAGGTAGAGAATTCATGCTAACCACACATCTGGAAACGAAGAAGTTAAGATTAGAAAAGTGTAAAACTACTTAGGGAACAAAGAAGAGTGCTGGACAGGTCCATGTCAGGATGAGGGGATTATCTAACAGCTGTCACGGAAGTTTTGAACTCTTAGCAACATCTGAGGCAATTATCAACGTGAAATATTCAGCCACTAACTCAACCATAGGTCCTGTGGTCTTCCCCTGATACCACTTCAAGAGGGCCCTCCCTCCTCCTCTTAGGATGTTGGTAGAACATGTGGGTGTGATCTTGTCTTTTTTTTTTTTTCTCAACCCCCCCCCCTTTTTTTTTTTTGGCGTGGGATTACCTGGGATTGAACTCAGGGGCACTTAACCACTGAGCCACGTCCCCAGCCCTATTTTGTATTTTATTTAGAGACAGGGTCTCACTGAGTTTCTTAGTGCCTTACTGTTGCTGGAGCTGGCTTTGAACTCCCAATCATCCCCTCTCAGCCTCTGGAGCTGCTGGGATAAGAGGTGTGTGCCACCATGCCTGGCTCAACCTTATTCTTTTTTTTTTTTTTTTTTAACAAATCATTTTTTCTGCACTAATTTGTGATGTCACCTTAAACATTGGTTAAATTAGTATATCTGCATTAGCATCTATCTCAAAAGGCGTTCTTCATTTTCACTTGGATATCTACTGGTTCTCATATTAATGAACCTTTCAAAATCACTTCAAATTTAAAAAACAGTAACATTTACTAGGGCAAACCCTACTTCTTTACTGTTTTCTCAGTGTGTTGAATTATGCCAACTCTTTATTGAACCAATGAATTTTCTAATCACACAAAGAAGTGCTAAGCAATAACATTAAGATTTTGATGACTTGGTTAAAACTATATCTAAATCAACCTGGGATTGCAGTGGCTAAGACACTCATTTGAAAATACCTCCTCATTCATTTGGAGCTTCAATTAATTTTCTCTCCTTAATGTTTTTATTATATTTTTAAATATGTATTGCTTACAAATGGGAGACATTGTAATTTCACATTTATTTCTTTGGTATTCAGATGCCTTAATGAAATCTCTTATTAATGTTAATATTTTTCTAAATATTATTCTGACTTACTTTATCTTTTGTTCTTAATTTTTACCACATTCTTTATAATGTATAGACCATCATTGATATCCCTGTCTTGTTTCTGATTCTCGAAGAGTACATGGGATGTGTTGTTGGTGAGTTGATGTAGATGGGTCATTTAAGGTGTGTATTCCAAAGTTTTTTAAAATAATTATATCCAAATTGACTACATTCCTTTTATATTTTTAGGATAATATTATGTTGTATTTTTAAAATATTCTTTGATTAGATATGTATTTTAATCATTTTTAATGTTTATTTATGTTATCTTTTTTAAAATTCCCTTTATTGGTACAATATAACTCTACATATTTGTGGGAATTGCTGTGGCATATTCATACATGCACATACCATAATTTGGTCAACTTCTTTCCCAGGACATGCCCTTTCCCTCTTTTCCCCATTCCCCTTAGTCCCTTCCTCCTCTCCACTGACTTCCTTTCTATTTTCATTTGATCACCCTGATATTACCAAAGACAGGTTATTTATTCTTCTGGAATTAATAGCAGCATTTTATGTTTCTTAAAAAGAAAATCACTAATTATACTGAGTGCTTTAAATGTTTAGTCTAGCTTTACAGAGAGAGGCCTTATAAGTTCTATTCCTTTAACATTTGTTGTTATACCATTTCTCAGTTTCAATTATAGTTGTGCTAGCCATTTTATTATCTTGAGAACTCTGGAGATAGGTCTTGAAATTATTTTCCTTAAGAAAATAGTCTTAGAGTACCTATCCATTCACTTATTCACTACTCCTTATCATTATTGTTTCTTATATATGCATCATTTTATGCTTTGTTTATTTGAATGATCAATTCATTCTGCTTAATTTCTTATTTAATAATAATACTATGAATTTGCTTTTGACTACACTTTTGGAAGCATCCAATATATTTTATGTGTACTATTTCATTTTTGCTCTTAAATAATTGCTTTTATAATTTTTTTTGACCTAATAGATATTTAGAGCCATACATTAAAATTTATAAATAGATTGATTTAACTTTTTTCACCCATCTAACTCTTGGAATCTTGGAAGGGTTCATTTTTATGGCTTCAAATATGATTTTGTTATTGTTTTTTTTCTTTTTAATTTGTCAGTAGATTTCTAAAACATGAAGTATTTTGTTATCAGGGTGAATAATTTGTGCTACAGTAGCTTTCCAGTGTTCTCCTTGATGGTTCTATAAGCCTAACAGGACTAGATGATTAGCAACTAAAATACCTTATGTAGATTTTATACACCAAGATGGCATTATTTTAAAAATCTTTTTTGTTGTTTTTCTCTTTGGTTCCAAATGCAAACACTGGTGCTCTTTTACCATTATGTTTGTTGTCTTAATATACAACTCTATTTAGGGGAAACTGTATTCACCTAAAGAAGACATAATCTCTAAACCCACTTACTTTATTTTGGAGACCTGAACTACCCTCATTAGCAGCACTCCCACCTAGTGGCCTTTCTGAGGACTACATGCAGAGGATCTTAGCATGAAAATCATCTTCAGGTTTCAGATCTTGTATAAGCAATGGGATTTGTAAGAGGAAAGAATCACAATAACACATTAGGGCAATATTTCACTAGAATATAAAGATAATAATTATTAAATTCTGTCTTATTGTATTAAAATAGCATACCTCCTAACAGTGAAATTTCAAACAGTTTATTTTGAAATTTTTCTTTTCCCTTGTAAGGTTGGAGGAGGTAAAATAATCTCCTTGAGACTAGATGTTCCCTTTAGTTTACACAGACAACTAAAAAATTCAGGAATAACTAAAAAAATTAATGATTTTTAGAAATAACCTCATTGATTTATTATTATCATTTCAGTAAACTTCTGTGTGTGATTACTCCTCAACTCCAGGTCACATATGATAACTTGACATAATCAATGATTCTTGTGACAGCTGCAGAGGCTCAGTTACCAGAAACTCATGTGGAAAATCACAAAGAGAAATGGCAGCTTTTAGAACATTGTAGCAGTTATTGAAACAATAATCAACCCCCTCATAGAGCCTGAGGGTGATAATATAATGACATCAGTCTGAGGACAATCTGAAAGGAATGTTTCAATTTCCAAAAAATGCTTTGGAATACAACCAGAGTCAGTGTCCAATAGAAGAAGTAATTCAGGCATTTATTCCTACTTAATTTGAATCATCAGCTCTACAACTGGCTAAGATAGATGCTTTGCTTTAAAACTTTATAGCATCTATCTACAATAAATGCTAACTTTTCTGCTAAAATCATTATTCTTTATGCTATAATGCTCATAGGAATAAATTTATTCAATATTTTCACACTTCAAACTCTTTTATGGATCCCCAAATAACCAGGTTTTTATTGTAAAGTCTTGTAATGTAAGAAAAGTGTCTGCCAAATGAATATTCACTAGAGAACATCTTCTTAGGTGACCTGTCGCTTCTCTTTGGTACTGTCCTCAAAAGAAGGGCAGTAGCCTGTCCCAATTATGCCTTAAATATCTAATTAAAGGCAAGAATTTGAAGTATGACGCATAGCAGAGTCACGATCTTAAAATTAAAAGATTGAAACATAATTTTTAATTGGTTTGCATGTTATGTAAGAAAAGGTAGTGGACCTTTTATTTTTCCCTTGATTACTTTAGGTTTGCTTCATACCAGGCAAAATTTAATTTGGAGCTAAGAAAAAGGGAAAAAAATGAGACACATTCCTGAGAGGTAAGTATTAAAATGAAGAGCAACAGAAAAAAAAAAAAGGGGAAAATACAGAGATGGTGATATCAAGGATATAAAGCAACCAAGTTGATCATAATGAGGAGGCTGCCTTGCTCTTCCCAAGCCACCCTTCACCACTCAATACTAAGGTATGCTCAAAACTGTCCAGAACCTGCACCATCAATTATTTTAGATAAAGATACTCAGACATATAACTATAGAGAGTAGAAGTCAGTATACAAACTACCTTTATGGAAACATTTAATAGCATAAAGCAATGATAAAGTATCTTGATTAATGCAGATATATGTGCATATACACAAATTAATAAAGAATAAAATAAAATTAAGAAGTTGCTGTTGGCACTTCTAGCACATGTTTTCCCTTCTTAGAAACCTGGGGAGAGGTTCATTTCCAGACCCACAGGCCCTGTAATCAGAGGAAAGGCAAAATCTTCTTTCTGTGCAGCAGCAGACCTGCTTCCTCATGAGGATTGTGGCAGGGTCTCTATCTGTGGACTCCACAGCACCTTTTGGGAGGCCAAGTGCATGTTGTGGGAAATATGCTGCCTATCCTACTATAAACACAGTAAGGGCTCTTGAGGAATGAGCACAGCACTCCTCAGAGTGCTGCTGTGACTGTTTCATTGGGAAGACAGGAAGAAGCATCCCCAAGACTTCTCCAGGTCTCTGGAGGCTGAGCACACTCACCCCCACCTTTATCCTAAACATCCATCAAAAATAACGTTGAACTCTATGGTCCATGCCTATAATCCCAGAAGCTCAGGAGGCTGAGACAGGAGAATCAAGAGTTCAAAGCCAGCCTCAGCAAAAGCAAGGCATTAAGCAACTCAGTGAGACCCTGTCTCCAAATAAAATACAAAGCAGGCTGGGGATGTGGCTCAGTGGTTGAGTTCTCCTGAGTTCAATTCCCAGTAACCCCCCCCCAAAAAAAAAGTTCCAAAATCTTCTGCTTTTTTATTCTCAAATCATCATTTTTATCAGTTCTCTATTACCTCCAAATTACCACTTTTACAACATATGAAAATTGAAAACAAAACAACGTATGGAGAGAGGACTTTGTGGTATTTTCAACCCATCTCAAGAAGTGCACAGCAACAATTTGTGGAAATTTGTGGAGCCTTGTTGTTTCTCTTCCCCAGCTTAAAGAGTGATGGCTTTCAAATAATTGAGTATGAGTATTAGGTAATACAGTTCAGAACTGAGACAGTAAATTGAACAGAATTTTCCTTTAAAATATTAAAGGATCAAAGGGGAAAGAAAGAAGTAAAAAGAGAGAGAGGAGTCTGGGAGCACATTCAGGGAAGAGAAGGAGCAGGCAGCCCATCCCTCTGCCCCTCACTGCTCCCTAAACACAAGCACTATCCTGGAAAGCCCTGGCAATGTCCTCCTATAGCCCCCCACCCTGCTGTGTCCCTCCCCTCTTCCTATGAATGGAAACAAATTGTTTTCGGTTACAATACCCCCAGGCTCAGCTTTGACCTGTGCGGTACAGTGAGGAGGTTCGGCTTGAATTTTTACATACAGCTGCATAAAGCAATTTTCATGTAAATTTCTAGGTAAATCAGCCTGCAGTTGGTCTATTACATAGACACATACACAGAAACCATTAAGTTTGACAGAAGATTAGAAGTTGCCCTTGTTCATTCCTATGCCCTTCCCTGTGCCTTTGACAGCATCCAAATTTAAAAAATGGGAATGGGGGGCAGCATCCACACACCAGCAATAAGCAGGGCTCTCTGATGTTTGCCTGTACACACCCAAGGATTGAATGCAAGGAGATCAGAAAGGGAATTCCTGGGAAAGAACAAAAACTTGGTATGAAAATCAACCCTTAAATGAGCAGAAAGAGCCAGGTAATTCTCTCTCCTTGCCAGGGAACCACTGAGCCACCTCCTGTTACCCTAGCTTCTTCCCCAAGATGATGCTCAGGATGCAAATAAACAACTACCATGGCCCCTAGTGGCCCCACCACTCGGATTGGTGCAGCCAGGCTGGTTCAATTAACTCACAGCAGGTGGAGAAGTTTCCAGGGTCAGGAGAGTAAATCATTTCTTCAGAGGCGCCTTTTCCTGGGAGCTGAGAGCCGCCATCCCCCCTTACCCCCACCTACTCAGCCAGCAACAGGCGTTAGGAAGTCGACCCAGCCATCTGGCAGCAGCCTATCTGGGTCCTCCATCTAAATGTGTTTCTGTCCAAAGGAGGCACATTTCTTGAACATGTTCTTTTAAGGCAACAGCATCCACAGAGCACAAAGGGATAGATGTAACCACAACCTGGCCCAGGATGTTTGTTTATGCAATCTTTAAATAATTCATCTTTATCCCTATTGAGCCCATCACAGCATGTCAAAAATAAATGTGTCGCCTTGGCCTATTGTTTGCAGCTCAGGATTGTCAAGCGAGAAGAAAATATTACAGAGACGGAGGGAGATACACGCAGGAGTGTGACCTTTAACTGCACTACCTATAACCAATCTCATCAAATTAAAGCACTGTATATTTTCCTTAATAATCTCTGATTAGGCTGGGGCTATGAGTGGACACGAACACCCGCCATTGCTATGCAGCGGGATGTCTGCTTAGCACCAGCAAAGCGTTTGGGAATAAGTGAGCAAAATGCTTTAATTTGATAGGGTTAGAATCCTGCAGGCTCTGGGGTGAAAGGTCCCCAACAGCTCCGCTCACACTGAATATGCAGAAATAAAAAAGTAAATTGCTTACATCTGCTGCAGGCTGCAAGGAAAATGATCTGATTGGATGGTCCGAGGGCTCTCCATCTCTTTTGGGTTAGAGAGAGGGTTTCAGAGCATCAAAAGCTTGTAATTGGAGTAATTCTGAATTAATGGACACACACACACACACACACACACACACACACACACAACATTTTGAGGCAGCTGTTTGCAGAAGCCTGCCTGTTTAGGAATGCTTACAGATTGCAAAAGAAGCAACTTCAAAAACAATCTTTTTTCCCTGGAATGAATCCTAACTATGGGTTTGAATTTAACAACAGGTAACAAGTAGAGCACTCTTATCTGGCTCATCCTTCTGCCATGAAGCCTGGGAGCTATCAGACTTCCATATCTGCTTGCCCACTTTGTATATCTTTCTGAAATACATGTGCACTCCAACTCTCCTTCATGCATAAAAAGATGATTCGGAAAGGGCTTCACCAGGATTCCTGGAAGTTGACATAGAAAGCTCAGGTTTTTCCCTTGCTGCATGATGTGGGATTTCATCTGCGTATTTGATCAATAAGAATCAAAGGCAGGACTCAAGGTCTTTTTGGACATGTGCTGGTTCACTTTCACACAGGATGTCAGGAGGCAGCCTGTAGTGTCATCTTGATGCATCCACAGGACGCTGTACGGGGACCTGCCCTGCTGATCTTGTTAGGCCTGGCTGGATCTGCTGTTCTGTCTGGTGCTCTATTGCCGAAGATGAGGCCGAGGTTGCATTTTTGACTTTGTTTACATTTTCTTAGCTTCCACCAGCTTGCAGATCTAAATACCATCTCCTACTCCCATTGTCGGCAGTCTCCTGTTCAGAGCTGAAAGCAATGCTGGCCTCCCATGGTTGAGAGTCAGCCCCCAAGGAGGGAGATTTACTGAAACTGAACAGACCAAGGGAATGCATCCTGCGAGGCAAACTTTCAAGAGCTATTTCTCAGCCAGGCATTGATCTGGGAAGACAGCCTTGGCCAGACAAGCGCTGAGGCTCACAAGGAGGTTCCCGAATGCTCTTGGATGCACTTGTCTTATAGGGACAGCTCCAGGCTCCTCTGATATTTTAGAAGTAAATAGGGTAGATGTCCAAATTCAAATGTTTTTTGTTATTTTTATTGCTGCCCAAGGCTCTTTAAAATTATCTGAATAGCCTATTGTGTTCCTGCCAGTGCCAGGATGGTAGGTTTTTTAATGCCATGAACAAGCACAAAAATATTCCATGTATTAAATCTTATATACACCTCTGTATGCAAGATCTATCTATCTAGATACATAGATAGATAGATATAATTAAAACACACACATTTAATACTAAGCTGCACAAAAGAGACTGGCTCATCCCCTCCCCAAGAACTTTACAAAATGCAGGAACAATGAGGTTTTTTAAATTTCTTGATTTCAGCAAAATTGCCCAGGGTTGACCATGCAGATGGCTTGCTCTGGTCTCTCTTAGAAGATTCAACTATAAGCAAAAGTCCTTTCCTCTGTAAAGGCACTGCCTCTACCAAGTGGCTCGGCTCTGGTCTCCATCATCCGGAAATCTCCTTTGTCTGCCCGGGCACTGCCACAGTCTATTGGAAGGTATTTGTCAACAATTATATGTCTATTAAGAAGTAGTCAATCAGTGTGGGCCCAAACAGCCAGGCCTCCAGGGTCCAGCTATTGATAGGAAACTGTCTATATTCCATGCAGTCTTTTTCTCAACAAAACACGCAGTCACCTAGCCGAAATCATTGTCTAGAAATATCGAAGGCCCGCTTTACTCCCCGGTCTCTGATTTCTCCACTCTCTAGTCTAATGTTCAGTTGGAATAAGTAAAAGCCTTTTGAAAATTCTAAATGTAGGATTTCTGAATATAAGATATTTAAACTGGGTGGGGAGGCAGCTATTTAATACAATCAAAGTGTGAAATATGATGTATCAAGAACTATGTAATGTTTTGAACAACCAACAATAAAAAAAATTAAAAAAAAAAAAAAAAAAAAAAAAAAAGAATATTCTGGGCAGCTTGCAAGTTGGTGGTTGCAGTTACTCCCGAAAATAATAAAACTGGAAGGAAGTTAATAAAGAATACTTCAAATGAGCTTGTAGGTAATTAATATCTCTAAATACTTTCCATTCCACTACATAAAAAGTTTAGAATTATTTACCTCATTCAGGATGAAAGGTTGTGATATCAACCAATATATTTTCCAGTCCATTCAATTTACAAAACTCACTGCGGATTTTGTCACTATTATCATAAAGGGCTTGTCTTTTCTTGAAAGGAAAAAGACAGGGGAGTTCATGTGAATGTTTTCAACCAACCCCCCCCCCCACCCCAGTCAAAACCACAATGTGGAGGTGGGGGAGGGGACAAGAAAAGAAAGAAAGAAAAGAAACCCTAAGGAAGGCTGTATCCTTTGAACTGGCAACTTCCCGGCATCACAGAACACACTAGTTGTCCTACAACAAAGGGCAGCATCAAACCCTCTCCGCAAAGGCCTGAGACACCCCACAATATTTAAAGCAGATGTAATATTCAGAGTCTGCACTATGTAAGGTGCCCTTTTAAGATCTGCTAAAACCAGGGTATATAAAATTTACAAAAACAAACATTTTTTTTTTTCTCTCTCTCTCTCTCTCACGCAAATATTTTCCTGGAATTCTCATTCCTGGGATTCTCGGCCTCAGCTTCTCAATCAGACAGAGAAACAAATGCAAAGCAGACTCAATTGTCCAGGTTTCAGGTACACACTAATAAATTCAGAGTTAATGCATAGATAGATGTGCCCCAGGATTGAGCCTTTTTTTATTCTTTTTTTTTTTTTAATTTTCACTAAATCCAAATAATTCAGAAATTGAAACAGATCAAGGAAAGGTCAAAATGATTCCCAAAGGTCCAAGCAAAGTTTTTATGAGTTGGTATAAAAATATAAAATACAAATTAGAAGTACTGGGATAAACTAAGACAGATGCCTGGGATGTCATGGAGACAGAAATTTTTGCTCATTTTACTTCTTCTCTTCCGAGTCAAAATACAGTAGTTTAGAGGTATAATGTAATTACATTAACAATCTAAAGAGTATCCTCTGTCACTCAGAAATCCGGGACCCTTTTCTAGATTTTATGACCACAAATTCATGCCATTTGATGCATTTTTAATGTTACAGGTGTTGTTGATGTTCAAATCTACTTATAGATATCCAAACATAATCTACTGAGTAGATTTAAAGTAGATCTGCAGTTCATTTTAGATGCTCGCAAAGGGAAATTTTAGATGGACTTAAAAAATGTTGCAGGAACATAAATAGTGAAATGGACTGGGTCAGGAACCCAAGTTACACAGGGCTCTGAGTAGTTACTTCCACAGCAGACGGCCATCGTTGCAAGGGGCAGCTGATCTCCTTTTTGAAAGCTCCATTATGTGTATTTACAAAATAAACAATGCATGCAAGTTCATGATTGTCATCATTAATAATATGCATTATAGCAAGCCGTTAAATAAATATACATGCCATACATGTCTGCCAGACCCATCACGGCTTTTTTCCTACATTAGATCCAAGGCATTGTCTTTGTTGTTAAAAAAAAAAAAAAAAAAAAGAACTCTCTTCATGAAGCAGCAGCAACAAAAAAGAAATCATTATTTAAAATAACTCACCAATGTTCAGATGCTCAGATTTTAAATCAGATAAGTCAGCAAGTTCAGAGTTGGGGTGAGAACTTGGTCTCATTAGTCTCAGGTTTGCAAAGCACAATTGCAAAGTGGGGATAAAAAATATTCTCAATTCTTCAGTAGTTAACTGTCTTTCAGAGGGAAAGACAAATAAACAAATAATACGATCTTTTGAGTTCAAACTGAGCAAATGGTATGCTGTGAAATGCTTATACCATGATACTCCTTTAAATATTTTATTTTGTGAGCATAAAAATATTTGATTTCTGATAATTTTTTTCACATAAAGATAGTTTAAAAAAATAGGACTTACCTTTAAGAGTTTCATCTCAATAATCTAGAAGTCTATTCTTTACTATACAGAGGTCTTAGCAAGATTCTTTGATTGACACAAGCCTCTAAAATGTTTTAACTATATTTTTTAAAGGTATGTATTATTCCAGCCTCTTGTTAATAATGCTTAATTTAAAACACAGTAAGCCAGTAAAAATATTACCCTCAAGTAACATTCTAATTGATGGAAATTAATATAATAAAAACTAATGCTTACAAGAAAAAATTTAAATTTTACTTTATTAAAGTTTTTACACATTCAGAAACATAAACAAGAAAAAATGTGCAGTATAGTATTTATGCATTGTATGTGTACATACATTTGGCATATACATATGTGTCCATACATATATTTGATAAGAAAATTGGCATAATCTACAAAATAAATTGGAAGGTTTAGTATCACCCATTTTCTGTTTTATTTTTTTAAGATAATAATACATTTTTATTACTTTAAGCCAAACCATTTTCTGTTTTATAAAGGTGCTATAAAGACTTTATAGAAAAAAATGCATGGATAACTATTAATTATGTTTATTTGACTAGCCAAAGAAGAAATGCTTCATCAGTTCTAGTTATAAGCATGCTACTTTCATTTTTCCTAAGCCTTCTGTAAATGGAGTCATAAGAAACTTTTCAGATACTTGTTTCCTAAATCTTTGCCACATTTCTATGAGAAGGGGAGCAAAGATGTTGAGGGCAAGATTTAGCCTCAGAAAGCCCAGGGTCCTAGGGAAGGTCACACAGCCTTTCTGTGGGTACGGATCTCCTAGCTTCCATTTCCCCTGCATGGAAGTACAGTTCTGCAGGTTTCCTGTCTATTAAAAGTAAAAATGAGAGAGAGAGAGAGAGAGAGAGAGAGAGAGAGAGAGAGAGAGAGGGGCAGACGGAGAAAAAGGGCAGAGAATGAGTGAAAAAAAATATGTGTCTGAGTGCATCGGGTAGGTTGGATGAACCATGCTCAGAAATTAATCCTTTGCTTGTATTTTGTCTAGAAGAATCATCTTAGAAAATGTCTGGCTAAGACTCCATCAGCACCTCTCTATACTTTGGAATTAGTTCTCACAGTCCTGAAGAGTTCCAAAATGTTCACAAATTAAAACAATTTGTCTGTCTGGAAGCTCAGGGTACATGTCCCTGTTTAGGATTAAAGAGGAATAAGGGAGCCCACGTGTTCTTCTTTTCTTTTTTTAACTAAGTGCTCTTGGAGTAGAACTTTTCAGATAGAGAACCTGCCTAGAATATGTAAAACTGGCACACAGTGTAGATACACTGCTCAGACTTAGATGGGAATAAGGCATTTTCCTATCAGATGCTTATGAACCCCATAGCAGGAAAGTCTTCCTAGGTTTTTTGAAAAACAAAAAAAGGGCATTGCAACCAGCATTGTCTTCCCATTTCCAATTTAAAAACCAACATGCTTTATTTTCCACATGTTTTGACACATATAAATTTCTAAAGAATACTTATTTAGGCTTGCATTCTAAAAATACAGGCCTGTGGACTGCAAAACTCCCATAAGAATCCAAAGGAGGAGGAAATCTCCTATAGCTGAAAATTGCTCAAGTGGAGCACCCCTGAACAACATATTTAAAAAAGAAAGAAAGAAAGAAAGAAACTGGGAAAACTGCTTCAATTCAGTACGTTTATGAATGCTTTTATTCAAAAATTCATAAATATCTAAGTACAACACTTGTAGAAGAAAAGAACACTTAATGAATTATTTCATAGAAATATATTCTATGCAACTTAGTTAATGTTTTTTAAAATCTTACACAAGTTAGTACGTATTAAATGTTGGAATTATTTAAAACAAATCAGACACACACACACACACACACACACACACACACACACACTTTCACACACAAATTTTTAGAGCCCAGCAAAGAAAAGCATGGGGATAAAATAAAAGTATTTTCTAATCATTCTTGTTCATTTAATTAGGAAGTATTATTTCCTGTTTTTCAAATCAGCGATTTCTCTCTGAACAATAGATTAGAACACACCTTCAAATAATAATTAGAAAAAAAAAAAAAAATCTTCTATTGCCAGCATGTTTCACTGTGAAATTCCAGATGCCATGGGCGAAATCCATGGTATCCTACCGCCATCTACTGATAATTGTTGGAATATTATTATTTAAAGATACAGGTTTACATTTACACAATTAAAAAAATTGGAGACACAAAACACTCTGAAAGCTCTGTTGGAACAGCACATTATTTTGATGGTTGTTCTAAATGTTTGAAAATACTTTTAAAATCTGAGCTGAACTCCTTTTACCTATTTAACTACATCTCCTGGGCCTAGTTTTGCCTTGTGAGAGTCTGAAGACCATGCTGTTTGTCCCTTTAACCCATCAGAATTCTGAGGGCAACATGTAAAGACACTCCAGTCTCTCTTCCGCAAGCTAAGCAACATTCCTTTGATTTGACACAGTTTGAAGTCCCCTCACAAGCCAGGTGGCTGTCCTCTGAACATACTTTCCTTCGCTTAGTTTCTCTTTAATGACTGTATCTTAAAGAAAACATTTTGGAGAGTAGGTTGATGGCCTCCCTTGCCCTGCATGATCTACCTCTGTAAATGCAACCAAAGGTCACAGTAGATATTTTGGCAGCCACAAAAAACCATATGCTAATTTTCATTCAAGAAAGTACCCAGTTTTTTTCTATCTGCTGCTAACCACACACCCTTAATGGACTTAAGCAGTTTTTTTTATGAAAGTAAATGTCCTTACATTTAGTCACATAGAATAAATCTTTTTTAGCTTTGGTCCATGGTTCCAGCCTGCTAAAACATTTTTGTATCCAAAGTCTACTATCTTTTCCAATTTCATAGTGATCATGTATTTGCCATTTATCAACATTATTATTTATTTATCATGCCATCAGCTACTTCCCTCCAAACCACTTTTCTGCGTTTCTGCAGACACTCTCCAGTTTGATCAGCCCTTCACAGGCAAGATTCAAGAATGTCATTTAAATGCTTAGCATAGTGCCTAGAATATCATAAAAGCTCCACAAAGGCTGCTATTCATATGATTATCATTAATAAAAATAATTAGTGTGAACCCATGATATAAATGTAATCTATGACATGAATTGCCATGATACTCATATGGATTCTAATAATAACATCATTCAATCAGTGACAATTCCCAACAGGAAGCCCATCTTCTGCCGTTTCCACTCTTTACAATTGCTCACACACAGGCAAAGAAGCAGATTGCCTCCTCCAGCCCGATTCTCAGCTCCCAGGGGACAAGTCACCTGATTAGCCAGGAGGCTCAGCACTTGGGGCGGCAAAGAACAGTCCTGCAGAATGGCCCTTCTACTGCCCACCTGGGCTTCTGATTCTCTCCCAAGAGACATTCCTTCTGTTGAGGTGCCCAGTGGCATTTGGAATCACGGCAAAGGAGGAAAGAGAAGAGAAGGGAGAGCCTCCACCTGCTCTCTGTACTCAGCAACTGAGGGAGCCACACACCTGGACTGCACAGGGCCTCTACTTCCTGAAGTTCTGCTCTTGCACTGAAAACAATCAATGCCCACAAAATGTCCCTGAGCCTTGCAGGCAAGTCCCAGCGCATTCCAGACAGGCAGGGACTGACACAGTTTCAGGAATCATGCTGTGCTGTCTGCTCTTTAGAATGACCCAGAGTGGATATTTTTAAGCCAGGATCGCTTGATTTTTATTTATTTATTTGGTGCTATTAATCAAATCCAGGGCCCCACTCATGCTAAGCATATACTCTACCACAAAGCTGAGTCCCCAGACCCAGGATTATTCGATTTTAACAGAACCCTGTATGTATTTGTGTCTGGTGACCCACTTTTATCTCCTGATAATTTGACCAAGATGCACAGCATTTACTTAATCCAGAATAGCTCCTAAAGGGTGATTGAGAAGAAAGTCCATCTCTCTTCCATCAGAAGAAAAGTCACATCAAAACATTCACCAAAATCTTATCTATTTAAAAAAAAAATTAGTTTTTAAATACTAAGAATGATTCTTTTTTTTTTTTTTTACAAGTCCATTGATATAGAAAAACATGACAAACTACCAATTGAGGGAAACAACCATCTTCCAGTAAATGCCACAGGAACCAGCACAAAATGTTCAACTTCTTGCCAAATGTTAGGCTCTTTATGGCAAAATTGTAAAGTGTGGGGGAAACCAAAATAAAGTGGCACCAATTATTTATAAATAAGTTATTTCCATCAGCAATAAAGATTGCTGTGCACATGTGAGCGGGGTGTGCAAGCATCTTCTCTTCTCTGGATTTCTAGAAGTCTCTAAATCCTTGGAACTGGGGGATCTGGCCCTAAGGTGATGGCAATCAATCCAGACAGTCCCACAGCCAACACCTGCACACAGGAAACTGAACAGTGAGACATCAAGGGATGCAATGGAAATGGCGGGAGGAATGGAAAAGGCTGGAGGAGCCGTCTATGCTTTCTGCTGCATGCGTGTTTTCCCGTCGTACCATGAGATTGCCATGATCAGGCAGAAGAGTGGCTCAGTGCTGTCTTTCACTCTCCTGCTTCTTTCTGACCCACTCAACAAGCTCCTTGGAAGTACAGCTGTCCAGCTGACTCACTATCTATCTCTAGACTCTCCTCTCTTATTTTTCTCTCTTTCACTCTCTCATTCTCTTTCATTGAACTTTTGTTTTGAAATTAATGTTCAGTGTTATTGGATTATCAATGTAAATAACATTTTGAAAATGCAAACAGGTCAAAAATGTGTAATAAAAATCTGGGTGTCCTGCTTCACCCCACCCCAGCTCTGTACCCCAGAATTTAGCTCCTTTCATTTGTTTCGCTTCTGTGGCTAGTTCTATAACTTTTTACACTGTTGCTCATATCACCATCTCTTCACTTATCTTCTTTAGACATTCTCTATTGATTTACATATTTTTTAAATGTCCTCCCTTTGGCTAAGACATAAACTTGGTGAGGATTGGCTTCTGTCTGTTGTATCTTTGCTCTAAATGTAGATGGGATTTGAGCAACTAGAAGTTACATTGTTTCTGCTTTCTGTTACATTTTTATCCCCAAAGACATAGCAGAATGAAAAGCATAAATGTTGGTGCCTTCTTGTTTGAACATTTAACAAAATAGAAATGACTGCCTGAATTGCTTACTAAACTAGTCCCTTCCACTCAGATAGGCTTCAGGATCACCATATTTATTTAAGGGGGAAAAAAACTGAGAAAAATGTCATTTTTTTCCCTACAATTAAAGCAATCATTGCTGAGATTACTTCATTTTTCTGGCCCTAAAATTCATCTTTTTATTTCTTAATTTGCAAAAGAAAAAATTTAGATTACTATGACACCAAGGTGCCACAATAGTTAATGTTTCAAAAGCTTTAATTTAGGTTAATAAGAACTTGAGTAGTACAGAAAATAATTTTTGAAGTGCTTGAAATCAAAAGGAGTTTCTGATTGACTCTGAATCCTGCAGGTGATTCTATTACAGAGGCATCCTCTGCTCCTTTCAGGGCCTCTTGTTTATGACAGACTTGATCTTGGATGTGTCTAAGGTGAAAGCCTCAGAAAAGTGGCCACTGAACTGCTCACCCTTCACATCTTCCAAATCTTTTTTCCTGTAAGACATACTGTGTGCAGCATGCAAACCAGCTACTTGCAATCATATGCACCCCACACATGTGCTCAAGTACATGCAGCACCCCAAATGCATACACATGCACCATGCAGTTTTCTTTAGAAAGCTAAATTTGTCTTGTTTGGGGTTATTGAGAACAGGAAAAACCATCAAGTTAATAAATATGATATACACATATATTTCACACATGTGCATGTCCACATAGGCCAAAACATGAGCATGGACACACACACACACACACACACACACACACACACACACACGTCTGTGCACATGGAGTGGTGCAGAAGAGATTCTGACTTTTATGGCAGAAACCACACTTGTGAGACATACTTGACAAAAAGGTAGCATTAGAATTGGAAAGGGGTTACTTCCCTTATGAAGATGCTAAACACAGAGACTGACAGATGATTGTCATCCTATGTTCAGTGTCCTCCTGTTCCTTTCTTTCTGTGAGGGTCAGTGTCTTTATTTTGTGCAGAAATCAGACTTAATATTTAGAGGATGACATTAGTACATTGGGGACCCAAAAATTTTTTGGAGAGTGAATTTTAAAGTAGCAGTCTAAACTGGAGAACTTTCCAAAATAAAATCTCTCCGACATGGCTCTTATTCTACAAGTTAGGTTCCCGAAAGCCCCTGCAGAAGAGGAAAGCAGAACATGCAGCAGTGGGGTGACGGCACCTGGAACAGTTGGCACCGTGAGCACAGGTTGGAGCTGATGGGACTTGGGTTCAAGTTCTCCCTTTGTAGAGTCTGACTGTCGGTGAGTACCTGTCCTCTCTATGTCTCACGTGAAGAATCTGTGATAAAATGGAGATGATGTAGTGAAATTTCACCTGTGAACCACTTTAACACAAAGATCATCAGCATGTGGTAAGTGCTCACGTGCCATAAACTATGATTGGTTCTTTCTTTAAACACCTTATTTTCATTAACTTGATGTTCTTACAAGGTATGAAGGTATAAAACTTGACAGACTTGACTCCAGAGAATTGGAAAGAGGGGTGCCATGGTTTGAATGGCCTCTTTCTCTAAAGTTCATGTTGAAACTTCGTACCCAAATTAACATGATGAGGCCTTGAGAAGTAATTGGTATTACAAAATGTCATCAGGATGGAGCTTCATGATGGCATCAGAGCTTTATAAGAAGAGGAAAACAGACTTGAGGTACCTCACAAGCTCTTTCTTATCGTGTGACACCCACTTCCATGTTACGATGCAGCAAGTACGTCCTCCCCAAAGACCCAGCCAAGGCTGGAGCCACACTCTTGGATTCCCCAGCCTCCAGAACACTGAGCCACATAAATCCCTATTCTGCAAATTACCTGGTCTGTGTTATTCAGTTGGAGAAACAGAAAATGGACAAAGACAAGGGGCAGAGTCAAATATCAGAAGAGGAAGACAGATTTTATTTAGTCAGATAAAAAATCAGTTGTAAGCTCAAGTTATTTGCAACTCTAAGTAGATTTTTAAAAGGTGCCATTGCATGGTATCCCTTATTTTGGGGATTACTCTGAGGCTATGGGTAATGCTCCATCTCTCACTTTATAGAGGAGCAAGCTAGGGGGCAGAGAGCTGCTGTATCACCATGAATCAAATGCTGTATCTGAGGACTCCAGTGTAACCAGGGAAGCCCAAGTGATCTTACTCAGTCTCTTATCTCGAAGTAGCAAAGAAATGGAACACACAGATCTAAAAAAAATCCATCCATCCTGCTTATCTATTCAATGTTGGAAAATATTTTTACGTACTAAATAAAGTTTGGTTTTACTGTTTTATTTTCAGAGCAATAATACTCAATGTTAATGAGGGTTCAGGAAAATTTCTAGAAACATATGCAATCTCAAGACACTGGTGCAGAAGGAATGCTGCATTTTTTTTCTAAAAGCAGCTTGGTGATATATTTCAAAGGCCTCCAAAGTATACCTCGCCTTGATCCATGTAATTCCTTGGTTCTCAACTTACACTAAGAAAATAATCACATGTATACAAGGACTTGTACTCAAAGAAGTTTACGATGGAATTATTTATACTCATCTAAGAAATGGAGATACAATATACAGATCCAACAATAGGGGGTGTTTGTGGGATATTCTGTTGATGAAATACTCTAGAGTCAAAAGTGGCATCAGACCCTGATTTGATCATTATTTGTCAATTATCCACATAAATTATTATAATCAAAATAATAATTAATTTTCAAATGGCATTATAGAACTTTTTATTTAACAAAAAAATGCTTGTCGTATTGTTAAGAGAGAAAGGAAATTTATAAAACACTATATCCCACATGAGTTCTATGATTTGTTTCATTGAAAAAAAAATATGTAGTATTTATATAACTACCAAAATGTAATACCTTCATAGGTTCAGAGGGTTTTTCTTTCTCTTCTTGCAAATGTACATTTTACAGATTTTTTCTTATGAACTTATATAATTTTTCATCTAAAAAACTACTAAAATAAATAAATATACATGAGAAAAGCTAATGAGGAATCAATGTAAGTGCTAAATTGGGAAATATGAGAATAGACAGGAAAATGGGGAAAACTGCGGTAAGACTTCACCAAAATTTTTGGAATAAAGCCACAAAGTCATCTTAATCATGGCCAAATACTAAGAGTACCCTATTTTCAATCTCCTTTCCTTCTTAAGCTGCAGTTGATTTGAAGCAACCTAGGAGTAATTAATATATGGCTCATGGGCAAGCTTCTGCATTTTGATAAATACATGTTGATAAAAGGCAGACAGAGAAATGAATATGTGTTGCTTGTGAAAATAATCCTCTCCAAATATGCTGTAGTGTTTCCCTGTAATTCCACATTTGTGGTGGATTGCTAATATACTTTTGATTAAGAACAATATTTGTATCATATATCATCTACTTAAGAGGAAAAAAAAATCTGGCCCTGGAAGGCAAACCTATATAGAAATCTTGGCCTGAGTTCACTGTGAATTAGACATCCTGTTCTCCAATACTAGCAGGAGCCAGCTGTGACCCAAAAGTTGAAGACAGCACACAGTTTCTAATATAGTAGGAATTCCAACACTGCCAAATAAGTTGCTATTTTACCTAAGAATTTCCTGCAACATCTCCCTCTACGGTGTAATGGCTAAGTCAAATTTGGCCAAAATGTATATATTTCCTGAGACCTGGGGAGGTAGTAGAGTGCTGAGGACAGTCAAAGAAAAAGACCATTTAAAAACAAACAAACAAACAAATGAAATGGGATACTTGGAAATTTCAGCCGCAGCCCTGAGATCACTAATACCACCTTCCAAAGTCATGTCTCAGAACGGAATGCAAAAATTTTTAGAAAGGAAGCTAAAAGCTGGTTACAGGACTCTAATACTTCTTGGACTTCAGGGTTTCTGAGTCTGACCACCATGGGCTTTGCACATAAAATACAGGATGCCTAATCAGCTTTGAATTTCAAGTAAATAAGGAATCTTTTTAATGCCTAATTATGTCCCAAAGATCACATGGGGCATTTCTTCACCAGTAAAATATTTGTTTTCCTTATTCATCTAAAAATCAAACTTAAGAAACATCTTTATATTTTTCTTCCCTAAATCTGGGAAAGATCCTTCAATGGCACAACTCAGATGGCTTAAAGGTGCAGCTCCTATTGTTTGGGGGGGGGGGTCACGGGACCTAGGTTGCTTTCTCAGATGGCAGAATACAGCAGTGGCTAGCATGACATGGTATAGGCTTGCACACCCAGAGTACATTGGGAGAAGAATGCTTGAGTGTCTCCCATGGGTGAGATGTGAGCCACATAGGAGAAAGGGCTGGGCTTGCCTTAAATTCATTTCACATGGTGATCTGGAAAAAAGGGAAATTCAGCTGAAAGTGTCTAGAAGACATGAAGGAGGCATACGTGACCAGCAAGCGGAAGAAAGCAGGAGCCTTTTCACATGACTATTATCGTCTGATCACCAAACTCTGTACTCTGGTTTTGGTTTAGATTTACAACTTGTTTTTCTATTCTGAGATTGCCCTCTTCTCTTTTTCATACACACGCATGCACACATGTACACACATGCACCTCAGTTGATGGAACTGCAAGTGCCCTCCATTCCACATTTATAGATACAGTTTCTGTATCTATAAATTGGAAATAATGTCTAATTCAATGAGTTTGCATTTAAAAATTAAGTAAAACTTTAATACTATTTTCCATTAACCTTATCAGTGTATCTGTTAATAGAAGTATCACTTTTCTTAGAATTGGCCCTAAAGGTTTGTAGCTGAGGCCCTTCATGAATGGTTCTACACCTACCCCATGATGGGCCTTGCTATATAAGTCCTGTCTAACACAGTAAGTGTTTAAGGGTATTTTTACGCTTTTCCAGATGGAAATGCCAGCAGTCACTCAGCAATTTCCTATTGTCCCAAAGAGCTTATTCTGGAGTTAAAACAGCTGAATTGTCCATGAATTCATTGTCTATCACCATTGACTACAAGACCTCCTAAGAGTCCTGAAGGTACGGCATCTGATTTTCAGTCTGTAAAATGAGTCTAATAAAGGCTAATATCCCTGGACTTGGGGGTCAAATCTAAGTAAATATTCAGAAGAAATCTATCATGGTCAATCTTGACACCCCAGGGAGGTAACAAGAGGGATATGAGTCATGAAGGAAGGTCAGTATGGGCCTGTGAGCATGTGTGGTGAGTAAGCACAGTGAGCATGTGTGGTGGGTAAGCCCATGGACTTTGGGGTCAAACAGACCTGAGCTCAGTTACTACTTGTGAGTCTTTGTAAATATTCCCATTTTTATTTACAGTCTTTTGTCAACCATGAAGAGTTATTGTCAGGGTTAAAGAAATTCTAACTCTGTCCCTAGTATCCTGGAAGCACTCAACAAATGTTAGTCACTGCGACTCTTCTCATTGTATTGGTGGCAGAAGAAGTAATAATACAACAGTGATGAGAAAATCCAAGAAAAACAGTGACAGGGCCTGGGTCTTTTATCAGTCACATGAGGCACACAGGACTCATAGGAAAAATAATTTGGGGCAAAAGTAAACATAAGAAGGACTGAAAGGGGTTGGTCATGCTTGAAGAGAGGTAAGAAATCCTGACGGATGAGCAGAAATTGTAAGAACACAGGAGTGACAACGTGTGGTAAGAATGGTCTATGCTGGCAGGAGGCAGAGGACAGAAGGCTGGAGGGAGCCCTGGAAGCCCTAGTGGGGCAGCATCATGGGAACTGCATTCAGGAGCCAGTATCACCTTGCTCCTCAGTGCCAGTTTCTGAACCAGGAACCTATGACAAGTCAGTGAGAAGCTCTATCTGACTGCCAGAAGTATCTATTATCAGTCACCTATTTGTTCCTTCAACAGGTCTGGGTCTCTGGAATCTCTCAGACCCTGCACTGATATAACCAGGCAGCGAAAATGGAGCTCCTGCTTGGGGGTTAAATCCCAAAGACTCGCAGCCTCCCCGTGGATCCTGTAATCTACACTTTCCTTTAATCGCTCCAATTCAAGGCCAGCTGGAGACCATGGAGACCTTGAGCGACACTGCCCCACAGCATTCTCTAGCAGTGTTACGCATAAAGTCATGTCTCCTCCCCCAAATATGTTGGAGTTCCAAACCTAGTAACTTAGGGCATGACCTTGCTTGAGGATGGGACCTTCACAGAGGTAGTGAACATACTGTCAGTAGTGCAGCAACAGGACTGTCCTTAGGAAAGGGAGAAATTCGGACATGGAGAAACACATAAAGGGAAGATGATCTGGAGACACAGGGAGAAGGTGATCATCACCAACCAAGGAGAAAGGTCTGGACCAGATCTTTCTCTCACAGCCTGCTGAAAAGTTCCTCCAGAACTATGAGACAAATTGCTGAGTTTGTGATACTTTGTAATGGCGGCCCTGAAAAACTAACCCAAGTGGGAACCTCTATCTGAAAGAATTCTGTGGCATTTCTTTTTTAAAAATTTTTACTTTTCTCAGGAGCCATCATACCTATGACATAGGCACAACCACAATTGGATCCAGCCTGTAAGTTCTTTGAGACTCCCTGTCTGGAATTTCCTTCTCACACCTGTCTTATCAGGGATATCCTCTCCTTCAAAATCCGAATCAGGTGTCACACACCCGGGGAGACTTACCCAGGTACCACCACATCCCAAAAGGAAATACATTTTTTTTTCTGCAGAACTTATACTCAGCTTTCATATTATAGTTTTTATCTGTATCTGTCTTATTCATTATGCTAATAATCCTTGAGGTCATAGCATTTTCATCAACATTGTTTCTCCAAGACAGGACCTGATACATAGTAGATATTTGATTAAACTGGTTAGTAGAAGTATATATATGAATGGATATAAGCAACCACCATCCCCATAAGGTAACTGCTACACCCAGATGTATATTATGCCTGAAAAAAGAACATAGACCTTTCAACAAATTCTTGGACAGCAAAACTAAGAAGACATCATGTAACCCTGGCAGTGGTAGATAAAAGAATGCAGAAATACAGAAAGAGATGGGTTTCTTGATTTCACTTATAAAGTGATACTATGTTAGCCATCCCTGGCAGGGCTGCTTCCCACTAGGGGACCTGGGAAGTAGGTGAAGGTGGGTAGATATCCAGAGAGCCATTGCTTATCTGAGGTAGTAGAAGGCAATTCTTTTCCTCAGTTCCTTATTGCTACTTCTATTCCCATATCCATGAAAAACAAAAACTTGATAAAAAATAACTGCTTTCTTAAAGTGGTAACTTGACCAAATAAAATGGGATAGGGAACAATAGAAAGAGCATATGGACTTCATCTTTTCAGAATGCCCGAGAACCAGGTAATTGTGATAAAAGTGACATCTAGGTCAACACTAAAACAGACCCTGGGAATTCAGTTAACCCATATGTTTAAGGTAACCTCTCAAGGAGTCATGCCCTTGAGGTGCAGGTGGAATTTATGACTTGCTTCTAACTAATATGGCAAAGATGATAGGATGTCACTCCCCTGATTAACTTATATGGCTCTAAGAAAAATGAAGTGAGAAACAGATGTTCCTACTGGCTAAGAAGAAGCAAACAGCTATGTTTTGAGGAGGACCACATGGCAAGGAATCATGGAGTGGAGATGAGGGACTGGAGTAGAGCTTTAGTTCCTCAGGGCAGTTCCAGAATCTCAGTCCATATCAAGACACACTCTCTATCACATAGCCCTGTGGGAACAAATCACCACCAAGCCATGTGAGCTTGGAAATGGATCCTTCCAGAGTCAAATTACCATGCCAAGGGAGCCCAACCATTTTATTGATTATAAGATTCTGAACAGAAGACCCAGAGAAGCTGTGCCTAGATTCAAGGAAATTATGAAATAATAATTGTGCATTGTTTTGAACAATAAGTTGGTGGCAAGTCTTACATACAATAAAGTAATCTGTCATGATATGTGTCAACTCATCCTTGAGCTGCGGATCTCAGAAGGATAATGATTGGCAGCTTGAATTTCTAAAAGTGGAATCAACTAAAACCACATCTTTTTCTAAACCTAGCATCAAGAATTAAAAATCACTCTTCATTCTACACTGAAAAGCCTAAACAAAACGTGAAATATTTATCTGTCCTACAGGAAAATGACTCAAAACAAAGGAAAGAGACTGGAAAAAATAAAACAGATCTCTGCAAATAATTTACTATTATGTCAGGAAAACAAATCTCAAGCAATGTGGTGGCAATTCTAAACAGTATTAAAAATCAATGTGGCCTCTTTAAAAAGGAGCAGAAATCAAGGCAAAAATATGCAATTCTTGGGATATAGAGAAAATAAGAAAGAATCGAAGGAAAAGTAAATACATATATAAATACATGCAAATACATATATAACATCCACATCAGAGACTGTAAAGGACTAATTCTTTCATTTAGCACATATGTATTGAGTGTCTTCCATGTACAAGATGCTAAGAAAACACAGGCAAGAAAAATGAGAAGGTTCCTGGACTTTGCTTTCTAATATGGAGATGTAAAATAAGCAATCAAACAAGTAAATAAATTAAATAATGTCAGTCAAGATTACAATGAAAAATATGCTGCAGCAATAAAGAACAAAGGATAGAAGTTACTTTCATTAAGATAATTAGTGAGGAGATCCTTAATTATGGAAAGAGGAAGTCAGGCCAAGAGTCTAGAGAAAGAAAACATCGTAGGCAGAAGGAACAAGAGCAAATGTCCCATGTCAGGAATGAAATCAAGAAAGCCTAGAAACTAACCAAAGTCTTACAACTAGAACAGAATGAGGATTAAAAAAAAATCACAAAATTAAGATGAAAAGGCAAATGGGGTCCAATACTTCAAAGTCTTATAGGTCAAGTTGTGAAGTTTGGGTCTTATTCAAAATCCGATGGGTGCTAACTTTAACCATACCATTTCCATATAAATGATCAGCATTCTTCAGACAAATGGCTCATTCCAGGGCTGTAGAAGGGACTATATAAGATGCCTAGAGCATTTGCAGTGCCAGAAGGAAAGAAAGGAAACAAATATATGCCGCAGTCTGGCTGGGCACAAAATCACACTCAAACAGGAACAAACTTTATTTTGAAACTCCCGCCAATGCCCTGTATGCTCCCGGGAGATCTGCCTACCCACACGTGGCGTTCTCCAGACACACACCAACAAGAAATCCCTCCTATGGCTCTTAGCAAATATAAGGATGAGATCAAATTTTTTATCCGAGGAAATGATGGCTTGGGATGGGAGTGTGGCTCAGTGGTAGAGGACTTGCCTAGCACATGTGAAGCCCAGAGTTTGATTGCCAGCTCCCTAAAAAAAGAAATTAAACAAAACAAAACAAACCATGCCATCCAGAAGACAGTAGAACAACTTTGCAATACTGGATTTCAAAGAAAAAGGTAAACATAACTTTTTACAGAGAAAATGTAATTTTCAAATTAAAAGCAAAAGTAAGATTTATTAGAATAAGAAACTGAATGACGTCCTAACCAGCAGGCCGGTACTAACAAGAACTATTACAGGATATGCTCCTGGCAGAAAGAAAAACGATGCCAGATGAATATGTGAACCAACACGAAAGGAAGAAGGAATACCAAAAATATACATGGAGAAAAAAAATACCACATTTTGGAATTATTTAGATCACTTTAAAATCAATTTTTTTAACTTCTTAAAAATTTATTCTTTTTGGATTTACATGACAGTAGAAAATATTTAAGTTGTAACAATTTAGTGTTACTTCAACAACATATTAAAGAAAATGTATACTATCAGGAGCTAAAGCTATTACAAGAAGAAATGAGGTAGACTATTATAAAGCTTCACACCAAACACAAAATGGTATAATATTACTTGAGGATCACCTGTGAAAAGCTAGAGTTATACTTTAATCCATAAAGCAACTTCAAAATAACCAAATGAGGAGCTGCTGCTAATAAGCCAATCCAAAGGTGGAATCATAAAAATAAAATTAATTGTTCCAAAAGAAGAGATTAAAGGAAAGAAAGGAATACAAAGAACTGACAAGGGATACAACTGGCAAGGGAACTGACACAGTCAGATGGAACATCTAAATCTTACCAAATCAACAATCTCCTCAATTGTACATCACCTACACAGCCCAATTAAATCCCAGAGATATCTGAAATGACAAAAAAAGCAAGAGCCAAAATTTGTAACCATTTGGAAATACACTCAAAATTTAATACCAAATTGAATAGAAGTAAAAGGGGAGGAAAAGATACATCATTTTAATACTGCTTAAAAATCAAAAAGATGGGAGAAGCTCCTCTGGCTGTCAGAGTCAGGGTACAAGAAACTACTGTCCTTTATAATAACACTGAAATACAATGTCAAAATCTTTTTTTTTTTTTTCAGATCTCTGAAAATTAGCCAAAGTTTTGCAGGGATCAGAGGAGCATTTATTCAAGAAAAACATGAATATCAGTAAGAAGGGAGAGCTTCCCCACTATTTAACTTAACTTTATCTCTGCAGCACCAGGAAAGCCTTGGAAATTAGCACTCTTAACACTGGGGTAGCTGTGAATTCATTAGCCTGGAGTCAACTGTACTGAGAAGAATGGGTTTAGAATTCCCCAAATCTCCCATTCTGGAAGGATCTGTACTATTTTTCCCTGGGTGGTGGCACAGTGAAAGAGCTTCATTCTTAGAGTTTGTGTTTATTTGACATGACTCAGAGATCACTAAGTGAAAAAAGTCTTATCCTTTTGTTGAAAAGATTAGCAACCATGGCACTTGATGAAAACAATTACCAACAATTATTCAACATTCCACATGCCTGCAACAGTGATACAATTTGGTACAAGACAGAAAGGCTGGCCAAAATATGTAAAAGGAAAATGTGGTGGATGAAATATTCAATGGTATCATTGTGCAACTCTGACACATTCCTGGGGTTATAACACTCCTGAACATGCGTGGAGATATACACACATTCAGGGTACACACAAAGACCTCATGAGATCTGAATATCTACTGCTGGCTGACTTTTGTACTCTGCCCAATTAGCAAATGTAGTCTGAGGCAGAGCTATAAACTATCAGGGTATTGAGAGCAAGTTGAAAAACATATCTCACCAAAGGTGGAAGACTTATTAGTTCAAAGCATTTGAAGAATGTTCTCCCCCAATATTAGCTGACTACTAAATTCATTGAATAGAGACACTGACGGTTACATGCAACAGAGACAACAGACTGCATAGAATTATTACAGGAAAGGCACTGAACAAAAGAATGCAACAACAAACCCCAAGGAGGGGGAAAGAGTCTGATTTCTAAAATTGCTGTTACATTATACCAAATATACAGTTTTCAACAAAATATTCACAAAGACATGCATAGAAGCAAGAAAGTATGGCTCTTACGAAGAAAATCTAGTCTCTAGAAACCGCTCCTTGAGAACCTAAAATTTCCTAACTACATAAATAATTGAGTCTGGGATTATAAACATAAATAACTAAAGGAAACTATTTATAAAGATTGAAAATTTAATTTACCTCCATCCACTCAGGCTGCCATAACAAAACACATCACATCAGGGATATATATATATATATATATATATATATATATATATATATATATATATATATATATATTTATTCCCCATATAAATTTGTAGGAACATAACTCAGAGCTGAATACTACCTTAACAAAGAGGACATATCACTAAGGAGATATAAATTGTAAGAGTCAAATAGAAATTCTTGAGTTGGGAAGTACAATAACTGATTTTATTAAATGCACTATGTAGCTTAAGAGCAGATTTGCCTTATTAGAAAAGAGAATCAGTCACCCAGAGATGATGGTCCATGTGACATTGTCCAGTTTGAGGAAAGAGAGAGAGAGAGAGAGAATGAAGAAAAATAAAAAGAGCCTCAGAGACCAGAGGAAAACCATCGAACACAACGATATAAGTGCAATGAGAGTCCCACAAAGACAGGAGAGAGGAGGGAGAAAGAAGCAGAAAGAATATTTGGTAAAAGCCAAAATTCCAAAATTTAATGAAAATATTAGCCTACTTGTCCAAGAAGCTCATGGTATGAAGTTTTATGGTAGGATAAACTCAGATACTCACACCTAGATACAGCAGAGTCAAACTCTCAAAAGACAAAAGAGAATGATGAGCGCTGAGGGACATGCCCTATGAGACACAGTAACAAGAGTTACTCAGGCCAAAGGAAAGGACACTGGACCATAACTTTAATCCTGATAAGGAAATAAAAGCCTGTAAATATAATTAATATACTTTCATAGTTAAACATAAAGAACAATAAAATCACTTTTTTATTATTATTTGTCTGTGGTGCTGGAGATGAAACCCAGGGCCTCATGCATGTTAAGGTAAATGCTCTTACTGAGCTATACTCCCAATCTCTCATCATATTTTTATTTGTAATTCTTGCTATTTGATTGAAAATACAACTAAAAATAATCTAATTATACAAGGGTACTAATGGCTTTTAACTAATTAAAATGTGATGTTTAAGGCAATAATATTTTAAAATTTTCTAGTTAAGATACAACTGGAGTTGTATCTCAGTGTCAATAATAGTAAAATAATTGAAATGTTTGGAATACTAAACAACAAGGAAATTAAAATATGACACTAGAAAATATCTATGTAACAAAAAGAAACCACCATAAAATAATACAGGAACAAAAATGACATAAAATTTATACAAAGTAAATAACAAAATGGTTAGTATATCTCAGATGCTATCAGTAATTACATTAATGGTAAATGTAAATATAGGTATATACAGTCAATGTGGATAAACCAAAACATGCTCCAACTCTATTGTCCACAAGTGTCACACTTTAGATTCAAAGACACAAGTAGGTTGATAATGAGAGTATGGAAAGAGATGTATAATACAAATGGTAACAAAAAAAATGTTAAACTAATAGTAGGCACAAAAGACTTTAAAAGAGAAAATTGTCAGGAAAAACAGGACACATCATAAAGATAAGAGGATGTAGCCATCTAACAAGCAAGCTCAGAAGTACAATAGGCAAAAACTGACATTATTAAAGAGAGAAAACAGATGATCAAGCAATAATAAGTCTTTAATATGCCATTTTTAAATTGACAGAATATCTATGAGAAGACCAAGAAAGATATAGAAGAGATAGATAACATTGTAAACCAACTATACTTAACAACTGAAAACTTTCCCTCAAAAAAACCTAATATACATTCTTCTCAGGTACCCATGGATCAGTTTCCAGCTTTAATGAATTTAAAACAATTGTAGTAATACAAAACATGCTCTCAAAACAAATGAAATGAAATTAGAAATTTATAACAAGAGGAAATTTTAAAATTTCCAAATGTGTGGATAGTAAAACATTTCTAAATGACCAACAAGAAATCTCCAAAGAAATATAAAATAATTTGAGATGAACAAAAATGATAAAACAAAATAACAAAATTTATAGAGTATTATTAAAAATATTTCAAAGACTATTTATTGTTGTAAATATCCATGTTAACAATAAAAAGTGTGGCATGGTGGTGTATATCTGTAATTCCAGCAACCCAGAAGGCTGAGGCCAAGAGAATCACAAGTTCAAAGACATCCTCAGCAACTTAAGGAGGCTCTGAGCAACTTAGCAAGACCCTGCCTCAAAATAAAAACCAAAAAGGGCTGGGGATGTAGCTCAGTGGTGCCCTGGGCTCAATCCCCTAAAATAAAAACAAACAAACAAAAAACAGAAATATCTCAAATGAATAATGAATAACCTAACCTTTTACCTTAAGAAAATGGAAAAAAAGAAATACACATAAACCTAAAACAAACAGAAGTAAAATAATGAAATTTGAATAGAAATAGCGAATAGAAAAACAGCTCAGGAAAATCAATGCTGCTTCAAGTTAATTCTTTAGAAAGATTAATATTGGAAAATATTTAGCTTGATTGGATAGAGACACAGAAACAGTGAGACAGAAATAATCAAATTATTAGAACCAATAGTAAAAAGGGACATAACTACCAGACTTACAGAAATAAGAGGAATTTATAAGAAAATATGAACAACTGTATGCTGAAAATTTTAAAAACCTAGATGAAAGGGGCAAATTCCTAAAAAGACACACTACTCAAAAACTGACTCAACATTGAAAAAAAATTGAAATAAGTCTTTAGCAAGTTAAAGATTGAGTTAATAATTTTATACGTTCCCAGGAAAAATAAGGCCCAAATCATATGACTTTGCTGGCACTCTTTTTAAATTAAACAATTTTAAAATGAATTAACATCTTCCTTCACAAACCTTTCCAGAAAATAGATGGAGAGGAAATACTTCCTAATTCCTTCTATGAGGCAAGTCTTGCCCTGGTTCCAAAACAAAAGACAATCGGTTATTGAAATGTTATTACGTATCTAGACACAAAAATTCCCAAAAGTTGTTAGCAACCAAATCTAGCAATGAACAAAAGGGACGATACACCATGACCAAGTAAGGTATCCAGGGAATGAAGAATATCATTAATGTGTGTTCAAAAAGAATGAGTGTTCTGTTCCTGGAGTAGAGTGTTCTATAAATATCATTGAACAATACCAAAAAACTCATGGTAATTTGAAAATATCCTAAGCCAACCATGCATTTAATGCACCTAACCTACTGAAGATCTTAGCTTTGCAACACAGTGCGTTGTTGAATACTGGTTGTTTCCCCACTTTGATCTGACTGGGAGTTTCAGCTTACTATCAAGGTCCAGCATCAAGAATCAGACTGCATATTGCTAGCCTGAGAAGAGATTCAAATTCAAAGTCTGATGTCAACTGGATATGTTCTCACTTCACACCATTGTGAAGTTGAGCCACTGCAAGTCAAACCATGGTAAGTTGGGGACCAACTATATTTCAAGTTTACAAATAATACATAGGCTCAGCAGTGGTGACACATTTTCAATTAATATAATTTAGCTGTGCCTATAGATTTTAAGAATGAAAAATTAAAGATATATTTTTCCAATATAGGCAAAACCTATATTTTGTTCCAAGACAATGGCTCAAAGATAACAGTAGTATAATAATCCATCCAACACTATGTCAAACAAGGACTATACTGATATCTGGCTTTGATACATCTTCTGTTTGCTGTTTTCTAACATGCAAACCCACATATGAAGTGCTTAAGGATTCTTACTGTGTGAACTACTTAAAAGATATTCTACAATATTTAAAAAAGATGCAGCCTGGCATGGTGACCCATGCCTATAATTCCAGTGGCTCAGGGGGCTGAGACAGGAGGATCATGAGTTCAAAGTCAGTCTCAGCAAAAGAGAGGTGCTAAAAAACTCAATGAGACCCTGTCTCTAAATAAAATACAAAATAAGGCTGGGGATTTGGCTCAGTGGTTGAGAGCCCCTGAGTTCAATCCCTGGTAACCCACACCCCCACAAAGAGAGAGAAAGAAAGAGAGAGAGAGAGAGAGAGAGAGAGAGAGAGAGAGAGAGAGGGAGGGAGGGAGGGGGAGAGAGAGAGAGATACAGTTAAGAAAATGAAAAGACAAGCCACAAGTATGGAAAAAATATTCACAAATTTGTAATGGACTTGCATCCAGAACATACAAACAACTTAAGAACTTGGCATTAAGGAAACAACTAATTTTTAGTGCACATAATATTTGAAATGTTATTTCCTCAATGATACGGTACAAGACAAGTGTCCAACATCAGTAGTCATTAGGGAAATGCAAATTAAAACTACAGTAAAAAAAAAATGCTTACACACCTGTAAGACTGGATAAAATGTAAAAGACTGACCATTTCTCATGACATTCAAGATGTGGAGGGCTGTAACTCTCAAACACTCTGATGAGAATCCACAAAGATAGAATCACTTTGAAAAAACAATTTGGTGATTTCTTAAAATGTTAAGTACTGACCTACCATTTAACCCAGAAATGCCACTTTTTCAGTAATTCCTGAGATAAATCAAGTATTATTGTGGTGTGAACTGATAAATACAATCAATAAGAGTGTAAATTATAGGTTATATATTAGTAAAAAATATAGATCATAGATATAAGATTTTAGATAAGACAATTATAAAGCAAGAATGGCCATAGGCCTTAGACGTCATTTTGCTGCCTTCTATAAAAAACTGCTACAAGAGCTGTTCCTGAGAAACTGAAATGAAAGTTGTTTTCTTATAATATATTATTTTCTGTACTTTGTGCCCCACAAAATGTACTCAACCTGGGATATGGTGGTCTTGGTGACCTAAGACTTTGAAGTAGATTCTTGCCCCCGCTAACCACCTACTCCAGTTCTAACTCGGGATACACCTGCTCAAACCCAAGATGCATTGTCTTGAATTGCTGTGCTAATTGCTGTCTTAGCTTCTATGATTGGCTTGCTTGCACGATGCTAAGGAAAGTACCTGAGCTGTGGTTTACATTCTTAAATTCCTAAGCCACAGGCCAGGAAATTGCTGTTCTCCCACAGAGCTTCAGTTTCTACAGGTGGGTGACAGTCCTTGGCTAAATAAAGCTGTCTTTGATTTGAATTCAGACTTAGAGTGTTTTCTGAAGTGGCTCCCCATAACAGTATATGTCCATACAAAAACTTGAATTAATGGCCAAAACCTGGAAATAATTTAGGTGTCCATGAATACATAAGTTAATACACAAATTATAGTATATTGAGAAAACAGAACATTATTCAGCAATAAAAAGAATGAATTATTGATACATATAATATTAATGAATCAAAAAAATTATGCTGAGTGAATGAAATTATATAAAAAGAGATCCTACTATAAGATTACTTTTTTATGAAATTCTAGTAAATATAAATTATAGTATTAAAATAAATAAGTTTTTGTATAAGAGATGAACAAAAAGGGAGAGATTAAGAAAGAGCACAAAAAATATCTTGGGAGCAATAGATAAACTCATTATCCAAATTGTTCTCATGGTTTCACAAGGTTAAACATAACAAACTGTAAATTTTACATACATGTAATTTATTGTAATTATTCCTTAATAAACCTCTTCATGATAAGATATTTATATCTCAAGAACTGTAAATCAACATACAAAAATTCTTCCTTTTTAGAAATTATTCCTTTCATATAACATCTCATATCATGACCCAATATGAAAAATATTTTAGATAGGATACAAACATCAGCTAATTATTTAAAAGTATATATGCTAAAGTAATGATGTTAGATTGTGGGTGAATTATTTGAGTGTTTTTACTTTTAGAAAAGCAAATTACCTATAATAAAATCAATTACTTTCTTACTATAACAAATAGTAAAAATAAAGTATTATACTAACTCACATCATAAATAATAAATACATGGAACTTATGTTTTTAATCATAGAGGGCTTTACTACTACAGGTACTAGGAACATGAATATTTAATTTTAAAAGATGTATGACATGGCAAGCCCATGATTGAAAGATATTTTGATACCCTGTGTCTAGTTCTCTGAATGTAAACCTTGAACTGAACCCTTACCCTATCAGACGTAGCTTATTTACATACTTGTGGAGAAGCTGTGCAACTTGACCCCATGAGTCACTTTAGGTTCCTTTATAAATCCTAATTTCCCCAAATTGGGTCTGATAATAGATGAATGAAAATCCAGAGGGTGACAAAAGGGTGCAGCTGGGCCCCAAACCCGACCTTCTTCCTCCCTTGCCCTACGGTTCAAAGAAACACAGTAACCTAGGAAGAACTCAGGTTTGGAGTGAATGGTCTAGCCTCCCATGTAACTGCTCCAGGCTGGTCGCACAGCTGTGGGAACTGAGCCCCAGGTCTCCTGTGAGATCACAACCCATGTGTGGCAAAGACCAGACAGGGGGCACCTGCAACGGAACTGTGTATACTTAAGGCCTAGTTCAAAAGTGAGTTCATTACATCCTCACTGTTCACTAGCATGCAGGATCTGAACTGTTAGCCATGATGGAAGGAACGTATATCAAAACAGAGAAAGCCAGAACATCACAACAGCTCTGCTTTCTAGGACCACTGGGTCAGCCTTCCTGACAAGCTTCCTCTCCCTCCGTCTGTCATCCACACCAGTGTCTTTATTGCCTCTAGAACCCAAGTTTGACTTGTTCTCCTTGAAGTACTCCAACAATTCCAGTCGTCAAGCTTTCATTGCCAAAAGAAGCACTGATTTTTAGACAGGAAGCAGGACTTTCAAGAAAAACGCTAATGAAGAGCACAGTGTGATGAGCTGCGTCCTCCAAGGGCGGGGGGGAAATCTCCTTCCAATGTTTATTAATCCTATTTCTCTCTTCTTTGATCTCAGAGTGATAGAGAAAAGAGATGTGAGTTAACAAATGACCCAAGCACTATAAATCCTTCTACTGCCGATAATAAGCAAACTGTGGTTTTATGTAACCATCAGATGTTGTCTGTAGGGCTTAATCCACCAGTGACAGAAAAAGCTCCATTAATTTGTATACCCATTTAGTTAGTGATGAGAGCCTTTAAGCTGAAAATAAAATCAATTGCCATGGTTTAAAGTCTCCCTCCCTGCTCTTCAAAGTGGGGTCATTCTACCTCTCCATTACTAAAGCCCCCTTTCTCTCTTTCTTGAAATCTGTAACTCACCCATAAAAATTAATATGGAGAGGTGAAAAGCTGACCTTCACTTGGGATAGAAACTGCAACGAAATGGGCTTGTTTCTGCAATTCCAAAATACATTCTATAGGCAGGTCCTTTACTTTGAGCAAGAAAAGATGACTGTGCTGTGAATATTTCCTTTTGCTTTTTCTCAAACAATTGTTATTCACAAAAAAACTCACATGCAGCTATTTGTTTGGGGGTATTTATAAACATCACAACAGCTTCTAAACAGGCAAACAAAAAAAGAATCAGAACTTCAGAAATGTGCAGTTAATTTTTCTCTGCGAACATAAAAATAATGCCACACGTAGCTCTGAAGAGTGAAAATATGCTTGAAGCATATGCTACAAAGAGAAAAAAAAATGTCCTAAATTTCTTATTTTTCTGCCATGCTTTAGAAAATGTTTCCAAAGGAAGTCAGTATTATAGAGTTGGGGAGAATGCGATTGTACTGCACATGTATGTTGTAAGTCTTAATGAGAGGGGACAAGGCTGTTTCAGACCTATCCTCAAACTATGTTCAGAAGGAAAGCTGAGGCCTCAGAACACAAGTAACAAGGTCACTGCACCTGTCTGCTTTGGCCCAGGTGTGACAACAGCAAATCAAGGCTACCCACCACACTCAATTCACTGTTTCTTATTGTCCATCTCCATGGATGAAAGGATGGAAATTTGTATTTGCAGAAATATAAATAAATCAATGAAGCTTTAATTGGCCTCCTCCAACTGGCATATCAGGAGGCTGTTGTGTTTGTAGCCAGTTGTCTTGTCGAGTAGACTAATGCTTAAAAAGTATTGGAAAAGGCCAAAGTCCCCATGTACAATGTGAGTCATCCAAAATCCAGAGATCTATCACCGGAGGTCTAATCTACAACTCATTTTTAAAATTTCAGTGTAGAAATCAGTTCATTTCCTATTCACTGTTTATGGACCAGGATAATTAAAAAATATATCAAGGGTAGCTAAAACTAAAGTGTAGTTCCAAGTTGCTGTTTTACTGGGGTAAAGTACAAAATTGCTGCCAGGAAGTCCCACTAAAACAAATAGTAGGCTCAAGTTACCATTTCGATCAATTAATTTCCAAATGGCTTTTATCACAGGTTGATTTGTTTTGAAACAAATAAGTTCTGTTAGCTTCTACTTTCAAGTATCTGAGAGAAGACGAGACAGAACTTGGTGCTGAAAAAGTTCAGGAAATAAAGGAGAGTCCTTTTCAACTCAGCCATCTACTGTGGCCCTGTCGCTATTCTGGCTTGAGTTTAAATTGGCATGTTAGCCCATTTGGGCTGCTACAACAACAGACATTAAGCTGAGTGATTTATAAAAAACAGAAGTTTATTTCTCATACTTCCCAAGGCTCAGAAGTACAAGATCAAGGCACTGGCAAATTTGGTATCTGGTAAGGCCCATTTCTTGCTTCATACATGGTACCTTCTCTCTGTGTCCTAACATGTCTAAAGGAGCAAGAGAGCTGTCTGGGATCTCCTGTATAAATCCCATTCATGGGGGTTCCACTCTCATGAGCTAATCTCTCAAGGTCCTAATCTCCTAATATCATCACATCAGTGATTTTATTTTAACATGAATTTTGAGGAACACAACATTCAGACCATAACAGTCATGATCTGAACTCATATTATAATAGCACCATAGACTTCTCCATAGAAGTCTATCTGTGGGCTTTGGACTTTGCCATTCTATAATTAGCCCATCAGCATGACTTCAGCCTATATTTATGGAGTACCACTATGTCCAATGCCTATACTAGGGGATGGTGAGATGCAAAGGCAAAGAATCGATTCCTGCCAGCATTTAAGCTAAATAACATGGACAATCATTTGCTTACTACATGAAGACCCTTAAAAATGTGTCTGGTGTGATTTTACGTTTGAGGGACCATCCTCAGCATCCTGTGAGATGTTTTTTATATAACACAAGGGAGAAAAAATAAAAATAGTGTCATGAAACTGGATTTGTAATAGCATATGACTCAGCATATGAAGGTTACCAAGTTAGGCATTGTTTAAAAATAAAAATACATGGTACTGATTATTTTCCCTATTCATATTTTGAATGAAGGCATGTTCTTCCCTCTTACAGAAATTGACTTCAAATTAAAAACTAAAGAACTCAACATAGAATAAAAGTTAAAAACTTGAAGTTTCTATTCAAGGCATTAAATGTGCATCCTCATAACTTTTGCACTGTAATTTGTGTTAACTAGTGTGTTATCAGCTTTCAATTACTATGACAAAATACGAGAGAATCAACTTAAAAGAAGGAAAAATTTATTTCACAGTTTTAGAGGTTTCAGTCCAGGGTCACATGGCCTTGTTGCTTTGGGCCTGTGGCAGGAAAGTACCTCAGGGCAAAAGCCTGCAGCAGAGAAGGCCTCTTCATTTCATGGCAGCCAGAAAGTAAAAGAAAATAGAGAAGAAGGGGCTGAGGTCCCAATACCTCCCCAAAGGTATGTCCCCTAATGACCTAATATCCCCCCACAGATCTCGCCTCTCACAAGGAGTTTTGGGTTGAACACTTAACCAAACCATAACATCACATTTCACTTGATTTTAATATCGATAGCTTTAAAAATGTATAAATCAATTTTTAAATACACCCCTGCTTCATCTTCCCTGTGGCCCCTTCCACCTCTCCTTCTCTGCTTCCTGACCACCATGAATGACCAGCACAACTCCACCATGTTTGTCAGCCTCAGGTTGGGCACAGAGCAGTGGACTCAACTCACTGTAGACTGAATTTCTGGAACAAGATGAACTTTCCCTTCTCTAAGTTGTTCATGTCAAGTATTTTTGTCATGGTGACACAAAACTAGCACTCACAGAAACCTTCAAAGAAAAAAAATGCTGGCTACAGTGGTATACTCTGTAATCCCAGCAGCTCTGGAGGCTGAGGCAGAAAGATTGTGAGCTCAAAGTCAGCCTCGGAAATTTAGTGAGGCCCTAAGCAACTTAGCAAGACCCTGTCTCTAAATGAAATATGTAAAGGGCTGAGGATGTGGCTCAGTGGTTAAGTTCTCCTGGGTTCATTCCATGGTACCAAAGAGAAAGAAAGAGAGAGAGAGAGAGAGAGAGAGAGAGAGAGAGAGAGAGAGAGAGAGAGAGAGAAAGGCAATGATGAGTTGTGGTGCTTCTACTTTTACTTAGAACTGGATGAATTTAAGTCAGGAAAACTCTTTGTTTTTTGTTCCTTCGTCCACTGTGAGAATATAATAAAGCCACCGCCAGAAAGGGTTACATGAGGTATAATTCATCAACAGTATTAAATTATAGATTTACCTGAATTTTAAAAATTTCAAGGAAGATTATAAAGCTTTCTCAAGGAATATGTCTGCTCACAAAGGGAGAGAAGACTGAGGAAAGAGTTTCATGGCTATTCATAAATATCTTCTCTGTAACATCCAGTTCCACTGATGAGGAGTGGAAAGAGAACTTGTAAACCATGGAGTTCTTCCTCAGAACTTGAAGTCCTTTGTTACAGTCAGTACCCTCAGAATGAGACCCATTATTCGTAGAGAATAGATGCTTTTAATCATCCTAGCAATTAGGTAAATATCTTAAGCTCCAACTCTTTACATCCAATGGCAATCCATCACCAAACTTTAAAGACTAGAAAACAAACAAGCAGAAAAACAATTTGCCAGGATGATTTAAGTCCTGGCATTTGGAAGTTCCTAATTCAATTGCTCTTTTGATGAGACTCTTGGCCCTTCCTCATTTTTAAAGAAAGCTCTTACACATTTGCTCCCAAACTGCCTGCATATTGGGATGTGCAAAACCAAAGTAGAAAGTGTTCTACTCAAGATGGTAATTGCTTAAGGGTGAGGGACCATCCCTTATGGAACATTCATCATGGTGCTTAGAAGGACAAAGCTGTGAATGGACAAGCAAAGGATCCCAGCTCATCCAAATGGTAACTGGCAGCTTTGTGTTTGGGTTCTGCCTTCATCCTGGTGAATATCTGAACAAAAACTGTAAAGTTAGTGAAATATCTAGGTATTTGGACTTCACTAATGACAAAATAGTCTGTAAAACCGACCTCGGTTTCACACTTAAATCTCAAAACATATAGACTAAACCTAAATTTATTCTATAGCGTCTGATAAACAAAAACATAATTTGCAAAACATATTTTGGGACGTAGAAGTTAATTGACAGGGAACATCTTCAGTATCTTACCTCAGAGAACATCCAAAGTGAGAAAGCCCTTAGAGATTATATATCTAAGCCTCTACAATCCAGAAAAAAGGACCTGAGCCAAAGAGATTCTTTTCCCTATGATAGAGTGGCCAGTAGCTGACCAAGACCAGAACTAAGACTTTGTGTGCCTTGTAAGGATTAAATTAACTGACACCTGTGGAGTCCTTAGCATAAAACCTCACATAGAACCATTGAAAGTCTGGTATAGAACTATAAATGGCAGTAGGTACTCTTTGGGTAAAGAAACATATATCTTTCAAAGAAACTTGATATTGAATGCAGGACCCTTATTCCCACCACCCTTCCATCAAGCAAGTAATTTCAGTCCACCAAGTTTCAGTTTCTTGATAGTAAAATATTCCTATTATCTATCTCTTGGGGCTCTTGGGATATTATATTACTCCGGCTTTTTCAGATGGACGTGACTGGCTGGAGGAGGGGATTCTTACACTTTGGATAGGAATCCCAGTCTGGGCTTATGTACTATGCTCTGGGTCTTGGAGTAAGTTGTAGGGGAAGGTGCGAGATCTACTGGGACCTTGGGAAGCGTCCACCTCGAGGCCTGAGCTGGGCAGAGGAGGTGATGGTTCTGAGGCTCAGCACACTTGAGACTTCCTATAGGATCTCCCTTCTATGTAGTGAGTACACTGGGCTAGGCTGGAATTCTGAGGATAGCCCTGGTGATGAACATGACCTTGGGCCACTCTGGGACTCAGTACCTTCAGCTGTAAAGAATGGACAAACTAAGATGATTTCCCAGGGTCCTGTGATCATAAACAGTTTCTTACCTTTTATTTGATTCTCCATTAGTAAAATGTGAACACGGAGCAATTTTATTCTGGACACTTGGTCAGAATGATTAGCATTCCACAGCCTAAGCTCCTCACAGTAAGGTGGATATGTGTTTAGACTGCAATAACCAAGAGCTTTTATATTTTATAAAAGGCAAATTAACAATGAAAACTCACTAACCGTAGTTTTCCTTTTTTTCAATTCAAAGAAAATTGGATTCTTCACATGTGTCAGAGTTGGTAGCTCACAGCCATTAGAAGGACTGGGGTTGTAGCTCAGCGGTAGAGTGCTTGCTTAGCACTTGTGAGGCACTGGGTTTGTGTTGAGCACCACATAAAAATAAATAAACAAAATAAACATAGCTTAGAAAGGAAGGGTTTATTGGAAATCGGGGGAAGGCATGATAATCTGTGGAAATTTTCACAGAAGGAACCAGATGATCACTTCCAAACCTTGCATATAATGGAATTGGCAGCTTTGTGGGTGTGGGTTCCCCAATGGAGATCTCCCAAAGCCAAATCAGGCCACCTGAGGTCTCATGATAATGAAATAAGCCACAGAAGAAAGCAGTCTAAACAGAGTGCAGTTCGATGTCCTGTATGTAGATGGGACCTCTCTCCCTCTCTGTAAAGTGTGTCTACGACTTTCATTATGGTAGAAATGTATTCTCTGAGCTTTGTTGGAGTTCTCTAAGCTCTGAGAAGTGGGGAGGGAGGCAAAAGAGTGAAGGTATGAAGTGGGCACCCCAAATCCAAATCCAAACTACAGGGAAATAATCTTTCACTGGGGAGAGAAAAATCAACCCCCACCCCAGAGGAAAACATTTTCAGCCTAGTAGGAAAGGATAGTCGGTTATGAAATAAGCTAGTCACTGAATCCTGCAGGCAGATGGACAGAAGATACATAATCTTAGTTTTGTGTATTTTGTGCATCTGTCTGTCTGTCTATTTATCTGATCTTTGAAGAAATAGGCACCAAAACATAAAAGTACCTATCTTTAGGTCATGGGATTATGGATCACTTTCCATTCATTCAATGTCCCAATGACTCAGTCTTCCACATTTCAGGGAAGCAGTAAACAACAGAAGACAAAATTCTGGCCTCTAAGCAGCTTTACAGACAAGAAAGTAATTTATTTTTATTTCTGTGTTGTTACATTTCCTACAATGAACATTTATTATTTTATGACCAGTTGAATATTTTTATCAAATATTAATAAAGAAAATTAAGAGTAAAGCTTTCTTACTTATAGCTATTATGTTTCTGTTTTGTCTGTTGCCAAGCACTTTCTTTTCCTTAAATCCTTAGTTTACAGAATTATAATTCAAATCCTTACCTTGACACTTGGAAGTCCACTTAATTACTGAAATTCAAGTGTTTTATCCTTCAAAAGGGATAGCCAGTGTTACCATCCAGTTATACTGTGTATGTGCTTAGGAGAATAGACTTCAGGTCAGTTATCTACTAAACTCATGTCCACCTGTCCAAAAATCTCTTAATGTACATATCTAAAGTGATGATTTTCTTCACCCCACCAGACTAATGCCTACATGTCCTATCTCCCAAAATGGCACCATTCGCAATCCAGAGATTCCTCTGGACAGTAATACAGACTCCTTAGAATCCATCCTCTCAGTCACTCATCAATCAGTCCTGGGCACTGTACCTTCAGCCTCTGATAAACCTCTCACTTGGCTCCCATTCCCACTGCCACCATAATGGTGTAGGTCCTCCTCTCTCCTCCCCTGAAAGAATGACACTGCCCCCATATTCTCCTTGCTTCCTCGTCACCTGCAGCACAAATCTAGCCAAAGCCTTCAGAGGCTCCTCTTGTTTTCCAAAGCACCACTGCTCCTGCCTTTTGCTCCTGCCTCATCTCTCTCCTCTCTTTGCAATGCGCTCTCTCTTCCCTGGGCTTTCCTGGATGCTGTTACCATGGCCTGAGCACACTCTCCCTTAATTACTGAAATTCAAGTGTTTTATCCTTCAAAACACTGGACTCCTGAGCTCTAATTTTACTGGGGTTGGTTTATTAAGTGATTCCCCCATTGTGAAATGCCCACGGATCTGTGCCTCTTGTTTTATTTTGAAATGTGCTTGCCACCCAGTCCTTTCTCCTGTCAAAGTAACCACATTACTCTCTCATTTCTCCAGCGTGGGAGCCATGTCTTATTGCACATTTCAATCCTGGCGCCTAGCACTGTGCTTGCCCCATGAAGAAGTCCGTGCTTCATAAATGTCTATTGAATGAAGGAGCGTGTGAATGGTGGCGAATGCACACCATGGGAGTTTGGCTCCTCTTTGTTTCCTTTACCATTTTATGGCTCAGAGACCTTACCTCTTCTCTAGCCAGAATGGGGTCTCCCCTCCATAATCAGTACTTTGCCAGTCTTTCCTGGGCTGTTCCAGGGATGACATTTAGCCTCAGATGGAAAAAGGTGAAGAAAATAAGGCTATTCCGATCCTGGAAAACATCAGTGACAACTTGTGGTCGAAGTTTATAACTGTGTTGAGGTGCTATTCAGTTGCCAGGACTTGGAAAAGAAACGAGAAAACAAAGGCACCAAACGAGGTGTGGTGTGAGGAGAGGCATGTCATTCCTGAGAAGCAGCCCCTGCGATGGCGAAGAAGGAGAATGCAAAAAGCAGCCGGGCTCCCAGAGGAGGCCCCCTTCTGACCTGGGAGAGAAGGCTTGGCCTTAAATCAAAAAGACATCCTGATGAGATGGGGTAAGTTAAACAGATGGGGGCAGGCTGTCAGGAAAAAAAAAAAATTGGTTCATCCAGTACAGGGAGATGGAGAGGGTCCAGGAGTCAGAATACAGCAGGGCAGGAGCCAGGAGTCCCAGGGACTCCTCAGCGTTGGAAAAGCCAGAGAGAGGCAGTATTTCAAGGGCAGCCTTGCCAAAGAATACAAGGCTTCTCTCCAGCATATCACAAACACAGGAACTCCCTGGTTTAAGTGAAAGTCTGATCTACTATACAAAACCAAGGGCATAGTGATAGAGGTTTATCATGTCTACTGTGCATACAATGTGAAAAGATAACAGCTAAGAAGGCTCAACCTTTTTCTTGCTAATGTAAGAAGATGGGTCATGGTGGGCTCACACCCAGCTCCACCACTTTGTATCAATGAATCTTGGGCAAATTATTCAATATCTTTGGCCTCACTTTCCTCATCTGTGAAATGACACTGCCTGACCAACCACCTCCCAGATAATGAAGGTGGTAGGAAGGAGCATGGTATGGTGTGAGCATGTTTTCTTGTCTGAACTTAGTGTGTGCATGAAAATATACAGATGTGTTGAAAAAAACATGTGTACACTCATGATCTGGGCAAATATTTCCATGTATTAGGAAATATACCAAATATACCAAATATATCAGAAAGAATGTGAAAAATATTATGGAGGGGTGCAAATGAAAGACAGACTGAAAGGGAAGCAGGGAAGGACACCAGGGGCCTGGGTGAGGAGACAGGCTGTTTTAAACACTCTTGAAATGGTCCGTTGAAGCTGCCAGGTTCCAAAATCACTGCTCTTTGGAGACCATTCCAGGTCTTCTGTTGGCAAGGAAAAATAAGTTACTCCCAATCAATTTGATATTATTCCCTTGAGCCCTTAAACGAAGATCCCCAAACTTAACATAAACCCCAATGAATAGCTTCAGAATGGGTCAGTATACGAACTAGATCAGAAAGGCCTCAAGGTAACCCAGTGCTGTTGCTTGTCCCTCTGAGACAGCATCAAAGCAAAGCCTGATGAAAAGGTTGGGAACATCAAGCTGCTTCTTTCTAGTCTAACACCCTCTCTTCTTTCAGTCTCTTCTTTCTTGCAAACCTAGGTCTTAACCCAGAGGGTCATTAACAACTCTTTGGCACATCTTACAAAAGCAAAGATATTAACCCAAGGTCTTGGCTATATTTCAACCTAGATAATTACACTCTGCCTCCCAACGTTGGTTCTTGAAAAGATAATCATTACAGCAACTTGGACGTTCCCTCCCACCAATTCTACCTCAAAGAAAAAGTAACCATTCTCCCTGGGGCCTTGGCTGGATGCCAGTTTTGGCCAATTTGATTCCACCCCCAGTGCAAAATCTTTTCCAGGAGCTTGGGCAGCAGGGCTGCTTCATGTTTCATAGGTCACAGGTTCAATTCTTACTGAGGTGGTGCTTTCAATAGGACCTCTGTTAACATTCAGGTGGTGGGACTGGGAGCTCTTTCCTCACTCTTTTTTCTTTGCTTCTACAACCATCCCACTGGTAAAGGTAACAGGTAAGGTTTGTTTTCATTTCCCAACCTAATAGGAGCCTCATGTCCACAGCCAAGTTGGCCCTCTCCATCCCATAATGCATCTGGCTTCATTTCCATGAGCTGCTGTAGAATCGCTCTCTCAGCTGCCCGAGGAAACAATGAACCTCCATTTCCTATTCAGACTTATGATTTATGCAACAATATAAATTACTGTGATTCAATAAAGTCATATGACAAGTACATTAAATTCAGCTGCTCAATATATGAAATATATAAAATGTCTGATCAACACTTCTTTGACATGGTGGCCAACCCTTAAAAACTCCTATCACACATATGCAGTTCCATGCCTGCTTAAAGAGAGAGAGGATGCTAATAGAGATATCAATTGGTGATAGCTTCTTACCCCCAGATGCTTCCACTGTGCTAAGAACCAAAGTAGATTCTCCACATGAGTCATCTCATTTATTCCTCACATTGCCTCTAAAGTTATCCCTGATGTCCCCATAATGCAAATGAGCAAATAGCACAGAGTCACACGGCTGGTAAATAAAATCGCACCCAAAGCATGTAGGGTCAGAGCCTATGCCCTTGAATGTTATACGTTACTCCTTCCAAAATTATGAGGTTAGCAACAACAACTCCTAAGATATAGGGCTGTGGGCCTATTTTACTTCTTAATTTATGCTTCTCTAAGTTGTTCATATCCTCTGTAATGAATATATATTACATTTATAATTGGGAAAACTTATTTTTTATGTCTCCCCTTTTTCACATTGTCTACATACACAGAAAAAGAAAAAGAAAATCTCAGTACCAAGGAGTATTTTTAATAAGGTTCTTTTTTAAATTTCCAAGACCAGAGACAATATTAGAATAAGGTGATTTGGCAAGTTTCTCTAGAGATGATACATCTTTATGTACCTGCTTTCAGTCCTATTAGCGCATGAATTATCTCCCTCCCCCAAATAATAAGGCCTCTTGACACAAGAAAGAAAGAGGCAACAAGAAAGAAAGAGGCAAAAAGTCAGGTCCCAATGCCCAATTCTGCATGCTTCAGGACGATGGACTTGGCCTCTGGGTACAGTGATTGTAAGAGTCTCTGCAACTTGGCAGCATTTTAATAGCATGAGATAATTTCCCATCTAAACTGTAAGAAATATGGACTTGAGATCGATACTGGGTGAATTAGTAGTCAACGGTGATCAAGTACGACAGAGAAAATATGATTCATTTCTTAGAAGGGCTAAGATCTCACACAGTTTATTGAGACGGGTTTGAAGCTTGGGGAACTCAGGCAGGAGGAATGCTTGAATTTAATCGACAAGTGGCTCTGTGGAAGAAGCACGACACTTGAAGGCTTTTGAGACTATATTTTCTCTTTTCCTGCAGTAGCTACAGTAATCTTAAGGCTCTGCTTCCTCCTTGTAACTACTTCTGAAACTCCAAGATCAGTCCCAAGCAGGCAAAGCAGCTGACCTCACACCTTAATGCATGAAAATGAAGTTTCCAGCTCAGCGTACCGGACAGTAATTAATCTAATTAACAATTACAGCGTAGCAATGAAGTTAAGAATGTCACATTTCATAGCATCCTTTTAATTTCAGCAGGGCTTTTGAACGTGATTTTTCCTGACATTTAACTGCCTCACCGTATGTCTTTTCTCTTGCAGAGAAATACAATTTATTCATCAAGGATGCAGTTTCGTTTTCCTTGGGTGCTAGAGATATAAACAAATGTGGATTACCTTAATATGAAAAGTGATGGCCCCTGGCACCTGCCTGAATATGAATGTTGGAAGGCATGGAGATGTCATTTTCCTTGGCGTATTTTGCTATTAGGTTTGAAAAACCAAAGGGTTGGATCTAAGCCCCAGTGACACTAGACAGCATTTGTGTAAATATAAATTGATTTTTAAATAGTTGTAAACAGTGCTTTACAAATAAAATTTTCACTAAATATGTATTCCTGCACATGCATAGAAGCAACAGGGCTTATATCAGAAATATTTATAAAATCTCTCTCCTGCTGTTTTGGCAATGGAGGGGGGATGGCCTCAGTTGCTGCACAACTGAGACTATATTTTCTCTTTTCCCACAAGGCTTATGGATTCTAATTTCAGAAGAGGACTGTGAAGTGATAGTCCACGTTCTTCCCTTGGCAAATATGTAGAGCTCACTACCTTTCAAACCAATGCCTGGCAGTTGGGGTTAGGGGGTCACTAAGTACAAGTTACATTTCAATGCAGCATCCTCCAAACTGCCAATTATGAAATGTTTCCTCTGGGTAGTATATTATTTTCTAAAGACAGAAGTGGTGTTTGGAGACTAGACAAGGAGTTCTGAACTGAATTTGGGCTAACAGAGTAAAGTGCAGACTGATCCTAAACTAGTCAAAACAGTGGCTTTAAACTTTGCTGCCTTCAGAATGGGCCTTACTAAATAGACTTCAGGACAGACAAATTCTCAATAATGAACAGCAGACTCGAAAGAAGAATGGCTGAGCATTCTCCTAACCCTATCCAAACTTTAGTCTTTTCTTGAGGAATCTACAGAAAGAACAAACAATCACAGAACTAGTTCATGTCACAGCATGTTATTCAACATCAATGTGTCCAGGGACCAGGAGCCTGACATCTCATAGATGACCTATTCGGTGCCCTGGCACTCTTTATCTACATACCTGTCGAGGATTAGGAAATTTCATATCTGGCCCAAAGATGGGACCAAGGACATTTAAACATGTGCAAGTCCTATGAAAGAAGCATCATCCCCCTTTTAAGGAGACAGAGAGTTTAAGACAAATTAAATGACATAGTTAAGTCACCCAACTGTGAAGTGGCAGAAACGATATTCTAACCCAAAAGTGGCTGAGCATGGCACCAATTTTCATTACTTGACCAAGTTCCTCATAATCAACATAAACTACCTTAAACAATATCCTGACCATTTTTTATTTTTGTAGTTATCAAAGAAACATCTCAGTTATCCAAAATATTTGGGGGTGGGGCATTCTAGTAAATTGAAATATTACTTCAAGAGGAGTCTAATGGAAATAACTAGATTGTCATCATCCATTCATCTCACAGTAAGTTACTGTCCTGGCTCTACCACCATTATGTGCCTTAGTGGTAACATGCATTTCTTGATGGTAATGGTTAGCACACTTTATTGTAATTGTTGACATGTTTTTTCTTACCTTTTTCTACTGTAAGGTGATCCAATGAATAGTCTTGTTACATTCTATCCCCAGTGACCTGCATAAAGTTCACATAATGTAGATGTATGTGTATACAGATAAGAATATCATATGCTACATAGTGCATAAGCTAGATGCACATGATATGTACAAAAAAATGGCATAATGTGATGAATTATATTCTCCTCAACTTATGATGGAGTTATATCCCAATAAACCCATCATAAACTGAAAATATCTTAATTGAAATCCTTTTGATACACCTAACCTACCAAACATCATAGTTTAGCCGAGACTATATCCTAGACTATCTTAGCTCAGAACAGTTAATGTTAGCCCAAAATTGGGTGGATTTGTCTAAACAAAGACTATTTTATAATAAAATATTGGATATTTTGTTGAATACTTTATCCCCAAATGCAGGCAGCACAGCACACAGTAAAGAATCAGTTGTTTCCTTTCATGATCACTTGAATGTCTTGGAACTGTGAGAAGGGATCATTATGAGAGAGGATTGGACTACATATTGCTATCCTCAGAAAAGATCAAAATTGAAAAGCCAAAGTACAGAGTTTACTGAATGTGTATGCTTTGCCTTATCATAAAGCCTAAAAAACTTAAGTCAAACCACCTTGTCAGGCACTGTGTGTGTGTGTGTGTGTGTGTGTGTGTGTATGTTGTATGCAACATAATACATGATGCATAATATAAAGTATATTGACCATCTAACATATTATATAATACTATATTATATAGTATATGCTATAGATATATAACATACACAGATATATACAACATATATGATGGGACGAATGAATAAAAACACAGCATATTCTGAGAAGTGATAAAGAACACTATTCTAAATGTGCACTGATCTGAGGATGTTCCCAAGCAGAATTGACGCTCAACATTTGAATCCAAGTTCTCTCTCTCACCAGCTGTGACTGTGGGTAAATTTCTTAGCCATCTGAACCTAGATAAAATGAGGATGATTATGTTATGATGCTCTTCTGACATTTTCTCTTTTGCATTTAAGGACACTGTCTACACACCAAGCACAGTGCTGAGTACTTTATATGCCCCAAATCAAGTAGCCCTCCAGTAATCCTAGTGGTCAGGTACTAAGATTGGCCTAACTTAAAAGGGAAGAAATGAAGCCATAGTGAGGCGAAGCAACTTGCTCAAGGCATTCTGGATCCAAGACCTATCTGCTTAATTTCTTCAGCTAAGACAATATGAGACAGTTCCCATGAAGCATCTCACACAGCATCCAGCAGATACTAAGCTACATACTAACTAGAGAACATTTTCCAGCTAACCACATGTGCTGCTAAAACTTAACAATATAGTTGCCTTGTGAAGAACGGAAGAAGAAATCAGTTTGCATAGATTTTTATTTCCAAACGATCTATAAATAATAAGTTAAGGGAACTTGCCTTTCTTATTTAAAGGTCTAATTTAGATTCTCTATCAAAATGATTTAAAATGCCTTTCACTAGGAAACTATATTTCAAAGACTTTATTTATTAGACTTCTTGAAAGTGTGTTTTTAATGCACATTCTGACTTTTTGCCAAACCTCTTCTCCGAAACAGTAAAATTAGAGCAGCCCCCTCTTTAAAGAGTTATATTTATTAGATTTTTACATATTGATACGGTACAATTTATCAAAATAAATCTCACTGAGAATTGGCACATAAATCTTCCAACATTCTTGGTATCCGGAGTCTCTACTGTAACTCCCCTCTGATGGCAAGGAACTTCTTTTGAAAGGGATCAAAGCCACATCTTCAAGTGTAACTTCTCTGTGGCCAACTTCACTTTCCTCATCGCTATGGTTCTTGGACCTGAGTGACTGTGTGTGTTTTATCTGACACTGATAATTAAATGTAATTACATCTTAAACCTAAACAGCTGTGAACTCTGCAAAATGTGCAGGGCTCTTATGCCAAGTCCTAGAACAATGTTTAAACCTCTTGGGAAAATGTCGGAAGAGCGTCAGCCTTTTGCATTTTTTTTTTTCATGCTGCGGCTTTCCAAACCTTTCTTTTTTATTTAGATTAAGCATATTACTTCAAATAAAGATGGCTACTTCTAAAACTTCTCACAGTAAGATTATGAGTGATTTCCAACAGTACATGCATTGCATCACTCACCAACGCAATTTTAAATGTGAGCCCTCCTTTGCTAGAACTCCCAGATCCATATGGATGCGTAGAAGACACCAATACCAATATTCAGGGTCAAGGACCTGTATCCATTTGATATATGGGTTACAAGTTCATCAAGGTAGAAGTAAAACTTCCAGAAAAAAATAATCATTTAAATCTCCCTTTTCCAAGATGGAAAAAAATTGATATTATTTTAGTGAATTTTGATCATACAAAATAATGAGTTTCGTTGTGGCATATTTGTACACATGAATAACAAAAATACTCTGAACATATCCATTCCTCCATCATCCTTCCTTACCCTCAGCAAACTTCTCAATGATCCGCCTTTATCTTCTCTAATGATCTTCTTATGACTTTAAAATTGTCTTTTTATTTTTTCCCTTGTTTCCGCATCTGAGGAAAAACATGAGCAACTTGTCTTGCTGAGATGGCTTATTTGGCTTAACACATTTATCTTGAGTTATGTCCATTTTGCTGTAAATGACATAATTTCATTCTTCTTTATGACTGAATACTATTTCATTGTGTATATACACCACATTTTCTCCATTCTCCATTGGCACCTAGGCTCATTCCATAACTTAGATATTATGAATTATGCTGCAAAAAACATGGGTATGCAGATATTTTTAAAATATCTGACTTTAATACCCAAATACTTTGGGTATTTGCCCAGGAATGGTATAGCCGGATCATATGGTGATTCTATTTTTAGTTTGTGGCAAACCTTCATACTGATTGCCACAATGGTTATGCTATGTCACAATCCCACTAATGTTTCATAGGATTCCTTTTTCCTCCACAACCTTGACAATATTTATTTATTGTATTTATGATGAAAGTCATTTTCACTGGGATGAGATGGAATATCAATGTATTTTGATTTATATTTCCCTGTTGTTGTACATTTTTTTCGTAGAGTTACTGGCCATTATTTCTCCTCCTCCTCCTCCTCCTCCTCCTCCTCCTCCTCCTCCTCCTCCTCCTTCTTCTTCTGTACCATGGATTGAACCCAAGGGTGCTTAACCTCTGGGTCACATCCCAGCCCTTTTTTATATTTTTTTATTTAGAGACAGGGTTTGGTTCATTTGCCCATTTATCGATTGAGTTGTTTGGGTTTTGTGTGTGTGTGTGTGTGTGTGTGTGTGTGTTACATTTTTGAGGTTTTTATATATTCTAGATATTAATCCTATATCAATCAGAAGATGGGATACAAACATTTTAATCTCAAAAATATGGGGCATCATGAGTGCATGCATCATATTTCTACTTGTCATAGATCCATTCAATATCATATATGGCATGGGGCACCTATTTCACTTAACATATGAAGACAAATAAAATTGTAATCATTTTGGTGGTCTAATTTGACTTTTTTTAATCAAAGAAGAAAACCCAAAGCATTCATATTAATTATTACATTACCTTCAAAAGTGCTTGTTTTAAAAACAAAAAGTGAAAACAAAGATGCACCATGCCTCGATGAATGTCCAGCCCTTCTCCTTCTCATGTTCTGGTGTCCTCTCCCACTAATTGGTTATAATCTTCCTGCTCCTGCCATTGCAAATAATTGTGTTCTATTCGTTGCAATACCATAAAATCCAGGCTCACAAATACAGCATCTCAAAACCTTTATATTTTAAGCCTCACCAATTCCCACAGACATTTCTCTTAAGGATTATACAGTTGGCCTTCCATCTATGTGGTTTCCACATATTTGAATTCAACCAAACTCAGATCAAAAATATGTATAAAAATTGTATCTGTACTGAGCATATTCTGAATTTTTTTCATTATTCCCTAAACAATACAGTATAACAACAGCTGGTATAGCATTTACATTCTAGTTGGTATTATAAGTAATCCAGAGATGATGTAAAGTATATGGGAAGATGAGCATAGGTTCTCTGCAAATACTACATCATTTTATATAAGGGACTTATGCATCTTCCAACTTTGATATCCATATCAGGTAGGAGAGGATGGTTCTGAAACAATACCTCATGGGTTCTGAGGGATGATGTTACCTCTGATTAACAAACACTGCTTGGGCCTGTCCAGAATCTGTTTCCTTTTTCTGGATAAAAACCATCCTGGTTCTCTAACTGTTGCCAGCCTACATCTCTAAATGTTACCTCACCTACATTCCCTTACTTCGACCCTTTCTCAGTCTATGTGTGGTGAATACAGACTCTTCTACAGGTCCAGAGCTAAATCTGTCCATCAAGCTAGAGAATAAGAGTGTGGCATCCCCTGGGCACAACATTTGGCTTAGGTAACTCATTAGAAACTATTGAGAACCAATAATACACTACTTTAAGACTTAAATTAGGACTTCTGAGAGAGGGAAACCTTCTGGGATATGAGCAGTAGCTGGGTTTTAACCCTGAATTCCTAAGGGCCTCAAAGAAAACAAACCTATGGATAAAACCAAGATAAACTGAAGAAAGAAACCTAGTCCTGGATAAATCATCCCTGATTCTACTATGCCTGCATCTCCTTGGACTTTCTGACTCTATCACCCAGGTAATTGCCTAAAAGCTCAAATAATAGTAAATTGGATTTTCTGTGATTTTCCACAAGAGTCCTGATGAATACTGCACTCAGTGCACCACTTACTTGAATGTCTGTACTCAAGGGTAGGATTACTCATCTCCTCAGCATCTGTGCACATTGAGTTTTCTCTGTCTAGTCTGGCAGTATATGCCTGAAGGTGTCTAGTACCCCCACTAGGGGGCATCAGGAAAAGCAACGGGATAGGTGAGACCTCAGCCAGAAGAGATGGTGGAGCAAAGGCAATGACAGAGAAGACTTCCTGGAAAGTTCCAGGTGTGGTCCGTCACCCATGGCCACCAACACCAAGCATAACATCCCAAGTCCTCATGAGCCTGAGATAAAGAGGAAACTTGTAGACAAAACAGCTTTAGGTCCATAAATCCTAGAGTATAAGAATTTACCTTTCCTTGTTCACCTATAACATTTCATTTTTATTTCAAGCACCAACTTCATATTTTGGTAACTGAAATCTCAGTCAATGTTGTATGGCCCCTGCAGATGTTCCTAAGCCCTATTTCCAGTCACTTTGCTGAGACTTTGCTTCCCTGGACATTGAGTCCTTTTTCAGTCCAGAGAGAGTCTCTAGGTCACATGCTCCCCTGAAAGTAGGACATCTCTTGGGAGATTGTGCGTAACCCCATTTGCTGGGATGCATGGTCAGACCTTCTCACTGGGGTTCTGTTACAATTCTGGCACTGGGCTCATCTCTCCAGGATACAATTCACATCTATCTCAGGAGAAATGTGCCTTCTTCCTAGAAGAAATCCTCCCCATTTGTCATTTCTGATAACTTTCCATCAGAGGCACTCCACCATAAAGAATATTTGTTAGAGTTACTGAGAAAAATCCTTCTAATGGGTTTAGGATTTATGAACCTAAAACCAGGAAGTGACTTTTGTCTCTTTTTTCTCTATGCTAGAGTAAGTGCAGGAGGAGCCGGAGAAGAAGACATAGAGGGTGAAAAAGAGTACTTATGTGTTTTCATTCTTATTCCACAAAATACATCTCTACTCATCAAGAGAGGCTCAATAGGTCTTAAACAAAGCCTTTGGGGACCCCAGTAAATTCAGTACCTTCCTTAGGAGGAAAGAACCTGCCTGCCGTCAGGAATGACACCAAGTCTCCACTGAGAGTAGAAGACACTGAAGTGAAGCCTGACGTATCAGCCAAGTGGAAAACAACCATTTTCCCTCTGGCCATGGTCACTTCCCTACATGAGGGGTTTCCAAACATACAAAGATGAAAGCTGGGTTTATTACTACTGATACTTCTTATAAGTATTCCAGAAAACAGACAAATCCATTTATTGTAACTAATCTATAAAGGGATGTGACAGGGGTGAGAAGAGATACATGGTAGATTGACACTGGGTCTGGCTTCACGTGAGTGCTGAAGCCAACAAGAAAGCGGACAGCAGAAAGAATGGGAGAGAGAAAAAAAAGAAAACCATCAACAGGAGCTCCCCTTTCATGTTCTTTTCCACTTTAGCTCTTGAGCTGAGCCACTGTTTTGTGAAGTCATCATTATTATTTTTTTTTTAACTCACCCATCTGCTCATTCTGTAAAATGTTCCTGAGCAGGCACTGATTGGAGAGAGATGGTAAGGATAAGTAAGTTGCATTAGCTTCTGGCCTCTAAGAACTCACAAGTCCAGTAGAGGATGGTAGATGTGAAACAAAACAAAACAAAAATTACAGCACAATAAACAACAACCACTTACTAAAAGTGACAAAAAAGAGATTGAACTGAAGCTTCTGTGGAACTACAGGGGTGCCCATGAAGGAAGACTTGAAGTTTAAGAGTAGGTGGCATAGGGCTCTGTGGAGATTTCTGAAGTGCGAGGGTTGTGTAAGAGCTCTTCAGGATGCCACTCTGTGTTATCAGAATACAAATACACACACAAATGTAATTAGCTCATCAGTATAAGCCAGCAATGACACTGGCCTAAAAGGGGGTGGTACAAGGGAAGAAGGAGAGAGCTGTAACTTAGAGGGAAAACCCATTGACAACTAAGCATGACTTTCAGAGGATTCTGAGACAGAGGAACCAGAAAAGCTGCTCCGTCCTTGGCTGTGGACCCATAATGTGTGCACATGTGTGCACCTACACACACACACACACACACACACACACACACACATACACACACACATCACTTCAACCATCTTCACTCACCTGCCCCTTGGGACTTAGGACCCTCTTCACCAGAGCCACCAAGGGCAAGAACACAGCTGAGGGATTCTCGCCACTTTCCGTATAAGAAAGAAGGGGAACTAAAGTATTTTACAGGCTGTGTGCTGGGCATCATAAAAAGCACTTTAACATATTCATTTGCCATTGCAACTCTGAAGAATTTTAAAAAATTGCTATAAGAGAGAAAAAGGACGCCCACAGAAGAATTTAGACCAGGATATGTATCTAGATCTTCTTTCATTTAGCTAACTCTGTTTTTTAACTGGTAGTTGTTTTTTTTTTTTAATTTGAGGAATTACTCAATAAAGCACTCATCCAGGCACTGATACATCAAAGCATTATATGACATTACCAGTGACTTCCAATAGCTTCCGGTCTGAAAATAAAGAAGCATACTTGTAAATATAACAAATCAATAAAAGGTAAATTATATGCCAATTGAAGTCCATACCCTTTGTTTTTTCTACATTGTCTGAGAGTAGTTTTTGAACCTTTACAAAATGCTAAATACTGCCTAGCAACTTTCCCATGTTCATACTCTTGCACCTTACAGAACTGTAGGATCAGTATTACCAGTACAACATGCCTTGTGTAGAAGGGAATTGGATTAATATGTCCATGTTTACTCAGCTGCACAAAGAGGAAGGCTTAAACCCAGGCCCTCCTAACACACATCAGCAGTACATGCAGATCCTGACACAATGTGAGAAGTCAGAATGTATATGTGTAATTCCTATTTATTCACTGATATGTTCAGTCATTCAAAACTTCTGTGATAAGACCCTGAAGGGAAAGAACTAGGACAGCACTTAGACCAACAAGACATGTGCAGTTGGTCAGAGGTTTGCATCTGTGGAATCATTGGTTTTCAGGAGATGAAGGACTTGAGAGGAGAAAATTCAGCCAAAATGTCAGCCTGTGTGCCCTGTGACAGCAACTCGGCTGAACGTCACCACCTTCTGCTGGAAGACTTCCAGCATGCCAGGGGCAACACTGGAGCCAGACACCAATGCACATCTGCTCCACAAGCTCATTATATTGCTCACTTACACACTGTGAGAAGTACTATTATACACGCTTAGTGGACCCACTTAAAATTTCATTTAGCACAATTCTTTCCATCTGAGAAGAGAGAAAGAAAGAGATCATATTTTACAAATATGCATTTTTGAATTCCTGAAAAAAAAAAAAACAGACAGTACTGGAGTCCAAGAGAACAGCAGCAGTCACAAAGTAAGGGTCTTGAAGGTGGAAGCCCTGTGAGAACCCACCAGAATAGGCAGGTGAAATCCAACACAGTGCTCAATTACTTGGCAAGGTGCTGCTGAGAGACACAGAGCAGAAATGTAAATGGCAGGATTCACAGGGAGAAAACTAGCCCCTGGCCCAGTACCTGGCTTCATATATTATTTAATACCTTTGTTATTTTTTAAGGGCTGGTAACAGCAGAATCCTAGTAGCTCAGTCTCTCCCCCCTCCCCTCCCCTCCCTCTTACACACACACACATATACACACATCGCACACAAGCACATTGATAGGCAGTAGAATCCGTTCTTTGTTGAAAGGTTATAATTATCTTAGTAAATGGTGTATTTCTGGTGTGTTGCTGTCCCCCACCTCCCGCCACCACCCGCTTCTCTCTCCTCTGACTTTAGTACAAATATGAAGAGAAAACTATAAGTACTAGACTTCTATTATTCAGACATTCAAGAGATGCCATTAAAGTTGATGTTGCTCTGAGTGACTGAGTTTCATCTTAGCAACCTGCTACTTCCGTGATTCTTGAGAACAATCCTGTCATTGTGGAAAGCAGGTCTCAAAACACGTTTCCAAGCTTAAGTGCTGATTCATTCTGCAGTCAGTGAGAAGTGGCTTACCTAGTACTGCCCAGGTCCTAGAGGCTCTGATAGGAGAATATATATATAAGGCCTGGTTTGTGAGGGAAGAAAGGCTTGGTTTGTCAGGCTCTCGATGGTGCACTCAACACATCATCCAGCTGATTTGGGGATCTGAAAATGACCAAGGATTTGCCTTCAGGATTGATGCACAAAGCACAGCACCAAGGAATCCCCTTCAGGAAGGAACTTACTACTTCAGCAAGTCAGATCCACAGGGAAACATGTTCCTCATCCTTCAAATAAATTTTTGAAGCTGTGTTGGTCTTATAGTAGTTTTTGTGGCCCCCAGTGAGCCTTATGCCCTTGGATACATAATCTGATGTAAACCCCTCTGATTTGGTGTGGACTGGATATGGTGGCTCGTGTCTAATGAAGAGCATAAAGTGAAGCTAATGGGTACCTCACTTAGGAGGTTGCTGGCACTCTGGTGGCTATGAGGAAAAAAAAAATCTGTTTGTGCTGGAAAATAGCCAGGACTTTCCATCCACATCGACTGATCACATCTAGCTCCTTTTCACAGAACAGGCAACCCAAGGGTGAGGGACAACACAGCCAAGAGAGAAGCCACAGCCTCTCCAGAGTTTTATGACCTAACCTTGGAAGGGATTTCCATCACTCTATTTTTCACTAGAAGCAAGACACTAAGAGGAGGCCACACTAAAGAGAACAGAAATAAGTGGCACTACTTGGAAGAAACAAATTACAAAGAATCTGTGAGCTCTTTAAAAATTACCCTATCCTCTTTTGACTGGATTAGTAGAAAATTCTGGCATTACTTGGGCCATATGCCTTCTCCCAGGTTCACTCCAAAACCCATGGAACTTACTTGGTTCTATGGAAATAGGAGAAAAACTTCTGATCTCTAAAACTATTCAGAGAGAAGCTAATATTACCATAGCTGATATCTTCAAGATTCCCTGCAATCCAACATTGCTTCTTGTCTTATGTCTTTGGATTATGGGATTGTTACCAAGACTTGGAACCCCAGTGTTGGCAGACACAACCTTCGATCTCTTCAAAGGCCCATCTCTTTCCCAGAGGGCTGCCATTGAGTGGCTCAAGGATCTCAACTGCTCCAGCATCAGATGCCCTCAGTCTCTACCAGTCTGAGGATCCATTCTTTCCTCTCCTTTCTGGGACATTGTGCATCAGCGCTTTGAAGAAATTCCCTGTTTTGTTTCTTTGCCAACAAAAATATTCACAGTCTGACTGCTTGACTAGAAGACAGCAAAATATTCTGTCTAGTTACTAAAATTTTAGAGCATCATTGAAAAGTTACACCTCCAAAGAGAGAAGAGTATATCATAAGTAGGTGAAAATAATTTAAATATTTTTATTATACTTTAGTGATTAAGAAGAAAGATGGGACAACTAGAAATGTTTTGCTTTGGAAAAAAAAACTTCTAGCATTGATATGGAAGAAGTTATGTTCTAGACTTACCATATCTTCCTTTAATACTAGGTCTTCTCTTATTCAAAGTATTCTCCAATAATTTTATATCCTGCACATGTGTTTTTCACTCATTTTCAACCCTGTCCTATACACAAATCTATCATCTTAATTCCACTAAAAGCCCATGAAGCATCCTTTTGGATAGAGCTCTGCTTTGAGGTAAAAGGCCTATAAAATATTGAGTTCAGATATAAAACTTCAGAAATTACTCGGCCACTATATTAATAAACATTATTGCCCATTTCTCCAATTAGGTGGAAAAAAATCATATCCTCCTCCATCCTATTGTATCTTAGAAACCACCAGTTATGGTTTGAATGTATCTCCCAAAAGTTCAGGTATTGAAACCTTTAGCCCCCAGTTTATATGTTAATAGTATTTGGAGACAGTGTCTTTGAAGGGTGATTAGAATTATATGACTGTTGGGCTCTCATGGTAATACTATTGATTTTATAAGAAGAGAAACCTGAGTTAGCACACTTGCTCTGTCTTGCCATGTGATGCCCTCAGCCATGCTATGATTCAGCAAAAGGGCCCTTACCATGTGCTGAGCAGATGATGACA